>NC_142582.1:6457131-7854262 GCF_965207765.1 Zootoca vivipara | reverse complement strand
TAACCTGAGGTACCACTTTAGCTAATGGGGCCTGCCGCGCTGCCACCGCACAATTTCTGTTCTCATCCTGAAGCAAAGTTCTTAACCCGAGGCACTATTTCTGGGTTAGTAGAGTCTGTAACCTGAAGCGTCTGTAACCTGAAACGTCTGTAACCCGAAGTACCACTGTAAACTAATAGGGTGATATGAGCATTTTCACTTTCTTCTATGAAAATGGCTCTATGCTTACTTTATACCTGCAGTCAATGCTTTTCCTAACAAGATGGAATACTAAGAAGTTATACAATACTGTGTGGAGAACAGTCTAGAGGCACATCAATGAAAAGCACTGTTATGATACTATACCTGCCTCTACTAAAACTTATGTGGTCCTCTTAACATATACAGTTCTGATATGTCAAAACTGACAACTCACAAGCTGATCTGAAGGCTGATCTGACATCTGAAGGCAGCCCTGTTTATGGAGGTTTTTAAAGTTTGATGTTTTCTTGTGCTTTTAATTCTGTTGGGAGCCACCCAGAGTGGCTGGGGAAACCCAGCCAGATGGGTAGAGTATAAATAATTAATTTATTTTTTATTATTATCCTAGGATATGCTTTTCAGGGCCAGCCCTACCATTAAGCAGAATGAGGCACTCACCTTAGACGGCAAAGGCTGGGCATTGGCAGCAAGGAGGACAGCCCAGCCAGTACCCCCTAAGCTAGCCTTCTGCCCTCAATTGATGTCTTCTGCCCTTTATTGATGTCAAATAAAGATTCAACTGCCTGTCCAATCAGCGTCTGAACATGATGTCAGGCTCTCTCTTGTCCTAGTCTCAAGCAGAATATGACTTGGGCTGTCCCTGATGCTTTTAGTCCAGTAGTGGTACAGCTGTTAGCATTAACTTACCCAGCTCCTGCAGTAGGGAAGACCTCTTCAGTACACAAGTTGTCAGAGTTTACTCTATTCAGCAAGTCTTTAAGAGATACAAGTGCTTCCGCATCCACAAGTCCTCCTGCAATTGCAGCTATATCATTACCTTGGCTCCCCTGAAGCTGCAAATGAGGAAACAGAAGATGGCATGAGATATTATATTTAAATTTTAGCAGAAAATTTGGTATGTTTTGTAAAAAAAAAAAACAATAGTGGAAAAGCTTTCATCTTCAACAACTAGAAAAATAGAGAAGCACAGTAAGCCAATTCCCCCCCCCCAAAAGAAATGCAGCTGGGACGCATTGCTTATTCTTTAAAATATCCACAGGATTGCAGAGGCGGAAGCAAAACTATCCTGAAATGTAGAAGATGGCATTCAAGATATAAAATGGCCCTTCAGAGTCCACAATGCAAAACAAGTTCCTGAGCTACACCTTAAAATTACAAGATGTGTAATGCAATTAACCCCTGAATTCTAAGTGAAGAAAGCATCACTTAAGTTCAAATTTCACTCCCCCAAATTATAAGAACGCGATAGTTAATGATTGCAGTGTAGTCAATAGTAGTGACTTCATTAGGTTCAGTACTGCTGTGAAAGTAGTCGGTCAAGCACCTTAGCTATGGTCAAGAGTACACTGTAAGAAACATTATTTTCTTACCACTCCTGCCACACGGCTCAAGGCCTCTTCCCAAGACACATAAGTGAACCGCCCTTCTTCATTCTTTATCATTGGCTCAACAAGACGCTGACGTTTCAAACCATCATAAGCAAATCTGGAGTGAAGATCAAGATAATGATGAAGCAACTGCTGAAGGAACAACCCAGCTATCAGCAGCTACTTCATTAACTGATTCCTATCAGCATTCCACCTTTTCAGAAAGTTTGAATTACTTTGTCATTTTCTATGGCACGCATACTTAAGCAGAAATGGCCAAAGAAAGTTTTAAAAATCTACATTTTAAAATTAGAAAACTACAAACACATTAGGCATAATCCTACTGAAGAATATGCACAGCTAAGCCATAAAAATTTCCAGAGGAGATAGCAGTGAATATATTTCTCAATAATGCAGTACAAGCAGTGAATTTTTTTGTGCTGCAACAGAAGATGATCAACATCCATTTGCAAGTAATTCTTGAACTGTTCCTAAATCTTCAAGCATGGAATGAAGAAAATGTTGTAACTGTATATTTTTGTACTAAAATTCTCTTCTGAGAATGTCATGTTTTACGTACATGATATAGCATACCTTGTTTTATCGGATATCCATTCCTCATTGATATCTTCATGTAGTCTTGGCAAAATCCTCATCACTTCTCCTGTTCGAGTGCTAACCACAATGTTACTCCCTACTGCATCAAGAACATCAATGGATTCTGTCTTCCTAAGGGAAAAGAACAGTCCTTCAATTGCAAAACTTCAGGATGCTGTTATCTGGAAAACAGATCTCGCACTAAACATTCCCAAATGCTCCCAAGTTTCTAACAACTCTAATCATGGACGACAAGTATGACTAACCTCCCATAATATATTGCAAATCAGAAGTCAGCAACTACCATCACTTAATATAAATTCAGCCTGTAAAGGACTACTGCCTATCTCATTACTGCCATTCTTTCCTCACCCTTCCCTTCTCAGTTCTGCATCCTGAGCAGCCCATGCCAGCAGCAGCAGCAATTTTTTATACTCCACCCATCTGACTGGGTTGTCCCAGTCACTCTGGGCGGCTTCCAACATCATGTACAGAAACAACACAACAGAACATCAGGCATTAAGTGTCATGATACAGGGCTGCCTTCAGACATCTACAAAAGGTCGTATAATTATTTATCTCTTTGACATCTGATGGGAGGATGTTCCACAGGGCAAGCAGGCATGACCCACTGCCTGGTTCCCTGTGGCAAGCAATTTTGCTTCAAAAATGGCTGAACTGGAGCAACAGAACACTGTTGCTGGTGCCACCATCTGACATGAAGCAGAAGCTACACGGTTCTGAAAGGGACCAGAATTTTCCAAAATTGGTAGAAATGATTATTATGGGCAAGTTATCCCAGGTCAACAGATGTTACTGTAGAACACACCACCATTGAATGTGCTCTATGGACACATTCCTGAACCATGATAAATTTTATGTATATTAGCTTTTGTATTATTAGGATTCTTATGACCTTCAAAAGGTTCAAGGTTACAAATACAGTCCAAAAGCCATGGGGAAAAACTACATTCCCATGTCTGAATTAATCTGAATATTTGGCACTTAACATATAGCAGAATAAAAGAACTATATTTAAAGTGACACTTCGAGTGTCAGTAACGACACATGCCTTGTCTCCCAGGGTCGAGATGTAAAAGCATACGGCTTGGAGGTAAGAGCACCTACTGGGCAGATATCAATCACATTGCCGGATAACTCTGACATGAACATTTTCTCAATGTAAGTGCCAACTTGCATCTCATTTCCTCTTCCCGTGGTTCCTAGATCATCAACTCCTGCAATCTCACTTGCAAACCTGACAAACAAAAGCAAAAACAAAACACAGCAATACATGAAATGTCAGTTTGTCTTTGCAAGAAAAAAAATTATTTTAAAGAAACAAAAAGGATTTATAACTGAGCACTTCTGAACTAGCAATAGTTCAGGTGAATGAAAAGCATTTATAACCTCACATGTACAAGTAATTTTCTACAGCCCTAGTCCCTGTGAAACATTTATTATAATGCAAGAACCACCCACACCTATCTGACCTGCCTCAACTCACAGGTTCAGGGAAAGTAAAACTTAAAAGAAACTATGAAGTCTACTAAGTTTCCGTTAAATGTAAGTCACTGTACCACATTAAAATCTCTCTACATTAATTTATCTTAGCCTTGTGGTGCTTCCAGAAAGTTCCGGCATTTTGTTGCAAAACTCCTGTTCCCCCCTAACCACCCAATGAAGACTGAGCATGCTAAGTGGGCATCATATGGTAACTGACTACTGGGAGATAAAACAGAACACGGTGAGGGTGGGGTAGAGAAGAGGGAATGAAGTGTCTGGAATCCAAACAGGAATCCATAGCGCTACACTTTGCTACAGCGGCCAGGTATCCTATTTATAAGCACAAGTGACCTGACACAAAGCTAAAATAACAGATTTTCACATGAGTGCATTTTTATTCCAGATCCTTGTTTGTGCCCACCTGATTTTACATTATGCAATAGCCATCTGCTCATGTGAAAAATGTGTAGACTCTGGTGCTTCCAGAGAGAATCCAGTAGCAAAATAGAACTACAGAATGAGCTTTCATAAGCAACTGAACGCAAGGAACAGGCTGATTAATGTCCCTAGTAACAAGATAACTATACATACACGCTGCTGGTGTACAAATCAGGGTAGCAGTTACCTAATGCATCGAGTACATTGTATGCACCGGGTCATGATAGTTTTCACTAGTGGGCCGATGTTCTTGTCTTCCACTGCACGTTTGCCTTCTAGGAATCTGCTCCTATCACTGCCAAACATCATAGACTGGTCCTAAAGACAAATAAACCAAAATAAATGAACATACATGTCTGAGAAGCAAAGTTTTACCCCAATGCCATTTTAAAAATCCAAGACGTTATACCTGAAGGTCACATTCCCCTCCCTGATCACAGATGGGGCAGTCCAGTGGATGGTTTGCCAACAAGAACTCCATTACGCCTTCTCTGTTGGAGGTCAGTAAAAAAGAAACCACTATATTTATTTAGCATTTAATGTATGCTAAAAACACTTTATAGACCAGTAATACATGAATTCATTTTTTTAATACAGCATACTATTAATAATGTTATGTCCTCCTTTGAAAGTGTGTTCAAGCATTAACATTTCTGTTAAAAATGAGTCTTAAAAAAACAAAACATGCCCAGCTTACTGTTGTAATGTTGAAGACTAAAGATGCACCCTGCTGCACACTTACTTGGGAATAAGTCACATTGATCTCAGTTCTGAGTAGCATACATTGCAATTTGCACGCAATTAGGTGGAGCTTACCTTGCTTTCCTAGACTTCTCAGAATTTGTCAGAATGTTCCATCCCTTCATTACTGGCATTGCACAAGCAGCTACTGGCTACAAATGCATAAGAAAGCTACATCAATAACAAATTTGTATACATGGATGCTCACATAGTGGCAGGGCATTGTCAATTAAATGCCTCAACTGTTTGCCTTAGTTTCATAATAAACTTATTGATAAAAATCAACACCAAAACAAAAATAAGGAAGCAACACTCACACAATACATAATGTAGTCACGGCCAGCAGCTTAGAGGGCTTTAAAATCTGGCCCAATTCATGGACAGGATTTAACAGAAGCTAACAGCCATTATGATTCCATGGAACCTTCATTTTAAGATGCAATTTACTACTGAATAACAGTTATGGGGGAAGGTTGAGGGTAACAGCATGAGATGACAATTGCCTTATCATGGAATCATGGAATTGCAGCATTGGAAGGGGCCACAAGGGCCATCTAGTTCAGCCCCCTGCAATGCAATAATCTTTTGCCCAATGTGGGGCTCAAACCAATGACTTTGACATTAAGTGTCTCATGCTCTACTGACAGAGCTACCTTTCTTTCCCCTCTTCTGGTCTTCCCCATAAACATTTGACTGACTTTTGCGGTAAAAGAGCTATCCCTTCCTCCATGGCCTGGACATGCAAACACTGCAAGCATTTATG
The DNA here is from genome assembly GCF_965207765.1 of Zootoca vivipara. Classification (NCBI taxonomy): domain Eukaryota; kingdom Metazoa; phylum Chordata; class Lepidosauria; order Squamata; family Lacertidae; genus Zootoca; species Zootoca vivipara. Next base: position 7,848,649 of record NC_142582.1, on the reverse strand, counting down.
AACATATACCATAGAAATATTTAATGTTTTTCCCAATCACACAGACTGAAGGCACAAGGAAAGGCTTTCAAGAGACAGTCAAGTAAAGAACATATTAACCTAAAATGTTCTAGTCCAGCTGCTTGCCTGAATTTTTTCAGCACTAAGTGGCTAGAGATTAAATTCTCAGGCACCAGACATGACACACAAGGTAGACAGAGCTGCAAGCCTAAAGGGTTCTCAAGCTCTGGAAAAATGGCACAAGTCACAGTATAGGAATTACATTGTTTGGTGGGCTGAATTGCAGCATGTTGCCACCCTGCTGTGGCTAAAAGCACACATGCGCATGCCAGCACTATATGCTACTGAATGCCCTAACTGCCAACAGCTTAACTCCTGTTTCCTCAATGGAAACCAAAAGCTGATGCTCCGCTATCATCAATGTGTTTGATAACATGTCTACAAACATGAAAATAAATGTGTGTAAAAAGATAAAGAACCCATGGACAGTTAAGTCCAGTCAAATTTGACTATGGGGTGTGGTGCGCACGCACACAATGCCATCCAGCTTTATGTAGGTGAACACAACATTCACAATAATGTCAAAAAGCAACTGCTAGCAGTGGATATATTGCAACTTATAATTTATGTGCCAGCAAAGTAGTCATTAGCTGTTCTGTTAAGCGCTTTACACTTGTCATTAACTGTCCTGTTAATGAAAGATAGAAGTATTAGCAACCTTGGGAGCTTTCTCTATCTCCACGAGACACATCCTACAATTTCCAGCCACTGACAATCTGTCATGATAGCAAAATCGAGGGATCTGCATTCCAACTTTTTCACAGGCCTACAAAAAAGACAAAACGAAAAAGAAAAAGTGTCAATGTACATGTTAGGAACTTTTTAGAATGTTCCATACAAATGTGACTCAGGCTGCAAGTCTATAAGCATTCATCTAGGAGAAAGTCCCATTGAACTCATCATTAATTATCATTATTATTCCCCTTCCCTTAACCTTAAGGTCCCAAGGCAGGTTACAATTAAAACACAACAGGTCTTACTTCCAAGTAGATATGTTAGGAAAGCACTGTCAGCCTCTCATTTATAAAGAAAACCTATTATTTTTATCCAAGTACATTGGTACCTCTGTTTTCGAAACGTACTCCGTTCTGGAAGACCGTTCGAGTTCTTAAACGTTTGAAAACCGAAAACTCCATACGGAAGCCACGTGGTATGTTCGACTTCCGAGGCGTTCGAAAACCGAAAAATTTTGTCAACAGAGACGTTCGAAAAATGAGGTACCACTGTACTTATTTTTCTTTGCAGTTGGTTTGCAATGCTTTAAGGGAATGGAGCCATGAGAAACAAGGTCCAATGTGCTTTTAAGAGATATTACAGCAGGTATTGTAGGGGATGCAAATAAATCAAGACCAAAAAATACAGTATATATAAATGTGAACAGAAAGTGACAGTGTATCTAAATTTATTCTACCTGAAGTACTGTGGTTCCTGGAGGTACCAATACAGAATTCCCATCAACAAAAACCTCTATCAGGTTGCTGGCTGCTGTAGCTGTTGCACGCACTGAAAGACAAAAGAATAAAATATGGAAAATGTGATTATTTATTGCTCAGAAGTCAGATTAAGTATTTTGGATTCATTTACTAGTAACTTACTGAAAGGATAAACAGGGTGCACAAGCTCATACAGGGGAATCCCCGCTTACACAAGGGGTTCTGTTGTTGGCTTCCACACGTTAGCAGAACACGCGCAAGTCCCATTCCTCCCCTCCTGCCCTGCCCCCCTTCGGCACCAAAAACAGCGCATGTCAGCGGTCACACGCATGCTGATCATGTGCGAGTTGAGAGGAGCCTGTCCTGCCCCAAACCCGAAGAATAATATGAATTTAAGTTGTCAGTCATCTAGGTGCTGGAATATAATATTTTATTAATTTTAACCTATCAAACTGACCTTACAAAAATAGAGGGGAAAAAATTAAATCCCTAGGATGGTAGTATCTGCACAGTGTGTTTTATACCATGGATTGTTCAGACCATAATTTACCATTACAAGAATAAGCCATAGCAAGTCCTAGGTTTCTGCGCTTTCCCTTTTAGGATTATCTGGAGCTTGCCATATAATCTCAACCTAGATAAACTAGATTAATCTTAATGGTTAGTTGTAATATGCCAATATCAATTCATACTTTTTTAAGCCTGCTTTTCTGAACCAACCATTGTTAACATTAGTCACAGTTAAGGGTCATACTGATATGCTAAATTGCAGTCAATCCAAAACAAACTTCTGATTCCTTCCTTGCCAGGGAGAAGTGGGGGGTGTATTACATTCATACACAGCAAGAAGATGCTTCTAAGCATTAAAATGAAGTATTTTCTCTAAAAGGAGGTGTGTTTAAAAACATGACATACTTTTTAAATTTTCAGTAATTTTTTAAAAAAAGGATTCCTGTCGGTGTGTTATTAATATGACAATTCATTATAGCCTTTGCTTCTCCTCTAAATCACTTAGATAGAAATCTTTAAAAAACCGAAAAAGCCTGCAAGTGTATATGAACTTCATTAAGACTTCAAAAAAGCCTTACAAATTAAACAGAATGGTTTCTCCTCCACCAAAATGGAATTTGTCTTCTGAATTATCTGTGAATTACCGAGACTATAATGAAAATTACAACAAAACTGGAAAGAGTTACTATATATATGACTGGATATAAAGGCAACTTACCACATCCTTTAGTATGAGTGACACCAGCTAAGGCCTTGTGGACAGCAGGGAGTCGCAACATGGTGCTGGCAATAAGGTGCTGGCGATAAGAAATTAAAATTAAAGTTTAAAATGAGGTTGAAACAAGACCTTGTTAAATATAAAATAAGAACTGAAAAATAATTTAAATATATAACCCAATATTTCTGACACCCAAGCATATGAACACTTGCAGATATGAAATAAAAAAATTCCTTCCAGTAGCACCTTAGAGACCAACTAAGTTTGTCATTGGTATGAGCTTTCGTGTGCATGCATACTTCTTCAGATACACTGAAACAGAAGTCACCAGATCCCCACATATAGTGAGAGGGTGGTCACACAAGCCCCTAGAATTACACAAGCCCCATTCAGGTGTTCATTCCCACGTTGCTGTCACATTCCTACTGCCCTCCAGGAAGGTCTGAAGCAGGGAACATGCTCTGTACCTGAAGGCTCCCCAGCCTTCAGCCTCTGGGCCTCAGGTTCCCCACCCCGGCTTACAGCTTTTACAAAATTTTAAAAACCTAAAGTAGAAAACGTGAAAGGTAAGCAGAGTACGTACAGTAAACGTTTATATACTGTGTGTAGGTTGTTGCTGCATCTATTGAAGAGACTTCTTCACAACTCTTAAAAGTGCAGGAGCTCCTTTGCACTCAGTCCCTAAATCTCACACTAACACAGAGAAGGGTCAGAAGATGCTAGAATTACTGTGGACACTCCCCTGGGGCAGAATATGGTGACAATTACTCCAGAGTAAATGGCAAAAATCCTAAGGAGGTAGATATTGAATCTCAAACAGTCCCATAAGCATTGCCACTAAATCTGTATCATAAAAAGGGGAGGTAGCTTGTAGCTGTGCTGTCTATACATGTAGCACTGCTGGCAGGTGATGCCCTGCAATGCTCTTATACTGTCTTCATAAGGGGAAACGGGCATCTATGGAAGAAAGCAAATAAATGCTAGCCATACAATAAATATAGCAACACTGAGCATCCAATTGGAAAAGCAAAAGCAAACAAGCAAGCAAGTAGGGCTAGGATCACATTGTGAACCTGCTGCTGTTCTTGGAAACAGGTGGGCATGGTGGGCCTCTTCATAGAAATTTAGAATAGGAAGGGATCCCAAGGTCATGCAGTCCATGCCCTTGCAATGCAGGAATCTCAGCTAAAACTTGAAGCCATTGGTTTGGGTCCTACCCTCTGCAGAAGCAGAAAACAAGCTTACTCCTTCCTTCATGTGACAGCCCTTCAGATAAGATGGCTATTGTATCTCCTCTGTCACCTCTTTCCCAAGTTAAACAGACCCAACCAACTCTTTCAACTGTTCCCTCATAAGGCTTGGTTTCCAGACCCTCAATCATCACCATGAGCAGCCCTACTCTGCACACATTCCAGTTTGACTAAATTCTTCGTAAACTGTGGTGCCCAGAACTGGACACAGTACTCCTGGTCTGGTCTGACCAAGGGAGAAAAGAGCAATGCTATGGCTTCCCCTGATCGGAACACTCTGCTTATGCAGATGCAGCCTAGAACAGCATCCCTTTACTGTATTTTTGCTGCTGCATCACACTGTTGACTCAAGAGACTTTTCAGACCTATTACTGGCAAGTCACCTGCCCCCCCCCAAAAAATTCTTATATTGGTGCATCTGGTTATTCCTTCCTCAGTGCAGAACATTCTGTTAGTTCGGGCCCCGTTCTCCAATCTGTAAAAGTCGTATTGAACCCTGATTCTCTCCTCTGTGCCATATTAGCCACTGTTTGGAGTCATCTGGCCTTTCTTATACTTTTTTCCATGTTATGTATGGCGATAGGTTGGAAAGTTTAATGGGTGGGATGGGATGTGTGGGAGATTAGTGTAATTGTAGAGTTGAAAAGGATCCCCAGCCCAACCCACTGCAAAATAATCATCCTGGCCCCACGCTATCACTGGGTGGGCTCGAACCACCCTCCTGCCTGGTTAAACAGCCAGGCGCGTTCACTCGCTGCGCCACCTGGACAGTGTGCCCTAGAAAGCAGCATTCGCTTATTTCTGCCGCTGCATCGCGATGCCCAGCTCCTGATGACGGCCACGGCGGTGGGGGGGCACCCCCCTCTCTGCACCCTCTGCCAGCTCACGAAAGGTGACCTTTGGGCGCCCCTGAGGGCGACGGGACACCTGCCTGCTGTTTCCCGAGGCCCGGCTCGTCTCCAGTGTACAGTAGTGGGAAACCCGGCGTGGGGAGGAGAGGGGCCGTCTTTCATTACCACACGAAGGAAGCCGGGAAGGGGCGCAGGCAGCCCGACGACCCCGCTCAAGGGCGCCGCGGAAGGCGAAGCGGACAGCGGCCTACCTACGCGTCTCCCTTCGGCCCGGAGCAGGGAAACGGGACGGAAAGCACCGCGGAGGCCCTTTTGCCCGCTGCGCCCCGACCTTCCTCCTTGGCCCGGCGTGGGGGGCGGGCGCGAACCCGGTCCGGCCTTAGCGACCCAGGACGCCTCCTCTGCCGGTGCCGCCGCCGCCGCCGCCGCCGCCGCCTCCTCAAAAGCGCTCTCCTCAGCGATCAAGATGGCGGCGGGCCCTCGGTGATTTCCGCGACGCGCTCGGCAACATTCGGCGACGACGCTGCCGACAGCGGCCTGCACGCAAGTTCCGCCGTCAATTGAAAACAAACGAGGCGAACCAACCGTTGTTTTCTCTCCTTGATTGACGTCTGCGATGATCCACCTCCTCATATCGTAACATCCGGCTTTTAAAACCTGCGGAGAGGCGAGGCCGGTCCGTTAGAAACAAACTGGGAGAAGCACCGCCCCTTCCTTGATTGACGTGAGAGCTGTTCCCGCCTCCTTCCGTCATAAATCTGTAACCCTCCGGCTTTCAAACTGGCGGGGCGTGGCCGTGTTCGTTGTTCCGGCCTTGAGCGGCGGAAGGACATGTCGGCGGAAATTAACCACCGTGGCGGAGGGATCTGCGTACGTGCGTATATATAAGAGCAGCAAAGGCCGAGCGCCGCCCTCTTTCCCCGACGGCCTTTGTGGTGGCTGCTGTGCGCGCGCAGCCGGTCGTCGTAGGTCTCTTCCCCATCTCCCGCCTCCCGTTCCTGAAACTTCGGCGCCATCATGGGCTTTGGGGATCTGAAATCTGCCTCGGGGCTCCAGCTTCTCAACGCCTTCCTAGCGAGCAGGAGCTACATCGAGGGGTGAGCCGCCCTCCGAAATATACTGTATACTGTTTCCGTATCCATTTTAAACACGAGCAGTAGGGTCCCGCTTTTCCATTCATTGGCCTTCGCTTCTTCCCGAGTAGGCCCCACGTTGCGGCAGGTAGAGGGCGGCGGCTTAGCAGCAGTTTGCATGAGGACTAGCAACTTGGCAGGTCTCTCTTTGGGGAACAACGCTGTGCTTGGCGCACGTGCGTGAGATAGGAGCTATAGATAGTCGTAGGTGTACCTCTTCTCGTAACACCTTATGCCTGGAGCCACGTTATCCTGAGGCATTTTAAACTATGGTGCTTTTCAGGTTAGGCTTAAAAAAAGAAGAGAGGGACTCTCGTCGGCTTGCAGGCTTCAGAGCACGGGGTGCACAAAGGAAAAGGGAGTTTTTCAAGACCCCAATGCAGTCACCTTTTAAGAGTGAATTTATACAGTATATGAATAGCCGCTGGTTCTTGTTCCTTTGCGTGGTGCAGGGTGAAAGCTGGTCTTTACCCCCTTTCTCAAAGATAGGCAGCGAGGCCTTACACTGGCCCTTGGTTCCATAAATTATTTTGTTGCAGATTTTGGGCTCCGGAAGAGGGGAGAGAGCGGCTTGCCTAACGAATTGATGGTTTATGGGGCATTTGTACCAGCAACCGTCTGATTTGCAATGCCGTCTAGTCAAGCCATTACCATGTGCTCTTTACTAACGCATTTGGCCATTGTTGGAGATAGAAGCTGGGTGGTTTGGGGATGAAGCTATTCTGGTTCTGACTTGGGGGGGGGGGATAAAAATACAAGGATGGGTTAGAAGAGTAAACAGGAGAAAAATACAAAGATGGGTTGGAAGAGTACATGTGAGAATATGTAAGCTTAAAGTAACTTTTTCCAAGACCACGTGGCAATCTTTGTGGGTGGATCATGATTATTAACATGGGATTTGCAACCTACCATAATGCCCCAATGTGAGACTACATCATTTAAAACATACTTCAGTGTCTGGCCTATGACTTGAGCCTTGATTATTGCAGATTCTGTATGAGCTTTTGTTGTGGATCTTGGGTGGTGGAGTATTAAGACCAGGGGTCAGCAAACTTTTTCAGCAGGGGGCCGGTCCACTGTCCCTCACACCTTGTGGGGGGCCGTACTGTATTTTGAAAAAAAAAATGAACGAATTCCTATGCCCCACAAATAACACAGAGATGCATTTTAAATAAAAGCACACATTCTACTCATGTAAAAGCACCAGGCAGGCCCCACAAATAACCCAGAGATGCATTTTAAGTAAAAGGACACATTCTACTCATGTAAAAGCACCAGGCAGGCCCCACAAATAACCCAGAGATGCATTTTAAATAAAAGCACACATTCTACTCATGTAAAAACATGCTGATTCCCAGACCGTCCGCGGGCCGGATTTAGTAGACGATTGGGCCACATCTGGCCCCCGGACCTTAGTTTGGGGACCCCTGATTAAGACTCTAACCCAGAAGTAATGAATATGGTTAATTAGCCATAGTTAACCATTTTGTTCAAACTGGGAAAGTGGCGGTTATCAGTTCTGGAACAATCCATGATATGAAACAGTTTGAAGTTGGTCTCCTATATTGCTGGAAGCTGGCTTGTTCTGAAGCTGGTCTGGTAACCATAATTTATTGGTTCAGGTAAAACAGGAAATGACAGTTAACAAGAACCTTCCTGGTTTATTTGTGGCTTGCACAAAGGGGCTACATGTGTAGGCAAAACTCTTGTTCATATCTGCTTATTTGGGAGATATCCGAGTGTTTTGCTGAGATGGATTTCACTTTATATCTGGTGCTTTTTGTTTTGCTGAATGAAACAAATTTTAACCTGAACATGTTTTCTGTAGGTATGTCCCATCCCAAGCAGATATTGCAGTTTTTGAAGCAGTTGGTGCACCCCCTCCTCCTGAGCTGTTCCATGCCCTCCGCTGGTACAACCACATTAAGTCTTTCGACAAACAAAAGGCAAGGTAGGGCTCAATTTGCTGTCATTTACATGGACTTTGTATTGGGTTTGCAGTCTTTGATCCAGACACAGGTTTGTATTCAATGTAGCACTGAGCAACAGAGCGATTTCCCCCTCCACTTCTCTCCTTATCGCCCCCTTTTTTCTAGGGGTTCCCCCAACCCTCCAAAGCAGATTTGGAGACTGCATAAGAGGGGTGGGGAATCTCATTGTCCTGGACAGCCAAGTCCTGGACAGCATCAGCAGTAATCAGTGATGTGGATGCAACATTTTTCTATTTCTGAAATGACATCAGGTGGAATTGTGCTATTACAAATGTTTCATCTGCACAAGCATTCCAGCTTTCTAGACAGAACTATTCTCCTTTGCCATGCAGACACACACAATTTCGGGGGGAGGGGGGAAGGTTTCATTATACAAAGGGCTTCCCACCTCACTGTTTGTTTAATTAATTAATTAGTAACATCAAAAATAGGTACAAAGCGTGTAATAATGGCCAGTTATGTGATTAAATTTCTGTTGACTTAATGGAGCTTATACTTGCTGTACTGTATATAGGTGGCGCTGTGGTCTAAACCGGGGGTAGTCAACCTTTTTATACCTACCGCCCACTAATGCATCTTTCTTGATGGTAAAATTTTCTTACCGCCCACCAGTGCTCAATGGAAGGAGGATTCAGCCTGTGCCGTAGAACCCCCTATCGCCCACCTAAAATCCTGAAATGCCTACTAGTGGGTGGTAAGGACCAGGTTGACAACCCCTGGCCTAGACCATTGAGCCTCTTGGGAAGGTCGGTTGTTCAAATCCAAGCGACAAGGTGAGTTCTTGTTGCTCTGTCCCAGCTTCTGCCAACCTAGCAATTTGAAAGCACACCAGTGCAAGTAGATAAATGCTGCAGGTACTGCTGCAGCAGGAAGGTAAATGGTGTTTTCGTGCACTTTGGCACTTCTCATGGTGTCCCATTGCGCCAGAAGTGGTTTAGTCATGCTGGCTGTATGACCCAGAAAAGCTGTCTATGGACAAATGCCGGCTCCTTCCCTCAGCCTGAAAACAACCCCAATCCCTGGCTGAGCATTATGTTTGAGCCAGGAATCATGGTTTGTTTTGCTGCAGACTAGATTTGCTTGAGTGAAACAACATTCCCTGGTTTGGACATACAGTAATGCTAAGCTAGGGATAGTGGTTGGTTACTTGCAGCTATGTATGCATTACTGTAGTATGCAAACTGAAGCAGAATTTTCTAGCACCCTAACTTATATCTGATAATGATTGCAAAAATACTAAATACCAAAGCTAAGCCACTATAATGCCAACTCCAAATCTCATCTGTAAGAGAAAATGTGAAAACCATTTTACCCATTTCTTTTTTAGAGAATGTTATTGCTCACGAACAATGCTGCTCCTGGAAACAGGCCTTCACATACAGTGACTTTTCTCTGTTCCCGCCATTTGTTCTTCAGTCCCATTGTAAAAAAAGCTTTCTAACAATGAAAAGTCAGGGCTGCCAGACAGCTTTTGTTGTTATTTAGTTGTTTAGTCGTGTCCAACTCTTTGTGATCCAATGGACCAGAGCACACCAGGCATTCCTGTCTTCCACTGCCTCCCGGAGTTTCATCAATTTCATGTTCGTAGCTTTGAGAACACTGTCCAACCATCTCGTCCTCTGTCATTCCCTCCTCCTTGTGCCCTCAATCTTTCCGAACATCAGGGTCTTTTCCAGGGAGTCTTCTCTTCTCATGAGGTGGCCAAAGTATTGGAGCCTCAGCATCAGGATCTGTCCTTCCAGTGAGCACTCAGGGCTGATTTCCTTCAGAATGGATAGGTTTGATCTTCTTGCAGTACATGGGACTCTCAAGAGTCTCCTCCAGCACCATAATTCAAAAGCTTCAATTCTTCGGCGATCAGCCTTCTTTATGGTCCAGCTCTCACTTCCATACATCACTACTGGGAAAACCATAGCTTTAACTATACGGACCTTTGTCGGCAAGGTGATGTCTCTGCTTTTTAAGATGCTGTCTAGGTTTGTCATTGCTTTTCTCCCAAGAAGCAAGCATCTTTTGATTTCGTGACTGCTGTCACCATCTGCCGTGATCATGGAGCCCAAGAAGGTAAAATCTGTCACTGCCTTGATTTCTTCTTCTGTTTGCCAGGAGGTGATGGGACCCAGTGGCCATGATTTTAGCTTTTTTTTTGATGTTGAGATTCAGACCGTATTATGTGCTCTCCTCTTTCACCTTCATTAAGAGGTTCTTTAATTCCTCCTCACTTTCTGCCATCAAAGTTGTGTCATCTGCATATCTGAGGTTGTTGATATTTCTTCTGGCAATCTTAATACCGATTTGGGATTAATCCAGTCCAGCCTTTTGCATGATGTATTCTGCATATAAGTTGAATAAACAGGGAGACAATATACAGACTTGTCATACTCCTTTCCCAATTTTGAACCAATCAGTTGTTCCATATCCAGTTCTAACTGTTGCTTCTTGTCTTATATAGAGATTTCTCAGGAGACAGATGAGATGATCAGGCACTCCCATTTCTTTAAGAACTTGCCATAGTTTGCTGTGGTCCATGCAGTCAAAGATCTCATCACTTCCACTGACCTTGTTATTAGCAGTACTTTCTAAGGCCCATTTGACTTCAATCTCCAGGATTCCAGGCTCAAGGTCAACAGCCATACAATCTGGGGTGTCTGGGACATCCGTATCTTTTTGGTATAATTCCTCTGTATTCTTGCCAGCTCGTCTTGATGTCTTCTGCTTCTGTTAGGTCCTTACCACTTTTGTCCTTTATCATATCCATCTTTGCGTGAAATGTTCCTTTCATATTTTAAATTTTCTTGAACAGATCTCTGGTTGGAGAAGGAACTGGCAAGCCACTCCAGTATCCCTGCCAAGAAAACTCCATGCACAGTAACAGGCGGCATATAAAAGTCATGGCGCTGGAAGATGAGCCCCTCCGGTCGGAAGGCATCCAACATGCTACTGAGGAAGAGCAGAGGACTAGAACAAGTAGATCCGGAGCTGATGAAGCGGCTGGGCCAAAGCCGGAAGGTCGCTCAGTTGCGGATGTGCCTGGAAGCGAAAGGAAAGTCCAACGCTTAAAAGGAACATATTGCATAGGAACGTGGAATGTAAGATCCATGAACCTTGGCAAGCTGGATGTGGTCAAACATGAGATGGCAAGAATAAATATTGACATCTTGGGCATCAGTGAACTAAAATGGACCGGAGTGGGCGAATTCAGTTCGGATGACCATCATATCTACTACTGCGGGCACGAATCCCATAGAATAAATGGAGTGGCCCTCATAGTCAACGAAAGAGTTGCAAAAGCTGTAATTGGATACAATCTCAAAAGTGATAGAATGATCTCTATACGAATCCAAGGCAGACCTTTGAACACCACAGTAATACAGGTTTATGCACCAACTACCGATGCTGAAAAAACTGAAATTGACCAATTCTATAAAGACTTACAACGCCTTCTAAAACTGACACCAAAGAAGGATGTTCTTCTCATTATAGGGGATTGGAATGCTAAAGTAGGGAGTCAAGAGATAAAAGGAACAACTGGCAAGTTTGGCCTTGGAGTTCAAGACGATGCAGGGCAAAGGCTAATAAAGTTCTGTCAAAAGAACCAGCTGGTCATCACAAACACACTTTTCGAACAACACAAGAGACGACTCTACACATGGAAATCACCAGATGGGCAGCATCGAAATCAGATTGATTATATTCTCTGCAGCCGAAGATGGAGAAGCTCTATACAGTCAGCAAAAACAAGACCCGGAGCTGACTGTGGTTCAGATCATCAGCTTCTTATAGCACAATTCCAGCTTAAACTGAAAATAACAGGGAAAACCACTGGGCAAGTCAGATACAATCTAAATCAAATCCCTTATGAATACACAGTGGAAGATTCAGATTTGGTGGAAGATTCAGATTTGGTGGACAGAGTGCCTGAAGAAGTATGGATGGAGACTCTTAACATTATACAGGAGGCAGCAACGAAAACCATCCCAATGAAAAGGAAATGCAAGAAAACAAAGGGGTTGTCCAATGATGCCTTACAAATAGCAGGAGAGAGAAGGCAAACAAAATGCGAGGGAGATAGTGAAAGGTACAGGAAGTTGAATGCAGATTTCCAAAGACTAGCAAGGGCCTTCTTAAACGAGCAGTGCAAAAAAGACAACTTTTAAAAGGCATTAATTATATACTTGTGTTAGTGCAGACTTGTACAGTAAAGATCTAATCGAGGACGATGTGAAATTGCTGTAACTCCTGCTCCTTAGAAATAAGTTGGTGCATATAGACTAAACCCGTGAAATTGAGTGTTGTGTACCCCATTCAAAATGTTCAGGCACAAGGTGGCGCTCTTCCAGTGCTTTTCAAAAGGTTTTATTCCCTTTTCCCCTCCCTTCCCCCGAATTAAAAACACTTCTGGCTAGCACTGCATGAGAATATGGCTGTTTTAAAGAGAACTCCAGGCTTGTGACAAGACACTTAATCATGCTCAGTGGCTAGGCTTAATGAACTGACAGGGAGCGGTGAGATGGAGGGCACCTCAGGTTGGCCATTTATGCAGAGTCCCGCTTAGAACTGTAGCTTTTGCGTGCTGATCCCTTGGCTCCAAATGTACAAGCAGTTTGCCAGACCAGCTACAAATCCAGTTTCAGACCAAAGATATATGATGGTTGGGAGAGAATACCGGGGGAAACGGGACGAAATAGCAGAAGGAAATATATCATGGTTAGACAACTTTCTTAGGTCTGGTCCTTTCCATGCAGTAGAATGATGTGGAGGAATCGACTGTACCACTTTAGGCTGTACTCCCTGGAATTTGACTTGGAACATAGCAGGGACAGGGCTGAATCGGAATCTTTTTGCTCTAACAGAAAGATTTGTTTGCAGTGAGTCTTTTCAAAAATGAGAGAGCACATGCGCTTCATTATAATAAGTGAGCACATTTGGGCAAAAAGATTGCAGTTCATTCTACCACCTTATTTGAACTTCATTCTGTGGCAGGCGTAAACCCAATCTCGGATGCTTGTGTGTTTGATTTAGTGACGAGCCCGTTGGGTAGCAGGTGCTTTTTCAACTGGTATCTGATATCTGGACTTCGAAATGTTTCGATGGTTAAGTGGTGGCTGGTTTGTTAATTAGTTGCCAAAACTGGGACACACTTTTGCAATTTAATTCTGGGTCGTATGTAGTTAGTAGAAGGGCACCATATAAGTTCTTTCTGGGTTTTTTCCTAGTCTGCCTGGAGTGAAGAAGGCGTTGGGAAAATATGGCCCTTCAGATGTTGAGGACTCGACAGGCACAGGCGGAGACAGCAAAGATGACGATGACATTGATCTCTTTGGCTCTGATGAAGAGGAGGTACCCAGAATATTTTTTTTCTTTCAATTTCCAGTTGCAGAGGGGTCTCATGAGCCCGCATGCATTTAAACAAAAAAGAACCTGGCAACATGATGAACAAAACCAAATCACCATCTTTCGGCTGAAAACGTGATGATTTGTTTTACCTGACTTATCCAGTTATACTTGATCACTGTTTGGGAAACAGTTGCTTTCTTTTGTCCAACACAATTGTCTTTCTTTTCATAGGAAAGTGAAGAAGCAAAAAGATTAAGGGAGGAGCGGCTTGCTCAGTATGAGTCAAAGAAATCCAAAAGTACGTTATCCATCTCCTTCGCCTTTGAATTGCTTTTTAGATTAAGGTTATTGTGAACTGAAATTGGCATAAATACCTGTAAGTGACAGCAGACTTTTCTTCCAGCTATTTCCAAAGTGTCCTAATAAGTTTTGAGTTAAAATTCCTAGTTTTGACCAATGTTTTTTTTCCCAGGTTGTGGAATAGAAGCCACAGGAAACAATTGTTTACAAGCAAATCCTGTGCTGTGTTGCTGAAGGGGAAATGCTGACTCCTAATTGTAACCAATACAGTACAGGATCCCACAGCTACTGGCCTGAAACTGCTCTGTACTGTAGCAGTTGCAGTATTCCAACTGTGGGAGATAAGCAGTTACACTATGCAATGCTCCTTTCTCAACCAGAGAAGAGAATTTCAGTGTAACAGACAGGACTGTGTCTTCCACTCCTCATATTCTTCTAATAGCCTAGTTGGATAGAGAAATCGAGGTTCCGTTTAGCAGTACTTAACGTTTCTGCAATGCATTACACTGCTGTGTCATGGAATCATCATTTTTGTTTAATGCTTTTCTCAACTGGTATAGCTTAGCAACTAAGTGCATTTGTAGAGAATTCCTGGTCTTAATCGGAACAGTCTGCTCTGCTGCTTTTCCTGAGCTATCCTTTGGTTTCTCCAGAGCCAGCACTCGTTGCCAAGTCATCCCTCCTGTTGGATGTGAAACCTTGGGATGATGAGACGGACATGGGAAAATTAGAAGAGTGTGTCAGAAGTATTCAGGCGGATGGCCTTGTTTGGGGATCTTGTAAGTAACGGGCCGACGATAGGAGGCTCCTAGCTCTCTGGCAGAGCGCACAGTTTATATGCGTAACATCTCACTCGATTCAGGTGGCTCTTAAATTGTAGTCCCAAGAACTCGATGGCTCCACTTACTTCAGTTCCCAGGGCAGTGAACTTGCAAGTAAGATAAGCCATGGAGAGCTTCCAATGGGTGGGCTTAAGGCTGCTACAGCTGCATACGGCCTCCCAGTAGTTTTCTGAGTTCGAGAGAGTAAAATTCTGGCGTTCCATCAGAGGTGTTGAATAGATTGTGGGGTCCAGAATGGCTTACATAATGAACTCCACAATCAAATTCCGTTTCTGCGTTTGACAGGCGGGGGGGGGGTTGCATCTAATTATTTGCCCCTTTGGAGGAAGGTTGGGGAAAAGGAAGGGTAAGAAACCATCTCCACTAGCTGAGGGGTAGCACTGCCAGGGTGGTGCTTGTATATAGCAGGCACCAAGTACATGCGTGCAAAGCAATGCTGCTAATTCACAGTCCTAATCCTGCCCCCCAAAATCCCACAATTTTGGCAGCAACTAGGGCGGGCAGATGCCAGCACCCTGATGGGGATGCAACCCCCCCCCCCCCCGCGGTCATCAGATTGAGCAGAGAGGAGGCAGTGATTCTCCTCAGCTGATCTGCATGGGTAAGCTAGGGGGGGGCAAGCAGGTGAATGAGTGTGGGGGGTGGCAGCACCTACCTCTGGTCACATCCCTTGCAGGGTGGGGCCTCCACAGGGTTGACCAAGGGTGAATGTGGTCCTTGAGCCAAAGTTAGATGCCCCATTTCCTTTAAAAAAGTCTACTTTTTTCCTTTTGTATTCCACTGGGGGGGGATGTAAATGTGTGCACGGCTTGCTTGTGTATTAGCTGTTGCAGAGAGGTCAGGTTTAGGCCACTGGCTCTGCTTTCTCCCCATCAGAAGCCCCAACACCAGCCAAGATTAGGGTGGGGCAAAATCCTTGTTGGCCCATAACCCTGAGTTTGCGTCGATAGAAAAGAGGCGGAACGTCTCTTCCTAACAGCTCTTTCAATTGCTTTCTAGCCAAGCTGGTTCCAGTTGGTTATGGAATCAAGAAACTTCAGATTCAATGTGTAGTTGAAGACGATAAAGTTGGAACCGATATGCTGGAAGAGAGGATCACTGCGTTTGAGGATTACGTTCAGTCCATGGATGTGGCTGCTTTCAACAAAATCTAAGCCCCAATAGCAACAGGAATAAAACATTTGCAACACTCGAGGCTTTTTGTGTGTGTGTTCTGTATGTCCCAAACTGCCATTTAAAATAATGCATCGTTCTGGTTGCATTGTCACTATTCATAGCAGGGACCCCTTTTCATCCCAAAGGCAGCCTTTGCAAGGGAAGGTTATAGGTTAACGAAATCAGTTACGGTTGCTTCAGGAAGGGAAGGGGGTGCACAAGGGCTTCTCTCAGGCAGGGTCTGTAACTCAGTGGCAGGGCACATGCTGTGTGCCTAAAGCGTTCCGGGTTCAGTCCTTGTGGCATCTCCAGGTAGATCGGGGAAAGAAACCCAGAGAGCTGCTACTGCTGCTAGTCAGTGTAGACCAGGCATCCCCAAACTCTGCCCTCCAGATGTTTTGGGACTAGTGCAATTCCCATCATCCCTGACTGTTGTGATAAAGTTCATTAGTGGGTCGTAAATCCTTAGACCCACGCAGCCAATCTTCAGTAGCTGCCCAGTATGCTTCCCAGCTCGCTCTGCAAAACTTCTTCTTGTTTGGACCCAGCAGAATTGCAGCGCAGCTGGAACGATGGCAGTCTGTGTCTTCAATAAAACAGACTCAACTCCGTTGCTTCTAGTCTAACTCAACTTTATTACAGAAGCATAAAAGAAACAGCAAAACCAACAGAAGCTAGCTGCATGTTTGCAGCTCTTATCTCTAGCTCTCCCTCCTACACACTCTTCTCCAGCAGAAACTCATACTCTGACTCTCAGACTCAAAACCAAAACTGAACTCAGAACAAGGGAAATTGCGTGTATCACTTGTGGGCAGACACCCAGAGAATCTGAACGCCTCCAGAGTGTTTTAGCTCTGTGTTCACCAGAATCCCAACACTGACCGCTGGTCCTGTTAGCTAGGGTTGATAGGAATTGTAGTCCCAAAACATCTGGAGGGCCGAGTTTGGGGGTGCCTGGTGTAGACCATGGGTAGGCAAGCTAAGGCCCAGGGCCAGATCCGGCCCACTGATGGTCCAAGAGTCAGCATGTTTTTACATGAATAGAATGTGTCCTTTTGTCTAAAATGAATCTCTGGGTTATTTGTGGGGCATAGGAATTTGTTCATTTCTCCCCCCCAAAAATATAGTCCGCCCCCCCCCCTCCCAAGGTCTGAGGGACAGTGGACCAGCCCCCTGCTGAAAACCTTTGCTGACCCCTGGTGTAGACAAGGGCCTGATTTGGTATAAGAAAAGCTGTCGTGTCTCCCACTGGGATGTTGACAGCTGTTTTGAAAGCAGACTGAGCAATCGGCAGTAAATCTCCATAATGCTGTAATTCAGGTTTCCTGGAGTAATGGTTTGCTTGACAAAATCTGTAGCCTTTCTGTTCTGTGAAGATAACTTGGAAGCCCTAGGATGGGAACAATAGGAATTGTCCATTTGAATTGGGGTGCTAAATGTTGAATCCAGTGGCTGGCTTGTTTTAGCAAATATATCTCCTGTCTCCATGTACTACTCTGGGGTGGTTTTCTCTGAAAGCAAGAAGGCACTGTAACCTTGCAGATGGTGTCATGTTTTGATTGGTGGATGAGCCTGTCAGATCGCAGTCGATGCAAATTAGCAAAAACCTTCGTGTGCATAACCTTTTGCTTCCTAGCCTTGAGCTGTTGAGAAACGGTAAGTGCTTGGTCATGGCTCATTAGCATGGCTATATCCACTGCAAACCTCATCTTTTGCTTAGTCACAGTTGTGTTTCCTGTCTCAACTATATGCGAGAGTGAACAACGATTTCCATCAAGGAAAGGCAGGTTCAAATGCTTTGCCAGCTGGGCCATTCCATTCCTTGGGTGACCTTAGAGTAGGGATGTGCGACCTTTGGCCTTCCAAACGTTGGATCCAAGTCCTAGCCAACATGGCTGATTGTCAGAGACTGGTTTTGTAGTCCTTTTCAGTGCTTACTTAGTGTAAACAGTGAGAGGAAGACGAGAGAGGGACTAGCGCATTGGGAGAAGGTGAGATTCTAGCCCTCTGTTGTATTGGCTTGCTCTTTGTATTGTTTTAAATGCAGGGGAGCGGCTGAAATGTATCCCATTTATAGTTTGGATTGGTGTGGTGTAGTCCATGCCCCCCCCCCTTAAAAAGGTAAAGGGACCCCTGACCATTAGGTCCAGTCATGACTGACTCGGGTTGCGCGCTCATCTCGCTTTACTGGCCGAGGGAGCCGGCGTACAGCTCCCAGGTCATGTGGCCAGCATGACAAAGCCACTTCTGGCGAACCAGAGCAGCACATGGAAACACCGTTTACCTTCCCGCTGTAGCGGTTCCTATTTATCTACTTGCACTTTGATGTGCTTTCGAACTGCTAGGTTGGCAGGAGCTGGGACCAAGCAACGGGAGCTCACCCCGTCGCAGGGATTCGAACCGCTGACCTTCTGATCAGCAAGCCCTAGGCTCAGTGGTTTAACCACAGCGCCACCTGGGTCCCATGCCCCCCCTTACTCTGCCCTAACAATTGTACATTTACAATATTGTACCAAGTATGAATTGACCTAAAAATATGAAACTGGAGGGCGAAACGGTACTCCATTCTAAAACTGCCCACCTGAGATTCCTGGCAGCTGGCATTCAGAGACATAGTACCTCTGACAGTAAAGGTAGAATGTAATTTATTGCCCTGAATATAATATCTGCACTTAACCTGTGGGGAACTGAGCTATGGAACTCTGCCACAAGGGAAACACACTATCAATTCCCAAAGGTTATGGATTAGATCTCGGTGGAAAATGGAGCCAGTAACTGCCAAACACTCCTTCCATCTGCCACCATTCTGTGATGAGCTCTGCTTCCGCACCAACGTTTTCTGACCGATTTCAGCCATCTCTAGTGGACCTTGCAGGGTAGAACGTTCTGGGGCGATGCATTAAACAAGGGGACTGCCATGTGTCAAAATATATTTTTGGAACAGCTTGGCTTTGGCTTTATTTGCATATTGCTGCAAAACCTGGTGCTTTGTTTTGTTTTGTTTTAAGTCCCGATAAGTAGTGAAAATGTCCTTTTGAGAAAGGTGCTGAGTTGAGGCATGTGAAGGAGCCAGGTGCAATGTGTCTGGTTCAGCAGTCCTCTTTTTCAAGCACCAGTAAACAGTTTCTCAAAACACCAACTGGGGGGAAAGGAAAAGACACATTCCAGCAATTTGCTTAAGCAACTGCCCTGTTGCATAAGCTTCGTGAATCGGAATAATGGGAAAGCACACCAAACAAATAGCATTTTAATGTATACGGCTTTGTAGGAAACAAATCCTTGTTTGAAGGCAGTGCTGCTCAACTCAGTGGATCTTACTTTGCACTGTAAAAAAAAATGCTTTCAAAATCTTCCTTTGACACCAGTGGCTTCTATTAACCTCACAGAAATGAACAAGACGTGAAAATGAGTATCCTTTACAGGATACCACCAAGTGACAGCCTATAACAGGGATTGGGGGAGCCCGTGGTCCTCCAGCTGTTGAACTTCATGTGGGGCCAAAGATTCCTGCATTGCACAGGGTTGGACTAGGTGATCCTCACCGTCTCTTCCAAGTCTTGGATCTATGAACTCCCATCAGCCTTGAATCTTTGGAGATGTAGTTCAGAAACATCTGGAGGGGCAAAGGTTCTACACACCTGGAATAGAAGCAACGGCTCTTGATCTATTGCTCAACAGCTGGGCAGTGCATATAGCTATCACGACTAGTAGCTTCTGATCCTCTATACTGTAAGTGGCAAAGTATTACTGTTACTAAATATAATAAAATAATAAATTTTTATTTGTATCCATCCCTCCCCAGCCGAGGCCGGGCTCAGAGCAGCTAAAATCATAAAAACAATAAAATATGCATAACAGACATCAATTAATTAAAATACATCTGAAAATTGATTCAGACATGTTAAAATCTAGGCAGGTGGCAATTATCAGGTTGGAATTGAGAGTGGTTAATACTTGACGGGACCAACTGTTTCCACTGATCATACAAGGACCTGTGAGTGGGTTAGGGGCCTCCTTTGGGCTTGTTTTATACAAAGGAAAGTAATTCAAACTGCATCCTGCCCAAAGGCCAGGTGGAACAGCTCCGTCTTGCTGGCCTTGCAGAAAGATGTCAAATCCCACCGGGCCCTGGTCGCTTGTGGGAGAGCATTCCGCCAGGCCGGGGCCATGGCCAAAAAGGCCCTGGCTCTAGTCGAGGCCAGCCTAATTTCCCTGGGTCCCGGGAACTTCAAGGTGGTGTTAGCAGACCGTAAGGTCCTCCGTGGGACATACCAGGAGAGGCGGTCCCGTAAGTACGAGGGTCCTAGGCCGTATAGGGCTTTAAAGGTTAACACCAGCACCTTAAACCTGATCCTGCACTCCACTGGGAGCCAGTGCAGCTGGGAAAGCACTGGGTGATTGCGATCCCACAGCAAACACCCCGTAAGGAGTCTCACCACAGCATTCTGCACCCGCTGGAGTTTCTGGGTCAGTTTCAAGGGCAGCCCCACGTAGAGTGAGTTACAATAATCAAGCCTGGAGGTTGACCATCGCATGATCACAGGGCAAGGTCAGGGTGAGAGAGGTAAGGAACCAACTGCTTAGCTCGGCAGAGATGAAAAATAGGCATGTTGGGGACGTTTGGAATTTTCAGCTTTGCCCATTTCTCTTTCCTCCACCCCCTGACACGTAGCTCACACCAAAATAATTTTTAAAAAGCATGGCAGGTGATGAACCAAGCTGAAAAGGGTTACCAAAATTAGCTTGAGCCAAAAATATAAGCGTGTCCAAGGATCCAAGGATCTTTGTTCACAGTATCTGGAACTGAGACCGTAACACACACATTATAATGCAGCACACCAAATAACCATGGTCTGTACTGCCTGGGGCAAATGGGAGGGGAAGACCAACAACATCGGGGGGGGGGGGAGAGAGGTTAGCCTCCCCTACAGAAGAATAAGATAATCCAAAGTAGCAGGCGGCTAGGGCATCTGAGGTCCCACACAGCTTTCAAAGAATGTGCCCTAGAACCACCATGCAACAGGGTGTTTGTGTGCATTGGAGGGGCCTTTGATAATGCATGCCTCCATCTTCAGATATTGCACAACTTGCCTAGGAATTTACTAGCAACATATTCTGTGATCTATTAGGCGGACCTTCATGGAGGCCAGGCCAGCTCCCAAAACAGCCCAATTCCAATTTTGCAAACACTCCACAGTAAGTTTGGCATGCATTTTGTTTTCTGCAAAGCCAGTTGCTCAGTCACGAGTGCCAGCTGTTCTGCAGCCATTTGCAGCCCACACACATTTGCAGAAACAAATCACTTATATTTCACTAAAGTACTTTTCCACAGTACATAAATTTCCCTGGTGTTATTTCTCCCATAAGGAGGAATGAGCGAGGAGCTGTGAGCGAAGGACAAACTGAACATGACAAACAAAGGCAGGCGTGTTTGAACACGGGACTGACGGCCCATGGAAAGAAATCTTACAGGGAAAGTGGGCTGTCCATACAGATCAATTTAATACAAATCTATTTCACAGACAGAAAGCAAGAGCTTAAGGGCAACTCAAAGCAGGTGAGCGCAGCTGCACAGCACACAATATGCACATAGCTGCCAAGTACCCCGTATTTCCTGGGAAACCCCTGTTTTTCCTTACCGTTTCAGCTCCTCTCCCATTAATCTCCCTTATTTTGGTTCCTGTCGGGCATTTTTCTGGTGCCGCTTTGCCCATCTATGGGCACTAGAAAATGGCCGGCGCTGGAAGTCGCATCTATGCATGTCCGGAAGTGCGTAGACGCAACTTATGGTGTCGCTTTGCCCATCTATAGGCACCGAAAATGGCCGGCACCGAAAGTTGCATCTACGCACTTCCGGACATGTGTAGGCACGACTTCGGGCGCCGGCCATTTTCGGTGCCCATAGATGGGCAAAGCGACACCGGAAGTTGCATCTACGCAGCGTCCGGTGTCGCGCAGCTGCCGATCCCGGATTTCTCCGCAAGAGACTTGGCAGGTATGAATATGCAACACACAAGGGAATTCCATTTAGAAGACATTCTTGAAACCCATTTTACAGATGGGAAACAACTGAAAGCTACAAACTCCAATCAAGAGAACAGATCACTAAATCTAGGACAATTAATTCAAAACACAAAGCAACCAGCACCATGACTACAGATTCAGTGAATTTATGGAGAAAACTTACATGTCCCAACCAATACGGAACCCATGAAGAAACTAGCTAAGCCACATGAGAATGCATGGCAAGGAACACAAAACATGTACAGAGCTGATGGCTTGAGAAAGCAGAGCAATTTAGTATAATGTGGCCAAGGAATTAAGCATTTGCTCATTTTACATTTCTTGCCATACATGCTACAAACCTTTATAATGTAATAATAATAATAATTTATTATTTATACCCCGCCCATCTGGCCAGGTTCCCCCAGCCACTCTGGGCGGCTTCCAACAAAATATTAAAATACAGAAATCCATCAAACATTAAAAGCTTCCCTAAACAGGGCTGCCTTGAGATGCCTTCTAAAGGTCTGGTAATTGTTGTTCTCTTTGACCTCTGGTGGGAGGGCGTCTCTGCCTGGTTCCCTGTAACTTGGCTTCTCGTAGCGAGGGAACCGCCAGAAGGCCCTCTGCGCTGGACCTCGGTGTCCGGGCAGAACGATGGGGGTGGAGACCCTCCTTTCACACACAGACACCATTATTTCCTATCCAGAGAGGTTCAGAAAAGCTACGGTAGTCTTCTCCCCCTTCTTCCCAAAACACACACAGCTGGCAAATCTTCCCAGCTCACCACATTTGTAATGGCATTATGAGTCAAAACCAAAGAAAACAAAATGAATCTTAAGTATTTATTTCAAATGCTGTTTCCTTGCTTTGGCAATATTATAATTTTAAAATGTGGCCGCAACACATTTGCAGGGTACATTAACGTAAATAATTTCTACCATACGTCTCAAAGAAATATAATGCACAGTCAATTACATGTAAATTGTTTCCTACAAACGGGATCCAAACATGCTTTTACAGACAAGTCCCATTGGAAATATACATTCTGTCCTTTCATGGATCGCTGCTGCAGTGAAGATTCCCCTCGCACTTTCCGAGCTGCTATGCTATGATATCCACAAACATCCCTTCCTGCTCAGGGGAGAAAGTTGTCGGCATGTTTTCCGTCCAGAGTTTGTGAGAGGAGGGAAAGTTGGGATTTCGAGGTGAAATGGTACGCTAGAGGGGTTTCGTAGAAGGAAACATTGCGAGGGAAGCTTTCTGGTGATGTGAAAGACTGGGAAGACGTTTCCGGAGACAAGGCAAGGGACAGGGAGCCCAGAGGAAGATGGGATGGGGCACATGAAGCAAAGGGAAAAACAAAAACCCGAGGAAAAGGTGTGTTAAAAAAAGACTTGCACAATAATAAAGCAAAGGCAAGAAGGGATCAATTGCCTGGGGTGGCAGTGCTGAAGAAACCGCCATATTTAAGGTCAGAACAGGCAGCATGCTACAGTTGGAAAGGAATGCAGTGGTGCTACCGCTAAATATTATGCAGCTAGGCCAATATCTGACTGAGATTAACTGAAATATGCACTGGTAAAGCGGCTTGATCTCTGAAAGCCATTCTTCGTGAATGTATTGCTTTGCTTCTTTTGTAGAGCAAAACTTAAGTGCAAAATACCCAGATCAATGTGTCTCTGTGCAAATCGTTTCAGCGGACCAGAAATCTCACATGTGTGCAAATGTCCCGCTCTGCCAAATTCTGTAACTGAGAATGCCTGCACGCACCAGGGGTACACAGAGTTGTGCGCATGTTGGTCCTACTCAGAGTAGACCTACTGAAATTAGTGGGTTTAATTAGTTCTGCCTCTTAATTCCAATGTGTTGACCCTGAGGGGGTGACTATCGTTGAATACAACCTATAGGATTAAGGAGCCAGGTTAACTGAAAATGTTGATAAAGCTTGCTAGCTATATATAATCTTAGACATCTTCAGCAGAAACTAAGCCAAAAACCATAAGCAAAGGGGAAGAGAAATTGTCAGTTTTGTTCAGCAAGGCTCTGTGCCAACAACAACAACAATAAAGTATACTTGACTACTTTAAAAGATTGCAAAGGTACTATGTTTTTAAAAGCACATTAAAAAGTGCATTTGCATGTTGTTTTGTGTGACATTTCCCCCTATGCAGTTACTTCAAGGGAGAATCTATGTCTTTGTTTAGAGTCCTTGAAGGGCAGTGTTTTGATACTGAAGAACTATAAAATAAGAACACTCCGTGACACACAGTATCTTCCATGATTCTAAGTCCCTGCACAAACATATTCCCTCCATCAGCAGCTTGAATTGGGGGGGGGGGAGATTATCAGGCCTTCTATTGTGTCTTTTAACAGTAGCTTGGTGTGCAGAAATTGGCAGATAAAGCTTTAAATGGCACGGGGATAAAGATGACAACATTTTAATGATGGCTCCTCACGAGCATGTGAGCTTGGGAGGTCTAAAAGTTTGGCAACCCTACGAACAATTGAAGTTGCTTATGAACTTCTGTTGTTGTGACCTCATTCAGACTCCCAACTTCTATCATCGCCATCATGGCCAATGGTTAAGGATGATGAGATGGCCGTACGCAACAGGCGGATGACATCACAGTGGCTACCCTGGCTTTGCTAAACATGTGTCCTTTTACTACAGAAGTTTTACCAGAAAAAATATGCAGCTCGTGGCAGCTGAATGGGGTCAAAACGAAAAGAGTTCCACCTGGGGAGCATCACCTTGGCTACCCTTGTGTAGTGACTGTTGGGTTACAAACACCTCCGATGTATAGATCTTATTAAGGTGGGCACGTTGCAGAGTGAGTGCCCATCAGGGAGAGATGTCACCCAGAGAAGTCTCAAGCTCAGACGCTTCGGCCTGCTGTAGACTCAAAGAATTCCAGACTTGTTCACTGACTGTCCCAGACCGGCTGACCTCCCAGAGGGTGTGTTTCACCAGTTCTGAAAACGTCACACTGAAACAGGACTGGAGCTTCTTGCTGAGGAGGACGTAAAGGATGGGGTTAAGGCAGCTGTTGATGAAAGCAAAGCTGACGGAAAGAGGAATGGCATCGCGGAGCAAGTCGTGCCAGTAGTTATCGTGGTGAGCAGAGAGCTCAAGGATGCTGAATATTTGGTACGGGGTCCAGCAAACGAAAAAAACCACCACCACAGCCAGAACAGTCCAGAAGAGCCTGCTGGAGGTCAGGGTGGCACTTTTCTTCACCTGGCATATCAGAAGAGAGTAGCAAACCATCATGGTTAGCAGAGGAAAGAGGTAGCCGCAAATGAACCTTACCCAGGTCAGGACATGGTGCCTGAGGATAATCAGATCAACGTCCGTGGGGTGGAAGTTGTTGTAGCAAATGGTGACGTTGTTGTGTAGCGTAAGGGTATCTCTAAAGTACAGTGCCGGGCTTCCAATGAGCGTGGCCAAAATCCAGATGAAAGCAATCATAAAGAAGGTGTTCTTGAGAGTCCGGTGCCTGTAGGAGAAGACAGGGTGGATCAGATGGACGTAGCGGTCCAGGCTGATGGCCGTCAGGAAGAAGACGCTGGCAAACATGTTGAACAGAGCAATGAAGGAGTTTGCTTTGCACAGCCACTTCCCAAAGGGCCAATGGAAGCCTGTGGCCACGTAGGTAATGTAGAGAGGGAGGAAAAGGACGAAGATGAAGTCCGCAATAGCCAGGTTGAGGAACCAGAGGGAAGTGACGGTCTTGTCCCATTTGAAGCCCATTATCCAGATGACTATTGCATTGCCAGGCACTCCCAGGAGAAAAGCCACTCCGTGGAACACAAGCGAGGCCACCTGTGCATGAGTGAGGTGGGACACGGGGGGCTCATCCTCTTCGTAATTCCCAAAGTATTCCGTGAAGTTGTCCTCATACTCCATGAGATCTGCAGATGCCACGGTTGCTGATATGCTGAAAGGAAGGGGAGTGAAAAAAAGGGTGGGAAGTAGTGCTCATTAAAATAAATAAACTCTCCTTGAATGCGCATAGCAATGGCCTTTTGTAGCAACCTGCCAGCATCGATCTGCCATAGGTCCCAATCAAAAACCCAGCGATTCATAAACTTTTTTTACCCATCCAAATATTTCTTTCCAAACCGAGACTTTGGTTTTTTTTTAGTTTCACCCACACCATACATTTAAAGCACTTTGGGTTTCCTCAAAGTATCATGGGAGGTGTAATTTACTAAGGGTGCTGGGCATTGTAGCTCTGTGAGGGGTAAACTACAATTCCCATGAATCTTTGGGGGAAGCCAGGTGGTTTGGATGTATTGTGTGGATGTGACCCAAATCAGTGCAAATGGCCAGTGTCGGGATGGGCTAGTGTCAATGCATTCACTTTGGAGAACTATGGTTGTGCATGATGTGGTCTAACACAGCGTTTCTCAACCGCTGTTCCGTGGCACACTAGTGTGCCGCGAGACGCTGGCTGGTGTGCCGCGACGTGCGACGACGAGAAGGGCGATTTGCATTGTCACGTGCCTGGCGGCCGCCAATACACACCACTGACCCGCCGAACGGCTTGTGAAGCCTTATTACAGGAGATTGCAACCAACACAGCAATTGGCAAGTGTTTCTTACAGTCATAATTATAGTCAATATAGGGCGGCACAGAGTTAAATTTTTTAACTTTTTTAATGGTGGTGTGCCTCGTGATTTTTTTCACGGAACAAGTGTGCCGTGGCCCAAAAAAGGTTGAGAAACACTGGTCTAACAGTGCCCTCTAACAGGATCATAAATAACTAGTGCTTTGCCCAGGGCAGGGAAGACAGTTCAAATTGGTCTGTGGGATATGGAGATTTGGGGTTGGATGGGGAAAGGCCCTTTACCTCCCTAACATTCCTTGCCTTACTGCCTAGAATTATCAAATTAATCACCGCTTTCTTTTCTTTTCTTTTCTTTCTTTTGTTACCTCCTCTGGAAAAGTAAAAACGTTTAAAAATAAATGTAATTAAATAAAAAGGGCAATATGGAAAGGGCAAGCCCTTCCTACCTTTCAGAATGGCGGAGAAGCTTTGCTGCTTATTGTCCGTCCAAAGTTTCGAGTAAGCAGCTCTGGCTGGGCACTTTGCTAATAAAGCCTAAAACAGAAATCAGAGACAAAGAAAAGAAAAGAAAACAGCATGGATGCAAGATGGAAAACATAACTGGAATGTCAGAAAGCAACAGCATGTGAAAACACATCACCATCAATCATCATCAAATTAAGAATTGGAGTCTCTCACTGGAAGCTTGGTCTGAATGGTTTGTACAACAGAATTGTTCTGGGAAACTCAATGTAGCCCTGTTAAAAAGGCATAATAGGTCATGGCTGTGATTTGACTGTAAGTGTAATACAGTGGTACCTCGGTTTATTAAAACAATTGGTTCCGGAAGCGTTCATAAACTGAAGCGTTCATAAACTGAAGCGAACTTTCCCATTGAAAGTAATGGAAAGTGGATTAATCTGTTCCAGACGGTCCGTTGAGTACTTAAACTGAAGCGTTCATAAACTGAAGCGAACTTTCCCATTGAAAGTAATGGAAAGTAGATTAATCCGTTCCAGATGGGTCCACGGAGTACTCAACCTGAAGCGTACTTAACCCGAAGCATGGGTGTAATTGGTTCCAGAAGTCTGTTCATAAACTGAAGTGTTCATAAACTGAAGCAAACTTTCCCATTGAAAGTAATGGAAAGTGAATTAATCCGTTCCAGATGGGTCCGCGGCGTTCGTAAACTGAAAATTCGTAAACCGAGGTGTTCATAAACCGAGGTTCCACTGTACTGTACAGTGGTACCTCAGGTTACAAACACCTCAGGTTACAAACGCTTTGGGTTACAAACTCCTCTAACCAGGAAGTAGTACCTCGGGTTGAGAACTTTGCCCCAAGATGAGAACAGAAATCGTGCAGCAGCAGCAGGAGGCCCCATTAGCAAAAGCGTGCTTCAGGTTAAGAACGGTTTTGGGTTAAGAACGGACCTCCAGAACGAATTAAGATGTCAAGGCAATAAGCAACTATTTTACTTTTAGAAGACAACTGAAGGTGGCCCTGTTTAGGGAAGTTTTTAATGTTTGATGCTGTACTGTTTTTTAATATTCGATTGGAAGCCACCCAGAGTGGCTGGGGAAACCCAGCCAGATGGGCGGGATATAAATAATAAATTATTATTATTATTACTCGAGGTACCACTTGAGGTATATTGTATCAGCCTATGACAGTCCCCCACTTTACCTGTAGAGTTAAAGGATAGCTCTGTTCAACACCTGCATGCAAACATAGGCAGGTACTACCACCTCCCCTTTTAGCCAATAAATTGTTTCTCAAACATGCCCATTTGGAAGCAAACTGCATTCAAAGCAAAGGGATTTTAATTAAATATGCTTAGGACTGGAGTGTAAAAGGTGAGCACCAGAGACATCACCCGAAACGCGTTAAGTGTGGCCCACAGATCAAGCCCAAACAAAATAAAACACAACTTTAGAGATTTCGTGTATCCCATTCAAGCATCTAGATTCACTCTACAGAGATTTTCCACATGCCACTCAACATCATTAACTTTAATTATCTTCATTTCTAATGAAATCAAAACACGCCGTGCAAATGCTCTTAGAACAGCATGTGCAAGAGCGGCATGTTGGATTATGCATATAGGAGCAATTGATGGGGCCATTCTGCAAATTAATGTTAAAAAATGTTGATGATCAAACCCAGCTTGAGAGATCTGAACATTCATTCTGTTCACAGCGGGGAAGGTTTCATTCCTAGGTATTTACACTAGTCTCTGCAATGACGGAAACCTCTGAATGAAGCCTGTGTTAAACAGCTTTTGCAGAGCATGTGTTAGGAATGCAAATCTCCGCCACCCTCCTGAGAAGACTATCGAAGCCACAAACTGATACCAGTTTTATCCAAGTGGCCTCCATGTGCTGTACTTTACAGAAGGCAGCCTTCCACTTTTCTACTTGCATGGCTGCCCAGTTGAAATCCAGTTTTAAGATTAAGAATCCTAAGAAGCGAGAGATCCATCAATGATGTTGGGTGGGACTTTTATTTTACGAGGTATTTTATAATGTGACCCAACATCACCCATAGGGATCTTACTACCCAGCAAGTCTGAAGTTCGCTGAAGTCTGCTCACCTTCTGACCCAAGCCGTGATGGATCAGACAAGTTCAAATGATTTCAAAGACTGATTGTGCTTTAATAACTACGTCGGAATAAAGAATGAATAAGAAGCCACGGAAGACAAAACAACAACACATACCAAGATTTCTCACGTGCCTTGCTTCTTTCCTGCTCTTCGTTACTTACGGTAGTCCCTCTATTCCAAATTTCACCCACCTCTCTGCTGCTTGTATCTATTGGACCATAGCATTTTTCATCACTTTTCTCTATCTCCATCCAATTTGGGGTGCCTCTATTTGAACGGCTCTCCAGATTTTTGTCTGCTCCTTGGCGATAATCTCTCACCTAGTTCCTCATCTTGCTGTTCCAGCTCGATCAGCAAATTTGGTTCCTCATTTAGACATTTGTCACATGCTGCCCTGACCCGAACCCTTGCATTCATCAGCTTTCTCTTTAAACCTATTGCCCAAGCATGCTTGGTGTGCCTTGTGTTGCTTCTGCTGTAAGTTCCTGTCTGCTTTTAGCTACGAGATGCTGTTGGACTCCTGATTCCATGCCCCCATAATCTTGAACCTTCTAGATTCCCCCTTGATCAATCCTAAAATGACCTATCAACTGTATACTTATATTTATATGTGGGCATGTTATTTTATTCCTGCACTAGCATCTTGATAGCACACTGAGCAGTCACGCAGGTCACCTGGTCAGCCTTCTCAACTATGATGGACTGGTTGTTGTTGTTGTTGTTGTTGTTTAGTCGTTTAGTCGTGTCCGACTCTTCGTGACCCCATGGACCATAGCACGCCAGGCACTCCCGTCTTCCACTGCCTCCCACAGTTTGGTCAAACTCATGTTCCTAGCTTCGAGAACACTGTCCAACCATCTCGTCCTCTGTCGTCCCCTTCTCCTAGTGCCCTCAGTCTTTCCCAACATCAGGGTCTTTTCCAAGGATTCTTCTCTTCTCATGAGGTGGCCAAAGTATTGGAGCCTCAGCTTCACGATATTTCCTTCCAGGGAGCACTCAGGGCTGATTTCCTTAAGAATTGATAGGTTTGATCTTCTTGCAGTCCATGGGACTCTCAAGAGTCTCCTCCAGCACCATAATTCAAAAGCATCAATTCTTCGGCGATCAGCCTTCTTTATGGTCCAGCTCTCACTTCCATACATCACTACTGGGAAAACCATAGCTTTAACTATACGGACCTTTGTCGGGAAGGTAATGTCTCTGCTTTTTAAGATGCTGTTTAGGTTTGTCATTGCTTTTCTCCCAAGAAGCAGGCATCTTTTAATTTCGTGACTGCTGTCACCATCTGCCGTGATCAAGGAGCCCAAGAAAGTAAAATCTCTCACTGCCTCCATTTCTTCCCCTTCTATTTGCCAGGAGGTGATGGGACCAGTGGCCATGATCTTGGTTTTTTTGATGTTGAGCTTCAGACCATATTTTGCGCTCTCCTCTTTCACCCTCATTAAAAGGTTCTTTAATTCCTCCTCACTTTCTGACATGGACTGGTAGATTTCTCTTTTATTTTTTCCTAAATTTGCATCTATATGTATAAATCGGCACGCCACCAGCACCTCCGAGGAGCACTGAGGTACTCCTTTCTAGAGAGCTGCTGCCAGCCAGTGTAGGCAATGCTGAGCTGAATGGACCCAAGGGTCTGACTCAGTGTAAAGCAGCTTGCTATGTTCCGAATGGAATTTATGCAATGCAATATACACTTTACAGATATGTACCTTTTATCCATGGTGTCATGGGCTTTGAAGACACTCTAACTCAGGACACAAGGGAGAAACGTGCTAAGAAGAAGGCCCTCACCATGATCATTTCCCATCTGGAAACCTATGTCCCCACTGTGGAAAGATGTGTGGATCCAGAATTGGCCTCCACAGTCACCTACAGACCATTGTTAAAACTGTGTTCATAGAAGATAATCTTACTCGGCAACAAGTGATCGCCAAAGCTTTACAAATGTAAAAGAAGAGGAGGGGGAGAGAGAGAAGCAGGCAGCCTGTCTGAAGTATGAAGGAAGAGGCTCTGGAGGGGGGGGGGGACAGAACCCTTGTGACCCTAGATTCAAAACATGTGGCTTTGCACTCTCTCAATTGTGGAGTGCAACTCCAGTGGAGTTAAAAACACTATCGGAGTTAACCTGCGGTGGAATATAGGTTGTTAAACCCTTTTCCTCTGAATGTGGAAAACCTGTTCTGAACTTTTCCTTGGTTTTGGTAGTGGGATGATCACACACCAGAGGTAGCCATTGTGGTGCCGTCCAGATATTGATGGACTCTGCTTCCATCATCCCTGGCTATTGGTCATACTGGCTGAGATGTCTAATATTTTATTGTGCTTTTAATACTGTTGGGAGCTGCCCAGAGCGGCTGAGGAAACCCAGCCAGATGGGTGGGGTATAAATAATAAATTTATTATTATTAGCATTAGCATTAGCATTAGTGCAGCAACACAGATGGGATGGCCGGACCACAACGGCTTCTCTCTGCTACATATTTAGGTATATATCCACTTTAGGTAAAGGTAAAGGGGCCCCTGACCATGAGGTCCAGTCATGACCGACTCTGGGGTTGCGGCGCTCATCTCACGTTATTGGCCGAGGGAGCCGGCGTACAGCTTCCAAGTCATGTGGCTAGCATGACAAAGCCGCTTCTGGCGAACCAGAGCGGCACACGGAAAAGCCGTTTACCTATCCACTTTACCCATTTGTATTTGTCTGACCTTCCATCTTCCTGTTCTCCCACCCCCAATCCATTCATCTCTAAACACACACATCAAGAATGATTCAGCTGCATTTGGCCTTTCTCATCCAAATTGAAGAAGGCACTTTCCTTTTCTAGAAAAAGAGGTGCCAAAACTCACCACGAACGCCTCCCTTGCTCTCTCATAAATGGCAACAGCGCCCACCTGAGAGGTGGCAGAAGTTCTGGCTGAAAATAAGGCCCAGCTAAAATAATTTTGTTTGGGTCCCTCCCTCCCTGCTCCGGATAAATTCAACATTTGCAAAATATTTTTGTTCCAGATTTAATTGAGATACACGCAATTCATCATCTCTCCCTTGGGGGGGGCGTGAATTCTGCTCAAAATAACAGCACCACCCAGATGACTCATTTTAGAAAAAAATTGTAAACATGAAGAAATCATCTCTAAACAGCTGCAGTTAAAAAGCAATTTTGAGCATAAAGGGAAGTTTTTGGTGAATATAAAGGGAAGGTGAGGGGAAATAACTATATTTGTCTGTGGAGTTCAAAATATTATTGTGTGTGTGTGTGTGTGTGTGTGTGTGTGTGTGTGTGTGTGTGAAAAATAGACTTTTTGCCCACTAGCTAGCTTAAATAAATATATAGGCATGGCCCTATAGACTGGGTGCTGCTGTCTTAGACGTACTGGGGTGCAAATGTTGTTTGGATAATGTAAGCTGGAGAGGGAAGTTTCCAAAAATCAGTCCTGGGGTGAAATCAGGTCTAGGACAGAGACAAGGCTAGCCTTGAATCCTGAAACAGGAGGGCAAAGATTGGGAAACAGGGAAACAGATAAAACTGGGAACAGGCAAGAGATGCAAGCCAGGAGGCTGAAGTCTGCAGAGGGCACAGAAAGTAGAAACCAAAGGCAGGGTTGCAAACAGGATTTCTGGGCTCAGAACACTGGACTGCATTGGATTGAGCCTTCCATCCCACGTACGTACAGAAGACGACACAAATTTGCATACCATTTGCATATGCTTTGCGTCACATGCAAATCTGTGTATCAAGATGGAGGGCACAAATAGAAATCAGGCACAAGTAATGAGATGTCTGGTGGACAGTGTGTTGAGAGGCAACATTTCCCCCATAATTGTATTTCCATACAGGAAAATGCTAAGTCTGCTGGGCTTCTGCCTTCTGTAT
Source organism: Zootoca vivipara (assembly GCF_965207765.1). Lineage (NCBI taxonomy): Eukaryota > Metazoa > Chordata > Lepidosauria > Squamata > Lacertidae > Zootoca > Zootoca vivipara. The sequence continues at coordinate 7,816,036 of NC_142582.1, read as the reverse complement.
AGCTGTTAAAAAACACAAGAGCTCATTAGAATAATTTTATTGAAATGGTACCAATGGTATGGTCATTCGGATATGAAGAGTAAGCTTATACTGAGGGTGTTAACAGGAAGTCCAGATTAATTATTATTATCTTTTTTGTTTTTGTTTTTTTATATTGTTTTTTTTTGTTTGTTTTTCTTCCCTTACTTTGTTTTTGTGTAAGGGATTCAAAATTGTTTATCTTGAATGATGTTAAACGATATTATGATGAATGTACAATTTTTTTGTTCTTTTGTATGGTTAAAAAATTAATAAAATAAAATAAAATAAAAATTTCAACACAAGAGCTCTGGTCTCCCCACAATTCGAACCCTACACTATGCAAAAAAAACAACAACCATGTTTCAAGAGTTGGGAAAGAGCTAGGGTCTTTCGTAAGGTGTTCTTAGGCTTGCAATGCAACAATCACTGCAAGACCAAGGTCGACATGACCACGCTTGGATAAATTAAAGAGAAAATTCCAGCCGTTGTAGTTTACCCCTCACAAGAGCGACAATTCCCAGCACCCCTTAACAAGAGACAGTACCCAGAATTCTCTGAGGAAAAGAATGCTCTGATTGTGATTAAAAGATATAATGTGCCCATGGCCTTAGGTAAAATCCTTCCCTTCCCTCCAGCTTAAAGGTAAAGGGACCCCTGACCATTAGGTCCTGTCGTGACCGACTCTGGGGTTGCGCGCTCATCTCGCATTATTGGCCGAGGGAGCCGGCGTACAGCTTCCAGGTCATGTGGCCAGCATGACAAAGCTGCTTCTGGCAAACCAGAGCAGCACATGGAACACATATCTACTTGCATTTTGACGTGCTTTCCCTCCAGCTTAGCCCGCCCCTAAACAGGACTGCCTTCAAATGTCTTCTAAAAGTCATGATATAGCATAGTCCTCATTCTCAGTTATGAATGCTGCCAAGCCAGAGACACACTAAAAGACGGCAACTCTCAGTCACCCTGTAAGGTAAAGGTAAAGGGACCCCTGACCATTAGGTCCAGTCGTGACCGACACTGGGGTTGCGCGCTCATCTCGCATTATTGGCCGAGGGAGCTGGCGTATAGCTTCCAGGTCATGTGGCCAGCATGACAAAGCCGCTTCTGGCAAACCAGAGCAGCACATGGAAACACCATTTACCTTCCCGCTGTAGCGGTTCCCATTTATCTACTTGCACTTTGATGTGCTTTCGAACTGCTAGGTTGGCAGGAGCTGGGACCCAGCAACGGGAGCTCACCCCGTCACAGGGATTCGAACCGCCGACCTTCTGATCAGCAAGCCCTAGGCTCAGTGGTTTAACCACAGCGCCACCTGGGTCTCTGTAACCCCCCAAAAATTCCCCCCCAACCCCCCACTCTGTTTCATGGGATATGACTGGCCTTTTGGAAGTGGGGACCGGGCATTTCGGGGCAGCTTTGTCTTATATTGCTCCAAGCAGCCTATGTCAGGAATAGGATTGCACGGCAACCCTTTGATGCTGGGCATGTCTACTTAGGTGTAAGTCCCAAAGTCAACAGTAGGATCAGACTGCACAGCTTCCATTCGAAACATGCACTCTCTTAGAGATAATTTCCATTGGCAAAACTTTGTCTTCTTCCTGACTTGAACCACACTGCCAAAGTTTCCCCCTAAGGTTCCCGGTCTACCAATCACACCATTCCAGGTACTAAAGATCATCACAGATAGAAAGGACTTGCGGAACTTGGAAGAGGTTCAAGAGTTGGCGAGTCCTCAGGAACAGCGAGAGTCTCTCTTGCCTTCACTGAAGAGTGAAGACAGAACCTTTTTTTCTGTATCCCAAGAGTCTCTGGGTTCATCATGTTTTAAGGCCCAAAGAGAGCGAAAGGGAAATGTGTAAAGGCAGAAAGGCATGACCCCATCTCTAACGCTGCAGCCAAGAGAGAAACAATCCGTCAGTTCTGGGCTACTTTTCAAAACTTGGTCTTGCACAACACAAGGCCTGCCGCACAGAATGTGGAAGGGAAAATGTGAGGCATTTTTGACAGAGCTGCACTCCTGAAAGGAACATCCAAATTCCGTTTTCCAACACGGAAAATTTTCAACATTCTTCAGATGAAAATAGGGACAGTTCTCTTCTTGGTCCTCCCCTGCAGAGCATTTTCTATCATAAGAAGGGCGAATGTCAGCACCACAAGGAACGGGGCACAGGAAACAGACCCTCCACCATTTTGAAAAAACAACAACCCTTATTCCTGATTTTATTTTATTCTTTGGTAGATTTACAAAAAGAAAAACACACACCAATAAATAAATTTTCAGAAAGCATTAAACAAAACTGTTATGTATCGGTTTAATATGTGTACATGAGTTTCATTGCTAACAACAAAACAAAACAAGACCCCCCTTGTGCTCTGCTCCACTCCCTTTGTCTTCCTTCCCAGAGCGGTCCTGCCCTCTGCCTGCCCCTCAGACCCTACATGCATTTTTCTGGAAACTTCCAGAACAGAAGAGGAATGGGATGCCTCTTGTCCTTGCTCATGGAGATGTCTGTGTGTGGATTTTCAGTGCCATTATGACCTCTATATGCACTCCTGCACAGGAATTGGTGCTGCAGAAGGTAAAATGATAGGAGAGGAAAACTGCTGTATGAGAAGTCAAAGTTAAGACTAACTGCAAAGCGAAATGAGCTCTAGGTGAGGCTGGCCGTAAGGACAGTTCAGAAACTACAATTGTTCCAGCCGCCAGCGATTTGGCACGGGCTTGGAGATGAGACTATATTTCTCTGATCCTTAATAACAGAGCTAGCTAACCTTTTTTGGGGGGGGGCTGAACTGGGGTGCTGACTTTGCAAGAGCAAAGCCCAAAACCAGAAAATGTTTGGAATGGGCTTTTTTTGGCTTGTGAAATCTGTTCCGCTCTGGGTGTTCTCCTCTACTGCAGGGGTGCCCAAACTTTTTTCAAAGAGGGCCAGATTTGATGAGGTGAACATGCATGAGGGCCGACCAAAGTTGTTGAGCTTCCTTTAGGGTTGAAGTTGTTGAGCTTTTTAAACAATTTTATCCCAAGGTTGTTGTGCTTCTTTTAGGATTAAATCGACCACCAGGCCAGATTGGGCCCCCCAAACGGATTTTGGACATGCCTGCTCTACTTTCAAAGTAGGTGTTACAGTTACAGGTGGGTAGCCATGTGTTGGTCTGACGTAGTCGAAACAAAATTAAAAAATTCCTTCCAGTAGCACTTTAGAGACCAACTATGTTTGTCATTGGTATGAGCTTTCATGTGCATGCACACTTCTTCAGAGTGTTACAAGTTAGCTTCTTTTATGACGTTGCTTTCTGATTTTTATGGATCTGCAATTTTTTGTTGCTATTCGTTGTGAACTGCCTTGAGTGAAAAAAGATGGGGTTTCAAATGGTTGCAATAAATTGGGGGGGGGGGGTGCAATTATTTTGCAAGTGCCCAATTTGCTGAAAACCTTTTCAGCCATTCCTTCTCAAATCCCTCTTTTTTCCCAATGCAGTTTTTCTGTGCACACTCTATAAGCATACCACATTTCCGTTTCAAATATTCTGATTATTTCTACTTGTAGTTAAGTATTTTTATTTATTGACTTGATTTGGGGTGGGCCAGCTGCCCTCCCACCCCCCGCGCCCGCCCTGCCTATGCCCCTGCAGTTCCCAGCAGCCGGCATTCAGGGATTTATTGCCTCCAACTGTGGAGGTAGAATCTAGGTCCCAGGGTTAATAGCCACAGATGTGAGGATGTTCTGCACAAACCTAGGCTGTGTACACACCATATATTTAAAGTACCCCATGCATTGGCCCTTTCGCACTGATTTTGGTCACATCCATGCCGTATATTTAAAGCACGTGGCTTCCTTCAAATAATCCTGGGAGCTGTAGTTCCCCCTTCACAGAGCTGCTGTTCCCAGCACCCTTAAACTACAGTTTCCGGGATTCTTTCGGCAGAACCCGTGTGCTTCAAATGTCCGGGGTGTGTGCAGCCGCAGCCGCAGTCCAGAAAAGCTGTGCAAGGGATCCTATTTGCTTGCCCGAGTGAGCTTCCTAGTAGAGTGGGCCCACAGTGGAGCATGTGCGTCACACGAGGGAAGGCGTGCCAGTCGGGTGTCTTGATTTAAGTGATAGAGGGAAGGGAAGAGCTTATCCAAGCCAACATTATGCCATCAATGATTGTGCCAAAAAATGTCCTGGCAGTGGGAGAGGCCGGGAGTTGGAAGAAGGTTCTTGGCTGGCAGCCAGAGGTTGGGTGGGGAAGCCAGGGTGAATTCAGGGACAGCAGAGCGGTCTCTGTGGGGAGAGAAATAGTCAGAATGTTGAAGCCAAGGGCTTTTGGTTCTTCGACCTGAGTACAATTCCTTAGCAAATCCTTTTACTTTAGGCTACAAAAACCGAAGCTCCAGTGAAAGCAGGCATGTCCAAAGTCCATTTCGGGGGCCTAATCCAGCCCACCGATCAGTTTAATCTGGCCCCTGTGGCAGTTCATTTCCTGGGGTAAAATCCTAAAAAAAAGCCCAACAACTCCAATCCAATAACAAGCTCAACAACTTTGGCTGGCCCTTTGGTTGGCCCTCACGCGTGTTCACTTCATCAAATCTGGCCCTCTTTGAAACAAGTTTGGACACCCCTGAGTGAAAGAAATTGATCCCTATATAAAAACCAACAACGATGAAACCAAGTCAAGTACTGCATTTGGGGTTTGTTTGTTTTTAAATCAACAATGGGATTTGCCACCATGAGTTATAACGGTGAACACCATAAAGGGGGGTTAGGCAAATCCGTGGAAGATAAGACTTTCAGTGGCTATTAGTGAAGATGGCTTCCCATGCTTCTGGACACCAGTTGCGTGGAAGAGTGTGGTAGCCCTCATGTCCTGCTTGTGCGGTATACCTGAAGGAGCGTCTCCACCTCCGTCGCTCTGCCCGGACACTGAGGTCCAGCGCCGAGGGCCTTCTGGCGGTTCCCTTGCTGCGAGAAGTCAAGTTACAGGGAACCAGGCAGAGGGCTTCTCGGTAGTGGCACCTGCCCTGTGGAACGCCCTCCCACCAGATGTCAAAAAGAAAAACAACTACCAGACTTTTAGAGGACATCTGAAGGCAGCCCTGTTTAGGGAAGCTTTTACAATCTTTAAGAAATGAGTGTATTTTAATGTTTCTGTTGGAAGCCGCCCAGAGTGGCTGGGGAAACCCAGCCAGATGGGCAGGGTATAAATAATAAATAATAAATAATAAATAATAAATTATTATTATTATTATTATTATTATTATTATTATTATTCCCACAGAAATCCCTTAGAATCAAAGAGTTGGAAGGGACCTTAAGAATCATCAAGTCCAACCCCTCTGCAATGCAGGAATATGCAGCTGTCCCTTATGGGGATCGAACCTGCAACCTTGATGTTCTCAGCACCACGCTCTATCCCAGGCTTCCTCAACCTCGGCCCTCCAGACGTTTTGAGACTACAATTCCCACCATCCCTGACCACTGGTCCTGCTAGCTAGGGATCGTGGGAGTTGTAGGCCAAAAACATCTGGGGGGGCAAGGTTGAGAAAGCCTGCTCTAACCAACAGAGCTGTCCACCTGGTCTGGTTGGTCAGTGGAGCAGATGGGCCTTTGGCTGCCTGGTCCACCAGGTCTCTTAAACGGGTGACATGCATGGATTAGAGTCAGTGTGATTATCGCCAAAGTTTTGCAATCTGATTTCCAGGAATCTCACCCTCTTTGACACCCACCGCTAAAATTGAAGACAAGGCAGCTGTGGCTTCTGTTTCCGGTTTCCTCCCTGCACGTAGGCTACCTGACCTGCAGCACACATGAATTCTTGTTTGTTATGACAGGCAAAGGAGGACAATAGGCAAAAGGAAGATGGGGAGGGGGGAGGAGAAACGCTGTGTTGCCTTGCTTCCTGATTCACAGCACTTCCAGGCTTCCCCTGTTTTAAAGTGGATTTGTTGGAGCTCTTGCACAAGAAAGCTGCCCCCAAAAGATCAGAGCTTTTGCAATAAAGGGACAGGGAATATTCAGTGGAAATAGGATTTGCTTTGATGCAACGTCATCTAACCTCCCTCAAATGTTTCAGAATGACTGCTTATTAAACGTCCAACATTGTCTCCCTTCCCAGTTGACAAATCAGGATGAATGCTCCAGTAAACCATCTGAAGTGGCTTCAGATACAGTGGTACCTTGGTTCTGAAACTTAATCCGTTCTGGAAGTCCGTTCCAAAACCAAAGCGTTCCAAAACCAAGGCACGCTTTCCCATGGAAAGTAATGCAAAATGGATTAATTTGTTCCAGAATTTTAAAAACAACCCCTAAAACAGCAATTTAACACAACTTTTACTATTTAATGAGACCAGTGATCCATAAAATGAAAGCAATAAACAATGTGCTGCAGTCACAAAGTCAATCAGTCAGTAGCTGAACTGGGTTCCACAGTGTCGCAAAAACAGCCACAAAAACAAAAATGAAATATAAATAGCAAAAACAGACAGACCTCAGCATAACACTCGAAACGGAGCAGGTTCAGCTTTTGAAAAAAGTTTGCAAACCGGGACACTTACTTCTGGGTTTGCAGTGTTTGGGTTCCAAGTTGTTTGAGTACCAAGGCATTTGAGAACCAAGGTACCACTATATAAAGGTGGAGATATCTGGCGCCCTTGATATTTTCTCATAGGAGCAACCTTAGGATTTATTTATTTATTTTACTATTTTTGGTCGAGGAGGATGAGGATGTGACAGAATGGACTGCACCACTTCCGTCTACAGGTGAATGTCCCCTGTCCTCCAATGAAAACAAAGAAAAAGAAATCTACTTGCGAGAGAAAACTAGCACATCAGCTCTGTGCCACCTGTGCTAGCTTTCTACCTGCAGGGAACTTTTAATGTAGGAAGCCTTTAAACAGGTAACCCACTGGGTAGGAGAAGAAGAGTTTGGATTTGATACCCTGCTTTATCACTACCCTAAGGAGTCTCAAAGCGGCTAACATTCTCCTTTCCCTTCCTCCCCCACAACAAACACTCTGTGAGGTGAGTGAGGCTGAGAGACTTCAGAGAAGTGTGACTAGCCCAAGGTCACCCAGCAGCTGCATGTGGAGGAGCGGGGAATTGAACCCGGTTCACCAGATTACGAGTCCACCGCTCTTCACCACTACACCACACTGGGTACAGTCTAAAACAACATGGTCCATGCAAATCTCTGATCTACAGAGAATATTGGGGTGTGCATTGACAAAAGGCATCCCCACCTGCGGCTGTGACTGGTGGGGTGCAATCTGCCATCTCAGAATGTCACCTCATTCTCTAGCATGTGTAGACATTGTTATAAGAATTTTGAGGTCACACATATATATATGTATTAAATGTTCATAAATGTACCAAGCAAACAGTACAGGAAGACAGGCCTGAAAACCCATTTTGACTCTCCCAAACTGACCAGAATTAAACTGATATCCATCTTGTTGTAGGAGTTTCCCCCACCCCACTGAATCACACACACACACATTTCCACATTTCTAGCAACTTGGGAGCCATAATCCTGTCAGCCGGAGGCTCTGCCAACTGGACATTTCCCCATCAATGGTGCCAGACTGCTAGCCATCTCATTCACAATGGAAGACTCCTCCAAACAAAAGACAGTGATCAACTCTTACGAAAATGTTAATTTCTCTTTGTGTTTAGGAATTCACACCTGGGAGGGGTGAGAGGAGGACTAGGAGAGGTGTCAAAAGTGCTCAGATTTCTACCTTGAACCCTCCTTTTTTGTGAGGTATTGATTACATAGCTGTGATGTAGGAATGATGTATTGGGGGTGTTTCTTGGTGATGGGAAAACTGATAAAAGTGGAGGTTCTCTTTTGTTCTGGGTTCCTTCCTTGTTCTCCTGCGTGAGGGGAAGGACCCTGTTGCAACAGCAAAAAATAAAGGCTTTGCTTCTCAAACTTCTCTGGTTGGCCTCTGTTATATTCTCCGACCGATGGAGAACCCAATAAGGGCTCTTGTGTACCCCCATAAGGGAATAAGGGCAGATTTTTGCTTATAACAACTGGACCTTACAAAGCTCTCTTGCCCAAAAGAGAAGAATGTGTGAGCATGAGAACAGAAGACAAAGCAATAGGGTGAAAAGGAAGGGGGGAAGCACACTTAGAGCTTAATTGTGTGCTTTTAGAGCTATATATATATTATAAACTATTAGAGTTTAATAGTGTTGAGCCAAGCCAAAGTCCTACCTTACACCTGGAGGTCACCCCCGAGTCCAAAAGGAAATGGAAATTTTGAATTCGGCTCAGCAGGAGCACTTTGCTACCACTTTCTTCTTTCAGATGATACCGGAGACAGAAGGGAGGGAGGGGTAATAACCACCGGTGTTAATCTGCGGCGGCAGGGAAGGTGGATGGAAACACTTGCTTAGCAATTTGCAAAGCTGCGCAAGCAAATCCCAGCCCCAAGGATGAATGTGGGTCAGTGCTGGTGTGGAAGAGGAAGCCGAGAGGCGGGCAGACTATTCAACGTTGCATCCTTTTACGTAATTAGGGCTGAGAGGTAGAGGTCTCCCAAGAGGTATGGGGAAGGAACCGGAGAAGCTTGTCCCCTTTACCCCCTCCCCCCCAAAAACCAGCAATATAGAAGCCAAACATAACATCAAATTCAGTAAGGTTCAATGACTGTGCCCCCTTTTCCTGCCCAAAGATAACCATCAACAGATGAGGAGGCAATGCTGTGTCCCTTCACGTTGCAGATGTGAGCCACCATCTGAACACCGAAAGCCAGGGAGAAAGCATCAAGCACCGCTTTCCTTTAACATGCTATTCTGCATGCAGTGGAAGAATTTTTCATCGTATGTGCCTCTATTTGCAATCCAACATGTATGCCCAAGATCATCTTCCACTATTATGCCCAGCCCTGCTCCCAAAGTAACTGCTTTAGCGCAACATGATCACTCCTTTTTTTGCACAGTAATAACAATAACTTTATTGTTTATATGCCGCCCATCTGACTGGATTGCCCCAGCCACTCCGGACAGCTTCCAACAAAATACTAAAACACAAAAGAAACACCTCAACCATTAAAAAACCATTGTCATTTACCAACCAAAGAAAGAGGATCGGTGATTAGAGCCAAAAATAAAAATGTTGATGCCCACTTGCAAAAACAAGCCTGCTGGAACAAAACAGTCTTCATCTACGGGCAAAAAGAAAAGAAATCAAGGGGAAAGAGAGCAAGCCCAACTTCACAGTGTAAAGCAGGCATCCCCAAACTTCGGCCCTCCAGATGTTTTGGACTACAATTCCCATCATCCCTGATCACTGGTCCCGTTAGCTAGGGATCATGGGAGTTGCAGGCCAAAATATCTAGAGGGCCACAGTTTGGGGATGTCTGGTGTAAAGTGTCCTGTATTCTGGGGGCAACCTCTGTCTTCCAACCCAAGAAGGCTTCAACCCTCGATGGGACACAGAGAAGGGCTTCTCATTCTGATCTTAGGGAATGGACAGCATAGTATCGGAGGAAACAATCACCAACCTATCCTGGACTTGAGCCATTTAGAGTCTGAAAGGCAGTCATCTTTATAGAGTTTTCAAAGTGACCATCCATTTGCCCAGAAGCAAACAGGGAGGCACCCACCAACACATCCTCGCAGTTGCATTTAGTATATCTCCATCTGGTTCCTGGCCACAGCTGCCACCCGGTCATCCAAGTGCAAAACCGAGACCAGGAGCAGAAGAATCCAATTCTTCAAGGGGAGTTGCTAACTCAGAGTCCGTCTCCTTCCTGACCAGGAGCACCTGCCTTGGCATACTTGACTGTAGTCACGGCTCTCCAGATGTTGTTGGCCTCTGGATCTTCCCAAAATATTCATCTCTTCGCAGATGCAATGCTGCAGCAAACGATGAAGAATATCCTCCACAACTTGCTCACCTACAGATGCAGTGCCTCTGAATGAAAGGAATGCTCCTTGATAGTTTTCCTGAAACCAGAGGGCATCCTTGAAACGGAAGACGGATCTGTGCTCTCCTAACGAAATTCTTTCATTCTGAAATACTTTCATAGCCAAGGTTGTGTTTAACCAAATGTATCAGGAAGCTGCCCACACATCGCTTCACATAAACAGAAGAGGAGCATTTCCAGAAGGTCACTGTTTTCGGGTGTGATGCAATCATCGGCCCACAAATTCAGGTTGCACAACTCAAGTAGACTTGGAACTTTTGTGCAACAAACCTGCTCCTCCGTCCCCAAATAATACAGACCTTTTGCCATAAGGAATGGCCATGTGTGAAATAACATTTGCTTGACGCACCTCCTCACAAGTAATTCAGAATGAATAAATAGCCAAAGTTGTAGCTGTTTCCCAGAACAGGAGTGCCACCCCGCCCTCAGAATTGTGGGTGCCTGTCACCGCAATACAGATGTGCAACGTCACATGCACATGCTTGCACAAAGTGAGTGTGGTGTCACACTCTGCCTCCACGTCTGACCCCCCCCCCAAAGGGTACCTCGCTGGCTGGCTGCAGAGGGCAAAGCTGAACTTTCACGGAGGCAGCATCACAGAGACTGGCTGGCTGCCTCCCTGCCAGCTGTGTTCATTGACTTTGTGGGTGCCCCGTCCCCACAATTATATTATTCTTGGTGCCCTAGCACCCACGGCCCCCTGGAGTTGGCTCCTACATCCCTGAAAAAATTAATCAGGATAAATGCTCTATGAACAGATATCCTGAAAGCAAACCAGACACGGAGCAATGGATTCAAACTACAAGAAAGAAGATTCCACCTAAACATTAGGAAGAACTTCCTGACAGTAAGAGCTGTTCGGCAGTGGAATTTGCTACCAAGGAGTGTGGTGGTGGAGTCTCCTTCTTTGGAGGTCTTTAAGCGGAGGCTTGACAGCCACCTGTCAGGAATGCTTTGATGGTGTTTCCTGCTTGGCAGGGGGTTGGACTGGATGGCCCTTGTGGTCTCTTCCAACTCTATGATTCTATGATCTTTAGGTCTGCTTTGAAATTATGCTTTGGCTACTGCCTGCTTAACGCCACTGAAATAGACTTGAGGACCATAATGCAGGCCCATGGAAAATAAAGAATCTGCTATTGTATTATTAAAAGGACGGGAAGTATCTAAGAGGGAAGGAATAGGATGAAATACAAGGGTGGCCTACTGTTCATATTGCAAAGAAGAATTTATTTTGAATTATATAATTTGTTTTTCGTATTTTTTCCGTATGTGATTTAACGAGAAGAAAATTCATGTTGTACTTATATATATCCTATGTTTTGTATTATTTTAAACAATAAAGTATTTCAATAAAAAAGAAAAAGAAACAAAAGAAATAGACTTGAGGAAACCCATTAGGCTTTCAGTCCTGTTATCAAGTAGCATATTTCAATGAATTATATAAAGCAGGGGTGCACAAACTTTTTTCAAAGAGGGCCAGAGGGCCAGATTTGATGAAGTGAACATGCGTGAGGGCCGACCAAAGTTGTTGACCTTTTTTTTTAGGGTTAAAGTTCTTGAACTTTTTTTAAAAAAAATTACCCCAAAATTGTTGAAATAAACTTCCCCAGAGACCAGATTCAACCAACTGGCGGGCCAGATTAGGCCCCCGAAACCGACTTTGGACATGTCTGAGGTTTTGCTGTTGAAGGAAATAGCGCCTTAGGCACACTCCTATCTCTCACTGGGAATTCTTTTGATCTAGGTATTAAAGACCCACAGAGGCACCCCCCCTCCCATCACAGCTGGTAGGATCCCAGCTAGAGAACAACAGGAATACTTTCAGGAGTACCCAGTACTGGCTCCGTTGGTGTCTGCCCTATGGCAAGCTCACAGTCATTTGTCTTGCCCTGTATTTGAAGGGACTAGGCACAGAAGCAATCTCAAATTTCTCAAAGGCAGCCCAGGTGCTCCTTCCTGGGTTTCAGCTAAGGCATGCAGCATCAGCAAAGTAGTGCAAACATACCTGCTTGCAGTGCTGAGGTCGCGGCAGGGCAAATTTTTATAGCTCTTCAGCAGGTCCTGAAGCAACTGCTTGAACAGCAAAGGAACAGCTGTTTCTAGTCCGCCAAGATTTGTCTTTCTGAATCTGGAGGAAACTCTACTGTGGCATAGGAGGCATGTGGGTGGGGTTAGGGTGGGTGTTGGAATGCTATAGAACACCATCAATTATGGACAGGCCAAAATAGCTCCCAAGAGACTTGTTCAGATGGTGTAAAAATTATTATAGCATCACAGCTGTTCCTAAACCTGCGCCCAGAGCCAGGCTGCATTTGGACTGCTTGCTCTCTAATTCGGGGGTTGTCGACCTGGCTCTGTGGGTGTCATGGCACCTGCGAAGGCCTTTGCAGGTGTCCCGGGGTCTAAACTTTCATTTAAAATAAAATGTATGGCTCTTGGCCTCCTAGGAAGAAAGTTACAAAACAAACTGTGCAGGCACCCTTCTAAGCAATTGAAGGGAAATGAGCCAGCCTGGCTGTTCACACCTGTTGGGGTGTTTAGCCAATGAGTGAAATCAGAGTTATGTTTGACAAGTGAGTTGTTTGGACAGCATGCAATAGGGATGCCAGGGGTCCCAAAGCTCTTCTCTTACCCCCTGACCTTAAGTGCACTTTTCCTGCTAGTCCCCATAGTTTGCCCTTCTGTTTTTTCCTACAAACTAGGCTCCATCTCTCCTATTGTAGATTCATCTGAGACTAGATACTCCCTAGAAGTTATTTTCTGCCAATACTACTACAGTAATTGCAGGTGGGTGTTTAAGAATCCCCTCTCCAAATGGGAAATGGGGAACATTTGACACCCCCCCAAAAAACAACAACTTAGTTATATCCCCTGTTGTGCAGGAGCTGATGCGCAGGTACTCATCAAGTTCTCATTGTACAGATAACTTATACTTATCTATTTCAGAAGTAAGTCTCTTTGTGCCTAATGGGGCTCACTCCCAGGTAAGCAGGCACTTTGGTTTAGGAGTGGTACTGGGGAAAACAATACTCTTGTGCCTTTAACAGATTTATCTTTGCAGTCGGGACCAGCAAGACTGCTGCCTTCCTATTTATTTATTTAGTCATTGTATTTATATCTCACCTTTTGCTCCAAGGAGCTCACGGTGCCCTACATGGCTCTCCCTCTCTTCATTTAGTTGCCACAACATCCCTGTCAGGTAAGCTAAGCTGAGAGGCAATGACTGGTCCCTTGGTCACCCAGCAAGGTTTGTCCCAAACAATTTGCGGACCCCCGGACTAAAGCATAGCTCCTATCCAAGTTTAAAAGGTAAAGGGACCCCTGACCATTAGGTCAGGTCGTGACCGACTCTGGGGTTGTGCGCTCATCTCGCATTATTGGCCGAGGGAGCCGGCTTATAGCTTCCAGGTCATGTGACCAGCATGACTAAGCCGCTTCTGGCGAACCGGAGCAGCACACAGAAACGCCGTTTACCTTCCCGCTTGAAGCAGTACCTATTTATCTACTTGCACTTTGACATGCTTTCGAACTGCTAGGTTGGCAGGAGCTGGGACCGAACAACTCCGCCACAGGGATTCGAACCGCTGATCAGCAAGTCCTAGGCTCTGTGGTTCAATTGTGTTGTAAAGTGCAGTATACAAATGTGACACTAGATGGCAAAAGTGAGCTGTGTATTTTTCAAAAAAAAAATTAAAGCATTTTCACAGCATTTTTTTATATGTGTGAAGTTTTCAGCTGGGTCTCTTGGCAAGTGTGAGGTTGTCCAGGGGCAGAAAGCGGAAAATCAGAAATGACTATATTCTTCCTATGTTATGTCATGCCACCCCCTGGCAGTCATTTTGTGGCTGGTACCCTCAGCGCTCACTCAAAATTTGAAATGTGCCCCCCCCCCGAACATCCTCTCCTTGGAAATACACCAGCCACAATACTCGCCTCTGTGACATTTCAGTACCAGGCTAAGATAAGACCTGTTATTTTGCCCTGGGTTCTTCTGGGATGCAAGTCCACTTCTAGGTTTTGTGCTGCAATTTTAAAAATTATAATTTTCACCTGCTCTCATTTATTTTGTTGAGAGTATTGTTGTTGTGGTTTTACGTACTGTAACCCACTCTGAGATTTTGAATGTAGGGCAGGCTAAAAATATCCTGGAACAAATAAATGAATAGTTTGAGGAAAGAATAATTGGACTCTTTGTCGCCTGAAGGCACATGACGAAGCAACCTTGGTAATGCTAAGCAGGTCTGGTCAGATCTGGGGAACCCTGTCCACAAACACCTTGTCTTTCATGGAAGAATGGCAGGATGCTCGTTGACACATAAATAAAACTGCACGTTTGCTAGAAGATTATCACTGGCAGGAATCCTCTGTCTAGTTCTGCCTTGCCTCCTCGCACAGGATGCCAGGGCAGCAAGCACATTGCAAAGATCTGCATGAGTCCCAAGACAAAATGCTACGCAGGCACCCCCAAACTTTGGCCCTCCAGATGTTTTGGACTACAATTCCCATCTTCCACGACCACTGGTCCTGTTAGCTAGGGATCATGGGAGTTGTAGGCCAAAACATCAGTTTGGGGATGCCTGTGCTACAGCCTGGAGGGCTTCTCGTTCTGGATTCCAGCCACTCCTTTTCCATTACCCCATTTTCTCCCCTTCAGCCAACAGTCGATTGGGATTCCCTAGCCACTGAGCATGCTGTTTTGCCCGCATTCCCGCTTTAAGCCCCCCCCACTGCAAAAAAAATATTTTTTAAAAAAATTGCAGACTCCCAAGTCTCCCCAAGCCTACCTGATACTCCCCTCTCCTTCATGAGTGGTGCCATTTTGCTAATAAAAAGGTAAAGGGACCCCTGACCATTAGGTCCAGTCATGACCGACTCTGGGGTTGTGCGCTCATCTCGCATTATTGGCCGAGGGAGCCGGCGTATAGCTTCCAGGTGATGTGGCCAGCATGACAGAGCCGCTTCTGGCGAACCAGAGCAGCACACGGAAACGCCGTTTACCTTCCCGCTGTAATAAGATAAAGATAAAGGGACCCCTGACCATTAGGTCCAGTCGTGACCGACTCTGGGGTTGCGCGCTCATCTCGCATTATTGGCCGAGGGAGCCGGCGTATAGCTTCCAGGTCATGTGGCCAGCATGACAAAGCCGCTTCTGGCAAACCAGAGCAGCACATGGAAACGCCGTTTACCTTCCCGCTATAGCGGTTCCTATTTATCTACTTGCATTTTGACGTACTTTCGAACTGCTAGGTTGGCAGGAGCTGGGACCAAGCAACGGGAGCTCACCCCGTCACAGGGATTCGAACTGCCGACCTTCTGATCAGCAAGCCCTAGGCTCAGTGGTTTAACCACAGCGCCACCTGGGTCTCCATACCTTCCCGCTGTAGCGGTTCCTATTTATCTACTTGCATTTTGACGTGCTTTCGAACTGTTAGGTTGGCAGGAGCTGGGACCGAGCAACGGGAGCTCACCCCGTCACAGGGATTTGAACCGCTGACCTTCTGATCAGCTCAGTGGTTTAACCCACAGTGCCACCTGGGTCCTAGCTTATATTTTGCTTATACAGGTATGTGGAGCAAAACTCCCAGCCTGAACACTGGAAACAAAGGGGATTATAGCACCCAATAGTCAAAGCTCTTATCTGGCATTTCCCTCCATAAAAGCATCCCGCAGAACTAGCTGAGATCAGTATTTTCCCCATGCTCCGGTCTACTTCTGGCGTAGCTTGAGAGTCTGCGTGTTCTTGCAACAGAATGGCTCTTTGCCCAGCAAACAGCATCCACCCCAAAGAACAACAACAGTAATCCTACCTGATCTCTCCCTAACCCATTTGTAGCACAAAAATGTCGTTTGTGCTCCATCTGGAACCATTCATACCCGTCCTCAGCATGCTGCTTTCAGTCTAGAATGATCCTGCTGTCCACAAGGACCTGCGTGGTTACCCAATACACCTCCTATCTGCACTATTCCCCCCCCCCTGCACACGCCCCAGATAACATGAAGGAAGAAGTCGTGGTTGTGATTCGCGAGCTTGGTGTGTGCCTACATACAAGGTTATTGTCAGGTGTAGATCCACCCCATCCGTTGCCGGGACCGCCTACAAGCATTTTCCAATGGACAGGCTGCAGAGTAATGCAGAATCCATCTGCGACGAACTTTTACGATCGGAATTGAAACCAGATTCTCAAGTCAGTAAGTGCTTTTCGGGGGGGGGGGGAGATGATGCAACAGATCTGGACTGTGTGTGCTCTGTGTAGAATAATCACTCAAGTTTCCATTGATTCCAGAATAAAGTGTCATGTGTACATGCTATACCTTTAGAGCACTGTAGTTTACCTCTCACAAAGCACAGTGCCAATAATCATTCGAGGGAAGGAATGTGCTTTGAATAATGCTCAAAGGTATGGTGTGTTAGACTTCGACTTTTAGACTTAAGGGTTTTGCCATGGCATCTCTGACCCTCCGATGCAAAAAAGGAGGTCCTGAACCACATTGAAGAGGTCTTTAAAAAAAATAAGAAAATACAATAGCAAGTAAATAGCAGGTGGCAAGGAAATGAAGAAGTATATTTCCATGCAAATGATAGACACGGGACAGCTGGGTAGTGAGGTCTCTTGAAAAGCAAATTACTTTGGAGCCATCAGTTGTTAGGTTATTTTCCTCACAATATCCTGAAGTAAAATGATAAGAGAGAGAACACAGATGGGGAAACAGCCTTCCAAGGAAAAGCAGTGCCCTTTTTAGCTATATGACCGTGTAACTTCAACTAATGCTCCTTCATTTCATAGGAACACAGGAAGGTGGCTCATACAGAGTCAGACCTACCTTGAGATGCCGGGAGATTGAATAAGGGATACTCTGCATACAAAACAGATACTCTACCACTGAGCTAATGCCCTACCTCTCCGTTTGCAACTGGCATAACTCCTGAGCTGCCAATTTTGAACAAAACAGCAAGGGCAATGAAAAAGTGACGAATTAATCGGAGGAATATACATTCAAAATCCTAACCAAAGTTATATTTTACCAAACAGAACTCTGTTATCATCATCCTCATACTTATACCATCAGTACACAAAGCATTTTACAGGATAACACACGCACAAAAAACCAAGACCGTGCCTTGGAAGAACTTAAATCTGCTAAAAGTAGAGGAAGCAACAGAGAGGAGGGAGAAGGAAAGGTGCAAGCACAGTGACATACTTAAGCTGCAATCCTAGCTCCATTTACCTTGGGCTTACTTACGGGTCGACATATATGGAATAGCAGTGGAAGGCTACATTTTAGTTGGAAGTGACTAAATCAGGGGTCGGCAAACTAAGGCCCGGGGGCCAGATCAGGCCCAGGTGCCTTCAGGATCCGGCCCACGAGCTGTCCGTGGATCGGCATGGGGATTATGTTCATTCGGGCTGTGCCATTTTTTCCCTGTGCCATCCCATTCCCGCCCTCCCTCACACACACCGCAGCAGCACCTCCTCCCTCCCTCCTCCCGGCTTCTCCCCACCCTGCCTAGAGGAGGAAGGGGGCTGGGCTGAGCTGGCTGAGCACCATTTTAAGCAGCCCCTCTCTGGAGCCAGCCCTTTCATGCCGCTCATCTTCCCGGCCCGCAGCTAAAACAATTTGCGGACCCCGGACAAAAGCATAGCTCCTATCCAAGTTTAAAAGGTAAAGGGACCCCTGACTGTTAGGTCCAGTCGTGACCGACTCTGGGATTGCGGTGCTCATCTCGCGTTATTGGCCGAGGGAGCCAGCATACAGCTTCCAGGTCATGTGGCCAGCATGACTAAGCCGCTTCTGGCGAACCAGAGCAGCACATGGAAACGCCGTTTACCTTCCTATTTATCTACTTGCACTTTGACGTGTTTTCGAACTGCTAGGTTGGCAGGAGCTGGGACTGAGCAACGGGAGCTCACCCCGTCGTGGGGATTCGAACCGCCGACCTTCTGATCGGCAAGCCCTAGGCTCAGTAGTTTAACCCACAGCACCTCCCACGTTTACTCAGAGTTTAATGAGACTTCCTCCCAAGTCATTATTTAGAAGATTGTAGCCTTATTAACAGGGACCCAGGTGGCGCTGTGGGTTAAACCACTGAGCCTAGGGCTTGCTGATCAGAAGGTCGGCGGTTCGAATCCCTGCAATGGGGTGAGCTCCTGTTGCTTGGTCCCAGCTCCTGCCCACCTAGCAGTTCGAAAGCACATCAAAGTGCAAGTAGATAAATAGGGACCGCTCCGATGGGAAGGTAAACAGCGTTTCCGTGCACTGCTCTGTCTGCGGACAAAATGCTGGCTCCCTCGGCCTATATAGCGAGATGAGCGCCGCAACCCCAGAGTCGGACACGACTGGACCTGATGGTCAGGGGCCCCTTTACCTTTACCTTTTAGCCTTATTAACACACTTTTGTTTGAGAGTCTGTTCCATTGAACAAGGAATCGAGCCAACACTTACCTGGGAGAACAGGTGACTTCTTGGCGTATGTAGTTGAAAATTAATCTGACTTGCTGGCCTGACAACTCAGCATCGATCCAAAAGCTGTAAAATAAGCAAAGGACTAATGCACTTGCAGCTAAGAAATGATTGATTTCCTCTTTCTAGCTTCACCAGGAAAACTGGTGCTAGTACGTTCTGAGTAAAAAGAAAGAAATGTACCGTATTTGTATTAGCAGCTGAAAGTACCCATTAAATAGTTGATTCAGGGATAAACAAGGTGACACCACCCTTGGCTCTGACTAATGGCAAGTAATCTAAAACGGCTGACAAAGGCAATGTGGGTCAGTCAGCTGTGGGTCCACTCCCAAAGTCTGATCCCATTAATGCAATTCAATATTTTCAAACCTGATAAACTGACTAATCTATGACCAACTCTGAAGAATATCCAAGTGAATAAATTGTCACTTTTGATCAACATACAAGCACAAATGAACTTTTTCGTTATTGTTAGTTGAGATTTTGAAAGCCCTTAGGATTAGGGTTGCCAGACTCAATAGTGGACGGGACTTTTGTGCCTTTAATTGCCCTGCTCTCTTTTGAGTCCGGAAACCTTAAAGAGAAACCAGCAGACCCTTTGCTTGGAAATTAAACCCACTTCCACTAACTACCAGGAATTCAGCCAGTGGGACTCGCCTTTAAAGAGAACATTTAAGCCAGGGATCAGCAAACTTTTTCAGTAAGGGGCCGGTCCACTGTCCCTCAGACCTTGTGGGGGGTCGGATTAGATTTTGGGGGGGGGGGGAATGAACGAATTCCCATGCCCCACAAATAACCCAGAGATGCATTTTAAATAAAAGCACATCTTCTACTCATGTAAAAACACCAGGAAGGCCCCCACAAATAACCCAGAGATGTATCTCAAATAAAAGCATACATTTTACTCATGTAAAAACACGCTGATTCCCAGACCATCTGCGGGCCGGATTTAGAAGGCGATTGGGCCGGATCCGGCCCCCGGGGTCTTAGTTTGCCTACCCATGATTTAAGCAGTAATGTATTCCACCTGCGTCTTCAGTTTACACCCCACATTGTAAGCAGCACACCCAGTTCAGAAGCGTAGAGTTTTGCTACAGAATAAAGTGGGGCCTGCTACAACAAATTGTTGCAGGGAAGACTGCTCCTGTTCTGCATACTCCTTTCCCTTCCTTCCCAGTTTTCTGCATCCCCTGTTCAGCAGTCAGTGAGCCACTGAAAATGCTCTGTCTTCACTGTGATTTTTCGGGAGGAAGGGTTGGGGCTCCTCAGGGACTTTCGTTCCCCAAATATATAGTATATTTTGTACTTCTGCAAACCTCAGGGTTCCCCTGAGCCTGCTGCTACCTCCCTCTTGTGTGTAGGATGCTGTTCTGGTTACATAAAGATCCACACAGATAATTGATGAGTGTGCTATTGGTATATATAATGGCTGCCAATGTCCCTTTCATTAGCATCCGCAGGAGGCTTGTTACTTACAGTCCTGTCCCTGCCACACTGCTGTGTAGTATTTGAGTGGGCAATGTACAGTTGGAGACAAAGAATGGGCTCGACTTAGCTGGCATGGCACAGCTTTCAACAAAGGAGCATCTCAATTACTGCAGCTTTCTCTTCTAAGCAACAAGTAGCACAATCAGTTTCAAATGGTCCCCCCAGCCTCCACTCCCAGGCCCAAATTTCAGCTCCTTTGTGTCACAAACGCTGAAGTACATGGCTTGTCTTATAGTAAAATCTGTACCTGGGGCAGCTGTGCGGCACTTTAAACTGGTTCACATAACAGTGTACATATTAAAAATAAAGAATGCAGTTGTACCTAGAAAGCAGTTCTTTCTTTCTTTCTTTCTGTATACAAAGCTTTCAAGGGACAAAGGTTAGCGAGATGAACACTTAAATGGTATGCTACTTTGCTCTGTACAGGACATTTTTTAATACTGTGGAACCAGGGCCAGTGCTAGGGTTTTTATGCGCCCTAGGCGAGATCACCTTCTGGCGCCCCCCAGAGGGGTGAGAGAGAGAGAGAGAGAGAGAGAGAGAGAGAGAGAGAGAGAGAGAGTGTAAGGGCAGTCGGGAGGGAGGAGGGGGTGAGAGGGAAATACCGAGAGGGAGGGAGGGAGGGAAGAGAGAGAAGGAAGGAAGGAAGGAAAGAAGGAAAGAAGGAAAGAAGGAAAGAAGGAAAGAAGGAAAGAAGGAAAGAAGGAGTAGGTGGGTAAGAGAGAGAGAGAGAAAAAAAGAAAGAAAGAAATGAGGGAGAGTGAAAAAGAGTGGGGGAGCTCTTGCGAGAGGCAGCGGCAGGAAATATGCCCCGAAAGGAGGGCTTTCGGGGCGCTGATCCTGTAGCCACCTCTTGCAGGGGCGGCCGCGTCTCCCTTCTCCCGGCTCACTTGCTTTGGGGTGAGTGGCGAGGGAGGGCTCCATCTGGGCCACTTTCCCTCCCCCCGCCCCACAGTGAGCCGGGGAGAAGGGAGACGCGGCCGCCCGCCCCTGTGAGAGGTGGCGACAGGATCAGCACCCCGAAAGTGCTCCTTTCGGGGCAGTCATCCCGCCGCCGCCTCTTGCAAGAGCAGGCTTCCTCTCTCCCCCCCCCGGCAGGCTGGCCAGTGCCCCCTCCATTTCGGCGCCCTAGGCAACTGCCTAGTTCGCCTAAATGGACGCGCCGGCCCTGTGTGGAACATTCCATTACATCAGGAATGAGGAACCTGGGACCTCTCATTTGACGTTGGGCTCCAACTCCCATCAGCCCCAGCTAGCATAGCCAAAGGTCATGAATGATGGGAGATAGAGTCCAAAAAGTTCTGGAGGCCCACAGGCTCCCTACCCTTCCATAATTTAAATTAAACATAACTTGCAGCTTAGTAGAAATCCAGCTCCTCAGGGTTGCAAGAATAATCTTCCCCCAGTTTCCCCATTTGTGATTCTCTCCTTGGAGATGCAGGAGCTGGAATCCTGGACCTCAGATATACAAATAACAGCATCTTCTGTTGAAGTAGGAAGGAAGGGAAAGAGTGAAAGGGAGAGCCATCCTTAACACCTTAACTCCTGGAACATCCTTTACCTTAGATCAGATCTATGGCAGCAAAAAGGAGATGAAAGAAGATGTATGCTTTTGTAAAATCTCGGAATATCTTGCTCTGTACTCCAAGTGCTGTTGCTTATTTTTCGTTATCTAACCCTCCTCCTTTCTGCCAGCTGTCATTTATTGAAGAAACCACACCTTGTGGATGTTCCAAAACTTTATTCACATCATTGCTATTTATTTATTTTTATAGGTCAAGCAAAGCATTTTTGGCATCCATAAGCTATTTTTAAGATACAGCAGAGGAACCGAGTTGGGAAATTGTGTGTGGGGTGGTGGTGGTTTCTTGGTGTGTTTTTGTAGTTTTTGTTTTTAATATTCTACGTTTCAGAAGGCCAGCTGTAGCACAGACTGTGACTTGGGGAAATTACCACATAGGCTAGGATCTTCAGCGGGAGTGTTTTGGCCCAGTTCCATTTTTTACATCAGGGTAAAAATGAGCCACTTTCCAGCATCTTAGGACTTGTTCATTGACAGGGGATAAAGCATGCCAGTTTGAAAATTAAGGGAAGTGGGGAGAAGCTCCATAATTTAGTTGAGAACATTGATTTGTGTACTGATACTAGGGCTAAAATTGATGAGGTATGCTAGCTGCTATGCTGCTCCAGTGTTACAAACCATATCAACATGCTGGGGATGAGGGCAGATCTGCCATGAAAAGAGAGCTTTACCTCGTGGCATATGTAAGAAACAGCTCTTTATGTCCATGATGCAATCACCAGGCACATAACAGGCAGGGGCGTCGCAATGGGGGGGCGATGGGGCGGTCCGCCCTGGGTTCCACTCTGGGGAGGGGGCTGCCACTTGGCGCCCCCACCCCCGCGACTCCTAAGCCGAGCCTCCAGCCTCCTGGTAAAAAGTCTGCTCAGCGCACCGCCAAGTGGCACACCCCTCCGCCGCACCGAGTAGGCTTTCTACCTGGGGTTTGTAGCTGGAGGCACGCGGATTGGAATCGCCCTGCTACATAACACGTGATGAATAATAATGGTGACAACAGACACCCCTGTCTGGTGCCTTTCGTTATATCAACATTTTCTGTCAAAATGTTACTCACAATCAATTTTGCCTTTTGTTCAGAGTATATTGCATCTATACCCTCAAAAAAGATCCCCCATCATATCTTTTCCAGACTTTTCTTCATGAAATGCCAAGAAATATTATCAAAAGCCTTTTCTGCATCTATAAACATTAATACTGCTTGCTTATCATTCCTGGTCTCCAAATATTCTATTATATCCACAATATGCATTACCCTGAAATTAAATGAAATCAGACTATAAGAAGAGCCTGCTGGATCAGGCCAGTGCATAGGTGCCAAGTTCCGGATTGAAAAATCCGGGATCAGCAGCGCCGCAACATCGGAAGTCTCTTCTACGCACTTCCGGACATGTGTAGAAGTGACTTCTGGCGCTGCGGACATTTTGGAAATGGGCACAGCGGCATCGGAAGTCGCTTCTACGCATGTCCGGAAGTGTGTAGAAGCGACTTATGGTGCCAGTGCGGCACCAGAATAACATGGCTGTCGGCAGGAGCTCTGTAATCCAGGGGAATACGGGGTATTTTGCCATTTGGGACACCTGCGGGAAATGGTAAGAAAATACGGGGTTTCCCAGGGAAAACGGGGTACTTGGCAGCTATGGGCCAGTGACCCATCTAATCCAGGATCCAGTTCTCACAGTGGCCAACCAAATGCCTGTAAAAAACCAGCAGGCGGGATCTGAGCACAAGAGCACTCTTCCCTCCTGTGCTTTCCAGCTACTGGTATTCAGAAGCATTGCTGCCATCATAGCTAGGAGCCATTGAGAGCCCCCTCATCCATGAATGTGTGGTTTGATGGGGCACTGTTTAGGCGTGCCAAGGGCAGGGTTAGGAGGGCATCTGGCAGATTGGGCCTGCCAGTGCTTTAAGAAGGATTTGCTGTAGTTGTCAAGAGTACTGGGGCAGCATTGGGGAGACCCAGACTCAAATCTCTGTTCAGATTCAAAGCTCCTTGCCACACTGCCTCTCAGTCTGACAAGGTTGTTAGAAAAAAATGTGGGTGGGGGAAGAAGCATGTGTCCCCCACCCCTT
Organism: Zootoca vivipara; assembly: GCF_965207765.1. Taxonomy (NCBI): domain Eukaryota; kingdom Metazoa; phylum Chordata; class Lepidosauria; order Squamata; family Lacertidae; genus Zootoca; species Zootoca vivipara. Next base: position 7,792,495 of record NC_142582.1, on the reverse strand, counting down.
TGTTAATCTGGACTTTGCTAGGCCTGCAGAACCAGTAACTGCAGCAAACTTCAAGCGCACTGTGTAGAGCACCCATGGTGGATCAAAATGGATGAGATGTACAACTCTGTGTCATTTCTGTGCAAGAAATGCATGGAACATTTTGTGCTCGACTTCGCGGCCTGATATAAGAGACCTTGGCATTCTGAAGGAATGATAAGATTAGAGAGAAACCTCACACAGATGAGATGTTGCCTATGGGGTAAAGGCAATAAACATGAAGCCAAAACGAAGGCAAAACCATAACATATTTTAGAAAGTCTGCATGAAGAATTGCTGATGAAACAAGGATTCCAGCTACACTCATGCCCTTCCCAGATAGCTTATGGAATTCATTGTCTATATATTTAGTGGGTCTGCCCGTGTAAGTAATGCAGAAGTTGGACAAGTCTATCCTTCTGCTAGAATTCCACATCAACATGAAATGTGTTAGGAGAACCATTTTACCAGGGTGGGGGGGTTTCCTGGGAAGGGGTTTCTTCTTCTTTTCCTGCCCAGCTCTTCCTTGTATGCTTTTGCCCACCTGATGGCCATAAGATTCTGCCCTACTGCCTTAGACTAGTGACTGTTAATATTGTTAACGGAAAATCTAAGGGCTCCCTTGGACAAAACAAGACTCCAACCGAGAATATCAGAGCAAAACAGCAGCCAGTAGGCTTGGTCTTTATTAAAGAAATTACTGTTGCAACAGGGCCCCACATGCAACAAGGTGAAGCAAGATGGAGACCCCAAACAAAAGGGGTCTTCCCTTTTTATGTGCTCCCCATCACCAAGATACACCCCTAAAGATACATCACTAACATGTCACTAATACATCATTAATACATCACAAGAAGGAGGGGTCCAGAGGTAGTAATTTGAGCACCTGGCCAGGTACTTCTGGCTCCTTCTCACCCCCTCCCTTCTACATTCCACAGGTCAAAGAGAAGTTTCACAGTCATCAGGAGGGTGATGGTTGTCCATTGACTTGGACACGATCCGAATCCACACTGGGAGGAAAATCCATTGTATAGAAGATGGTTGGCTGTCTGGCACAGTCGGAGATGGAATTTCCTCATTCCTGAGGAGGCTGTTTACGTGTTGTCCTGCTTACCAGATTATGGCTGCTTCTCCTCCCAGGATCCCCCCTTTGATACAGTTTAATGTACAGAGTATAATAAACGTGGAATAAAACAGATCTGAGTTACGGCTGATTCTTTATAAGTATCACCAAAGAAAATCACATGAAGGAAGTATAAAAGAGTCCTTGCAATAACGCTGTGATGTTCAGCATGCAATTGCTAGAGACATTATTCAGCAACAGCCATTAATTGGAACGTAGTAAGCCATCAAAGTAGATTTATCCAGTCTACCCATTAATAAGAGCAGGCCAGTAGAGCTGTCAAAATAGACTCATCCGGTCTACTCATTGTAAGTCCAGGAACGGGTTCCTGCAGATGAGGAGGAGTCTAGCCAGCCCTAATTTACGGGGGCCATATTGACCAAAGAGTAGGGGACTATGTGTAAGAGGTGCTTATGTGACTGTGTAAACTTATGTGCTATAAGAAGCATTGGAAACATTTGAGGGGGGGGGAATCCCCTGCAACAATGTTTTCTCATAAAATACATTTGAAGGTTTCTTAAAGGAATGTTAGGATATTGGGGGGGGGAGGTGTTATAGAAAAAGCAGGTTTTGAATCTGCTGTTTGCCTACACAAATAAGATTGGTCAATCACTTGGTCAAAATTCCATTTGATAATTAGAACTTGTAAGAGCGGAAACATGAATCATGGTGGTTGGCTTATGTTCTAATTCTGATTTATAGCTCAATTTTACAGCTCTTTGGGATGACAGGGGTCACAAACATTGCGAACATCTCATTCGCAGACACTGGCAATGAGGGAAATCATGCCTGAGAGAGCCTTGTGCAAAAACAAAAAACAAAGCCAAATTCCACTTTGGTCCAGGGTTTGGCTGGCATCTTAAAAGGAGACAGTCTTATGGCAACAGTGATATATAATTTGCGGCGGCTAATTGGGGTTGCAGAAATGTGCTGACCAGCTCCTTCCTTAAGTGTTGAAGAACCGGGAATAATGCATGGTCAAGAGACCAGAGAACTCTTTCCTTACAGGCTACTACAGTTTATTGATGATGGTAGGAGAGGCAAAGAAAAAAGGCGGGCGCAGGACTAATTCCTCACACACACAAAACACCCCGTAATATAGTACTTGTTAGATTTTCTCTCATGTTCTGCAAAGGCTAAAAACTCCCCCTCTCATGTTTGACAAATGCTGAAACCTTTTTGCCCTTCAGGGTCTACAAATGTGAAAAACTTGTGTGTTTTTAATGAAAGCTGGGAATCTGAGGCTTATGCTTCACACAGGGGTAGAGCACCTGCTCCCCAACGACTCAGGCGCCTGCCTTTAACGGCTCCTCGGATTCGGAAGCCTGAGGTAAAAAACGGGCCTTTGCCCCTCCCTCAGCGAAGACCTCGCGCGATGCCTCTTGCCGCTAATTCCCGCCTTTCTGGCCGGACGACCAATCGCCGCAAAGGCTCCTCCTCCGCCCACCGATCCGGAGGAGAAGGAAGGGGGAGCCGTGATCGTGCGTCATGCACGTCACCGACGTTGTCATCCTGGTCTGACGGAGGGAACTGGCGCGCACGCGCACTCCCACCCTACCGTTGCGCCAGCCCCGGCAGACCCTGCAATGTGCGCTCTCGGCCGCCCCATAACCAGCCGGGGACGTGGAACGCGTTTCCCTCCCTTCACGCTTCCCTCAGGCTCCGCTAGGCCTCTCTAGGAACACCCTAGCCAGGGCCCTCCCTCCCTTTCTTTCTGTGGTAACCCGGAAGAGGAATCGGCGGCCGCGCCCTTTGACACAGTTCTTAGCGGAGTGGGGGAGGGGGAGGAAAAAAAGCAAAGTCGCGACGGAGGCAAGGAAGGAACCCCGGAAAGAAGGTGGGCAGATGAGGCGGCGGCGGCGGCGGCGGGGAAGGGGAGGGAGCCGAAGATGGCATGAGAGGAAGGGCGCGCAGAATACGCGCAGGCCGCGGTTTAATCTCCGTGCGCGCGCGCAGGGGGAGGCGGGGCCTCCTGGCTGCTTCCGGAGCGTGCCTTCAACCGAACCCCCCCCCCCAGCCCCGTTTACTCTCATTATCTTTTATTCTTCATTCCTTATTCCATTCACGGTTCTTTCAAGAGACCAGCCGGGGTGGGGTAGGGAGGGGGGAAGGAACCCCGTCGGGCGTCCTCTTAACAGCTGCGCGGAAGTCGCAGGGCCCCGTTTCGGTGCGCCTTCCCCCTGAAGAGGGGTTCCCGCTGCTGAGGAGGAGGAAGGAGAAGCCGCGCGAGGCTTTTGCGCGACGGGCCCGGATCCGGCCCTGAAGTGGCGAAGCTGCCCTGCTTCAGGCCGCGAGTGGAGGGGGAGGTTCACGTGGCCATGTGCTCCCCGCCACCCAGCTCAAAATAAAATGATTTATGCATATACACACACATAGAGCAACCGGGCTAACCAGCCTTGGCCCTGACTGGCTTGTGTCCATGTTGTAGAAACTATGGTCTTCCTTCCCTATCCTTAATTCTACTGGAGGGTCATTCTTAACTTCCTTCCACTGGAGTATCATTCATTCTTTTCGTCTTTTCTACCTATCGCTGGAAAATACCGGTATTTCTTTCCACTGGAAAATCATTCTATCCTTCCACTGGAAGATCCTTCCTTCCAATGGAAGCTGCTCCTTCTGTAGATCATTCTATCCTTCCCTCAACTGAAGGATCTTTCCTTCTTTCCATTGGAGGATCATTCTTTCCTTTCTTCCTTTCACTAGAAGATAATTTTATCCTTCTGCTGGAACAGTGGTTCCCACTTAGCTAAGCATTGCAGACCCTCTGTTTTTCAAAAGCCAGACTATGAATATTTTGAAAATGTTGATATCTCTGTGATAGTTTTTGTTATGTGAAAGATGCCACCATACCCTCCAGCATGCCACAGCACAAAACCATGATGCATGTCTCCTGGGCTGCACTTCTGTGTGAGAGCACGGGGCCCCAAAATGGGATTTCCCAGACAGTTGACAGTTTTTGATACGGACCCCCTGCCGCTGTTCACCAGTTGGGAACCACTGCACTGGAGGATCATTCCTTCCTTCCGCTGGAGGATCATTCTGTCTGTCTTTCTTTCCATGGTAGGGTCATTCTGTCCATCTTCCACTGGCATATCTTTCTTTCCACTGGTGCCTCATTCTGTTACTGAGCTCCAGCCTTCACACAGGCTGAGTGTCCTGGAAGCCCTAAAGAAAACAATACCGCCCTCTCTCTTGTGCATTAGTGTGTTGTAAATGTTATGCACAACCCTCCAAAGGGAAGGAAGCCTGTGGGACTGTGTGCTGTGTGTGGAGAAACAGCTATGTGTGTCTTGCGTGAAGCACCCAGACATGGTATCTCTAGCTGTCACCATAGTTTGCCCGAACTAGCTGTTCTTTTTCGTTGTTCAGTTGGTGAAGTTTGTGTAAAAGTTGACACAGCTTTTAGCATAAGAGACTTATATGGGCAGGAGGACAGTGAAGAAACATGCGCCTCAAGCTGGTGCTAGAAAAAGATATTTTTTGTTTTTACGAAATATCATTCACAGGTTTTGTTCAGTGGCAAAGAATCTGTGTGTGGGATATTCTAGTGCAGAAAAGAAGACAACTCAAAAATATACCATATTATACAAGTGGGGGTTCTGCAACAAAATGCTTCAATGTGTCTCCAGTGTGGTGTAGTGGTTAAGAGTGGTAGACTCGTAATCTGGAGAACTGGGTTTGCGTCTCTGCTCCTCCACATGCAGCTGCTGGGTGACCTTGGGCTAGTCACACTTCTTTGAAGTCTTTGTTGTGGGGGAGGAAGGGGAAGGAGAATGTTAGCTGCTTTGAGACTCCTTCGGGTAGTGATAAAGCGGGATATCAAATCCAAACTCCTCCTCCTCCTCCTCTTCTTCTTCCAGTTTTTAGAAGTGATCTTTGAATATATTTTTTACTTCCCTGCCTGTCTAAACATACAGTTAAGGCAGGGGCTCCCATTCTTTTCAGACACAAGGAAACTTGAGAAACAGTCAAGGGCACCACCTGAAGTAAAAAAAGGATACCCCGATCCCCCCCCTTAAATTGGGACAGGCATGACCACCATATGCCATGTTGCAGATTCCAGGCTCAGCTGCTAGCTGTGAGCCCCAAGCGTATGAGTAGAAAGCTGTACTGCTACATGGGGAAGGGGCAGTTTCTGGTAAAAGCACAATAGGAAGTTAGTATTTTTTCATGAAACCTGGTGAGGGGAGGTTTTTAACCTCATGGCATTAAATCTTCTCCATCTTAATCACACCTTTGAGAATACAGAAGCTGATCCTCTTTCTTCAACATTTTCTTTATTAAAAAAGCAGACAAACAAGCCCTCAATACTGAATTTGTAAGGTCCTTCTCTGGTCCTTTTTGTGGGTTTTAAGAACAGTTCCCCCCCCCTTTTGATTAACAAAACAATATACTAACACACATCTAAGGAGCCCCCCTGGATCTGTAGGAACCACCCTTTATGTCAGGTGTCCCATTTTGACTTTCTAGCTGCCAGGCATTTGACCATCCATGATTGATATTAGAGGGAAGAGTCGGAAGGAAAGATTACAATACGGATACAATACTACTGGGATGCATTTGGCGTAGTGAGTCAACAAGTTGTATGGGTCTGTTCTGTTACATAACTCCTGTCTGAAACCTCTTGTTCCCTGGGGAAAAAATGCCCAGCTGCTGCATTGGATGTAGGCATCCCATATGTATTTTGCGAAAGCAACACTCTGACCTACTCTATTAAGATGTATGTGTTTTCAACTTTTATCAAACCTCAGGGTTGGACTGGAGTTGGGGAAGCACTTGGCTGATTTGACTGATATAGGAATATCACTAATATGCTTTTTGGCAGCTATCATCTTCATACCGTGAAACCAGATTATGTTACTGGCAGTAAGGTGCAGTGAGTGACTGTAGCAGGCCTGTTTGCTTAAATTCAAGGCTGCCCCAGTAATGTATAAAGAAGGAGTGGGGATTGTTTTTGAAAGCAAAAGGGGGATATGGGTAAGAGGAGCTGAACTGTCTGTGCTCCTGTGGCTTGCCCCCACCATTCTCCCCTTCTAGGCATTTTTCTTTCCGGTGAGCTCAGTTTCAGAATCTGGAGGTGGGGGGAGTTCAGGTAACAGCTTGGGGAGATAGGTCCCTTTTGCTCGTAATGTTCAGCCCCCGCTTTCCAACTTTATAGATGCTGAGAGCCGTGTTTCAAATTCACCAGGCATATTTTGCACCTGACTTTCAGCCACTTGCAACCAAATGAAGATGCCCGGGTGCCACGATGGCACCTGGCATCATCATCTGGAGCTGCATGCATGGGGATCCTTGGATCTTGACTGTGTGCACTAGGAACACATCCTTGTAGAATTCTATCCATTATATTTTATCCGCACGATGAGAATGAATTTCAGGAGCTAAAAAGTTGCATTGAAAAACAACACTTTTGTGGCATCTGCTCCAAAAATGGCAACTAGACATTCTGTTTCGGTGACTGTAACCCTGGTATAAGGAGCCTTTTTGGTGCTTAGCTTGTTTATGTGAGTTTCTAACACTGGCTGAGAGCAGAAGTGATTGGTTTGAGCAACTGTTTATAGCTTTTCACAGAGCAACTTATTGTTGAAGGAATAAGTGTCTGGAAAGTTGCTCCAGAATTTTTGGATTGCTCATACAAAGAATGATACAGACAGTGAGACTAATAAAGAAGGCAAATTGTAGTCTACAGTAATTGAGTCATTCTTTTTTTTTCTATAGCTTAACATGATTTCACCCCTTTTCTGTGGGAGTGTAAACTGAACCACATCCAATTAATTACAATTTTACATAAACATGAATAAATTTGCCATGTTTTGTGGAGTATTTGCGTTTCTTGTCTGCCAATATTTAGTACCCCATAATACCTGTGGTGTGATTTATCTCACATTCAATATGAGCTGGAACGTAGCTGGAAGGGTGCCCCAGGCTCTAGCATCATCAGGTTTTTTTTGTTTGTTTTTTTATTGACCACATGAGACCATGCAATTAACAATACTTGTCTCATTTGCAGCCGAAGCCTATTAATATTTACTTGGAAGTGGGCCTTGCTGAATTCATTGGGGATTACTTTCCAAGGGAGTGCGCATAGGATTGAAGCCTTAAGATTTGCACAGGATTTGCACAGGATTGATATGTAGAGTCCAGATGGTAGACACCATGCAATCTGTTTATGGTTCTTTGCAGCGTAAGCAAAAAAATACACAAGCTGAGAGGGATGAAGACCCTTAAAATTGTGGAATCTGACTATGTCCATAGCCACACTGAGCATTGAAAACGCAATAGATAACTAAAAGAGAAGACTGATAATCTGATGGTTGTCAAAAGGGACCCAGATTTAATTAATTAATTTGTTGCCAAGGGCAACCCAAACAGCCAGCCAGCCAGCCCCCACCCCCACATGATACATGAAAACCAAGAGGGAAAATAAATACATTAAAAACATTACACCAGCTTTTAAAAGGACACAGATACTTAAAAGATCAAATACCTGGTAACAGAGGAAAGTTTTTGACTGGCACCTAAAGATATATAATGATAGTGGTGCCAGGCGAGCCTCCTTGGGGAGAGCATTCCGCAAACACGGAGGCACAGCAGAAAAGGCCCATTCTCATGTTGCCTCCCTCCAGACCGCTAATGGAGGAGGCACACAAAGAAGGGCCTCAGATGATGACCACAGGGTTCAATTTGGTTCATATGAGGAGAAGTGGTCCTTGAGGTGTTGTGGTCGTGAGCCATTTAAGGCTTTATAGATCAAACCTCCACTTTAATTTGGGCTCATTACTCCGTAATCTCTGTTTGCTGTACAGTAGAAATGATGGCATTTATCTACTTTTCTGAGATACTGTTGGCACTTAAACTGCTTTGACTTTGACCCATTAAAAAAAATCCAGTGGTTCAAGTGGCAAGATGATAAACTCTTACATTAATTCTGGGATACAGAATATATATCAATAAATCCAGTCTTTGATATGTGTAAGGATCATATTGATTTTGAGAAGTTAAAAATTGATGCTCTCAAATTCATTTAGTTTTAAAGTTGTGATTTCCCTTACAGAATACATGATGTGCTCCTTCATTTTTTTGCCAATTAATTTTAATTAAGTCTTAAAAAATCAGATTGACAAATTTAACAAATCTCAGATTGACAATTTTTTAAAAATACAAATTAATTTCCAATTTTCCTTAGAGGTTGAATTCCCACCTCTCGTTCCATGGTGTTTTAATGCCAGCCCTTTCCTACTGCAATATACAAAGAGATCTTCTCTATTACACAACCTCATATCATTATTATAATCTTTCTTCCGTTGCTTAAACCTCCCAAAAAGAACTGCACTCTTTAAAAAATTCCTTGTCTTGATCTTTTACCTTGCTGTTTTCATATAATTTTACTTTTAAAAGCCATCTTTAATCAAAACTCTTTTTTCTCCTCCTTCATTCCATTGTTGCGCATGCAGAGATTTACAGTAGTTGCAGTTATTACATCCTCTTTGGAACCTCTGTCTAAATGGTTGTTAGCATGTTGAGAATCTTCCTTTTTACGTTCTGAGTTAGCATCACTGCCCCTGATATACCGCCCGAAACCACAGCAAGTCCTTACATTCCAGTCATCACCAACATTCTTCTCTATAAAACTGCTTGGCTTCCTCTCAATTTTGGTAGATCAAATCCGTAAGTCCAGCCACAGTCCTTCCGAGTTAGATTCCATTTTGCATTTCTCATTCAACCAGACACAACGGGTTTATGTTTACATTCCTCACTTCCTAATTCCCACCCCACAGACTCTTCCACTGGGATTTTTCCTGTTAAACTGTTCTAGCAAAGTAATTCCAATTTTTACATTCTAAAGTCGCATTGTATCCAAATTTTGTTTTGTTTTGATGCTCCTCATTGCAAGTTAATCCTGATGCTCTTTATCCTGCTGACAACAACAGGGAAGGTAGTGATTTCTCAACAGCTTTATAACTTCATGAACTATCTTCAGCTTGATTGTTTTTTTAAAAAATGTTTTTTTTACAGGCTGTCGTTAACAATGAAAGACGAATCCTACTCAGCAAACAACTTTTTACATGAGAGATAGTGTTTGAATCCTGCTCTTCAAGTAGATGTGAAGGACAACAAGAAGGGTAAATATTCAAAAGTGCATAGTGATTTTAGTTATGTTTATCACAGAAAGATTGGAATACTTCAAGTCATCCTTGTATAACTGAAATTTGGTACTGTATTACCTTCCATCTAGACTCTAGGATAGTCTAGGTCCCAGTACTGATTTGGGGGTAGTGCCTGCACAGACGAGCTAGAAGGGATTTTTGGCCAGTGTGGTGTAGTGGTTAGGAGCGGTAGACTCGTAATCTGGGGAACCCCATTGGGCTAGTCACACTTCTCTGAAGTCTCTCAGCCCCACTCACCTCACAGAGTGTTTGTTGTGGTGGAGGAAGGGAAAGGAGATTGTTAGCCGCTTTGAGACTCCTTCAGGTAGTGATAAAGTGGGATGTCAAATCCAAACTCTTCTTCTTCTTCTTCATTCATACTAGAGATAATCTTAGTGGCTTTTAATAGGATTTGCTGCCATTTTAAAATAAGAACCAATGATAGATTCAGTCCTATAGTGATCCCATAACCATCTTTGACAAACTATGCCCTCAACTCATGTCTCAGTTTGTAATTTAGTTAAGCCTGTAAATACCTTATTTGGATGTGTGCGTTGCCTATCGGTTTTTCGTTTGCTTTCCTCACCTTCCAACATCTAATCCTTATGAAAGCAGTAATATCACACGGCAGCAAAGGTCTTAAGAGTCTTAACAAAAAATAGAGTGAGGAAGAAAGTAAGTTCATTTTCTAACTTAAAAATGCAATTCATTTTAATTTTAAAAAATAATGTTGGAGGCAATTTTAAAGTTAATCTGCAGCAGTGTTCTTGATATGGCAAAGTTTTACTGAGCAGACATCTTGGAAGTCCCTTTGTGCATGCTCAGCTTTTCTCTGCATCAATTTTATTTTACAGATGTTTGATCGAAATAAACAAGCTGATGAAGCCTCTGCTGCTTCAGCAGCACAAGGTAAGACTCTCTATTTAATGGGGGAAACCCACATAATCAAATCATTAGCATCTGCTTGAAATGTATCCTTCTGCATTGACAGTTAATGAAACTTGGGGAGGAGGGTTATTTGCTGGCAGATTTCTCTTTCTATAGATTATCTTTTCCCCACTCTCCTTCTTACAGATATAGAAAGAAGGGGTGATGAAGGTTCCTTACAACAGGAGAGAGGTAGCAGGTGAGTAAGATTAACGTGGAATTACATTGAAGCTGTATTCTTTATACTAGGCATAGGCAAACTCGGCCCTCCAGATGTTTCGGGACTACAACTCCCATCATCCCTGGCCACTGGTCCTGTTAGCTAGGGATGATGGGAGTTGTAGTCCCAAAACATCTGGAGGGCTGAGCTTGCCTATGCCTGCTTTATACATTAACTAGAACTTCCCATTTGAGGTCAGTGTCATCCACCGACATATGGTTGACCACTTTGAGAACAGGATGCTGGGCTAGATGGGTCATTGGCCTGATCCAGCAGGCTTTTTCTTACATTCTATTCTATTGAGTTAATGCTCAGATTTCTTATCCTGTATCTGATAAAAAAATACTAAAGTAATTAAATATTTACACTAGCAGAGTGGGACTCCCTCCCCCCTTGGGTCCCTTACAGCATCCCTTAAACTGCTCCAGTACATATATTCAAGGGAACCTCCAGATCAGATTTAGTGGGTGTGCAGGGAGGAGGAGAAAATTGCACTGATGGAAATTTTTCCTTAGCGCTACATTGAAAGCAACCCAAAGTGTGTGCAGGTGGAGCCTCCTTGACCTGGATGCTCCTGGATGCTCAGAGGACATGGAATGGTGGCTGACTGTTACCGGGGGGCGGGGGGATAAAAGCAGAAAACTGGGTGGGAGGGGGGAATGGGATGGAGTGTCAAGGAAGAAGGTATGTCTGGCTGCCTCACTGGAATACTAAACAGGAGTACTTCACACTGCAACATTTTGTTGCAGGTTCAGCACTGTTTAAAATATAGCAGTGGGAATAGTGAGCAGAATGAAATTTTTTTATATATAGAATTATTTTTGTTTGCATGCATATTCCATGACTGCTTTTGCAGTCAGCAAAAAATGGATGATTGTATGCAGTCAACAGTGAATTGTTCTTGAAGCCTTTCTCCCAGTCAGGTTGACTTGCTTGCACTGCCTGGAAGCTTCCCCACTCCCTGTCTGAAATTTCGCGGTTCTGCATTTCTTAGAGTTCTGACTAAAATCTCCTTTCTTGACACTTCTATCCTAGGAAATAATGCAGGATTAGCTTAAGCTACTTTCATTAACAATCTTCTTAGTTGGAAGCGTCTTAATGGCCTGTGATGTTGATCAGCATTGATAAATGATTTTTGTGAATTAATTTTAAGAGCCCATCTCTTTGGGTCTCTGAAATCGCTGACAAGTGCTGTAAATGAACAATGTAGTGTAGCTGTAAAGCATCTCGATATGTTACCAGTTCATAACAATCTGAAAAATGTGTACGTTCTTCAGAGTTGTTAGTAAAAAAATCCTAAGTGCTTTCTACCTCCCCCATGGTCGAACTGAGGTTTAGGAATGCTTGTTCAATGCACTAACATGTTTTAACCATTTCAAAAGTGGAATGATTCTGAACCATTACTTTTTCACTCATCCAATAAAGGGATGAATATTTCTTGGGTCAGAAAATTTTATATACGTAGAGGTGAGGCCATACTGAATTTTACTTATGTGTGGTTAATTTTGATTGAGTGTGGAAAAAGTAACATGAATGTTGTTTTAATAGCAGCCCTCATCAGGGTAGGAGTCTAACGTCTCTCTCCCTCTGAAAACAGCTGGTTATATGAAAATTTCTACTTTTCATTTTAAGCACACAAGTACCAGAGCTGGCTGGGGCTGGACTACCTGTCATACAGAACAGGCAAGGCTATTGCAACTGTTGCCATGTACACTACAGTAATCTTGAACAGGTAAGGACTTAACTCCAACTTCCATTATGGGAACCTTAGTTTTCCATTATCTGTCAAAGGACTTGATCAGCTGTTAGTTTACTGAACTGGATCTAAAGGTTTAAAAATAGAGGATGGGAACATTGTTTGACACAGCCAGTTTCATTTTTAATCCTCAGCTTGAAGGTGTTTGCACTAAAAAAAAAATTGTTTAGGTAATAGATCTGTAAACAGTGGTTCACTCCCGCATTCACTACAACTTAAGAAAAGCATGTTTGTGAAAACGAGTAGAGTTCAATATGTGCATTAGGTGTAGAGAACAGCCCCTCTCTCTGGCAGGTCCAACTCTTCCTGATCTTCCTTAGCGCTATCACCTATTTCTCACTGCTATCATTACAATCCTTGGGCTGGGCTTTAGCTGTTGATAGAAGTTGCATTCCACTGTACAGGATACCATGGAAGAGATGCTCGCGTGGCTAGTAGAACATTTAGGCAAGGAAAACCTGTGCCTTGGAAGCTGGGGGTAGAGAGGTTAAATACATTTGAGAAGTGGAAAAACTTCCTTAAACCTTAGGAGGGAAATTCCATTGGCCTAAAGGACAGAGATGCAGAACCTCCTCCTCCTGCTTCTCCAGTTCCCATTCAACCATCTTTATATTACCATTTCTTACTCCTTAATTTTGGCCACTTCTACACCTCACCATTGTTTCCCCCAGTTATGTGCAGCTTCTTTCTTTTGTCGTGACCCCTGCCCCCATCCTCTGCTGCATCTGCCTCTCCCACCCAGGTCTCTTTGCTTCTAGCACAGCAGTCAGCAAACTTTTTCAGCAGGGGGCTGTCCTTCAGACCTTGTGGGGGGGACGGACTATATTTGGGGGGGGTGATGCAAGAGCACCACGAGCCCCCGTGGCTGCTTACCTGTGTCTTGCGAGTGGCAGGGGCTGGTGGCGGCTGTGGAGGGACAATGAGTGGTCCGCGAAAGAGGGGCTGCTTAAAATGGTGGCCGCTTGAGTGCTGCTGCTTCTGCTGGCCCCAACAAAGCCCAGCCTCCTTCCTCCTCTAGGCAGAGTGGGGAGAAGCCAGAGGAGGTGCCACCACCATGTGAGGGAGAAGGAGATCCATATGGCAATTCCCGGACCATCCGTGGGCTGGATCCAGAAGGCAATTGGGCCTGATCCGGCCTGCGGGCCTTAGTTTGCCAACCCATGTTCTAGTGTTTGGTTGGGAGGGGGAAAGGAGAGATGGGTATCTCTGTGGCATCTTTATCACACGTGTTCAACTGGCATCTTTTCCTGTTCATCTTTTGGGGTTGCCCTTGATCTTGTGTATTGTAATGAAAACAGTTGTTAAATTTTGATAGCGGATTAATATAAAGCAGGGGTGGCCAACTCCCGAGAGACTGTGATCTACTTTCAAAATTAAAATCTGGCAGTGAACTTTGGTTCGGGCCAAAGTTGTTGACCTTTTCTTAGGGAGGGGAAATGCCACTTTTTTAGGGGTTCAGTGACTTCAGAGAGAAGGAACAGAAGCAGCCACTAACCTTACGATCGCTGGCCAGATAACAGCCTCCGTTTCTAAGCTCACCAATGGACAGCAGCACAGGGAGAGGGGGCAGGGCCGCAAGGGGGCCAACGATCGACCACAGTCTACTAAAACCTCACAGGGATCGACCACTAGATCATGATCAGTGTGTTGGACATCCTTGATATAAAGCTTCTTCTTCTTCCCTCGTTCAGCATGTGTCCAGTACCCAGCACAGGCACTTTGCCACTTACTGCAGGAATCGTACGGGTACAACTAGCCTGATGGAGCGTTTCCTACAAGATGTTTTGCGGCATCATCCTTATAGATACCATGATAACAGGTAAAATACCCAGGTTTTTTTTTGGCTTGTCTAACTTTTATAATATATAGGCAAGGTAGTATGTTAAACTTCTTAAATTATTGAATTTGCAGCAGGTTTGGCCCTCACTTTACCTGAAAACCGTTGCTTCATACAAAACATGTATTTGGCTTAATGGGTTGTTTCATATATCTGCACTAATTACAGAGCTTTTAAATTTAATTGGTACAATAAATCAGCACGATTCTATGGTTGTGTAATCGTCGCATGATACAAGTCTTACAACAAACCACATCCGTGGAAGCATTTGTGCAAAAGGGCTTTCCCCTCTCCTCCCTCCACCCTATCCCCCAATTTGACTTAGTGGGAATCGGACTCAGAAGAACCCTTCAGAACAGCACAGGGGTGGATGGGGACATTCTGTCTGGTAGGGTGCAATGCTTGCACAAACAGAATGTTTGTAATAGCATGAGATTGAATTCTACTCAAAGAGATGTCATGTACAAATTTGGCACCAGATCCCCGCATTTATTTTCTGGGGACTTTCAGTTTCTCTGGATGATGTTATTTCAAATGATACCTGGAAGGAATACCTTGACACAGAGTTGAATGTCCAGATCAAGACCAGCAAAGGTATAATGTCGGAATTTTGCTGTGAGAAGTGACGAGGGACCGAATATTAATTCTGATTCTGTTTTGGGAAACTGATTTGCGAAAATTTATTCTGTCTGCTGTGGACTAGGTTCTGCCATTTTTGATGAATTGATGAGAATGCAAAAATTAATTGTGGGTTATTGAGGGAAACGCACAATGGCGGCAGTTTGGCATCACACTGAACCATAGTTTGGTGTAATACAAGCTGGAACAAGCTGCAGTGAGCCTTGGTCTCCCATCTCCTCCTCTGTGTGGTTAAGGAAAAGGAGTTTGAAAGTGTTTTTGCTTCTGCTTTTGCTTAACCACATTCCCCCCCCCCATGCTACCTATGATTTGTTTGAAACAAATCAGTTTGGAACCATAATTATAGAGGTATTTACTTAACGGGGTGGGGGAACTGCACAAACCTGAGGCTCACTCATCCCTGTTTCTTCATGTAATTTCACCAGTATAAATGGAGCAGCAAGAGACATCCAGAAAAGTGAAGGAAATGCATAGGTCTCTCTGTCTTATTTGTATCTCCCCCCCCCCAAGGAGTATATTCTGCCTGGGGCCTCAGTGGGCATCCTGAGGCCCAAACCCAGTGTTCTCTGCTGATTCCTATCAGGATTCCCCATCAAGCAGCTGGCACAAAATGTGCCTCGTGGGCTGCATTTAGCACAGTAGGGCACCAGTTGTGCAGGCCCTGAAGCGGAGCCCAAACAAAGCTATCTCATCTTTTTGAGGGATGCTATATTGAAAACAGCGGGCTATATCCAGTGAGGGTCTTCCAACCCCCCCAGAGCTGGTTCTGAGGGCATGCAGGAAAGGAAGAGGAATTTTCATTGTGCACAATGAAGACTGCAGAGCTGCAGTGATGGGATTCGATGCTTTCATTTTCCTTCTTTTAATTTTCAAAGTATGTCAAGAGCAAAATCCCATCTGGGCATCAGCTATGAGGTCACCATTGGAACTTCTTAATAATAAACTCCTGGAGTGAAATAAACACCTGACTATTCTGGGTTAGCTATAATCATATCACTCACATGTGGCAGCCACGAGCCAGGGAATAGGTCGTTCTAATGAGTGCAGACTAAAATAGTATTTTGCTCTGGTACCTGATATATTATTTATAAAAGTTAGCGTAGAAGGTTTTATTACTTGGTGTTTCATCCATCATACTTTTATGTTATGTGCTGTATTGATGGTAGGGAGGATATTTCTGAAGACTGCTGTTTCATGCTGCTGCTATTTCCTTTCTGAAAAGACAGCGCATCAATTCTTAGACTGCAGGATGCTACCAGAAAATAAGGAATGTTCTTTGGTGTCTGTTAAGAAGCTAGTATTTCATTCACTGATATGGTTTATCAAAGACTTGAAATTAAAAGATACAAAGCGTCAAAAAGTCCAGGACAAAACCAGCATTTTCTGCCAGAACACAATTCTGAGCAGCTGCCATGCATCTAAACCTTTCATTCCACTTAGATGGTTGGTGGCCGCTATGAATGCTCCCACACACTCGTAGGAATGTGTTTTGTTTTGCCTTTGTTCATTTTCCTGCTTGAGAGGCGTTTGAATTTTTAACACATCTCCCCTTTGCTGTGTTGATTTTAATGGAATTTCAGCATCTTGCAAGGCTATCTTGATTCTAGCTAGTATTAGAACAATATGGGGACAAGGAAGCTGCTGTAAAAGCTTCTTTCAGGGCAATCTGAATATAAACTCAGACATATAAAATGCACACAAGAGCATAATTAGTGCAAAGACGAGCCTTTGCTCGACCATTAGTGCAAAGCAACACTGGTGGTTAACTGCCTGCATCCATGGTCTGAAACATCAGGTAAACTGTTCCTGTATGAAGGAAAATATTGACCCTTTGTTTAAGTAGGATTTCCCCTCTCAGATCTTTTGACATTTGAATGCAACCATGGACCCATGGACCTAGTCACTGAATGGGGGCACAGTTAGTAATCAGTTGAGAATCTCATAAAAAAATTGACCCACATCACTGCAAATATTGGCTGCAGTGACAAGAACACTTTGGTTTAGTTTACAGAAAGGGCAAGGACGAGGGGGGAGAAGAATTTATCTACACCGCTGTGGATTAAGCTTATGCAGGTTTTACAGACACAGTAGCTTGGATCCTGATTTTTCATTCTGTAAACAGAAGCTCCTTCTGTTCATGGAATAAGAAAATTAGGATCCTAACCAGTGGCTGTACAATAAGATGCACACAATACAGGAATATTCATGTTTTTGTCACAAGAAGATTATTCAGAATAGAAATGCATGCTGTCTTAGGTGTCTAATGCAGTTCATGTCTGTGTATAAACTGATGCTGGGTACAGTTTATTTATATTCTTGTTGATGCACTTTAAAAAAATCTGTCTTTCTTTAAATTAAAACCTATCCAAGTAGCATTTCCAATTCTACAATGTAAAGATGCGTATGCATTGCTTCTGTGCTCTGGTGCTCATAGGCAGCCGTTAGCTGCATTATTACATTAAGCTTTCCTGCCTCAAAGAGTGTCTGCTACAACAAAGGCTTCCCAGATGAAGGCTCATATTCTTTCTTTTATTTTTATTGTCCCAACATATCCTTCCCCAGCGCTCCAGTAGCTCAGAAGAGTGTTAATCATTGTGGCAGAGTGTCTTGGCACTACTAGTAGTTCTGGGAACAGTGCTGCAGTCTTTCCTATGCAGCAGAATGCCGTCGCTTCCCTCCCTTTCCTCACCATTCTACAGTAACATTAATGGGCTTTAAATAAAATATTATCGCCCATGAAATTCAAAGTTCAAACCTGTAAGTTATGGGGCAGTTAATAAGGAGTGTTTTTGTTGGTGCTCCAATTTGACTTGCAGCCGAAGTGCTAGTTGTACTGATAGGAGTAGTTCCTGTTTTATTAACTCTTGGGGCTCTTAATCCCATAGCTGCAAACCCCGGTTTTGTGTTAAGTGTACTTACAACGTTTATGTGGGTTTTTTTCCTCCCTTCCCCAGACCGACGTACGACGACATACCAATCAGCAGCTCCCAACCTCTTTCCAGGATTGAGCCTCTTTTGCCCGTGGAAGTGCTGGAGAAGGAAGGTGCCCTTAGCCAGAGAGAAGAACCAAGCGCCGACAGTGCATTCACCGCAGAGTCAGGCTGGTTTACTTCCCAGAGATCACAGGAGGAACCGAAGGAGGCTCCTGGGCCAGTCACACTTCTCCAAACGCTAGAAGAAAGGGGACAAGTGCACAGCCAACGAACTTCGCAGCAAACGATAGACATCTCTAGCAGTACAAGAAATCATGTTGCAGCGGATGGAACACTGACTGAAAGTAGTAGCCATAAAACCCCACTTGCAGCAGTGAACCCCTTACCCTGTCCATCATCCATTAGCCACTCACCACCCCCTCCAATACTTGAAAAATATACGATGCATTCAGTAATACCGGATTTGGCTTCACAGAACAGGTGTGAGCAAACTAAGCAGAGCATATGCGATCAAGATGAATTACTGCCTCCAAATTTGAGCCCCATTTTTCAGTTTCCCCAGTCAACAACTGTTTCACAAGAGAGTCCTGTGTGTAATCAAGGCAACTCTTTAATCTCAGGTCAGGTTCTTTTAAAACAAGGTGGCTTACAGGCTCAGGATGAAACTCAAATCTCCGACTTCTGTCTCAGGGACACTGGCAACCCTGTGGGTACCGGTAACTTGCTGAGTTTTCAAGCAGCTTCCCAGTTTTCAGGGGGGAAAGAAAACCAGTTGAGCAGAAGCGCGGGAACTTCTGTAGATGAAATCACTGGCGAAGTGGTTCTGAGTTACTGCTCTGAAACTCCTCCCCAAGAGTTGCCTCGCAGAGACGAAGAGACTAACCCATGCGTAAATATCCTGTCACTTCTGGACCACAACAGTGTTCATGGATCCGATGTAAGCTTTGATTGTGATGCAAATGCTCAGTCAGGAGCACACCTGCCCGAGGCAGCTGTTAAAAATCTAGAATTGCTCAAAGAGGTTCAAGTAAATTTACAAGATGAGAAGTATGGCTCCCAGCTCAGTTCCATTCTTCAAAATAACTCTGTGCAGCAAACAGCAGAAGCAGAAGCAGATGTGTCCGATCGTCATAAAGAACCAGTTCTTCCAGCTTTGCCCCATGTGCCTCCTTCCTTTGTAGGAAAGACGTGGTCCCAGATCATGTATGAAGATGATTTGAAAATTGAAGCCCTTGTGCGGGATTTCAGGGAAGGTCGCTTCCGCTGCTACTTTAATTCCAAGTCCTTGGCTAATGGTGCAACAACAAGGGAGAAGAAGGAAGAAGAAGAAGAAGGGAAAATCAGTGCAATTGCAGCTGAGGAATTGGAGGCTGTGTCAGATAACGGGCTTCTGGAATTTGGCTCTGACTTCAGCAACTCTCCTGCTGCCTCAGAAACACAACACATTCCAGAAGCAGTAAGGAAGCCCCAAAAAAGGACTTGGCGCCTTGCCTCAAGATGCCAAGTAGTCAAGGTTAGCCGTGGCACACAAACTAGCTTGCTGAACTATCCCATAGCGAAGCAAAAAACCATTCGAAGGGACCATGAGCAGCCAGATCCGAAAGGTTACTTTGTATGGTCAGAGAATGAGAAGACGCCCACCATGAAAACCAGACTCTGTGCCCTCAAGCTTCCTGAATCTTACACCAAAATCCTGAACCCTTTACAGCCCCAAACCACGGTCTATGTTCTTTCCTGTCCGGAGATGAAACCGGCTAGGAGCAACGCTGAAGACATTCCCAAAACGAGAAGATGCTACAACTTATGGGGTAAGGACTCCATAAGGTACAAATACAAACAGACTTCTATAAAGTATTATGACCCACTGACAAACCGAGTTTTAAAAACTCCTCCCAGAAGTGTAGCTGGGGAAAAGGCAAAGAAGGCTTCACATGTCCGGCAGCTGTTCAGGAGTCTCAGCCTTGATGCAAACGGGAAGAAGCGAGCCGATACGCAGTATGAATGCATAGCACCAAAGTCCTTCAATTCGCCAGATTTCAATGGTTCGTCAACACCTCTCACGTCGGATCCAGTTAAGGAGAAAGACAAGAATTCAAGTCATAAGACGGATGACTCTTCTGTTTCCCCAGAGAATGAGTGTCTGGTATGTAGCAGTTCAGAGAAATCCTATAAGAACCTAGTTCTTTCACCACTGAACTCTCACCAATCCCAGCAGGACAGTGACTTAAGGTTAACTCCCTTCAATAGGAAGGAAGTTCAATCTCCTTTGGCATCGCGTGTGGCTGTCTGTCTGAAAAGAGTCAATACAAAGACATTGTGGCAGAGGAGAAAGGACAAGGGTCGAGAGCCAGGGTTTTCAAAGAAAGCTGCAGGACTAGCCATTGTAAGGCGAAGCCTCATTCGGAGAGGGATCAGGAAACAGCCACCCAGGACTACAACTCAGGCAAAGGAGGGGGGGATGAGAAAGATTTATTGTGCTGCAAAATCCTTTGGCTTGTCCATTTCCAGGCATCAAACAAAGAAAGCTACTATAGCAAAGCACCTTAAGAAAGAAAAACTTGATGCTAAAAAGCGAAAGGTGACAAGCAAACCCAAGAGGACATTTTTGAATGACGCAGCTATTGTGGGCGTGGACATTTCTGAAGAGAGGCAGCAGGGAACCACTCAAGGGCTTCTTCCAAAGTAAAAAAAAAAAGGAAGTTACTGGAGGCAAGAATCTGCTTTGCACTGTGAAGTGAGTGTTTCCCAAACCACACCGACATGGATGTTGATTTTCCCCACTAAGAGGCACTCAAGAACAGGCCGAAGAGGTGGGAAGTGGGAGGGCTTTTCAGAAATCTTTTGCTGCACCAGAGCTAGAAACTGAACAAGTTCAAGGTCTGCCAATAAGCCAACATACCTACAAACTGTTCACGTTGCTGCTCTGTGGGCATGCTGCACATTGCACTGTTCTATTATGTAAAAGTTACAAAAAAAAATGTTTTTTTGTTTGTTTGAAAGCACTAAAAGGTCCTGTTTAATAGGCTCCCTTGCATCTTTGCCACAGCAGAGAAATATTGAACTTTAGTTGTACGTTATTCTACCTGAAGGAAATGTAGTGCACTAAGTTTTGGAAGTGAATACATTTGCCTTGTACATAAGGTTCAGCTTTTCATACCTAGCTGACAAGAAACCCACCAAAACTTTACTCCACAATGGCTTGCGTCCCTTGAGCAGAAGACATCCCTTGCATGTGTCCTCTCCCCCCCCCCCTTCCTTGTCACAGGCACCCTGCTGCTCTGGAGGATCCCTAAACATCTGGAGTCAGTTTGGGGGGGAAACTGCAGTTGGGGAATCGGACACCCTCGCAACGTTGGCAGAAGTGCCTTCAGCTTGTAATGTGTGGTCTTTGGATCCAAGCCAATAGCTATGATCAGAAAATTAAATGGAATTATATTTCGGTGTGATTTGTGACAAGCAATATAATACAGAAAAAAAATCAGTGAGACTGTCACAGTAGGACCTGCATACTCCAAAGTAAATTCCCGTTGTTTTCAGTGGGACATATTCTCAGGTAAGTATGCATATAGGATTTTGCTGTCTTGGACTAGGCACACTTTCCTGGGGGTAATTCCCACCAAACACAACGGGATTTGCTTCTGAGTAAGCATGCACGGGATTACACTGTAAAGTATAAGCCTAGTACAAGGTTTGTGCAATTACTCCCTAACCCCCCATTGTGTTGGTTTTTTATCTCCTGATGTGCACATTGGGGACCATCGTTCTAGAAGGATGCTGATGCTGAGAAAAGAAATGTCTTCATGTAACCTTTTGTGCTGTTCCCCCTCCCCACCTCCACCCCTTTGAAAGCAGATGAATCTACACAGCTTCCCAGGGCCACACAGAACCG
Source organism: Zootoca vivipara (assembly GCF_965207765.1). Classification (NCBI taxonomy): domain Eukaryota; kingdom Metazoa; phylum Chordata; class Lepidosauria; order Squamata; family Lacertidae; genus Zootoca; species Zootoca vivipara. The sequence continues at coordinate 7,771,006 of NC_142582.1, read as the reverse complement.
TTCATCCAGAACGCTGCACACGAGCAATATTTCTGTCCTCTCGTTGAAATTAAAACTGCACAGGGATTTTAGAATGGAATAGATTTCTTATGCCTGGTTTCTCTTGTCACCCCAAAGCATAGTTGTGAAAATATTGGGAATGAATTGAAATAAAGCTACTGCAGACAAAAGTTCTGAAAGACGCTACTTCACATTTTAAGTCAAAACAGATCTACACATTTTGGTTTAAGAAGAAACGTAGGTTTGCCTAAGAAAATCATGGATTTTTGTTTGGCTTTTAATTCATTTAAAAGCTTTTTTTTAAAAAAAAAGTGCATATCCTTGGAGATAGACAGAATTGATGAAACAGATTCCCCCCCCCCCAAGATCTGCTTAGGTGTGCTGCAGAAATATGTCCCAGAAGGTTGGTGGATATTCCAGAGCAGGGGTGTGTCTGTGTGTGTGTTGCTTGGGAGGAGGAGAGGAAGGCAAAGCCTCACATGCTGCTCTTAGGCTATTATAGTTATGCAAAACACTTATTTAGATTAGCTTCCTTTACCTACATATGACCCCCCTGGATTTGTTTAAGTTGAAAAGACTGTTTTCTGGGAAGAGACTTTCCTGGCGGGAATTGACATGAGACTGAATGTTGATGCTGTCTTCAACACCCCTGGCTGTTAGGACATTGTTTCCATGTGAACTACAGCACCCTGTTCAGTATTAGTGCCTCAGTCATTTGATACTCCGACTAACAGAAAAGTAATTTTTAAAACAAAAGTTCTTTCACTGATAATTTTTATAACAAAGTTACTTTATAAATAAAAAAGCTTATAATGCAAAGGTTTCTTTTTCAACGTCAAGTTTATGTGTTAAACCAAATTTTAGGGTTATCACTTACAAATTTCAAGTTAGCCTAGTTTTATTGATAAGAGTGTCCTTTCTACCAAATGTGCCAATTTGGGTTTTGGTTTTTTTTTTTTTAAAAAAAAAAAACCACACCAAATGATGTATGAATACAGGTATACATAGTTCTGTTTGTTCATAACATTTTATTTACTGTTTGTTTTTAGTGTATTGGCATGAGTTTGACTATCACTAAAGAGTTCCACATATTTGTAAGTTGTGCTCTTCTACGACACTCATTTTTCCTCAACCTCAAGAAAGATGCACAGGGCAAAGTTTATCTAAAACTTTTGAATATTTGCATGACTTTCCTTTGTAAATAGGGTCTTCAACCAGAGCAATATTTTGAAAAAAGAAAATGGCTATATTTAAGGAAATTTTTCCACGAATGATATATTTTTTCTTTAAAAACAGAATGAAGATTACATCTTATTTTTTGTAAGGTAAAGGGCTTAGAGTATAAGTCTTGGGAAAGCTGTTCAATGTTTAAAAAACATCTATGTTTCTTACATGTGTATATGCCTCCCCCATGTCTGTTAAAATATCTCTGTGTGTGCTTGATGTACATGAAAGTTGGGGAGACCATGCCATTTTGGTTATGGATACATTTTATCCATTGAGTGGATTTTATGCGTATGTGTTTAACTTATTATCCAGCCTAGGCACGCGGAGTAGAGCAAACACAACAATTTGAATAGATCAGCCAGAATCCAAAGAGTGCTGGACATACTGCCTAAGCATTTTCAGTCCTAAAGGTGAACCCAGTTTTCAGTTCAAGTTCCGATGAGGACTGCCAGGTTTCAGGTTTTGAGATGTGAAAGTTTTACGCACTTCCTTAGGTTTGCCAGGAGAAAAATCTCAGGTTGTGGATTAAAAAAAACGCAAGCTTTATGGCATTTTGCTATTCGCTCTCCCCACCCCACGCCTATCACAGGTCCATCTGGCTCGTCCACCAGACACTTCCCTTCCCTTACCAGGTGCCGTTCCCTTTCCCAACCCCAACCCAACGCCAGATCTGCCAGGCACTACATCTCTCGACCTGAGTCTCAGAAGATCGGATCCTGAGACTGCAGGTCTTCCTGCTGGCAGCACCTTTGGGAGGCCTTGGAGTGAGTGCTGTGAGATGAAAATGGAAGACAGCTGGCTCAGGAGTCTTAGTGGGCATGCAAAAGCTTCCCTTTGTATATTGGCCATAAAAATTAAATGAGCAGCGTTTTTTTTTTAAACGGGGAGGGAAGCTGCTAAGGAAACGTGTGTGTAATAAATATTTCATCACCGCTTCCTGAGAAATTGTGTTAAATGTCAGAATCAAGGTTTTAAGAGGAATCCCTAGGAAGTTTGGGTAGAATTATGCGTGAAAAACGAAGCACCACCACTAGTTCCAAGACCCTGGCCGTAATGGCTTTCCAGATTTCGCTGTCTTTACAGTAAACATTCTTCTATGCTATGTGTAATTTAGCTGGGAAAAGGCTATGGTAGTAAAATCTTGTCTGGTGATAATCTTTGTACTCAAGTCTGCAGAGAGAGCCTTGAATGTTTCAGGTCACTTGCCACCGAGACAAATGTGGGAGCAAAATAAAACCTGCAGGAATAATAGAAACGCTGGTACACTTCCAAAATAAGTGCAGTAGATGGCAGATCCAGAGAGGTGAAACTCCATATTTGTTGCAGTAATGTCATGCTGTGCTATCAGAGTTGCGGCAAGAGAGCTTTCGGGCAGATTTAATATGCAATTACTGCAGATGTCTGGATACAACCATCTCCTCTCCCCACCCCACCCCAGCACAACGCAGTCATGTTGAAAAACAAATATTCTTTGAGAGTTGGAGAAATCCCTGCTTCCTCCAACATTTAAAACAAGGGTTCCCTCTTCCCCTCCAGTGGTATTTTAATGTACTTCTAACCTTCCTTGTTTTATTACCCCCCTTTCATTTCTTTTGTCCAAATTTGCCTCTTGTGTTCACTATTAAAAGTGTTGAAACTTTTTTTTTTTTTTGCAGGTAGGTTAAACCTTTATTCTGAATTTTGGTGCAAAAGATTTCTCAAACAAAGTACACTAGCAGTATCGCCAATTGTAGCTAAATTTCACTGTACTGTACTGAGCACAGGAGTTGGAGCTCAATCCTTTCCTGCTTGGGATTTCTGTCGTTTATTGCAAAGGACCCATCTGTGCACATATACTTAGATGTTTAGCACTTCCAACTCAGGTACTTTGGTACCAAACTTTTAAACGAGGATAGCGAAATATATTTTGGGATGAGGGTCCCAGGCTGTGAAACTTGTTTAGTTTCCCATATTTCAACATGTGCTCAATGGGGTTGAATGAGGTACTGCCCAAAGATGATTGGGGTTGCTCAATTCAGTCTTTGACTGCAATCACCTATAACAATGAGACAGAGAAGGAGGATAAAACCTTACTTTCAGGATCTTTAATTTCATACTTAATTATAAGCAACTTTGTGGGATCATTAGGAGTCCTTTTTTTCACTGCTCCAATAAACAGGACCGTCTAAACAACTAATGGTTCCAAACTGTAATACGATTGCTAACTTTGAACGCTAATTGATAAAAGATAGGCTGGATATTTAAAAGTACCTAATTCATAGGGTAAGCTGAACTTCGCATTTTATATGAAAAGTTGGTTTGCTGCAAGTCATGCATTTGTCTCATTGATAAGCAAGCAAGCATATACAGAATCAAAGGTTATTATTTCTCCTTTACTTGTAATAGTTTACTGTTCTTGTTCATTTCTTTCACAAAACATGGAGGAAAAAATCATTTTTCTTTGAATAAAATAAAGATCAAAGTTGGTATTGTGTAGTTGGTTTTATGTTTTATTTTTAAAATAGTTGACCCTCCCACGCGTTGCTGTGGGTTATCCCTGTGGCTGCCGAGGCCTAGTCTGTCGGCCTTGGCTTAGGCTAGTATTTAAATGTGAGCCGAGGCCTCCGCCTTGTATCTCCATTCTTGGCCCTGGCCTGACTGTGGGTTGTCTGGTAATGGCCGCCTTGGTGGTTTCAGTTGCTCGGTTGATGATGTCATTATTTGGTGCCGCCCTTCAGAGCTTTTGCTGGTGACAGCGCGTGATCTGCCTTTCTTTTGGATGCTGCTGGAGTCTTCAGAGCTTCTGCTAGTGATGTATAATTTGCGCACCACTTTTTTTGCATTTAATCATTATTTTAGGTATGAAAGGTGTGCTTTTTTGGAAAAAAATATGCCAGATCCCTCCCTGATGGGCAAGATACGTTGTGCCCAAATTTGCTGAAATTCGGTTCAGTGGTTACAGAGGAAGGGTGTTACATCCGCGCACGCAGTGGGAACATTTATATATATATAGATCCTAGAAATGTGTTGTATGTTTCCTGTTGTTACCTGTTTGGCAGAAATCCATGCCATTCATTTAAGCTTTGTTTAGAATAGTGCCTACCTTAGAACAAGTTGTTCCATGGGGAACATACTGCTATAATTAGGTCAATTCCCCTCCCATTACAACTGCATAATACCTGTGGAATGGTAGCAGTTCTTGTAAGAAGCTAACACGGGGAAAATAATAGACGAATTTCTAGCTCTTTCAAATGATCCCCATTCACCCAATTTGGCTAGATGCTAGGAAATCAGTTTATTCTTGCATAGCTGCCAAGTCTCCCGTTTTCCCCGGGAAATCCCCGTTTTTCCAGCTGTTCCTAGCTGAAAGAACGGATTTTTTTTGTTTTTTCCTGGTTTATTCTGGCATGGTGGCCATTTTGGAACTGGGCAGAGCATGCTCAGAAGCGACTTTTGATGCTGCTCTGCCCAGTTCCAAAATGGCTGCAGTGCGACTTCTGGCGCGGTGGCCATTTTGGAACTGGGCAAAGCAGCATCAAAAGTCACTTCTGAGCATGCTCCGTGCAGTTCCAAAATGGCGGCAGCGCTACTTCCAGTCTGCTATTTCCGGCCCGGTCCCTTATTTCTCTGACAGCAACTTGGCAGGTATGGCTTTGGAGGGGCCTACTACTAATGTAAACCAAAAAATATTTGGGCAGGATTGACATTATGAAATAGGAAGTTTCAAAATACTTGAATGCCCCGTTATTTGACTTGCGTTCTGTCAGATAGAACTGATCCACTAACAGATTTCTGCAAGCTGAACTGCAAGGCCTTTCTTGATTTGCATCCTCCCCTCAACTTTGTTACCATATAACTAGAAACATGTCCCTATGAGAGACCTCTCTAGTAATTTCCTGCCACAGAACAATTACCTCATGTATCGAGGTAGAATATGCTGTTTGGAATGGGGGGAAAGTGAATCGATATCACGAGCAGGTTGGCGTAAATCTTCCAAAATGGCTGCAGGTGGCCCTCCTCTAGTGCATCTGATGGACTTCTAAAGGGGGAGATAAGGTTTGGTACCATTTTGGTTTCTTCCTTGCCTTCAGGCAATCGTGGGAAGTATAAAGGCCAAATGCCTTTAACTGTGTTCTGATGGTGTTTTCCCATGAAAATCAACTGCAAGGAGCTTCCAGTTTGAGTACAGAAATGGAATGGGGAGCTGCTTCCAGCCAAAAATCACAGCCAAGTTGCTTTTCCATCAACTGGGGGCAAATATGGCTACATGCATCTCACCACCCTGTAGAGAAGCAGCAGGGGGAGGTTCTTTGAGCAGAACGATGCTGTTAAGCAGCCCCTTTCGCCACCCTTTGCTTAAACCTGCAGCCTCCCATAGCTGCTTTTCATTCTAAAAAACAAAAAAACAATTGAGTTGTTCATGCTCACTTCAGCTAAGGTGACTAGCTCCTGGTGAGATCCTGATGGGGTGGAGTGGCCACATGAGTAGCAGAAGGGACTTGTCTTGGAGAAACTGTATTTTGCAAAATAAAAAAAATTCCTTCCAGCAGCACCTTAAAGACCAACTAAGTTTTTATTTTGGTATGAGCTTTCGTGTGCATGCACACTTCTTCAGATACACTGAAATAGAAGTCCCCAGATGCTATATGTAGAGAAAGGGTGGGGAGGGGGTATCACTCAGAAGGGGGGTGGAAATGGGTGATTGACTGACTGATAGGAGCGTCTCCACCCCCATCATTCTGCCCGGACACTGAGATCCAGTGTCGAGGGCCTTTTGGCGGTTCCCTCGCTACGAGAAGCCAAGTTACAGGGAACCAGGCAGAGGGCCTTCTCGGTAGTGGCACCCACCCTGTGGAATACCCTCCCACCAGAGGTCAAAGAGAACAACAATTACCAGACCTTTAGAAGGCATCTTAAGGCAGCCCTGTTTAGGGAAGCTTTTAATGTTTGATGGATTTCTGTATTTTAATATTTTGTTGGAAGCCGCCCAGAGTGGCTGGGGGAACCTGGCCAGATGGGCGGGGTATAAATAATAAATTATTATTATTATATATGATAGCTGTTGATGACTGTAAACGACTGCAAATGGTCTTGCATGAAAAACCAAGGGGTGAGATGGCTGAAGATCGCTTTATCATGTATAATGAGATAAGAATCCAACGTCTCTGTTCAAACCAGGTCTCTCCATGGTTTTAAGCTTGGTGATAAGTTGCAATTCAGCAACTTCTCTTTCCAGTCTATTTCTGAAATTCTTTTGTAGCAAGACAGCTACTTTGAGATCTTGTATAGAATGTCCTGGGAGATCGAAGTGTTCTCCTACTGGTTTCTCTGTCTTGTAATTCCTGATGTCAGATTTATGTCCATTTTGCACTGAAGGATGGGGGATGGGTACAACACATCACTAAAGAGAAGTGGTAGAGGGAGCAGCGATTCTTCGTGCGGTCATGTTTTGTAGCTCTTGGCGGGTTAAGACAATTAGTTCAAATGGTGGGATGGAAGATTTAGGGACTCCTCCTTTTGCACCATTTGAGCACTTGGGGGGCTCCCATTATCTTATTAGGGAAGGAACCGTCTGAGCTGAAGACAGTCACCCATCAGACATGGCAGAACATATTTCAAGGGGGGAGAAAGTGGGTTTCAATCGGCCCCATAATCAGACTTCGTGTCTTTTCCATAGCTGCTTTAAAAAAAAAAGTCACTTTTTGTATAACTCGCACCTTTCCAACGTGTGCTTGCGTCTCTTAACTGCAGGCCACATATCATCTTGTTCCAGAACAAGGTCGTTTCTGAGCTCCTGCCAAAACCGTGTGCTTTTTTTTTTGGTTTTGTTTTCTGGAGTCTGCAGTCAAGATAACATTGCAGCCAAAGTCAGCATATTTTACCCCTCTCCCCACTGTAATTAGTTAATGTTCACAGCCGCCTTGAGGACATAAAGGACTTTTTAAGTACCAAGAAGTGTTGGGGTTCGCAAATCGCCTTCGCGCTTCGTTTGCTTTATCACCCCCAGAATTTAAACCACAATATTATTAGTCTTGTGTACATAAACGACACAGAAGGTGATTTCTGACATCCTGCTTAGCTCTGGAGTGAAGCATGCTATTTTAAGGAGGCTTCCCTTCTAGGTAGTTTTGATAGAGTGTGTTGAATGCTACTGCCCCCCCACCCCCACCTCCCTGCCTTTTAAATGCTGCTACTCTTTATTTTCTTCTTCTAAACAGTAACTGACCCTGCCTAATGCTCTTCTGAGGGTGATGACATTAAGGAGTCTTCTCCCTGACTAATGGGAGAGAAGTCTGTGAGGAGAGGAATTTAAAGAGACAGGCAGCTATGAAGGAGAGAGACTTGCAAAAGAGAAAAGGCAGGGAATGCATTGTTCTTATTTTATCTGTAAGCTGCCTTGAGTCCATGTCAGGGGAAAAGGTGGGGTATAAATATAAATATAATAATAGTAATAATAGTAATAATAATAATAAAGTATCAATAATAATAATAATAAAGAAGTATCAATAATAATAATAATAATAATAATAATAATAATAATAATAATAATCAATAATCATTGTTGCTTTTGGGTTTTTAGGAATAACGCTCCAAAAAAAAGCATGCAGGTGTGAGTTTTGATGACACCTCCCCCCCCCCAATTTTTTTTATTTTTAAAAACATCTAATAAGAACAAAACACTACAAATAACAAAAACCAATAAACAATAAAAACAACAACAAAAAGAAAATACAGAATTTCATAGACTTAACCTCTTGTCTAATCATTGTGATGTGACTTCCTCAGATCCTCCATACTGCGATTCACTGCTAATCCTCTTTCACAATTTCTATTTCATAGTCCTTTTATCCTGTTTTATAATTATACTTATTCTTAATTCTAAACTAAATCATTGTCTATCATATTTTCATATTTTCCTTCATCACAAAACCAATTCCTAAGCTACAACATTATTTGTATTTCAAGATCCATTTCTTACTAGTTAATCACAATACTATACTTCTTCAAATAAACTTTAAAACTCTTCCAATCTTCTTCCACCGATTTTTCTCCCTGGTCGTGAAGCCTCCCGGTCAGATCAGCTAATTCCATATATTCCAGCATTTTCATCTGCCACTCTTCCACCATTGGTGTTTCTTGAGTCTTCCAATTCTTTGCTATTAAAATTCTAGCTGCTGTTGTGGCATATAAAAAGAATGTGACATCTTTTGGAGGTATTTCTTTCCTGACTATTCCCAATAAAAAGGCCTCTGGTTTCTTTATAAAAGTGTTTTTAAACACGTTCTTCAATTCATTATAAATCTTTTCCCAGAAGTCTTTCCCCAGAAGTTTTGATGACTCCTACATCTCTTCCCAGGCTACCCCAAGACATGTTGCCACTTGAGTTGGGTAGGGCATGCCATCTCTTCCTGTCTCCTCCTCCATCTCCATCATCTCATCTGGCTGCTTTCTCACCATGGCAATGAAGGCTTTCCATTCCTCCCTCTGCTGACTAGTTCAATTTTTTAAAAAGATCAGGTGCTACCTTGGCACAGGAATTTGCAACGCCGCCGTTCTTCTGTAGCTGCCCTTAACAACAGAGTTGGCTGCCATCAAGTGAATGAAGACTGTGAGTGCCATTGGCTGGCAACAGAATGACCTGAGCGCATCTTCCATAGCCAGCAGTGCAGGATTGACCTACTAGGATTCATAATTCTCCCAGAAGAGTTTGCTAGTTAATATATAGTGATATTATAGTGGCAGGATTGCCAGCAGTCTTCCATTTACCCAGTTAGTCCAGAAGCCTCCAGAATTTTTTTGGGATGCATATCAAAATCAAAGAGAGTGATAGTGGGAATACAGGGGAACACAGCTCCGGGACTATCTTTTCCCTGACCAGGAATAACGATGTCGTCTGCCAGAGAGTCCAGGTAACTGATGGTGATTGATGGGACTCCCTTTGCTCTGGCAAGAGAATGAGGTGATAACAAAGCTGTGGCAATGGGTTGAGACATAACTACCATCGAACAAGTCAGAAAATAAGGCAGCCTGCCATTACGTGGCCTCATCTGCACTATAGGTTTATGGCAGTAGGGTGTGTTGAATTTTTCAACTTTCAACTTCCAAAAATGAGGGGTGATGAAAAGTTTTTTTAAAGGGCCCTCGCTGAAGAAAGATGGGAAAATTAAGCTTCGCTCCCTAAAATGACACGCCTTATAATAGGGCTGGATCATCCCATTTTAAACAGTCATGGCTTTTCTCAAAGAATCCTGGGAACATACCTGCCAAGTTGCTGTTGGAGAAATAAGGGACCGGGCGGAAGTAGCAGACCGGAAGTAGCGCTGCCACCATTTTGGAACTGGGCGGAGCATGCTCAGAAGTGACTTTTGATGCTGCTTTGCCCAGTTCCAAAATGGCCACCGTGCCAGAAGTTGCACTGCAGCCATTTTGGAACTGGGCAGAGCAGCATCAAAAGTCGCTTCTGAGCATGCTCCGCCCAGTTCCAAAATGGTGGCAGCGCCAGAATAAACCGGGGAAAAACAAAAAAATCAATTTTTTCAGCTTGGAACAGTTGGAAAAACTGGGATTTCCCGGGGAATACGGGAGACTTGGCAGCTATGCCTGGGAACTGTTAAGGGCACTGAGAGTTGTAGAGAGACCTCTTTTCCCTCCGCTGAGTTACAGTGGCCATGGATTTCCCACAGTGGTGTCTGGTTGAGGCTGGCAGGGTGGAAGGCAGGGCGACCAACACAAGAGCCACCGAATGCAATTATCGCTATCTGCTGTTTTCTGCATTTCCCTTCCTACCAATCTCACAATTTACTTCCCCCACATCTGCCCACTCTGTACCCAGGCGCATCTGATGAAGTGGACTATAGCAGACTGTAGCGCACAAAAGTTTACATCAAGCAAATGTGCTTGTTTGTCATTAAGGTGCCACATGAGCCTTTGTTCTTCTTGCCGTGGCTACCCTTCCCCCTTCGATATTGCTCTGAGCGGTATACCAATGGCAATTGTGGAAGGCAAGACATCCCTGTGGCTTTTAATTTCTTTTTCAACAGAAATGATCTGCTGGGTCTGTATACAAAAGAGATAAACAGAGATGTTTATTTGCCGTTGTGCAAGAGGGTCCCCAAGTCCCCCCTTACCCATGAAGTAAATCAAGTTCCTTTTCTAGAGAGCCTCTAGGCTATGCCAGAAATTCAACTGTTTTCTTCATTAAACACAGCCCAGACTGGTAGACTAATCTGCCCTATAAATAAGCAGGCTCTTTAAAAATAAATGCCACTGTACTGCATTTAGTCCTGTCAGATCACTTTGTTCAATTATTTATCGCTCTTTCTATCATCTGCGGGAGAATTTTTTTTATAGAAAAGGGAACGGGATCTCTTATTCACTGGTTATTTATAAAAACGCATCAGTTTGAAGGATTTCTGCCCCTGACAGGGCTACCAAAGGCTGGCAGAGCAACTAGCGGCACTCTGGGTTTTTAACGGAGTCTCGGAAATGAGAAGTGGGAATTAAAAAGAAGCAGAGCACTCCAGCCACCGCCTCTGTACGGCATCGCTTAGTGGATCGTGCGTTCCTCCTTGTTACCAGTGTGTGTCTCAGATCACCGCCTGGGTAGACATCTTTGAAATCCGTCACAGGGCTAGACCTACTTGGAACTCTCTTGTAATAAGAAAAGATTCTCATGACATGGAGGAAAGGAACCCTAATCCATGAAGCCTAGAAATCCAAGCAGGGGAAAAAACGGAGAGGAAAGAATGGCAACCGTGGGTGAGCAAAGGATTTCCTGGATAGGGATAAATCTTCATTTTCTTCACATTGAATGGGCATTTGCCTGGGGTGAGGGCAAAAGAAGAAAAAAAACTAGTATTTTTTTCCCCAAACCTCCACATTCTGCCCAGGCTGTTCCCCAGCCACCCCCATGCCCGGCTTGAGCATATTTGATCACAACCCTTGCCCAGGGCCTGCTCTAAAGTGAGGCAGCCGCCTCAGGCGGCAAATTCTGAGGGGCGGAAAGTGGCTAGAAAGATGTGTCATGTGGTCTGCCCTGCAGCCCTTAAGCTAGCTTGCTGCCCTAAGATGGCTGGCGCACCAATGAGGCGATCTGAGGCAACCCAACTTGGGTGGCATGTTTCTCCCACCCAACCGGGGTGAGGGCCCAGATCTGTGGTGGGGGGAGCATTGGTGCCAAAGGGTATCAGGCTGGCCCTGCCCTTGCCTGCCTGTCTGGACAGAGAGGTATATGTGAAAATGTCTGGCTCTCGTGCGGCTTCAGTGCAGCCTGCCCTACAAAGGTTGGAATAATATCCTTTGTTTCCCCCTCTTTTGCCTTGCGTCCCCAAGAAGATTGTGTGCTCCCTTTCTCTTCTGCAGTCCTGGGAGACGAGGAGGGCAGCTGCCCAAGGACCCCTCCACCCACCGGCCAATGACAGAGGCCAGAGCATGCTTTCCTTCTGGGAGTCCCCCTCTGCTTCTTCTCCAATTTGAGCACATCACGAAGGGGACGTTTAAATAATCGATTAAGGTTCCATCTCGCTGTCATTACTTATGCAGGAAGTCCCGATGCAAACCGCCTCCTTCCAGGACTGTCAACCCCTAAAGACCTTTGCTGAACAATAAATCCTATCGATTCCACAGGCAGAAGAACAACAAGGTGTGCGGAAATGGATCTCTTAAGAGGTCGGTCCACAACCAATGGAGACGAAGTGCTTGGAGTCATGCCGATTCAGGGATGGGACTGGGCAGTGATGGTGGAAGGCACACATGCCAGCTTCTAGCAAGGGACCCCCTTTGCCTGCCTCTCCGGAAGAATGCCCCAGTAAGGCTAGCCCCTTCTGTTGGGGCCAGGGAAGGAGCAACTGCCCCAAGGTTTGCTTTCCTCTTCTCTGCTGCTTGGATCAGGTGATTTTTTTAAAAAATAATAATTATAACTTGCCCTTCATCAATAAAGACACTAGGGCAGGGTACCATCCATAAAATAAGCTTAGTCCACCAAACCACAAAACAATCAACAATATATACTAGAATACGCCATCAAACTCCCCTTCATGGATCACTGCCTTGTCGTGGTGAAGGGGCTTGAATAACTCAGAGAAGCTATGAGCTATGCCATGCAGGGCCACCCAAGATGGACAGGTCATAGTGGAGAGTTCTGACCAAATGTGATCCACCTGGAGAAGGAACTGGCAAGCCACTCCAGTATCCCTGCCAAGAAAACTCCATGGACAAAGACAACAGGCATATAAAAGTTATGACGCTGGAAGATGAGCCCCTCAGGTCGGAAGGCGTCCAACATGCTGCTGAGGAAGAGCGGAGGACAAGTACAAGTAGATTCAGAGCTGATGAAGCGGCTGGGCCAAAGCCGAAAGGACGCTCAGTTGCGGATATGCCTGGAAGCGAAAGGAAAGTCCGATGCTGTAAAGAAAAATATTGCATAGGAACCTGGAATGTAAGAACCATGAATAATGGTAAGCTGGATGTGGTGAAAAATGAGATGGCAAGAATAAATATTGACATCCTGGGCATCAGTGAACTAAAATGGAAGGGAATGGGCGAATTCAGTTCGGATGAAGAGAAGAATCCTTGGAAAAGACCCTGATGTTGGGAAAGATTGAGGGCACTAGGAGAAGGGGATGACAGAGGACGAGATGGTTGGACAGTGTTCTCGAAGCTACGAACATGAGTTTGACCAAACTGCGGGAGGCAGTGCAAGACAGGAGTGCCTGGCGTGCTCTGGTCCATGGGGTCATGAAGAGTCGGACACGACTGAACGACTAAACAACAACAACAACGCCATCAAACTAATGCAGTGGTTAAGGACAACAGAGCAAGCCATTCCTTCTGCTATTGTTATTGGTTAGATTGTGGGTACTGCAGGGATTGCTTTTTTCTTTTTTATACAATTTGGCTAGAGGCCTAGGCCAGTGTTGTTTAGGGCTGTTGGTATTTGGTAGGTTCCTCCCCAGCCACAGCTGTTCCTCAGTTCTTTCATTTTTTAATATGGTTTTTCTGTTTTGTTTTTGTTCTTTTCTCTCCCCCCCCCCCAGTTTTCGGGTCTTCCTGTTCATTGAGATGCTATTATATTTTGTTAAGAAAGTGGGGAAAATGAGGCTTGTGCCTTTGTAAAGAAACAAAATAAAGTACACGTACAGCACTATGACCATTTTAGCTGCTATGTGAGTATTTAAACAATGGCAGCGGTGAAAGGGAATGCTCTTTACAGAGGCCTTGTGCTCAATCAAACAACAGGGAAGGGGGGAGTCGCAACCACTCGTACCCTTGCTTGCAAGCTCTAGGCCTCTGGATTCTCACATCATAACAACGGACCAAGAGGAAAGGCGAGAGTTGAGACAAGAAGCCAGCAGTGTGGAATGGTCCAGTCTTTCAATTTTTGTTTCTCTTAGTTTCCTCCCCAACCCTCCAAGCTTAAATTCAGTACACCACATTTCCACACCGGTTTGCAATTCCTTTTTTAAAACAGGTCCTCATAAGAATTCACCAACATTTTAGGGAGACTCTCACTCCTAATATATGCATTTTTGCACGCAGTATTCTCAATATATATGCATTTTTGCAAAGTGCGTACGCATCTTTGTGGGCTATTTTTACAGTTTTACCCCACTATATGCATTTTTGTATACATTACTTTGCTGGGTAACTGCATTGCAAATTTCACATAAGTGCATATTTCGAGTTCCTGTAATCTTTTGATTGACAAATGGGCAAAGCTGCATTTTCCTGAAAAACCTATGCCTTGCATGCTTTGACACCTCATTCAGATCTCTGCGACACCTGTCCATAAGTCTCCAAACAACCCAGTCAATTTGTTGCTTTTAATAGACTTTCTTGATACGCAAGGTCAGGGGTCAGCAAACTTTTTCAGCAGGGCCGGTCCACTGTCCCTCAGACCTTGGGGGGGGGGCGGACTATATTTTGAAAAAAAATATGAACAAATTCCTATGCCCCACAAATAACCCAGAGATGCATTTTAAATAAAACACATTCTACTCATGTAAAAACACCAGGCAGGCCCCACAAATAACCCAGAGATGCATTTTAAATAAAAGGACACATTCTACTCATGTAAAAACATGCTGATTCCCGGACCATCCGCGGGCCGGATTTAGAAAGCGATTGGGCCGCATCCGGCCCCCGGGCCTTTGTTTGGGGACTCCTGCGCAAGGTCATCCTATATAATAAAGTCCCTGTGTCTCTGCCTCCAGTTTTCCCATGTGTCCCTTCTCCGAACCCCGGGATGTTCTAGCGCCCGTTATTGAACGGGCTGAAATACACTAGTAGTATTATAATTACTGCCTCTATCGTTTTGTTTGTCTCTTAAAATTGCTTCCACTAAAATGAGGGTTCCCTAATTACCGCAGAGCTTCTGACCGCTGCGTTATGGTTTAATCTGCACCGAGGTTTAAAGCTGTCCATGAATGTGGTCTGATAGGAGGAACTTGTCTAATTGGAAAGGAAAAGCAAGATGTCGCAATAAAACTAACTCCTCAGATTGCACACCCAAGCTTCGACACTGAGCTGTAGTCACTTTGGCCACAGCTCAAGTTTTAGTTCCAGTTAGAGGAAACAAGCCAATAACTTTTTGCTGATGAATGCCTATCCATTTCAATGGAGAAGGTAACTCACGTTTTGCAAGCTGTAAAAACAGAACTATTCCTCACCTGCTCCCCGCATCCCAATTGCGGGCAGGAGTGCTCTGTATTCACCTAAGAAGACAAGGGGTCACTGAGGCAATGGACTTCTCCCAACCCCAAATCACAAGTGAGGCGGCAGCAGACATTAGATAGCGCACAGGAAATTATGCAAGAATGCTGTCTCTCATCAACTCAAATGCCATAGCCGGAAAAGTTCTAATAATTCTTGGTAGCTTCATGGTTGGAAGCCAAATCCATGTACCTGAAGTTTTAAACAGTTTGCCCTGATCCGAATAATAAATGAACTCCTCTTGGCTATTGTTCATACCCTGTCCATTATGTGGGATGTTCCGCCAGCCTCATACTCTTTTCATGAGAAGGCAGAAAATTATTTAATGTAGTTTTCAATGCGAGTACTTCCTATGTGCTATGTCCTCCAGGACCTTTTGGCAGTTAAGGTACTTTCTTTTGTGCAACCCATCTCTTTTGTTGAGTTTATACCGTTCTGTTTTGGTTGGGATCATTGCATTTATTTTTATACTTGTGTTTTACCTGTTTGTTTGTTTGTTTGTTTTAATAAATCTGCATTGTATCCAACGAAGTTGTTATGCCCGTGCAAAGACTTCCACTTGTGCAGGGGAACTTCCTTTCTCTCTCATCTCCCCACAACCACTGTGGAGGGTTGAGGAAACCCCGAGAGCAGATTTGAGCGGCATCTGGGGAGGAGGGGAAGGTCTGCCGTGGAACTGGAAGTCATTATACAGGCAGGACAACTTTGTCAGATGCACTTCTTAAAACTATTTCGCCAGATGGAAAGGGATTTCCTTAGGGATAGCCGTGCAAAAGGCCTGATCCTGACTGGGACCTGCGGTGGCTGCTATGTAGCCTCTTAAAACACACACACACACACACACACACACACACACCTGCATATACAGCTCCAAACTGCATGTTCAATGTCACCTGTTGATTGGTCCTGTTTTGGCCTCTCTGGCAATGCCATTTGGAAACAATGAAACAATGAAAAGCAGAGCCTGAGACCTGGGCAAGAGTCTGTAAAGCAGGGGTCAGCAAACTTTTTCAGCAGGGGGCCAGTCCACTGTCCCTCAGACATTGTGGGGGGCCAGACTATATTTTGAAAAAAAATATGAACGAATTCCTATGCCCCACAAATAACCCAGAGATGCATTTTAAATAAAAGGACACATTCCACTCATGTAAAAACACCAGGCAGGCCCCACAAATAACCCAGAGATGCATTTTAAATAAAAGGGCACATTCTATTCATGTAAAAACATGCTGATCCCTGGACCGTCTGCGGGCCGGATTTAGAAGGCGATTGGGCCGCATCCGGCCCCCGGGCCTTAGTTTGGGGACCCTGCTGTAAAGTATACTCTGCAAGAGGGGTGAGGAAGGTTTGCAAGTGGAGGGGGCCACATCCTAGCGAAGTCGGCCTGCAGGCCTAAGTTCTTAAATGGGGAATGCAGGTTGAGTCAACTTCTCCCCAGTACTAGAGATATTGGGTTACATGATTAGGATTCCAAGATAAAGAAGCAGTGGTGACTTACCCCATTGTTTGAGCAAATAAAACCTACAGATTTGTAGCACCTGGGGGGAGCTTACTCAGCTAGCACTCTCTATATTTGAACTACCGGTAAGTGTGCACACTGGATTTACAACATCCAGAAGAGTGTTTCTCCTTTTTGCTTTTGCTCCACTATACCCCCTGCTCCGGGTAACATCGTGCCCAATGAAGAGTTTTGAGAATTCAAAAACGGGCCATATTTTTGCAGTTTTGGGTCGGAATTGCCCAGGAGTGGAACACAAGCCTGCTTTGACATTTCTCCTTTGGCTTTGATCTTCTTGCAGAGGAAGGTGCTGCAATTGGAACACCCTGTACAAGAGAGCAAAGCTCTTTCTCCACCCAGCTGCTCCTCTCTAAACAGCTGGTGCACGGGAGCAGGGTGCGGAGAGCCAGATGAATCTGTCTGTGGGTGGCATCCGGCTCCCTACCCCTGCTCTGCAACCACATGGTTTCTCTTTTTGCAAATCCATCCTTGCACACACCAAGGATGAAGTTACCCAATGGATAGGTCACACATTAATTCACACGGCGCTGCTCCAAGCAGTCACATAAGCAGGGATCTGTCTGGGTAAAGAAGAATTATATCTGCATGCTGGAAAGGCATCTGTTCTGCTCCTAAGTCCCAATGTAGGACCTAAGTCCCACCCGGGTATTAGGAGCAATGGAACCAACACAAAGAGGCAACATGCCAGGCAGGATACAACAAGATTTATTTGCTCAGCATATGCTTAACCAAATGGTGCAGTGCAATCAGCTCGCAACCTGCACACCGAATTGTGGATTTACAATACTTTTATACAGTCAAAAACAGGCAACACCTTATTTCCTTAACTACAAAAGCACATGTATTCCAAAATGCCAAACTGCCATACGCCCTTCTCCCTTATCTGGTCCTGTGAACCCAGCTTGTACTCCCCTCCTTCTTTACTGGGCGTGTAGAGAAGGGCAGGCATTTGATAACAGTTTGCAAGCTACGCGCCCATGGGGCCCCCTGCCTTTGTCTCACTTCATGCCCCTCTATACAATGTGCTGTGTATTTGAATACAACTATTTTCATATCAATTATGTGTGTCTTAAATAAAAGTACTGGCCCTTCACCAACTCATCTTTGTGCTGGGAGTGTTGGGGAGTAAACCCACTTCTCCAACACACTCCAGTGGGTTCACCCTGTGCACTGGATGTAATGGTTGTGAAACAGTGGTGGGCTTTGGGCTTTCAAATTTCAGTGATGCCGGAAATCGGTGCGCGCCCCTGCCCCTCACCTTCCGTTCTAAGTCATTGTTGCAGTGCCCCCTCGATTTGACGCCTAGTGCAGGCAAACTGGTCACGTCCCCCTAAATCTGCCTCTGTTGCCAAGGGGTCACCTCCATGTGCAGAACCAAATGAATGGGCACCCCAAAATTCATGAGGGGTCTGTATGGGTTAGGATCTACATGTGTAGATTCTTATGCAAACTCTCTCTCTCTCTCTCTCTCTCTCTCTCTCTCTCTCTCTCTCTCTCTCTCTGTGTGTGTGTGTGTGTGTGTGTGTGTGTGTGTGTGTGCTGGAAAAGGGCGGGTTGGCATGTGTGGCCGCTGATCCTTTTTCATTGCATCCGTCCAAATGGGATAGAGGAAACCACATATCTGGAAACATAGTGAATGCAGATAAACAATAGCTTTTGATAACTCTGGTCATCTTTCAATTATGGGATTTTTGGACTCAGCTACACTCAGTCAGTGATATCATTGTAACTCCATTGTAAAAATGTGACACCAGATGGTGCTGTAGAGCAAAAAAACTTTATGCAATTTTGCATAGGTTTCCCCCCTTTTGTTATAACAGTCTCTAATTTATGACTTCTTTATAGTGTGTGGTTTTTTCATGTGCGTAGATCTAGCCCTTGTCTCCTCCTGAGATTCTGAATATACTAACACAGAGAGGGATGTTTGACTGGGAGACTAAATTCCTTTGGGAAGAAGGATGGGAGATAAATTTAATAAAGAAACAAACAAGATATGCCATGCACATACTCATACGTGCACGGGGAACACATGGATGCTCACTCTGACACACTACTTGCTCTCCTGTGCACAGCATGTGCCCTGTTCTTATACTCTCAGTTTCTCCCTTTCAGCAAGGGAGAAGGACAAGAGAAGACGACTCTGTTCCTCTCTTCAAGGTGGGTGAAAGGAGTATGGGAAGCAAAAAGGGATGGGCTGGATCTGATGGGAGTGACAGTCCCAAACATCTGGAAGGCAGCAGGTTGGCAAAGGCTGCTCTACACAAATGGGGCTAGGAGCTGCTCAGTTTGACAGCAGGATATGGATAACAGCAGGGAACAGGCTGCATCTGAGTGAGTGTCATGCACATATCTTCTGATGAGTTAGTAACATGCGATCTGCTGAACAAGAAATGCTAGGGGAGCATGTTGTTCTCGGCTCCTTTGGCGCAAGCGAAAGCAGAACATCTCAGACGACGCCAAGGCTCATGTAACTGTTCTGCAGCGCCAGGGTTGAAAAGGAGAGGTGGAAAATTAGCTTTGCTTTCTCACCCGTAGGGTTTGGTTAGAGCCCGGTTTACAGGTTGAGGATGTGTAGCCAGAATATGTTAAGCTTTTTCTTAAGCGGTGTAAGAGCAAGTGTCCACAGCTATAACCCCACCCCCACCCCCCCAAAAAACACCCAGGATTATGTAATATTACTAGGGACTGTATTCCTTCTCCAACCTCCTGCCATTTTCCGCACATTGACCCCATAGACCAGGCATGTCAAACTTGCGGCCCTCCAGATGTTTTGGACTACAATTCCCATCTTCCCCAACCACTGGTCCTGCTAGCTAGGGATCATGGGAGTTGCAGGCCAAAACATCTGGAGGGCCGCATGTTTGACATGCCTGCCATAGACTGAATTTTCTGTTTCCACCCTGTTATGTACTGAATACCTCGGGTTACGAACACGATCCGTTCCGGATCGCAGTTCGTAACCCGAATAGTTCATAAACCGAACGCGACGCGCAGCACCATTTTGCGCATGCGCAAAGCGTGATTTTCGCGCCCGCGCGTGGGGCGAAAACACTTCTGGGTTTGCGCAGTTCGTAACCTGAACTGTTCGCAAACCGAGGTGTTCGTAACCCGAGGTACGACTGTATTATGTATTTAGTTTGACTGCAGTACTCATTCTGGCCACCGTGGCTGCAGTTCTTACCCTGCCCACAGTGGCTGCAGTTCTCACTCAGGTCCACAACATCCAAATGAAGGATTGAGACTGCTGTTCACGGATTGGGTAACTAGGGGAAGTTTGTTACTGTTGCAAGTTACTGAGTAAGCCAGCCGGCTAAGCTATTGTGAAGTCCAGGACTCAGAGCTGAAATAAAGAGCTGATTGTTTTAAGAGCTGTGTCTTTATCTGTTTTTCCCACGACTCAACACACCCCATGTTCCAAACCCATTTCTGAAGACACCTCTCTCTTCTATCCGGCAGCCCTGCTTTGTACCCCTGTTTCAACTTCACCCCAATGCCCATGCCTCCCCCTCCTGTTGTGCAATCCCCACTGGCACGCAAACTTCTGCCATTGTTTTAAATCACCACTTTTTGCCTCTCAGCATACCTACACCCCCACATCGCTCAAGCCTCTGTCATGCTTTAAACCACCCCTTTCCCCCTCTCGGTGTCTCCCTTCCCGTTTCTGTGCCGTGGCCACGGCTGTTGCACAACCCTCCTTCATATTTGCTCCCCTCTCCCCACCCTGACTTCATGCAAATCCAGGATTGTGATAAAGCACTACAAATCCCCCAGCGAGGGCTGCGCAGTGACACTCTTACATCTTTAGAGAGATTATCCTTCCTTTAGTTATAGGTTAGTAGAGATTGCCTCTTCTCCTCGTCTAGCTGAGCAAGTCTTAGGTAGCACAAGAAAATTGCTGCCGTTGCAGCTGAAGTCGTCAGACTGATAGAGCACGAAGCGGCAGCTCAGAAACTTCTTCCACTTCCATGGGGTATATTTATCACAGGAAGGAAGCAGAAAAAGAAAGCACTATGCAGCACAAAACAAGGTCGATGGACAAGTGCAGGTAAGGATAGCGTTTCTGAGGCTATTTATATAACACCAATTATATTAGAACCATTGATCAGGTTCCTAGGTCTTCTGCTAAACCAGGCATAGGCAATCTCGGTCCTCCATATGTTTTGGGACTACAACTCCCATCATCCCTGACCACTGGTCCTGTTAGCTAGGGATAATGGGAGTTTTGGTCCCAAAACATCTGGAGGGCTGAGTTTGCCTATGCCTGTGCTAAACCTCCTGGTTTAAGACCCCTCACTGTGGGAACCTATAACCTCAATGTACTGTATATTCCTGCGTATAAGACTACTTTTTAACCTAGGAAAATCTTCTCAAGTCGGGGGTCGTCTTATACGCCGGGTCGTATTTCTTATACGGCGAGTATATCCCAAACTCTATATTTTAACTGGGAAAGTTGGGGGTCGTCTTATACGCCCAGTCGTCTTATACGCCGGAATATACGGTATACATTGGCAGTATATGCGATGTAACACACCTGAGACATAAGAACAGGATCTACTATATATTTTGGGAAATGGTTTGTCTGTCTGTTTGCTTGTTCTGTTATGTGTTTGGATGCCTCTTGAGAGATCATCAACAGACTTGGCGTGAGGGCCTCCAATGTGGCATGACAGTTTTCATCGTCATTGTGCCACCACCGGCATTTTGAATCAAGATAGCAGGCCAAAAAACATCACGTTGGTGTGACTTTGCCTGTTTTTTGTTTTTGTTTTGGTATAGGTCCACCTGCCTCTTAAGATACCACTGTCAAATTGGCATGAGGGTTCCTGAAGTGGGGGGAGAGGATTACGTTGACGGCTGCCATTTTGAATCAAGATGGTAGGCCAAAACATGTATTTGGTGTGACATCGCCCAGATCACAATTCTTCTGTAGCTCTCACATATGGATGTCCCATTCCCCATAAGCCACTTTGAGACATGGGGGGTGGTGGTGTCTGAATTCTTTAAATAAATAAACTGCCTTCGACACCTTGAACATTCCATTCAAGGTTAAGGCAGGCTGCAGACAGTGCCTGCAAGGACATAGAGCATCTTCCACTGAGAATTAAGGCACAACTGCAATCATTACAAGCATCATTCTTGCATTACCAATTTCTTGTATTGTCTCTGCATTTAACGACATCAGCTCTGCCACTAAACGTGCAAATAAAAACAAACCCTACCCAGCATTGCAGATTCAGGCCATCCTATACGGTTCATTCTCCTGGCAGTTTCCCACCAGCA
The DNA here is from genome assembly GCF_965207765.1 of Zootoca vivipara. NCBI lineage: Eukaryota > Metazoa > Chordata > Lepidosauria > Squamata > Lacertidae > Zootoca > Zootoca vivipara. The sequence continues at coordinate 7,749,291 of NC_142582.1, read as the reverse complement.
GGTGGCAGCTACGATTTTAAGTCTGGCCACTTTCCCAAACTTTTACGTTTAGGATACAAGTTAAGCATTAAACCTTTAAAACAAGAAAAGTGACAAGGGGTTCTTGATCAGAATAGTCACAAATGGGAGGTGGTTTTTTTGTTTCGTTTCGTTTAAAGAGCATGTCTTTTATCTGCTTATTTTGACTGTCTTCTAAAGCAACAAGAAAGCTTATTGATCCCAATTCCTGCAGGACACGAAAGCTCATTACCATTAACTGGAGAACTTCCATTTTGCCCCAGTTAAGTGTAAATATTTAATGGGCATTCCTCTTTCTTCCCACCTGACTGGAACTGATGAATCAGCCTGTCAGAATTTGGATATAATCTTTAAAGAAACTCCAACCTATTGCCAGGAAGTTATTTTATATAGATAAGATTTCTTGGGAGCATTCTATGCGAAAGATTATGTGGAATCTGTAGATTACTGAAGCAGCCTATTCAGAGTTTTACTATCTACATACTGGCCATATGGTGCAATAACTAGAATGTTAGGTTCAGAGATGTGAAACCTCTGAACTGGTAAGTCGCTCACAGTGCAATCTAATTAATACCTGTGTACTTGGAAGTAAGTCCACTGAGTTCAATGGGACTTACTCCCAGGTAAGTAGATAAAGGAATTCAGGCAGGGTGACCTTGCGCCATATTCCCTTGGGAATAATCTGTTGAGGGCTACCGGCTGCTGGTGGTGGGTGGGACTGCAGTCAAGCGGTAGGTGGGAGCAGAGCTCAAAGTGGGTCAGGTACCCCTTCCCTCTCTGCCACCCCTCCACATGTTCTCACTTCTTGCTACCTGCATGTAATTAGGCCAGAGGCTCCAAGAAGCTCTTGGGCCACAGACTCTAGCGGCCACTTCCCTCAATAGGGTTGCCAGACTCAATAGAGGACAGGACTTCTGTGCCTTTAATTGCTCTGCTCTCTTTTGAGTCTGGAAACCTTAAATAGAAATCAGCAGACCCTTTGTTTAATTTCCAAGCAAAGGGTCTGCTGGTTTCTCTTTAAGGTTTCCAGACTCAAAAGAGAGCAGGGCAATTAAAGGCACAGAAGTCCTGTCCTCTATTGAGTCTGGCAACCCTATCCCTCAATCTTGTGTCTTTCTCTTTCCTAGGCCCTCTTCTCTCTTTGCCTCTTCTTTCTTTGACCCAAAGCTACCCTCAACAGCTATAGCCTTCCCAGCTTCTGTGTGACTTCAGAGCAATTCAACCAATTGCTCTGTCAAGCAAGAAATTGCACCAGTTCCTGTCCCCATTCTACTCTGGGAATTATGGTGCTGCACATTCCAGGTAGCCTAGCTGACCAATATGTTCATACTGGTCACAGTATGAATACTCTAGAGAGCAGCCAATGCATGGATAGTAGCTTGCGTCGTATTGCCAAATGCAGAAGCCCCCTCACTGTGCGTCTGTTGCATGCCAAGAGCTTCTCCAAGGAATTTTGTTTAATTATTCCTGATTTTAAAAGCCAATATATAAAGCTGTCTTGATGGAAACCCTCTTCACAAAGACTGGGAGATGCAACAGTTGTCTTCAAACATCTGAAGGGCTGTCATGGAGAGGATGGAGCAGACTAAATCTCTGCTGCTCCAGAAGATCAGTGAGGGGGCAGAAGAAGAAGAAGGTTCCTTGGTCATGTGGTAGGGTTTGCTCACCCAGAGTAGGCCTAATCATCTGTATTTGTTTATGTCAATTTCTCTAATAAACAACATTTCTGGAGAATAGGTCTTCTGGTTATCTTTCTGGACACTGACAAACAAGTTATATAACTCCTCGTGTCTGTCTTTGGGAGGACATCTGGATAAACATCCCATCTGACCTTTCACTAATTAAACTTGAGGTCTGGATCTGTCCACTTTGGGCTAATCAGTACATGTTCAGCTAAGAGTAGTTTCTTGGCCTAGATAAGTTTACTTGTCGGTAAATACGATATATTGGTAAATAAACACATAAACACAATATCCCTCATTTCCAGGAAAATTCTTCCTAAACATGTTTACAAAAAACTATGTTAGGGGACAACCTCTGGGTAATGGATAAAGCATGTCACTTGGTGGCCTTTCAAATGTTTATATATGGTAAATGCTGGCGGCAACATGTCTGAGGTTTTGTCAGATACTGCCACAATACTGCTGAAAACTCCCCAGATTAAGACAATACCAGTTTTTAAGGCCTGTTTTATAGACTGCAACCCCTCTCCTGCCTTAGGAGTTTGGGATGTAGGATAACAAACTGTGGCTTAATCCAGACAAGGCAGAACTATTGGTTAGTGGAAATGCTCACCTGAGATTGGAAGTACAACCCGTTTTGGTTGGGGCTGCACTCAATTTTCAAGACTTAAGTTTTCAATTTGGAAGTGCTCCAGGATCTGTCTTTACTCCACATGGGGCTGTCGAGGCTACATTTGTGGGCCAGCTGCATCCTTTCCTGGAGAAAGTGGAACTAGTCAGTCACACCTGCCTTAGTCATATCAAGTTAGATTATATAGTACCAATAATATACTCATATTCAGAGCATGTGGGGCTGCACTTTAAAGATGTTTGGAAACTACAGCTGGTGCAAAATGCTGCTGCCAGAATAATTTCTGATGCTTGCTAACCCATGGTTTGTTAAACCATCTCTAGGGTTAGCCTAGAGATGATCAACCAAACAATGGTTTGTTTTGTGAAGGCTTGGTTTATTCCCCATCTCCCGTCCCCACTGCCTCATTGATATCCTGAACACCTTGTCCATTAGTTCTTCTTGGTCCTCTGATACAGATGGGTTGATTGTTGCTTCTCTGGAGATGCAGAAGATGTGCCTCAGGTAGAGCTGGAGTGTTTTTTGTTGTGTTTTTGGGATCTTCATCAAAGGAAGTCATCCTGGCTGATTTAACTGGACAGAGAAGCTGGCCACCATCCCAGACAACACTTCAAATATTGCACCATCCAGTGTAAAATAGGACACGGGGCAACCTTAAAGTGGGAGAATATGTATCTTTGTGATACTTTATCTTTGTGATACTTTAGTCCCAAGCTATTTGGGGATTCAAAGATTAAAAGTGGAACCTTGAACTAGATCTGGAAACAGACCAGAAGACAGCAAAGTTGTTTTTTACAATTTACAACAGGCATCCCCAGACTTCAGCCCTCCAGATGTTTTGGACTACAATTCCCATCATCCCTGACCACTGGTCCTGTTAGCTAGGGATCATGGGAGTTGTAGGCCAAAACATCTGGAGGGCCGCAGTTTGGGGATGCCTGATTTACAAGATGCCTTACAATTCCAGAGTAAGTAGTTTTGCTGCTGGATTTTGTACTAACCTGAGCTTCCAAAACAAGGGCTCTTGAAGGGCACCCTCACGCAGTAATGTTTCTGGGAGGAAACATTACTACAGCGTGCCTAACTCTGGCCAAACAATCTTTGTCTAGGAGAGGATGCAGCTGGTGCACCAGCTTTAGCAGCTGGGAGATGTGACGTGCTACCAAAGTCACTTGGGCTTCCAAATATAGGCCTGGATTGAATAGCAGCCCCAGAGTGTGAAGCTGCTCCCTCAGGGAGATTGCAACTCCAACCAAAACAGACAAAGTCCAAGCACCTGCCATCAGCATCTCTGCCTTCTCAGGATTGAGCTGTAGCTCACTGTCAACCATCTAGTTCAATTCCAATCATAGTACTTCCACAGAATCTCCCGAGTCTGACACACAAAAAGAGCAGTAGTGTTGGGTGTTATCAATGTACTAATGTCATCACACCTAAAATGCCATATTTTAAAAAGCATGGAGGACAAAAACAAAGATGCAGAATATCATATAGCTAACCAGTCACGGCACAGTAGAAGTTGGCTAGCACTACCTTCTGGAAATAGCCACTGAGACAGGAAAGGAATACAATGTACTTAATCCCCATCCCAGATAGCTGCTTCACATGGTATTGAAAGCCTAAAGGTAAAGGTAAAGGGACCCCTGAAAATTAGGTCCAGTCGTGACCGACTCTGGGGTTGCGCGCTCATCTCACATTATTGGCCGAGGGAGCCGGCGTACAGCTTGCAGGTCATGTGGCCAGCATGACAAAGCCGCTTCTGGCAAACCAGAGCAGCACATGGAAACGCCGTTTACCTTCCCGCTGTAGCGGTACCTATTTATCTACTTGCATTTTAACGTGCTTTTGAACTGCTAGGTTGGCAGGAGCTGGGACCAAGCAACAGGAGCTCACCCCGTCACAGGGATTCGAACCGCCGACCTTCTGATCAGCAAGCCCTAGGCTCAGTGGTTTAACCACAGCGCCACCTGGGTCCTTATTGAAAGCCTACTCACCACCAAAAAGGGGGGGATGGCACTGGATGCAGAAAGAGCCGAACAGAGAACAATTTTGCAAAGTGCCCCCAAAATTAATGTGCTTGAAGCATTTCAGAATTAAGACGTTCCCTCATCAGCGGCAACACTTCTTACCAGTGAATTCAGCAAACGACAAAGCTACAGAAGTTTATATTTGCAGGTTACTGGTGAGAAGTGTTGCCCTTGTTGAAGGAATTTCTTCATTCTGAAACATGGTGGGCATAATAAAGCAGTTTGGCACCTCGAGAACTCGTTGTCTCTGATCTAGAATGTCATTCTCCCATTGTAAGTCATCCACCAGGGGAACCAAAGCTGTTTTACTGCCAAATCCTGACCCCAAACCAGAATAAATTCAGAAAAAGAGCACCCAAGAGAATAAAGAATTATCCAGTAACCAGCTGCTTAAACATGGTTATCCAAGAAGGGCATAATGGAAATGGCTTTTTGACTGCTTCTTTTAAAATGGTTGGCAGGCACCATCCCTTTTTGCAGAGAGATATTATCACTTCCCAGGCTCAGCTAGTTAGCTCTTTGCTGCTAGATTTTATGAGCCAGGAGGGACAGGGATCAAGCAGGCAGGTGGTAGGCTGCAATTCTCTAAATGCCTTGTCCACATTCTCCATTATAAACAACGAAACATCCCACAACACAGGACTGGGCTCAGGATCCAGTCACTACAATGTACCAACAAAGCAGACTCCAAATCATAATGGATGCAAGCATATATTTTTCTATATATCCTTGAAATGTTTTACAAGCAAACCATATTGGGCGTTCAAGGGGCTTACAATATTATCTTGTTGGCCAAACTGGGAAAGCATATTTACTATTTGTAAAAAGTTTTGCTGGATGGCCCTGTGAGGATGGTAGAGAATTATTATGCCACTCATATGTAATGAAATCCGCCCCGAGCCAGGAATATCTATTTTCAGATGCTATAGAAGTGTTTACTCTAATTTTTTTTTATCCAAAGGAGGCAGTACCTACATGTTTCCTGATATCTGTAAGCCATAGAATGAGCACAAAAAGAGGTTGCTTGCAGTGTTTCTTTGAAGCTAAATTTATCTTTTAAAATATTCATTACATTGGTAGCTGTTTCGGAGAATGAGCTGGGTTGCTGTACGAAGTCTGAGGAATACTTCAAAGGAACTATATGGAACCGACAGTTAACATTCCTGCGCTCAGTTGGCACCTTTGATGGAGCCATACCTGTTGAGGCCTCCTGAGCAGATTCATATTTGTGGCATATAACTCATCTCACATGTAAACACACACTAATTAAATACTTGTTTCCACAACCAAAGTTTTGGGATGCTTTTATTTCTGGCTCGTGAGCCTTTAGGAGATATTTGTGCCACATGCTTTGAAGATTTTCTGCATAGCAATGAAGACTAGAATAGCTGCATACAGCTTGAATCCAGCACGGTCCAGCAATATTCTCCCAAAGGCCTCCTAGCACAAAGTAGAAGGGGAACAAAGGGATACCTAGTCCAACTCTTTGCCCAAAAGGCAGGATCGTCTTCAGCTCCATCTGTAAAATGTGGATGTTACGTGTGTACAAGAAGTAGGACCTAGCTGATCACAAAGCCAATGGTTACTCCACCAATCAAACTAAGCCATATGCTACAAGGACATGTGGCTCCTTGCCTCCAGGGCCACTGGACATTCCTGACCTAAAACAATGTGATTAGCCCAGATCTCAATCATGAGCAAACTGTATAACTGTACACTTGGAAATGTAGTTGGATGCAATTGCATGCCAGTAAGTATGAAATGAACTCCAAAGGTAGAATACTGTAACATATGGCTTTGTATGCTCACATATGACCTTCTCTTTCTCCCACCCCCTCCTGTTACATACTGATTAATATAATCTTTAAACTAATTTCATGCAAGATTACCAAGCTGGGTGGAATTTTGGAAATGTGCTAGTCATTGTGTCAGTAAAGGCTGGTGTTTAGTGTGGGAATGAAAGGCACAAGAATTCCATAGCTTTCATCTGTTCTGTGGTTCAGAAAGAGGGAAAGCTGGATCTCTTTGGGTTCAAGATCCACCTGTCATAGATTCGTTGTGCAATGCTGGGCAACGTATACATTCTGCTCTTCAGTTTCCCTGACTGTAAACAGGGAGCATCCTCACCTACCTAAGCAGTTTGTAGGAAGAATGAACGCTAAGGGCACTTCCAGGCTGTTACGATTTTGGGGTGGGATTCAATCACATACCAGCAAATGCAGGGTGATCTGGAGTTGCTCCACAACAATTCCATAATCCCTCCCATTGGACATTTTGTGACAAGGAAACATTTGCTTGATGCAATGTTGTCTAACTTCCCTGCAAACAAATGCTCAATACATAGGTTAAGGTTATGTTCACATTACCACCTTAAAAGGTAAAGGGGCCCCTGACCATCAGGTCCAGTTGTGTCCAACTCTGGGGTTGCGGCGCTCATCTTGTGTTATTGGCCGAGGGAGCCGGTGCTCATCTTGCTCTATAGGCCGAGGGAGCCGGCGTTTGTCCGCAGACAGCTTCCAGGTCATGTGGCCAGCATGACAAAACTGCTTCTGGCGAACCAGAGCAGCGCATGGAAACGCCGTTTACTAAAGGATAGTTTTACCCCATGGAAGGTGTTCACACCTTAAAAGGTAAAGGGACCCCTGACCATTAGGTTCAGTTGTGACCGACTCTGGGGTTGCAGCGCTCATCTTGTGTTATTGGCCGAGGGAGAAGGCGTACAGCTTCCAGGTCATGTGGCCAGCAAGACAAAGCCGCTTCTGGCGAACCAGAGCAGCACACGGAAATGCCGTTTACCTGTAATGGTACCTATTTATCTACTTGCACTTTGATGTGCTTTCGAACTGCTAGGTTGGCAAGAGCTGGGACCGAGAACACCTTGGCTAGAGCCAAATTAGGAACGGCTTAAGGACTCCATTTGGTGTGAAGCTGCTTTGAGAAACAACACATCAAATGGTAGCATCTTCTAAACAAAGTATTTTATTTATTTATTTATTTATTTATTTATTTATTTAATGTATTGATATCCTGCCTTTCTTCCAAGCTGGGATTCTCCCAAGTACGGGATACATATGCATTTTTGGCTAATGTAATGTCAACACAGATTAAAAACCCAGCACTGGATACAAAGCAAGCGACCAGCAAGCAGGAGTGTGAACACAGCTGATTTGGTCTAATGTCCCTGTAAACTTTGTGCAAACAAAACAGAATGGACTGCTCAATAAGTAGGTTGTCTAGAAGTGATCTAAGTATTATACAGCACTTTGCTCCCTCATCATTTCTAATTGCATAGAATTTCAGCAGATGCCGCTTCTCCTACAGCAACAGCAATATGAGAAAAGGTGTTCAAGAGTCCATCTAACTTAACTCTTGTTGTTGTTGTTGTTTAGTCGTTTAGTCGTGTCCGACTCTTTGTGACCCCATGGACCATAGCACTCCAGGCACTCCTGTCTTCCACTGCCTCCCGCAGTTTGGTCAGACTCATGTTGGTAGCTTTGAGAACACTGTCCAACCATCTCGTCCTCTGTCGTCCCCTTCTCTTAGTGCCCTCAATCTTTCCCAACATCAGGGTCTTTTCCAAGGATTCTTCTCTTCTCATGAGGTGGCCAAAGTATTGGAGCCTCAGCTTCACGATCTGTCCTTCCAGTGAGCACTCAGGGCTGATTTCCTTCAGAATGGATAGGTTTGATCTTCTTGCAGTCCATGGGACTCTCAAGAGTCTCCTCCAGCACAATAATTCAAAAGCATCAATTCTTCGGCGATCAGCCTTCTTTATGGCTGAACTTAACTCTTATTTTTCATTGATTTGTATCCCATTCGTCCTCCCAAAGATCCCATGGCTTACAGCTTCACTCAGGGAACTTTTCTGCATCTTTTACACTGGGAGTGGAACCAGCATGTTGACCAGTACCCTAGAATAAATTGTTTCTACTCCCTACACAATATTTTACAGTCTTACCAGCGTCATTTCTTTTTCTGGAAAGCTTTTGGGTAATCCCTCTAGTCCCTATAATTTGCTCCAACTAAGCCAAATTGAAATAGCCACACGTTCTTCCCCTTCCCCCATTCTCTCTCATTTCCCTGGGTCTATTTCAGACAGCAAAGAGGGGTATAGTGCCAAGGCACTATACGAATTAATACATAGAAAAGTGTCTGTCCCTCCCTGCAGTTCAACTCACTCTCTTTTTACTAACAGCACATATCCATTCCTCCTGCTGGTGCAACTTTCTCATCATTTCTACATAGCAGCATTTATAAACCAGTGCCGGAGAAACTGGGTGAAAGGAAGGTGTGAGGGAAGAGATATGAATATTTATGTGTGTATATGTATACATACATACATACACCTACACAATGACAGGTTTGAAGCCAACTTAAAAATGAAAAAGAGCTGGTAAGCAAAGGAATCTGTGGTGCTTTTCATGGGATCTGGGGACATGTCAGCTAATACTCTTCCCCGCTCCCTTTCTCCTTCCCTTTGCTTGTCTCTGCAGCAAATCTCCAGGGGGAAGGGAGAAGGGCAGGAATTGCATAGGCAGGAGAGAGCGGGGGAAATCCCGCATGCAGGATTTTGGTGCCTAACAACCTCCCCCACTCCCTCTGCAATTGCTCTCTTGCTCCCCCACCTCTCTCTGAGGCCGAGATGCTGCATCACGGCACCTGCTGGCTACTTCTGTTACATTATTGGGAAGGAAGGGAGCTCATGCGCCCTGCTTGCGTGCGTTTCGCTTTGGAGTTCAAGTACATACCAGCATCTCTCTCTCTCTCTTTCCCTCCTCCTCCCTCTCTCACACAGCAGCCCACCCATGAGGCAAGGTGAGGTGGCTGCCTCGGGTGGCAGGATCCACAGGGGCAGCAGATCCCGATGTAGCTCTTTTATTCAGGGCTGGCCCATCCATGAGGCAAAGCGAGGTGACCACCTTGGGGTACCAGCATCCACAGAAGCAGGAGGTCCTGATGATGTAGCTCTTTATCTAGGGCCGGCCCACCCATGAGGCAAGGTGAAGCGGCTGCTTCGGGCGGCAGGATCCACAGGGGCGGCAGCAGCAGCAGGAGGAGGAGGACCCCCCCGTCGTTATTGACGTAATTCACCCCTTCCTCCTTGACAGGGCAGGGCGGGGCGGGGCGGGGCCATTTTGTGGTTCACCTCAGGTGCTTTCCCTCAACTCGGCGGCCACGGAAAAGGATCCCGAAGCACCCCGCCATTTCCCTCGAGCGTCTGACTGCTGCCCCGCTCCCACCCCCCCACCTCCGCGCGCCCTCTAGCGGCGCGTGCGCGCTCTCTCTCTCCCTCGCCTCCGGTGCCTCGCGCGCGGGGCTGAGGAGAGCGTGGCCTGGGCGGGCGGCTCTCGACGTCACGCGGCGCAGCGCGCGGGGCCTGAAGGCGGGCGGGCTGCCGCGACGGCGAGAGGGAACGCGCGTGCGTGTGGACGCGCCTGTGTGTGGCAGGTGCCGGCAGTGGCAGCAGCAGCAGCCCGCCGCGTCCACCTGAGGGGAGAACCGCCGCTGCGCCCTGGCGCGCCTTCCTGCCGCCGCCTCCCTCCTCTTCTTCCTCGCTCCCTGCACCATGAGGGAAGAAGAGGCACCGCCGTCGCCGCCGTGAGCTGCGGCCGCGCTTCCTCACCGTCCAGACGAGGCGTCCCCCTTGCCGCCGCCGCCCGTCCTACCCTGCGGGAAGCTATGAGCCATGAAGCCGCCTGGCAGAACTTCCCTTCGGCGGCAGAAGCAGCAGCAGCAGCAGCTCTTCTCCGGCCTCCTCCTCCACCTCCATCACCGCGGCAGCAGCAGAAGCCGCCGCCTCTCGAGCTCCGCCGCCGCCGCCTTGCTTTGCCCGGCTCGGCTGCCCAGTTCCATCCCCCTCCTCTTTCTGGCGCTCCTGCTTTTCTGCTCAGGGTCCCCGAGGATCTGCGGGGTCGCTGCGGACGCCGGTGAGTGCCCGCTTAAGGTGTGTGGTGGTGGTGGGGAGGGATCCTGTATTGTGCGCGTGAGCTTGGTGGCAGGACAGATCCTGGATCTCCGTTACACGCGCGCCCCTTCGTTTTCTTTTTCTTTTTCTTTTTTTTGCGCGCGCGTGTGTCTGGTGCCAATGCGCTAAGAATTAAACTGGGGTGGGGTATTCTTTTTTGGTGGTGGGATGATGGGGGGTTTAATGTATCGTGCATGTGGTGCCAATGCGCTACACATAACGAACCTCGGAGTCTGTTTTAGTCTGCGGCTCCCACCGCCCTGGCTTTTTAATGTTGGTTAATAGCAGACCTGGGGAGGGGAACCAGAAAAAGAAAAAAAAAGGGAGAAAAATCACCTTTTTGCCGTGCGGAGCCCGCTTGAGTCTTCATGACAACCGGCGAGAAGTTCTTGTTCCGCACCGTCCGCACAGATTTGTTTCGGTCTTGACGCAGTTCCTTACCTCCATGGCATCCTGCCTGGTCTTCAGTAGGAATAATTGATCGTGACTGCAGCCAGATTCCTCCTCTGATCGCCACCCCCCACCCCACTTCTAGATCATGTGTGTGTGTGTGTGTGTGTGTGTGTGTGTGTGTGTCTTTGCGAATATGAAATTGTTTTTACATGGCAGACCTTATATTTACTGGGTTATGACGACTGGTGCTTACTGGTTTATAAGGATGGGCATGAAATGGTTTCGGGAGCCTCTGATGCAGCAAAACGCCGCTGGCAGGCTTTCAAGGGTGCTGTTTTTGTGCAGGGTCGTAACGCAAAACAGAACAAGACAAGCAGGATAATGAGGGGTTTGGATACTGCCCGTTCTTGCACTGCTCATCCGAGGGGACCTACCTTTTGTGAACAGAAGGGGGGTTGCGGTGTGCTCCGAGAACCCTGGGATTTTGTCTGCAAAGAGATATGTGCTTGTTACTTATCCCATGAAGCATATTTATACAGGAGTTTATTGTGACTTTCTCTCTGGTAAGTATGCTTAGGAGTCCATCACTAAAGTTAAAGGAATAGTGAAAAGTTCCCCTTATGTAAAGGGAATTGATTAACATTCAGTTCACATGGGTTCATGGCTTGAGTTGCTTGCAGTAGAATCACTGATTTGTACATAGCCAAATTTATGTGGAAAAGTAGCAGAAATAGGGTCATGAATGGCTGGATTGTCCTTAAAAGAACTTGGTTCAGATCCCTGCATTTTGAATTTCATGATGTGAAACTGTATAAAACCAAATAAGGAATTATAAGTACAAATAAGTACAAAATCTAATGAAATAAATTGGTTTCATGAGGGTTACTGTATGTTTCTTTTAGCAAATTAGCCAGATGCAAAACATATTACAAAAAAGTGTTCTGTTCCTCTGTGAATTCATGGTAGGTTTGTCTGTCTTCCCCAGCTCTGCATTGGAATGAAACTGCAGAAGAAATAGAAAAAAGCCAGGCAGACGAAGACACTGCATTTCAACAGACTAACAGCAGTAGCTACAAAAATAACAGTCGAAGCAGTGCATACCAGAAAGAAATCACATTGCCTTCAAGACTTGTATATTATCTCAATAGAGACTCTGAAAGTCCTTATCATGTCTTGGATACAAGGACAAGGCACCAGCAAAAACACAATAAGGTAAGGTGCTTTTTAAAATAAATAAATAAAAGCAATACAGTACAGTGACTCAAAATAGTCATGTCTCTTGAGGGATTGTCTTACTTTAAGAATGTTTATTCAGCATGTCTGTAATGCTTCAGAATTCACTGCACAGTCCTTAGGTCTGAAAGATGCACCAGTCAAAAAAGAGGCTTCAAATACCAAGAGACCTTGCAGGTAGCAATACCCTTGTCAAATTTCAAGGATTATCACTGCTACCACAGAATAAAACGTGGAGTACAAACCATGGTTTACTCGTTTCTTTAGAGGCCTAAAATATTTTCCCCTCCACCCAGCTTACCTGATTGAGAAAAATAGAATCACACTGGTAGAATGACTATGTAATCTCTCTGTGTCACAGACACAGGGGACCCCAGAGAATTACAGATCTAAATTCTTTATCTTAAGCAGGAAGCCATTTTTAAAGCAAAGCGCAGAGGGCAAGATTCAACTGTCATGCCAGTGGTTGTGATAGAACTTCCTATTCTCCCCGCTGCAGCCCCCTGCGCCTGCCCCCCCCAATCTGCTCTAGAGGTCTATTTTACCCTCTGGAGCAGATTTGGAGGCATGGGGGGGTCTGCAGGGGTAGATGAGGAAAGATAAGCCCTGTTCCAACAAGTGGAAGTCCATTGTGCAAGCGGATGCCACAATTGTATATCACTCACAGCTCTTGATACAGCTAAAATTGGTCATGGCTATGTGCTTTTGAAAACAATGGCACTGAAGGTGATAGCAATCAACTTGTTCTATTGATTTCAATGGGACTTAATTGTAGCCAGCTTTAGCTCAGTCAGGTCATGGTGTTCAGTACCACATTACAAAATAAATGAATGACGCTTCTGTTTGCTGACAGTAATGTACAAGACTGTAGTTGGATATATGTCTGTCAGTTTCATCTGTTATGTATTACAACCTTATGCCCCCAGTTAAGCTGTGCTTTTCCCAACATGTCCATAAGTGGGCTCAGACATGAGTTTATCCAGCTACAGGGCCTATCTGATAGAGTGTATGTTGTAATCCATTTATGAATAGAATTGAGTTCCAGTACTGGTTTGGCAGACTTGGGTAGCTCAGATGGACTGACATTACAAAGGAACTTTCAGAGAAGAACCCTAACTTGGGAGGGAAGGAACCAAAATAGTCTCATAAGAATTAAATGTCATGGAGTGTTGAAAGACTTACATTAACTGGGAAAAAGCTGTCAACAGCATGGGAGGGAGAATGGAATCCAGCAACTTGAAAGGGAAGAGACAAGAATGGAAGCAGTCATCTCATAGGCCATTTCCTGGTTCACACATTGATTTAAAAGGTCACTACAGAAGACAGATCTGCCCATAGGCATGAGTGAAGAAATCCAAGATTCCAGTGTACTTGATACTGGGCAGCAGTGTTTCCACCTGCTAAGATTCACAAAATGGTGGAGCAAAGCACAAGACGGAAACAGCCCAGTGAACCGCAAAACACCCCAATGCGGACTGAGCATGCTCAGTGCAGGATGGTGACTGGCCAAGGGGGAGTGGAAGACAGTGGCTGGAATCTTAACAGGAGCATTCCACACTGCAACATGTTGCAGGGGCATGCTTCTCATAAGTATATTTGCCACCTTGCCATTAGACATGTGTTTTTGTGCTTCCTAATTACGGTGTGCTATAAGATTGACATCATTCAGTCTTTTTCTCTGAGGGACAGGGGAGAACCAATTGCCATTCTAATATAGGATGCTTCTTAGGTATTTATTAACAGCATTATTTCAAGGTTAAGAGTAGTGCTTCCTCTCATTATTAGTAGTTTTGTGTTACTGGAACCAAAGGGTTGCATGGTAAGCCTGAAGTCTTTGGTCCAGCGGCGGAGCTTCATGCTCCGCCACCGGGGGTGGAGAGCAGGCGCACTGCCCCCAGTGACGTGGCGCATGTTCTGGGGGCGGGGTGCAACATTTTGGGAGCAATGACGTAGCACACGTTTTGGGGCGGGGCACGCCGTGCACATGTTTTGGGGTGGGGCACGTGTTTCGGGGGGCGGGGTGGGCAGCAGCGATGGCGCCCCTGGGATTGCATCGTTCAGGGCGATCTGCCCCCACCGCCCCTATCTTCCTACGCCCCTGCTTTGCGCTATAGCCAATGCTAATCTTACTCCGAGAAGACCTAGTCAAATTAATGAACCTAAGTTAGTCATGCCCATTAATTAACCTCATTGAGTCTTCTCCGAGTTGGACACTGGGTACAACCTTTTGTATCACGTGTCATATCACTTCTGAAACTTAGGAGATCTTTGACAACCACTTCAAACTTAGACCTTTGATTTTTAAATTAAGGCCACTTCTATAGCATTAACTCCTAAAATCTAACTATAATCGCTTCCAAGATACAGTAATGGGAAATATTGGATTATGGTAAATATTAAAAATAATCAATTGTAATACATGACTGAGATTCAGAAGGGCCTGGGCTTGTGCACAAAACACTCCCTTGCATGTTCTAGAGCAGGCATCCCCAAACTGCGCCCCTCCAGATGTTTTGGCCTACAACTCCCATGATCCCTAGTTAACAGGACCAGTGGTCGGGGAAGATGGGAATTGTAGTCCAAAACATCTGGAGAGCCAAAGTTTGGGGGTGCCTGTTCTAGAGGCAGTCAATTAAAATGGCTAGTTTCCTTGCTAGTTTCCCTCGAAAGAAAGATAATGTTTTCAGCAATACTTGTTGTTCTATCTGCACAAGTGTTCCAGGCTGCCAGATGGAACGATCCCCCACTGTTTGCACTGTTCTGGGCATTCTGTTGACCTCTCCCAAGCCTATTTGGGTGCTCAAGGCTTCCGCTGGGGCTTGTCAGGAGAATCCCGCACAATATATACCAGTGGCAAACTCATCCTTTGGCAGCCAAAGCAGCACTATCTGTGCAGAGGTGAAAAGTAGCAGAAGGCTTGGGGAGAACTCCATGGTTTAGAGAAGTACCAAATAAGCTTATTGAGGGCTGAGTGTGATCAGTGGGCACAGGGTGCTGGCTGGCTGTTAGAGTGCAGGGAACAAGATGGGAGGAGTAAGAGAGAACATAATGGAATATGCTAGAAAAAGGGCATGGCTGGGATCCAAAACAAGACCTCTCTATACTGCATCATTTTGTTGGAGTTTCCATTTGTCAGGTTCAAAGTCCACCTTGCATGAGGGTCTCTGTACAGTTTTAGGCTAGTTAATGGTCTGATCTAGTCTGCAGGGTTGTTAGGAGAAAATGAAAAGTCCATGTATGTAATCTTGAGCTTCAGGGAGGGCAGATTTCAAGATTGATGAATACGTGAATACCTATATGTGGAGCAGGATTAATGTGGCTTTGCTGAATTAATTATACACCAAGGTTGGCATAACTGAAAGATAAAGGCTACAGCAATCTGGAGCCGAGTGATTCAGCAAAAGGAGCTGACAGAGAAAAGAGAAAAATAGCTCTAAATGTCTGTGGGTTCTGAGATGAAAGACTTCGGTTAATGCAATAGTTACACAGAACTGTGTGTGCAAATCTTGTTTGACATAGGCCTCTTGTCAGCTGGTTCATTTTGAAACATGCTTTATTCCTCCTAGGGGGGTGGTACATATATAGAGACACATGCTTTGGCAGTGGCCAAGATATAGATATGGATGATTTGGAACTGTATCTTTACATCTCAGCTAATTGAGAATGTTACCATACTTTGTACCCCTCGCTCCCTTCTTCTGTGGGTGTCAACACTTCAATAAACTCTCTAGTCCTTATGAATCATGCACATAGTCTTGCAGGCTGCTTACCTCTGCTTGTCTGTATCTATGCATGTGTCATGACACCAACCATGAACAACAGCATAGTCTCTGACTGGGGGGGGGGGGAGCCAGCCAGATTAGAAGGACTGCAGAGGTGCTATAATGCAGTGTTTCTCAACCTTTTTTGGGCCAAGGCACACTTGTTCCATGAAAAAAATCACGAGGCACACCACCATTAAAAAAGTTAAAAAATTTAACTCTGTGCCGCCCTATATTGACTATATAATTATGACTGTAATAAACACTTGCCAATTGCTGTGTTGGTTGCAATCTCCTGTAATAAGGCTTCACAAGCCGCTCATTTCTCTGCCAGCACAATCCTTTGCTCAGCAAGTTTCAGGTTGAGCTCATCCAGCCAGCTTCTTTAAGTTTGTCTAAAACCACCCTCCCGTGGTGGTGGCAGTTGAGAGCTGCGCTCGCTCTGCGTCGTGACTCGGCCGGCTTCCTTTCCGGTGGGTCAGTGATGGTTATTGGCGGCCGCCAGGCACGTGACAATGCAAATCGCCCTTCTCGTCGCCGCACGGCGCGGCACACCAGCCAGCGTCTCGCGGCACACTAGTTGAGAAACGCTGCTATAATGAAATCTCAACAATAAGCCTGAACTGGAGCAAGTTGGCTAGGGCTACCCTTGAACTGAAACCCCCCAGAAGCAATGCTCTTTGCCCTAGACTTGACACTCCCTAGTGCTTGCTTGTTTTTGCGGGTCATACACCAGATGGAGTAAACCGAGAGGTGGACGAGTGTTAGGCTCAAACCAGAAGTCTCTTCCTCTAAGGATTTTCACTCCTCAGGAACAGGGTAGAGCATTGCACGCAGGAGTAGGGATGCTTGAGGAATTCCATTTCTGTGAATTTCAATACGAAATAATCTGATCTGCGCCTCCTGAATGAAAGTGTGGATCATAATGTAATTCTGCTATTCTTTGCATTTTGCACTTCTCTGAATTTTGCGATACAGTTTATAGCTCAAAAATAATTCAAAATAAGTTCTAAAATATGTATTTTAGGATAAAAAATGTTTAGAAATGCATACACTAAAACTCAGAACACATAGATTAACAACAACAAATTAATGTAGAAATGAAACACAAAAGACATTCATAATTGATGTGGATGGGAAATACAGTGATCTGTGCATCCCTGCCTAGAGTACATAAGGACTGAGATTGGCCCCACACATTGTTGCTAACACAGAAATGCTTGAGTACCTGCTATCATCTTATGCTACACTGCTGAACCTTGCTGTGTCTCTTGAACTCATGATCAAGGCAGAACAATATGTGCCTTCATAGAGGCTGCATACATAGAACTATGGAACTGTAGGGCTGTTTGGATCTGGTGGTAGTTTAAACAGTGAGGTAGGATCTTTCATAGTGCCCAAATGTACTCAAGACAGCTTATCAAATACAAATATAAATTACATAACAAGTTAAAATCAACACAAACGTGAAATCAAACAGCAGTATAACATATAAATACATCAGGAACAAGCAAATAAAATAAATTATCATAGCTGGTAGGTGAAAGGGCAGTTAAAACATTATGATGAAAGCCATATCAACAATAGAAAATGAAAAAGATGACGGAGGCTCTGACTAAAAAATGCCAGAGTAAAATGATGTTCAAAGTCTGCTGAAAAGCTGGCAAGGAGGAGGCCAGAGGGATTTTTTGGGGAGGCTATTTCATAGCTTAGGCTCCACAACTGAAAATGCCCCTTTTCATGGTCCGCTATCTACACCTCCTTTGGCAAAGGGACCATGAGAAAACCTTAAGAAACTGAAGATGAATTTCCAACAGGTTCATATGGGAGGAGACAATTCATGTTTCCTGGTTCTGAGCCACAAAACTAGCTGGAAGCCAGTGAAGTTGGAACAAAATTGACTAATATAGTTTGGCATACCAGCTCTAGAAATTAGTCTAGTCACAGCTTTCTGAACAAGCTTTCCTTAGGAAATTCCACATTTGTGTGTGTGTGTGTGTGTGTGAGAGAGAGAGAGAGAGAGAGAGAGAGGTTGTGTCATTCAGTTAGTGTATTTTAATGTCTTGGATATGAACAACTGAGGCTAGATCTATTTATCCAGGAAACAACACAGTTGGCAAATCAGATGTAGTTGGTTAAAAAGCACTCCAGTGTTGTCAACTGTGCGCGACACATCCAAGATTACCTTGATGCTGCAGACCTGTTGCTTCAGGGGCTGTGCAACACTATCTGGAATATAGGCTGAGCACCACTTTCAGTATAACCAGTACCGTCAATTAATAGTAGTAATTCCATCTTGTCTGGATTATCGTAAATCCATTTGTTCACCCACCAATTTCAGTACTCCCAGCAGACATAATTTACAACTTCACTGCCTCTGCAGGACTGGGTGATGAAAATGAGAGACTGAGCTGAATATCATCAGTAAACTGATGACACCTTAGACCAAATCTCTGGGTAACTTTTCCCAGCGGTCTCGGATAATAAGAATGTAGTTAGTAATCTTCCAAATTGCACCATGCCAAAGGGACCAAGGGGTAGCGAGATTGCATTGCATCTTGTTTACACAGGTAAGATTGCTTCAAAGATAGCTTGAGAAAATATCAGGAAACCAGGCTAAACCAGCTACATATCATGTTATTTTTATTTATTAATTACAATCAGAACATTCTTCACAATACTGTTAGTTGTAGTTGGTTCCCATGTGCATTATATCTTTGCCTCAAGAAAGATAAAAGGAAAGGAAAATAAAGGAATTCCAACATTGTAAAGGAGCGGGGACAGGAGAAAATGAGTTATATAGTTAATAAGCTATTACTTAAGGTAGCATTGTTAGTCTTTTCAGAATTGACATAGTGTATTCTTTGAAGCAATTTTAAGGGAAATATACCGGTAGCTATTATATTCACATTAATATGTTGTTGTTGTTTAGTTGTTTAGTCATGTCTGACTCTTCATGACCCCATGGACCAGAGCACGCCAGGCACTCCTGTCTTGCACTGCCTCCCGCAGTTTGGTCAAACTCACGTTGGTAGCTTCGAGAACACTGTCCAACTATCTCATCCTCTGTCATCCCCTTCTCCTTGTGCCCTCAATCTTTCCCAACATCAGAGTCTTTTCCAGGGAGTATTTTCTTCTCATGCGGTGGCCAAAGTATTGGAGCCTCAGCTTCACGATCTACATTAATATATAACAGAAATAAAAAAGAGTTTATCAATTTAAAATATATCAAAACAATATTGAACTTTTGGGAGGCAATAATTTATTTGACAATACAAAATGAATGGAGACCATACTTACTGAAATCTGTTTCTTTGTTGTGCTCTGGCTGTTGTTGATTAGAAAAGTTTGGATTTGATATCCCGCTTTATCGCTACCCGAAGGACTCTCAAAGCGGCTCACAATCTCCTTTCCCTTCCTCCCCTACAACAAATACTCTGTGAGGTGAGTGAGGCTGAGAGACTTCAGAGAAGTGTCACTAGCCCAAGGTCACCCAGCAGCTGCATGTGGAGGAACGGAGACGCGAACCCGGTTCCCCAGATTACGAGTCTACCGCTCTTGACCTCTACACCACACTGGTTTAGTCGTGTCCGACTCTTCGTGACCCCATGGACCAGAGCTCGCCAGGCACTCCTGTCTTCCACTGTCTCACGCAGTTTGGTCAAACTCATGTTAGCTGTGGCTATGGGTTATATATGCACTTGAAAGCAGAGTCCCTAGCTAGATGCCAAACTGTGTATTCAAACTAGTGCTTTACATGTAGTTCCAGTCCTCTCCTAGAGCCAACCATTGGGGCTGTCTGCCTGTGTGATTGCACATCTCAGTTTTAGGAGATGGGAGCAGGGTAGACCTTTCAAAAGGGCTTTGCATGTGCAGTTCCAGCTGCTGTGTAAATACATAGTTGGATTACAGTCAGTGATGATTATTTTTGGCTATAGCAGTTGGAATGCCTGTAGTGAGAGTATTAAGTGCCCTGAATGTTAAGAAGGCTAATAGTCTTCATTGGGTATGCCACAACCTCAGATAAACAAAGAGGTTATCCTGCTTTGCTTACAAACTCTGTTGATTGTTTTAATAGGATTGCCGGTTCAACATAAGCAGCAAACTACTGTAGAATAATGAATTATTTAAAAAGGGATTCTGAAACAATTAAGGGCTAAAATAAGGCTTTGCCACATTAACTACATAGTTACCTTAAAAAAAAAGCTGTCAAATTCATCATATGGGAAAGATGAACTATAAAAAATTCTTAATGGTAGGGTGGAGTATAACTGTGTATTTCATAGGAAGAAGTCGTAGTGGCATATAATTTCTTCGGGGTTCATGTTATTTACACAGCCAGAGTATTTGAAATCATTTTGTCACCATGAAACTTCTAGAGCTGTATTTTTTAGGTACTTTTATTTATTTATTTATTTATTTATTTATTTATTTATTTTATTTGCATACTTACTACAAAGTTTATATGCTACTGTTTAGCTAGTAAGGCAGGGGTCCCTAACATTGTGGGGTTTGTGGGCACAATTTTTCACCAGACTACGTCAGGTACCCCATCCCCACAACCTGCTCTTTTGGCTAAAACAGAATGCTTCTTTCAAGCCATATTTTAGTGGGGGTGGGGAAAGCACCTGGAAGAGATCAAGGTATGGATTCAGGACCACAGGTAATGTTCCTGCTGTTGAAGCCAGGTCATCCAAGTTATCTCTGCAAGGTCCTGGAGCAACTAGCTAAGTTTTATAACAGGGCTGGGTAGACATTGGCTGGGGGCCTGACCTTGGGTACTGCTTCTTGGCTAGTTAAAAGGCTGGTGCCTTCTTCAGCCTCTGTTGGTTTCTTCAGATTAATTGGGGTTCTAGCTGTGAAGAATGCTCCTCAGAGTTCTGTTGATTCCCAAGGCGTTTGTGGACCAGCCATGAGAGTCTGGCAGCAGGGGTATCTCTCCAGGGTTTGGGGAGAGGAGGTGGGCTCCAGTGTCCTTGGACCCACACAGGATGGACCAGGGACTGGCTCTAGCTCCTTCAAAGAACTGCAGCTTGCTGAAGGACACTGCATCTGAAAAGTCCTGGTTCTAACCTTGGCTCCCCCTTAATCCTTGTTTCAGACTTTCATGCCAGGCTTGTCTTCTTCCTCTGACAACACCCCCAACTTCTCATTGATTGCCGTCAACATTAATGGTTATTCTTATCAAATATTTCAAGGAGGAGACTATGTAGATGGCAGCCAACTCCGTTTGTATTTCATTTTGACGTTATATTGAGTTTTCAGCCATTTGAGTTTGACTTCAGACCCACTTATGGGTTTGGATGCTCTGGTGAGTGATCTATGCTGGGAACCAGGAAATGTAGAACTGTTAGTTCAGCTGGACATTTCAGTGGTTTTCGATACTATCAACGATGGCATCCTCATGGATCACTTGCCTAGCATGGGACTTTGAGGCACCATTTTACAGTGGTTCTGGTGGTATGTGTTGGGGGGCTTCTGTTGGATGACTTGTTTCAGGGGTTCCTCCTCAGGTACAAGCTCGGGGGGGCCTTCAAGGGAATCTCCAGCATTGAACTCAGCAGACCCAGCCTACCCTTAGGCTACAATCGCAACTCATTGAAACAAGTTGTGTATATTTCCGAGTATATATTTTATTTATTTATTTATTTATTAAATTTATACACCACCCTATACACAACAATCTCAGGGTGGTTTACAAAAAACAAAAAAAACAAATAACAATGTCAAAATATTTAATGCATGTTATACACGCCAGAAGTTTACAATTTTCATACAAAATCACATCAAGCAGAGGAAGAATATAGTGCAAAGTATCCATGGTTAGGATTCCACAGTTTGTGCATGAGCTGGTGTGCTATGAATAATTTGGCAAACTAACAGAATAACTTTTGTGTGTTTCTCGCCTTCTCCCACTTCCCTCCTTGTCTTCAGGCTGTGCATCTGGCTCAGGCAAGTTTCCAGATTGAAGCCTTTGGATCTGAATTTATTCTTGACCTCTCCCTGAATAAGTAAGTCCATGTTTATGTCCCCTTTTTCTTCCTTTTGTATTATTAGCCTTGAGCTATTTTAATTTCAAGAAATGGGGAGGCTCTGCAGTCATTTCCTGAAATACTGTTTGACCATTGAAACCCTTTAAAAGAGACAAAATCTGTGGAGGATATGTCTATCGAAGGCTACTAACCATGATGGCTCAGCTCTGCCTCCACAGTTGAATACCAACTGCTGGAAACCACAGGAGAGGAGAGGGCTGGGCTAGATGGACCATTGGCCTGATCCAGCAGGTTCTTCTTAGGTTCTTATGTGTACCTGTGCTAGGCTGCAAAGAAGTACATGTATTGTTATTATTATATATATATTTATCCCCTGCCTTTCCCCCCTGACAAGGACTCAAGGTGGCTTAGAGATAAAATAAGAACAGCAAAAAACATAGAAAAAAGCAATACAATTAATTAAGAAACAATTAAACATTAATAGAATCAAAACTATCACAACAAAAACAGCATGCCACCAGCCCCCTTGTTAAAAGCAGTCAGTTCCCCAAAGCCTGTTGGAACAAGAAGGACTTCACCAGCCGACAGGAGGACGAGAATTGGGGAGCCAGTTTAAATTATCTAGGGGAGGGAGTTCCAAAGTTGGGGAGCAGCCACCGAGGAGGCCTTCTTCTGCATCCCTACCAAGTGTCCCTGTGAGGATGGTGGGACTGAGAGAAGGGCCTCCCTCCCAAGATCTCAGAACCCATATGAGGGAATATGGTCTTTCAGATAGCTTGAACCCAAGCTGTGTAGGGCATTATAGGTCATAACTGGCACTTGTAATTGTGCTCGGAAACAGACCGATAGCCAGTAGAGCTGTTACTACAAGGATGTCATATGCTTCCTGTAACCATCCCTGGTCAACGCTTTGGCTGTAGCCCTTTCAGAGAGTTGAAGTTTCTGAGCAGTCCCATGTAGAGCATGCTATAGTAATCCAAATGGGATGTAACTATGGGTTGTATCTGCAAACCCAGACCCAAGCCTGGCACCTGGCCATAGCATTCTGGACTTCAGATAATTGCAATTTTTGGTAGTGACCATAACAAGGTAAGATCTGCGAAATGTTATGAGTGGGTTTAGAAGTGGGAAGGCTTCTTGCCCTCCCCACTCCTGCCCTTTTTCTGCCCTTGAAGTCTCTCATGCTTCCCTTACCTCTTGCTCATCACCATAGCTGCCAAGTCATCCCTTTTTTTAAGGGAAATTCCCTTATGCTGAATAGGCTTCCTCGTGAGAAAAGGGAAAACTTGGCAGCTATGCTCATCACTCCTCCTCAGTATTGATTCAAAACCGGGCCTGAAACCAGAATGAAGTGGGTCTAGATAATTTGCTTATTCGAAGCATATCTGCAGCTGGTTGACTGGCACTCTTTCGATCCCCTCAGCCATTAAGAGAATATTAGAGACTGAACAGTAGTTTTCTTAAATTGCTGGATCATGGCAAGAGGACAACCTCTTTCAAGGCCGTGAGTATAACTCCCTCCCATAGTGAGGCATTAACTGCTGCATCCAGTAAATCCCTTCCTCCTAGGTTTTATTAGTCATGATGGACAGGATTAAAGGCGATTTATGAAAAAAAAACCTGAAGTAAAAGTAGAAGTAATTGAAATAATTTAAGTGCAGACTGTGGCCAAAAAAAGCATGGTCAGCTTCCATGGTCCTTGCTTATTTCACCCATTTTAAACGAGAATGCATCAGCGCAAATATTTGTCAGCTGTACAGAAGCACCATTCTCTTACTGAAGTTCAGTTAAGATCTGTTTTTGATTATTTTGTTAGTAGCATGACTGCTTTTGGAGCGAGAAAATAATATTTATGAAACTTACTGGATTTGCAGCCAGTTAAATTATTTTAAAATGTGGACTCACATACTAGCACATCTTTCACATACTGATAAATTTGTCTCAGGAGTTGCATTTTAGCGGAACTAGAAGTTATTTAGGTTCCAACACCTAACTTCTCTGTTCCAGCATGGTCAATGAAATGACATTCAGAGTCATGCTTAGCATTATCTACTGTCACCATAAAAAATGTGTGCATTAGAAAGGTGCAAAGCAGGTGAAAAACTGGAGTTTTGCTGGATAAGAGTTGCTTTATTCTAGAGATGGGAAAAGTCAGCACATAAGATGACAGGAAGAAATCAGAGGTAAGAAGGGCTTTTTAAGGTTCCTTTAAAGGAAATTGTGGAGGAGGGCACTTTAGTGCACAAACACACACTTTTAAAAATTGTTACAGTATTTATTTTCAAAAATTAGATAGGGCAATAATCTATCACACTAGCAGAATGGTGTTATGACCTGTTGAGGGTAGTTGGAGGGACACTATTTATACTGCAGGGAACACTCAGTGTTCATTTGCTGTGTTTCTTTGCACAGGTGAATTGTCCCCTCTTCCTTTAAGGATTCTTATCAGTTTTTTCAAGGGTAGGGAAGCTTTGCAACAATATCCTGTAGCTGCACTCCTGTAAAAATGTTTGTTATTTATTTGAAGCAATTTTATCCTATTGAGAAAGATGAGTTAACAAAAGAAACTATGATTAAATGGGCACCGGATTTTGGAAAAGTGATTCGAGTAGAACAATGGGAAAAACTATGGGAAGTCTCTTGGAAATCTACAGCCTCGGAAGGAATCAAGGAAAATATGATTAAAATGTTTCATAGGTGGTATATAACACCAGTTAAGATTCACAAAATGTATAAGACAAAAAATAATCTGTGCTGGAGGTGTCAAAAAGAAATAGGGACATTTGTTCATATGTGGTGGCAATGTGATAAAAAAAATTGGAATCAGATCTTTGAAGAAATTTAAAAAAATATTGAAGTATAATGTAAAAAAGAATCCTGAAAATTTTTTGTTAGGAATGGTAGATGACGGAATTAAAAAAACAGGATCAAAAAATATTCTTATATGCAACTGCAGCCGCAAGAATATTAATAGCCACGTATTGGAAAAGACAAGATATACCAAAAATTGATGAGTGGCAGGAAAAATTATTTGGATATGTAGATTTAGCAAAATTAACCAATTCGATTAGAGGCGGCAGTAAACAAAATTTTGAACAAAATTGGGGGAAAATCGGAAATTATATGAAGCAACAATGTCCCACATTAAAATCCTGGATTTATTTCTAGAAACCAGTACTGTAGGTAAAGATTATAAAACAAAAGGAAACACAGGTGAAACATTGGGTGAGGGAAGCAGTAATTTATCAAAAGCTTAAAGAGACCAAGATCAAGGCAAGAGGAAGTACATGGAAAAAGAGGAAAATTTATCTGTTACATATGTTTAAGAGAAATATTAGGTGTGTGTTTTTTATTTGGATGTTATAGAGGAAAAGACTAGACAGGAAGGTTTAGTCGAATTATGTATTAGATATCAATTACTTTTCAGATGTAAATTTGGAAGTATGATATCTGTATGAACTTTTATATTTTGAGTTGATTTGTTTCAATTTGTTTTGTTATGATTTGATATGTTTTAATTAAAATCTCAATAAAGTTTTTTAAAATTAAAAACAAAGAGAGAGAAAAGGTTCTCAGAGCAGCTTGCAAGGATCTGAAGAAAGTCACATGTAAAGTATGCATTTCAAGCAACATAATTGACAAGAAGCTGATATATTACCTAAATGATTTTAAAATAAAACATTACAAAGGAGGTAGAATGCACATTTAATGCAGCAAAATTAACAAAAAATTCTTAAACATTTCAAATGAAAACATTACTAAATGAAGTCAAATATAAAATGCACATTTAAAGCAGCATAATTAGCAAGAGGATAAAATATCACAAGCATAGAACATATATGCTGCTGTTGCTGCCAATCCTGCCATTGGTGGTTTATGGTGGGTGGTGGCTGTGGAAGCTCAGGCTCAATGACCTTGGTCTGTACTAAGGGCTTATCCACACTTAGCTTTCCTCCATGCTTTTTTTTGGCAAGATATGTGCTTTAAAGCTCTGTGAGCACCCTTTTTTCACCCCAGAGCTTTCCCTGCATAAACCTGCTCTTTAAAGCTGAATTGAAGGAAACGGCAATCCACAGAAAACTCAGCTTGCTGTTTGTTGTACTTCAGCTTTAAAGAGTGGATTATCGCAGGGAGGCGAAAAAAAGAATGCTTGGACACAGAGCTTTAAAGCACAGTCCTGTGCCTGGAAAGCACAGGGCAAAAGGTAAGTGTGAATAAGCCCTAAGAGACAGCCAAGATGGTCTCTTCAGCAGCCTCAGCTTTTGTAACTAGAGCCAGTGAGGGCCCTGCCCTCCAAAGCCAGGTGGGAAAGGCAGGGAGCAGGTCTTCCAGGGCTCACAGCCAAGATTTTTCATGGCTATTGAGTTGATCCCCTTTGTATTCTGTGAGTGTGGTATAAGCCTTTTTCTTCCAACCTCTAATCTAGTGACTGATCCTCATGTTCTGTTAGAGATATTGATAAAACAATGTTTTCACGAGTCAATACATTTTTTTAGCTTGTGTTTCCCCACAGCCTTGGTAGTATCCACCATCCTCTTTAACAGTTCTGCCATTTCTTTTATTTTTCTGGGCTGATATCTGTCCCCATCTTGGTAGCCTTCTGCCTCTTAGTTGAGAATTTCCTTTCTAGCAGGCTTTTGCCTCCCAGGGTTATCTGATATATTTAACTTTTTAAACTCTTCTCTTTTCTAATTTGGTGTATTGGTTTCATTGTTGTCCTCTAACGTTGCTTTTGATATGTTGTCCTGAGCATTCAAAAACATAAAAAGCAGCATATGAAAGCTTTTTTCTTATTGTTTTTATTGTAATTATTTGTATGTTTTAAACAAGTTTTAATTCTATTAATATTTACTTTTTAGAATGATTGTTTTTTCTTTGTTTTTAGGATTTCTTGTAAAAAAAAAGGTGTCCTGTCAGGGAAAAAGGCAGGGAATAAATGAATGAATGAATGAATAAATAAAATGTAATTTTAAATAATATTTGTTTACATACATGTGTTTCTTAAGAGAAAATTGTTCAGTTGGGTGTATGTAATGCTAAAACAAAACCATAGTTGAATCAATCTAATCTTAATTTTCATAGAAAAAAATACAGTAGTATTGTTTAAAGCACTATATATATTTTCTCTCATTTCTTTTTAGTGATTTATTATCCTCTGATTATGTGGAGATTCATTATGAAGAAGGAAAGCCACAATATTCAAAGGTACTGTAGAAATATTTTATCCTGGCCAAAGAGTGAACATTTACCAGTATATCCTCTGCATGGTTCTCCCCCCTTTTCCTTGCACATTTCAAACTCTAGGCAGTTTTTGAAGTTCATTTCCTGTAGTGACATCTATAACAGGGTCATTTCTGTTAGCACACTTACAGATACCACATCACCAAAAAGCACCATGCATTGTCCAGAAGCATACTGCAATAGATAGAATAACTAGTAGATGCTGAAACATTTGATGAACTCATGAAGTATGTTTAAAAACTTTCTGTGGACTTAAATGTGTATTGGCATTCTCTTTCACATGTATAAATTGTCAGCTGGAGGAGGAGAACTCCTTTGCCAGTCAGGTCATATTTAAAAATATCTAGAATGATACTCATCATCTTAGAGAGGACTAGTGGTAGAAGGGGAGGGAGTTTGTAATAGATTTGGGGTTTGAAGTCACCATCAGAACCTGACAATTTTTTGTTAAAACATAAAAATTCAAAGCACACTGTCAAAAGAGATTAGTGTAATACCTCAGTCATTTTTTGGCTGATGCATTATTTTGTTCAGTATGGGAGGGATAAACATGCTGAATATCTTTAATTTCATTGTCTTGTGGGGGTTCTGCTCCCGGTCCCCATGTGCGTTGGTGGAGAACATATAAGCACACCATGCCTCCATTACTCCCCCCGTTGCACCTTCTTCCAGGTTCAAAAGGACCTGCACGTTGGCGAACTTGCGTCAATTTGACGTGCCTAAAATGGTTGTCGCCTGTAATATAATAATTACAGATTGTATGCACTTGGCAGTTGGGAACCACTTAACAAACATGTAATTATTTTTGTTTTAGAGGAGCTATATTTAATCATACTGCCCTGTCTGCCATTAAATTAATAGAGGTGTATTGAATGAAATTTCCTATGCCAAGCATTAACAAAATTACTGTAGCCACCTGATGTATATTCATTGCTGAAACCATAGATCATGCATTTTATGGTTTATGGAACTTAAACCATAAAACAAAGCTCTGGAGCCAACTGGTGCTTGGAGGTAAGATTCAAATTCTATTGTGTGAGCTGGAAAGTCCCTCCCCTTATCTGGCCAGTCCCCTGGCAACACCTCCCCAGGCAGGATCAGACGCTAGGCTGGGGTAGGCGGAGACCCCTGGCATCCTGCCTGGAAAGGCAGTGTCAGCCCCGAACTACCAGGGAGTCGCTTTATGGGACCAGGGGGCTGCACGCGACCACGCAAAGGTCGCCCCCATTTGATGTGTGGAGTGGTCATTGCTGAAACCATAGATCATGCATTTTATGGTTGATGGAACTTACAGCATTAAATAGGGCATATCTTAAACATATCGTAAATGTTTGCAGATTTCTACTAATTCTCATCTGTTCAAGTTCTGTGCAAAAGTGTAGAAGTTGGTATTCTAACTTTACCCATTTCTGTACTGTTAAAAATATTTAAAGGATAGCATATCAGTTAGGATTAGTGGAACATAAAACTACGTTGCCTACCTCATTGCAGTGCTCTCAGTCTGGCTGCTTGCATGGAACCATGCCTCCTTGGGTCATAATTATACTGCCTTTACCTACAGAGATCGGCATTACCATTGTCCTTTGCAGGTGATGGTGCTTCAAAACTTTCCATAAGGATTTGAGAGACTTGAGACTGTGGGCCTCTTTAGATGTTATCTCTCCCCTTGCTTCTGTATATGTGAGATCAGAGGGAAACTTTGGGCTTGTGTGCTTATTCCCTTGCTTCAGTCACAATGCATGCATAGACGATGTCCAAACCAGGAAATCCTATGGTTTTTTTTTTTTTAGAGTACTGGTATGCATCTAATGTTCAAAAGGGAATCAGTGTTGAAATAATTGGATCTCACAGTTGGATGTTAACTTTTATGTGTGGTGAGGAAGTTTTGGTAATTCTGGGACCGTTCCACATTTCTCTGCATGTAGATGTTGTGCCACCCTCAGTTTCATGTTTCTCTGTTGCACTGTGGAAGGGCTTGGTGTATGTACTACTACCTCATATGCACCACTTCTTCTTCTTCTTCTTCTTCTTCTTCTTCTTCTTCTTCTTCTTCTTCTTCTTCTTCTTCTTCTTCTTCTTCTTCTTTGGCAATCACTCGTATCTGAGTAAGATTGTCTTCCACGGCTTTAACAATGGGTCCGTAAGTGACTGTGGAGGCCAATTCTGGATCCACACGCCCTTCCACAGTCGGGACATGGGTTTCCGGGCGGGAGTTGATCACGATGTGGATTTGCCAAGCGCGTTTCTCCCTTGCGTCCTGAAATCGAGTGTCTTCAAAGCCCATGACACCTTTGGTAAAGGCTGTTCAACTGGAGCGCTCGCAAGCCAGTGTTTCCCAGCTGCCAGTGTTTATACTACATTTTTAAAGATTTGCCTTGAGACAGTCTTTAAACCTCTGTTGACCACCAGCATTACGCTTTCCATTTTTAAGTTCAGAATAGAGTAGTTGCTTTGGAAGACTATCAGGCATTTGCACAACATGACCAGTCCAACGAAGTTGATGTTGAAGAATCATTGCTTCGACACTGGTGATCTTTGCTTCTTCTAGTACACTGGTATTAGTTCGCCTATCTTCCCAAGTGATATGTAATTTTTTTCGGAGACACAGTTGATGGAATCTTTCGAGGAGTTGGAGATGGCGTTTATAAGTGGTCCATGTTTCACAAGCATATAGTAAGGTTGGTAGTACAATAGCTTTGTAAACGAGCATTTTTGTTTCCCTGCGAATGTCCCGGTCCTCAAACACTCTGCACTTCAATCGGGAGAAAGCTGCACTCGCAGAGCTCAGGCGAAGCTGGATTTCGGCATCAATGTTGGCCCTTGTGGAAAGGTAACTGCCTAGGGAGGAGAAGTGATCAACATTTTCCAATGTTACACCACTGAGTTGGATTTGTGGCGCTGCAGAGGGGTTGTTTTGTACTTGTTGGTGCAGCACTTGGTTTTTTGGATGTTGAGTGATAGGCCAAGCTTTTCATAAGCTTCTGCAAAGATATTTAGGATGGTTTGGAGGTCATCCTCTGAGCGTGCGCACACTACGTTGTCATCAGCATACTGAAGCTCTATGAGGGAAGTTACGGTAACCTTACTTTTTGCTTTCAGCCTGCTCAGATTTAAGAGCTTTCCATCTGTTTGATATATGATTTCTACTCCGGTGGGGAGTTTCACAGCTGCAATAAGACTGAAAAACTGGGAGCCTAGCAATTTCATTGGCCTTCAAACAAATTTACAAAAAATAGTTGTTGTTGTTTTTTAAAAAAACCCATCTTTCTGGCCCTTACTCAACGCTAAAGGGACTACTATTTGCATTATCAGCAGCTCTGGAATTGCTGAGTCATGAGTCTTACACAGAACCTTTGAATCAGCAATTGCACCATCTTTGCATGCTGCAGTAACTTGATCTAGATTTCCTTGAGGATATTTACAGACTCAATTGATTTGGAAGCACTGAGAAGAACCTTGAAATTGTCTGTTCCATAGCAGGTATCATTACATCCCCCAAATGCAGAACTGATTTATTACTCTGAAGGTCAAAGATAGTCCTTTAATATTTAATTTAAGGATAGACTTGAATTAATTTTTTTAATTAAAATTTAAATTGCCCATATGTGGAGGCTTGAAACTGAGATGAAATAATTTAGAAATAATTGCTGTAAGACCAATGTATAATTGCTTCTTTGTGACCTTTGCAATAAGCCTTTTGGAATGCGTAGACCATAGCATACAATTTTATTGAAAGCACTGGCTGACTGCAGAAGCATTTGGGCCTTCTGTTATCTTAACGGTTTTGTGCCAGAGTAGAGTTAGTAGTACGCTCTTCCTGTGTTCCTTAGTGACTAGAGAGAATAAGTGCATCATTGCATATCTGGTTAATTTGTTTTGTCATTTACTTTCTTGATCAGCTAGTAATCATTATTTTGTTCTTCCTCTCACGGGGCAGTGATTCATTATTTTATTCATTGATTTTAGAAAACAAAGTGAAGATAGCAACTCTGGTTTCAGATAGAAATATAATAGATCCAGATCATATTACTTAAATCCAATGCTTTTTTCCCTTAAAAAATGTTTAGGAGTACTCTCATTTTGACTCAAGAAAAATCACCATTTTATAGTTCAAATCGGGAAAAATAAATACAGTAAATGGACAAAAAGTTTAGGGGTATGCGTCCCCCCAGACAAAAAGCACTGCTTAAATCACAGACTCCTAGATTATTAGTCAATTGACTGTATTTCTAACTCCTCTGTAAATATTGTGCTCTCCTTTTAAAAGAATAACAGATTATTATATATAAAAAATGTTAGTAGGTATTTTGGCTCTTAAAACATCATAAGTGAAGCAGATATGTCCATAGTTCATTAGAATATAGTACTGATGATTCCTCAAGAGCTTTCCTTCAAAACATTAGTTAAAGGTTTGAATTCTTAAAAATTCTAATCATGCTCACTGAGCAAAATTTTTAGCTGAATCACTACTAAGTCTGTTTAGAACTGCAGCTTTAATTCAGTGTAGCATTTTTTGTTTTGTTTTGTTTTTTTTCATTTAGGAGAAATACATGCTTCTTGTACTTTCCTTAAAAAATGCTGGAATTCAAGAATACATGCTTTTTGGCCCTGTATAGCCTTTATGCATACACCCAAGCGATCATTTTCTCTATACAGTCCAGGTGAACGCTAACCCTTTTATAAACAAATTGCAAAAACCTTAAATGAAGTTGTCCATTTTATTCCTCAGGGAGGAGAACACTGTTACTATCATGGGAACATCAGAGGTGTCGAGAACTCCAAAGCTGCGCTTTCAACATGCAATGGACTCCAGTAAGTATTGTTATTATCACAGAACCATAGAACTTTAGAGTTGGAAGGCATCCCAAGCATCATCCAGTCGAACCCCCTGCAATTCAGGAATCTTGCTAGTTTACCGTACGTAGTTGCAACATAGTTACAGGATGGGATGGTGGGGAGGGGGAGGGGGGAAAGTCTCCCTCTCCTGATGAGCCCCTCTGATGCTCCGGCTGCCACCTCACAGCCAGTGAATGCTTTAAGGAATTGTGGAGGAAGATGAGGGGCTCGCAGAGAAGGTGCACAGGGTGGGTGGCCAGGAAGGGGTTATTTGGGAAGCCTCAGATTCATTTCCAATTCAATCAAAGGTGGGCAGCTGATGTGAATGCTTGGATGAACTGCGGGGATCTTCCCAGATACCCATACTTTTAACTATGTTTCTGATTCTACGGTTCTGTGGAGCTGAGTGTTATTTTAATTTCAGGTAGGTAGCCGTGTTGGTCTGACGCAGACAAAATTAAAAAATAGTCCAGTTAGCACCTTAGAGACCAACTAGGTTTGTTCTGGGTATAAGCTTTTGTGTGCACGCACCACTGCTTCAGATTCACTGAAACAGAAGTCACCAGACCCTTATTTATATATAGTGGAAGGGTGGGGTGGGGTTTTTCTCAGAAGGGTAGTAAGAGATGGGTGATTGACTCAATGGGTATGACTGCAATTTGTCCTGCAGGAAAAAGCAAGGGGTAGTATGCAGATGACCAAAAATAGCTTTAGCATGTGTAATGAGACAAGAATCAAATATCTCTATTCAGACCAGATCTCTCCATAGTTTTTAGTATATAAACACTCCCACTATATATAAGGGTCTGGTGACTTTTGTTTCAGTGTATCTGAAGAAGTCTGCATGCACACAAAAGTTTATACCCAGAACAAACTTAGTTGGTCTCTAAGGTGCTACTGGACAATATTTTATTTATTTTTATTATTTATTATGTTATTTTAATGTTATTGATGGTTATCACTATTCATTTTTTCTGGTTTTAAGATTATGTTTTATATATTGCTTAATGTTTTTGGAAGTCTCTTTGGGAGTTTGCCCTAAACAGTCTTATAACTATATTAAATAAATTGATGGGCTCTGTACTGTACTCAGATATTCCAGTCTGAAACAATAATGGTGATTCTGTAAATGCCTACTATGGTATAGCTTCCTTGACTTAATTCTCTTAAATCTATATTTTTTCTTATATTCTAGTGGTATGTTTGAAGATAGTTATTACCTATATTTGATAGAGCCTTTGGAATTGACTCACAGTACGGTAAGTTAATACTGAGCTATGTAGGTGTTGTTTTGATTTGTTAATTGATAGGCTTGAATAGAAGATAAGAATTATGTAGGTCAGTAATATGTTTGCAATCTGATTTATGTACAACTGACTTCATTTACTATCTTTGAATATTCATTACCTTATTTAAAGAATAAAGAATAATATTCATATTCTATGAATATGAATGCCATTGCATTTAGATGACAAAAGTCTCTAAAACCTGGATTCTTGCTGGCAAGATGTTTCTGATCTTCAGTCATATATGTGTCCATTTTTATTTATCGGTCAAAATCTAATCAAGCAAATAATTACCTTCCCATTTTTGTTTCCCTGCCCCTTTCTTTTGTATTGAAATATAACTTTAAATCTGAGCATTTGCATCTATTTCAAAATCTTAACTGTGAATGAGTACTACTATATGTGTAGATGGAATTGCAGTTTTTCCTTGAAGGCATCCAGCTTCAGGGAAGCTCTGATTCAATAGATAGACTTTAGGCAAACTTCAGAGGATCAGGACTATTCCCTTGTATCTGAAGATGTGGTGTGGAAAATAGACATAGGTCCCCCCATGTGAGGCTCTCTGCCCCAGCCCCTTCCTGCTCACTAAACATTGTTTCCTCTTCAGCTTCTGAAACTTCCTCCTCCTAGTCTTCTCCGTCTGACCACTTACTGTCGTCCCACCTCCAGTCCGCTGGCTCTGAGCCTTCTCTTAAGGGTTCTCCATCTGGTGCCTCCCCCCACTGCTCCTTCCATGACAGAAGGAGAGGGGAGATTGTTTCATCAGCACACACATTGCTGCTTCCCAGGCGGAACAATAATAATGGCATGACATTGAATTCCTCACTATATCAAGTAGTGTGGCTTTGCACATTTGGATTAATTGGTTAAGCTATTGCAATATTAGTTAATTTAAAGGGTGGAGCTTCATACCTATAAACAATATTCCATAAATTAGAATGCCTTGAGCTTAAATTTGTCCCAAGAATGACAGGCTTGTTTTTCTCTTTCATTACAGAGAAGTACAGGTAGACCACATGTCATCCAGAGGACATTGGGAACAAATACTTCCAAGCAATTGGAAGACCTTGGTATGGAACTTTTGATCTCCTGTTGCAATGATATTTAATGCTGTGCAACGACTTTGTCAGTTATAAATCATGTAACTTTCTGCTGTAACAAGTGCTGAAACAATTGGTGGCAGTCTGTATTTGAATGTTGCAGCATTAGAACCCTCCTCAGATGTTCTTTGAATGTGTGCAGAAATAAAATGTGGAGGCAGAGCAGGACTGTGCCTGTCTCCATCAGTGCCTCCATCTTTACTGTTTCCAACCCTGAGTGTGGCATATTGAGCAGAAGATCTGAAGAGGGATCATTTGCACATTTGATGAGCACACTTAGAATCCTTCCTATGGTTAAGAGCCTCATGCAACCAGGGTTCCTGATTGTAGGGGTGATTATAAGCATGTTTAACCAAACATGTGAAAACTCTCCTTTCAGTCAGTCCGTCCTTCTGAATGAGCAAAGGTGGGAGGTGGAGTCTGTGGATATGGGGACTTGGAGGGTTGGTCTGGTGAATATGCTTCTGCTCGCTCTCCATGCATTATTCTCCCATGAGAATGCCTGGATGCAGGGGTGACCTGAGGGGTTTCAGCACCTTAGGTGAAGCACTTCGTTGCCACCCCCATGATGGGGGGGGGGGCGGGCAAACTCCACAAGAGCTTCTGCCCCTGCTGGGCAGAAGGGGGGATCCCCCCCCTCCCTGGCTTGGCTCCAAAGCTGGGTGGCGGAACACACACACCCTTTGCCAACTCAGCAGGAGGGGGGCACCAGTCCCTCTCTGCCCCTAGATTTGGGAAACCAGCTGGGCAACAGAAAGTAGATGATGCCTTGCAGGGGTGTCACCAGACGCAGCTGTCTCACCCTGCCTTATGGGTGGGCTGGCTCTGCCTGAATGAGACCAACATGCTCAATTCCCTGCAGAACTAGGTAGACATAAGCAATATGGTTGATGATCTTTCTTTCTTAAGATAACCCCTTTTCTTTTTCAAAATTTTTTAAATTTTTTTAGTGACAATCTAATATTTACCATAATTGTGAAAATGTTAGGGTTTCATTGGCATCTACAGATGAGGAAATCACGTTCCAGCTGTTTAAAATATTTCTGCCAGTGCTCTTGGAACTGTTGCATTTTAAAATGTGTAGCTTTTTTATCTATATAATTTTTTGGTCAGGGGTGCAGTAGTTAAACCCCAGTAGTAAATTACTCTCTGGTTCTGGTAGTGCCACCCATATTGATTCTCTGGAGGAATCTGTCCCTTTTTGATTTCTAGTTTGAAAGATCTACATGGGGAAACTGTGTCTGAGAACAATTTTGGTAAATGGCACTAAATAAAATAGTCAGCTAGGCACATTAAACAACAAAAATGATGTCTAAACAGACATGTTTTTAGCCCTTTTTAAAAGGGCGAAGATAGAGAATTTGGGGGACAGCACAACTGATTTTGTAAGCTAATCTGCTGTTCCCTACATATGACCCCTGCAATTTGAGGCAGCAGTAGTGGTAAGGCCAGCCCTGCATTGAAGGCCAGAAAAAAAGAAGAAGATCTAGGCAGCCCATTTCTTCAAGGAGCACCGCAGTTTGCTTGCACAACATGGCTAAGAATGCCGGATTTGAAATAGACCTCTAGGTTACCAAATCTTGGGGAAACAAAGGATGGAGTCCATCAGAGAGGAGAAACAGGAGAAGTGCCAATACAGGGGTGGAAAAGAGACACAAACTGTTAGGTGCACAGGAAATTGATTTATTGGCCAATTTGATAAAGCTATGGGTAATATCGCATGAAGCTGAAACTTCTTTGCTATTATATTTTTCTTCCATAGATTATGACTCTACTTCTGAATGGCCCTTCCTGTCTGAGTTGCAATGGCTAAGACGGAAAAGAAGAAGGAGAGCTGTGAGTGTTATCAGTAATGCTGTGTCAATCACACAATTTCTTTGATGTTCAAATACATGTATTCACTTCATGTATGTTCCCGGCATAAGAGAAAAGAGGCATAAGCTAAAATTATCTTACATTGAATATATAGCTGCACTCAAATTGATGATTTGCTGTTTCCTACCAGTAAAGATTGAAGAGACCCAGTGTACAGTCTGTAATCGCATATTTTTGTGGGTTCAGAAAAACCCAGAAACAAATAAACCATTTTGAAAGATGCAAAAGAAAAGAAGGTGTGAATACAGAGATCAAATTGAATTGTAATGTAAATCACTAATGATATGATCAAATGCCTGGTGTCTAATCCTGACATCCAGTGTAGTGTTGGTAGGTTGCAGGGAGGGGTGTTGAGTGTAGAAGAGGCCGAGCCAGAGCAAACAGAAAGTGAGCAGGAAGAGCAGTCTCTTGTGTAATGTGTCTTTTTGAGAAGATACCTTCCACTGGGTGCCACTGAATGTACTGGCAGGCACACTGGCATGTGTGGATGCCACGTTGAAGACCCCTGTTTTGCACTGCCATGCAGTAATGACTAAACATAATGAAACTGCCTTATATTACGTCAGATCAACAGTACTACCCTGACTGGTATCTGATTCCAGGCAGAGTTCTTTCCCATCTCTTAACAGTGGAGGCTGCTCTGTTGGGGCAAATGGGGCAATGCCCCATTAACCTGGTCTTCAGCTTGCACTTGCCTGACCTTTTACTTGCAACCCGCCCAGGGGAGGGGGTAGCGCTGGCTGTCAGCTTCCTCCCCGATAGCCTTGGTGTTGCTCTTGTAGCAGGGAGAAGGATAGGGGACAAAGCTAGAATTGGCTGGCTCTCCACTAACTGTTGGTCCCTCTACCTTTCCCCTTACTAGTCCCAATGAGCACCAGCAACCACTGCCTTAGGTATTATTGACTGAAGATGCCAGGGATTAAGGTTGGGACTTCTCAATAAGGTTTAAGATCCACTCCAATGGATATAATTTGTAAAATGGCCATGGAACAGATCAGAAGAACCAACATGCCAATGAAATGAATATATTATAGTTAGAAATACTGTCATTAAAATATATAATCCTAAACCCTTGAGAGGTTTCAGTTGCATCAGGTTTAGGTACACAGGACATCATTGCATGGCAAGTGATAAAGCAACCCTAAATTCATTTTAAAGAATCCAACTATAGCTTTTAAAATCCTTCAGGTTTCCCGTGGCATATTTGAAGAAATGAAATACTTGGAGCTCATGATTGTTAATGACTATAAAATGGTAAGCTGGTTGTAATAATTCTATTATCTAATTTAGTTACAATATACCCTCTTTTTTACACTTATTGTCTGTTGCAAATGTTATTTAGTGATACAGCTTCCAGTATTTATTACAGTTACTTAAATCCTACCTTTCAGGAGGAGGGGTAGGATAGAAATGATAAATGATGATAAGTGATAAATCCTGTTTTGTTGTTGTTATCTTCATTTATTACCCATCCTTTGCCTTAAAGCTCTAGGTGGCTCAGAACAATTTAAAATGCAGCATTAAAAATAGTTTAAAACAAATTACAATCACAAGAATATTGTTGGTTCTAAAAATATGCATCTCAGGCCAAGGAAAATAAGATAAATTGTCACCTTCCTGATTTTATGTTCAGATTGCCCTGGCCCTGACCTCCCATCAAATTGGTCACCTGAGACTGATCCTGATAAGGATCTGGCCTGTGGAGCCAAAAATGTTCCCTACCCCTTAAGGCCTACATAATTTAGTTATCATGTTCCGTTCTAAACGCTTTACTGATTTTATCTGTGTTTTAGTATGCACACTTGTTTTTTCACCGTACTGCGAATAATAGCTGCTTTTATCAATAATTTTATTATGTACACAGCTCATATAGTTTTGTGATTAAATGGTGTATAAATTTTTCCAAGTAAATATATAAATCTGTTTTGATAGTCTGACCCACAGCCTTGCAATAGTATTGTTTCACTTAAAGGCGGAATTGAGAGCAAATGCACAGGAGACATGGGGCCACTAATTACAGGAAATAAATATATTTTCAAAGTGAAACTGATGGGGGAAAGTTACAGGTAGGTAGCCATGTTGGTCTGAGTCGAAGCAAAATAAAAAAATTCCTTCAGTAGCACCTTAAAGACCAACTAAGTTTTTATTTTAGTATGAGCTTTCGTGTGCTTGCACACTTCTTCAGATACACTTGAAACAGAAGAGTCAGACCCTTATGTATATACAGAGGGTGGTGGTGGGGGTGGGTGG
Organism: Zootoca vivipara; assembly: GCF_965207765.1. Taxonomy (NCBI): domain Eukaryota; kingdom Metazoa; phylum Chordata; class Lepidosauria; order Squamata; family Lacertidae; genus Zootoca; species Zootoca vivipara. The sequence continues at coordinate 7,711,000 of NC_142582.1, read as the reverse complement.
GAATGGGTGATGGGCTGATGGGAGTGGTAAACCTGTAGATGGCTGTTAACGACTGCTGATGACTGCAGTTGGTCCTGCGGGGAAAAAGCAAGGGCTGAGGCGCTAAAGAAAGCTTGATCATGTAATTTCTTTTAAACTATTTTTAATGCTGCATTTTAAATTTATGGGGGAAAGTTGTTGCAGTTAACTATTTTATAGTAGTCCTCCCCCTTTTTTTCATGAAACAAATGCTTGTGAATTCCATAAATTTTTGCAGTTCAAGAGGAAAACACTGATTAGCAGAGCAGCTGTTTGTTCTTTGCATTGCCAGGAGGCAAACCTCTTGATCGAATCATGATTTAACATTTTTCTTCTAGTTTAAAAAGCACCGATCATCCCATGCTTACACGAACAATTTCGCGAAATCTGTGGTAAATCTTGTGGATGCTGTAAGTAATTGCAATAATTGGTACGATTAATGCCTCATGATTCAACATTAGACTTTGCAGATGGGATGAAAATAGTGCTGATAGAGGATATAAATTTGCACAACCTTGGGAGTACGGACCAGTATATACTAATAGCAATCCTGCTAATCCTTATGTAGCCAAAAGGGAGGTATCAGTAGGCTTGGAGGAACCTCTGAAGATCTCCAGTATAAAAAATTCGGCTGGGTGGTGGTGGCAAATACCCCCAAACAGTGAGGACTAGGCATAATTAGTGTTCACTGGGTGTGTGGTGGTGGGGAGGAGGCTACAACTAAAAACTAGGAAAGGAGAATATAATAAAGTATCCTGGGAAAGGTTTCTGCAGACCATTGTGGAATAATGAATGGGAGCGCTCCATGCTGCAACATTTTGTGACAGGTTCCACTTGTGACTTTTTAGTCCTCATTTACATCCTGCTGTATCATTAAACAAACAAACAAACAAAAAAAACCAGTGGTTTACAACAATACACAGTAAAACCAGAACTGAACAATAAAATTACAAAAAGTTAAAAGCAGAAACAAATTAAAAATGAAGTATCAAAAGACCATTGTGGGGGATGTACTCTTAATGTACACAGTGGGTGACTCTGTGGTCTGAACCACTGAGCTTCTTGGGCTTGCCGATCAGAAGGTGTCGACGGTTCAAATCCCCGTGACGGGGTGAGCTCCCATTGTTCTGTCCCAGCTCCTGCGAACCTAGCAGTTCGAAAGCATAACCAGTGCAAGTTGATAAATAGGCAGGAAGCTAAATGGCATTTCTGTGCGCTCTGGTTTCTGTCACAGTGTTCCATTGCGCCAGAAGCGGCTTAGTCATGCTGGCCACATGACCCAGAAAGCTGTCTGTGGACAAACGCCGGCTCCCTTGGCCTGAAAGCGAGATGAGCGTCGCAACCCCATAGTCACCTTTGACTGCACTTAACCGTCTAGGGGTCCTTTACCTTTACCTTTTTTTACTCTTAATGACGGAATAGAAAAGTTTTCAGCGGGCATTTAGAAGTTACCACACAAGGCCAATTCGGTTCAATAAGTAGGTCGCCACATCATGCCCAGTTAAATCAGGCCAAGACACAATCCGAACAAACATGCGACAACAAAACTGTAAGAATGGTGTCTGTGTATATAATATCTTGATTAACATAATTTTCTAAACATGGTTATCGTCTTCTGTTAAACTTAAGTAAAAGGTTAAATGCTGTGAGACCCCATGATATTAATAATCAGGTAGGCTGGGCCTCTTCCAGAATTCCACCCCAACTAACTGGATAAGTTTATGAAACTAGATGGCACACCAAAGTAAAATCTTATTTTTAAATGTACCCACACACACAAAGATAGGACCATGACAAATACTTTTATGTCTGCACCCTCGAACATACACAGAGCAGTCTCCTCCTTGCCCCTCATCCCTTAACCAGGGGCAGATTTGCAATAGTTGGGAAAGGTTGGGATGCTGTGGTGGTGGGAAAGGTTGGGATGCTGTGGTGGTGCACAGACTACTATATTGCATTCTACATTATTCCTCTGTAATACACCTCAAGGTTAGGGCAGCTTCCTTTTGGAAAATAATATATATATGATAAGAAAAATATAGGAGAAAACTGGGTATTGAAACTTGCTTAATCTAAATCATATATCCCAGTTTTACAGCGGCCCTTTAAAGTACGCTTCACGCAGAGTATACACAGTCAGAAGTTGACCTGGCTAAGAAAACACCACCAAGAGCGTAGGGAATTATCTCCCTTATATGAAACCCCTTACTAGCTGCACACTTGTAAAAGTATGCAGATGAAAATACAAACTGTTGGGTTTCTTTAACTGAAAAACAAACTGACTCTAAAGAGACTTTAAACTAAAGATAAATGCCTTCTTTCTTAGCAATGTTATCTACCCACATTCCAACCTTCAGCCCATTCCAAACCTCCCACATAACTCCCATTAAACTACCCGAGAATTAACAGCAAATTAGCATTATAACTAAGCAACTCTCATACTAAGATTCAACTAAGGAATCTCTTAAACTGCGAGTCTCTCTTACTAAGATTCAACTTGGAATCTCTTAAACTGAAAACAACTGAGAGAGTGATCTACTAAGAGATGAATCAAACTGAAAGATCTAACTAAGAGATGCAGAAGGCTTTCTGGCAGAGCCTTATAAACAAGGAGCAGAGCCCACGCCTGTGAGCAATTAACAGAAACACCGGCACCTGTTTCTCTTAAACAGACAGTATTTACATTAGACCGGCTCTAAAGTAACTTGACTATTCAAAAAATCCAACACTTCCAGATTTGTACGGTAGGCAATCGTGTTGGACTTGTAGGAAGGAATGTTGCTGTGCTCCCGCTCCACTGAACTTTCCCTTGTTGTTTGTATCAGAGCTTAGCAAGCATTCTGCTGAGCCAAGGAAGGATTCCGACTTGAGCAGCATATGGTTGCACTCCTCTTCCTCTGCCTCTTCCCGAAGTGAGCTCTGGGGTTTTACACAGCATTTCCCACAGCATACTGTAGGAACTAAATCAGTTAGGGAACCTCCAGCCTGCAGACCTGTTTGGGCCAGCCAGCACCCACTCATTGGGCTCACAAGAATGCTTGGGCCAACCCATGTCCACCTTCCCTGCATCTGATGTCATCTGGGGGGCAAGTAAGGGCTTGTGCCAAAAGGATACTACCAATTGGCAGTGCCTTCAAAGCCTCTTCTGCACCACTTCCCAAGTGCCTTGCAACCACTGCTTCAGAAGCTCTGCAGAAAGCGTTTTGCAAGTCCTGTGCTCAGCACTTCTCAAGCTTAGGGCAGATAGGGTTGGTGAAAGATGAAGGACTAGTGCAGTAAATAAGTACATAATCATTTGTAGTGTTGAATTTAGTGCAATATTGATTCTTTTAAAGGATACTGGAGGTGTTTTTGGCTAATTGTATTCCAATTTTCCCCTCCTGCTTTACCCCTTTTGTCCTTCCACTGACTCTGACTGGCTAACTGTGCATGTTTTGACCCAGTGTTCTACTCCTGTGCCTGTCCTATATCTGCCCACAGATTTACAAGGAGCAGCTGAATACCAGGGTTGTGTTGGTTGCTGTTGAAACCTGGTCAGACAGAGATCGTATAAATGTCCACCCTGACCCAAGACAGATGCTTCATGATTTTTCCAAATATCGACAGAATTTCATCAAGCAGCGTGCCGATGCTGTACACCTTCTCTCGTATGTACAGTAGTGCAAACTCTGTTTGGTACATGGTCTCTCTTTCCTGAAGGCCTCTTTTTTTCTAGTTCTTATTCTGTCTGCTTATTTATATCTCATAGGGATATCTTAAATGCTGCTTCTTTTAGGTATTTTATTATTATCATTTTTAAAAAATACAGAATGCAGTGGAATCATTTCTATCGTCTCCTCACTGTTGTCTGAAAGAGGCGAAGCCGCTGTAGTTCAACAGTAAAACACATGCTTTGCATTGGGGGGGGGCGGATCCAGGCTTGGACCTTGACATTTCCAGCTAGGGCCATAATGGAAATGAAATTCCTATTAATTTACATGTGCCACATAAGAAGGTATTTGTAGGGCATCGTATGTATGTGAGATGACACTTTTTAATATTGCTTCATTTATCTTGTTCTTCAGAAATGTGACATTTCATTACAAAAGAAGCAGCCTGAGCTATTTTGGAGGAATTTGTTCTGTGTCTAGAGGTGTTGGAGTAAATGAGGTAACATTTCTCTTTTGGAGGTCTTGTGAGGAAGGGAGAATTTATGAAATAGTTCCCTCACCATATACCTTCTTTTTCAACGGTGCTTCTCATAATTTCAGATCCCCCCCCCATAGATATTCCTAAAAGACTCAAGCCTGAAATACAGTCGGCTGAAAATCATTTGACCTTTTATTCTAGTGTCAGCTTAGCATAGAACATTTGAATACAAGCTGAAGGCAGCCATATTTCACTGTGAGGTACTCATGACAGACCCTGTATGAGAGGTGAAATAGTTCTCTTTATAATGCTATTTATGGGGGGGGGGGATCTTCAAGGATTTAAGGGTCCAGTACACTACTGATAAAGTGGCATGCTTTGGGTAAAGTCCGTGTTGTGGATATTTGCAAAACTGTAAGCCTTGATCTCTGACAATTAGTTCAATATCGGTTGTTGTGCTTGGAACTTAGGTTTTAAGAAAGATCCCGGAATTAGAATTTCTCTAATGCATTAGGCCTTTTGGGCCATGCCGTCTCCTAGATTCCCCATATTGGAATCAAAATGGCCATTGAGGCATTAGGTAAACACATCTTCTCATGCAAGGCTGTTTTAGCTGTTTCTGCCCTACGTGCTGGAGCCCTCTGTGCCATATCCCATATTGTTCGGGGGGGGGGATCCCCCAAACCTAAGAAGCAGCTTTTCAGGTAGCTTGGGGTGAATAGTGTGAATCAGTGAAAATGAGGTCTCCATCCTTCCGCTTCCTTTTTGCCGCCATTGAACAGAACCACACGTTTCTGTTTTGATTTCTTCAAGTCAGTGCACCCAAATGGTTGCGTCGAAGTGTCGTTTGACTGCAGTTGGAAATCATAAGATACTTTGGTTGGCCAGCAGCTAAGTGTGAAATAACTTTAAAACAGTCCTCTGCACGTACAAAATTTGTTGCTGTTTTTTGAAAGCTCTACACCAAAGGAACTTGTAGCTCTAGAGATGTTGTTGAACTACAACTCCCAACGCCCCGTCATTGTGCATTCTGGCTAGGGGGGCTGAAGTTGAGAGTTGCCAGCTTGTAACCCTTCAGATATTGTAGATGTCAGGAAGATTGTGAGCAAAGCTTTCCAAACTTTTCATGTTGGTGGCATGCATCATTTAGACATGCATCATTTCACAACACAGTAATTCAGTTTTACTAGCAAACCGGAGGTGCGTGGGGAGCATGCGCGAGACACACCTACCCACTACAGCTGACACACTAATGCGTTGCGACATACAGTTTGGAAAGCTGTGGTCTGGAGTTTTATTTATGCATGAATTTGGGGTATTCTCGCACACAATAATGAATCTCCCTGTCCTATATGATGTCAGTTTTTGTCGTGTGTTATTGAGGGTTCTTTTGGCTGCTTAAATAAAAGTTATTCATAAGGTAGCTATGTAGCATACCTTATACAGTACTGACATTACTGCTTCCAAATGAAATCTCTGGCCATTAGGTGCCATGGCAACAAATCACCACTACTTAACCAACCCTTCAGTTATGCAAAGGGACATTCTCTGAACAAAAGAGAATGTACCAGGATATCTATTTTAACAAGTAGAGAGTTACCGGATCTCCTTCATAAAAGGCTGTCTACTTGTAAAAAAAGAAAAAGAATGTTGAGTATGATTCTTTAAAGTGTAATGAAGACTGTAACTGTTAGGAACAGTCCAAAAACAGTTAAATGTATAATTCACTACATGAGCAAAAGATGGGGAAAATCATATTTTTGCATGTAGAATGGGACAAAAGGGTGCAGAGAGTCGAGGCTTTATGCAAGACAGTGAAGTAGGGCAAAATAAAAAAATTCCTTCAGTAGCACCTTAAAGACCAACTAAGTTTATATTTTGGTATGAGCTTTCGTGTGCATGCACACTTCTTCAGATAAGTGAAGTAGGGATTTACAATGCCTAAACATACGTTTTCACATCCTTTCTCTGCACTATAGCTTTAAGCTGGTTTTACTTATATGAATACTTTATCATACTGTGTGTCAACATTGCTGTTATTTTTCAGACTCTTGTATTCATTTTGGGAAAACAATTATTTGCTCTCTTTTGGAGGTGTCACTAATAAAACTGGACCCAAACATACATTTTTCATTTCCAGAAACAGGTGTTCCTATTGTTTAAGTGTACATGTAGTGAAGAGTTTGAGGATACAATCCTAAACACAGTTGAAAATAATTCAAATTAGTGAGATGTTTCCGCAGAGTATGTTTTAGGGTCTGAATTCCATACTGTTCCATAACTAGTTAAGCAAACACTTTCTCTTAGAAATTGCAATACTTGATAGTACTATTGTGTGCTCTCTACCTGAATCTCCTTTTCCAACAGTATGGCCTACCCTGGGCAATGGCACAAGAACTATCCCAAAGTCTGGCTCAGAATTTAGGAATACAGTGGGAGCCAGGGGCCAGAAAACCAAGTAGGTATTTGGCATACAATTTCTTTTGTTTTTATATACAAATTGAATTCATAAAACTTCTACATATTTTGGACTTTTTATTGCGTATAAATAAAGGATTGGGCTGCAACAGCTGTTCTGTTCTTTCCTTGCCATTCCAGTACCAATCCTCTTCTGGGGTTTGTTGGACTCTGTGCAAATGCCTGGGATGTAGTGTGCTGAGGTGCGGTGCAGAGGGGAAGGAGATGAACCAAAATCAGATGGAGGAACCTTGCACAAAGCAGACTTTTCACTTGTGCAACTCTGTTCAACACATAAAGTTCATATTAAAGGATCTGGAATGGCAATACGTGCAGCAAATGAGGCTTCCACCCATTGCAGTGTTGTAAAACAATGCATCTTATAACCAACAGCTAATCCCATTTTTTTATTTTGTTGCGGAGTATGGAGATGCTATGACTTTATTGACTTTTTTATTTTGATGAACCTGTTTGTTTTATATGCTGTTGTGTTTGATGTTATAGTGATTGCAGGGTTGGTTGTTTTTTAATGGTATCGTGATTATTGCAAGCTGCTTTGAGCTCAGCATTTGTTGTTTGAAAAGTGGAATACAAATATTAAATGAACGTAAATCAACTAACATATGTCCTTGGTTGAGGCTTGGTCTTGCTCGTTCATGTTGTGATAAACTACCATTTACTGTGACATGCAAATGTGGGCACTGGCCTTGAACTGACACATAATGACGAGCGTACACTGAGAGGGTAGAGAGTTTAAACTGCATTCAAGCTGGCAAAGGAACGATAGAGACTAGAAAAGAAATGATCTCTGCTGGATTTTGTTAATGAACCTCTGGAAAACAGCTGCTATTTTCTAATTGGGGTTGTTGTTGCTGTTCAGTCATTTACTCGTGTCCGACTCTTCGTGACCCCATGGACCAGAGCACGCCAGGCACTCCTGTCTTCCACTGCCTCCCGCAGTTTGATCAGACTCATGTTGGTGGCTTCAAGAACACTGTCCAACCATCTCGTCCTCTGTCGTCCCCTTCTCCTTGTGCCCTCCATCTTTCCCAACATCAGGGTCTTTTCCAGGGAGTCTTCTCTTCTCATGAGGTGGTCAAAGTATTGGAGCCTCAGCTTCACGATCTGTCCTTCCAGTGAGCACTCAGGGCTGATTTCCTTAAGAATGGATAAGTTTGATCTTCTTGCAGTCCATGGGACTCTCAAGAGTCTCCTCCAGCACCATAATTCAAAAGCATCAATTATTCGGTGATCAGCCTTCTTTATGGTCCAGCTCTCACTTCCATACATCACTACTGGGAAAACCATAGCTTTAACTATATGGACCTTTGTCGGCAAGGTAATGTATTTGCTTTTTAAGATGCTGTCTAGGTTTGTCATTGCTTTTCTCCCAAGAAGCAGGCGTCTTTTAATTTCATGACTGCTGTTACCATCTGCAATGATCATGGAACCCAGGAAAGTAAAATCTCTCACTGCCTCCATTTCTTCCCCTTCTATTTGCCAGGAGGTGATGGGACCAGTGGCCATGATCTTAGTTTTTTTTGATGTTGAGCTTCAGACCATATTTTGCGCTTTCCTCTTTCACCTTCATTAAGAGGTTCTTTAATTCCTCACTTTCTGCCATCAAGATTGTGTCATCTGCATATCTGAGGTTGTTGATATTTCTTCCGGCAATCTTAATTCCGGCTTGGGATTCATCCAGTCCAGCCTTTCGCATGATGAATTCTGCATATAAGTTAAATAAGCAGGGAGACAATATACAGCCTTGTCGTACTCCTTTCCCAATTTTGAACCAATCAGTTATTCCATGTCCAGTTATAACTGTAGCTTCTTGTCCCACATAGAGATTTCTCAGGAGACAGATGAGGTGATCAGGCACTCCCATTTCTTTAAGAACTTGCCATAGTTTGCTGTGGTTGACACAGTCAAATGCTTTTGCGTAGTCAATGAAGCAGAAGTAGATGTTTTTCTGGAACTCTCTAGCTTTCTCCATAATCCAGCACATGTTTGCAATTTGGTGTCTGGTTCTTCTGCCCCTTCGAAATCCAGCTTGAAATCCACATACTGCCTAACCCTGCCTTGTAGAATTTTAAGCATAACCTTGCTAGCGTGTGAAATGAGTGCAATTGTGTGGTAGTTGGAGCATTCTTTGGCACTGCCCTTCTTTGGGATTGGGATGTAGACTGATCTTCTCCAATCCTCTGGCCATTGCTGAGTTTTCCAAACTTGCTGGCATATTGAGTGTAGCACCTTAACAGCATCATCTTTTAAAATTTTAAATAGTTCAGCTGGAATATCATCACTTCCACTGGCCTTGTTATTAGCAGTACTTTCTAAGGTCCATTTGACTTCACTCTCCAGGATGTCTGGCTCAAGGTCAGCAACCACATATCTTTCTGGTATAATTCCTCCGTGTATTATTGCCACCTCTTCTTAATGTCTTTTGCTTCTGATAGGTCCTTTCCACTTTTGTCCTTTATTACGGTAATCTTTGTGTATTACAAAGTAATCTTTGTACTTTGTATTATGGTATTCTTTGTACTTTCTAGTAGGGGGTACTTTATCCCAAAATATATCTTTATTTGGTCATGTAGTGCTTGCTGTATTCAACACTTCAGACAGATATTGGAGCAGAAATGCTTCTTAACCACCCTCTTTTATGCGAAGGGTTTATTTTTTATTACTTATATATATTTTTAACTACTTTCATTCTTGGTTTTGCATTTTTCATTTTGTTTCAGAAGGATGTGAGTGCACAGAATCCTGGGGTGGATGCATCATGGAGGAAACAGGGTAAGTTGTAATAATTGGTACCTGTTACAGATTTTGGGGGTTTTTCTGGTTCTCCAGAACTAAAATAAGCAGCCTATGTTTAGACTCATTTCTGGGGTGCATGCAGCATAGCAAGAATTATTTACAGGGCATGGTAAGACATAAACCATGACTTAACATCAGTGAACAGCAAGCTAGTGCATCCTGCTCAATCATTCCCACTTTGCTGATATCCTAGCATGAGCAGCAGACTAAGAACCCGGGAGTACCATGTCATCCCAACTGAGATTGTGGTTTGTTTCTCCCTAAACACACAACAGTCCAAGCAAGCAATGGATGTGGTTTGTCTAGTGTTTGTCCAGTAAATTTTTACCTGTGAAGCATTTTCCTAATTCTTTTTCTTTTCTTTTTTTGGCCTTTCAGTGTTTACCACCCCAGAAAATTCTCAAGGTGCAGCATTGCAGAATACAAAGATTTTTTGCTTCGAGGGGGAGGTTCCTGTCTTTTCAACAAGCCAACAAAGGTACATTGATTTAGGGTGGAACTGGACCCCAGCATAATTTATCCCTTGGGGAGAAAAGTGGCTTAGGGATGGGAGCAATTTTACATTGTTAGGATAAGGGTTAAGGAGATCTTCCTCCACTGGCCCCTTATTTAATTTGAAGACGTTTGTCACAGAAATGCTGGAGCTGGGAGGTCTGCATCTCCACCAGAGGTCTGGTGGAGCTTTGTCACCATGCTGCTTTAGAATGGGCATGTGCAGTCATTCAGGTACAAAAATAATAATTATATTGATTGATTGATTGATTGATTGATTGAATTTATATACCGCCCTATACTCTGAGGTCTCAGGGCAGTTCACAGAATCATTCAGAATGCACCTGAATCTTTTACTGATAAACAGTTGTGATCTTTTAAATAATAGTGCTTTGTGTATTTATGTTTTTCAGTTGTTTGACACCACTGAATGTGGAAATGGGTATGTGGAGCCAGGAGAAGATTGTGATTGTGGTTTCCAAACGGTACCATTTTTTTATACACATATATCCAGTTATTTTATCCTTCCTAGCCATAAGATGAAGTGTCCCTTAAAATGAAAGCTCAGATAATGCTTGCTTAACCATGAGGCTCATGGTGTATATTTTAACTACTGTAGCAAAATAATTAAGTCAGCGGACCCTTATAAAAAGGAAATAATTCTTTCAGTGAGACATTCATAAAAGAATTTTTAAGCTCCATATTGTTTAAAGCCTTGAGTGGTTCACCTTAATCGGACCATTTGAATCCAGAATCCTAAATAAAACGTATGCGCTAAAGTTAATTATTATAGTTATTTTCTTCTTTATTCTTACTTTAGTATATAAGATTCCGTAGTTTTATGGTGCAACCATATATGAACGCTGTCAATTTATAATTTTAGTCAATACATGATTGAATTGTTTGTATGATTGTTCAACTTTGATTTTTAGTATTGATTGATAAGAATATGTTTTCTGCAGGATTGCAAAGCAGATCTGTGCTGTAAGAAATGCTCACTTTCTAATGGAGCTCATTGCAGTAATGGTCCATGTTGTAATGAAACCTCCTGTCTTGTGAGTTGGGTTTTTTTTAACCTTTTTACCTTTGCTAGAAATATGGGCTAAACTGCAAAACCGCCCTCTCTATGTGCTGCAAATGGCCAAAGCTAATTTAAGAGACAGTACTCCGGGCTTCCCCCTGAAACTCTCTGCTAAATGCCCTCGCAAACACCCCTGTTCACAAACTCCTGGTCATGAGCTCCCAGCAGCTGCAATGAGCTAAGTCTAACCACTGCTGGCTGCTAAACTGCCCCTGACTTCTTTATACAGAAACAGCCATGGGAGCTACTTCATCTCTTCCTTTCTTGTCACTTTCCCAGTCAAAATCAACACCTCTCTCCCAGCCCACCCCGAATCAATTTGCCTTCTCACCAGTGGGGTAAAAAAACGCATTCCTGTATTTAATCATTATTCCTACTCATTACAGAAAAGCTATGCATGCTTGGGGTGATTTTTATTTAAGCCATCTTACTTATTAATATAAAATCTTCTGGCTTCCAGTTCTTTCCCCGAGGCTTCGTATGTCGTTCTCCAGTGAATGAGTGTGATATTACAGAGATCTGTCCTGGGGACTCTGGCCAGGTAATTAAATGTTTTCCATACTACCTTGTAAAACGGTGAAATCATTATTATTATTATTACTTTCATGATGACTGTAAGATTCTTTCAGCGAGAAGGAGATGTGGAGAAGCTTAATGTTCTACTTTATTGTGCATTCCTAAAACCTATCCTGAGTTGTGTTTTCCTAAAAGAAAACTCAGGCATCTTTGTATATCTTTGCTCTAGTTTGTGTGTGTGTGTGTGCGCGCGCGCAGTGGATTATCAAGAAAGGAAATGTCAGGGCAATTAATTGTAAGAGAATTAATCAATTAAAGATGCTCAGACATGCTCACCCCCATTTTTCTCTGATGTAATGGGTATCATTTTAAAAGAGGCATTCATTTTTGTGCGAAAGAGAGGGCAGATGCTCCAAAAACGATATGTGCAGTTTTATAGTTTGTACTCGTGCTAAAGATAATTAAGCATTATAAAAACCTGCTGCCCGGTTAATCATGGGTGTCTTTTCAATCCATTTAATCTAACCAATTAAGCAACCAAATGTTGCAGCCAACCTCAATATTCATAACATTTTGTTTAATTGCTCTCTCTTGGTATTCTTTTGTCTGCCCATATATCAAATGTGTTGTCCTATAATTCAAACCTTTATAATGAAATGATCCCTTTCATCCTTCAGTGCCCACCAAATCTTCATAAGCAAGATGGATTTGCTTGTGATGCAAATCAGGTAAGTAAGTATTTAAAATATATAGTACAGACTATTTTTTGCCAGGCTATATTTTTTATCTCTTGGTCTTTTAATTTGCTATTTGCTTCATTTATTGTTTTTATGTTGTCTTAATTGTTGAGAGGCTTCTAGCCACTTCATGTTTTTTAAAAAATGGAAAGTTTTTAATGTTTGATGTTTTGCTGTGTTTGATGTTTTAATTTATTGCAAGCCAGCCAGAGTGGCAGGGGCAACCCAGTCAGATGGGTGGCATATAAATAAATTGTTAATATTATTATCATTATTAAAGAAGAAAACTCAAACTACAAAGACTTTAGATAAAGAGTACATGTAAAATTCATGCTGCTCATTAACTCATCCTGTTCATTTTCTTAATGGTTGCCCCTGTAGTACAGGGATGGCTAAGTTGTGAGTTGGAGCTGACTCCCTAAAATGTTTTTGACCCCTCAATACCCCTAATGATTGGGCAATTTAAAATAAAAAGGAAAGTTCTGCTGGGGATGTTGCTGTTGTGGTGCTGTGACGTATCTGTTGTAGAGCTGTGAAGGGCCTTCTAAAACTCAGCCACCTCCACCTCCTTGCAGCTTTGCCACCTTGCAAAGTCATCCACTAACTGTCTCCCTCGTGTGTGGTGCCACTGCAAGGAGGTTTTATGGCTCAGGAAACAGGAAGGAGCACTCCTTTCTGTTTCCTGATCTCCAGCACCATTTTGCCTTTGCCAGGCTCCAAGCCAGAGGGAGAAGAGGCTGCTTTGCAAAGGAAGTGGGAGGGCATTTCTCTGGGGTAGAAAGCAGAACAGTAGGGGGCAGACTGTCTTGAGTGTGTGCATTGCCAATCTCTCTCTCTCTCTCTCTCTCTCTCTCTCTCTCTCTCTCTCTCTCTCTCTCTCTCTCTCTCTCTCTCTGTGTGTGTGTGTGTGTGTGTGTGTGTCTGCCTCCCTGCCTGTGTGTATGTTTCTGAATGTGTGTGTGTGTTTCTGTACAAGGCAGTGTGTGTTGGTCAATTTTGCAATGCCCACAGCTATCCTATGGGACTTAAAGAGTTTTAAAATCCTGAGCACGTGGCTTTTTGGCTGAAACAGTTTGGCCACCCCTGCAATAGTGGCTCAGCCTGCATATGTAACCAACCCTCAACATTTACAGAATCAGATTCTAACGTGCACTCAGTGTCTTCTAGGTGTGCTTCATTACGTCTGGAATGTTCTCTCTTGCAACATTCTTTCCCTGCCCTTTGAATCCCTCATAACTTATGTTAGAGACAGACAATAGCAACATGGCCATTCTGAAGTTGTTGGATACTGCTATCTGTGCATCATCTGTCAATGGGAAAACAATCCAATTTTTCGCATGTTAAGATTTTATAGTACTCTACTCTGAAGACGTGGCTTTCCCACTGGGAACCATGAAATTGTAGAGTTTGGAAGGGACCCTAGGGGGCGTCTTGTCTCAGCCCCCTGCAATGCAGGAATCTCCTACATGGAATACGGAGCAGTATTAATTTACGTTTCCTGAAGAGACTGACCCAGGAAACTGCTCTGAGCATTCCCTTTGGTAACAAAGCATTGTTGAAAAAGAAAAGTGTGTCTGTTGCTGATAAAATAGCTCAGCTTTTTCCTTGTCCCTTTCTGAAAGATAAAATGTATATTAATTGTGGTTTGTTTCTATTTAGGGTCGTTGCTACAATGGAGAATGCAAGACGAGAGATAATCAGTGCAAATACATCTGGGGAACGAGTAGGTTGATTTAAGTATGCTGTATTCAGATGCATTTCTTTCTTGTTTGTGCTGCCTGCTTTTCCCTTTGGTATAATTTTTCAATTCAAATTGAACTTTTCAGTAATAAAAGGTAACAATGTTCAGAAAAGTCATTTTTGTAGTTTTTAATATGCATACACACGTGTGTGTGTGTGCGCGCACACACACACATTTGTTGTTGTATAGTCGTTTAGTTGTGTCTGACTCTTCGTGACCCTATGGACCATAGCATGCCAGGCACTCCTGTCTTCCACTGCCTCCCGCAGTTTGGTCAAACTCATTTTGGTAGCTTCGAGAACACTGTCCAACCATCTCGTCCTCTGTCGTCCTCTTCTCCTTGTGCCCTCAATCTTTCCCAACATCATGGTATTTTCCAGGGAGTCTTCTCTTCTCATGAGGTGGCTACAGTATTGGAGCCTAAGCTTCAGGATCTGTCGTTCCTTTCCTCTATTTAAGTTTTCTTAGGACAGGAAAGGCCTGTCTCCATCTGCATTCTAGAGCCATCATGGTACTTATGGCCACATTCCATATATAATATGAGACAGGCCTTTCCTGTCCTAAGAAAACTTAAATTGAGGAAAGTCTGCTGCCTCCTCCTTTCTTCAGAGTCCTCTCAAAAGCCACTCTGTGTAGAGTCAAGAGACCCACCTGAATAATGTTGGGTGCAGTACAAGGGCTGTTAGCAGGAGAAGACAGTAGGAAAAACTTCCCCTTCATAAACTTCCTCAAATAATCTTAGGCTCTAAATCCAATTTTGTGTGATTCTCCACTTCTGCAGCAACCCTGTGTCCCATTCTACATTTTTCAGGAAGCTCTCTTGACCTCTGCACCCCCCCCCCCCAGCTTTTCTTGGAGTAAGGAAGAGGGGAAATTTTATTTCTGTAACTTTCTTAACCTTAGGATCCAAGCCATGGTTGATATTTTTCCTTCTTCTTACTCATTTTCCACTATGTAATTTAATAAACTTTCAATGTACTGTCACTATGCATCACATGCTTTTTGCTATGTTGCGGTAAAAATATAACCCCCCAAGTTTCTGGTGCATGTATTTTTTTATCAAGTACATGATTCAGAAAGCGTTTTTCAGACACACACATTATGTTTGTATCATGCAAAGCATTTAGGGCATTGACCTTTAAAAGGTAATGTTAGCACCTTCAGCAGTTCCTATTCCTTTGGCTACTTTTTAATGGGAGAGCATTTTGCTTACCTGGGTATGCTAGTAGAAATTACTTTCACTTTTTCTTCCATAGAGGCTTCAGGATCTCATAAGCACTGTTACGAGAAGCTAAACACAGAAGGCACGAAAAAGGGAAACTGTGGAAAGGATGGAGAGAAATGGATTCCATGCAACAAGCAGTAAGTTTAACCTTTTAGAATGAATATAAATGTTGTGGTTAGAAATCCTCATTCTGTTTTGTTCTTCTGAAATAAGAAACCACCCTGAGCTCCTTTGGAAGGAAGGATGAGATATAAGTTCAATGCATATGCAATAAAAGTATCTATAGAGAATTTAAAACACATTTAGGATCCAAGACACTGTCTGTTGAGCGCAGCAGAGTCCTGATTTCATAGCCCATTTCTCCATCTGATGCAGAGCTCACATTGCCTTTTAGTTACTTTCATTACTTAGAAACACTTTGACCTGCTGATTTGTAGTGCTTTGTGTCACTACTCTCTACTATGCTGTGATCTCCTTTTAAAATTCTTTTACATTATGTAATCTGAATAGATGCATATTCAATAAAGGGTGGACAATAGGATCTGGCTGCTGAGTCGGGTCGTCAGATAACCTACCATCTATAGACCACTTGGGCAAGTAGACAGAGTAACCCACTTGTCAGTGGACCAACAACACCATAACATCAGGTGGCCCAGCTTCAAATTAAATATTTTTTTTCCCTTTCTTTGCAGCTTGGCTTAGGCTCAAGGGGTTACTGCAAAAAAAGGTTCCTTCAGCCTATATCAGAGGGGATTACTGTCAGTGCCCATCAGCCGATTTCTCCCTTGCTTTTGGCAGGGATCTGTTGGACTCGAGGTCCTGACCAAGAATTTGACCATTGGCTGATCAGCTGATCAGCTCTGTTGCAACCTCGGCTTCAGCAGGATTCAGCTGCACTTGGGAACAATTTCCATTTTACAAAATAGGTTGTTAATATACTGTGTGTTGTTGTTTTTTACTTTACAGTGATGTCTTCTGTGGGTTATTGCTTTGTGCAAATCTTGATGGAGTTCCACGAATTGGTCACCTTCAGGGAGAAATTATCCCAACTTCTTTTTTCCACCAAGGTGTAGTAGTGAATTGCAGGTGAGTTGTGTCGTATTCAAGGTGTATTAATGCATTTTTAGCACTTTCAGTTGAATAATTAAGGTCTATTTTGAAGTTAACTTCTCAAGTACTAAAGCTAAAGTTTTGTTTCATAAAACATAAGGTTAGTTTTCATTTCTGTAGTACGTGCCCTAAGCATTCTCTTTTAAGTATTGGTATCATTACCTTCTAGACACCAATAATGTCAATGTTTCTAAAACTTCCCTGCGTTGGTTCTTGCTGCCTCATTGAAATAATTCAGCGTTTCCCTATTGGCTTTGGTGTAGTCAATGTAGTACTCGCTTCTCAGAATATTTTGAGATCTATGAGCTATTTACATTTGCTCACTTTAGAAGCTTTTCAGTCATGCTAAGAGCATTTAAAAAACTTCTTCTTCCAGTTGTGCCCACGTACTTCTAGATGATGATACAGATTTAGGATATGTTGAAGATGGAGCTCCATGTGGTCCTCAGATGATGTGTATGGACAGAAGGTGTCTGTCTATCCAGTCTCTGAATATAAGCAGCTGCCCTATTGGTGCTAATGGAAAAGTTTGTTCTGGACATGGGGTAAGTCCCAGCTAAGTTTTGCCCACATTCCTAGTTAAGAGAAGCCCAGCTAAGATTAGTCCATATTCCTAGTTCAATTAAAAAAATCGTTTTGTAGTGTTTCTGACCATTAACACTGGACACTGAGAAAGAGATTGCTCTTTCCTCTCAGTACTTAGTTCTGTTTATCCTCAAAAAATACTGGCTGATATTCCTGCAGGTGTAATCTATGAACTGGGTTGTTTTTTCCAGTTGTGCCTGGAGCAGAACAACTTTCTGGAGATCTGGAAAATAAAAGCCACAATTTTAATTTCATTTAAGAAGAGTGCTGCTGAATTAGGCCTTTCTCATTCAGCTGTCTCTTGTCAGTAACTTACCAGCTGCCTACAGGAAGCTTTCAGTCTGCAAACGAGCACAATAACACTCTCTCACTCATGTTCCCCAGCGTACGGTATTCAGAAGCAAACAGCCTTTGATACTGGAGGTAGAACATAGCCATCATGGCTAATAGACAATGATTGACGTATCATCTATGAATTTGTCTAATCCTCTTTTAAAATGGATGGCTCCCACCATTCTTCCTCATCCAGCCAGTCCCTGACAGGCATTTTGGACTGCTTCAACTGGATCTGTTTGCAACTCCTTCCAACACTCAACTTCTCCAGCTCTTCTCTCATTTCCAGATGAGAGTGGTGAATGCTTTTGTGAGTCCTTGGCCAAGAAACTCCTTTATGCCTTGATGGGCATATGTTGTTCTGAACAACACAGACCATGGCAGCTTCCTCTTTGCTTGGATTTGCTGATCCAGCTTCCCATGTGATATCCGAATCTGAAGTGGGTTGATGTAGACCAGGCATCCCCAAACTTCGCCCTTCCAGATGTTTTGGACTACAATTCCCATCATCTCTGACCACTGGTCCTGTTAGCTAGGGATCATGGGAGTTGTAGGCCAAAACATCTGGAGGGCCGCAGTTTGGGGGTGCCTATGTAGACGAATGGTGTTTGAACAGCAGTGCCTGAAGCACAGGTAATCAATACCTTCATGGCATCCTGCATTCTTCCACAAAACAGATCAGTCAAAGTACCTGAAAGGCTTTCATTGCCTTGTGTGCCTCAAAGATGCTTTTAGCTTCTTCTGTGTCCATTTGGCAGGTACATTATAGCTTTCAGGACATTGTGCTACCATCCTTTTGTCCCAATCCAGTCCACCCTCGAGGGAAAGTTTGGCACTGGATGTTTGATAGGCACTTGAGAAATGCTTGAATTTTACAAAGGACTTCCAGCAGGCAGAGAGGGTGTTTGCTTCTTTCTATCCAAGAACTCCAAGAAAGAAGTTTGAGTGTGGGCCTGCTTTGCCTTGGTCTATGACTCACTTAAACTGCTAGTAAAATAAAAAAATTCCTTCAGTAGCACCTTAAAGACCAATTAAGTTTATATTTTGGTATGAGCTTTCGTGTGCATGCACACGAAAGCTCATACCAAAATATAAACTTAGTTGGTCTTTAAGGTGCTACTGAAGGAATTTTTTTATTTTGCTTCGACTCAGACCAACACGGCTACCTACCTGTAACTTAAACTGCTAGTGCAATCTAATATCACAGTAGTCTCGGGCCACTCTGCTTTCACTATGGATGCCTTTGCATCTAATGCTTCTGTTTTGGACATTTGTAGAGATGCAACTTGATCTTCTCCATGCACCTTTGTTTATTCTTTGTTGTTTCTTTAAACCCCAAACTCATCACAAGCTTGGCCCGTCTGCATCTGCTGGTGCTTCTTTTAGGAGATGTGTGTTGCAGCAGGTGGTTCCACAGAGCTGCACGTGCTTTTCTTCACCTATCTTATATCGGGACTGCTTGAGTATATTCCATCTGATGGACAGACACCATAGACAGTCCATTGTATTCACCTGAAAGGTGTCTGTCCCCATGTTGTTCATTCTTCGTTCTGTCCTCAACTCTGTTGCATTTTCTGCCTTTGGGCATGAGGTGGCAGTATAGCCCATCTCATGGGCATATGTCAATGAAAACCACCTTTCAGGTGACTACAACAGACTGTTCTCTATCAGAGGAAATCCTATACCCAGTAGAGTGTTCCAGAGGTTAAGCACGTGGGAGATTGCAAAGATCCCTGAGGTTGGCAAACTTCTGATCCCCTTCTGACCCCCTCTAGCCAAATGGTGAAGCTTTGCTTAAGAATAGAAGGAAGGGAAGTCCCACTGTAGTCTGAATGTCTCCTGCATCCCACCTAGGGAATGGAATATGGGTCACTTTCTGTAAAGGCTCCTTCTGCTGGGTGTGCAGGAAGCATCCAGCCTCACCCATTTTCTTTGGGCCTCTTAAACACATTTATGTAGAAGTCTGTGCAGTCATTTCCTGCTCGTTTTGACGTGGCATGTTTGTGTCATGGGTGTCTTTGTTTCTTTGCCTCTGCTATTGCTCTCTCTTGCTTGCTCATGAGACTGCAACTGGGGAGGAGCCGCCAGGAGCTGGCTGGTTTGTCAGAGTTTGATCATGTGCCACTATTTGTCCTGGACAGTGAGGGTTGGGGGGGGGGAGAGTTAACCCACTGTAGCCGCCAGCAGAAGGAGCCTTCACAGCAAGTGACCAGTGTTTCAGTTTATGCCGAAATGCAGCAATAGCATGTGAGTGTGAGTGGTTCAAAGCACACACTGATCCAGCCTCTGTACAAAACTCTTTTTACATCAGTGAACATGCTTAAAGGAATGTGTATGCAGATCAAGTTCTCCTGCGATCAGTAGAGCAACATGCAGATCTGAGAGCATCTTTTTTTAATCTAGATCGAAAGTATAAATGGATTTTCCTCTAAATAGGACTACTTACTCTACCTAGGAACTTTAACAGATGAACCAAGCATATGATTATTTTTTATTATGTGGTAACACGATTTTTCTTTTAGGTATGCAGCAATGAAGCCACATGCATTTGTAACTATACCTGGGCTGGGACAGATTGTAGCATGCATGACCCTAAAAGGAAAGAAGAAGCAGAGAAACCAAATGGACCAAAGGGTTTGTGTAATTTCAGTTTTTCTTCCCACCCTGAACTCCTATATAATTATATTTTTGAGCAGGAATTTTTTGAGCAAAGTGCCCATGTACAATGCAGTGTTTGTGTGTGTGTGTGTGTGTGTGTGTGTGTGTGTGTGTGTTTCTAGATAAATAGCATTTATGCTAGGTATGCTAGGTAAAAAGCATTTATGCTTTTACCCATAGCGTTTCAGAGGTACTCACAGAAAATCATTACCTACCGTGAAAACATTTTAGGTGTTGCCTTTTCTGTTTAATGACATAGGTCTAGGTAATATATTCTATTATTATATTTGACACCCATTGATAATCTTATATTGCAGTATGGTAAGTGTTTTGCTTATTTCTATTTTTGATATAACCATGAGAAGAACACTTTAATCCTTTACTAAATACAAATTTTTACTGGGTTGTGTTTGTTCGTTGTTGTGAGTATTAGTACCTGAAGTTAATTAAAGTATGGTAAATACACCACTGCATGCAGATTTTACAATGTTTGCAGTTGATTATAACATTATCAGTCTCTCTTAACGAAAGAAAGAAATATTGGATCCAAATTCAGTATATTAAACTTCTAAAAGTTTTGTAAAATACTAAAACAAAGTTTCCAGAGGAATAAAGCTGGAAATAGTGCTTGGTGCCTCATTCAGTTTGGGGAGTTGGCACCCTGTGCCCATAGCTTCATGCTTACTGTAAATCTCTACACTGATCTCTTTCAAGTGTCTCTCAGTAGTGAGCCACAACATAGGAAGAAGGACAAGTTAAAGCTATCTCTTTGTCCAGTCTTACCACCTTCCTAAATGGATGGTCCAGCAAGTTAGAATGTGCAATCCCTAGGGATTCTGTTCTCTAGTGGGAGGGGCAGTTGCCATCTTCCAGTTTTATTCCTCCTTAGGATACCGTTGGCAGACTTTCAGTGAGCCATTCATGCTATGAGGTGAGTATTTCCTGATTCCTGTTTCTAAACCCTTTTAGAAATAATAATAATAATAATAATAAATAAATGGGTTGGAATATATAAGAAAGAAGGGCATTTGTAACTCGGAATACAAAATGAATCAAGATCCTAGATTCAGGTTAATTGAGGCCTGATGGAGAGAGAGGAGGAGCCAGTCAGATTGAATGGGACCAATATGCAATATGTGTTGCATTAGGAAGACAATTAAAACCTGGGTCCAAAGAAGAGACATGTGCTGTGTACATGGCAGAGAATTGACACGCAAGCCAGGACTTGGATTCTCAATTTCACTGTAGCAGTTCTCAATGCTGAAGAGCAGTTTGAAAGGCAGCTTTTATCTTTGGCAGTGGGGTGTGCTAATACATAATTGGGCAGCAAAACTCTGTTTGCATATCCATACTTGCTTGCATACTTTACTTGTATCCCAGTGAAAAAATTCCCGGTGATGGTCCATTGGATCAAAATGCCCTGGTTTTGAAAAGATAATCTGCTTTTGATTTATACTCTGCAGCATTCAAGCATTGGCCACAAATTCATTGTTTTACTTTTTCATAGCCAACCAGTCACTTATTTAAAAGCATTCATGAAACAAAAATATTTTCTGAAAGAAGTAGGTTAGAAATCATGCTTAAGATTAAGGTGACAAGGATTCTGTTATGAGAACCTTAAACCTGTTTAGCTGTATGTGGGACCTACAAATAGTTGAACATATAAAATTATCTTCTGGAATCAGAGTGCATTCAACATTCAGACAAAAATATCAAATTCTTTCATTGCATAAGATTTTTCTCTGCTCTCCATATCTTTAAATTTGTGAGAATTCAGCAAAATCTAAACAAGATCTTCAAAGAAGTACTGTATCTGTTAAGTGTTTAACCATGTCAATAAGGGAAAAACCAAATTTGTAGGTTTTTTTAAAAAAGATTTGTCTTGTAGATAGTCTTATAAATTGTAATAACATATAATTATGCATTTTTAATTATTACAGTTGTTATATAAACCAGTAAGTTATGTTAAGATAATTGATTAACTTCTGTTCCTTATGCATTATTGCATTTCTGTCAGAACTTATAATCCATCAGTTGCTTTTTCATTTTTCTGTATTTCAGAATATAAAATCAGTTTCAGTTTCAGATATAGATAAATACACTGAACTCTGAAATATATAATTAGCCAGAAGGTCTCTAATGGATTATAATAAAAGTTAAACTATTTTTCCTGAAAAGCTAATTTTCAGTGGGATATGGTAACAAATTTAACTGTGTAATCAGGATAATTTGCCAACATTTTGTAAGCAGATATCCATATTTCCCAAATTCATCTAAGAATAGAGCTTCTATCTAAAACACAATTTAAATTAAAAAAGATCTTTACCCTTCTAGTTGTTTCTGTACTTGTCTGTAACCAAAACTACAAAATTAGGCATTAGTATGGAGGTCCCATGCTTCTTGTTCTAAATTGTAGTTCAAACACACCAAGCCAACCCATTTGAACTTTAAAATATGAGAGACAATGTTTTATTCTTTCATGGAATGGCTTCCTATCTCTGTGAATGAAATAATCAATACAAGTAATGAGACACAGAGATAAAAACCGAAGCCTGAATAATGATTGCATTTGTTTGCTTTTTTAAAGTCATGGTAGGTTTTTTTAAAAAAAACAACAACAAATTGTTATGTGTAAACACAATGCATAAATTGAAACATATATTCTTTCATTTCTAAGCATGATAAAGATAGAAGGAATTTATTAAAAAAAAAAGAAATAAACTACATTCAATATAATGGAACTCTGGAAGAAGGATAAAGGTCAATAAAAATTAAAGGGTGGTGTCCAAATGACATCCTTAAGGACTTGTGCATGGTCAGTGGGAGTTTTTAACTATACTACATAATAAATGGTTTTTGAACCTTTGGTCACTACTAAAAGATGATTGCATGCAACACAGGGGATGCTGCACAATCAGAAGTAGGCCTTATAATGAAATATGACAACATAGAAACCTTTAGAGAAAGTGGTAGTCATGAAGTTTATATGATGCACAAGTTTGGTACATCTTCCAGTAACATTGCTACTTGGAATGTTGAATTCCCATAAAATTGGTCAAGATGCTTCTTCGCCTTGCATAACAAAATGTAAGGTGCAGTGAAGAATATACCTGGAATCAAAGGGCAACTTAGGCCCATAGTAAGAGAAATAATCCATAAATGTAAATAATCCATTGCTTGTGTGCTTGGCTTTATTGGTCGGTATCCAGTATATCTGTGATGTTACAAAACAGTTTCGTTATTTGTGAAGGTTTAAAAATCGTGTCTCCTCTTAAAATGGAAATGGGTACTGTATTGCATAGGCTGAGAAAATCTTTATAAACTCTTGGAGGCACAAGCCAAGGAGGGCATTGCCATAGAGCTTTAATGGCCTTTGGCGACATGCATATCAGCCGTTCATTCTTTGCAACAGGAGACCCATGCACACACCTCCCATTTACAGTCTATCCCCCTCTTCCTCAGAATCCTGACCACTTGTTCTCAGAGCAAGTAATGTTACATGCCAGACCGTGTTAAGGAAAGGGATGGCTGCTTAAATATATATAGAACATGAATGGTTTTCTTTCTTTCTTTCTTTTAATGACCAGTGTGTTGCAATGTATGGAGCTGAACGCCTGGGTGGGTGGGTGGGTGGAAGTAAGGAGAATAACAAGCCCTATGCCTATTCCATTCCCCTGCATGTGGCTGCACCCATTGGGGGGGGGTACGGATCACGCCTATGATTTACAAAGCACTGCTCAGTTATAAAATAGAGGCAGCTTTTAAATAGGTGACGTGCATCATATTCAGGCAAATATAATCTCTGATAATTCCGTAATTCTAAATGGCTGTAAAATCAAATGAAAGAAAGTATTTTTTACCATTTTGGGGTGCCATTTAAAATTCTTCTTTTCAGACATCTTCTGTGTACATGATGACTTGCTTTTTAAAAAGTGTTCCCTTTTCCCTCTATACAGTGAGCATGGCCACTAACAGACTTATAGGTGCAGTGGCAGGGACCATTCTGGCTCTGGGGGTGATTTTTGGAGGCACAGGGTGGGGAATAGAGTAAGCATATTTCTTAGTCTAAGAGTTTCATGTTTGGTGCCTAGTGTGTGAGGTAACTGTACGCATCTGAGCCCTCTGTGTACTATCCCATTAGCTTTGTGTTCTGTGGTGACCGTATTTGTCATGTGATTTGGATGTCTGTGTCATGTGATATGCTCATGCAGTGTTTAACCCTCTCCTGTCTGGGACAATGTGGGGCATAAAACAATGTATGTGAATCTTATATAATGCAGTTCGATGTTTACATGTTTTCTATGCTCTAAATTATATATAAAAATATTTTTAATAAAAAACAATTATTGCCATTGCAAAATGCTCTCTAATAGACAACTTTGACTATTTGATAAAATTTGGTTTATTGCCATTGGAATTAAGTGTAACAGTACGTAAACAATCCAAGTTGAATAATAAGAAAGTAGAACTGCTTGGGAACAATAGCCAGCTTTTAATAACTGTTGACTCTTCTTTCTCTAGGGTTTTTAGTAGTCCTAGACCAATAGTGTTCCATGTTCCATGTTATGCTCTGATTCAGTAGGGAAGATCTGTACATGAAAACAGGCTTCTGCACATAAAGCCAACAGATAAACAGATATTATTGCTGGATGGGCAGCCTCATCTGTACCACAAAGCTCATCTGGCCTGGCTAGAGGTGTCTTTTGATGTTTATCCGAAGTCATCTGTTACACATGTCTAAAGATGGATTGGGGCTTTAAAACTATATGGATATTTGCTATATTATTTTGAGATAGATCAGTTTATGTTATTAACACATTAATTGACATTTATGCCATCCATCCATGGGATTAGAAATAGATATGGGATAAAACCATTTGGTATTCTTTGTGGAAATATATCACAGGCCAAGTTTAACCTTTCACTGAAGTTATTTCTTTGTGTTTCTTTTCATTTTTAACAGTGAGCAACTCACCTGCATTTTGCTGGCTGTTCCCTTGAACATGATCTCTTTTTTTAATATGGTCAACAAGTTATTTTGCTACTATAATTTCTATAATACAGTAGACGCTTGGGTTGCAAACGTGATCCGTGCGGGAGGCATGTTTGCAACCTGAAGCGTTCACAACCCGCAGCACCGCGTCTGTGCACGCACGGGTTGCGATTCGGCGCTTCTGTGCATGCGCAAAGCACAATTTAGTGTTTCTGTGCATTCGTGAGCGCCAAAACCTGGAAGTAACCCATTTGGGTACTTCTGGGTTCAGCGCGAGACGCAACCATGAAATGACGCAACCCAAAGCGTCTGTAACCCGAGGTATGACTGTAATTTTAAAATGTATCTGCACACTCTGTGTATCAGCCTCAGGTTATATAATAGCAGGAAGTGACAAGGACACTGGTTTCGTATATCCACAATTTTCTATCATTTGTCTTACATTAATGACAGTAGGGTTTGTATTATTATTATTATTATTATTATTATTATTATTATTATTATTCCAAAATTGAGTTAGGACAGGAAATGTTTCATTGCATGAATTTCCTTAACTGTGAATCCTACACATTGTCTACTCACAAGTGAGCCCTGTTGATTTTAGCAGGACTCCCCCCCCCCCCCGCCTTGCTAAGTAGTGCGGGGAAGGGAGGATACAGAAACTGTTCCTCCTGTTATGTGTTTAAATTAACTTCAATATACACATAGTTATTTCTGGTAATAATGATTATTTGGAAAAATAATGAATTTTTCAAAGTCGTTTTTTATCTGGAAATTAAGCAAAAAGGCAGAGAAAGCAGGTAGAGAGAAACAAATTTTACATGATAAAGGAACCCAAGCTCACCTCATTTCCACTGGTAACTCCTAGGAAGGCTGTGGAATTGCCTTTGGAGTGATAATCCAGATTTAATCCAGACAAGACTGTGGTGCTAGAGGTGGAGAAGCTGGCTGATCTAGGAGGAGCGATGTGACTGGGACCGCACTCCCCCTAAAGGGCCAGGTTTGGGGGTTGGCTGTGTAGTTGCCTGTGGAAGTGTAGGTGAGGTCTATGGCTAGGAATGCCTTTTACCAGCATTACATTAGTTTGTATGGGCAAAAGGTCCTCCAGATAACTCAATCCCAAATATATTGAAGGCTTAAAAAATTTAAGACAGCATTTTGAGTCGGGTCTGAAAATGCACAGGTAACAAGTTCATCTTCCTCTCATCAGCAACCAAACAGCAGCATTCAGTACCAGTTGAAGTTCAGACTGTCCTCCAGGCAGTACCATGCACATTGCATTTCAGCCTTCACTGGTGACTGCTGCATAGATTACCAAGGCAAGGTCCAGTCTCTCCAGAACAGTGTTGCTCTGTCATCAGCATTGATTCCCTTATGGCAAACTCCCATTCTTGGGTGGTAGAAGGTAATCTTCAATTCTAGGGTCCACCACATGTTTTATGCCTGCAATTTTTGTCTGCTTAATAATTTCTGGAATGTGTGCATAGAGGTGCCCTGTGTATTTGTTTTATTTACACGGTGTTTGCTTTCTTCTCTGTTTATATTTGGCCAAGATTTGTTTTTTGGCAACAAATGGGGTCTGGTTTTGCGTCAATAATCCTTGTATAGTTACAGAATATCTGAAACACCAAACTCATAACAAAACACAGATTATAAAAACCGTAACCTTTGATCTGCTATCTTATTTTTTTTATTTATAACGAAGGTTACAAATCCTTCCAAGACGAATTGCAATTAGCGTTAAAATAAATTCTTTAAAACCACAATAAACAATATCAACATATAAAGTCAGCAGGCATCCCACAGGGCAGTTGGGGACAGGTGGCCTTTCGGGTGATGGAGCAGAAGAGTCCAGATGGAGTAGGCTTATTTTCCCATTTGCTTGGTTGGGTCCTTCTCACAGGGCAGTTGGTGGGGTGGGAGAGAGTCCATCCAGAGGAGGCTCTGAGGCCTCCAGGAATCCTTCCCACGGGCCAACTGATGGTGGACGAGCCTGTGCGAAGGTGGGGAAGATATTTCACCTGGAGCATTCTTTGATTCCCCCCCCCCACCTGCCTTCCTGGAACTCACTCCAATGCAGCAAGGGTGAGTCTGGTGAAGTGAGGGGGTTCTATGCAGAAATTGGCTTTGGGCATGGTCCTTTTAGCAGGGGGAGATAATGCAGCCAGCACTCGATAACGAGCAGGTAGAATGTCTCACACTATATTTGCACAGATGGACAACCGGGGAGTGTCGTTCTTACAGCATCGGTTATATTTTGTGGGGAAACTGATTCCAAGCAGCTCTCACAACCCGCCCCCGCCCCACTCCCTTTCCCTCAACAGGTAATAAAATCAGATGTTCCCTCTGTATCCAGGAGGGGAAGGGATCTAGGGATAAATTTCCTGCTCCTGGGCATTAGGACCAGGAATAAAGTGAACAGTTGTTTACTCCACAAAATGATTTTGAGGAGGTGACAATATTCGGCTTCGTGGTGTTGCAAAGCCTACATTTTCTTTAAAATACTGGTGCTGCTGTTTAAATGTGACTTTTTAGCAGCAGCATGCAAACAAAAACATTTTTAGATCATACAGCAATATAAACAAAGTACCGTATATTCCATCGCTTCTCAGCCTTTTGGCTAAGATCAAGTGTAGTACCGTATATTCCGGTGTATAAGACGACCCACAACTTTTCCAGTTAAAATATAGAGTTTGGGATATACTCGTCGTATAAGAAATACGACCCGGCGTATAAGACGACCCCCGACTTTTGAGAAGATTTTCTTGGGTTAAAAAGTAGTCTTATATGCAGGAATATACAGTATTTAACCCTATGTAGATATGCCCCCCCCCTGTTCCCTGGGTGGTGCTATTTGTTATTAGGACCAGGTGTATTGAAACTAATCTCATAGCATAATGTTCTTTACAGAATTCATGTACTCCGATAAACAGTGACATTCTCTCACCGATGCACCTGGAGAGTGAAGGGGTGGGAAAGAATGGGCTCTTGGACCCATTATTTGCCCCTGTTGGCTCCACTTCTGTGGTTGCGTCTTCTCCGAAAGTAATTCAAACACCGTTAGAGATTTGATATAAGCTTTTTAAAATGGTTGACTGTCTTTATCGAAGCAAAAAACAGCAAAAACATCCTATGACTTCTAATATTTGAATGTTGCAGCATGTTTAGGTGTATGTAATATTAATAAGTAAAAAGTTTGGATACATTTGAACTGGAGTTGGGAGTTTCAGTAACAGCAGATATTCTGGTAAGGAATTAATTTGGAAATGCAAACAGGGTGATATCCAACTGAAACATACTTAGAATCGGCCCATTAAACCAGTGGAATAAGTTACTTAAGTCCATTGATTTCAGTGAGTTTATTCTGTGTATTCATGTTTGAGCAAGAGAGAGATTAAATAAGTTCGGCCCTTTTGACAATGTTTGTTTAAAGTAATTGAATAGCACACTTATTTAAAATTGCTTGATTACATTTCCCTTGATGTGAATTAATTAAGTGGTTGGTTCTTATGTCTTTCTTCCCATAATCCTTTGTCACAGGTCCTAGCGCCACCAATCTTATAATAGGCTCCATCGCTGGTGCCATCCTGGTAGCAGCTATTGTCCTTGGGGGGACAGGATGGGGCTTTAAGTAAGCAATGCCGCATGTCTTCTCTTCAGTGGCTATGGCATATCTCTCTTCTGCTTACATCACTAAATTTTGAGTTCCTGCTACAAGATCTCTGGTAATGTTTTACTTTAATAAATCTGTGTTTAGTGAAAGGGCAAAAACATGCGTTTAAAAAATCTCAGAGTTGGCACCAGGATGCAAAGTTGTCAAAATAGCAAAACCAGTAGATTAAGATTAATAGTCTCAATGAATGTGAGCCAGAATGCTTATTTAAAATGGGGAGAGTACAGTGGTTACCTTGGTTTACGAACTTAATCTGTTCCTGAAGTCCGTTCTTAAACCAAAGCGTTCTTAAACCAAGGCGTGCTTTCCCACACCAGCGGGGGACTGAATTTACAAATGGAACACACTCAACAGGAATCGGAACATGTTCTGCTTCCAAGGCAAAGTTCACAAACCAAAACACCTACTTCCGGGTTTGCAGCGTTCTTAATCCAAGTTGTTCATAAACTAAGCTGTTCTTAAAATAAGGTACCACTGTACTGTTTATCTGCTTGTGCTGTTATAAACACCTCATAGGAAGTTTCCCATTATGGTAGGAATTCTAGAGTCTAAATGTACCTGCGCCTGAACATGCTCAGATACCCAGGAACTAGAATATAAAAATATACACCAGAGAGACAAATTGTATGAATTTGCCCCTTCTCGGGGGATCTCTTCCAGTGGTAAAGCACTTTTCAGTCATCTGCTTTAATCATGCAAAGTACAGCCCTGAAGGTGTACTCGCTACAAGTCTGCTGGCCGCCTGCCCTCTGTGTTCACAGCAGATCAACCTAGCTGTCTGAACTGCTTTTTAGAGCAGAAATAGAAAATACGGAAAATGCATGGCTGTTGTATCAATGCTGTATCAATTTTGTATCAATGCAGCACCTTGACATGACTTTGTCTTTTGAAAGTTTCTTTGTCCTCAGTGCTTTTGCTTAGCTGCTGCTTGCTGCTAGCACAAGGGAATTTTCAGCACAGTGAAGCCATGTCGTACATGTTATGTTGCAAGAAGTAACACAAAGCAATTGAGGGGAGGGAGGGAAGGAGATGGTGCTGATGGGTTCTCAATAGGCATGCATTCTCCATCATGCTAGTTCTGCTGTTGAAGACTGTTGTTATGTACAAATGCATTTAAAAGATGAAAAACTGCTTCGGGTAAGGGAAAGGTTGAGACCTAACTCCTTCCCTGCCAGTCTCTGCTCAAACTATATATTCCCTTCTCCCCCTCTCCCCCAACACATACCTCCCCCCCCCCACAACTTCCCCCACTGTAAGGTTTTGGGAAAGTGGCATTGAGATGACAAAAATTTAAGACATACTACCGTAGTCAGTGCCTGGTGAGTAAGTTCGTTTATGGAAATTGGTTTGCAATCTCTGTTTCTCTTTTGAGGAATCCTTTTTCTCAGAGAGTTTACTTGGGAACCATCCCTTTTATTTATAAGATAACAGCTAACATTAAGGTGCTGTGAGATGTGAACCGCCCTGAGATCTATGGATGGAGGGCAGTATAATAAGTAAGTAAATAAATATGCTTCACCAGTTGTAATTAGAAGTGAAGATAGTGTGACGCAACAGTCCAACAGCATCTTGAGGACACCAAGGTGACTTCCTCTGCCGTAGTACTAGAAGCATCTTCTCTATCTCTTTGCACACTTTCCCTACCAGATGGCTCTTGCTGTCGGTATCTGACACCACAGATCATCTGGGGAGAAAAGGAAACACTTGGATTTGTTTAAGTGCTCCCTTCCTGCATTGCAGGGGGTTGGACTGGTTGTCCCTCGGGGCCCCTTCCAACTCTTCAGTTCTATGATTCCACCTTCTCCTTCCCTTCCCATTCGGTAGGTGATCTGCACTCTCTTTCACTATACAGTATACTGTATAGCATTGTAGTTTGGGGAAGTTGGCCCAACCTTCTGGGGGGCTCGTGCCAGATTCCACACATACTCTTGCCTACACACACACATACATGCAGACAGACACACACATTCCCCCCCCCAATTGCTGATCTGCACAAAGCAGGTGTTATCACTCTCTCTGCTCATCAAATGATCAATCTGATATTTGTGGAGTGGATGAGTTGCATGTCTTTCAAGGTGCTGGGCTCTGCCCACCCTAGTGCAGTGTCTACATAAGAATAATTATTTTGCCGCTGCCCCCAAAATTGTGGAGTCTTGGTGGCAGAGCAGAAATGAATTGTTCAGAGGTTGGATTAGGCCCCCTCGAAGGTGTTAGTTTTATTGAGATGAACCCCATTAAATTAATAAGCCACCCATTATCCATTCGGAACCACCTGTGATTTATTATTGTTCACAAATGCTCTCAATCTTTCAGTGTAAATAGTAATAAATAGTTACGCTGAAATGGTATTGCTTGAGCATTTATTTATCACTTTTTTACATACAGAATTATGACATAAATTCAGATCTGATCAATACTGCAGTTTACATATGATCAGGGAATATAATGCTTACCTAAAACCAACATTCGTTTTGTGTAACTGAACAGTTATTGGAGCTCAGATCCGTGAGGCAAATTCTTCGCCTCTTAATGGAGCTCTAAGCTTTCCATGGAAGTTTGTGCATTTTGAGACTCCATATCATGGGATCACAATAGTACAATCATAAACTAAGCCTTTGTTGTATGTGTTGAAAATAGAAAATTGACACAAACCCCTATCAGTGAAATACATATAAAATATTCAGATTTTTTGACTTCTGGCACATATATTTCTATTTTAATAAAGTGTGTGTGTGTAAGTGTAAGTGTGTGTGTGTGTGTATAAAATGTACTTACTGGTTATTAAACTTCATGACCTTTAATTTTACCACTGATATTCTAAAAGTGAATGAAGCACACAGTATATACACCACCCCACACACAATTTCCTTATAAATTACACAATACTATATTGATGTTTTTGACTTTTGTCCATGCACATGTTAGTCATTCATCTGTAGCATATATTTCCCACTTAGATAATACTTTGCATCCTGCGTGTCATTCTAGTGTACGTTATATATACAACGAAATAATTTGGTTCCCCGGTATGGACAACGGTTCGCTCAAAGTATCACAATAGTTCTCCTATTAATTTTAAATGAAAGTATTTTATTCTGTAGCAGAACCTCAAATATGATGGCCTCGCCTAGCTCACAGCTTGAAGTGCATGTTTCTTTGGGGTAAAACTGAAAGAAGTATTCACTGTGTGGAAGAGGCCTAGTCCAGGTAGGCCGCCTTATATTTTGCTGCTTCATTGAATATGTATGAGGGTTACTGTAGAGCCTAGAATGTTTATGGCAATTTGGTAGGAATGAAAGAAAGAAAATTCACAGCAAAGCAGCGGGACAAGGCGCTGGTTTCAAAGGTTTTGATGGTGTAGTGCACTGTGTTTCGGAGCTGTGTCCAACACAGCAGGCACTGAACCATGCATTTAGTTTATGAATACTCATATTTCTGAACTTTATTTGGGTTTGGTACCGATTTGTGCAAGCAGAAGGCCACTCACTCCAGCAGAGCTTTCCTTGCCCCCTTGTCTACACTGCTGCCCAGCATCTTCCAAAAAGCCACTTCTGATTATCTGAACAGGATGGGAGAGGGGGCATGGGGGCCTGCAGAGGGAGGAGGCTGGTGAAATTCAAGAGGAGGCAAGGAGTGGCTTTTCAGATGGCACAGAGGACCCCATTGAGGGCAGAAAGGGTAGGAAATGCCTGTTTAAGCTGCCTTCTGCTCATGCGGGTCCAGATACAAACCATTTTGTATCCAGTACTGTATTCAGATTTTAAAATAATACGGTTCGGTTGAAATTTTCTTTAGTACAAATTTAGGTGTTCACGTGAGAACTTTTCAATCTGTTTTCTCAACTGTGAAAGCTTTCATTTAAATGACCTTTCTGTGTAACTTCTAGACACAATCGATTTTTCTGATAATTTCATTCATGATTTCCCCAAGTGTTTTGCCATAAGCGGTCCTATAATAGAGAACAACATAATGTTGTATGGGTCCCCTGAGGGGCCAGCCCCCAATTTCTGTGTGTGCACCCACAAACAACTGAAATACGTGTGCGTGGTTTTTACAATCCTTTTAATTAAAACAAACAAACAAACTTGAATTCTATGTAGCAGAGGTAGTTGGAGAGAATTGTACTGATGCTGTGCATGATGGAATATGTACATTATTCCTTTTTTAGCAATATATTCTCTCTCGGAGTGTGATGTGGCAGGTACATGTCAAAGTATTTTTAGTGTCTGTGTTAAGGCAGGAAAGGAATCAATCTTGACCTCATGCAGGGTGAAAAAGCAGCACTGTATTTATGTAAGACTGGCAGTGTTGCTCAATTTCTATCTCTGTAATACATTGTGCAGAAGCTTGCCCTCTCCTCTCCTTGTACCAGAGATGGTACAACTTAGTTGTTTGTGGGAACTATATTCTGTTTTCCTGACTGTTGCCCAGGGACTGGAAGCATTGACCTCAGTAGTGAGGCTAACTCAATCAGTGAGGCTAACTCAATCAGTAAGAATACAGTGGTACCTCACTAGACGGATGCCCTGCTAGACGAATTTTTCGCTAGACGAATGGGTTTTGCGATCAGAGGTTGCCTCGCAAGACGAATTCATTTTGCGAAAAATTCGTCTAGCAAATCGTGGTTTCCCATAGGGATGCATTGAAATTCAATTAATGTGTTCCTATGGGCAAAAAAAAATTCAATGCATTCCTATGGGATTTGCAAGACACATTTTTCGCAAAACGAATTGACTCACAGAACGAATTAAATTCGTCTTGCGAGGCACCACTGTATAAGTGTGCAGGGCATGTAGGCAAGCACAGTTGTGGCAACACATTAAAAATCTAAATAAGAGGTGTATCATTGAAGTGTGTCCCTCAGGAGCCAAATGAATTTGCTTGAGTAGCAAGATCTGCCCTGTGGACTGTTGGCAACCAGCTCTGTATCATCTCTTTAAATCATGAATGAGCAACCTCTGGCCCATAGGTATAGTTAGGCCCATCCCAGGTCCCAGTTTGGCCTGTGAGGCTGTTTCCCCAAAGCCACGCCCATCCACTCTGCACCTGGCGTCATACGGGCAGCTACCATTGAACAGTTGTGAGCCTCAACGTCTTACCAGCTGATGGATCATGGCACCAAGCTGCTGGGGTCAACTGCATTATGGAGTTCCTGTAGTGCAGCCGATGGAAAGTATAATAAACATTTGAGGGCTGATTGTATACCAGTAGAATAATCCTAGGTGGTTTTAAAAGCTGCTGAATGTGTGAAACTCAGGTCACTCTAGTTTGCTTGCCATGATCTCACATCATGCGATTAAGCCATATATTTTGCAAATAAGGGAAGACCAGAAGAAGCCTTGTTTCATTGTTGGGCTGATGTGCTACAGATAAGCTACATCTCTCTTCTTCCAACAGACACAGCAAGTACTGTTTTCTAATGTTACCCTTGTCAATATATAATAATTAAAGGATCCAGTATGAGGGAGGGCAGAGGAGATACATTCTTTATATTCATTTTGTATGAGATCTGCAGAATTTTTTTTTATAATGGAGGGTGAAATGCTTAGTATTGCCAATGTACTATTTTACAAACAAAGATAAAGTGATGGTGTGCATCCTAGGTTTTTTTTATTTTTAAAAAAGAAGAATAAAGACATTTTAAATATATATATTTTGAAAAGAGGAAAATATTTCCCGGTCGAAAAGACAGTTTCTGAGTCCGCAGGTACATTTCTTTCTTGCTTTGCATTGCAGAATATAGCTATATCCTTTCCCCACCCTCCTTTGCTTTCAGTTTTTAGAGGGACATGAGATAAGATGGATTCTGCTTAGCATTTTTTCTGGGGGAGGCAAGAATAGTAGCTTGGAAAGTATGGAAACCAACCTGAGGCCTGAAGATGTGTTCTCATGTCTATAGCATCACAACTTTTTATGATTTCTTAGAGGAAAAATAACATGCCAACTTTTATTACCAAGACGGTAGTTAGCTTATGATGTAGTCTTGTGCGCGCTTACTTGGAAGAAAGTCCCATTGAAGTAAATGAGACTTGCTCTTGAATAGACATGCAAAGGATTGTACTGTAAGTATTAGTATTGAGAGACGGAATCTGTCCTAACAGTGTAGTCTGATATGTAATAATAATAATAATAATAATAATAATAATAATAAATACTATATTATTATTATTATTATTATTTATACCCCACCCATCTGGCTGGGTTTCCCCAGACACTCTGGGCGGCTTCCAACAGAATATTAAAATACAATAGTCTATTAAACATTAAAAGCTTCCCAAACAGTAGTGCCCAGAGCATTTCTAGCTATGTAGTTTTTACGCCTATTGAGATTTGAGTTTTATATTTTGTATGTTGTGAACCAAAGCAAAAGGCTTGCCCATAATTTCACTGTTCTGTTGCTTTTGAACCACATTGTTTTAGTACCTCTAGCAATGAAAGGTTAATTGAATAATTGTGAAAAACTGGCTTTGAATTCATATAATTTAAAATGCAGGTTTTGGCATTGATTTCAAACTCTCTCCATCATGAAAAGCATTGTGAGGTATGAAAACATTGTTAGCAAAGACAGTGTCTTTATTATTCATACTAAATTTCAGAGTTAGCCATTACTCTGTTGCGGCAGTGCAAACCCGTATATGTCTGCACGTCTACTCATTGTAAGTCCCATTGAGTGCAATGGAGCTTACTCCAAGGTAAGTGAAAATAGGATTGGAGACTAACTGATTCATTATGGTTTAAGCTTTTGTGGATTAGATGCACAAAATGTTATTCTTAGTTATATACGCACAGTAAAAGAACAATCAGTGAAGCCAGTACTGTAGGCTGTATGATACGAAATGCAGCAGGTCTGCAGAGAATCATGGTCTATCCACAGCTGCAATTGGTGATACTTATCTTTTTGGCAATTCATGCTGGTATTCCAAGGTAGAAAAGTAAAACGAAAGCAAAAAACCTGATCTCACTGCGTTAGAAATGTCAGAACCACCCTTACTGAATGAGCAGTAGCGAGATTACTCCATTCTACTGGAATAATGCAATCACTGTGGGTTAATAGCACATATTTGGGGGCATATTTCCGTGTACAAATGGCATTGAAAAAGGTTCTTATGAAATAATGTACTGATCTGCAAAGTGCATGTTTGAGTTAGTTACGTGGCACAAAAGTGAAGCCTGAAAATGCTGTCTTTTTGCCGTTACCCACAACTTACCACAATAAGCGCAACAACAGATGTCTAAATTCTGTTCACTGCAGCCACCGTTGCAGGAGCATGCAGTGGAGGAGACCCAAGGCTTTATGTTACTTACTGTTAGGGGATCTGTGAAATCCTGCTCTATGTTTTACTGCATGACAATTTGGTGGCGGTAGTGGTGCACATGCCCAGTGTTAAGACTAAATGCATGAGCCCCTTGCTTGATGCCCCACATAAAGCCAGATTATGGGGAGGTTGCATCCGGTTTTTGTGTTGCCTTGTAATGTCTTGCTGTTTATTTATATACAGTACTGGTGTAATAGGAGAATGGACGTTTCTACAAAAAGTTTTGTTTGCTAACAAAAGCAGCAAAATTGCAGCGGCGCAACTAACACGTTCTGGTGTCCATTCTTCTTCACAAGCAGTTTCTTGGCATCCACTGCTGGAGACTGGAAGTATTTTGTTCCCTATTGTAG
The DNA here is from genome assembly GCF_965207765.1 of Zootoca vivipara. Classification (NCBI taxonomy): domain Eukaryota; kingdom Metazoa; phylum Chordata; class Lepidosauria; order Squamata; family Lacertidae; genus Zootoca; species Zootoca vivipara. The sequence continues at coordinate 7,674,770 of NC_142582.1, read as the reverse complement.
TAAAGGCTTGCACAGGGGACCCACAAATTGTTTTATATTTTGGCTTCGTTGAAGCCTTTCAGAACAGCGACTTTTGGCAGCAATAAATGAATAAATCTATGACATATCAGTGATATTACAGAAAAGGGGGGTGAATACAGCTTCATATTCTGTAGAATCCTTAAGAATTAATATCAGAATTGAGCTTTAAAGCCCTCCTAATATGAAACGGGTTTATTTCAAGTTTACATCTCAAGCGTCTTAGTGTGAGCCCTTACTACATAGTGTGATGATGAAAACATGACCTTGTATTCAATTATGCCTAACTGACATATTTCCTGTTTCCCTGTCTTACTATTTGTCTCCTCTTTAACTGGAAGAAATGTCAAAAAGAGAAGATACGATCCAAGTCAACAGGGTATCTAAGGAACTCACTGGAAGAGCTTTTCTGTGCATTACTGGATTCCAGATATGGTGGCTTTTTGTAGTAGCTGCACAGAAGGTACGTCACTGCAGAAGAAAATTAAGACGAGCGATTTACTACAAATGGCAAGTGGAGATATTTATGAAAGGGCTGAAGGAAAACTTGTCCTTTTCGGAGATTCAAATTTTAAGAACTCCCTCCGCTCATTTCTCCTTTTTTTAAGGTGATAAGAAACGGGACAGATGTTATAAATGAACTATTTTGGCCGAAGTTTTTTTTTAATACAAAGAACGGAGCAAACAAACCAAGTGCAATAAGAGAACTGTTTCAAAATAGTCAAATAGGTAAAAAGTTTCATAACCGATAACTTGAGTTCGCATGACCTTTTAATATTAACGACAGACTCCAGTGGCATGATAAGCTAACTTTTGAAATGGTAAACTGCATGGCATATATACAGCAAACGAGCTCACAAGCTCACCCCAAGCAAAGTCTGCATACCAAGAAAACAAACCAAAACATAGAAATGCTGATTCTGGGTCCTTAGGAATTCACGTTCCACCAAGATACACTATTCTCCAAGTTGTACAACCCCTTCCTAATATATATTCCTCATTCATCTCGATTTTATTTGGGGGGCAACCTTATTTAGGGTCCTGCAGGTCATGCCTTGATCTTGTATAGTTTTCAATATAAAAATGAGCAATTTTTGCCATGCCATTCTCAGATAATGACACATTTTCCTAAGGGTTTTGTTCTATGTGTGATTCTATCTTTTCGGGTTGTAAAGCTTTCTTAAAACATTGCTCCCCTTTTAAGTTTTTGTAGCATGTTGTACAGTGGGGGTTCTGGGCTTGCTCTAAAAGGCATATCGCATGCAGACACAGGGAGTTCTAGCAGAAAACAGGCGTGCTTTTTAAATTTGTATGCTTGAAACCAAAAAAACACACCCACCCATCCAAAACCTATTAATATGTATAAAATGCATACGTATGCAATGAATCTTTTCAAATGCATTATTTGCTGTCATGCAGATATTTTGTATATAGTGTAAGAAGTCAACACCCTCTCAAATTAATCACAGAAGTGCCAAGCTTATAACTCTTTAATTTTACCATCTGTTTTCCTTTCTCTATCTCACATTATACGAAAGGAAAAGAAGCCTAAATAAGCCTTAAATACCCATAAGAATACTGAGAGCTTTTAACAGGTTAAGGCTTTCCCATGTGTTGTTTTATAGTCCCCAGCACCACCTCACCTCCCAGGTCCACATCTGTTTATGATCAGTTTATAAAAGCGATCCCAATAGCCATGTCTCTTGAGTTTATCTGTGTATTATGTATCTTTCAAGTCACAGCCTCGAATGTTACTTCTTCCTAGGCTATTTGTGGTTACCGTCATGGCTCAGCTCCCTTTGGCCAAATAAGAAAGGTATCAGTGTATATGTCCAGGTAGAACTTTTCCATGCTTAAGCACAGCGGTAGGCTTAAGTGTGCATTATTCTCCCTCCCCTGGCCCACAAGCCTCTGAGCTCTGCTATCAGGTGTAATTACAGATGCAAAGATCAGCATTAGTATGCCACAGCGAGTTGCATTGTGAATAAAGCTAGCTGGGGCACACTTCTGCACGGTGCTTGTTAAAAGGCTTTATGCTGAAGTTCAGATCAGCGTCCTGCTGCTGCTGCTGCAAAAACGCTTGCCAATTTCCCACGCCTTTAGTGGCAAGACATTCTGCATTCAGCCAGCTATGATTTTCAAGATGGCAAGTATCTTGTAACCCGGATCCTACTGCATCAGATGGTTGTGAATAGAAAGTGCAGTCTCAGCCAAAGCTGGTGCTCATTTATGTCAGCGGTAGGCTATTTTTTTATTACAATTGGCCTTTGGTTTGTACTCCAAAAGCTTTTGTTCTGGTCACAAGTATTCAGGTATCCTAGTATAATTTAGCTGCTCCAGTAAAAATGACCTCCAGTGTATATTGATGTAAACATTTTATCCTTTTAATATTATTTCCCCCATTGCATAGTTTGGAATGGTCTTTAATATGATGCAGGCTGTGATACTTTTAAATTTAACTGTAGGCATTAAGTTAATGAAGTAATGGGAGGGGAGAGATACTTTTCATTCCTCGAGCTGCAGTAGCAGTTGTAGATTATCATAGTGGCCCTCGCCATATAATCCTATAAGGTTTTGTGGCCAAGTCACAGCTGGTTAGTGGGTGACAGAGTTATATACCTGATTGAAATGCACTAAAGACGCAGTGGGAAGGCGGTGTTCCTGGGTTGCATCTTGGTCTATAGCAGGCATCCCCAAACTGCGGCCCTCCAGAGTTTTTGGCCTACAACTCCCATGATCCCTAGCTAACAGGACCAGTGGTTGGGGAAGATGGGAATTGTAGTCCAAAACATCTGGAGGGCCGAAGTTTGGGGATGCCTGATCTATAGCATTCTCAATGCTCTAATAAAGGCAGTCTTGCAGGCTATGTACTGTATCTAACTTCCCTTCTTAGATCTGAGTCTCTAAAAGCAAACTATTACCTGGATCACGCTTAGTGGTAAGGCAAACCATAGCTTAGTGCAAGTGTGCTCATTTCCCCAGTAGAGATGAATGCTGTTTTGCACCTTATTGGGGTCCTGCTACTGATCTGTGCTAAGCCATGGCTTGGCTCAGATGACCTGCTAGGCCCAAACCATGGCTTAACTCACTGCAACAAAAGGACTGGAGGAGGAGCGAGGGGCTGCAGTCTCTGGAAGTCTTCATGCTTGTGTTGAGCCATAGTTTGGCTTAGCGTTACATGCAAACTGAGCATGTTCCCTTTGAGGTCTTCCCACTTGCATCGATCAGTAGAGCCATTTTGCTTAATGTCACTTCGCTTTTGACCATATCTGGGATAAGGGTATATAAATTGGTGCTGGGGTTTCATTTTTGGTTCTGTTCTGGGAGCGATGTGGTAACCGCAGTAGACAATGCCATTCAATATGGTTCTAAAAATCAGATTGTTTATTTTTAAAAAATCTTGAAGTGATTCAAAAAAACATTGTAAATGTGCGATGTGATGTTTTTAATCAGACCACACTGGTCCCCAATTATGTATATATGGTAAGAGTTGGTGTAACTTTTTGTTACACTAGCAGTTTCATAAGAAATATAATTTCTTGTCTAAATTTCTCCTCTGCTGTTCTGTTCTGTGTATGTGTGTTTAAAATACACAAATTTTATGTATAGAATGTAAATGACCACGCAACCACATAGCTCACAGAAGTGGCTTGTAATGTTTTCTGTGGTACTAGAGTTATATAATCAAACCTGTTAAGGTAGGTACTTACTTTTTTAGAATTCATTTACCACATTTTTAAGAGAACATATGTTGCCTATGTTACTTGCCTTTTTTTAAAAACCACAACCAGTGTCATTTTAATGGTGTTTTGACAGAACAAATGTTAAGTTATCATTTCATCCACTATTCTTCTGTTCCATAAAAAGGATTCATCTTGACAGGAAAATGTATGGAAATTTTATATAGCTTATGTTGATATGCTGCATGATCCCACTGAACTGAGCAAATTCTCTACAAGGGGAAAGCTCCACTACGCAAATTGAATATATATATATACATATATAAATATTCTAGGTGCATGTTATAATAAATTACATAGAACTGGAGTTTTACAAAGTTTTCTTTACTATGCAATGATAGGTATTGCACAAACTTAAAATTCAAAGACAAATGTCTGAGGAACTTTACAAAAGAATACTTGAATTTATTTTTGATCTAAGAAGCTTTCAGTCATATTTTATATTCATTGTTGCTTCCACTATTAATCTTCCTTTAAAATTGTTTGTAATTCTTTTTAAAATGCACAATATGACAAACCAGTTTTTGTTTGAAGTTAATACTCATTCATACCTTGTTGGCTGCTGATGAATGGAAAATTCAGTTGTCATTGTTCTGCATATTAGTTAAATGAGTATTAAAGACTTCATGAACATGGAAAGTTACAACTTCTATATCTTTCTTCCTCAAATTAAATTTCTATGTTCCACATCCAAAACCGTGTTGCAGTTTACAAAAAAGATCAGATAGTACTTAACACTGGAGGCAACCCTTAATCAAAACAGTTTACAGTGGTACCTCTACTTACGAATTTAATGCGTTCCGAACGCACATTTGTAAGTCGAAAAAATTTGTAAGTCGAATCCCATAGGAATGCACTGGGAGAAAAAATCCGTAAGTCGAAGCAACCCTATCTAAACCGCATCCAGGATGGTGGTCGGAGTTCCGTTCATAAGTAGAAACATTCGTAAGTAGAGTTATTCGTAAGTAGAGGTACCACTGTATATATTCATTCATGGGAACGCTGTCATAAATCTCTCCCATTGGTAAAACTGTAATACTGAGTTGGTTTCTATCAGACATCAAAAATAAGAGTACGACTGCAGCTTAGCATTACTCGTACCTCTGCAGGGTCATTTCACACATTGCAGAAAAGATGGTCACTGCGTTTCTCATTTGTACCTGTTCCATATTTCTTGTAACATTTGGAGCACATTCACATGTCTGGAAACACATAGTGCCCATGGAACTGCGAACAGCCAAGGCTCCCAGGAAAAAGTTTGACGTGTGTGGTTTTTTTGAGAGACGGAAATTCCATTCAACAATAATAGTGATGATATGCTCGAGCTGCATTGGTAAGAAGCAGCCTTAATGGTCTGACCCTGTGATTTGGTGGATAATGTACACCAAGGAGGGAGGAGGGCGAACCAGAGGCCTGCTTGAGTCCACACCCGTCCTGGTGCAATTTAGCTAAAGATCCCAATCACTCCAATCTGATCTCGTTTTCCTGAGCACTCGGTGATCACCGTTAGTACTTGGGGAAACAATAGAAAGTTGGAGTCCCTGTTGTTGGCAACAGGGAATCATCAAATGTCAAGGACCAAATGGAGCAAACAGCACGCAGACCTAGTGGTGGGAGGAAAATATCCTTAAATAAGAGACATGGAATGATCAATGGTCTTCAATGTCTGTATACTAATGCACAGAGCATGGGAAATAAACAAGATGAACTTGAGCTCTTGGTACAGCAAACTAAATATAACATAATAGGCATCACTGAAACCTGGTGGGATGAGTCTCATGATTGGAATGTAGTAATGGAGGGATACAATCTATTTCAGAGAAATAGACCAAACAGGAAAGAAAGGAGGAGTAGCGTTATATGTCGGGGATGTGTATACCTGTGAAGAGATCCAGGATTTAAAACTTCAAAGCCAAATTGAGAGTATCTGGGTCAAAATTAAGGGAGAGAAAAATAACAGTGATCTCATTGTGAGAGTTTACTATAGATCCCCAAGCCAAACTGAGGATACAGATGATGCCTTCCTGGAACAGATGACCAAGCATTCAAAAGGAAGTGAGATAGTAGTAATGGGGGATTTAAACGATCCTGATATTTGTTGGATGTCAAACTCAGCCAAGAGCATAAGGTCGAACAGATTCCTCACTGGCCTTGCAGACAATTTCAGATTAGACAACTGGGCCAAAGCAAACAATATGAAGTTTAACAAGGAGAAATGTAAAGTACTACACTTGGGCAAAACAAATGAAAGGCACAAATACAGGATGGGAGACACCTGGCTTGAGAGCAGTACATGTGAAAAGGATCTAGGAGTCTTGGTAGACCACAAACTTGACATGAGTCAACAGTGTGATGCAGCAGCTAAAAAAGCCAATGCAATTCTGGGCTGCATCAATAGGAGTATAGCATCTAGATCAAAGGAAGTAATAAATGGGAAGGTAAATGGCTTTTCCGTGCGCTCTGGTTTCCGTCACAGTGTCCTGTTGTGCCAGAAGTGGTTTAGTCATGCTAGCTACATGACCCCAGAAAGCTGTCTGTGGACAAACATCGGCTCCCTTGGCCTGAAAGCAAGATGAGCGCTGCCACCCACCCCATAGTCGCCTTTGACTGGACTTAACCGTCCAGGGGTCCTTTACCATTACCTTTTACCTGCATGCACCCATACAAGAATAAGGGGCATCTACAACGACAACACCTCTGTTGGGATACACAAGAGAGCCTTTAAGCAGAAATGGCTATGCTAGACACAAGCTAGTCCATTACAGTATTACTACTACTTGGCCACCTATTCAACCAAAACAAAACCATTACTGTATTGTTTTGTAATACACACTGTTAACACAAGGAGAACTCGGGTGGCTGTCAAAGTTTAAAAAGATGTTATGTAAAGTAACTACTATAGATAAAAGAGTCATGGAGACGAGAATATTGGTATGAGTCAATAGGATACACACACACAAGGAGACTTCCTGAAAGAAGTAGCCATGAAATGTTGCAGATAATACCAACAGAGAGACTTCTGCTTTGGAGAATAAAAAGGAAGATATGCTGGGAACCGACTCCCTTTCCTGCCTGGAAATCTTCTCTACATAGAATCTACATAGAACACAAGATTCTCAAACGTTATCAAGACCACATGCAACAGGTATGCCTGTATTATCTGATCCCCACCCCCCATTTGCTTACAAAGCCTCCACACCAAGATCATCAAATATTTGTTCCCTCAACTCACCGTGATTCTTTTCAGGTGGAATTTGTATGTCTGCACATAATTTTTTCACTCGCCACTTCTCGACCTGATCAGTGATTCAATATGAGTAACATGCTTATGATGAGTTCAGAAGTGGGCAGGGGGAGCAACAGGGGGGAGCTCCTTATTTAGGGAGGTACTTGCCCCCCTGATCCCCTTTGGCAAGTCCTGGGAGAAAACTACATTTAATACTGCTAATTATTATAATACTAGCCTGCAGGCTTGAGGTTCCCAACCCCTATATTAGACTAAGCCTCATGGCTCATCTCTCTCCCCTATTCTGTGCTAGGCTTTCATATCTCTCTGCCCCCCCCCCAGTCTCTGCTAGCTTTTAAAAACTATGAAACATCTTCTGGAGAAGGAACTCCAAATGTGATGCAGAAAGTGGAGGCAGCAGCAACCAATGCCTGGTTGCTCTAGATTCTTCCAGGTGCCATCCTTGGAGTTATGAAATCTTTTTTTTGGGGGGGGGAGATCTAAACTCTACTTGGAGCCAGCAGGTGACAAGGAAGCTCTTCTAAGACTTCCTAAAAGAAGCCATCAACCTTTGAGGAGAAAGGAGGAAACATGAAAAAATGGTGGTATTGCTGGAGGACCCCAAAAAACTGGCCCAAGGAAGCAACAACCCCAAGGGAAGAGTTGTAGCCGAAGGTGAGCCATCTCCAAATCTTTCCCAACATCAGGGTCTTTTCCAAGGATTCTTCTCATGAGGTGGCCAAAGTATTGGAGCCTCAGCTTCACGATCTGTCCTTCCAGTGCTCCTGGAAGGGCTGGGGAGTAGTCATGCTTATTCCAGTCTTGTTTAAGTATCCAAAGCAGCAGCACCCAGGAACCAGAGAAAGAGAGTAGCAGGCCTGGGAGACCTGAAAGTTTGCAGGATAGTGGACATCTCAATGTTGATAAGAGAAAAAGACACTAGTCTTGAGTTGAAATATTGAATCATTGTCTAGAAGGACTAACCAAAAGCTAATTGTTGAACGGGACGAGCATGGCTCTTTGCGAGCACCGTGCTGATTGGAAAAGAGTCTTCAGCTTTTTGATCAGCACTGACAAACCAGCTGATCAGCAGTGCTTCAGGACACTGCAGGGGTCTTCAAAGCTGGCACCATTGTGATTGACACACCCGTCAAATTTGGCCCAGGAGAAGAAGGGGAGATCTGGCCCAGCAGCCAGAATAATTTCTCCACCCCTAATGTATATAAGATTCCAGCCTACCTATCAAGTTGGAATATGCACAAAATGAAACAGAGGGGAGAATTTATGCTTCCTTTACAAAATGTGAATTTCCACCCCCCTCCCTTTAAAGTGATCAGATTGGCTGGTATGTGGGTTAAAAAAAAAACCAAATTATTTTCCTCACTTCCTGTGATGGATTTTACCTTGGTTCCACTTAACTTTCTCCCACCTGCCCCCAATCAGGGATTTTCTTGAGAATCCATTGAAACAGGGTGACTCACCTCCTTCATGGAGTTGCAACGCGAAATTGGCTCTTTTTATTACCTATGAAGAAGACTAATGGGGAAAGCAGGAATGGAACAAAGGACCTATTGCCTTTATTGCCTTGCCAGAAATTCTCAACAAGTGCCCCAGCAATAAGGGCTGACTTCTTCATTTGCAAAGTGGTGCTTTTTGCAAACTGCAAACGATACACTTAAAACGCTCCTGGGTGTCATTACAATTAATTGTAAAGTACCTTGTAGAATTCCTCTGACCAAAATGAGGGACATTGGCCTTCAGGTCACATCCAGTTAATTGCTGGCACCTTCATTGCAATGTTGTTTTTAAGGTCCTTCGAAAGATGTGGCGTTGCTACATGCAAACAGAGGAGCCTGCATCCAGAAATGGCATGATGGGCTTTGCACCCTGCTTTCAATGTTCCCCATCTCCTGCTTCAGTACCACAAATCTGCAGGTATGGTGGCTATGTAATCTATGTCTTTGCTGTACTGTTGGTAAGATATGAGAGCTATACCCAGTTTCTTTGAACCACTGTATACTAGAGAAATACACTGTTTGGGTACACAAGGTCAATGCAACTATTATGCAAAGTCTAGAAACATTGGGATGGCTCTCAAATTTTATGGATGTATTATTATATAAGCACAGTATGATTACAACATTTACACTGGCCCCTAGCTCCTCCATTGTCTTCCACTCCTCTTGTAGGCCAGTAACAATCAAAATCTGGGAATAGGGAGAACAAGACTGTTTCCCCTCTTCTGGACCTTTCGGTCATCTTTCTTCATTTCTAGTACTCTCTCTCTCAGAAGATTTCTCTTCCCCAAGCTACAACTCTTCTATAATTTCCTCGTATAGTTTGCATGTTGGTTTTTCCATAAATGGTTTTTCCTCTTTTGGGTCACTATATAAATACAAAGTTCCCCAAGCCCTTGGCAATGGGACTGTACCTATCTAAAATATTTTTTAGAGGTAGATAGTAGACTTCTTGGCCATTTCCACCCCACTTGTTGCCCTTGTTTTGCAGGATTTGGGTAGGGTTTTTTAAAAAAATGCAGGGAACCTCTGCAGTATGTCAATCCTGCTTTTCCTTGAGATGACATTAAGGGAAAATGACAACAGGTCCCTTTCTGTGTTGTCAGTTACAGCACAGCAGACATCCACATGTGGTTGTTGCAGGAGAGCACAAAATGCTGTTCTTGATGAGATAATGCAAAGAAAGACAAAAAGAAACACGATCCAGTGAAAATTAAGCATTTTTTTTAGTTTAATTGGTTAAAAGGGGAGAGTTATGTGCCTGATTAAATCTCCCTCCTTGAAACCAATGGGATAGAGGGATGCTTAGTTTTGGTTTAATGTTCTGAGCAAATAGTAATTTTTGTTAATAATTAAACTTGACCAAAGAATTCTGAACTTGGGCCATTTAGGTGGTGGTTAACTGCCTTTCTTTACTGCTGTCCACTAGCAACAGCTGCTGGGAGTGGAGAAATACCAGGTGGTTGCAGGGTTTCAGCCGAGTCTTTGCATTATTTCTCGAGTGAAATCTACAACAATTTTCCTTTGAAGTGCTTGCAAAATAAACCGTAAACTGTAGGAGGGCCAGGAAACAATCTGCTTCAGGTACTGAACCTGAAAGGGGAGGGGGGGTTCTGCACAGAGCTTTGACGCAAGACAAATAAAAGCTATCCACTCCCACTTCTTTATAAAGGGGGGAGGTGGGGGGCATAAGTCTAATACTGCCTTCCAATTCTCAGGAGAGACAAAGTTGGAACAGAGGCTTCCCCTGGGTGCAATTTCAGTCTCCAGAAGAGACTCCCCCCCACACACACACCAGATTCAGGGAGGTAAGTGGATCTCTTATAAGTCTTTTTTTTCCTCCAGAGCAGAGATTGAAAGAAAAACACAAGAGCTTGTGTTGGCTTCAGCACCAAGGAGAGCTCCTAGAAGTCAGGCATGCAGGTGGCGTTTACACTGTCAGAGTTTGATGCTCTTTTTAGCAGCTGTAGAGTCTGCATGCAGCTTCCAAGGTGTGCAAGAGAGCTTGGGAGCCGAGGGCCAGTGGAAATCTGACCCACATTCTAGCTTGAAGCGAAAATCAAAACTAGTTCATGAAAGCCTGTGGCATAATACATTTGTTGATCAGCAAAGTACTGGAGGACTATTTCGTTTCCAGGGGGGGTAGTGTGTTGCGGCACAATCCGCTACGTTAGACAGTGATGGAGTCTGGGCTACTGGTGTCTCAAGCAGCCTTCACTACTGTGAGAGAGGAGTGGGGGATGCAGGAAACAGGCAGCAAGAAATGCAAAACATACTTCACCCCTGAGCTTTAAAAACTAAACTTCCTCTCTTAAGGTAGAGATGTTACTAGTAAGACCGGGAGCAACATTTTGCGGTGTCTTCTGCTTCATCAAAGGAGTGTTCCTCTTCATGGTTCCAGCCAGTTCTTCCCTCCAAGTAGGGCACACCCCATCTGTTTTTCTTTTCTATAGTTCACCTTATATTCTACGCCAGCTCAGTATGCTCAGTCATCATTGGGTTGTTTGGGGTATGATCCTGGTGACACTCACCCCGAGTTTAATATTAGGAGGGGAGAAAGAGGGAATTCTGCATCTTTAACTTCCAATTTAACAAGGACCAAATATATTTGTAAACCTGATTAGCTGAGATAGCAAAGGCAGGGGAAGCAATGGAAAAGAAAGGGGTGGCAATGAAGGGTTTTCCTGTACCTAAAGTATAGCTCATAATCCATAATATACTTGTTCATCAGATAGAGATTATGCGTGAAGTTCCTTAAAGACTGGTATGTATATACAAGGAGCATGAATCAAAGCTGAAGCATCTCTCTTGCATTTAGAAGCAGGAATATTGTTGCCTTTATAAAAATGAGTCGAGGCTTCTTATTGTTCCAGATGAGGAATTCAAATACACTTATTCGTCAATATGAATGCACAAGATTTTATTCCAGGTCAGACTCATGTTAAAATTTAGAAATACGGCAAGCTGTAAACTTGTGAATGCAATTATTCTGCATTATAAACATGTCATGAGACAGAGTTTGCCAACTATAGATTCCATATTTCTTATTATGAGAGAGAGAAAACAAGTTTTTTTAAAATATATATATGTTAATATTTGAGTAATGCACAGAAATCGCTGCTGTTTATATACCTGAGTTTCAAATGCAGTTATTACATATATTTTGATTTTATTCTAATGCTCAAGGTGCAAAAACTAATAATAAATTAGAAGGCATAGATTTGCAAAAATGAAAGCAAAGCAAAAGTGTTAAAATCATAGGGTGTCTTATGCTAAGAGATCCCATAGTGAATTACTATACTGATAGGACTCAACCCCCTACCCCACCCCACCCAGGCAAGCCTTGGCCTATCCCTGTCCCCTATTTGCGGTCTGGTGGTGGCACGATCTCTGGGGTAGGTATGGGTTGAGCGGTCTGCTCCATGGCAAGGCTTTACCTATCCTTGCCCCTTATTCCCCCCCCCACCTAGACAAGGCCCTACCTCCGTTCGGTCTAGTCTGACGGTGGGATCTCTGGGGTAGGTAGAGGTTGTGAAGCAGCCTGATCCGTGGACGGGGCGTGATCTCTGTGGTGGGTGGGGGTCCCTGGGGAGTGGGCTACTGTTGGGGTGGCCTGGTCCCTGGCAGAGGCATGGTCTCTGGGGAGGGCTGGCTCCCAGGGTGGTGGGGCTGGATGGGGAGTGGGCGGGATTGTGGCAGTATTTTTGTTCTTTGCATGTTGGATGTCCACTGGAGGGCGCACTTTTTTGGACAGAAATCCAGGTTTCTACCTGTCCTAGGTATGTCACCTAGTCAATGCATGTGGATAGAAACACTCCCACATGCACACCTGATGTTGTGGCCAAATTCGAGGCCGATCGGGCAAGCAGTTTTGGAGAAAAGTGTGGAAGTACAAATAATGGACTTTCTACATTTTTATATATATATATATGGATTATTTATATACTGCCCTATACCCAGAGGTCTTAGGGCGGTTCACAGAAAAGATCACAACTTATATAATCAGAATAAAAACAACAACCCAATAACACACACACACACCCCAGAAAAGAGCCACATTTTAAAAGGGTATAGGATGTCAAACAGATCAAAGGCCTGGTTGAAAAGTAACATTTTTGCCTGGCGCCTAAAGATGTGTAATGAAGACGCCAGGCGAACTTCCCTGGGGAGAGCATTCCACAGATGAGCCACTGCAGAGAAGGCCCGTTCTCATGTTGCCACCCTCCAGACCTCTCAAGGAGGCGGCACCTGAAGGAGGGCCTCAGAAGATGATCTCAGCGTCCGGGTAGGTTCATATGGAAAGAAGTGGTCCTTTGAGGTCCTGACCGCTATAACAGAGGAAGTGCCTTATACAGTGTCAGATCGTTGGTTCCTCTGTAGTGAGTGCCTTTGGATTCTAGGACTTCACATAAGTCTTTCCCAGACCCACCTAGAGGAGCCAGGCATTGATCCTAGAATGCATGTTCTAGCACGGAGCTATAGCACTTTCTTAAGACGGGTTGGGGATTGTTATGCTCTTTTTGCTCTTGACAGGTTCCAGAAAGTCAATGGATTCTGGCGCCACAAGAAAGCTTTTCCGCAACATGAGAGTCACCCGCTTCCTTTTCATTGTGGGTTTGCTTCATGTGACGCCTTTCTTCTGCCATAGCCAGATGGACCCCATGGCTCTTGGCCGAGCTGATCCCAAATGCTGGGAATCCTCCTCAGCTGTCTTGCTGGAGATGAGGAAGCCGCGTGTTTCTGACTCTGTCAGTGGCTTTTGGGACTTTATGATCTTCCTGAAGTCGTCTGAGGACTTGAAGCATGGGGCTTTGTTTTGGCACCTGGCACAGCTCTTCTGGGATATCTACATGGACTGCGTACTCTCCAGAACCCACGGCTTAGGGAAAAGGCAGTTGGCTAAAGCCCAGAGACAAACTGCAGCTCTCCCGTCTTGGCTCATATTGAGTAAGCAAGGTTAGTACTCTGCATCCAGGGTGCAGGAAGGTAGCAGCAATGTCTAGATCTTTTATCAACCCTAGTCAGGGTGCAAAGGAAGCATTTCATGGGCTTGCTCCCACACAAACCAAATCAGGGTCCTCAATCTTTTTGTACCTGGGGGCATATTTGGAAATCTAAGAACTGGTGCTGAGTGCCACAAAATGCAGTGGTACCTTGGTTCCCGACCTCAATCCTTTCTGGAAGTCCGTTCAACTTCCAAAACATTGGCAAACCAAGGCGCAGCTTCCGATTGGCTGATTGGCCCCAGAAACAATGCCAACAGCTGAAACAGATGTTCAGCTTCCAAAAAACGTTTGCAAACCAGAGCATTTGCTTCTGGGTTTGCAGCATTCGGGAGCCAAGCCATTCGGGAACCAAGGTACAAAACTGACTTCCAAGGTATTAATATTAATTATGGTTGGGAGAGAGCCAGAATCACAACTACCGTACATTATTCCTCAGTCTCAGATCTCTGTCAGTGAAATGTGAATAATGGCAGGTGTTTGAGCAAATGGGAACCGTAAAATAATGGTGTTATTCAGCCTGAGTGTTAAATCATGGACTCTGTGAACTAAAATATAATCATGAATTTTTTTATTTAAAAAAGCTGCAACCTTAACAAGGGCCACAGTTTTGCTAGCTCCTAAATGAGAAGGAAATAAACCAGGCTATCTAAATTTCAGCTAGGCTTTCGTTTCACTACGCAGTCAGCCCATGCTAATTTAACAGAAACATCCACTTCCATGATTAACTGATGAAAAAGAAAAATTGATGGGCCACACAACACAGAGAGAAATATTATCTGGCATCTTATTAAAATGAAGCAAACTGCTGATTCTTAAGCAGGGTAACCATTATAGCAGGAGCATCTTCATTTCATCTGAGCTTCACAATGGCTAGAGCTGTGCAAAATGTTTATTTGGATAGGTTAAAGTTGCCATATTTCAAAAAGTAAGAAACCATGACACAACGAAAGTGTTAGGAAGACCTATTGAGCTTTTTCTCCCCCCAATCTCATGCTTAGTTAGATTTGATATTTTGTCCCGATTCTTTCCTTACTCAACTGATTGATTAATTCACTGTAGCTTTAGTGGTCCCCTGAATGTTGTGTGTGTCAAGTTCATCCAGTGCCCAGGGAAGTGTACAGGTGAGGGATATTCCAGTCCGTGTTCATTTACCATGCAAATTACTTTAACAGAGATTAAATACCTGTTAACACTTGTTAATTAAACTAACTTGCAGCCACAGGCATGAAATGCTTAATTTAAATTAAGTGCTGTACTTCCCCACTTATTCCTGTTAAATTGCCGACAATTAATGTTAATCACTCGCACACCATGTAAGTTTGCAGAGAGCCAGCGTGGTGTAGTGGTTAAGAGTGGTAGACTGGTAATCTAGGGAACTTGGTTCGCGTCTCCGCTCCTCCACATGCAGCTGCTGGGTGACCTTGGGCTAGTCACACTTCTCTGAAGTCTCTCAGCCTCACTCACCTCACAGAGTGTTTGTTGGGGGGGAGGAAGGGAAAAGAGAATGCTAGCAGCTTTGAGACTCCTTCGGGTAGTGATAAAGCGGGGTATCAAATCCAAATCCAAACGTGAGGAGCAGCTGTTTCATTCATTCTGGTTTATTTTACCACATGCAACATTTGATCTCATGATCAGGAAGATCTGAAGTATGTTCGTTGGGAGGGATTAAACATCACCCTCCTCTGATTGTCCCATAAGTGCAAGCATTTTGACTTGCCAGACGCAATGTTCCCCAGTCCACCCCCTGCACTCTGTTCCAAGGTTTCGCCCAGTCTTCCCTACCCCCAAGCCAATTTTGGAGGGCTCAGGGAAGGGAAGGAGGAAGCATCACAGCACAAGTTGAAGTCCTCGTGCAGGGTTTCCGCTGGCAGAACTCATTCGTCGATTCCCACAGTCTTGTTATAAATTAGCTATCATATCAAATAAAGTTCATGGGATGGAATTAAACCTGAAACAACATGGTAATGTCAGGAAAAGTACAATTTTCCAGGTGCATCAGAAATACATGTTTATGTTGCTTTCCCTCCCAACATCTAGGCATCTTTTCACAAATTCAGATGACTCCTCTATGGAAGAAGAAAGAACTGAAAGAAAACTTTATAAGAATCCATGTGCACAAGAGCAGGTCTGCTTCACACGGAAGGATTACTGGACATTTAACAATGAAGGCAAAACTCTTCTAGAGCTGTACAGTTGATTTCTTCATCTGTCCCTCTTTTCTCCCTTTAAACAAATACTGTTGCCGTTTCGGTTTTTGTCTTTAATTGCATTTGAAGTTGTTTCTCCTGGAAAAAGACTGCCTGTAAGTGCATAAACCCGTTGTGAATTTACACCCCGTTAAAATGCGTTGGAGTTCTTTGCAGCTAACTCCCATTTCATTCCTTTCAATGGTACTTGGTTGAAACTAACGTTTCCCAAATGTTGTTTTCTTTGTTAAACTGGAGGTTGGTGCTTGTTTTTATCTTGATTTAATTATGAAGCCTGGGAATTCTGTTTCTTTAATAAGTTTGTAAGTAGCTACCCAACTTATTGGTTCTGCATGTGTAACTTCCATGAGATTTTTTTTTTGGTGGGGGGCAATAGGAAAGGGAGTTTGCACTGGCTTCCCAAATACAGAAAAGAAGAGAATACAGTGGTACCTCGCAAAACGAATGCCCTGCAAGACGAATTTTTCGCAAGACGAAAGCGTTTTGCGATCTGATGGTGACTCTCGCAAGACGATTTCGTTTTGCGAAAAATTCGTCTTGCGAATCGCGGTTTCCCATAGGAATGCATTGAAATTTAATTAATGCGTTCCTATGGGCAAAAAAAGAAATTTCAATGCATTCCTGTGGGAAACCGCAATTTGCAAGACGAATTTTTCGCAAAACGAATTGACTCGTGGAACAAATTAAATTCGTCTTGCGAGGCACCACTGTACTATGCTTTTCATCTTCAGGCACTGGCTGGTACAATTAAAGTCATGCCACTGGGTGCGTCTCCCAAATGCATGCTGACAAATGCGTCAACTGCACAGAAGTAAAAATAAAAACCACTTGTATCTCAGCATGCATAAGACAGAGGTCTCTCTAAGGGAGAAGAGCCCCAGTCACACAAATCATGCCCACCTTACAGCCAGAGTCAGGCTCTGCAACAGTAAACTGTGACCTTTCCTGGATGTGTGCATGTATGTGCTTAATTAAAAACAAAAAACCTACTGTGTTCCTTGTGTCACACTTTGTTGTTTCACACTGACCATAGCTGCCAAGTTATCCCCTTTTTTAAGGGATTTCCCCTCATGCTGAATAGGCTTCCTCGCGAGAAAAGGGAAAACTTGGCAGCTATGACACTGACTGTATTGATTCAAACAAAACCCAAGGGAGAGCCACACCCGTATATTAATGTAATCTTGAAAGGCCTAGAGACCACAATTATTTGCCACAAGCCGTTTGGTAATCTTAAAGGAGTCAAAGGACTCTTTGCTATTTTGAACCAAAAGCTGCTCTGGAGGGAAAGACCCAAAATACAAGGAAGAAGATCCCGAATAAACACCAGGAAGAACTTTCTGACAGTAAGAGCTGTTCGACAGGGGAACAAAGGAGGTGGGCTCTCCTCCCTTGGAGGTTCTCAAACAGAGGTCATGGATTCTTTAGCTGTTATTCCTTGTTTTGCAGCGGCTTGGGCTAGATGACTCTTTGGGTCCTTTCCAACTCTAGGATTCTATGGAAATATTCATTTATTCTTTGACGCCTGAGTTGAGGGAGGTGGAGGCTGCAGGGGTGGTGGCAGAATCGTGATGACACTTTTGCCTCAGGCGGCGAAACAGGATGCACCGACCCTGGTTCCCCCCCTCCCAGTTTAAGAACCTGTCTTGGGAATGATGGTGCTTCAGATATGACAGATCTATAGCCTCTCCCAATCCACCCTGATCTACACTATCCTTTTTTGTCCTCCTTATCCCTGAATTATGGTGCTGGAGGAGACTCTTGAGAGTCCCATGGACTGCAAGAAGATCAAACCTATCCATTCTGAAGGAAATCAGCCCTGAGTGCTCACTGGAAGGACAGATCCTGAAGCTGAGGCACCAATACTTTGGCCACCTCATGAGAAGAGAAGACTTC
This sequence comes from Zootoca vivipara, assembly GCF_965207765.1. Lineage (NCBI taxonomy): Eukaryota > Metazoa > Chordata > Lepidosauria > Squamata > Lacertidae > Zootoca > Zootoca vivipara. The sequence goes on along the minus strand of NC_142582.1, from coordinate 7,657,163 downwards.
CTGGAAAAGACCCTGATGTTGGGAAAGATTGAGGGCACAAGGAGAAGGGGACGACAGAGGATGAGATGCTTGGACAGTGTTCTCGAAACTACGAACATGAGTTTGACCAAACTGTGGGAGGCAGTGCAAGACAGGAGTGCCTGGCATGCTATTGTCCATGGGGTCACGAAGAGTCAGACATGACTAAACGACTAAACAACAACAACAAATCCCTTGAAAACTGAGGGCAGTTCAGTAATGGTGGCAGAACTTATCACCACCTCACTGGGGGAATTACTGTCTATGGAAAGGGAGGTCTGCAGTATCTAATGACCTTCCAGACACCCTTCCTGGAAGCTTAGGGGTTCTCCTTTAAAATGGGTTACAGTCTGAGTATAGGTTACAGGTAGGTAGCCGTGTTGGTCTGGGTCGAAGTAAAATAAAAAAATTCCTTCAGTAGCACCTTAAAGACCAACTAAGTTTTTATTTTGGTATGAGCTTTCGTGTGCATGCATATTCATTGATGGTGTTTGTACATCGTATTGAGCACATTTTGAGAATCTTAGAACATAAAAAGTAAGAGCATCAATAATAAACACTCAGACCAATCATTCCTTGTTTGCAAAAATCATCCTTACTATATTACCCAAAATATTTTTTTTTAACATAAAGATCTGGCCACCGTTAACCATTACATTTAGGAAAAGATTGAAAGACATGCTTTTATTCTGTCACTGAAATCGTTGGTATGATGTAAAAGTGCTCAGCTGATTGGATTTAACCTAAAGATATTGTTTCTGAAAACTCATGCGACAGAGACAGGAACACTGAAAAAATGTCAACATAAATCTATGATGGTTTAATATGCCATTACAATATTAATATTAAAATTAGAATACAAAACCAGAGGGGGGGAAAAACTACTGTAGGGACGTTTTGACTGTAGCATTGCATGAAAATCTGCTGTTCCAGAATATAACCGTGCCAGCTAACTCTAAATGAATTTCTGGACACTTTTGAGAATGAGTGTTATGTAGCTGTCTTTTTTACCTTAGGCAATCAGGCAGTGATGACGGTAGGAGAACCTGTATCAGCATAACCATATTTCCTAGTTGGCGAGGTCACTTGGCTGATAAGATCAGAGAAAGACTTGCAAACATTCTTAGCTGTTAAGAGCAATCCTTCCTTAAGAACAGAGAGCTGACCTGGAAGAGAGAGAGAGAGAGAGAGAGAGCACAGAAATAATATGTGGCTCCAATCACATTTGAACAAACGAAAAGAATCCTTGCCTTGTCATGCAGTGCAAGGAATTTTCAGTTCCCATGTAAGACTGAGATTTCACAATTATTGTACTGGTTATAAATTTCATTTATGAATAGCTTCCTATGCAGCACTGTGAAGCAATTGCACACAATAGAATAAAAACATATTCAAGCAACTGCATATATAAAATCAATTGGAAACCGTGATTTAGTGTCAACGAGCAAACGGATCTCAGTGTCTGGGCTGAACGATGGGGGTGAAGATGCTCCTAGAGGTAAGCCTGATGGCAGGAGGGCCCCACACACTCTCTCTTTACTGATGTGAGGCACTGATGTGTGCAACAAGAATGGTCAGAAAAGCAGAATTAAAATATAGTAAATAAGGAGGACGTTGCAAGTGGGGAGAGTCCTGTTGCCCTCATGTGAGAAGCTTGTGGGCTTCTCATAGGGGTCTGGCTGACCACTTCCATAGAACCATAGAACCGGAAGGGACCCCAAGGGTCCTCTAGTCCAACCCCGTGCTATGCCGCAATCTCAACTAAAACATTCCTGACCCAACCTCTGCTTAAAAACCTCCAAGGGAGGAGAGTCCACCACCTCCTGATGGAGTCTGTTCCACTGTTGAACAGCTCTTACTCTCAGAAAGTTCTTTCTGATGTTTAGTCAGAATCTCCTTTCTTGTAACTTGAAGCCATTGATTCAAATTCTACCCTCCAGAACAGGAACAAACAAGCTTGCTCCATCTTCCTTGTGACAGCCCTTTAGATATTTGAAGGTGGCTATCGTATCTTCTCTCAATCTCCTCTTTACCAGGCCAAACATCCCCAACTCCTGCAACAGAATGTCGGACTATGATGGGCCTTTGGACTTATCCAATCGGGCTCTTTCTATGTCCTTACTGTAAACTGGGCTGGTCATTCTTTAGCATATGATAGAAAGGACACACACACACACACACACACACACACACACACACCTCTGTATCACAAAGAGATATCAAAGCGCTTTACAACCATATAAAAACATAAAACCAAACCATAAAATCTTAAAAAGCTAAAAACAAGTTAAAAAGCAAAAAGAAATGAAAATGTGATAGGAATGTGGACTAATTAAACAACTGAAGTAAATATGGAAAATGACACCGGAATCGATTTGCCCACAGCTAATAGCAACAAAGACGGACCCAGGTGGCTCTGTGGTTAAACCACTGAGCCTAGGGCTTGCTGATCAGAAAGTCGGCGGTTCGAATCCCTGTGATGGGGTGAGCTCCCATTGCTTGGTCCCAGCTCCTGCCAACCTAGCAGTTCGAAAGCACGTCAAAATGCAAGTAGATAAATAGGAACCGCTACAGCGGGAAGGTAAACGGCGTTTCCATGTGCTGCTCTGGTTTGCCAGAAGCGGCTTTGTCATGCTGGCCACATGACTCGGAAGCTGTACACCAGCTCCCTCGGCCAATAACACGAGATGAGTGCCGCAACCCCAGAGTCGGTCACGACTGGACCTAATGGTCAGGGGTCCCTTTACCTTTAAAAGCAACAAAACCATTGTTTACATAGATAAGCCAATATAATTACTCAGAGAAAGTAATGGAAGTATGAGCATATACCCAAAAGAATTCGCTATACCTGATCTTGATTTATTCTGATTAACATAAGGGCCACTGAGGCTGCAGAAAGTTAATCTAAACTCATTAGTGCATTGGTGCACTGCATATCAACAAACAGCAGTCTTAGCAAGTTTGAGTATTTAAAGAAAGATATCCCTTTTTGGCTCTCATTTATAAAATGTCAATATAAGAGGTATCGGTTCAAAGTGCACTGCTATGTGCAGACAGAACTGCCGCATCTCTAAAGTGACACAAGAGGCCTACTTAATAACACACTTGATCAGGCATGCACATTCAAATATATGATAATGAGCCTATAAAATCAGCAGGTGCCGCAATCACACTCTTGAAAAAGGGACTTAGAACCCCCCCCCCCCCGTCGTATTCTCTGGATGCCTTTCTAAAAAATAATTTTGCCACCAGGGAAATGAATGAAATTTGCATCTTTTAAATTGAACGAGGGGCAGAAGTGAACAAGGAACCTCTTGGGTACGAAAGAGTACGCAGCTCCCCTGAAGCTTATCTAAAAGGTGAAAAATAATGACACCAAAAGATCTAATCTTGTTCCCGGAAAACAGGCACGAATGACATTCCGTAAGTGCTTCAAAAGCTAAAAACAACAGGGCACAAGTTGAAAAGCTGACATATTTGCTAGCAGCATCCAAGAATGCAAATGTGGGCATCATTCGAAAGCAGGGCTGTACCACTCGGATCGTGGACACCTGCCAGCTTCTCTTGAGTTACAGACTGAGCAAACAGGCCCACTAGGAAGTTCTCCTACAGAAGCCGCCTTGGAATGGATGGAAGCTGTGCACAAGCTCTTGCCATTAAATGGGGTTTCCATAGGAGAAGTGGATTGTGCCTACTGGGAAACGGGTTTGGCAACAATTCCCAAGTCAATATAAAATGATGTATGGCCATACGGGCTACTCTTCAATACCTTTCTAGTCTACTTTTTGAGAGCACCCTAATGTAGGCAGGAGGCATTTCCCACACCCAACGGCTGTACCAGCTGCAGTGACCACAACAGCAAAATCTGTTCAAGCAGTTCTGCTCTGTTTTGGCTAATACAGATTACTAATAACTATGGCACCTAGAGAGCTGGACCATAAAGAAGGCTGATCGCCGAAGAATTGATGCTTTTGAATTATGGTGCTGGAGGAGACTCTTGAGAGTCCCATGGACTGCAAGAAGATCAAACCTATCCATTCTGAAGGAAATCAGCCCAGAGTGCTCACTGGAAGGACAGATCGTGAAGCTGAGGCTCCAATATTTGGCCACTTCATGAGAAGAGAAGACTCCCTGGAAAAGACCCTGATGCTGGGAAAGATTGAGGGCACAAGGAGAAGGGGACGACAGAGGACGAGATGGTTGGACAGTGTTCTCGAAGCTACGAACATGAGTTTGACCCAACTGTGGGAGGCAGTGGAAGACAGGAGTGCCTGGCGTGCTATGGTCCATGGGGTCACGAAGAGTCGGACACGACTAAACGACTAAACAACAACAACAACAACATGGCACCTAGAGAATTGTCTGAGGTAGGAACGGGAAGATCAGCTTATTTCTCAACTGTGTCAGTTTCCCCATACACAAGTCTATTCCATGCCGTTTCTGCTCTGATCTGTGATTATTATTTTTTACAAACAAAACTTGCGGGAATATTTAGATGTTTCTCACAAAATACCTATTTTCTCTATAAATTCATCACTTCTGAACATATTTCATCCTAAACATATATTTTAAAATGCATCTTGGTACATTTTTGTGCTCTGAACTATATTGCCAACCTGGCGCCCTCCAGCTGGGACTGATGGGAATTGCAGCCCAAAATTCTTGGATGGCATCCGATTGGTGGAGGCTGGAAGTATTATGGCATGAACTTCTATAGGCAATGTTGGTTTCTTCAGCAGAGCTCCCTATGACATTTGAACACCTCTGCTGCATAATGACTTAGTTATGATATATTTTGTGCCGTCACAGATCCCTAACGAACAGGTCCACAGTCTGGTTGGGTAGAATGCCTGAATTTAGGACGCATGTTCTAGGCTTGATTCAAATTCTACTACATGGGCTAAATCCCAATTACTTCAGATCCACAATGGATCGGATTAGTAACGTACCCCTTTATAGCAATGGAAAGTATCACCAACTAGACTAGATTTATATTACCCAGCAGCACAATTATGCTGGTGCCCAGGGGTGTTTTATTTATTAAGAAACAGATGTGGAAGCTGACAGCTATTCTCCGTGACTTGCAGACCGTTCCTCTTCCTCGTTCCACAAGGGGCCTCGCTTTAATCAGCCAGGACATCTTCTCCTTCATAATCACTGCGTAGCTGTGGCATGGAAAATAGAATGCGGCAGCTAGACTGGTGACTGGGAGCGGCCGCCAAGACCATATAACACGGGTCCTGAAAGATCTACATTGGCTCCCAGTATGTTTCTGAGCCCAATTGCAAGTGTTGGTGCTGAGCTTTAAAGCCCTAAATGGCCTCGGTCCAGTATACCTGATGGAGCGTCTCCACCCCCATCGTTCAGCCCGGACACTGAGCTCCAGCTCCGAGGCCTTCTGGCAGTCCCTCACTGTGAGAAATGAAGCTACAGGGAACCAGGCAGAGGGCCTTCTTGGTCATGCTGTAGAATACCCTCCCATCAGATGTCAAAGAAATAAACAACTATCTGACTTTTAGAAGACATCTGAAGGCAGCCCTGTTTAGCGAAGTTTTTAATTTCTGATGTATAATAATAATAATAATTTATTTATTCCCCAGCCACTCTGGGCGGCTTCCAACAGAAAAATGAAATAAAATAATCTATTAAACATTAAACGCCTCCCTAAACAGGGTTGCCTTCAGATGTCTTCTAAAAATCTGGTAGCTGTTTTCCTCTTTGACATCTGATGGGAGGGCGTTCCACAGGGCGGGCGCCACCACCGAGAAGGCCCTCTGCCTGGTTCCCTGCAACTTGGCTTCTTGCAATGAGGGAACCGCCAGAAGGCCCTCGGTACTGGCCACTTTTTTATTATTAATATTCTGTTGGGAGCCGCCCAGATTGGTGGGGGAAACCCAGCCAGATGGACGGGGTAATAATAATAATAATAATAATAATAATAATAATAATAATAATAATAATAATAATTTAAAACTGAGTCGCAAATCAAATCAAGCCCTTTGAGCATTGAGAATTCTTACCTTGCCATACTGGGAGAGACAAGGCATCCTTCAACTTCATCATTAACTGTTGCAGTCCCTCCTCCTCCATCTGCATCTCATTATGAAGAGCTTCCGTTGCTGTGGAATAGTTAGGGCTTATGCTCCTAATCTCATTACTGAGGCAGTCCCTGTTTGCTTCAGAGCTGTATGTTAGTGGAGCAATTCTCTCTTGGGGGCTTTCATGATGAGCAACCTCAGGAGTTGCATTTGGGAAGAGTTGTGCTCTCAGCGTGTTCTCCGGTGACCCTCCTACGTTTCTGGCAAGAAGACCACCCTGTGGTTCCGAAAGCCACTTCCTTTTAATCCAAGAGGAGAGGAGCTCTGAAGACTTGTATTTTGAATATTCCACACGGTTGGGCTTTAACGAAGGGCAACCAGATCCAGCCTGGAGATTTCTGTCCTTCAAGGGCTCCTTGCTCCATATAGTGATGTTCTGCCAGTTTGCAAAGGAAATATGAGATGTGACTTAAAACGTTCATGTACGTGCAGAGAGAGAGGAAATCATCATTTGGAAAAAGCTATAGAGAAGGGTTGCACTAAATAAGTAACCTGGAAATTCCCTTGGATGGGTAGAGCAGCCTTCGCACACCCTCTCGATTAGTGATGGGCAAACTTTTGAGCTTGGTGTGTCAAAATTCGCCAAAAAACTGAGCATAACTCGGGTGGTGTGTCACTTCGAGAAAAAACCCACAATTTCACGATATTTATAGTTTAAATAACAAAAATGTATAACTGTAATATATAACTATATTTAATAAACCAAAAACTAATTATTTAACCAAACCAAACCAAAACCCCTTATTTATCACAAAGTGCCCAGAGTTGTTGAGCTTTTTGGGGGGAGCTGCTGGCCAAAGTTTTGGAGGTTTTTTTGGGGGGTGCAAAAGTTGCTTTGCTTTGGGGGGGATGCCGGTTGCCGGGCATGTGTGCACAATGCTTTGTCCTAGCTCAGGGGCAGTCTCACAACTGCCCCAATGACTATAAAGCACAAGATGATTGGATCTTAAAGGCCCAAGCAAGCTACTTTATTCAGAATCCTATTCTGATAGGTGTGATCCTGTGACATCCCCTCCACGTACAGGGCCACCTCCCCCTTGATAGATTCCCTTTTACGGCCACAGCTGCCCAATGACTGGCCCTGACAGTCCAACATGAATAAACTTGTTGGAATGGCAACTGTGACTCGTCAACTTTCCCACTGACCCCCTGAGTGATCCTGAGATTTTCTCAAATATTCCTGGACTTTAGCTTTTCACCTGTGAAATAAAGGCATCTGAGTTGAGCTTGTTTCACTGCTGAAAATAAAATAATAATAATAATAATAATAATAATAATAATAATAATAATATTTTTTTTATTTACACCCCGCCCATCTGACTGGGCGACTCTAATGACCTTAACCCAAAACCAGGCTGACATTGCTGCCAAATTAGGGGGGGGGACTCTCAGACGTGACCTAAATAACATTATGGTTACTCGAAGGTCATGCTAGCTCAGAGGAGATTTCGATTCTTTTCCTTTTGGACCATTGATCTCAATGGCATAGCATCATTGAATTTGAAATTTGCTTTGGTTGGAAAATCATGGCAGACATGAGCATTTGTACTGTACAACATTTCTTTCTTCCTGATTCAAAGAAAAGGTTTATTAGCACTTTTCTTGCTGCTTCGCCTCAACTTCAGAGTGAAAACTCTCTCCACGTTTCAGAGTCATTTAATCAGTTATCACAATTTGAGCCTCAATAAACAACTCCCATTATGATTCATAAAAGCCGGAGAGGATTAACAGCCCAAGGGGTAGCTGGCTTGGAAATGATTCTCAAAGTATTTAATGGAGGAAATCATATTGTAGATTTTAAAATTGCGTGGTGGCCAGAATGGGCGATTCACGCAATCAAATTGTTAGGGTCATCCTGCCGAAAAGAAATCGCGCCTATCCAATTGGAAATAATACTATAACTAAGGACATCGTTTAAAAAGCTGGGAAACGAAAGCAAGAGATCTTAAATCCTCCCAAAGGAATATATTATGCAAATCTGGCAATAGGTGTATATTAAATTTATTTCAGAAATAGGTGAGAAATAGGCAAAAGCTGAGAGACAAAACCTGGAAAATAATGGAGGTAGGCTTGTAAAGTCCTTGATCAAATCGTGCATGGAGCCCAAAGGAGGCACGAGCCAAAATTCCCTATGTGACTGCTTTCCTACTGTGTGGCTTTCAATTATGCTCATTATGGACTGAGCAGCATCTAGCCATTTAGGCCTAGTCCTCACTGAAGTGCCTGGGTCGTGTCACCTCAGACTGCAGGAGGAGACTCTCCCCAGGATGGGATGTTCCTCCATAAGATCGCTAGGTGCATGTTGGGGATGAAGCTAGTTTTAAATCTTTCTCTCCGACATCTTGGATTCTGTGTTGGAGGGATTTATTGGTCATTCATTGGGGTGGCGATGAGTCATGTGAGGCCCGTGTCTGCAGTTTCAAATACCATGCAAGGGAAAGCCAGGTCTTAGTCACGCCTTGGACTGCAAGAAGAGTCCCATGGACTGCAAGATCAAATCTATCCATTCTTAAGGAAATGAGCCGTGAGTGCTCACTGGAAGGACAGATCGTGAAGCTGAGGCTCCAATACTTTGGCCACCTCATGAGAAGAGAAGAATCCTTGGAAAAGACCCTGATGTTGGGAAAGATTGAGGGCACTAGGAGAAGGGGATGACAGAGGACGAGATGGTTGGACAGTGTTCTCAAAGCTACCAACATGAGTTTGACCAAACTGCGGGAGGCAGTGGAAGACAGGAGTGCCTGGCGTGCTATGGTCCATGGGGTCACGAAGAGTCGGACACGACTAAATGACTAAACAACAACAGTCACGCCTTGTGGATCCAGAAGGCCCCACTTGTGAAAAGAAACGAGATACTTCAAGCAATCAAGGGTGAATTGTCCCTAAGCAAAGAGCCGTTGGCCCCATTCTGTTACCTTAATTTCCTCTCTCATTTCCTGAAGCTCCAGCTTGAGGTTACCCTGGCTTCCCAATAGCTCACGGATCTTTGCTTGTAGTGCATGGTTTCTGTCTTCCTGAGCCGAGTGAAGGAGCTGTATTTTGCCCTTGCACTTGTTCAGTTGCTTCTTCAAGTACCTGCCAGGAAACACAAGGTTTCCAAACAAACAAAAATAATTAAATAAGGCAACAAGGGGAGCTTTCATATACTGTACTGTACTGGGTTTTGTGAAGGCAGACCAGGAAGCGCTGGGAGTCCAACGACTTAAGAAGTGTGTACCATATATACCAAAGACTTGTGTCTTTCTTACTGATGGTTGTTGTCTTTCAAGCTATCTTATCTTACCTCCAAAACTGCACTGCTCAGGTGTGCTTTCCGTGAGGTTATTCCAGAAAATAGCTTTCAGCTGATATGGAACATGGGTTCTACTTCTCAACAGGCTGCCAAGCAAACATCCCACCAGTGCACCTTTTTTCTGTGTGCTGCCTCTCCTGTTATATTTTATCAAAATCTATGTTGCTGGTTTTTATTATTAACAGCTTGGGCCATACATAACTTAGAGCAGGTGTGAGGGATTGGTCTTCGTTGGTGGGCTGGATCCAGATCTGGCTCATTCTCTGTGAGGTACGTAAGCCTGGCACTTGAGGCTGCCACCTGGCATCATTTCATTTCAGATGGTTCAACTTCAAATGAAGACTCAAGACTGTACTCAGGTTTAAGCACGAGGCTGCGAAGGGAGACTCTTAGTAGCTGCAGCTTGGATTCCACCCAGCGCTGTAAAGATTCCTGCTCAGAATTTGGCTTGCTTTTGGAGTTGAATTTCTGCCCAGTGCCCCACTTTCAGCAGGGATCAGTGTAGTAGTGTTGATGTTGTACTACCTGTGTTTGGCCTGTGGTGGCAGCAGAGTTATTTGGTTGCAATGGGACCCTTTCCCCAGTGGTGGCAGTATAGGATTATAATCTCCATTATGTCTGCATTGATGGCCCCTGGCCATTTAAAAATGAGCAGTTCGATAAAGTCTGCTCTTCCTGATGCCTGACTGTGAGGCAGATTCTTTAAGGATGCTTCCCTCACCAACAGGTTTAATTGAACAACAACACCAGAGCTTGGGACTTTTGTAGGCCCTTTGTCCTCCTAAAACAGCTGAACAGTAGAATACCTTGATTTTTTTTTGCCCAGTTTTCTTCAGTTTATTTAGGCAGGGTCCTTTTAGCTGCTACTGCCACTCCTGCTTGGTTGCCTGGGCAACCTTCCCCCACCGCCATGGCTACCTGTCATTGACTGGTTGGATGCAGAGGAATGGTGGGAGGAACCCTGCAGTGGAAGCCAACCCTAGCAAGAGTTGCATTGGACGCCAAATCCAAAAGATGCTGCATGCAACCCCACTGACCAAGGAACAATCAGAAGTGTACTTTAAAGCTCCCAATCACAGCCATGGCTTGACCAGGCCCACATCTGTTGTGACATCAGTTAGGATCCCAGGGGTGCCGACTTTGGCATGCAGGCTGGAGGTTCCCTATCCTTGTCTTAGATCAGGTATCCCCAAACTTCGGCCCTCCAGATGTTTTGGACTACAATTCCCATCTTCCCCGACCACTGGTCCTGTTAGCTAGGGATCATGGGAGTTGTAGGCCAAAACATCTGGAGGGCCGCAATTTGGGGATGTCTGTCTTAGATAATGCCCCCCCTCCCCCACTTCCGCACAGTCTTTAACATGAATCGAGCCTGCAAAGAGACAGTCTTGATGGCTGCGGAAATATTTCCCCTTGGAAACCCAACAACACGCATGAAACCTTTAAAAAATTTTTTTAAAAAACAAGTGCTATAACTTAGGGTTGCGCCAAATGTTTTGTTTCTTTAGCTGAAAGTTATGCATTGGCAGAGGGTGGGTTGTGAAGGAAATATTTCTCTGGGCTGCTTTGTTGCCAATTTCCCTTCTTAATTGCTGCTTCTGCTCCTTCTGCTCTTGGTTGCAATCCCAGCAACCACCTTAGTCAGGGATATTGTCATCACACGGCCAGATCGGATCAGCTCCAGCAGCGTCAGCATGTCATCCTAGTGATTTCCCCAACAGCCTATTCCAATTTCTGCCACAGAACTGAACAGATGTTAGGAAGGAAGCCTGGGGAGGAGCCCTACTTTGCACTGCTAGGTTGTGGGTTCGGTGACCAAGATGGCAAAAAATGGAGAGCGCCCAGTGCGTTTACATATGCATGTACGATTTGCTTCGCTATTCACTAAGCTAGCAAGGCAGGATGAATGTGATGGTCACTTTTCCCTTGCTTTCTTTGCTGCCAAGGGATTTTTTGTGCCGTTTCCTCTGGCGTCGCAACTCTTGCTGCTGCCCTTTTGTGATTGCAATCAAGGTGCCACCCCCACACCTGAACGGAAGTGCGAGAGATTACCTGCCTACTCTCTATTCGAGATGGACCCCCGGACACACCTATCACCCACTTCTCTGATCTAGCAGCCGAATCTGATTGATGATAAGTGCTGCCCCCCTTCAAGCCGGCTGAGCCACTTTGCTGCACTTGCTGCCGAGGCAGGGATGCAGAGACAAACACTCCTGAACGCCCAGGAAGTAAACCACTAATTGAATGCCCCATTCCTCCCACCCCAGCTATGCTCTCATCTGGGCTACATGGCTTCCACATGCTTTACAGTCCAAGGCTCAAGGATCTTAATCAAGGCTACAGACATCCGCATACCCACCTCCTCTCGCTCTGAAGGGCCTTGATGGATTCCTGTGTTTTAGCCAATTCCGCCTTAAGAGAAGCAAGTGCCTGTGGGAAGATGAAGGGGGGGGGAGTTCATAGCAGATGCACAAAATAGGCAAAAAGTCCTGTTTTGCTGGGCAGCTAGGCAAGAACTGCTGCCTTTAATTGTCCTCGCTATGTACTTCTGGTTAGAATGGGGAAAACAGAACGAGGTGTGTGTGTGTGGGGGGGGGTCACAGTCTAACACAGACATAGGCAAACTCGGCCCTCCAGATGTTTTGGGACTACAGCTCCCATCCTACCAGACTTGACTACTGCAATTCTCTCTACGTGGGGCTGCCCTTGAAACTGTCCCAGAAACTCCAGCGGGTGCAGAATGCTGCAGCGAGGCTCCTCACGGGGTCCCTGCCATGGGAGCATATTCACCCAGTGCTTTACCAGTTGCACTGGCTCCTGGTGGAGTATAGGGTCAGGTTCAAGGTACTGGTTTTGACCTTTAAAGCCCTTTGTGGCTTAGGGCCCTTGTATTTATGGGATCGCCTCTCCTGGTATGCCTCGCAGAGGACCTTAAGGTCCATGAATAACCATAGTTTAGAGGTCCCAGGCCCTAAGGAAGTCAGACTATCTTCCACCAGGGCCTTTTCAGTGATGGCTCTGATCTGGTGGATTGTTCTGTCCCATGAGACTAGGGCCCTACAGGATTTAACCTCCTTCCGCTGGGCCTGTAAGACAGAGCTATTCCGCCTGGCCTTTAATTTGAACGCAGCCTGATCTTTTATTTCCCTTTTCTTCCCCCCTCCTTCCTTTTTATGAAGATTACCCACTCTGGGACCCCACAGCTAATTCTCCCCTGGCTGCCTTGCTGGCCCAAGTAGGACTATTGTAGCCAGCTAGCCCTGGTGACTAAAGGTAAAGGTACCCCTGACCGTTAGGTCCAGTCGTGGACGCCCTTGGGGTTGCGTGCTCATCTCGCTCTATAGGCCGAGGGAGCTGGCGTACAGCTTCCGGGTCATGTGGCCAGCATGACTAAGCCGCTTCTGGCGAACCAGAGCAGCACACGGAAACGCCGTTTACCTTCCCACCAGAGAGGTACCTATTTCTCTACTTGCACTTTGACGTGCTTTTGAACTGCTAGGTGGGCAGGAGCTGGGAACGAACAACGGGAGCTCGCCCCATTGCGGGGATTCGAACCACCGACCTTCCAATCGGCAAGCCCTAGGCTCTGTGGTTTACACCACAGCGCCACCCGCGTCCCTAGCCCTGGTGACTATCTAATGTTTATTGGATGGATTTCCCCCAAATTGATTTTTGAACTTTGAATTTTATTGTTATTCATGCTTTTATCTTGTATTTTATGCTGCTTTTATGTTGTATTACAATTAAGTGTTTAAAATTTGTTTTTAGCTGCCCTGAGCCTGGGTTTCTGAACCGGGAAGGCCAGGGTATAAATAAAATTTATTATTATTATTATTATTATTATTATTATTATTATTAGAGGCTGCTTATCCCACAGAACCTTTATTATATTAAGAAAAAATATGCTTTTGTTCTTCCTTTATTCTTTATTTTTTCTCTCTCTCTTTGATTCTGTTATTTTGTTTCGTTTTTTTGTATTTGATTGATTTTTCTGATATTTGAGGATACCAAAAGGATAACTTTACATAATTATGTAAAGATGTTATATTACGTTATATGTTATATTAAGTTATATTATGTTCTGTTATATTTCTTTATATTATAATATGTTTAAAAAGGTAAAGGGACCCCTGACCATTAGGTCCAGTCGTGACCGACTCTGGGGTTGCGCGCTCATCTCGCATTATTGGCAGAGGGAGCCGGCGTATAGCTTCCAGGTCATGTGGCCAGCATGACAAAGCCGCTTCTGGCAAACCAGAGCAGCACATGGAAACGCCGTTTACCTTCCCGCTGTAGTGGTTCCTATTTATCTACTTGCATTTTGACGTGCTTTCAAACTGCTAGGTTGGCAGGAGCTGGGACCAAGCAACGGGAGCTCACCCCGTCACAGGGATTCGAACCGCCGACCTTCTGATCAGCAAGCCCTAGGCTCAGTGGTTTAACCTACCGCACCACCTGGGTCCATTATTATTATTAGAGGCTGCTTATCCCACAGAACCTTTATTATATTAACAAAAAATATGCTTGCGGGAATAAAATCAAATTTACACCATTTGCAGCTTACAAAGTATCAGCACATGCTGAGCTGGTGTTTATTGGAGCCCCAATGCTCAGCATTCATTACCTGACTGGATGTTTTCTCTTGACATAGTAGGCTACTGTCGTTCCCCATCGTCCGTCCTTGGGATACTTTGGCATCTAAAAGACTGCTTAACTGCCGGCCTAAAGTACTATGCACTGAGCAGACAGGATTAGGTGGCACATGCCGCCTTGAAGAAGTGGAATGACTAGAGCAGAAGCTGCAAAGATAAGGTAGAGAGGAATAAAATGAGATGCTGAACAAACTCCCTCCTCCCCTCATCCATATGGCAGCCAGAACATTTTCATATAAACAATGCTCTGGATCCAAATAACTGCACAGTTAGTTCTGCATGCGCAAGAGGTGTTTGGAAGTCTGATCAGAAGTCCCCCCTGCCCCGCCATGTTGCATATCAAATCCTCCTATCAAATTAAGAAGAGTTTGTTTGATTGCAACATCAAATGGCATGGGTGGGATATCTGCCATTCCAAGAAGAAGTCAAACACTGCAGTGAACACATGGAAGATTTTTGCATGCACCAAACTATCCCAGATGCAGGCTACATTTTAAGCATAGCTGAAGACCAGAGCGTGGTTTATGGCAACCGGCAGGCAGCTTGAGATACTAAAATATTACAAGGTTCTTCTGTTATTGAAGCAACTGAACTATTGGGAAGGAAACAAAAAATTCAGAAGACAGTGAAACTGGAGGGCGGCGGAAGATCCATTAATTAGCAAGTACGTACAAAAGCATCCACCATCAACAGAGGTATCTAATTCACAATCGTTATTTGGAAGCAGTAAAGTAAGAGGCAGCTTTCAGATGCAGCCACCCAATGCTGACTCAGGGGCAGGTACTGATGATAATCTCTGCCTCCAGCCCTGTAATTCCTTCTTGTTGGCAACTGTCTGTCTTGGGAGATCAAGGGCGTCTTAACCATTGGGCGTAGTGGCGCGGCGAGCCAGGGGGCCAAGCAGTGGAGGGCGCCAGGCGGAGAGTCCGGGGAGAGTCTGGGGAGGGGAGAGCGGGGAGGTAAACGAGGTAGAGCGGGAGCTTGGTGCCTGCATGCCTCCAGTGCTTGTTGGAGGCGGGAAGGCTCTGGATGTTTCCCCGCAGTCCGAAGCTCTCTCCCCTGGCTCCGCGTGGTGTGTGCTTGCATCCCAAGCTCTGCGCATAATAAATGTGACTCTCCCACCGCTCCCCCCATCCACTCTACCTCAAAAGATCCCCACGCTCGAGGCTACACGCTGCAACTGCTGCCCCCAGCGCCCCTCCCTCCTTCCCCTGCTTCTCAACCGCCTTGCACGGAGCCTGCCTCCTCCCGCTGCCCCCACCACCTCGGCACTCCTTCACACAAACCACGTTTCCTTCCCCTGCCCAATCCCCTCCCAGTCACGCTCTCTCTCCTCCGCTTCCTCCCCAAGCAAAAAACGCAAGCGGAGTTTGCAACGGAAACAAAGAGGAACATTTTCCATTTGCGTTGACCCCTCTGCAGATGAGGGAACGACGTCACCCTTAGGGATTCTGGAAATGCTTCTTTTCTTAATGGCCTGCTCAGCTCATAAAGCTGAGCACAGGGAAAGATCAAATGAAGGGAAAGCATTTTAACATGATGAAGCAACTCGTTACGAAGTTATTAGGCTGGAAGTGCAATACTGAAGCCCAGCTGAAGGCTAACCAGAGGCGGCCTTCTTCCCACGCTCAGTGAAACTGCAGGAAACCGAATTTCGGCTGACATTAGGCCAGGGTGGCAGGACTGTTGAGGAACGTGGTCTGGAGAGAATCCCAAGGGGCCAGACGAGAGAAGCAGCCTACGAGCTACAAACACACAGCATCGAATGATGCACTCACTGTGCACGGCTGTCAGGAGAGTAGCCTGCATCCCCCATCACCATCAAGGTCTTCCTTCTCAGAGCTTCCTTCCTCTCGCAGCGCCCTTGTAGCAAGTTGTTTCGGATGATGCGGAAAAACAACTTTGTCCTCTCCTTTGTGGACACCTGTCCAGGTGGCATGGCAATGGAGAAAGAAGGTGGATATACAAAAGAACAGCTAAGAATGTTAAGAGTTGGCCCAGGTAAGATATATGAGGGGCAATATGGGTTGGAGGGAGAAAGCTCCTTGGTTCATTTGGAAATGGTGAGGGGGGGGGGTGACGAGAGAGATATCTGTAATAGATGAGGAAGGGCTGCAGGAAAGGGGGGGGGGGGAATAAGATTAAAGTGGGGTTCTTGGAGGGAAATGGGGGAAGGTAAAGATTTGTTTATGTAAATACAATAACCAGCTGAGGGCCTTCTGGCGGTTCCCTCCCTGTGAGAAGTGAGATTACAGGGAACCAGGCAGAGGGTCTTTTTGGTAGTGGCACCCACCCTGTGGAACGCTCTTCCAGCAGATGTCAAGGAAATAAAACAGCTATCTGACTTTTAGAAGACATCTGAAGGCAGCCCTGTTTATGGAAGTTTTTAATGTTTGATGTTTGGTTGTGTTTTTAATATTCCGTTGGGAGTCGCCCAGAGTGGCTGGGGTATAAATAAATTTTTATTAGCATTAGTATTATTACAAAAACTAAAAACCACAAAATTATAAAAGCAGCCCCAAATAGCAGTATTAACACTACACCAGAAAGCTTTCATTCAGAAAGAAAACCACAGTTGCCTAGTGCCAAAAGGACAATGAGCCAGGTGTCAAGAGAATCTCTGTGAGGAGAGGACTCCACAAATGGGGTGCCACCACTGCAAAGGCCCTCTCTTTCTGATAGGCACCCACTTTGCCTTAGATCAGGGGTGGGGAAACCTCCAGCCCTGGGACCCGTGTTCAGAGATTGGGGTGGTGTGCAACAATATATTGTGGCTAAAATATCATCCTTTCATTTCCTAGGAAATAACTATTTCTTAACACGAATCAATCTGATGCATGTCAGAATGCAAAGCTTAGCACCAACCACCCAGTTAACTCAGCATTCAGTAGACTAAGCAATAGAAGTGAATGGGTCCATGACTAACCGGCACACAGTGCTCCATCACAGGGTGATATTTCTTGTGGGGTTTGCAGAGTTGTCCAGTAAAGAAACAGACTTGGCAAATGTCAAAGTTCAGGCACTTCAGGCAACGATATCTGGCCAGACAAGAAAAGAAAAACTAGTAAAGACCAGTAGGGATGAGGAAAGAAATGCAATTCAGTTTGCATTTACAGCAAATTTATTAAATCAAATCAAAATGAGAACTAGAACGCAGCCATCCTTCCAAATTCACACTTATCTGAATTTTGTGGTGCGGTTGTCCAGCCAATGTTTACAAAAATGCACATATTACCGGGGGGAGGAGGTATGCATCAAAATTAAGATACTAGTAAAAGTAATATTCAGGAATGTATTACATTGAGAGAAACTGCTAGGGGGAAATGTGCACATTTGCTAACACTACAAAAATGCGTTTGTTAGGCGAAATCTGCACTAAAATGTTGAAGAATTTTCAGGAGGGATTTTTAAAAAATCTGCAAATTGCTGCAGAAATGTGGAAAACTGGATTTAAGATTGGAAAAAATGAGAAATAAAATGAGAAACTGACTTATCCTCCTATTCCTAGTGGGAGATTCACAGAAATGGTTCGATTCGCTTGAGAGGAATATCCATGAGTAAATGAAACAATAAACACCAAACGAGAATTTCCTATAGCTCCATGAAACTAGATTCAGCCATCCCTCAAAACTAGATTTTTTTGTGTGCAATTAAGTGGCTGAATCTGTGAATAGCACTGGCCTAGTTATTATGATCGTGATACAACACACCTTAGGCCAGTGATGGGAAATCTCTTGCAGATGTTACATTTGACCTGGTGTTTGACCATTTCTGTTGCTGACAATCTGTAGCAGGTGGGGAGCCAGAGGAGGATGGCAGGTTCAGACTGGAGCCAAGCTAAGAACCTCTCTTCATCAACTGCAGAACCCAGAACCTGAAAGAAGAGAACACTAGTTGTCAGGGTTGTAGTGACTACTCTTGA
The DNA here is from genome assembly GCF_965207765.1 of Zootoca vivipara. Lineage (NCBI taxonomy): Eukaryota > Metazoa > Chordata > Lepidosauria > Squamata > Lacertidae > Zootoca > Zootoca vivipara. The sequence continues at coordinate 7,639,181 of NC_142582.1, read as the reverse complement.
GTAACGACCTTCCCCATGCTTGTCTTTCAGACGTTTTTATTGGTGCACATTATTTACAGTGTAACGAACTGCTGATTCCAAGTCTACCCACTCGAGTCAGATTCCTGCACTGCCCCCCTCCGCGTTCTGGACCAACATAAAAGCCTCTGAACTGAAAAGTGCCTCCCTTTCCTCCTCAATTCCGGCGTCGGGGGACGGGTCTTCTGTCTGACCGATTGATTCCTGTCCTCTCTTTCTGCCTCCCTCTCTTCCTGCCTATGGAGCAGGGGCTCTTGGATGTTGCCAGAGCCCTGGCACTCCCTCTCCGTTTCCTGACTTCCTCCATCAGACCCTTCGCTCTCATGACTGCTGGGAGACTGGCTGCTTCAGATGAAGGGGGGTTCTCTTTAAGCCCTCCCCCTTACACTAGTCCTTAGCTCAAACAAGAACTTTGTCTCAGGCACAACGTGTAGCACAAAGTCTGACTTTCCGTTGGGAAAAAATCACTCTAAAAACTAACCCACAGGTTTTCTACGAGTCTGTGTTGAAATCTCATCTATAATTGCGAAAGAATCCAAATAAGACATACTTAAGAGACCCATTAAAATCAATGCTCTTAGGTTAGCCCTCTCGCTGATGTCAATGGGTCTACTCTATGACTCAGTTGAAGACAACTCTCTGGTTTTGGAGCGAATCTCTATCATGGCCAGGGCAACTCAGGCGGCAGAATCCACAGCAGCACCCCACCCCCTCATTTCTGATGTAGATCTTCACTCACCACTTCTTCCTGGCGGGGAGGGCGGCACCAGTTTAGTGATTCACCTCAGGTGCCAATGGCTGCTAAATCAGGCTGGGGGTCCTTGAAATGGAGAGGCTGCTCTCACGGAGGGTGGAGAAAATAACTGAGAAAGAGCTGCAGTTCTTACACAGCTCTCTTGCCGAAGCAACAACTCAGTTCTGCTCTTATGGAGTCTCCAGCCCAGGCATCCCCAAACTTCGGCCCTCCAGATGTTTTGGACTACAATTCCCACCATCCCCTACCACTAGTCCTGCTAGCTAGGGATCATGGGAGTCGTAGGCCAAAACATCTGGAGGGCCACAGTTTGGGGATGCCTGCTCCAGCCTGAGTCTTGCATGGAACAATCCAGGCAGGGCTGACCCACCCATGGGGCAAGGTGTGGTGACTGCCTCAGGCGCCAGGATTCACAGGGGCAGCAGATCCTAATGTCGATCTTTATTTTCCCCTTGTTCCTGGTGAAGATCTTCACTCAGCCCTCCTTCCCTGGTGGGGAGGTGCCATTTTGTGGTTCGCCTCAGGTACCAAAATGTATTGGGCCAGCCCCGTATCCAGGGTACCAGTGAAGGCGCTACTGAGGCCATTGCTCAAAAACAGGGGTCAGCAAACTTTTTCAGCCGGGGGCCAGTCCACCGTCCCTCAGACCTTGTGGGGGGCCAGACTATATTTGGGGGGGGGGGAATGAACGAATTCCTATGCCCCACAAATAACCCAGAGATGCATTTTAAATAAAAGGGCACATTCTACTCATGGAAAAAATTCTGATTCCCGGACCGTCCACAGGTTGGATTTAGAAGGCGATTGGGCCGCATCCAGTCCCCGGGCCTTAGTTTGGGGACCCCTGCTCAAAAAGGACAGAATGTCTTTTGTGACAGTGATAGCGGTCCTCATCAAGGTCCATACGATGCGAGCTTAATTGGATCTGGTCTCTTACAGTTCAGGAAATCACTCTGTTTTGTGACAGAAGAATGAAGGGACTGTGCAATTAAGTACTATAACTCAGAAGTGCATTTTCTGCCAGTGAAGATGGTTATATATGACCCAAGCTACATTTGATACTGTATTTTAACTTACCCCACTGAAACAACTCTTCACTGCAATTTCCACGTTGGACAGGTTACGGCATTCTCCCACGACTGCCAGGATCTGCAAAACACATTGTCACCCTCAGCAAAAGACCACCGCCATCACACGGAATGAGAAGAGGCTATATAAAAATAAAGGGAACTGAAAAAGGCATTTCTGCCCTGACAACAGATGGTGGGTTTTATTTAAGGTGTCACACCTGAAACTTTAACTCTGTGCATGTATGTTGGCATGTCAGTGTGTTGTCATGACCTAGGACTCTGGCTGAGGGGAAGAGGCTAAGGATTGAGAGGGCATATTAGACTGGGATTTAGCTTCAAAATCAGCCTTTAAGAGCCCTTCCTCTTCAGGAGTTCTGGCACCGAGGGAGGCCATGATGACAGTGCCTCGCTCCCATCCAAGGGTCCCCAGAATCTGATGTCTGTCCTTTCTTAACTAGCTGATTCATTCCTCCTTGTCTCACCCTCTCTGATCTGCACACCTCATTTTTCCTATCTCTCAGTATTCTAGGAGACTCTGAAGTGAACAAACAGGGATGCTTTGGGAATATCCATCAATCAGTTATCCATGTTAGGGCCATGTAGTTTTTCTCACCCGTCTCCTTCAGGAGATTCACCACTTCTCCATTTCCACGTTGCTGAATTACCTGGAGCAAGTCTGTTAGCAGGTTCCGCACACCATTTCGAGAAATATGAGTCTGGCTGCCGCTCCTTCCTGCACAGGTTGCGTAAAGCTGAAAGAGAGCTGACAGTACCAGAGAATATCAGTCAGAATTCCTGCAGAGTCAAGAGAGTCATTTCCTAGCCTGCGTTCTTCCAGATAATAATAATAATAATAATAATAATAATAATAATAATAATAATAATAATTTATTATTTATACCCTGCCCATCTGGCTGGGTTTCCGCAGCCACTCTGGGCAGCTTCCAACAGAAAAATAAAACACAGTAATCTATTAAACATTAAAAGCCTCCCTGAACAGGGCTGCCTTCAGATGTCTTCTAAAAGTCTGGTAGTTGTTTTCCTCTTTGACATCTGTTGGGAGGGCGTTCCACAGGGCAGGCACCACCACCGAGAAGGCCCTCTGCCTAGTTCCCTGCAACTTGGCTTATCGCAACGAGAGAACTGCCAGAAGGCCCTCGGTGCTGGACCTCAGTGTCCGGGCAGAATGATGGAGGGGGAGACGCTCCTTCAGGTATACTGGACCGAGGCCTTCAGGTATACTGGACTGGACCGATATTTGGAGCTGAATGCATGAGACACAATCATGAACCTGGGTCTCCTCAGTCCTAACCCAGCCCTCTAACACAGGCACCCCCAAACTTGGCCCTCCAGGTGTTTTGGGACTACAATTCCCATCATCCCTGACCACTGGTCCTGCTAGCTAGGGATGATGGGAATTGTAGTTCCAAAACATCTGGAGGGGCGAGTTTGGGGATGCCTGCTCTAACCGCTATAACACCCTGGTACAGCGACATGGCATGATGACACAATTACTTACAATCCAACATGGGAGTGGAATTTATTTAAGCTTGTCCGTTTCACTTCGCTTAGTGCACTTGACTGTGTGCTGGTATCTGAAGAAGTGTGGATGCACACGAAAGCTCATACCAATGACAAACTTAGTTGGTCCCAAAGGTGCTACTAGAAGGAATTTTTCTATTTTATTTTTATTTTGCTGCACTGCAGATTTTGTCTCTCTGCCATTTCCTTACTATACTCAGCCTTTGCCTCGAGGAACGGTAATTTTGGGTAATAATGGCACCCTGAGTGAGGTCCAAACTTGGCGCCCCAATGGATCTTCTCAGTTATGGATCTTCTCGATTTTGCACCCCCTCGGCTCAGCATCTCGTGCGGGGGAACCACTTCCACCGCCCTAAATCCAGCACTGCTTGCCTCTACTGATGCAAAAAGGGAAACTGAGAGGTGTAGAGGAAAAGAGAAGCTGCATTTATTTCATTTTTCACATTTTCGTCTGCGCAATTCATTTTTCACATTTTCGTCTGCGCTTAGCAAGACTTGATTGCTTACTGTGCAAAAAAAAAAGTGTGTATGTTTGTCAGCACTCTGAGCCTAACTTCTTGTGGAGAATAAATACAGAAGAGCAATACTGCTTACCTCTATATTTGGTAAGCAGGCCATCCCCTGAGAGAGCAATTAGAGCAGCTGCAGCTGATCGGGGCTGGATAAAGCCCACTCCATTCCTACAATGGAAGAAAAAGGGGGCATGAAGCAAGAGGGAGACCAACAGCTTCTACATGAGCTATCTACCAAATTTGGAATCTGAAGTCCCTTTTCCTGACCAAAAAAAGGAGAAAGGTTCTACACCAGACCAGTGCCAGGAATCTGCAGCTCTCTAAATGCTTGTTTTATTTATTTGTATGCTGCCTTTCCACAATGAGCTGTACTTGAGGTGATTTACAACAAAATGCAAGAGGTGTGGGTGGGGAAGTCAATGTACAAAACGAGACAAATTCAAACGGGAGAAAAACCAACAATTAAGAAAACACAGGACCGACCCCCCCCATGCTGCTACTTCTGTGTCTTTATGATGCTGAGCTCCCAGTACTTCCTCCTCTCAGTAAGCGATAGTGTTACTTGGCATCAAGAAACCAGGTGTGCGATGTCACCCCCTCAGCCAATCTCTGCTAGGCACAGGTTGCCCACCCTAGGTCTAGAGCAGTGGTTCCCAACCTTTTTTTTGGGTTATGCCCCACCTAAGCACCTCTAAAATCCTGATGCCCCCCTCCTAGTACATATAATTCTTATTATTCAAAAATTGAACTCCCATTCACGTGGAGGAAGCTAAAAGGCCATTAAAGGCAAAGGGACCCCTGACCGTTAGGTCCAATCGTGAACGACTCTGGGGTTGCGGCGTTCATCTCGCTTTACTGGCCGAGGGAGCTTCCAGGTCATGTGGCCAGCATGACTAAGCCGCTTCTGGCGAAACCAGAGCAGTGCATGGAAATGCCATTTACCTTCCCGCCTATTTATCTACTCTGATGTGCTTTCGAAACTGCTAGGTTGGCAGGAGCAGGGACTGAGCAACGGGAGCTCACCCTGTCATGGGGATTCAAACCGCAGACCTTCTGATCGGCAAGCCCTAGGCTCTGTGGTTTAACCCACAGCGCCACCCGCGTCCCATTAAGGCCATGAACTTGGTCTAACTCATTTTCGAATTGCGCCCCCCCCTGTGTGTGGGGTGCCCCACATTGGGAACCACAGGTCTAGAGCCCATTACTGGGGCCATGATATCATAACCTGCAACCAGAAAACAAGCCAATATGTGTAGGTAGAGATACGGTACATGCCATGCAAAAATCACCTCTAAGGGTTATTTTCTGCACCTGTCGATCTGAAAACTGGGCCTAGTTTGGAATTGCCATATATATAACCATGGATTTTTTTTAAAAAAACAAATGAACCAGGCATTTTTGCATCAAAAGGTGAAGCTGCCATAAATCTACCACGAGACACTCAGGCCTGGTGCATCCATTTAGGCGGACTAGGCCATTGCCTAGGGCACCAAAATGGAGGGGGCGCTGCCGAGCCTGCCCCGCAATACCCCCGCGCCGCCGCCCCCCACCGGCTCACTCCCCGAGGAGCTCAGAGCGTCCCCTCCACAGGCAGGAGGAGCGCGAGCCAAAAGGAGAGCTCAGCGCCCTCCCGCCTATGGAGGGGATGCCGAGAGCTCCCCAGCGGCGGAGGCCGCAGCGAGCGAGCGACGGTGGTGGTAGTGGCAGCAAGCGCCTGCAGCCGAAGCCTTCAGCTATGGGCGCTGCCGCCGCCGCCCACCCGCCCGCTCACTCACCGAGGAGCCCCCAGAGTCCCCTCCACAGGCGGGAGGAGCGCAAGCCAAAAGGAGAGCTCAGCGCCCCCCCGCCTACGGAGGGGACGCTGTGAGCTCCCCAGTGGCTGTAGTGAGCAAGCGGCGGCAGCGCCCGTAGCTGAAGCCTTCAGCTATGGGTGCTGCTGCCGCCGCTGCTGCTTGCTCGCTGCAGCCGCCGCTGCTGAGGAGCTCAAAGCGTCCCCTCCACAGGCGGGAGGGCGCCGAGCTCCCCCCTTGGCCCGCGCTCCTCCCGCCAATGGAGGGGACGCAGGGGCATCAGCAGCGTGCGTGCGTCATGATGCGTGCGTCATGATGCAAGCGCCCAGGGGGGCGCCAGAAAGTGTTTTGCTTAGGGCACAAAAAGCCCTAGCACCGCGCCTGGAGACACTAGGTGTCTCTGTGTTGTCACCTGTCATACGCAGAGGTCAGGAGGCTCAGAGTTAGTTCGGCCGCCTCTGGCTCCACCTGGCCTGGTTTCTCTAATCTGGTTCTCTTAAACAGCTCCTTTAGCAGTCGCATGAGCTGCTCCACGGAGAGAGGCTTCTGCTTCTCTGCCCGGCATTTGTGGTTTGGCAGGATTTGCTGAACCGAAGAGACGTCAATCAACCTGACTGAAAAATAAAGCAACAAATTAATTCCGAAGGCCCACCAGCTCAACTCCAAATGAAGTAATTGCCATTCATTATTTCAGCTTCTCACGCTGCGTGGTTCATAGACCTCCTCCAAGTTAACTCAGATTTTGTAACTCTTATTGTGTTCAGGAATCACAATAAACCATGGTTTTAACAATGGTGGGAATGAGTGTAGGCTTTTGCATTTCCGGTCCTCTTCTGGCACAGCTGTTAGGAGGAGTCTGGAAGCTTTCATCCCCCCCCCCTTTCCATTAATTACAGCTTGTCATGTCACCTGAATTTGGACAAACTGTGATTAATCTTAACTGTGGTTTGTTTGAAACAAGCTAACTTCAAGCTGAGGCTGAGGCTCCAATACTTTGGCCACCTCATGAGAAGAGAAGAATCCTTGGAAAAGACCCTGATGTTGGGAAAGATGGAGGGCACTAGGAGAAGGGGACGACAGAGGAGGAGATGGTTGGACAGTGTTCTCGAAGCTACGGACATGAGTTTGACCAAACTGCGGGAGGCAGTGCAAGACAGGAGTGTCTGGCGTGCTATGGTCCATGGGGTCACGAAGAGTCGGACACGACTAAACGATTAAACAACAACAACAACTTCAAGCACTGGATTGTGAAGCTGGTTTGATTATCAAACAATAGTTAGGATTATCTGCAATTTACGATTTGGATAATATGCTAAACTGTGGTTAAGCCAAAACTGAAGCGAAAGTTTCTTATCTCTGGTTGGGAACTTCAATGGTGCTTCATTTCTTTAGGTATCCTTCCCACCTGTTTATGCAGATGAAAACATAATACTGTATGCTGAACCCTGGAGACCCTTAGAGCCATGCATTACAGGTTCAACGCTGGGTCCAACTCACCTCCTACCAAGTTGCACAGGAGGCCGGACTATTACACTTACGTTGGCATAGGCTTTGCACAGCACGGAGCTTCAGGGCTGTTCTGTAGACAGAATTCTCAACGGTATTCAGAGCCTCTGTGAAGAGAATGCAGAACATTATTTTTATTATTATTTTATTATTTATATCCCGCCCATCTGGCTGGGTTTTCCCCGCCACTCTAGGCAGCTTCCAACAATTACCAACATTGCCCAGCTGGGATAACTGACTAGGTCCCAGCATTGCCCAGCCGGGAGAACTGACTAGGTCGCACCATTGCCCAGCCGTGAAAAATGACTAGGCGGCAGGCAACAACCAACTGAATATGGGCCTTTTACGGGGCCGTGCCTTTGGGTAGGATAAATGTGTTGGGGGGGTGAGGGGATTTCACATAACACGCGTGGGTAGGGGAGTCTGGGTTGGGACAGGGCAAAATTTTACAGAACATGCGTATTGGAGGGGAATGATTGTGGGCAAAATGAAGGGAGACTCTGAAGGTGAGGGGACTCTGAAGGGAGACTTTGAAGGTCCATTTAACAGAAAAAGGTCCATTTAACACAAAAAGCCACAGCAACGCCTGGTTGGGGGTTGGGGGAGAAGGAGGGGACGGGATAGGTCAGGACACGGTGGGACCAGTCACAGGGATGACACGGGAGTGGAGGGAAGAGGGGGCATGATACGTCATGGGATGGGACAGGTTGGGGGGAATCACAGGGAAAACCCGGGGTGGGGGGGGGAGGGGTGGGATACGTCATGGATCGACACAGGGTGGTGGCAGTCACAGGGATTAGCCACCGCAATGCGTGGCAGGGCCAGCTAGTTCAATATATTTTTCAAAACATTTTTTGAAAAAGCATTTTCATTGAGCTTTTTTTTATATGTGTGTGTCTGGATTCCACTAGAGAGACATAGCCTGGACGTGTGCCACAGGGAATGCAGGAGGGTGTGTGTGTGTGTGTGTGTGTGTGTGTGTCTGTGATGTGTGTGCATGAGGAAACTTTTTTTCCTGGGTGGGCCCCTCTGCTTTAAAAGCAAACCAAACATTCAGACAAAGATCCAGTTCCATTTGTAATAGGAGGCCAACGTATTAGATAACTCATAACTTTTGGAGGCGCATAAGGCACCTTTTTAATATTTACCTTGTTGGTCCAGATCCATCTTACTCAACTTGGAGACAGGAAAACAAACTGTGGTGTCCCTGTAAGTAAATGAACTATGATAGAAAGTTGCAGCTTTCAAGCAGCCACAAGAAAATACACAAGCGGCACAACACAAGCAAGGGCACAGAGTGAGCAGCCTAGCTGGAACTAGATCTCGAACTCGTGTCCTGGAAGACCAAACAGCAAAGGTGAGAATCAGTGCAGCTCATTCAGTGCTAAGTAATGATCGGTAATACCTCTTATTTATGATAGGTCCAATAACAATACTAAGATATAATGTCTCCATAACAAATTTGTAAATAATTTTAATTTTAAGCACCCCCGGAATTGAAGAAATGCATGGCACTATACGGCTGATCATACTAGTGAACTGAAATGTGTTCAAAATGCTTGCCAATGGGACCCTTCAAACACTGATTAAAGAAAGAAAAGGCAGTCAAAAGAAATTATATAGGCAAAGCAATGCCAGCCTTCTCATTACAGTTCTGAATGACTCAAAATGCACTGTGTGATAAGGAAAAATACGGCAGTGCCATTTGTTTGTGTAAAAAAGAGCTATATCTGACATTTCAGTAAAGTGTGGCTTACCACAACACACAAGGAACCAGTTTCAACTGAGGCTCTTTCCTGGGCCTTTTACACACATACAAACCATCCCTTTCCCAGGTCTTTCTTTATCACTACACAGGTTTCAGGATCCTCAGGTGCAAAGGTGAGGGATCAGTGAAGAAGGTAGTTCTGCTGCAGCCTGGAAATACCACATGAAGAGCGAAAGGTAAAGTACATTAATCAAAAATATCACCTCCGTCATCCTTTCTTTCACTCTGCTGCAACCGCATACACGAGATCTCCTTAAGGGAAGACTTTACCTCTGTGGTTGTCATCTACACAAGGCCTGCAGGGGGTTCAAGGAAGACAAAACAGTCTGTCCCCCATTATGAACTGACACCCCAGAGTTGGGGATAAGTGCAAGCCCTTGAAATAATTGGGAGTTTTCACTACTTTTACAGCGAAAACGCCCAGCTTCCTTGCAACGGTTCTCCCCTCACAGCAACAAAACCCCGAAGGGTTCTCAATTAATAATAGAGATTCTGAATAATTGAAAACGGGCAGCGTCTTTGAACTGTGTCTCTGAAGGCCATTACGCACAGGTCTGCCCCCTTTCTCTGTCTTTCTGGAAAGTGAGATTTGAGTATCTCCGGGTAGCTGAGAAACATGATGCTGCTATAGAGACCGAGAAGCAAGAGAGGAGCCGTTATCAGTAACACAGGAAGAAAAACATGAAAGGGCAGTGAGCTACTGTCCTTGCGTCAAATTCACAACCCCCCCCCTAAAGCAATAAAGAATTTATTAAAAGCCGGAGAGATTATTTTAAGGACATAAAACGAACTTTTACAACTCTTAAGATGAGTGGCTTCGAAAGTTTCAATGTAATGAAACAAGCTCTGGAACAATTGGGTTTCCTTATGAAGGAACTTACAAAAATGGGTGCTTTTGGAATCCGATCCACCATAATCACAGTTTTAGGCATTTCATCATACAGTGGCACCTCTACTTACAAATTTAATGCGTTCCGAACACACATTTGTAAGTCGAAAAAAATTGTAAGTTGAATCCCATAGGAATGCATTGGGAGAAAAAATTCGTAAGTAGAAGCAACCCTATCTAAAAATTCGTAAGTAGAAAAAATCCTATCTAAACCGCATTCAAGATGGCGGACGGAGCTTCATTCGTAAGTAGAAACATTCGTAAGTAGACGTACCACTGTATATATTTTTTGATGAATATTAAATATAGGTACAAGCGTCATAGTCCAACAACTACCCCACACTGGCTTTAGCTATTTCTGTGTATACTTCTGGAAGACCAAATCAAAAGACCAATACAAAAGATTTCTTTATTACAGTAATTAATTATGTTGCTCTTGTAGCAGCACAAAATCCTGATTCTAATTCCCTCTAATGATGAAGTGGTTGACTGTTGACAGGGCTGAAGCCAAGACAGGGTTACTGAAAAACATTAGGATGCTTGGAGAAACCTTGAGGTATGCAGAAGCCCAAATCATAGTTTTTTTCAGTGCTTGTCTGCTGCACTTTTCATTCTCACAAACCCCTTGGTGCTTTAGTTTATGTGGAACCAATACAGCCAAGTTCAGTGTTTTTGCACCTCCTTGGATGCCCACCTCACCCCACTCAAATGATCCCCTCCAAGAAAGCTCCACTCCACAAAGATTTACCCGGTGATCTGCACTTTCTTTTGCTTATAACATATCCAAAATACTTCCTTATTTCAAAAACAGTAGCATACCTGGGTTGTTCCAATGGAAATAAATATCAAAGCCTTATTAAGATTTCATCTTTATTAGAACGCACTAAAACGTCACAAAGCGGCGAGCAAGTTTTCTCAGTTCTCCAGAACTACATCTTCTTGAGACTGGTTGTTGAGAAAAACACAACAAGGAGGTGAGGGAGGAAAGCTGGCTGTGAAGGAAAAACCCCAGAGTCAGCAGTCTTTAAAGCACCTAGAGGGTGCTAAGAAGCCTTGAGTCGATTAGACAGTTGAGCGTGCAAAACAGATTTCAGGTTGCTCCAAAGGGTTAATCTTGCTCCTCCATCAAGTGTAGTAAGAAGGCAGAAGGGTGTATCATCCAAATTTCGCTATGGATTTGAACATCATCCTCTACAAATTTTAATATAAGTGTTTTGAATTTCTAGTGCATTTTTCCAGCCCACAAAATGATTTTCAAGATGATATCGCTGCATTTAAATGGAGCTAAACTGGTTTGATCCAAATACTCCAACAAAAATGTGCCATGTTTGTTTAGTATGCACATGGAAGACAAAACACGCTTAAGTTTTTACACAGTTACTTAATTCATTACATTCAGAAAGAAGAATTAACGTTTTCCTGTTGTTGAGCAACAGAAGCTAATGCATCCAGGGATTTTCTCAGAGGCAGCTGAATTAAGCAGCAGTGAATTCTGAACTTAATTCTCAATTGCTCAAGTTGGCATCTGCTTAAGACAAATCAGGAGCTGCAGAATAAAAACAAATAAATAGAAGGAAGCATTTTAGTTTCTTTCTGCTTTTGCTTTTCCAAATAGGACAGTCATGGAGACTGCCTAAAGAATGGCTATCCATTATTATTATTATTATTATTATTATTATTATTATTATTATTATTATTATATTTATACTCTGCCCATCTGGCTGGGTTTCCCCCACCACTCTGGGAGGCTTCCAACAAATACCAAAATACATTAAAATATCACAGATTAAAGAGCTGCCTTTAGGTGTTTTCTAAATGTCAGGTAGTTGTTTATCTCCTTGACCTCCGATGGAAGGGCGTTCCACAGGGCGGGCGCCACTACTGAGAAGGCCCTCTGCCTGGTTCCCTGTAACTTGGCTTCTCACAAAATAAAAAAATTCCTTCAGTAGCACCTTAAAGACCAACTAAGTTTTTATTTTGGTATGAGCTTTCGTGTGCATGCACACTTCTTCAGATACACTTGAAACAGAAGAGTCAGACCCTTATGTATATACAGAGGGTGGTGGTGGTGGGGAATGGGTGATGGGCTGATGGGAGTGGTAAACCTGTAGATGGCTGTTAACGACTGCTGATGACTGCAATTGGTCCTGCGGGAAAAAGCAAGGGCTGAGGCTTTCTTTAGCGCCTCAGCCCTTGCTTTTCCCCCGCAGGACCAACTGCAGTCATCAGCAGTCGTTTATAAAACTGCATTTTATAAAACTGCATCTGTATAATTTCAGAGAACGATAGAAAGTTCTAGGCATCTTCTCTTCCTTATCTATTTTCTTTTAATTTTTATGTTTAAAAATGCCTGATACTTGATGTTCATTTCTGTGTATACTGTTTGTTCTTTGTTCTTTCAAGCTTTAATAAAAAAAATTTGGGGGGGGGAGAAAGTTCTATGCATACTGTTACACAATCTTATTGCACCTGTTTTCTTTGCCTATACCTGAAATGCCTAAGGAGTCAATTAATTTATGTTATGACTGAAGCAAACACTTTACTGTGAAAAGCAATTCTGCTATTGTTAATGTAAGCCAGAAAGTAATGCAGATTTGAGAAGATGCCATGCATCAACAAATACCACAACAGTTTTAAAAATGAGGCCTACTACCAACAAATAGAAAGATTTTTTTACATTACTTTTTTGAGTTACGAGTCCCAACTGGAAGAAATACCTGGTTTCACAATTCAAATATAAGGTTTATAAATAGTTGGACCTTACCCCTGTATGCTTGCTAAAACGATACTGCTGTTTTATCATCTGAAGGAGTAGATTTTTTTATTTATTTTTAAGCAGCTTGGGCCTACCATCTACAGGATCTTCTGCATTTTCGCCAGTGGATTCTTCGATGTTTTCTTCTTCAGGATTCTTTGGCTCACCAGGAGAACCTTCAGCCTCTGATGCAGAAAGAATTGTTAATTTTACATTTCATACATTTCAAACATTCTTCTTTTTATAATCTGTTAGCATATTCTGACCTACTTATCACAAGAAGCTAGGAACACAAAAAAGGGGCTTTATACCGAGTCAGACAATTTGTCCATCTAGTTCACCATCTTCTGCACTGATGGGCTCCAAAGTCTCCCCCAGACCTAACTAAAGATGTGAGGGACTGAACTTGCAAAAGAGATGCAAAAGAGATGTCCCACCAGTGAACTATGGCCCTCACCCTCCCTTAAGAAAAGCATGGAGGATCGCCACTTGGGCTGTACCATCAGAGCTGTGCTCATCAGAATGCCTTTCGGGGATACGAGAATGGAAGACATTGAATAATACTGACATGCTAGCCTGGAAGGGTTCGACAAGAGATACGGTTGGCATGCTTCTCTAGGTTATGAGAAGGGCAAGGTATAGAAAGGCTTCCTAAACCGAGGCCAATGGGCAGGATCCAGAAACTCTCTTTTGGGAGGAGGAAGTGCACTCACAAAGGCTTGTGTGCACATACTAGTAGTGCTTCAGTTCTGACTTTTTAAAGTTGCTTCTGATGCTGCCTTGCGAAACAGTCCAACCTGAATTCCAAAACTGGTGCTGCTAGGAAAAGATAGCAGCCAATGGCACAAAACAAACTCGCAGCCAACCATCTTTAATTGTGTATCTCAATTGTGGATGTTTATATTTTAATGTTTGTGTAACTGGTTTTTATCTTTGTAACTGAAAGCCTATTTTCACAATCAGTGGTATATAAAATTAAATTAAATTATTAAAAAATTTTTAAAAAAGCTTTGGGAATAGCATTGCTGGTAATTAAGCAAGGACACGCAAGAGACTAAGGTTGCCAGCTTTTCAGCTTTTCAAATTCCCTGAGTAAAATACTCTCTCTCTTCTCTAGTTTACACACACATGCTTGTCATTTGATAACTGCAAATCAAATAGTGACTTGAATGTGTGAATGAGGAATCAGAGGTAGAAGCACCTTGGGGGGAGTGATTTTCAGACAAAAAACAATTCGTGGGAAAGTTGCTTCTTTTCATCTGCCCATTTTCTGTCCTGGCTTGAAGTATGCCTGAACAGATTTGGGTTGTTGTTGTCAGATTTTTTTTAAACTTGGGAGGAAAAGAAATTAGGGCTGGGCTAGAAGTATCCAGAAAATAGCTTTTCTTAGCCAGTTTTGGAAAACTTCCCCTACCCAATCTCTTCCCAAACTATTGGAGAATTGCAGTCCTCCCATGGGATAAATATGGCAAAATGGTCTCTCCAGTTTTGCCACTTGTTAATTCTGGATGAAACTGTGGATCCAGTTTTGATCTTGTTGAATATTATTACAGTGTCACTGAAGGTAGAGGTCTTCCTCTCTTAGCCCACTGCTTCCTTCATCAACGTATACGGACAGAAGCATTGCATTCAACACTGAGTCAAAATCTGAAAGGAGAGAATTTTCTGAGGGAAAAGCGTTGAAGAATTTCACCTCCCTCTCCGAGAAAATTTGATGACTCTTCTCCCGCCTTCAGTTTCACCACTGACAAATGGTGTAGTTTGGGAAGGCTATTTTAGCTCAGTCCTAAACACACACACACATTTCCATTCTTAATGAAATCAGCCCTGAGTGCTCACTGGAAGGACAGATCGTGAAGCTGAGGCTCCAATACTTTGGCCACCTCATGAGAAGAGAAGAATCCTTGGAAAAGACCCTGATGTTGGGAAAGATGGAGGGCACTAGGAGAAGAGGACGACAGAGGAAGAGATGGTTGGACAGTGTTCTTGAAGCTACCAACATCAGTTTGACCAAACTGCGGGAGGCTGTGGAAGACAGGAGTGCCTGGCGTGCTCTGGTCCATGGGGTCACAAAGAGTCGGACACGACTAAACGACTAAACAACAACAAACACGCACGCACATACTTGCAGTTTAAGATTTACCTTCAGCAGTTTCTTCGGTGATTTCTTCGGCGATTCCTTGGCCACTGGGTGATGGTCCAAGTCCTAAAAGAAACCGGATTAAAGAACAGACCTGTGAGCTTTTGCAGTGAGGATAGCAGTGGCACAGAAACAGCCATCAGTCCTACTGTGTGTGCTGTTTCCCCCTTGTCTCTGTGAAGCATGCAGGGCTGGAGCTGATCCCTTCTGAAGGAGAGAATTTTCTGACGGAAAAGCATTGGAGAATTTCACCCCCCTTTCCTAGAAAATCTGATGTCTCTTTGCCTGCCCTCCAGCTTCACCACTGACAAAGGGCATAGTTTGGGGAGGCTGTTTTAGCTCGGTCCTAAACACACTACACAGTTTTAAGATTTACCTTCAGCAGTAGTTTCTCCATCTTTTTCTTCGGTGATCCCTTGGCTAGTGGGTGAAAGTCCAAGTCCTAAAATAAACCAGATTAAAGAACAGACCTGAGAACTTTTTCAATGAGAAAAGCAGTGGCCCAGCCATCAGTGCCAGCTTGTGTGCTATTTCCCCCTTGTCTCTGTGAAGCAGGTAGGGCTGGAGCTCATCCCCTCTGACGTTTTCCCAGACCCATTACATTTTTCCTAGAGTCTATCTCAGGGCTCAGCAAATTTTTCAGGGGGCCAGTCCACTGTCCCTCAGAGCTTGTGGGGGGGTCGGACTATATTTTTTTTGGGGGGGGGGGAATGAACAATTTCCTATGCCCCGCAAATAACCCAGAGATGCATTTTAAATAAAAGCACACATTCTACTCATGTAAAAACACACTGATTCCCGAACCATCCGCGGGCCGGATTTAGAAGGTGATTGGGCTGGATCTGGCCCCCGGGCCTTAGTTAGTCACCTATTCACCCAGCCCTCTAGGTGATGAGTAGGGCAACACAGGCAGTAACAATTGCTCTGCCTTAACTATCAAGAATAAGATAACACTTTCTTGCAGTAGTACAAAAACCTGCTATGTTCTTTAGTTGCCTGTATGATGCAATGACACATTCACCAGGAAACAGCCCGTTTAATTGCCCAACTCAACCTGGAATTAACTAGCACAACCTGGAATTAACTTGCCTCTTCTATTTCATGCCCTTTTCCCCTACACATGCAGGCTAATGTGATTACTAAGACTCAGGATGGGTTTCTCAAAAACCTGTCAGAAGCAAGTCAAAATCCATATCTTGCTGTCTCGTCTAGTTTTTCATTACATACGGAGTGACTGGGTCACAGGCCTTGGGTCACAGAATAGGTCCTTAATTTGCATTTACAAAAAAATTCTCTAAGTCTTTTTTTTGTTGTTGACAAACTCAATGGCAGATTTCGGAAGGTAAGGCAAAAGATTGAACGATTCTGAAGATAACCAAATGTAGATCCCCCCCCCCCAAAAAAACACTCATGGTATCTAAGCTTGGGCCGTCACCTGGAGAGCTGGATAATGATTTTGCAAATAAAAGGCAAGGTAAATCTATGTTTTCTAGTCACTTCTCCAGGCAGCAATAAAATAATATATTTAAAATATTTTGTTGAGTTACCCTCCTCCTCAGCTTGGAGGCTTTCCTCTTCATCTGCTAGATGTGGCACAGGGCTGACTGTAAGAAACAATATCCACATAATGAGATTAACTATATCAACGAAATGCACTTTGCCAAGCTAAAGTAAAATGTTAATAACAATGGGGATGTTGTGGTTGGTTCTACAGCAAAAAAAAAAGGTGATATATAAAATCCCAAGAGAGGCTTCAGTTGAGAACTTACAGGAATTTAATCAGGTGCTATAAGTTATTCATCGTCGTTTGAACTTTAAGGCTGCAATCCTATGCCCTCTTTCCTGGGAGTAAGCCTTGTTCAACTCAGCAGGATTTACTTCTAAATCAGACCTATATAACATGGAGCCCCTTCAGTGCACCTAGCATTTTGGATCCTGTGCTATATAGTCCTTCAAATATTCCACAAAGTGCTCCTGAATGCCAATCAAAGGCCGGGATCCAAGGGGCTGCATACGCAAGGATTTTGTGCTAGGTCTGGGTTTTTGTTTTGGTCTTCAAACAGCTAGCCTCCAGCTCATTTCACAAATTATTTTTGAAACCTTCCTCAGTTTCAAAAGGAGTTTGTCATGTGATGTGGGTGGATGGGCTGGTTTTTGAGGGAAAAGTCAGTCAAATCTCCTTGGGCTCCCCAGCCTAGTTTCTTTGGATTCTGGCCCAGACAACTATTTCTTAAGATGAAACAGTCTCATATTGTTTTTGGACATTATAACTTGCAGAATTATAAAAGCAACTCAGATTGTATGATCATCGCTCAAGTAATCGGGGATTCCAAAGGTCTAGTAATAGGCATGTTCAGTTTAAAAATCTCACCACTGAGAGCATCCGATTTTAAATCTGGCCTTCATATTCACTGTGTTTTATCTATTACAGAAAGCACTCACATCCTGCTGATTTTTACCTTTTCTCTCTGGATACAATTCTGTTACTTCACCTAATGCAACTTGCTTTTCCTGCATAGGGAAACAAGAAATTTATTACGCAACAATTATTACCCCAATAAAGTGCAATTTTTGATTGGCATTTATTTGCCAATACTACCAGTTTGAGCCACAAAGATAATCAGCCCCCCCCAAAAAAAAATTAGAGTGGTGTTTTAAAGTAGCATCTTTCATCTCAATAATCTAAATGCTGAATACTGGGCGGGGGCGGGGGCGGTACACAGACACAACACAATAACTGATGAAACAATAATACTATGACCTCAGGGTGATCTTAATTACAGTATTTCCCCAAAGGTTTGATCCTAAACACACTTAACAATTTCCACTGAAAGTGATGGGTCAGGGTTTATTTATGGGTTATGTTTGTGCCTTTTTTATTTGTGCAAATCTTCTATGAATGACTGACAACTCAGATTTCACACCTGGGCAAATCCGTGATCTTAACATTTATTTTGGAGCTTGGAGAATCAAGGAACATTCAGGCATAGGCAACCTTTGGCTCCCAGATGTTTTGGAACTACAACTCCCATGATCCCTGACCACTGGCCCTGTTAGCTAGGGATCATGGGAATCGTAGTTCCAAAACATCTGGGAGCCAAAGGTTGCCTATGCCTGGGGGAAGAACTGTGAGTTACTGCTTCTCCTTTGCCCCAATTATACAGATATAGGATTTTTTGTTTGTTTCCTGTCTGGAAAACAATCACGAACTGGCCAAGTAAATGGGTACAAATCTAGGAAGTACTAGGCAGCCTTTCAGTGCTAAATGAAATTTGCCTTAACTGCACTCTTTAAATTTAAACTAGTAACAACGTATTGTTTGCAGTAGCAAGTGCCGCTCTCTAAGGATCAATTTAGATGCTGAATCCGAATGGAAATCAGACCACCATATGTGGAGTAAATCTAACATGAAGGGAGTCTCTTGTTTGGAATGTGTCCATACCTAGAAGGAAGATTTATGAAAACAATCGTACAGAACATGAAAGCAGCATGAGGTTACCCGAATCAGATCATAGGTTATATTCTGAAGATATTCTTGGTTTTTCTCACTGATTTGTAGATCTGTGGAGACCTTCCAGCTTCCATTCTGGAAAATTACAGGCATGGAGTAGACAATTCCCTCAGGAATCCCAAACTGACCTAAGGAATAGAAACAGTCCCTCCAAAGTGTATTTTATTCACAGATAACAACACACCCACACATTTGCCATTAAAACTGCGAATTACATACATAGACCATATCTCAATATTCTGCCCCATTGATTTCAGTGGAAGAGATTTAAGTGGGCATGAAATTCTGCTACTGAAATCAATGGTACTTTGCTTAAACTTTGGCTGTATCGTACGCAAAGATTTTAATTCGGATAGAAAAACACAAGCCTTCCTCATGGCCTCTGGTGGAAATGGAGCAGTGCGACAGAGAAGCGCTTGATGATTGTTTGACTAAAGAGCAACATTTACCTTCACTGAGTACTCCCAGGGAGACCAGCTCTCCTGGAGGGGAGTCCAGATACCAGTACCTCAGCACAGTAAAAATGGCATGTGCTGGTGCAATGCCTACGCAATGAATTTCCCAGGAACTCAACGAACTCATCGCAGTCAGAAACTCTGCTCGTAGCCATTCACTGTCAAATGAGAAAGGAGAGCTTTCCTTAAACACAAAGGAAACTACAGTAAAAGACTACGTTCCAAACCATTTTTAAGCACGCCGCTCCTCATCAAGAGGCTCAAGTCTCAGACCCCCAAAGAATAGAAATAGAAATACTTTATTGTCACTGTACCACTTGTTTACAGTGAGATTAAATCACACCCCCCCCCAATCTCTCGGTCCTTGTTACACTCTGTGTGCTGTCGTGCGACCACCAACCCCGAATGTCAGCTGCAATGTTGCTGTCTTCCATTCAGCAGCCTCACAGCCCATAGGTAGAAACTGTTCTCAACACGTCTTTATAAATTGAAGCGAAGCTTAATTCAAAAGTACAAGTCTATGTACTATGCAAATAATAGACAGTGGTCCGGATAATGACACTGCTTCGACGTAGTCTTCCTCAGTGTTCAACTCAGCAATATATACAGCCATAGGCTTATGACCACTGCACGTCGAAACAATGTCATTATCCGGATCACTGTCTATTATTTGCATCAACAGATATCGCCAAACATTTCAATAAATTGTGTCACTGGATGAATTTTATTTTGATACTACACAGACTGTACTTTTGAATTATGCTTCGCTGCAATTTAGAAAGACATACATTTATGCCCTTATCATTCATCGGTCCACGTGTTGCCTCTTTTGTCTCAGAACTGGGAAATGAGACAGCCACCTCCTCTCCCTTCTGTTTCCCTTCGAGTGCTATTATCTGCTCCCCTGCTTGCAGGAAGCAGCGGAGCTGCCGGGGGGGAGAAGAGGGTGGACCACAGGAGGAGGGGTAAAATGTTGGAGAAGGTGTGGCTGCTTCATCGTCCAACTCATTGGCAGGTTTGAAGGTGACGGGGGAGCCTGCAGGGTAGCTGTGTGATGGAAACTCTGATGAAGAGCACTCGAAAACAAAAACAAAACAGGAGCTCTCAAATATAGATATACTTCAGGATGAAATCTAGAAACAGCATTTAACGAATTTAATAAATAATAGTAATATTACTACAGTAATTTAGGTGGGAAAATGTGTTTCAGATCCTTACATGGTATGACTCTAACAGAGCACTGGAGCTATTGTTGCTTATGACCCTTGCCACAACTAGACCATTTATTTCTTAATTAAATACTGTGACCTTAATAACTTTAAAGCACCAAATCAGGTACAGTGGTACCTCTACTTACGAATTCAATGTGTTCCAAACGCACATTTGTAAGTAGAAAAAAATTGTAAGTCGAATCCCATAGAAATGCATTGGGAGAAAAAAATCGTAAGTAGAAAAAATCTTATCTAAAAATTCGTAAGTAGAAAAAACCCTATCTAAACCGCATCCAAGATGGCGGACGGAGCTCCATTCGTAAGTAGAAACATTCGTAAGTAGAGTTATTCGTAAGTAGAGGTACCACTGTATTAGATAATGATGCTGCTCCTTATGTAACATTCCATAGAGACTCAAAAGTGCATTAGAGAAGCTTTGATTTGTAGCAGAGCTCTCTCTGTTGGTGGAAGTAAAGATCAGGAGAGAAGCTTAATTTAGAATATTCTGTTTCACACTTCCTGTGCTTTTCACTTGGAAAGTGCATTTGGAAAATGGAAGCACTGGCATTCTTGTGCCTTTCTGGGCTCAATTTGGGAATTTTGTCCTGAGAACTGAGTCCTGAAAAGAACAATGCTTCTGCTTCTTAGCACATGGATACTTTTTTTTTTCCATTTTTCAAGTCTTTGAGTTGGATGCTCTCAGTTGTTTAAGATTTTTCAAACACCATCACAATGCCCCAAAGCACTGTAGAGTAGACTTTGGGGTTGTAAAATGCAATAGACTATGGAAGAGGCAAAGGTCTTGGGCCGATGTGTAAAGTGCAAACACCACTTCAGACTCTGGGAAGGGATGGCATAAAAGCAAGGTTTTTTTAAAAAAAATAAAAAGTATCACAAAAAAATACCGATCAAACAGGACATCCATCAAATAACGGAAAAAGCTTGGTGGGCCCCAGATGGCGCTGTCATATCTATAGAGCTGTGTTTTACTCAGATCGATGAAGCTGCTCCCACTGATATTACCCCAGACTATGAGATTTTTTATTCCTGTTGAAGACAACAATCGAAAGATGCATAAGCATAACAGGTAAGAACGGAAGGGAAAACCCCACTGGAACAGAACAAAGGTTCTGCAGGATGCATGTACCCGTATATTCCGACGTACAAGACGACTGGGCGTATAAGACGACCCCTAACTTTTCCAGTTAAAATATAGAGCAGGGGTCCCCAAACTTACCCAGCTTCGGGCCGGTGCCCACAGTGCGGCGGGTCAGAGGGCGGGGGAGTGCGCACCCATGCGCATGCGCACACACTCTTACAGGTGCGGTGGCGCGCTTCTGGGTCGGAAAAAAGCACCGAAAATTGTTTGTGTGCATGGGCCTCCCCCGACCCGGAAGTGCACCGGAAATGACGTTTGCGCTATTTCCGGTGCACTTCCAGGTCGGGAGAGGCCCATACGCACAAATGATTTTTGGCATTTTTTCCCGACCCGGAAGCGCAACGCCGTGCCGGTAAGAGTGGGTGGTGGCAGCGGGCGGCGGGGGTCGTCGCGGTCCAGATAAAAGAGGCCTTCAGGCCATATGCGGCCCATGGGCCTTAGTCTGGGGACCCCTGATATAGAGTTTGGGATATACTCAACGTATAAGAAATACGACCTGGCATATAAGACGACCCCCGACTTTTGAGAAGATTTTCCTGGGTTAAAAAGTAGTTTTATATGCAGGAATATACAGTAGTTCAGCATCCTGTTTTCCACAGTGGTCAGTCAAATGTCTCTGGGAAGCCCACGCGAAGCAGGCCATGAGGGCAAAAGCCATTTCCTGGTGTTGCTCCCTCAAGCAGATTGGCTCTAATCCAGAGGCTCCACATAGCCATTGCTTTTGGGAGCCACTGATCATGGTAACCGTTCGCATGGCACAGTTAACTGCCTCTTGTTCCCAAGGAGTACTTTCAAAAGACATGTCTTTTGCTGTGTCCCATGAGGCAAGAAACTGCCTAAGGTCCTTAACTAAGGCCTGGTGAGGTTCACCATAGTAGAACCGCAGACCTTTTAGAGAGTCTGTAAATTATGGGCAAGATTCAATTAGATTAGTTTCACCAGTGAAGGATATCCACAAGCTCTATGGCTCAGGGGGGTTCAGGAGAACCTCAGAATGGCGCACAAAAGTCAGAGAGTGGGGATTGTTCCATCTGGCAAGCTGAGAAGCTTGTGTTGATGGAACACTTGCCACAGCACTACGTTGAATTCCTCCCTGTGTTTCCCCCCTCTCCCACTGCACCCTAGCTTTGATTATCTGAGTCAAACTGAGAAATCTTCTAGCATGGACCAATGTTATGATCAGCCTATTGGCTAGCCTGCATGCACACAAAGGGTTTGCAGAGATACAATCTCAGAGGCAATCTCACACACCAGTACTGCAGAATTGCCTTTCCCTAAAAGTGCATCAGAGCCTGAGCTTCCTTCAGAGAAAGTTCAAGTCCTCCCATTTCAGTAGTGATTTTGGATTGAACAGGGGTCAGCAAACTTTTTCAGCAGGGGGCTGGCCCACTGTCCCTTCGACCTTGTGGGGGACCGGACTATATTTTTTTGGGGGGGGGGGGATGAATGAATTCCTATGCCCTGCAAATAATCCAGAGATGCATTTTAAATAAAAGCACACATTCTACTCATGTAAAAACACACAGATTCCTGGACCGTCCCTGGGCAGGATTTAGAAGGTGACTGGGCCTGATCCAGCCCTTGGGCCTTAGTTTGCCTACCCATGGTCTAAAATATTTTAAACCTTGGTTATTTTTGTGGGTTTTAGTATGGATGTGTGCTTCTATGTTATTTTCATTTTTTCATTTGCTTCACATAATTTGCCCTGAGGCAAGACAACGTGACAATCCAAAATAACTAAATAAACATTAGTCAATCTGCAATCATTTGTTACATACCTGCTGGATGCATTCCCATTTTTCTTGCCATCATGGCCTTGGCTTCATTTTCCAAGAGCAGGGATACAGTGACAATATTCTGAGGGTTGATGGATGGAGCATGTGTAATAAGCATCAATGCCTTAAGGTTGACAAAGGTTTTCCCCATCACAACAACTCTGACATTACTTTTGGCATTCTTCTCTATCAGAGGACCATATATTTCACATTGATTGATAACTTGCTGGATGCATTCTTCAAAAGATGGGATTGCCTCTTGAAGGATGTCATCAAGCAAAATGATGACTTCAGCTTCGAGAAAAGTCTTGTCGTCCAGTTCAGTGTACAAAGTGACACCACGAAGGACAGGGGATGCCAAGTCCTGAGCCTCCATAACGATAGCTTCAAGAAGTTCTTCGCAGCCCTTTCTGTCAAGCAAGTGGAGGCTGATCTCAGTTTCCATTCCAAATATTTCCCCATTGATTAACAAAGGGATCAGATGATAGCAGATACTAGCTGATGCTCTGTTAAGACAAGAAAAATAGTTAGCAGTGAACAAAAAACACTGGTTTTATGCAGAGGAGAGCTATTCCCCCCACCCCACCCCCAAAATCTTTTTATTCCATTGGTTTCCATGGTCCTCAGTACAGTAATCAACTCTTAGTGCTTGTATTAGAAGAAATGAACAATGATACCTTGCCATGGAATCTAATGACATTATCTTCTAACAGCAGGCATTGCAGCTAAGTTATTTTTAAGCTACGTGGTTACAGACTACATTAATGTAACTGCGTAAGTGTTTGATTTTTCTAAACTATAACCTACTTAGTTTTTGTAACTTTTTTTATTAAAACAACAACAACTTAACACTGAAGACGTAACAATCACATAGGCTGGTAGACTACTGAGATTGAGGTTCCCACAACAACAGTCATTCCAAAGCAATTCTGCAGTGAGAATGCAGGGAAAGCTGCTTAATAACATTAACGTACTAGGTCAGGGGAGAGAGAAGTTGTGGCTGCTGAACAGCCAAATCTAAAGGCCTGCTGGACTTGTGCAAGCCAAGTGTGGGGCAGTTGGGACGGTGGTTGTGCCATTTTCTCTCCTCTCTCCTTTCCGTTGCTTGCTGTTTGCTTCTTTATGTAAATATTTAACAATCACGCATTCATAGAAAATATAGCAAGGCAGTGTGCAACATAAACTTTCCTTCCACAGTGGGAAAAATCAGTATTCCAGATCCTGGGCTGGTGCACTTTCCCCAACCTCAATTCGGGGGCGGGGGGGGGGGGAGAGATGGACACAAGGTCTTTGGATCCAGTGGACCCCAAGCCTCCTCTGGTCTGCCACTGGCACACACCCCTTTTGCTGTTACTGCATTAGCTGAGATTTCCATTCCCACAGCAGGAAAGCTCATGAGGGGAGGCCTTCTTTGTCTCCCAAGGATCTCCCACTCTGTGGGTGGAAGGGGAGATCGGCTGTACCCTATGGCTGTACCCTATAGGACTGCTTTTCAGTAAGTCAAAACTAAAACCAGAAAGAAAGTAGAGATTAAGGAAGTTTGAGGGGGGGACACACATAAAAAGCCAGAATGGATAAAAGTGGAATGAAGTAATTACTTATCCCAGTATATGGCAAAGTTAGTGTTATCCCATAAGCCCAATAATTCTTCCCAAACATGCCATGAGCTCCTCACTGCTGCTTGAATGTCCAGAACTATCTTTATATTCTAATTTTAAAATATTGATGCATGTAGACATTACACCTTTTAAAAAAACCAAAAACCTAGCTGTAAATAGACCAATAAATTTATCAGATGCTTTCGATCAATGCCATGCTTAGTTGATTAAGTATTAGTATAAGGGTGATTTTTTTAAAAGCAACCACTATTTTATTTATACATATAAATCTCACTTCCCAAACTTTGGGGATGTTGAGATCTTTGATGAAATGCAAGGTGCCCTGCAGTTGGGAAATAAAAAATGGGAATTAGGGTCTGCACTGTAAGTGCTCACATATACAAATGTGGATCTTTGTGTTACAAGCAAAGAGTGTGTTCAGTCATGCACAGGTTTCGGATTCTGCTAATATTCCAGGTTCCCTGACAGCTGCATTGTTTAAAAAGAAAAGGATTGGACTGAAGTTTTTGAGACTCCCTGTGCAGTTTATTTTCATCTTTCCCACCTATTTATCCAAATGTGCAATGGATTTATAAGGCCTTTAAGTTCTTCCTCCTCCTGGTCAATCACTATGTGAGTCTGCAAGTTCTCCTTGGCTATTGTGAGCATCTCTTCAGTCATCATGTCGGATGTGATGTCATAGTATTGCTGAAGATTAAAAAGAGTCATCAGCAGACATCCAAATATGGCTCAGACATTATCACCATTTAATCAAAAATCTGAAGAACAAAACCTTTAAAAAAATAGTAGTGTGTTTGAAGGGGGGGGGGAGGAACCAAGGGACAGAATAGGGAAATCCTGCATTAAGTTCCATCTGTGATGGATGCTCCGAGTATGTTAGTAGAAGAGAAATAATAATTTATTATCATCAAATCATCGGTGCTGGAAAGATCTTCAAAGTAATCTAGTCCAAACTCCTCCTGAAGCAAGTAACCCACTACAGTACTACAGCAACCATCCATCCTCTACTATCAAACAACTTGTCCCATCAGGAAGTTCTTTCTAATGTTTAGTCTAAATACTTTTCGGGTTATTTGGTTTGGTTCCTATCCTCTGGAGCAGGCATCCCTAAACTGCGGCCCTCCAGGTGTTTTGGCCTACAACTCCCATGATCCCTAGCTAACAGGACCAGTGGTCAGGGATGATGGGAATTGTATTCTCAAAACATCTGGAAGGCTGAAGTTTGGGGATGCCTGCTTTGGAGCAACAAAAACAAAAAACAAATGTGATTTATCATTAGGGTGACAGTCCTTCAAATATTATTATTATTATTATTAACAACAACAACAACAACAACAACAACAACAACTTATTATTTATACCCCGCCCATCTGGCTGGGTTTCCCCAGCCAATCGTGGTGGCTTCCAACAAAATAATAAAATACAATAGACCGTCAAACATTGAAAGCTTCCCTAAACAGGGCTGCCTTCAGATGTCTTCTAAAAGTCTGATAGTTGTTTTTCTCTTTGACATCTGGTGGGAGGGCGTTCCACAGGGCAGGTGCCACTACCGAGAAGGCCCTCTGCTTGGTTCCCTGTAACTTCTCTCAGCGAGGGAACTGCTGGACGGCCCTCGGCACTGGACCTCATTGTTGAAAATGGCTACTATTTTGCTTCGCCGTAATCTTTTTTTCAGGTTAAGCACAGCCAATTCCTACAACCTTTCCTCACAGGACTTGATCTCAGTATTTATTGTCATATAAGCGCCTCACAATTGTTGCCCTCCTCTAGACATGCTTCAGTTTGTTGAGATCCTTCCTAAATTATACTATGTGGGTTCTGATCAAAGCAGAATACAGCAGTACCATTATCATCACCATGGCCAGTCCATTGCAGTAGCAGTATTCTTTAGATTTAAATAACCCAGGCCATAGGCAATCCCTACCTTTAGGAATACTTTCCTGATAATCAAATTAAGCCCGAACTCATTCCTCCTTGCCCTTTCCCAATGGCCTCAGTAATCAAATCGTCTCTCTAATTATGATAGGTTTTCCAAGCTCCTTATGACATGGATAGGGAAACTTGTGCCTGTCCCTGGATGTTGTTGGACTACATCTCCCACCATTCCTAACCACAGGATATGCTGCTTAGGGCTGAAGGAAGTTGGAAGTCCAACACCATTAAAAGGTCTTATGGTCTTTGAGTGTGATTCTAGTGTGGTTACAAAGAAATATAAGTTCGCATTTACAGTACTATCTCTCTCACAAGCATTCTTCGGGTTGTAGTATTTTGTTGGGAGATGGGATATTATTTTGTTGTTGTTGTTTAGTCGTTTAGTCATGTCCGACTCTTCGTGACCCCATGGACCATAGCACGGATATTATTTAGCCAACTGAATACTCACTAAACGTAGAGACAAGAAGAGAAGAAGATGCAGACCTGGGCATGTTCAAGGAAATCATTGAATCCTCCCAGAAGAAGTCCCTTTCCTCCACGGTCCAACAATTCCCTCCAAATAATTGGAGAGCGCTTATGTTTCCATCCATTCTGTTCACAGATCTCCTGCAGCCACTTCTAGAAGCAAAATCCCCGAAAGCAAGCATGAAAAGTATTGTAAACGTGTTAAATCCAGAAAAAGCTTTCAAGGCAATACTGAAACAGTAATTTCCCAAGATGATGTGCCCAAACACTTTCCCTTCATATTTTATAACAGGCTCATACATTTTGTACCTGTGCATCTAATGCTAATTTGAATGTACATACATTAATAAGGCATTTATGGATTAGTTGAAAGCAAGTGCATTGAACTGGATGCTGCAGTGAGAAAAAAAATGCAGACCGATGTCTGCTTGAATGTATGAAAGGACCAATGTGGACCAGTATTGCTTCAGGAAATTTTAAGAAAGCTTTAGCCAACACTCTTTTTGGAAAGCAGCATGCTAGTCAAATATACAGATGTATCCACTAGTGGGCAGGATTTCAAACGCTTCAACCAAGAGCCTCCTTCAGCACCCACTTCTTACCCAGGCTGTAATTTTTCAATAGAAAGAAGACAAAAGAAATAGAAATATATCCCAATAAGGGTCAACAGAGGCACTGTGCCCATATTCTCTATAAGTCAGTGCTTGTCCATTTATATACTTCCATCTAAGGAGCCTATGTGAACTAGAGAAATACCAGGCCATTACAGGTTTGCCCACATCACATCACATATTTATTTTAAAACAAGCATAGGCAAACTCCGGCCCTCCAGATGTTTTGGGACTACAATTCCCATCATCCTTGACCACCGGTCCTGTTAGCGAGGGATGATGGGAATTGTAGATCCAAAACATCTGGAGGACGAGAGTTTGCCTATGCCTGATTTAAAATATTTGTACCCCACCTTCCCTGATAAAAAGGTCAAGATGAACATCATTTACAAAAACATAATCATACTCAGTGGGAAGGATCCAGAGAGCCTTGCACAGCATAGCAGCTCACCCCAGCCTTCCCTTCCTGCAAGTCTGCCCATTAGGTCACCTGAAAAGTTGGTTCTGAACAGGGCCTGCCCAGGAGATTTTGCTGCCCAAGGCAGAGCAGCAACAAATGATGTCCCCTGCACACCACCCAAAATGCATAGTATTTAAGGCTGGCAAAGTTATTTTGGTAATTGAGGCAGAAAATCTAACAAGCACTGTCTTCCTAATAATAATTTTTTAAACTAACGTTTGCTGCCCTTTAATGAGACCCCGAATCAACTGCCCGACATGGCTGCCTCACTATCCCTAAAATAATATAATAATAATAATAATAATAATAATAATAATAATAATTTATTTGTACCCTGCCCATCTGGCTGAGTCTCCCCAGCCACTCTGGACGGCTCCCAATTGAATATTAAAACAATACAGCATTAAATATTAAAAACTTCCCTAAACAGGGCTGCCTTCAGATGTCTTTTAAAAGTAGGATAGCTGCTTATTTCCTTGACATCTGCTGGAAGGGCGTTCCACAGGACCAGCCCTGCGAGGAGCCATTACTGCACTAGTGAACCGCATGAATATATTTTACCTCCCAGTTGTCTGGATGCTGAGTAATCTTGTGCACCCTGAAGTGAGGCAGATTTTTCTGCAAATAATCAGCAAGGAGTTCTGCCTTAGCATAATAGGGGCAATCCGCCTTCCCTGGAAAGTAAGCAAGCAAGCAAATATTCATAAGCTCATGAAGTCAAAGAAGTGAACGCTTATTGCAAAGGAGGGTGATAACCGGGGCAGAGCAACAGTGCATTACTTCCCCAAGCACGACTTCCATGCACCCCGCTCTGTATGTTTCTACTGAGTCAACTCCTGGAATTTCCTGCCATAAGATGTAGTGAGGGCCAGATGAAAAGGAGCTTGGGCAAATTAGTCAAAGGCTGATTAGGTGATCAGGGCCTGCTAGCCACAATGGCTGTGTTCTCCCTCCACTGTTGGAGGCAACCAGTATGCCTCTGAGCACTGGCTGCTAGGGAATTGCAAGCAGGAAAGGATCTTGGGTCCTGCTTGCAGGCTTCCCCAGAGGCATCTGGTGGGCAGGATATTGGCCTAGACAGAAATATGGCCAGATCTTTGTGGCTTTATGTCCCCTTCACAGATCCTACGGGGCTCCTGCTCCATCCTAATGAATGAACAAATAAACATTAGCAGGCGCTCTCAGATGTGTCCAGGTGTACAAAACGAAAATTAGTCACAGTATCATTAATGACAGAGAGGCGATCACCGTACTATAGTTTTAATTCAATTAAGGTTTAATTGTTTCTTATTTGTTGTTGTTTCCCTGCCCCTGACACATGTTTTTAGCTGTTCTTATTTTTATCTGTAAGTTGCCTTGAGCTCCTGCCAGAGAAAGGTGGAGTATATCTATATCTATATCTATATCTATATCTATATATATCCATCCATCCATCCGCCTTAGCATAATAGGGGCAATCTGCCGTTCCTGGAAAGTAAATAGGCAGCAAGTATTCATAAGCTTGTGAAGTCAAAGGAGTGAATATACAGTATATATTCACAAGCTTATGAATACTTGCTGCCTATTTACTTTCCAGGAACGGCAGATTGCCCCTTTTATATATACTGTATATATGCACCCACCCAATAATAATAATAATAACCAATCGTTCTAAGAAAAACACAATCATATATTAACTGGGTTGATCTGCTTCCTAACACAGAGGGGGGTGCCTTGGACGCCCAGGTGAGGGAAGCAGCCTCCTCTTTATTTATTCCTGCCTGATGGAACTGCTTCGACTCGCCCGGCAATATCATTCCCCATCCCAGAACGACTGCCGGGAGTGGGGCATTCTGTGCATGCTCAGGGGGCGCGAGCCAGCCCAGCCCTACGAAACCTGGGCAGGACGTTGTGTGTGAGAGAGAGAGAGGGGAGGGAGAGACTCCATGACGGAGCCGCCGCCGCCTCACCTGCAAGCACGAATTTGGCCATCCCCCCCCAAACACACCCACACACCAAAAAAACAAAAACCCAGGTGTGTGTTTTCGCGCGTGCGACTCGGGAGCTAGGCCGGAAGAGAGCGGGGAGGTTGCCTGGCAACCAGGCACGCGCGGCCTGACCGAGCCGGAAGACGCTATTTTGTCTGCTCCGGGCACCCGTACGTTCGAGGGAGGCCGTTTCCTTTCTCTCCCCGCCCACTTCACCCGCCGGCTCGGGTCACGTGCCAGCCTCGCGCGATGGCGGCACCCATGTGAGGAGACCTCGGCAGGTGAGCGATCCCGGTGAGGAGGAGCCGCGGGAGTCGGAAAGAGCGGCGCCAGACCCTCGTCCCCTGGCGGCTCCGATAGAGGCGGGTGCGGGGATCCGGTGGGGCGGCCTGAGGGGAGGATCGGAGGCGCGTGGTGTGTGGGTCAGCGCCGGCAAAAGGCCCCGTTGTTGTGGTGGGGTTTTTTTTGCCGTTGGTGTTACCAGAGGTCGCGCGCCAGCCCCCTCCCTCGACCTCTGCCCATCCCGGGGGGGCCTTCCAGGTCTCGCTCTGGGTCGTGTTTCCGTTGGGGATTGGGGCCAAGGAGTCGATCCTTCCGCAGGAGAAGACAGACTCTGGTGGATTGAGCGGGCGAGACCCAAGAGTGGGTCTGACGGTCAAAAAAGCAGTTTCTGCACCTGCTATATAGAGGGAAGTGTGGGGCAGATGGGGCTCGTCCACCTGGGAAAATAGCCCATCTAAGGGTAACGAAAACTGATCCTAAACCTCCGCTGCTTTGCGGGATACCTTCTGGAGAAGAACAGGCTTAGGAGTAAATAATACATGGATCTTGGGACCATCCAGCGAAATGGTTTTTTTTTAAATTAATATTATTACAACTACTACTACTATTTATTGAATTAATATATCCCTAAACCTTGAGGTCTCAGAACGATCCACAGAACAAAAACAAAATCAAAATATAAAACCACAAAATATATAATCAAAATAAAAGCAACAACCCAGTAACACCTCCTGCCCGCAAAAAAGAACCACATTTTAAAAGGGCATAGGATGCCAATCAAATCCACCAAAGGCCTGGATAAAAAGGAACGTTTTTTGCCTGGCACCTAAAGGTGTATAATGAAGTGTATTACTTCACTAACTTCAAAATGTGGTTACCCAGTCATGCTGTATTTGTTTTGGAAGTTTCAGGACAGTCAAAAGCAAGTCTCCCTTACAGCGCTGGGTATGTTATATGAATTTGCTCCCATAAGAGTTATCAGCTTGGAGAGCTTTTTAAAAGAGGATTGATTAGGCAAGGAGGATAAGGTTGTCATTTGTTACTAGCCACATTGATTGTATTCTGCCTACATTGTTGGAGGCCATGTGCCTCTGAATATCAGCTGCTGGAAACATGCCATCAAATAAAACAATAGAAATACTTAATTAACTGGCCAATCACATCGGTTCTGCCCTCCCCCAACAAAAATCCTGGCTACACCCATGATTGGAAATCATAAGTGTGCTCAGGTCCTGCTTTAAGCGTTTCATAGGCATCTTGTTGTTGGCCATGGTGAGAATAGGAAACTGGACAAGATGGGCCTTTGGCCCACTCCAGCAGGGCTCTTTGTATTTTCTAAGAAAAAAACTTCTCTCGTCTGGCTTCCTCAACAAATCCTCTAAATATGCAGAGTTGCAAGACTGAGACAGATCAAATGGTTAGAAGAAATGTCAGCCTAAGCAGCTTGGTGTAATCAGACCCCCAAAAGCCAAATTAACAAGCAGTAAAGTATAAAACCAAAAATCTGCTTTTGAGCTAGCAAGGCAAACATACTTGGTACACTTTGACCTGTGAATCTTTGCTGATGAAGAATAGTCGAAACAGGGCCTTGTCCTGATTTTTACTGGAATTTATCTTTATTTGCCTTCAACATCAATAAAACTTTGTGAAGATTTTTTTGAAATCCATCTTCTTTTGGCCTGAGTTCTTGCAATTTATCGTTTATTTCTGGACTTTCCCAAGAACTCCAATTTATACTGCAACTAAGGCTTCTCTTTCTCTGCTATGCTCCCAAAATGTTGAATGTGGTTTACATGGGAGTAGAGTGTCCATGTCTCACTTGCCTGGTCTGGTGCCAAGTTTGTTGAGTCTTCCTGCTAGTTTTCCTTTCTCCCGCATTTGAATCAGAGCTACAATAGGGCACCCCTCTGTGTTGGGAAAAGATCAATCCATTTACTATATGATTGTGTTTTTCTTAGAGTGGTATTATTATTATTATTATTATTATTATTATTATTATTATTATGTACTGCCCTATACCTGGAGGTCTCAGGGTGGTTCACAGAACAAGATCAAAATATAAAACCACCATGCATGTGTGCACGCATGCACACACACACACACTCACCACACACACACACATACGGTAGACTCATAATCTGGTGAACTGGGTTCGCGTCTTCACTCCTCCACATGCAGCTGCCGGGTGACCTTGGGCTAGTCACACTTCTCTGAAGTCTCTCTGCCCCACTCACCTCACAGAGTGTTTGCTGTGGGGGAGGAAGGGAAAGGAGAATATTAGCCGCTTTGAGACTCCTTCGGGTAGTGATAAAGCGGGATATCAAATCCAAACTCCTCTTCTACTGTGCCAATATGTGTACGTTTGATGGTAATATTGCAAGTGTATTATGTTCATGAAACTACCATTTTGAATTCATTTAACAGGTAATCTACATGACCTACTTCTGACTGCCTTTTTTGTGTTCTGAGAATTTTATAAAGTTGTTTTCTTTGAATAAGTCATCATAAAGCGCTGAAGAGCAAAATGAATAAGAACCTGGATTGTTTTATAAGGACTGTGAGACAGCTGCAGGCATGTCATTATGCACAGAGTCCTTTTTCTAGAACCACAAAGAGAGCATTTGCACTGGGGGTTGATGGGCCTAAAAGTGCTGCACCCAGTATTTACCTGAGGCGACACCTGTCGTATGCGTCTCCTTGCTGGCTGCAATCATCTGTTAGATTTTTTTCTCAAGGTACCCTAAATATTAATGCAGACGGTACCAATGTAGATGAACAGAAAACTGCTGATGCCCTCTTAGATGACCATGTGCAAGACCCTGACCTAGTGACCGTTGCACCCACCCAACTTCCATCTGGTTTCTCGGGATCCCCAAAGGAAGTCAGAAGTACAGCGGAAGAAAAGGATGAAGAAAGGATGCCCCAGCAATTCTTTAATGGCCTTCAAAAATGTACATCTCCCAGTGATGTACTAGACCTTGCTTCAAAATTTCCAGCTGCTCGAAAGTACAGCAGTACTTGTCTTGCCACTATGTGGATGCTCACAAAAAAGCTCTCGGAAGATCAGAAACATTATGAGAGACGGTTGATGTTTGAGCACCCTCAGTTTAGCCAGCTCTGTCAGTGTGTGATGCAGGAGGCCAAACACATGTGGCGTGATGACTTGGCATACAGCCTTCTAGCTGTGGTGAAACTGGGAGTCCCACAGAACACCCGGTTGGTTCAGACCTTGCTGAGGGTATGCCAGGTAAGTCACAGAAACACTGTCGTCTTGCACTGAACATAAGGGATGGTTATATAGTAGTGAATTGAGCTCCAGACTTGTCAATGGGGCCATTCATCTGGCATGGTCAGGGAAACTAGCAAGCTAAGCTAATGATTTTATAATGAATACTTTGGTTTTCAAAGTGCTCCCACATACATTCTCATAATCGTGTAAAATAGGTCGTAAAGGTAAAGGGACGCCTGACCATTAGGTCCAGTCGTGACCGACTCGGGTTGCGGCGCTCATCTCGCATTATTGGCCGAGGGAGCCAGCGTATAGCTTCCAGGTCATGTGGCCAGCATGACAAAGCCGCTTCTGGCAAACCAGAGCAGCACATGGAAACGCCGTTTACCTTCCCGCTGTAGCGGTTCCTATTTATCTACTTGCATTTTGATGTGCTTTCGAACTGGTAGGTTGGCAGGAGCTGGGACCAAGCAACGGGAGCTCACCCCGTCACAGGGATTCGAACTGCCAACCTTCTGACCAGTGGTTTAACCCACAGCGCCACCCGCGTCCCTTATAAAATAGGTCATAAAGGTAAAGGTAAAGGGACCCCTGACCATTAGGTCCAGTCGTGACCGACTCTGGGGTTGCGCGCTCATCTCGCATTATTGACCGAGGGAGCCGGCGTGCAGCTTCCAGGTCATGTGGCCAGCATGACAAAGCCGCTTCTGGTGAACCAGAGCAGCACACGGAAACGCCATTTACCTTCCCGCTGTAGCGGTTCCTATTTATCTACTTGCATTTTGACGTGCTTTCGAACTGCTAGGTGGGCAGGAGCTGGGACCGAGCAACGGGAGCTCACCCCGTCACAGGGATTCGAACCGCTGACCGTCTGATCGGCAAGCCCTAGGCTCTGTGGTTTAACCCACAGCGCCACCCGTGTCCCTTATAAAATAGGTCATAGAGCAGCCTTAATGCTCATTCCTCTTCCAACTCTCCTATCTGTTACCTCTGTGGCACACAGTCTTCTGGAATCTATTCCCCAACTGCTCTTTAAGGATAGATAGGAGAATGAGAGAACCACATAGGCAGTTGGCACAGCAGCCCTGTGAAAAATGCAAGGTAGTGATATCGCACTGCATGTTTGTGATGTTTCCCATAGCAGTAGAAACTTGCCAGATACACAGGCCATCAGAGGCGTGGCAAGCTCCTGGTGGACAGGGTGTTGCTGAAGGCTCCTGTTAACTTCTTAATGTACATTTTGCACACAGGAATTTCCACATGGTAACAATTGCCATACTTACAATTTGAAGAACGCAACAGTAAATAAGAAGTAATCCCACCAAACAACTGAGTTGAGTCATGTTAAAGCTGGAGATGAAAATGCATTTGTTTAATATTTGTTTAAATGGTAAAATTTGTAATGCATAACTGTCCTTGAGGCTGCAGTTCTCAGACGTACTTCTGTGGAGACATGCTCTCTTTACCTGAAAGATTGCTGAAAATTGGGTTTTCTTGTGCTTTGAATAGGAACGTCTCAATGAATTTGATGACCGATGTCTCTCAGTTGTTGCAAGCACTTTGCAAGGAATGGAAAAGTCCAAGAATGTGGAAGCTCTTCAAGTTGGATTGCAGTAAGGGGAAAAAAATACATTGACTTCTAATAGGCATCATGCTTGTAATTAATAATAATTACAAAAACCTTGCTGTAAGGTCACCAGCAGGCATTCCCAAACTTGGGCCCTCCAGATGTTTTGGACTACAATTCCCATCTTCCCCGACCACTGGTCCTGTTAGCTAGGGATCATGGGAGTTGTAGGCCAAAACATCTGGAGGGCCGCAGTTTGGGGATGCCTGGTCACCAGTATATGGATCACACTGGCCAAGCCATCCCTGTCCAGGAAAGGGAATAGCTGACATACCAACCAAGTTTTGGAATTGCCCTCCTTGTCACAGAGCTCTAGTAATGGATCCAGGAACAATCCCAAGCTACATAACTGTTCTTTCTTTAACTTACAGTGTGTGATATGATCAAATGGGGATGCCTGGGAACAGATAAGGCAAGCACAATACCAGTCCCCCACTTAAGAACAGTAATGTGTTTTTTTCTCTCTTAATGTTTCAAAAACAAAATGATTCCTTTCTAAAATGCCACATTCATATGTTGCCATTTTTAAAAGGCATTTCCTCTTAAATGCAAGGAAACTGTCTTGGTTCTAAGCCTGTGTTTGTCATCCTTAATGGACTGGACAAGAGTGAGCAAATTGAAATTTAATCCAGACATGACAGAGGTGCCCTTGGTCAGTCGGAAGGCCGAACAGGGAAGTCAGCCTGTGCTGGATGGGGTAACGCTCCCTCTGGAGACACAGGTTTGCACTTTGGGCAGGCTCCTGGATTCAGCCCTGAGCATGGATACTCCGGGTCTCTTTGGTGGCCAGGAGTGCGTTTGCACAGTTGAAGCTAATGCTCTGGCTGCGACCGTTCCTTGAGATGCTGATTTGGTCATGGTGACACACGCCTTAGTTACAACCCATTTGGATGACTGTAATGCACTCTTTGTAGGGCTGCCTTTGAAAAGTGCTCATAAACTTCAGCTGGCTCAAAGAGCTGCAGCCAGATTGTTGAATGGGGCTGGTTACAAGGCGCATACAACTCCCTTGTTATAACAGCTGAACTGGCTACTAATTGTTTCTGGGCACAATTCCGCCGAGACCACATAATACCGGTCTTGAAAGATCTACATTGGCTCCCAGTACGTTTCCGAGCACAGTTCAAAGTGTTGGTGCTGACCTTTAAAGCCCTAAATGGCCCCGGTCCAGTTTACCTGAAGGAGCGTCTCCACCCCAATCGTTCTGCCTGGACACTGAGGTCCAGTACCGAGGGCCTTCTGGCGGTTCCCTCATTGCAAGAAGCCAAGTTGCAGGGAACCAGGCAGAGGGCCTTCTCGGTAGTGGCGCACGCCCTGTGGAACACCCTCCCACCAGATGTCAAAGAGAAAAACAGCTACCAGATTTTTAGAAGACATCTGAAGGCAGCCCTGTTTAGGGAGGCTTTTAATGTTTAATAGATTATTTTATTTCATTTTCTGTTGGAAGCCGCCCAGAGTGGCTGGGGAAACCCAGCCAGATGGGTGGGGTATAAATAAATTATTATTATTTATTATTTATTATTTATTATTTATTATTTATTATTATTCAAAGTGCGGGTTACAACCTATAAAGCCCTCTATGTTTTAGATCTAAGCTATCTGAAAGATCATATTCTCTCATCTGAAACTGCCCACTTTCTATAGTCTTTGGGCGATTTCCCACCCCTATGCTTTTAGATGCTTTTATTTTGTCCGTAAGCCGTCTTGAGCCCCTGTCACAAGAAAAAGGCAGGGTAGAAATAAGTTGTTGTTGTCATTGTTGTTAACTGTCCTGTGTGCTTCTTCTTTTTCCAAGCTGATTGAATCCCTTGCTCTTTACAGATTACTGGTGGAGCAGAGAATCCCCAAAATATCAAATATACTTATGTTGCAAAACATGATGAAGGGTCTTGGGAAGGATGCACCACTCACGCTTAAGGCAAAACTGGAGGTAAAAAATGGAGTTATTCATTCAGTGAATCCAGGTATAGGCCCATAGCCGATGCTGCAGCTTTGCTTGCACCATGGACTTCCTCTGTGCAACAGAGCTTCCTCTTCCACTCCTGTCCCCTCTAGCCTGCTTCCATCCTCAAAATCCGTGCCAAAGGGTTGGGAGACCAACTGGGAAAGATTTTGGGGGTGCACAGGGGGAGAGGAAATGGAAATACTGTTTCACAAGCAAAACACCACTGGCACAGCATTAGATAAAGGAAGAGGTATGTAAGTCATTCTACGACTAGAAGCTTGTATTAGAAGCAGTCCCCAATGGGATTCCCACACTGCCACACCCTGCAGACCACAGCACATTTTAACAATGGAGGGAAAAGCTTCCATTATTCCGAGGGTTTTGAGAGTGGTTATCGTGTAATATAAGGAATCCATTTATTTCTTATCATATTCTCATAATTGCAGCTGCACAATAGAAGTAAATGCAATATTGCCTGAAGCTCTAGTGTTCCTTTTTCAACCATTTTGAAAGAAAGCAACATATTCTTTCTGTCTCAGTGTACAGTTTAAAGAAAGGGGAAACTGATAAGTAATTGGATATAGATATCTGTTTCTTAAAAAAAAACGTTTTTATTGGTTTTTTTCACAATTTTATACATTTTAACTTAACCATTTCAAACATTAAAATACAAGGTTCTTTTGAACATTCAGGCCCCCTTCCCTCCCTCCATGGGTTCCGTGTTTAAGATTAAATTTGCTGCATCTTTTACCTTTATCCATCTATTAAATATCCATAGTTATCATAAGGAATTCCACATTACAAGTGTCATTACACCCCTGCTAATGATTTTAACCATTTACAGTGGTCTTTAAATAAATTAGAAATTTACTCCAGTCTTTTGAAAATACTTGATCTTCCTGGTTTCGGATCTTCCCCGTCAGTTTCGCCATCTCTGCATACTCCATCAGTTTCACTGCAATTCTTCTTCTTTTGGTACTTCTCCTTCCTGCCATCTCTGGGCTGGTAGCATTCTCGCTGCTGTTATTCCATACATAAAAAGTCTTTTGTCTTCTCTTGGTCTCTCTTCGCCTATTATACCTAAAAAGGCTTCTGGTTTTTTGTTTTGTTTTTACAAATGTGTTTTTAAACATTTTCTTTAATTCATTATATATCATCTCCCAGAAAGCCTTTACCAGTGGACGTGTCCACCACATGTGGTGAAAAGTGCCTTCCTTCTCTTTACATTTCCAACATAAATTTGAACTCAGTTTATACATTTTTGCAATTTTAGTCGGTGTTAAATACCAACGATACAATTTTCTTTCAACGAACAGCATACAGTAAAGGATATAGATATCTGTTCCAGTCCTGATGAGAATTGGACTAGCTGAGAACTTCCTCAGACTTTCAACTCCAATAAGCCATTTGATACTCATAAAAAAGTAGTGGAACTGTGTGTGTGTGTGTGTGTGTGTGAGAGAGAGAGAGAGAGAGAGAGAGAGAGAGAGAGAGAGAGAGCCCCTCTCCTTATCACAATGGACAATTTTCTCATCAACCCGGATCGTATTTGGACATTGACATTTCTGTCTCATTCAAATCTGTTTTGTTTCAGAACAAGATTTTGTATCACATAGACCAACTTACTGTCCCAAATGCTCAGCACATGTTCACCTTGTTGGCTGAAATGAACTACCGCTCTGTTCCAATCTTGAATGCCTGCAGTAACAAAATAATAGGTAAGTCAGAAAAAATGTAAGAATTTTTGTCTTTTTTTTATAAAAAAAATCTTGCTTAAACTAAAGGAGGACAACAGTTTAGTAAGAAAGTATGGAGAGCAGAGCCATCTGCCAAGGAACACAAAAAGAAGAGAGAAACAGGGATTTTGGATAGTCAAAGGAAAACTGTTCTCTGCAACTTTGCATGTTGTTATACTGTGTTTGAATCTGTCCAATTGCCATGGTTTGAGAGGGTTGGTCCAAAATAATATGGACCAGGATCCAAAGAACTATGCAGCTAATTCTGTGAGTCCCAAGTGTGGGGTGGGTGGGTGGGTGAGGCTCAATTTACTTTGTAACTGCAGCCCCCACTATCACAAGACAAGCAGAATTTGCAACCGAGGAATGTTGAGGAATGTTTTAAGAATGGTTTGTTGTATGGCGTGGCTTCAGCTCTTCAAAGGAGGAAGATCAAAAACTCCTGAGTTAACTGGTCCCTTTTATTATCTTAAGCAGCTCCTTGGTTCCATTACCTTGTATGTTTTGCTGTGATTTTAGGTGACGTTTCTTTTAACAAATGAAATGCATACTTCCATCTCAAGGGTTACTTCAATGCGCAGTTAGTGCAATTTCTATTTTTATTTTTTTGTGTGTTTCAGAGGGTATCCCTGGAACTCCATTTCGGCGTCTGCTGAATATTTTGAGGTCTTGCAAAGACCTCCTGTACCGCAACAGCAAGCTTTGTTCT
The DNA here is from genome assembly GCF_965207765.1 of Zootoca vivipara. Taxonomy (NCBI): domain Eukaryota; kingdom Metazoa; phylum Chordata; class Lepidosauria; order Squamata; family Lacertidae; genus Zootoca; species Zootoca vivipara. Next base: position 7,599,741 of record NC_142582.1, on the reverse strand, counting down.
GCAATAGCAGATTATGCAGCATCCGTCTTCTATATGTGGGACACAAAGCAGGTAAACTTTGGGATAACAATATTAATTTGCACATTTCTGGCCTTTTAAATAGAAAATTGATGCCAGTATGGAGCTGGCTAGTTGTAGTTCTCAGACTGCATTCATTCAAGCGTTAACTTCTCAGCATTTTGATTTACATGTAATGCTAAGGCATGGTTTATTAAACTGGTTTATTGGATTGTCCAGACCTGACCCAGCAGCTTAACCATGGCTTTATTAACCACAAAGAAACACTTCCTAAGCCATGGTTGTTGGCTTATAAACCTTGATTTGCATTAGCTGTGGCTTTTTGTTACCCGCAAACATGGCTGATATCTGCTGGGATATTCTAACTCTGAAGATAATCTAACTCTGAATAATCAGCTTCAGACCTCCAGATTCACCGGGGCAGCCTGACAATAATTCAATTCATTGCAATAATCTAGTCCAGGTTGTGTTTACTGGCAATGCTGTTTGCAGAGCAATCCAACTCCTGGTCTGCCTGCTTCTGCTAGTGAGGGAGGTCTGGCATCAGCAGGAAAGCCCCGCCAGCAAGGAGTGCCCCAGTGTACCCACCCAAAGGGCAGGTGGGCTTAAGCTACCTCCCGTGGTATTGCTGGGAGCTGTAGCCTGTGGAACCCCCCGCCCCCAGACATTAGGCAGGACTGAGCCATCACGTGATCTGCTGGTTCCTGTGCAGCCCCTGCTGCCGTCTTACGAGGGCAGAGTGCGCAATCCAGGCCTCTCTGCTGTGTCAGCTAAGGTGCTGGTGTGACACACGGACATTTTTTCCTCGCTCCACCCCACAATCTGTCCTGGCCAGTGTGAGCACTGCTTGCTGCCAGCTGGAATTAGGATTGCCTCTTCAATCTGATGTTCCAAAATGAAGGGTGTGTGTGTGTGTCAAAAATTAGATACAGGGGGCACAGCAGAGGAGGTGGTGGGAAATTAAGGGAGCCATAAACTGGGCAAGAATGTGCATTTGTTTCAGTCACACATATTTCAGCTGAATATAGTTTTATATTAAGAAAAGTCTTCAGCCCGGTTGTCTCAGTAGCGCATTTGATACATGCATATTATGCAGACTTCTCTTTTGATTTCAGGCAGTCCTGTTTCTTTCTGCCTTTGAGAATGTGGGCTTTCGACCGGTTGATCTGATGGATGCGTTTGCCGAGAAAGTGACGTCCGATCCTGAATGCTTAAGCATGAGGGACCTTGTGACCGTTCTGCGAGCCTATTCTTATCTCAACCACACCCCCAAAAGCCAAAAACAGGAGTAGGTTCTGGCTTAGCAAGTTTATTATTGTGTTACATCGTACAGGGGTGCCTCGCAAGACGAATTTAATTTGTTCCAGGACTCAATTCGTCCTACGAAAAATTCATCTTGCGAGTCGCGGTTTCCCATAGGAATGCATTGAAACTTAATCAATGCGTTCCTGTGGGCTCCAGGGACTGGCGGCGGCATGGGACGGGGCTTCGGAGAAGTGCTACGCCTTCTCCGAAGCCCCGCCCCATGCCGGCTGTGTGCGCAGCGGTGCGGTGGCTGCCCCCGCCTGTCTTCCCTGGGGGACAGAGCCGAAGCGCGGCGGGCGCTGCTTGCCCCCGCCTGTCTTCCCCGAGCCAGGGGGAAGACAGGCGGGGGCAGCCACCGCACCGCCGTGCTTCGGCTCCGTCCCCCCCGGCAAAGGAAGATCAGCTGTCAGCTTCCCACGCTGACAGCTGATCTTCCTTTGCCGTCTTTCGTCTTGCGAGTTTTTCGTTGTGCGAGGCATTCGTCTTGCGAGGTACCACTGTAGCTAATGGAGAAATGTAGCCCAGATAGCGATACCACTCTTTGCCACAGAATTAACCTATCAGATTCTTCAAATGTGACGGGCATTGGCATGGTGGCTTAGGCCAGCCTTCCAGATATTTTGGGCTAAGACCATTGGCTGTGCCTATAACCAGTCGCAGCTAGGAATGGAGCCTTCATATGAATTGGCTCTGTGTGGATTTTAGTGGCCGTTCAGGAATGGCTGAGGGTGCCTCTGGTGTACAAAACTGCATTTCCTGTGATTGATACATAAAATTAAAGGCATATAGGACTGTCTGCCTCTTAGAAGTGTCTACATTGTCATGGGACTTATCACACCACATAAAAAGATGCAATTAGGGTGACTTGACTGCCTAAACAAAATTTGGGACCTGGTTAATATTAAAACAGAAGCCCCCACTCAAGTACAGAGCAAACCAACTCACACATATATAAGATGGGACAGGCTGTGAAAACGTAAGTTGCTCTTTGTACACTGGAATCAGTGGGAGATTGCATTTCCATTAGAAAACGGGAACTTTTATCTCTCAGATGAAAACTATTTGTGTGTCTGTGTGTAGCATCTGTGTCTTGTCAGCCAGTCATATTTATTAATTACATAGCTCTCTATATCTGTAGTGAGGCAGAGTATATTGTTAATTAAGTCATGAATTTGTGCTTGACAGTATTCTTTTCTCACGTTTTGAAAGGTTCCTTGAGGCACTGAATAGCGTCTTGGATAAGTATCTCCCCAAGATCTCTAACGTGGACTTGCTGAAAGCTGTATATTCGTTCTGCATTTTAGGATACTTCCCCCAATCTGCACTTAAGCAGCTTCTCCTAGATGAAATCCTCCACAGTCTGGTAGCAGGTCAGATATTCATCTCGACTAATATACTTCCGCAAATGAAAGCTGATGCCACAGCTTTAGATTGTGTATAAATTGTGTTTATTTGTTTGCAAAATCAATACTGTGTTTAGAGTTACTTAAATTCATCCCATAATTTAAAAAGTGCATTACACGCTCATCTTCGAATACAACTTATAGTGGTTTGGTGTATTAGTTTTGCAGTTGTTTTCTTCCTTGTCCCCACATAAAAAAACAAGGAAAGTTTGGGTGCATCATGGTGCTTGATTTGCCAACGTGGGTGGCAACCAACAAAACAGTTCCATGAGCTCAATAGTTCCCATTTCCGCAATGGAACTCCCCCCCCCCACATTATTGTTAAATATTTTAATCTGGGTGACAGATGCCTCAATAAACGAAACAGGAAATCAGTGATTTACAAAATGTAGTTTTCCATGGGTATTTGGATGACTAAAAATCAGAAGCTTTTTTGTCAAAGAACACTTACCGTCAGCTGGAGAGAAGTGACGATTGTGGTCTGGTGCAGCGAGTTGGGGCATCGCTTTTTTCTCCCCCAGCCATGCTGATTGCTGGAGCTCACCCACAGCTGCAGGCGAGCTAGGGGGCACGGTTTGGGAGCAGACCAGATGGAAGACTTCTTCCTGCTGGTCCAGTCCCTGGCGATAAAAGCCAGCCATGCCCAGGTCTCAGCCTCAGTCGTTGCTGGATTCACCCACCCTTCCAATCTTTATGCTCTTGGGCTGCCCAAGGATACGGCGGCAAGCCCTGTGTAAGGACTTTGCTATTTAAGTCCTCGGTCGCTGTATTTGGGGTCAGGAAGGATCCTGCCATCAGACTAACTGGGCCTGTCTGAGCATTTTGCCTCCCTCATAGCAACTGTCACAACTTTGTGGGGGATAAATCGGCAGTGGGTTGGATCCCTAGTTTAATTGGACAGGGGGTGCTTGACCCCCCACTCTGCTCTTAGGGATCAGGGTATCCCCTTAAAGGGATCCTGTGGGGAGGTGCTTCTGTTCAGACACCAAAATGGGGGCTGATGGGCCACAGCACCCCGCAATGGTGATCTTGGGGGGGGGGGTTGTCACCCTGATTTGATGGATGCCATAGTGTGATCCTTAACCTTGGTGAACCCTGCCAAATCAACCAGCAGTCGGGATACACACCCAGTGCCCATGCCAAAACCTGCTGACACCTGCAATCAATAAAGTTGGGGCCTGTTTAACTCCCAGTTGATTGTCCTGTGTTTACTGCAACTATTTTCTGCCTCAGTGCCACCATCTGCAACTCCACTGTACATCATTCCCGCAGTAAGCGGGCATCACTTATTTCCCCCAGAATGCAAACCTCAAGGTAAAATGCAGTAGAATAGTGGTAACTCTGCAGTTGATGCCGCTGAGTTGTTTTGTGGTGGGTTGTTTATTTTTGTAAGCTCTTTTGGATACTGTTATAGATAAGCGCCACCTGGGACCCAGGTGGCTCTGTGGGTTAAACCACAGAGTGTAGGGCTTGCTGATCAGAAGGTCGGCAGTTCGAATCCCTGCAACGGGGTGAGCTCCCGTTGTTCGGTCCCAGCTCCTGCGCAGCTAGCAGTTTGAAAGCACATCAAAGTGCAAGTAGATAAATAGGGACTGCTCCGGCGGGAAGGTAAAGCCGTTTCCATGCGCTGCTCTGGTTCGCCAGAAGCAGCTTTGTCATGCTGGCCACATGACCCGGAAGCTGTCTGCGGACAAACGCCGGCTCTCTAGGCCTATAGAGCGAGATGAGCGCCGCAACCCCAGAGTCGGACACGACTGGACCTGGTGGTCAGGGGCCCCTTTACCTTTACCTATAGATAAGCAGTCTAAACAGATTTTAAAATAAATCAGTTCTCCCGCCTCTCCTTTTATATCCCCCTCCTTCCCCTGTGCTAGTTGCTCACTTTCCCCCTACCTGATGACCAGGTATCCTATAGCCTCTGGGTTGTATTCACCTAAGTTTTACTCATAGTAGAACCTATTGCAATTAACGGCCCTGGCTTAGTCCTGTCCATTAATTTCAGTGATTCTACTCTGGTAAAACCTAGGTGAATACCACCATGTGGTCTAGCCACTTGTTTATTTTGTAGGGCATCAGAGCAGATTTATTTCAATGAAGTCATGTAAAAATATTAAACTACTGTTGATCAAGACTTTTCCTGCTACAGAAGAACTGTATGTTAAGGTTGTTTGAAAATAATACTGCTGTTTCTTTTGTTTTCCGCAGAAGACCAGAATATAGAACAGAATGCAGTAATGTTGCATACCATAAATGCTTGTTTAGAACTCGATGGGAATTGTTTCACCAAGCCAGCAGCCTTATTGGTGAAGGAACGACCATCATCCTCTGCTTTTAGTTTTCCTGATGTTAAGGATGTTCTGCTCACACTGTTGGGAGATGAAAGTCTGTTTCGAGCAAACGTACCAGTGGTTCACAGTTTCTCCGTAGGTATGGGAGAGCGCATTACGGTTACTGCCTTTACAAAATAATGGCAATTTGCAGAAAACTGAGGAGGGCAAAGTGGGAAGAGAGGAGCAACGAGCACAAAGAGGCACTTGGCTTGAGCAGAAACTTACCAGTAGCAGCTTTGTTGTGATCTATGGTTGTGCATGATTAAAGTAGATTAAAGCAGTTTGTTGTCCTAGCACAACAAATCGTAACAAAGAATCTTGACTTCCTGCAATCTGGAAAGTGACCAGGAAATGTAAATTGTGGCACGAAATGAATGTTTGATGGGAAGACAAGTAAACATCCCACAAGATAATCGGCATGAATGGCATCGTCTCTCCACAAACAGATTAAAACAAATGCTCAAAAAAGACCAGAGATAATTTAACCACCACATAAGCTTTGTGCATGCTGGTCATCTGGTGGGGAGAGATGGTTACTTCTGCTAATTTCAGTGGGCCAGAAAGAGAGGAGCTCTTGCCCTTTGCCAAATCCCTCCTGAGTGTGGGTCTTGTTGAGATTCCTGCATTGCAAGGATGACAGGATGACCCTCTGGGTCCCTTCCAGCGGTACACTTCTTTGATTCCTTTCTCAGCAGTGAGAGAAATTAGTGTTGTGCATGCCAGGGTGCCCATTTTATCCATTTGTGCATCTTTCATTTCTGGGTAATAGCATGGCATTGGAAATAAATGCCTGGATTGCACCTGGCACAAATTAATGCCACTCCCATGGTCTGAGGAAAATATCCACCGTGTGCCGGATTGTGGCTCATATCTGCAATTTCTATTTCTTCCCATTTAAACCTACCTTTCCCCAGGCTGCTGCAAGAGTTGTAGTTGCCTTTATTAGTGGCTGTAAAAAATTATAGCCCTGATCATGTATATTTGGTATAACTGTTACTAAAACACTACTGTTACCACAATTTCTTTTTACTGCACATTCCTGAATAGAGTGCAGTCTTGTAACAATTTATTTTATAAGAATGTAATATTTTCCCTTTTTTCAGATTTTGAAATCTTAATGGATGCAGAGAAGGGAATAGTGATACCAAATGCTGAAGTGACAGATAAGTCTGACATTCAAAGGTAACTTTAGCTTGAGCACAGGGTTTTTTTTTTTATTTCATGGGCTTTCTCCAGCCTCAACTGTTCAGCTTTCTTAATCTTCAAAGACATGAAAAGTTAATTTATTTGGGTGGGTGGCCCATATACTTTAGTGAGGAGGTTAGTCAGAATGTTCTGGAAACATAATTTCAGTGGAGAGCTATAACAAACATTTTGCCTTATTTTCTGGGCTATTTGTATTACAAATGTATTTACTAAAGAGATCATAGGCACTTGCTCACCTGATAGTTTGTGGCAAGTAATTTGATAACAAAACCAAAAATGTGAGGCTTTGACAACCCCCCATTGGACACTCTCAAGAGTGCCTTGCGAGTCAGAAGTGGCGACGTGTTTTTTAAGAAGAAAATAGGTGTCAATGTAATTGTCACTGAACATGCATGCATAAGGACCTTCTGCCCCATGTTTCAGTACACTGTTAGCTGCAAAATATAAAAAAATTCCTTCAGCAGCACCTTAAAGACCAACTAAGTTTTTATTTTGGTATGAGCTTTCGTGTGCATGCACACTTCTTCAGATACACTTGAAACAGAAGTGTCAGACCCTTATATATATACAGAGGGTGGTGGGGGTGGGTGGGAATGGGTGATGGGCTGATGGGAGTGGTAAACCTGTGGATGGCTGTTAACGGCTGCTGATGACTGCAATTAGTCCTGGGGGGGGGGAAGCAAGGACTGAGGCGCTAAAGAAAGCTTGATCATGCATAATGAGATAAGAATCCGATGTCTCTATTCATCCCAGGGGGCTCCATGGTTTTAAGCTTGGTAATGAGTTCCAATTCAGTAACTTCTCTTTCCAGTCTGTTCCTGAAATTTCTCTGTAATAAAACAGCTGCTTTGAGATCTTTGATAGAATGTCCTGGGAGACATTAGCTCCCAGTTTCCTTCAGACTAGTGCAGTTTCCTTCAGACTAGTGCAGCCAAGTTCATGACTTTTGTAGACATCATGACTGCTTCTCTTGGTTATAGGATAGCCGTGCTGTGTGCTCCTGCGTCCGCGCTCTGTTTTGCGTCAAAACATCCCCGAGGGAGGTTGGCCATGAGGATGAGACACCTGCGTCTTCTGGGCTATCGCGTGATTCTGGTAAGAGAAGCCAAAATGCTGCTCCATCAGAAAACGTGGAACTACTAATTTTAGTAGTCTCGAGCAGGTTGTAAGAAAAATTTAAAAACAAAATGAGGTGCGGGTGACATTCCTGGCCCCCGTGTGTATACACTAAATCACATAAAATGGGGAACACTCCGTGTGTCAGCTGAGAAAACTCCTTGCCTGCCGAGACCCTCCCCAGATAATGAAGGCTCCTGCCCCTAACTGCGCGAGCCCTGGCGTCCTCTTCAGTGTGGCCTCTTCAGAGCCAGTGTGGTGTAGTGGTTAAGAGCGGTAGACTTGTAATCTGGAGAACCAGGTTCGCGTCTCCGCTCCTCTACATGCAGCTGCTGGGTGACCTTGGGCTAGTCACACTTCTTTGAAGTCTCTCAGCCCCACTCACCTCACAGAGTGTTTGTTTTGGGGGAGGAAGGGAAAGGAGATTGGGTTCAGTGACCGCTAGTTGCCGGGACAACCCTGGTCCTAACTGCCATTTATGTACATGTCCCATAACATAAGATGTGTTTACACAGCCTCTAGCAAGGTCCCACCGCTGGTGTTCGAAGCAAGTGTAAGCCACATTGCATATCTATCCTGTTAGGGTTTCTTTTAGCAATACTTCTCTTTGACACTTTCCCCCTCAATCTAGCTTTCATCTGATCTGGTTAAGAGGTGGTTAAGAGCAGTAGACTCGTAATCTGGGGAACCAGGTTCGCGTCTCCGCTCCTCCACATGCAGCTGCTGGGTGACCTTGGGCTAGTCACACTTCTTTGAAGTCTTTCAGCTCCACTCACCTCACAGAGTGTTTGTTTTGGGGGAGAGGGGAAAGGAGAATGTTAGCCGCTTTGAGACTCCTTCGGGTAGTGATAAAGCGGGATATCAAATCCAAACTCTTCTTCTTAGGCCCTGGGCACGGTCTCCTCATGAGCCAGAGGCTTGCTGAGGCTGCACAGCTGACACACGCCGAACCTTCCCAGCACATCAACTGAGCTGGTCAAGCAAGCGCCTCTTTCCTTCTGGTTTATTTCCCCTAATATTTGCACAGCTGACAGGCGGGGAAGCGGCCGATTGGGATTCCTGCTTTATTCTTTATAAATCACCTAAAATTTACAGGTCTCTTGTAATTCAGATGAAAACTGACATGATTTCATCCTTCCTTTTTTTCTGTTCAGGTTCATTACCAGGAATTCCAGAAACTGAAGAAAGACGAGGCATTTGAGTTCTTAAAGGGAGAAATATTTTCAACAGAAGCACACTTGGATTCTGATTAGAACATCCGGGATCACTGTTTAAATTAATATACCACATTGCTTTTTTTTCTTTTTACATTTTAAGAAAATAACTGAATAAGATTCCCTCGTTGCCTGTCCTTGCCTTAGAATTCTGTTGACTCAGATTTGTCACAGATTGAGGAAGGATGGATTTTTTTTTTGCCTCTGGTAATATTTATCACTTTTGAGTCCTCAATGTTTAGCGAAGACTGCAGAACATATGTGTCAAATAAATAAAACTAATCATCAGTTGCCTCCATCCTTAGAAAGAACTTGGCTGTGAAATGGTACATTCTTATTTATTGCCTAACATGAGACTTTAAGGACTTTAAGGACATAATCACAGAGAATCGTAGAATTGGAAGGGACCCTGAGGCTCCTCTAGTCCAACATGTCTACTTTTATCAAATGATATTTTGGTGTGATCCTATGAGAGTAGAGCAGGCTTCCTCAAGCTCGGCCCTCCAGATGTTTTTGAGACTGCAATTCCCATCATACCTGACCACTGGTCTTGCTAGCTAGGGATCATGGGAGTTGTAGGTCAAAAACATCTGGAGGGCCAAGGTTGACAAAGCCTGGAGTAGAGCATCAAGAGTTCAAAAAAGAGAAGTGCCTGGGTTCAAGCAGGACGAGAAGCCTTCCTACTATACGCAGACGTGTTGGAAGTGATTATCTTTATTTGGTGAGAATGCGTTCTGCATATGCTTAGAGACACTCGCTATATTGCTGCTTTACATTTCATTTTTAATTTTTAATTTTATTAACATATAAAACGCATACATTACACAATATATGCACAGCACACTACCTTATTTTTCATATTTCGTTGCTTGACTTTGGAAAATGAAAAATCAAAATTATGGAACATCAAAAAGGAAAAAGAACGGAAAAGGGGGGGAAAAGAGAAAGAAAAAAAGGAATAAAGCGTATAAAGAAAAAAAGAATGTAAGAGAGAAAGAGTAAAAAAGAAAGAAAAGGGGGAAAAATTATGTAAAAGTCCACACAAAAAAAGAATCATCTCAGGAACATAAAGCTTCCACCGCTTTCAGCAGAGTTGTTCATATTACATTTTCATCCTCCTGTCAAGTATATTTTAATATGTATACAACCTTTAAACCTATCTGACAATTGTAATCTACATAAACTTCTCATCCTTACAAGGTTATTCCAAACATAGCCATGTTTTAGTCCCCTTGTCTGTTTTCTTTGAATAATCATGTAAACATTCCCATTGTTTTTTAAGCCTGTCTTTTGGTTTTTGTCGTATTATGTCTATAAGTTTCGCCAGCTCCAGGTATTCACATAATTCGTTTACCCATTCTCCTTTCCAATATTTGGCAATTAACATTCTGGCGGCTGTCGTCTATACTATACATATCAACATACCTACTATACTTACACATTTGGTCGAAAAATATAGATCCCAAAAGCAATCTAAGATTTACGCAGCTTTTGTAGATTTCCGTGGTGCCTTTGACATACCTACACACCTACCCCACACAGACACCCACCAAGTGACTTGACTTCCAGCCGTTCTTGTTACGCTACTTTATTTTCCCAATTAGCTTAAACACATTTCATTACTTCTTTAATCTATTCTTCTGCCTTAATTTTACTCTCCTTTCACACTAATCATTTTCTGGATTCACTCAATATCTGTCAAAAGTTCTACTTTTTCCACATAGATTTTTATGTATTCCTGAAAGATAGCCCACTCCTTATTCACTTTTTGTACCTATCTCCTCTTATCCTCCCTGTTAATTCAGCAATATGGAAGTATTCCATCATTTCAAATAGCCAGTCTGTTTTAGTTGGGACGCTGCTGCTTTTCCAATTTGGGGCAATTAATAGCCTTGCTGCTGCAGTCGCATACATAAATATTGGTCTGGCCGTTCTTTTTATTTCCACTGACATGATACCTAGGAGAAAGGAGTCTGGTTTTTTTTCTTTTCTTCAAATGAAAATCTAAACAGCTTTTTCAATTTGTTGTAAATATTTTCACAGAATCCACTATCTCTTTGCACTCCCACCACATGTGTAGATAGGTTCCTGCCCCATTGTTGCATCTCCAACAGACATCGCTACGGTTTTTATACATTTTTGCCAGTCTGACCAGGGTCAGGTACCATCTATTTTGCATTTTCATTACATTCTCTCTTAAATTATAGCATGCCATAAATTTAATATCCCTTTCCCACAGCCATTCCCATTGACTCATAATATTTTCCCCTAAATCCTGGGCCCACTTTACCATCACTGATTTACATTGGTGGACAGTTGGTGGCAGAACTTGTTTTTAAGTCCCAGGGTGCTTTGTAAGACTACATAAAAGTGGACTCCAAAATAGATAAGTGGGCTCTCGGATATCACACATGGGTACCCAGAATGACCTGTGATTTGCTTCCCGGGGCTGCAGTCCCTCTGGGGAGTATATGTCCCTCTGGAAGAGAGGCTGAAAGCATGGCTCTTTCCTGCCTGATCACCACGTTCCCAGTGGAAGGGACAGCAATAACCACCTGGGGAGATCACACACCGTTAGCGCTGCTTACACACTTTGATGTGGCATTGAGTATGCAGTGACTCCCACATTGTGTTTGAAGGGAGCCTTTGCCTGAAGGGATTCCATAAATTGTCCCAAAGGGAATGTATGATGCTCCAACAGGGTCATTTTTGCAAGCATTGCGTAGAATCATAGAATTGGAAGGGACCCAGGGGTCATCTAGTCCAACCCACTGCAATGGGCATTTCATTCAGATGCATGGGCTTGAGGGCATCCTGAGCAAGTTTGCAGACGACACCAAATTGGGAGGGGTGGCTAATACCCCAGAGGACAGGATCACACTTCAAAATGACCTTAACAGATCGGACAACTGGGCCAAAGCAAACAAGATGAATTTTTAACAAGGAGAAATGTAAGGTACTACACTTGGGCAAAAAAAAAAATGAAAGGCACAAATACAGGATGGGAGACACCTGGCTTGAGAGCAGTACATGTGAAAAGGATCTAGGAGTCTTGGTAGACCACAAACTTGACATGAGTCAGCAGTGTGATGCAGCAGCTAAAAAAGCCAATGCAATTCTGGGCTGCATCAATAGGAGTATAGCATCTAGATCAAGGGAAGTAATAGTACCACTGTATTTTGCTCTGGTCAGACCTCACCTGGAGTACTGTGTCCAGTTCTGGGCAGCACAGTTCAAGAAGGACAAGCTGGAACGTGTCCAGAGGAGGACAACCACAATGGTCAAAGGCCTGGAAACGATGCCTTATGAGGAACGGCTTAGGGAGCTGGGTATGTTTAGCCTGGATAAGAGAAGGCTAAGGGGTGATATGATAGCCATGTTCAAATATATAAAAGGATGTCATATAGAGGAGGGAGAAAGGTTGTTTTCTGCTGCTCCAGAGAAGCGGACACGGAGCAATGGATTCAAACTACAGTACAAGAAAGAAGATTCCACCTAAACATTAGGAAGAACTTCCTGACAGTAAGAGCTGTTCAGCAGCGGAATTTGCTACCAAGGAGTGTGGTGGAGTCTCCTTCTTTGGAGGTCTTTAAGCAGAGGTCTTGACAGGCATATGTCAAGAATGCTTTGATGGTGTTTCCTGCTTGGCAGGGGGTTAGACTGGATGGCCCTTGTGGTCTCTTCCAACTCTTATGATTCTATGATTCTATCCTGAGTGCACTTCATTGTGTGATCATTGAAATGCGAAAACATCCCCTTAAACACCGCCCCCCCCCCCAGCATGCTTGGTTTTGAGTACATTTTCTGAATTCTACTGTGAACTGAAAGTTGTCAACCTCTTGTGCTATATTATCTGCTCACCACTAATACCCATTGTTAAAAGGCTTGAAAAGCTGGTTATTGGGTATAAAAAGCTATTAAGAACCATGCCACATTTTTTTTAAAAAGACAGTAAGATTCAAAGTTAGGCACTGCAATACCCCCCCTCCACAAATACCACCCCACAGATTCTTCTCATTACCATCCCCAGGTATATCTACCTGAGACTACTTTCAATGGATACTTCTTCAGATGATTACTCCCTAGCCAATTATTCCGATCATGGGGGACAGAAACGCTGGTTTCCTTGCTATGGCTTGAATTACTGCTGAGTGATCAAAGTAACTAGTTGGTTTTTTTTTAACATGGGGGGGATTAGGTAAATACTTATAGTCTAGTAGGGGTTTCAGCAATAAAAGAGAAGCACATGCGTATATTATAACAAAGGAAAATAATGTATTCCCGTTAACTGTACTTTGGTACAGAAGTCCTGATAACAGAAAATGTTTCAGCACAGTTGTCGATTTCTGTCTATAACAGCTTGATTGTAGGCTGGGTTAGGCACACCTGAGCCCATTGAAACCTCTGGGTTTTAAATAAACTTAATTGCACATTGCTAAGCTGATCACAAAAAGCTTTTAGCTCTTGTCACACATTATTTATGTGAACAATGAGCATGTTTTTGCAGCTCTGTGTGTGTGTGAGAGAGAGGGAGAGGGGGAGAGAGAGACGCATTGCAGTGGCAGACTCTGCCCCCAAACTTTGCATGTTCATTGTAACTGGCCCACTTATCTTGTGTTAAATTTAGTTTCTATGTAGGTAAAGGCTTATAGCATTGTGGCACCAGTATTTTGGAGCCCTGTTGCTATTGAAATCAGACACACAACTGCAAATGTAATATTCCATTTGCACAACTGCAAATGTAATACTGAAAATGTTTTTGTTTTGCCACGCATTTTAATTTGGTAATCTCCCTTATGGTTTTGATTTGAGCCATTTTAAAATGAGGCTGCATTTTTTTAAAAAATTAAATTTTATTTTAACCTGCAATTTTTTATCAATTGTTTTCCTTTCTTTTACGTTTTATTGTAATTTTATTGATGTCAGCCACCCTGAGCCTGGTTCTGCCTGGGGAGGGCGGGGTATAAATAAAAATTTATTATTATTATTATATTATTAAGATATAGGCAGCAGCATTTAATTTCTTATTATCAGCAGAAATGCATTAAAAGCAGCCTACCCCCACTTATTTTTGGTTCCTCTTTGCACTATTTATGTTCCCATGTGAATTAGGTAAAGGTAAAGGGACCCCTGACCATTAGGTCCAGTCGTGACCGACTCTGGGGCTGCGCGCTCATCTCGCATTATTGGCCGAGGGAGCCGGCATGCAACTTCCAGGTCATGTGGCCAGCATGACAAAGATGTTTCTGGCGAACCAGAGCAGTGCACAGAAACACCGTTTACCTTTCCGCCAGAAAGGAAACCTATTTATCCACTTGCACTTTGATGTGCTTTCGAACTGCTAGGTGGGCAGGAGCTGGGACCGAGCAACGGGAGCTCACCCTGTTGCAGGGATTCGAACCGCCCATCTTCTGATCAGCAAGCCCTAGACTCTGTGGTTTAACCACAGCGCCACCTGGGTCATTAAAATCTGTTAAAACGATTTACAGCCAAAAGAATCAGGTGGGTCCTAAAATATATGCATCTCAGTTGTCAAAGAGATTTTAGGAACGTGAAGAATTGTAACAAACAGCCTCTGTCAAGCACATGGAATATATGTGTTGTTCAAGATTCAAGTGTGCTAATGAGAAAGAGAGAGGAAACCTGTATTGTTCAGGATGAATTCAGCAGCCTAACCATTGTATAAATGTTTGTTTATGATGCCTTGGATAGCATTTGAATTGACACGATGGACATCAGGCCATGACTGATGGACCATATTGACAAGACCTCAGTGGGCCAAAAACACTCCAAATTTTGTATCAGATGCCATTCAAATTCTGGACTGATAATGCAGTTTAAAGTTGCATGCAAATATCTTTTTTTGGGGGGGGGCAGAAAGTTAGCCCCTTCTTATTCTTAACTTTGGATCTGCTTATTTGATTTTTTGTAGAATTCTGAATTTTTCATGTGTTGCTGTTGGAAAATATTCACCAGGGATCTCTGTAGACAGAACCCAAATCATTCACAAGCAGTTGAATGCATGCGGGCTTGAGAGTTAAACATTCTGCTAAATTGAACAGATCACAAGCAGATAATTTACACAGAGAATAAATATATTGCCTGGGCGTGGTGCTAATATCCCAGACTTTTCAACTGCTGTCATTTATACTGTGCTTAAATAGTTCATACGCAGTTTTATTGCTCGTGATAAAAACCTATAAAAACTTAAGTGGCTGGTTATCACGCAGTGCATTGCAGTAATCTCTTTTAGACTGGCATAGAATAATAATGGGTTACTCTTTTACGGGCAAGATGATAGCAATAAGCTTCCATATACATACAAAATTCCATGAGGTTATTGCAAGTAAGGCATTAGCAAAACGATGTTTTTAACAGAACCACCCAAAGGCTTATTTGAATACATCTGTGTGCTTTATGCATTTCTATTTCTTGGATGCTCTAAGATCTTTATTTACTCATGTCCCCAGTGGCAGAAAGGATCTTCTAGCAAACCCAAGCCCTGATGTTGTTGGACTCCATCTCCTATCAGTCCCAACCAGAATAGCCAATAGTCAGGGATGGTGGCAATTGTGGCCCAATATCATGGAGGTCACTACATTGGATTGCTGCTGCACAGAGATGTGCAAAGCCTGGAGAGGAGATCAGACTCTGCACCAAGTACATTTAGATTCTGCACATAAAAAAACAGCCATGTGCCAGTCAAAAGACAAAATGGGAATCATTTCCAGCATATTTTTTCCTTCCTCTGCACCCAATATTTGTGGTTTTGCACAATGGTACATTTGGGGGAGAGGTTTTACAATGACATGTAGTTGTAAATAGGAATGCTACTATGCCTGCATAGCGCATGGCCTAAAAATAAAATGTTTGTGGCAATCCCCCGATTCCGCAACAATGAAAGGTGGAGCTTGTAATCCTTATGAGTAAATCCAGAGCAAAATCCTGCCTGTCACTTAATTCTGTGTCAAGATGCTGCCCAGGGGTTAAAGCAGGGGTCCCCAAAGCAGGGGTCCCCAAACTAAGGCCCAGGGGCCGGATGCGGCCCAATCGCCTTCTAAATCCGGCCCGTGGAAGGTCCGGGAATCAGCATATTTTTACATGAGTAGAATGTGTCCTTTTATTTAAAACGCATCTCTGGGTTATTTGTGGGGCCTGCCTGGTGTTTTTACATGAGTAGAATGTGCCGTTTTATTTAAAATGCATCTCTGGGTTATTTGTGGGGCATATGAATTCGTTCATATTTTTTTCAAAATATAGTCCGCCCCCCCACAAGGTCTGAGGGACAGTGGACCGGCCCCCTGCTGAAAAAGTTTGCTGACCCCTGGGTTAAAGGGACTTATAGGGGACATGCCTCTCCATCAAGGTGTGGCAGAACGTGGGTCTGCCAAAGGAGTAAAGGTAAAGGTAAAGGGACCCCTGACCATTAGGTCCAGTCGTGACCGACTCTGGGGTTGCGCGCTCATGTCGCATTATTGGCCGAGGGAGCCGGCGTATAGCTTCCAGGTCATGTGGCCAGCATGACAAAGCCGCTTCTGGCGAACCAGAGCAGCACACGGAAACGCCGTTTACCTTCCCGCTGTAGCGGTTCCTATTTATCTACTTGCATTTTTGACGTGCTTTCGAACTGCTAGGTGGGCAGGAGCTGGGACTGAGCAACGGGAGCTCACCCTGTTGCAGGGATTCAAACCGCCGACCTTCTGATCAGCAAGCCCTAGGCTCAGTGGTTTAACCACAGCGCCACCTGGGTCCCATTGCCAAAGGAGTAGAAACAGCAACTGAATCCAGAGGATTTTGTTCCGCCTTATAGTTTCAGCCATTCACAAAAGGAATCCTCAACAACCAGTGACTGCGATCTGGATTAGTTGCCAAAGGAGTAGAAACAGCAACTAATCCACATCGCAGTCGCTGGTTGTTGAGGATTCCTTTTGTGAATGGCTGAAACTATAAGGCTGGAGTTAGCAGACAGTACAGTATCTCAAAGGTGGCCAACTTGATCGGGCCTGAAATGTGTCATAAACTGGAAGAGAGCATCTGATTTGCATATTTTAATTAACATAATTAACAGTTTGCATAACATTTGCTTGAACACCAAGGGTGCTGTCAAATGCCAAATGTGGCTTCTCTGCATGCATTTTATTATTATGTGCCTTAGAGGGCCTTTCAATTTCATGGGTTTAAAACAAACAATCCTGGCAATATGGACAGTGGACTCATGCCCTCTCACCAGCTGAGTTTGCCAACTGGCTGAGATAACCCAGATCTCTGGTGCATCTCGCACCAAATGCTCCTATCCACCAGTCACACACCCCCTCAGAATCAATGCAGTGAGTTTAGAAATTGTGAAGCTTGCGTATGTATTTTAAATCGCCATTTAGTTCTTACGCCATTAAGCTTTTGTGCTTCTGAGTAAGCCTCATCTGTTATCAGCATTTCAGGTTTTTTCTGTGCAATAATAGGAGCTCGCAACATAGTTCTGGGTTTTACAATAAAAGCTGATGTTCCCAAAGATTCTATCATGAACCTATAAGCCCCAGGAAATCATGACTAAACCGCTTCTGGCACAATGGGACACCGTGATGGAAACCAGAGTGCACAGAAACGTTGTTTACCTTCCTGCCACAGTGGTACCTATTTATCTACTTGCATTGGCGTGCTTTCGAACTGCTAGGTTGGCATGTGGGGCTGATCGCTTCACTGTGGAGGTGATCTAGTTTACGAAGACTACTCATGCAAATTCTCATGCTCTGGACCTCGAGAGACAGATTGTTGAATGTCTAGCCATTGTCATGAGCCTCACCCATGATTGTAAACCTAGCCGATAACCATAAATGAGCAGGCAGCCTCTAATTTCAGTGGCACTGTTAAAATAAAACAAAATATAAAAATTTATGTGTCCACCATGGCTACTGTAAAAGGTTTATCAGTCAATAAGTGCTAGCCATCTGGCAGAAATCTGACTCGCAGGCATTTCTCTCCTTTAGCATAATTAAGATGTAATGTCAATTGGGAAGTCAAAGACATTATGCCGGATATTGTCTCCAGTCAACAAGGAAAGCAAACTGGAGCATTTATGGAAAGTGAAATTGATGTATTTATATTCAAGCAGCAAAACATTTATCCTCCGTCTACAAGGCTTTCTCGCGCTGACACATCAGCTGTTATAACAACCTCTTAGCAATGCAAACGTAATCATTTCTGCTTAAAGGAGAAGGCTGCAACAAAGGGAATGTTTCCCTACTTCTCAACAATAGTAGGGATGAGTGTTTTTTCTTCTTTTTCATTCAATTAGTAGCAGCAAGCACATGGTTTTTTTTTTTTAAAAAAATGAAGAATCATAGGTGTGCATTAGTTTGTTTATTATTACATTTATATGCTACCTTTCTTGTTTATTATTCATTTACTATTACATATATAGCTCACCTTTCCTCCAAGGGGAGGCAAATGTACTTCTCCCCCTTGCCATTTCTCCCCCTCTGAGCGACAACCCTGTGAGGTAGGTTGGGCTCAGAGATGGTGCCCATCCCAGTGAGTTTAACGGCTGAACAGGGATTTGAACCCCCATCTCTCAAGTCCTAGTCCAACACCTTAACCCCTATACCAACCGCCGCATATCTAGAACTGAAGCTTCTATTGCCATTTCTTATCTTGACCAGAGTCATTGCTCCTTTTGCGTGGGACGCGGGTGGCACTGTGGTCTAAACCCCTGAGCCTCTTGGGCTTGCAGATCAGGTAGTCGGCGATTTGAATCCCCGTGACGGGGTGAGCTCCCATTGCTCTGTCCCAGCTCCTGCCAACCTAGCAGTTTGAAATCACGCCAAAAAGTGCAAGTAGATAAATAGGTACTGTTGTGGCGAGAAGGTAAACACTGTTTCCATGCACTCTGGCTTCCGTCACGGTGTCCTGGTGCGCCAGAAGCGGTTTAGTCATGCTGGCCACATGAACCGGAAGGCTGCCTGTGTACAAAACCCTTGGCCTGCAAGCGAGATGAGCTCCACAACCCCATAGTTGCCTTTGACTGGACTTAACTGTCCTTTACCTTTACCTTTACCTTACTAAGCCCGCAACACACCATGGACTCTAAGCAGACATGCATTGTATTGGGAGGTGAGCCTCCATATTTCCATAATTTTTAGCAACACAACAGACCCCAATTTTGCAGACAGGGAATGCCACTAGGAAAATAATGCCTTCCCTTGTCCATAATAGTACATGAAGTGGAAATCACACAGATTAAACAGGCTAATGTAGTGGATCGTATTTGCATAATTCACCCATCGGATTTAGATAATATGCATATTATGCTTGCCTGCACTTGAGGGGAGTGCAAACGTCTCTTGGATATGGAAGCAGCTGTGAGGACGTGGCAAGTATGCAATGGAGGGGAGGGAGCCTTTGAGTAAGATTAGCCTATCCCCAATTCGCAGGATGTTTTGCTAGTTCACAGAAACTCAGTATCAGGAAAGTGAAGGGTTATAGGACAGGACCCAATTCTTCAGTCGTTCCCTTCCTTTATGAGCGAGCCACCATGTCCTTTGACAGTGCATGGATATACAACAAACTCCCCATTGCCTTCGGCTCCAGAACCTTTCTAGATGTCATGAACTGGCAGGACTATGGGGAGGAGTTAGAGGATCCTGGCGAGGGGTGTAGCCGGGACTGGGACACACGGGGGTGGGGGAATTGGGGGTGGGGAAGGAGAGGTTGGTGCAGGTAGTACTCACAGAGGGTGATGAGGGGACGGGGGCCAGTGCACAGGAAGCCGAGCAGTGGGACCCCTCACCAGAGCCAGAGGAGACCACGTCTCCATGAACAATGTTGGTTCTGAGGTATAGGGAACAGCAGGCGATGCACTCCAGGAAGCAGAGGCAGGCCAGGGCCTGCAGCCCAGTTCACTACCTGGCCAGGTGGGGAAGCAGGCATGTGGAGGAGAAGCAGCTGGAGGAGGCTGAGCACAGGTGAGAGTCACTTGCCTCATCAAGCCCAGACGCTGCAATCAATCAGCAGAGATGAGGTGCTGTGGCTGCTAAACTGCCCATGTTGAGGCACCTTGTCTGGGATACTCCTGGACCGCCACAGATTTGTACTTTGGACCTGCATCCTGATTTTGAACCTCGTCTCCTGACCTTTGGCCTTTCAACTTTGGATCTCAGACTGTGGACTTTGCGGATGATGATCGACCCTCAGATGTTGGACTTGGTCTTGGCGCACTGTCTGGCTGCCAGGTAGGCCAGGGGGTCAGGTCCCTAGAAGGTCTAAGCTTCCTCGTGGTGCCATTTTTCTATTGAGATTCCTACTCCGAAGGACACCTGTTTGTTCCATTCATTTCCTTTAGTTCAGGGGCCAAAGTGTAATGATATTTTAGTCCAGGCACCAAGCTTCGAAGGTGTGAGGTCGAAATTAGGGGTACTGCATCTTGCCTTTATTCCGAATGCACAATTTCTCCTCAAATTGCATGGGCCGGTCAAGACGTGGCAATCAACTTGGGGTGGGGAACTTGTGGCTGCCTACAAGGCTTTGTTGGACTCCGGTTCCCATCAGCCCCAGCCAATGCTCAAGCAATGCTCAGGGATGATGGGAGTTGCAGTCCTAGGCTTGCCATATGTCAGGAAAATTCCTGATACGTCCTGGTTCTCGTGTGTAAGAATGGCGCCGGGGGGAATTTTGCCGAATCGGCAAAATGTCAGGGAAACCCCGGATGTATGGCAACATGATGGAAAAAGCTCCAAAAGCTTAAAATCACTAAAAAAATTTTTTTGGGGGAGGTATGGCCTAGGATTGCTTCACAGAAGTTCAGCTGTGCTTGCTCATGTCCTTTTAACTCCCCAAACAAATGAAGAATACTAGTTATGAACAATAGTGGTGGTTGTGACAATTGTGACCTTGTGACAATGTCAGGAAGCCCAACCGAATCACAGGGGCTTCATTTGTAGGGTCAAATTATACCCCCTCGTTCTGGAAAATGTGTCTGCTCAAATTAGGCCACGCAGAACAACTTTTGCGCGGTATCTGTTGAACAACCTCATCCATATTCCCGAAGTGTTTTTTTAAAAATTGTCTGTCTCGAAAATAGCCATTGTAAAAGGTTTTTTTATCAGTAAATAAGGGCTAGCCATCTGGCAGCAATCTGACTAGCTGGCGTGGTTTTCTATGGGTGGTAATTAAAATGCAACGCCAATGGGGACAGACAGTCATTATCCATCGTGATTGTTTCTCTCCCGATAGGGGGAGAAAAAAAAAGAGCAAGGCAAGTGGGAGCGTTTATGGGAAATAAAACTCCCAAATACAGGATGAGATGTTTGTTTCCAGCATAAAAGAAGAGTTTATCCTACATCAACGAGGCTCTATTGTATCGCTCTGGCAAGATTGCTCTATCCAAAGTGACTGTTCCCCACTGAGAAGCAGACAGTCCTGTCAGAGAAAATAGATTCTCTTTGTTGTTCCCGCTAATCTTGTAAGGCTTGCAAGCTGCAAGAAGCAAGGATGCTTTACGATATCTGGTAGCCTTTAATGTTTAATTAGAGTTAATGGAAGAAGGCTGCATTCTTGGAGGGACCCGCCAGGTGGCTGCTGCTATATAACTGTGGACAGAAGTGAACTGGATGCTCCTTAGCAAAGTGAACTCGGAGAGGCCTGGTGAACTGCAGGGGACGTGAATGATGAAAGCATCCATCACAGAAGGGGTGGGGGGACCTGTGGTCCTCCAGGTGTTGCTGGACTCCAGTTCCCATCCGGCAGCAAAGTCAGGGATTATTATTATTATTATTTTAAAAAATAATTTTTATTAAATTTTTAAAAAAGAAAAGAATAACATCCATATGATTATACATTGTAATAACATCCATACTTGAAGAAGAACAAAAATAAAAAGAAATAAAGAGAGAGAAAAATTTAAAAAACTACAACTACATATATTCCATTCCCCCCCCCCCTCATTTTAGTAGGGGACTTCCCCAAGTCCCCCTTCTAGCGGTTCATTGCATAACATTCTTGGCAAGTTCTATATCTTATTTTCCAAACCTAGTTACAATTACAACATCATTTTCTCACTTTTACAACTCATTATAATATTCTAACCTTTTTTCCGTTATATCTCACTTATTTTTTTAAACCTGCAACTTCACAATCGCTTCTAATTCTACTCATACATCAATTCTACAATATTTTTTTATAGTAAATTCTAAATTTCTTCCATTCCTCTTCCACCTTCTCCTCTCCTCGGTCGCGTAGTCTTCCGGTCAGATCAGCAAGTTCCATATAGTCCAACATCTTTATAGGTCAGGGATGATTTAAGGTGTAGCCTGACAACATCTGGAGAACCACCAGTTAGGGAATATTTGCACTGCAAATCTAGAAAAGTAAGAGGTACACCTGGGACCATGGAAAGATGGATCTGTGCATAGAAAGGATTTGTAATCATTTAGAAACATTCTTTTAACACTAGTCGGTTAGGAGGGGAGGACACAATCGCTGGAGGGGATGCCCTCAATGGACCAGTGTCAGTTGGGCAAAGCCTAAAAAATGCTGTACTGGTTGACTAGTTCCTCTCCAGATTAAGGCCTGGCCTTGCAGGTCTGCATTTATGGAATCCTATAACATTATGGGTGATAGATCACCAAGACTGACGGTATTGTAAACTCTGACACTGGCCAGCTGTTCTCCTAGGTCTTGCTCAGAGGCCTAGGTCTGACACAAAATTCCTTAGAAGGCACAAGAGTTTTCTTTTCCTCACCCTTCTAGAAAAAGAAGGCTAATCCTTCTTCTCAGGATCCTTGTAACTGGAAATGCTGGAGACGGAATGCAAGGCCGTCTTGAGCAGATCGCGCGCCCTGGTGCTGAGGGGCGGAGATCGCTCCACCGCCCGCCCCGCCCTCGCAGGGTGCAATTGGTTTCCGCGCGGCAAATTGCAATTGGTTTCCTTGCCAGCCCGGCGCCCAGCTTACCAGCCCTCCCCCGTGGTGCACTGCGCCACCGGGGGTCTATGAAGAGCCGGCCCTGACGGAATGTTCAGTCCGAAAAACGAAAGTAAAAAATGACAATGGTATGAAATTCACAAGTGTATTTTCCACAGCCATATGTGCAGTTGAAGGAATTATTGTTGTCAGCCCTTATTATTATTATTATTATTATTATTATTATTATTATTATTATTATTGAATTGGCATACTGCCCTTCATCCCCAGATCTCAGGGCTTTGGAAACAGGAGCTTTTACCAGCCAGATATAGATCCTGGAGTTGCTAATAATCTGGTGCATTTGTAATGAATTGCTCAGATTCTACGGAGGGGATTTGAGAAGCAAGAAATCTAGTACTGACGGACTAGTGGGATAGAGAACGTAGTGACTTTGTCTTTGTACGTTGTTTGGAAGGCAGGCTGCAATCCTAGGCAGATGTATGTTTCTGAGCAAACTTGCATAGGATCGCACGGGGTGCCACTTTTTTGTGAAGTAACGACGGGAAACTTCCTTCCTGAAGATATTGTGCGTTTTAAACTCAGGCTGCAACCCTAGGCACCCTTCCCCTGACAGTAAGGCCTAGTGGAGTTGGCCCCTGGTAGAAAAAGATGACTCTTCTTAAAGCAGTTTACTTCTGAGTAGCCACGAACAGGATTGCACTTTCTTTAAATTCGAGGCATTCCTGTGGGAATGCAGTCGTGTGAGACTGTGCAGAAGCCTCACAGAGAAAGCAGCATTGTTTCACGCTGGAGTCCATTCTCAGGAGGCCTCCGTCTGCATATTGTGAGGGTATGACAGAAGAGCCATAAGCTACTGGGTTTAAGAGTTAAGGGCCATCATTGTTTGAGGGGAAACTGTACTTGGGGGTGTTTGGAGTGCCGTTCAGCTTTCTAGAAAGGAATTTGCCCGGGGAAAGATTAGGCAACATCCTCTCTATGGGAGCAGGAATGCAGACCCTCCGAGTCTCCCTATTTTCCAGGGGCAGTCTGGGAATTGCGAAAGCCACCTCGGCTTCTGATTGGATCCCGGAATGTCCCTATTCCCCCCACCCCTGGTGCCACCAGTGCTGAGTTTGGGGAGGAGGGTGAGCAGGGGCTTTTCCTGCGTGGCCTCCTCCCTTGGACAGCTCAGTTCTTCTGGTACAATATCCTGTTCTTGCAGCAGCCAAGCCAGATGCCCAGGGGAAGCCCATGAGCGTAAAAGCACGATCTGTTGCTCGTATTCCTTTTTATATGCATATATAATTTTATTAAGTTTTCTGTTTTACAATTTAAAATAGGCCTACTCATTTAATCATCCTTAAAATACCAGTGACTTCCCTTCTTCTCTTTCCATGGTTCATTTTGCATATCATAAATCCCTCCATATTTTACAAAAACTAAACCATTCAGTATTCCATTATTACATCCGCAAAAACTTTTTACACTGTTGAATTTATCTTAATGCTGCCAGCATTTTCAGCTGTACGCAGTTATTTCCCATATATTCAGTAAATGTTTTCCAGCCTTCTCTAAAAAGTAAGTTATTCTTGTTCTCTTGTTCTATATGTTAAGTCTGCAAGCTGCATTTTCTGTCAACTTAAGCGGCCGTTTCTCTTTAGTTGGGACCTCGCTCGCTTTACATTTTTGGGCTAACAAAACACGGGCCGCAGTAGTGGCATACATAAATAACCTTTTTTTGACACCTGGGAATCTCCGTCTGAATTATCCCCAATGAAAAGGACTCTGGTTTTTGTTTTTGTTTTTAAAAATGTACTTTTAATCATTCCCCCCCCAATTCATTATGGATTATTTCCCAATACTCTTTTACCCTTTTACAAGTCCACCACATGTGAAAGAACATCTGGTATCCAGGAATATACCACCTCCTGATACTGTATATCCTTCCAAGTGTCCCAGTTTTCCCGGGACATTCCCAAAATCGCAGAAGCTTCTGATTTGATCCCGGAATATTCCCGGAAACTTCCAGCGCTGCCGCCACTGAGGCATGTCAAAGAGTGAATGGTGGGCATTTTCAGTACGGGAGACATGACCTGAAATGTTTTGTAAGACATAATGAAAGTTTGTTTATTTAAAAAACGAACGAATGAAAGAGTTGATTGGTAGGAAAATACATGTATCATTAAGTTTACCTATTACTGCTATTCTTATGGGAGAGTCGTTTGTTTGTTTGTTTGTTTTCAGACAAGGGAATAGCTTGTAGACCACAAAGACATTTTTTTAAAGTGTTTGCCTTGTG
This sequence comes from Zootoca vivipara, assembly GCF_965207765.1. Classification (NCBI taxonomy): domain Eukaryota; kingdom Metazoa; phylum Chordata; class Lepidosauria; order Squamata; family Lacertidae; genus Zootoca; species Zootoca vivipara. Next base: position 7,574,955 of record NC_142582.1, on the reverse strand, counting down.
GGTAAAATGTTCTCTTAAACGCGTAACGAAGCCGTTCCCGTGGCCACCAGGTGGTGCTGTGCCATAACCAGAGGTAAAACTGCTGTGCAAAGTTCCCCCATCCCTTTAAAATAAATGGCACGGGGAAAGAAAATCCTACGTGAGATGTTGTCTCCACATTTCTCGCTAGATTTCAAGCAGTCCTTGCCACCTTGTGGAAACGAAATCGGGCATTGGCTTTGGGAGGTTGCCTACCCAGAGTCGAATATACGGCCAGCCTTACCCCCCCCCCCCATCCTATTCTTAAGGAAATCAAACCTATCCATTCTTAAGGAAAGATTCTTAAGATCAAACCTATCCATTCTGAAGGAAATCAGCCCAGAGTGCTCACTGGAAGGACAGATCCTGAAGCTGAGGCTCCAATACTTGGGCCGCCTCATGAGAAGAGAAGACTCCCTGGAAAAGACCCTGATGTTGGGAAAGATTGAGGGCACAAGGAGAAGGGGACGACAGAGGAGGAGATGATTGGACAGTGTTCTCGAAGCTACCAACATGAGTCTGACCAAACTGCGGGAGGCAGTGGAAGACAGGAGAGCCTGGCGTGCTATGGTCCATGGGGTCACGAAGAGTCGGACACGACTAAACGACTAAACAACAACAACCCCCCATCCCTTGTTTCTTAAATTTGATAAAAAGGGGAAAGTTTTTGGAAGAAAGACAAAGAAGCCTCAGTCTCTTGATGCAGGAGACTTTTAACATGTTGCTGAAGCACGGAGAGAGAGCAGCAAAGCAGTTCAGCCTTCGGGAAAAGCTCCTTTATAGGATTCCGCAGAAGGAAAGGTGTCCTTGCAGTCACTGCTAGGCTGCCAGCAATGGACATTATCTCCCTGTCCCTACTAAAATTCCTGGGATCTGACAGTGAAGCTTCACACACATCCTGCGTAGAGAAGTGAGATGAGTCAGCCCCCCCTCCCCCAGGAAGAAGCAACCTCCTGATGGCAAAAATACTTGGGTGATATGCTGTGGCCTTGGGCCTTGGCGGAAAAAGCGGAGGCCAGCGAGCAAAGGGTTAAAGCTGCAGGGGGCTTGCTCCTCTTTGATAACACTCTGCTATGTGAAAGCTCCTTGGTTTCTGCTCAGCGTCATCTCGAGCAGAACCCTAATGCAGGCTGGCAAAAGGCTTCCAGGAAGGTCCGTATTAAGCATCAGCCACGGGGTCAAGTGCAGTTTAGAGGGGAAGGTTGTGGAAGGAAACCCTCGTGGCTGGCTTGTCTGAAGCCGCTTCCTCTGTCCTTGCGCCTCGCAATTTCTCGTGATTCCATGGGAACCAGTTCCAGTTCAGTTATTTGTGGGCATTTGGAAGCAAGTGTTTCATACCTTCCAATATTTCAACGATGAAAATAGGGATGTCCTATTCCATCATCATAATCATATATATACACACACACACACACACACACACACACACACACACACACACATATATGTATATATATATGTGTGTGTGTGTGTGTATATATATATATACCCTGTTTCTCATATTTTAAGACATACCCATAAAATAAGCCATAGCAGGATTTTTAAGCATTCAAGGAATATAAGCCATACCCCGAAAATAAGACATAGTGATAGGCTCAGCAGCAATGCCGGCCGCGGCAGGAGGAGGAGGAAAAAAATAAGACATCCCTTGAAAATAAGCCATAGTGTTTTTTTTTGAGGAAAAAATAAATATAAGACATGTCTTATAATATGAGAAACACGGTACACACACACACATATATATGTGTGTATATATATATGTGTGTGTGTATATATATCTATATCTATCTATCTATCTATCTATCTATCTATCTATCTATCTATCTATATCTATCTATATCTATATCTATATCTATATCTATATCTATATCTATCTATCTATCTATCTATCTATCTATCTATCATCTATCTATCTATCTATATACTGCCCATCTATCTGGGTTGCTCCAGCCACTGTGGGCAGTTTCCAACATATATAAAAACATAATTCCATACCTGCCAAGTTGCTGTCAGAGAAATAAGGGACCGGGCCGGAAATAGCAGACCGGAAGTAGTGCTACCGCCATTTTGGAACTGGGCGGAGCATGCTCAGAAGTGACTTTTGATGCTGCTTTGCCCAGTTCCAAAATGGCCGCCGCGCCAGAATAAACTGGGGAAAAACAAAAAAAATCAGTTTTTTCAGCTAGGAACAGCTGGGAAAACGGGGATTTCCCGGGGGAAATGGGAGACTTGGCAGCTATGCATAATTCGAAACCTTCCCTATACAGGGCTCCCTTCAGATGTCTTCTAGAGGTTGTGTCTCATGCCATACGTTCTCCAGAAACAAGTTAGAGAATTATTCACGGATGGCCGCCATTAATCCCCTTATTGTCTCAAATTTTCTTTTCGAGGGTCTTCTTCCCTTCAGGAATCTGTTATTCCCATAAATCTTGAATTTATATACAGAAAAGTCACCCACTTAATAATAATAAAATATGTGCATATAGGAAACTAGAATAAGCAATGAAAATCACCTCCTGCGATGCTGCTAGATGCAGAGTTCAAGGGGTGTGAGAGGGCCCTTCTGCAGACAGAGGCTTTTGTCTCCCCAGGTGTTCAGAGATTCTGTGCGCTTGCTCACCCAAGAGGGAGCTGCCAAGGTTTGGAAGGTCGTGGAAAGCAACATAATTTTTTTTAAAAAATAAAATTGGGGTGTGGGTGTTGAAAGTGCAATGGGGACTGACAGACCATGGAGGTTACAGGAAGGATTGTATCCCTGAACCCACTTGCATGGTAGGAGGACCCCTCCGCCCTGTGGCTCTGAGTCATTCCAAGATCTCCCCCACCCACCCACCCAAGCAAGCATAGTCTCACCTAAGCTGAAACCACATAACAACGGTCCTGAAAGACCTACATTGGCTCCCAGTAAGTTTCCGAGCCTGTTGTCTTTGTCCATGGAGTTTTCTTGGCAGGGATACTGGAGTGGCTTGCCAGTTCCTTCTCCAGGTGGATCACGTTTAGTCAAAACTCTCCACTATGACCTGTCCATCTTGGGTGGCGCTGCATGGCATAGCTCATAGCTTCTCTGAGTTATTCAAGCCCCTTCGCCACGACAAGGCATTGATCCATGAAGGGATGGTGCTGGAGGGGACTCTTGAGAGTCCCATGGACTGCAAGAAGATCAAACCTATCCATTCTGAAGGAAATCAGCCCTGAGTGCTCACTGGAAGGACAGATTGTGAAGCTGAGGCTCCAATACTTTGGCCACCTCATGAGAAGAGAAGACTCCCTGGAAAAGATCCTGATGTTGGCAAAGATTGAGGGCACTAGGAGAAGGGGACGACAGAGGATGAGATGGTTGGACAGTGTTCTCGAAGCTACGAACATGAGTTTGACCAAACTGCGGGAGGCAGTGCAAGACAGGAGTGCCTGGCGTGCTATGGTCCATGGGGTCACGAAGAGTCAGACACGACTAAACAACTAAACAACAACAACAAAGTTTCCGAGCGCAATGCAAAGTGTTGGTGCTGACCTTTAAAGCCCTAAACAACTTCGCCCCAGTATACCTGAAGGAGCTTCTCCACCCCCATCGTCCAGCCTGGACACTGAGATCCAGCGCCGAGGCCTTCTGGCAGTTCCCTCACTGCGAGAAGCGAAGTTACATGGAACCAAGTAGAGGGCCTTCTCAGTAGTGGCATCTGCCCTGTGGAACGCCCTCCCATCAGATGTCAGGGAAATAAACAACTATCTGACTTTTAGGAGACATCTGAAGGCAACTCTGTTTAGGGCCGTTTTTAATATCTGATGTTTTATTGTGTTTTTTTAAAATCCTGTTGGAAGCCGCCCAGAGTGGCTGGGAAGGCCCGGAGAAGAAGGAGGAGGCAGAGGAGGAGAGGAGGTTACAGATGTTTATGCACAAATCCACTCCATCTTGCAAAAAGTACACTTGGCATTGTCATCATTCTTTGTCTCTCTCTGCTAAAGAAGGGTTCTGCGGAACTCGAAAGCTTGCTCGCTGCTTTGCATTATTTGAGGCACAAGGAATTACCTTTCTGTAATGGCTCAACTTAGCCTCCTGTGATTTTTATCTAAAAGGACCAAGAGTATTCAAAATCCAGATGGGACGGACCTACCTAGAGCCGCACATTGTTGCTGTTTTTTAAATCAAGCCACAGCTCTGAGATGGTTTTATGGAACTGGAGGATCCATTCCTACGCTCTGAAAAAGCAAGAGAGGCACTATGTTTCTGCACAAATTAGTTAGCGTTATGCAAGGAGCCAGACACAAGAGACATGCCTTGCGAGCGCATTATGCTCAAGGGAGATCTGAGGGAGGTGAACTTTTGAACTTGCCATGTCGATGTCTTAGGGTGCAATTCCATCAGTTGTTTGTCCTGCATTCCTTCATGATTATTTTCTTTGAGGGGCTTTTATGCAAGCAAATGGCTTCATATTCTGGATCTGAGTTTCTTTGCCTTTCTCTCCCTTTGGCTGTACCAAAATGACTGTGAATTATGATATTTGCTGCTCTCTGCAGACTCCTGGCCCTCAGGAATCAAGGGAACTCACAACGATACCTTCAGCCTGTAACAGTTGCATACAGGTAGTGTGCAACTTAAGCACATTTAACTTGCGTGCATTCTGCTTTGCACGCTTGGCAAAAAAATAATAATTACAAAGTGGGCAGGCATCTAGAAAAAAAGACTTTGGCAATCCCACCCACAATTGCACCCATTACTTTTTTTCTAAAAATTTTTTTAGGGGTACTCTCATTTTCCTACTCATATTGAAATACTGCCCCTCAATGAGGCTAAATTTACATTCACAAAAATGTTTAGAAAAAAGTGCTGATTGCACCCAATGTGTTTTGACTAGATGTGATTTTGGCTTTATGCGCTATCTTGGGAACTTAACCCCTGTGCGAGTTGAGAGTTGCTTAGTAGAAACCCAAACATGAAAATCCACTTAGTTAAAAGCAAACAAAAAAACCCTATTAAATTAATATGCATATTAATTCCAACGTTGAGGCCTAGTTTACCTAGGCTCAAGCCCTGGACTTACACACTTCCATTCTCCCCTTCTTTATCCAGCTTGGCCACAAGGAAATCAGAAGCATTTGCTCCATTTTCAACCAACCACGTTATATCATTGTGTCTGAACTAGGAATCATGGTGTTAACCGTGGCTTATTGAATTCCGCTCCCATCCCTGAAGTGGAGTTCCCTCGTCCTCCTGCAGTGAGTTGGGTTCCCCTTGTCTGAAGCAAAGGCAAGAGAGTGAAGTATTATCTGCTCCCAGAGAAAACAAGGAGCTACTGCTCAAAGCACTGGGGGTTTGCGACACGGGGGAATTGTGAAGAATCGGACAGGGGCAGCTTTCGCAAGTGGAGCTTGTATTACAATATTTTGCACAGCGAGCTTAAAATATTTTTATTTGCCTGCTTATTTAACATGGGCCACATCCATACCACCCATGATACCACTTTAAACGTCATGGCACCCCACAAAGTATTCTGGAGCTGTAGTTTGTTAAGCGCACTGAGAGATTTTAGGGCACCCGTATTCGGTGGCGATGTGGGTTAAACCACAGAGCCTAGGGCTTGCTGATCAGAAGGTTGGCGGTTCGAATCCCTGCAACGGGGTGAGCTCCTGTTGCTCGGTCCCAGCTCCTGCCCACCTAGCAGTTCGAAAGCACATCAAAGTGCAAGTAGATAAATAGGTACCGCTCCGGCGGGAAGCTAAACGGCGTTTCCGTGCGCTGCTCTGGTTTGCCAGAAGCAGCTTTGTCATGCTGGCCACATGACCCGGAAGCTGTCTGCAGACAAACGCCGGCTCCCTCGGCCTATAGAGCGAGATGAGCACCGCAACCCCAGAGTCAGACACGACTGGACCTGATAGTCAGGGGCCCCTTTACCTTTTATTCCCCTCACAGAGCTGCAATTCCCAGAGTGGTTTAATAGTCTTTTGCATTTCACGGGGAACTCTTGAACAAAAGGGAATTAATAGAGATGTCCAGTAAGGGCATGGAGAGTTGCAAGAGGTTAACAGCTATTTGGGGTCCCTAGCAGCCAAATCACTTTAAATCTTATTAGATTGTGGCGTTTAAAGAATGTCTGTATGCAAAACCCAATTTAATCCTATGAATCCCATGCCATTATAGAGTAGCAATAGAGTATTATTCATTTCTTTTTTGGTGACCCTGAGTTACCAAGGACATGCTGGGCTGCCAGCCAAAAGTAATACAAGCTCAATAATGATAATCTATACTTTGAAAGTTAACATGATGGCTCTTCCACAATGGCTTTTGCTGATTGGGGGAAGGTTAGTAACTGCTTGAGTTATAACTTGTTTTCCTGGAGGAGAAATGTTGTAAGATAAAATACACGTCTTAAAGAGGAAATGTCACGAGGTATAAAAACAGCAAAGATATGTCAATATCAATTCATTTTCCTTCTGACACACCCTTCCTCCTCTGGGTTCTCACCCAGGGTCCAAACAAACTCTCAAGTAGACCCACAAAAGTCTCACAACAAGAAGAGAGATTGGAAACACTGGACAAGGTGCAATCCTGCCACCTGCTTGTCCTGCATGGCGAGAGTCAATTTGTTTCAGAGGCTGTGAAAACTAAGGGTTTAAATGGAACCTTGTGGCTTTAATAGAGGGAGAGGAGCAGAGTTCAATAAATGTGTATTACTTTGCATCATTCAGATACTGTATTTCATTTTGCTGCTGCCAAACGGGGCCTACGTTTTTAAAACTTGCAAAAGAAGAGTTTGGAAATGTACTTTAGGAAGCTGCCTGAGAGATCTGGAACGCTTTTCTAAACATAGCTACATTGAAAGCAAAAAAATAATTTCAGACACCAGATCATTCCAGTGCTTTCATCTCTTCCCCTACCCGTTGATATTAATAGATCACACAGCAGCAGGGACAAAGATAATAAATACACTCTCATCCTCACAGGGGACTGCAAAATGACTTAGAAATGCGAAAATAAAAAATGACTCCCCATGATCATTCGAAACGGTGATACAGGGAGCAAAATAACTTGGCTGTTTTAAATGTAATCTAGCATGTTAAATTCAACAGGTTTTATTTGAGGCTGTGGATAGATTAAGTGATCCATCTCTATTACCTCAGGCTACCCCATCCCCCTCCCTTTTCACGAGACTATCTTTCTCCTTACCAGACATTCCCATTCCTTTCCCTGAGCCATGTTCAGCTTAATAGCTGAACAGAAAGGCTTTTGGGGGAAAGAGGGCAGTGAGAATTCCTAAGTATCCAAGGGATAGGAAGGAGCAATAAAGTATTGCTCACAGGTGTGTGTGTAGAGAGGATAGAGAAATAAAAGAGAAGGGTGCTTAAAACACACACAAACACACCAGGACTCACTGTTCAACGTTGCAATTTCTAGCCTTTGCAAATACAGTGGTACCTCGGTTTACGAACTTAATCCGTTCCGGAAGTCCATTCTTAAACCAAAGCCGTTCTTAAACTGAGGCACACTTTCCCTAATGAGGCCTCCCGCTGCTGGTGCCCTTCCACCATTTGGCTTCTGTTCATAGACCATAGCTGTCAAGTATCCCGTTTTCGCCGGGAACCCCCCTTTTGTCCTACCGTTTCCCGGCGGTCTCCAGTATAGGTTATTATCCCGTTATTCTCCCTTAAATCCGCTTCTGCTGACGGCCATTTTTCTGGTGCCACTTTACCCTTCTATGGGCACCAGAAAATGGTGGCGCCAGCACCGGAAGTCGCTTCTACGCGTGTCTGGAAACGCGTTGACTCAACATCTGGTGGCGCTTTGCCCTTCTATGGGCACCAGAAAATGGCGGCGCCGGTGCTGGAAGTCGCTTTTACGCTTTTCCAGTTTTGCGTAGAAGCGAATTCTGGCCCCAGCGCCACCATTTTCTGGTGCCCATAGAAAGGCAAAGCAGCACCGGAAGTTGCGCCTACGCAACGTCTGGTGTTGCGCAGCTGCCGATCCCGGATTTTTTCGTCCAGGACTTGGCAGGCATGTCATAGACCGAGGTAAAGTTCACTAACTAGAACACCTACTTCCGGTTTTGCGGAGTTTGTATACCGAATAGTTAGTTAACAGCGCTGTTCGTAGACCGAGGTACGACTGCACACAGCTGCAGATGGATTTTTAAAACACTAACCTCCCCCTTTCCCCTCCAGGTATTCCCCTGAGAACTGGAATGAGGACATTGCAATTATCTCTGCTGCAGCCAGAGCTCTGATCACATCCTTAGCAACGGCTTGGTCTCTATGGTACCTCGAACTTTCCCTTCAGGCCAGCTCAAACATCTTTTTAAATGCATCCTCCTTATGGGCAACAGAGGTCGGCACAGAGGTCACCTGGGCTTGCTGACACTCCACCTTCAGGTGGCATCCATCTCCATTCTCCAAGGCTGACAATGCGTGGCAATAGTGTCTAAGCGGGAGGATGAAAGAGGGAGCCATTAAACTTGGCGAGGGACTCCAAGCTGTTTGGTTTGCTGGAAGCAGTGGGAGAACGACAAAGTAAGTGCTTCTCTTATGGCCCTCTATGCTCTAATTGTCTTAAATGTGAAGCTAATGAACGTCATCTTTCGACTCCATTGAAGTTCATGATACAGTACATATCCTCTGGGTAAAAACATCTTGCAGTGCTGTTATCCAAAACAATAAGGAAGCTATTGGCGTGAAGTATGGTTCAAAGCAACGCCTTCCTTGGCTTCCTTCCCACCCCAAGTAGATTTATTTTTTCAAAATGAATGGCTTCCTTGGTGACACAAAAGCACAAATGATGGAAATGTGATAGAACCATCTGAGTCACTGTAGAATCATAGAATCATAGAGTTGGAAGAGACCACAAGGGCCATCCAGTCCAACCCCCTGCCAAGCAGGAAACACCATCAAAGCATTCCTGACAGATGGCTGTCAAGCCCCTGCTTAAAGACCTCCAAAGAAGGAGACTCCACCACACTCCTTGGCAGCAAATTCCACTGCTGAACAGCTCTTACTGTCAGGAAGTTCTTCCTAATGTTTAAGTGGAATCTTCTTCCTTGTAGCTTGAATCCATTGTTCCGTGTTCGCTTCTCTGGAGCAGCAGTACTTTACATTTCTCCCTGTTAAAATTAATCTTGTTTGCTTTGGCCCAGTTGTCCAATCTGTTAAGGTCATTCTGAAGTGTGATTCTGTCCTCTGGGGTATTAGCCACCCCTCCCAATTTGGTGTCATCTGCAAACTTGATCAGGATGCCCTCAAGCCCATCATCCAAGTCATTTATAAAGATGTTGAATATAAGACTGGGCCCAAGACAGAACCCTGTGGCACCCCACTAGTCACTTCTTCAGGATGAAGAGGAGCCATTGAAGAGGGTCCAAGAGGTTTCTTTCTTGTAGTTTGAATGCATTGAATACATTGACTGTAGTCAAGGGTATGGGAAGAATCAACAGACCAAGCCATTGGTGGTTCAAATCTTCCATAGGATAGGTGCCAGAACTGAAAAGGCTTTGAAACCAGGAAGGAGAAAGATGAGGAACAAGGGCCTTTTCATTGATGAGTAAATTCACAGAGTTATGGAATTGCAGAGCTGGAGGGACCCAAGGGTCATCTAGTCCAACTCCGTGCAATGCAGGAATTTTCACCTAATGTGAGGCTCAAACCCATGACCCTGAGATCAAGGGTCTCTCTAAGGCTCAGCAAAAATGGGGGCAAGAGGGAAATGGTAATCAGTTTTTTTTGCTGCATTTGGGAAGCCGCCTTGTTTTGTTCACTTGCGGGGATAAGTTGCGTCATTTCATTCCCACTTCATATGGTTGCTCCGTTTCATAAACTGTGCTTTGTGTTTAAATGGGGAAATCACCAGTGTGCCTGTAACATTTTCAAAAAATAAAATTGGAGGAAATCTGCACACCCTTCTGCATGGATGAAGCTTGCCAAATTTCAGCCAGATAGATACAAGAGATTTTGCGCTAGGCACATTTAAATTTTAAAGTAAGTAAAGCAGTTTCTCCTACCTTTTCCCATGGTATTTTGGGCAAGTATTTGCATGGCACCAGGAGCACAGAGGTGCCCTTTGATATGTTTCCTGTAAAAGTTTACATGCATATGTGCCGCGGTTCTGGACAGATCCAATATCTATCAAAGCTGGTATTTGAGGTTTCTGCCAACAATTATTTATGTCCAGTTGGCATTAAATAAAACCCATTGGTATAAAGCTGCTTTCTCACTAGCACCAAGGCAAAGTGTTTAAGAGGCACAGAAGTTCCCTTAAAACCCCGCCCATGTTGCTTCATTGGGTGAGAGGAACAGGACGTGAAAGAAAGACAACCAATTATAATGGGAGCCTTTTGAACTGCAAGCCTGGAGGCAAAACCAGGCAATATTTCCATTGACAGGGAGACCTGTCTGGTTTGATCTTAGCCACCCTTTTCTCTTCCTGGCAATTTCTTCACAAGAAAAAAAGGCCCCTGGAGATTGTTTCAAAGTTAGGAACATGCACTGCAAAAACACCCAGCTTCTCAAATGCAAACCAAGCTTTGTTTCCCAACTGCTCTGATTCCAGTCACTTTGTCTCTTCTTCATTTGCCTTCATGTGCTTCTTTGTTTCAGAGCAAATGTTATATCACGAGACATATTTCTTGAGGGCATTTCGGGATGCTCCCCAGATGCACAATTTAGTAAATTTGACATCGCCGCTTAGGAACAAAGCGGCTAGTTCAGTTTCACTTTGCTTTTTGCTGTTCCTAGTTGGTCGGAGATGTCTAGCCTTGGCTGTAACGAAGCCTTCAACCATGTTCAATTTCCCATGTGTGACATTTGCAAGAACTACGAAGAACGCCTCATTAGGCCCAAAGATAAGGCAAAACTCTCTGTCCAGGACTCCACATAGGCACAATTCTGGTTGCCACCTAGGCTAAGGTTACCAGATTTTTTTCAATGAATCTGGGGACAAACAAACAAACAAATACAGCGGTACCTCGCAAGACGAAATTAATTTGTTCCATGAGTCGTTTCGTGTTGCGATAATTTTGTCTTGCGAAGCGCGGTTTCCCATAGGAATGCATTGAAATTTAATTCATGCGTTCCTATGGGGGGGGAGTGCAAAAAAAGGCGCCGACTCACCCGCCACGGCTGGAAGTTCTTAATATTTTAAGGGGAGGGGGAAAGCAGGGGGAGGGCCAGAGAGAGGCTCCCTCCCTCCTTCCCCAGCAGCCGTTCGCGCGCCCAACCGGACAGCCGCTCTCCCGTTCGTGCGCCTGCCCTGCTTCGTCTTGCGAAGCACGGCCATAGGAAACTTCATCTTGCGAGTCTCCAAAAAACTCGCAAAACGCTTTCGTCATGCGAGTTTTTCTTTGTGCGAGGCGTTCGTCTAGCAAGGTATCACTGTAAAAAACTGAGGGGGCAGAGATCTCTCAGGCAGCGCAATGCCTCCCTTCCCATTGGAGCAGCCCCAATCCCATTCCTATTTGCATGCAAGCAGGAGGGAGCAGGGATCCCTCAGCTAGGAAGGGAGGCTTCCCGTTGCCTAACGGAGAGATCCCTGCCCCCTCCTGCTTGCACGCAAGTAGGAGTTGGGAGGCTGCTCCGATAGGCAGCATGAAGCCTCCCTTCACACCTTAGTTGCTGGGGTCAGGGAAGGTGGAGGCAGCCCGGAAACTGCATCTTATAGCCCCTCCACCACCATCATATGGGGACTTCTGAGCAGCTCCTGAAGCCAGCCAGAGCCAACTGCTCCGGAATGCTGAGACTGCCGCCGCTGCGATTCCCGGGGACATTAGATGAAACCTGGGGACATTCCGGGGATGGAATTTGTCTGGCGACTTATTCGCAAATCCGGAGACTGTCCCCAGGAAACGGGGACGCCTGGTAACCCTAACCTAGGCATGCCATTTCTCCTCTGTTTGCAAAACTTGTTTTGTGAAAAAATTCATCGCACAACTTTTGTGGGGCTTTCCTTTGAGGTCGGAACTTCTGCTACAGTGTGCAACACTATCGCAAAGCAGGAAGAAGTGAATTGGCCATGTGGAATCAAGAGCAGATTCCTGGGTGCCTTTGCCCCTCAATAGGTGTTTCTGTGACATGGTAGGGTTTATGAGAATTGCCATAAACTAGCTTTAATAACTAGGTTAAGATTTCTGCTTAGATTTGTAGGGTTGCCATATTTTGAAGAGCAACAAAGTGGGCACCTTTGGCGACTTCTACTTTTAACTATGGATCGCTATGACAACTCCCATTTTACAAACCCATGAAAAAGAGGATGTGTCTTGGAGAAAGAGGGCCTATGGCAAGCCTATCATCTGTATGTAGAGGCTGGCCTCTTTTAGAGACTCAAGGAAGAGAAGGCAGCTGTATTAAAGCACAGTTTGCTGCTGCAAGAGGGATTTGTGAACTCTCCTTACTTCATCGATAGCAGCAACAGCCCAACTAATGGATGGAAGGAGGGAAAAGGTGGCAGTTAGGAGGTCCATTGAAGTGCATTAGCTCCTGGCCTGCTCTGTGCAATCTCTTTTCAGGCAGAACAAACTGGCTCATTCCACCTTCCTTTATCCCTTCAGCCCACCTGGAATCTAAAGTGTTGCCGCCCAGGTACAGGTCGACCACCTCTGTGTGATCTAGGGCTTTGTCTCAACAAACTTTCTCTTTGTTTTGCCATTTTGTGGCTACAAGGACTTGCCTCCTTCATCTCCACTGATGCTGAGAAGGAGATATGTTCTCGTTCAATAATTCTGGTACTAAAAAACTAAGCAAGTTAACGCACATAATGTTGTAATGGCGTTCCTGGGTGTTGTAGCATGTGGATCTGATCTAAATAGACATTATTAAGCATCACATAAATGTGCTTCCGAAGACAGGAGTGCCTGGCGTGCTCTGGTCCATGGGGTCACGAAGAGTCGAACACGACTAAACAACAACAAATGTGCTTCCAGAATTAAGCATAAGGTGAATATGGTCAGTGATTGCCAGCATTCACTATGTACTCTCCCCCCCTTTGGAGGACATCAAATCTCCACTTCCCTAATTGAGTCATGTAACACAGACAATCTGAGTGCTGTATACTGTCCACTGATCGCTAGGCAAACATTATTGAAGTGTCAATATTTGCCTTTCCCCACTTGCAGCTATCATTGCTTTAAGAGGCTATAATTCATACAGGACAAAGTGGTGGCTGTTCTGCCTTTATTATACAAAGATAACCACTGGCTGTTTAGGTTTCTTAAGTATGTTACATAGAATCATAGAATCATAGAGTTGGAAGAGACCACAAGGGCCATCCAGTCCAACCCCCTGCCAAGCAGGAAACACCATCAAAGCATTCCTGACATATGCCTGTCAAGCCTCCATTTAAAGACCTCCAAAGAAGGAGACTCCACCACACTCCTTGGCAGCAAATTCCACTGCCGAACAGCTCTTACTGTCAGGAAGTTCTTCCTAATGTTTAGGTGGAATCTTCTTTCTTGTAGCTTGAATCCGTTGCTCCGTGTCCGCTTCTCTGGAGCAGCAGAAAACAACCTTTCTCCCTCCTCTATATGACATCCTTTTATATATTTGAACATGGCTATCATATCACCCCTTAACCTTCTCTTCTCCAGGCTAAACATACCCAGCTCCCTAAGCCGTTCCTCATAAGGCATTGTTTCCAGGCCTTTGACCATTTTGGTTGCCCTCCTCTGGACACGTTCCAGCTTGTCAGTATCCTTCTTGAAATGTGGTGCCCAGAACTGGACACAGTACTCCAGGTGAGGTCTGACCAGAGCAGAATACAGTGGTACTATTACTTCCCTTGATCTAGATGCTATACTCCTATTGATGCAGCCCAGAATTGCATTGGCTTTTTTAGCTGCTGCATCACACTGTTGACTCATGTCAAGTTTGTGGTCTACCAAGACTCCTAGATCCTTTTCACATGTACTGCTCTCAAGCCAGGTGTCTCCCATCCTGTATTTGTGTAATTGTAATTGTTCATCTCAGGAAGAACGATAGGGCTGAAGATGCTCCTTCAGGTATACAAGTATGCAGTGCTAACATTGCTGAAGCTAAAACTTGAATTACATTGAGTCCTTATTCTGAGCAACAGTCCTAAGCTGGAGAAACAATCATACTTTTGAAAACAGCAACAACCCAAGCTCATAGTACTAAACTCACCACAATGCGTTTCAATTAACCAATTAATAGTAGAAACCTTTACTATGGCCAAAATTAAGAATTGTGTGCAATTGTTATTAATGATTAACTTGTTCACTTTTGAATTTTTACTTCAGCATAAGGTGTCCAGGGTCAAACCAATAGCCCTTTTAAAATTCAAAACTTTTTACTGCAATGGCCTAATTTGTCTTGCCTATCCTTTATAGACAGGTATGAAGGCATCTCATCGATTTTTGTCATTCTGAACATTTTTCACTATGTTCAGTCCCTCAGGAAACTTAATCCACCTGATGTTTTCCTGTGAATTTTTCCAATGATCTACAGACACTTCTAGCTTATAGTGCTGCTTTGGGACCATAGAACAAAACAAGAGTCCGCAACTAGAGTGGAGCTGACATCTCTCAGAAAGTATTTCTCCCCCCACCCCACCCCTAAGAAACATTCTGAGGTTTTAATTTCACATATCCCTATTGGATTTCTTCCCAGGATAGTGAAGGCCACCAACTTGGGTGGCTTTAAAAGAGGGTAAGACAAATTGGTGGAGGATGTTTCTGCTTGTGGACTTCTTAGAGGCATCTGGCTTGCCCCTGTGAAAGCAGGATTCTTGATCGGATGGGTCTTTGGGCTGATTTATCAGGGCTCTCCTTCTGGTCTTCTGCTAAAATGACTCTGCGCTTTGCAAGCTTGTCCAAAGCTGGCCACCTGAAAGAGATATTTCCCTGCCCCCCCCCCAAAGTAAGAGGGAGCTTGGAGAAAAGCTTGTGCTCAGATTCAGACAGGTTTGCGATGCAAAGAATTGTCTCCTTGTGGCGCATATCTTCCTGACTCGAACCCTTACCTCCAGGACACATAATAAAATGTTAAGGATTTGAGCTGTTCAGTTACCTCTCTCGCACTCCATTCCATTCTCACGTTTTTTTAAATTCATTTTTTTAAATAACTCTTAATTTACAAACAAATATGCATGTCATTATACTGCCATGTTGTATAATGACACCTTCACCTTATTTAAGGCAACCCATTTCAGTTCCGAAATGGCAAGCATTTTATTGTTAG
This sequence comes from Zootoca vivipara, assembly GCF_965207765.1. Taxonomy (NCBI): domain Eukaryota; kingdom Metazoa; phylum Chordata; class Lepidosauria; order Squamata; family Lacertidae; genus Zootoca; species Zootoca vivipara. The sequence goes on along the minus strand of NC_142582.1, from coordinate 7,559,772 downwards.
GCGGAATAATGGCAGGTTTACCAGGGAACCTACCTTTCTCCCCAGAGAACTTTTGCAATCAGTCTCTGCTCCCAGTAAATATATTCATCCCAGATTTAGATTCCAGTCAGTCAGTGCCTAAGGACTGGCCCGAGAGGCCATTGCACAACCGTGGCTTTTTAAACCTCTTAATCATCCTCAACCCTCAAAAGTTTCCTGATATATCAACCAACTTCACACATTCTTCACGGCTGGCATTTGTGCCTGGAGCTCTCTCCCTTAACACCCACACAATATGTCTTTCAGATTCCACCTTTTAAAAAACAAACTCTTTGTCATGAATTATTTTGCCACCTCTAGCACCTTTAGTTTCAAAGTTTTTCTACTCAGGGAAATGACCAGCTGTTCTCCCTTCTTGGCATGCCACCTCCCCTACTGAACGTTCAAGTCACCTTTAAAGACTTCTACGTACCACAAAACTCCCTGAAACTATTTGTCTGTAGTTTGGCAGGTTTGTTACCTAAGGACACCTCTCTCAGCCCCCTGCTATTTTCAGAATGATGGCCCACAAAACACTTGGGGAGATTAAATTATTCCTATTTTATTAGCCCTAAAACTCTAAGTGCTGCCCTTATGCAAAAACCACAGCGGCTATCATGCTGCCATTAGTCCAGGAGTCATTCCCTCAGAAGGGCCTGCCTGCAAATTTCATGCAAATCTGTGATAACAAAAGTCCTTGATGTTTAATCTTTTTTTAAAAAATAAAATGTATCTGTTAGATAAGCTGTTGGACCTCTCTGGAGGAGCTACTATGCTTGCAAATTTCATTCACACCTGTCAAGAGGAGGGGGAAGTGTAGCAATTTTTGATGTCACAGTAGCAAATGTGGGTTGTGAAATGAAGTAGACCTCCAAACTCTAATGACTGCTGTTGTGCAAAAACCACTGCAGCTATCCTTCTGAAAATTTGGAGATTTGTGCCCTCAGAAGGAGATACCTTACCTGAAATTTTCATCCAATTCTGCGCAAAAAAAAATCAAAAGGTTTTAGACATGTCCTTCTTTTAAAATAATAAACTTTTAAAAGGACTTGACACAAAAACCTCTGCATCTATGTGCCTGCAGTTTGACAGGATGTATCCACCCCACAGGATGTATCCGACCCAGGTGGCGCTGTGGTTAAACCACTGAGCCTAGGGCTTGCTGATCAGAAGGTCGGCAGTTCGAATCCCTGTGACGGGGTGAGGTCCCGTTGCTTGGTCCCAGCTCCTGCCAACCTAGCAGTTCGAAAGCACGTCAAAATGCAAGTAGATAAATAGGAACCACTACAGCGGGAAGGTAAACGCCGTTTCCATGTGCTGCTCTGGTTTGCCAGTAGCGGCTTTGTCATGCTGGCCACATGACCGGGAAGCTATACGCCGGCTCCCTCGGCCAATAATGCGAGATGAGTGCGCAACCCCAGAGTTGGTCACGACTGGACCTAATGGTCAGGGGTCCCTTTACCTTTATCCACCCCACATAGCCTAGTATGCATTCAAATTTAATCCAATTCTCCCCCAAGAAGCAGAGGTGGTGGCCATTGTCAATTCTCCTTATAAGTTAATGGTGTGAAAACTATGTCCATGCCTCTCTCCTGCCACCTTCCCCCAATCAAAAAGGATGTGGACCTTGGCAGTGATGGAGAAACTCACAGATGGAATTTATTTGATGAAGACATTGGTTAAACAGAACTCTTTGTATTCTGCTAGGAATCTTCTTTTATTGCTTTTGGGAATCAGAATCGACAAGATAAGCACTCACTTCCTCAACATCAATCATTCTGGAAAGGTAAGACTTGCTGAACTGTGGAATAATTTCCTTCTTGCACACGATAGACCTCTTTCAGATATAAGTTTCGAGGTGGCATTGATCACTTGGTTACGGTTTGTTAAAAATGTGTTTGTATTGTGTTCTTTGGTCAATCTATATTTCAGTGGTAGCTCAAGGTCTCTAAACTGGATGAAGACAACTTAATAACAATTGAGGAACAGAATTGGGATCCAATAGGTCACTATTAGTACATGAAGCACAGTATATTTGACTCCAATGAGATTTTATGGTTTCAGAAATACACTTTAAATGTTGGGAAAGTAATGCTTCCTAGGCAAACCTGTAGAAGTACAGTCAGATTGTTCATAGTTTTAACCATTGTACCTGGAAATAATGAGATGTGACCTGGACTTGAATTGGGTATTAATTAATTTGTTGAGGAAAACTGTAAATTATAATAATGAATGTATCAGTCCCTTAAAGATGGTCTGCAACCATTACTGGGGGACATAAACAATAGTCTCCAGTAATGAGTGAATGGCTTTTTAACATGCACAGAGATTGCTGAAATACAGTCATACCTCGGTTTGCGACCGCAATCCGTTCCGCGGAGCCGGTCGCTCCCCGAATCGGTCACCCGATGCACGCTTCTGCGTGAAGTGCCGATAGAGCGCTTCTGCCCACGCTGCGCAGATCACTTCTGTGCATCCGAGCGCCGCGGAACCCGGATGTAAACATTTCCGGGTCCGCGGTGGTTGGCAACCGAAGCGGTCGCAAACGGAGGCGGTCGCAAACCGAGGTTTGACTGTTGTCAAATTGACACCAAATATTGTCATTTGCCAATACCTAATACCACAGGGGAAAGATCTGGTTTTATTGAACTGTAGACATAGTAACATTGAAAGGAACTTAATCATGTAAACTGCATTTGCAGCTTCTATATAGAACTCAAACTCACACACACACACACTGTATTTTTCCGTCTATAAGACACCCCCATGTATAAGACTTTTGGAGACTCAGATTTAAGAAAATGGGGGGGGGAGATATCTGTGTATAAGACACCCCCTAATTTTTGACATTATTTTTTAGGGAAAAACCTAGTCTTACAGATGGAAAAATACGGTATATTTGTTAAAATAAATTCACAAAATTTCACAAAAATGCAGTCCTCAGCATCTCAAGGTAGGGATGGGGGGAGACCCATCTCAGAAGCCCTTGTGAGCTGCTGCGAGTCATAGTAGATCAGCACTCCCCAACCTGGTGCCCCCCCCCGGTGTTTTAGGTAGTTGCAACAAATCTCTCACTTCATTTAGGACAGCTTATACACTCCCTGTGAATAGAAATTATCTGGTCCACAGCTCAGGCATTATGCTATGCTGCCATACCCACAAGCTCCAGCTTGGTAATGGAAGGACGTCTACAGGTCTCACAAGGCTGCTGTTTTCTCACGCTTCATAGTTCCTTCCCCCAAATCTTTCTCATGGGCACCATTGGCAGAGCTATCAATCAGAGTTAACACCATGCCTGCCATTAGCACGTGCATAATTCTGTGCCTAATCCCAGGTTTAGTAGAAGAGACACCAACTCAGTCCAAATTTGCTAGGGCTGAACAATCGGTTAGAGCCACGGATTTAAAAAAGTTCAAGGGACTGAACTGGGGTGATTTTTTAAAGGGGCATTGTAATGGACGGATTTAAATGGTCTGAAATTGGCTTGATATTAGGAATTCGCTGAAATGTCTGGGAAATTTGGCTCCAGCAAAAGGGGGGATGGTTCTTTCTAAATATAGATAATTAAGAAAGGAGAATAGAATTTCAAGATTTGAATAATAATTGCATTTCTGGTAAAATATTAAACTAAGGGAAGAAATTTAAGGTAAAATATTGGGAAAGTGGGTAAGATTAGACATGGATAGCGGTGTAATAAAAAGGATAAAATTGTAATGTGTAAAGGAAAATAGCAGAGTCAGAGAACATTGCCTATATGGTTATTATAGGGGACCCAGAGTGGGGAGAGTCGGGGGAGTACAGAATGATATTGTTATGTTAAAGGTTATAAATAAGATGTTTTTCCTTTTTCCTTTTTTTTCTTTTCATCTTTTTTTTGTATGGAAAATCAATAAAAACTATTTTTTTTAAAAAAAAAAGTTCAAGGGACTTAAAAAGAGCTTCTCTCAGTTAATAGGCCAGAAGATTTAAATTCTGCTTGAGATCTGTGCAAAAGAATAGAAAAAGGGGGGGACGGGACAAATTGCAGGCACCATCTTAAAACAGGCATTTTCCTTCTCTCTCACAGAGGAAGGAGGAGCCTTTCTGAGATGATGCCTGCCGTGGTGCATGCATACATCAGCTGAAACAGGGCATTGCTGGACCACGACTGCCATGGGCTGCAGGCTGCATGGCCACTCTTAAAAATCTGTATTTCTCTGAACTCTGCAGTGCGGTTTTCCAGCCACGTAATGGATACAAAAAAAGCATATAATAGGGTAAAGTGTGCATAAAAATGCTTGTATTTGTGTGTGTGTGTGTGGGGGGGGAATCATTAAAATGCATCATGGTAGGGGAAACCGCTTGCAAAAATGTGTATATTAGCCAAAAGCGTCATACAAAAATATGTTTGTTGGGGAAACATTTGTTTGAAGATGCTGATCAATTTTAATGAAGATCTTAAAAAAAGAAAAGCAAATTGTTGCAGAAATGTGGAGATCTGAATTTAAGGGTGGGAAAGCAGAAAACCCGGAGATCCAAAATTGACACCTTTGCCCACCAATAGTTATTATTTATTATTAATAGTTAATATAAACAATTTTTTACATCACCCTTCATCTGTAGATCTCAGGGCAGTTCACAACATTAAAAAAATACCTTATAGTCTGAATACAGACACAGAACTGGTTTACCTAGAAGTCTGTGGTCTGAATAAAATAAAAATTACATAATATTACAATATAATATCTAGCAGACTAGCAGCGGTGCTGGAAATTGCAGCAGCATCACCACCGATAGTGGGAGCTCCTTGCAGTCTATTTCCAGCACTACTGCCCACTATATTGCCCAGCATCTGGTGGAACCTGGAACCACCTTGCTGCTCCACCTGCAGTGAGAAACGAGGCATTTGCCATGTGGCCAAAGATGCTCTAGCCCAGGGGTCAGCAACCTTTTTCAGCTGTGGGCCAGTCCACCGTCTCTCAGACCATGTGGTGGGCCGAACTTTTTTTTTGGGGGGGAGGAATGAATTCCTATGCCCCACAAATAACCCAGAGATGCATTTCAAATAAAAACACACATTCTATTCATGTAAAAACACGCCGATTCCCAGACCGCCCATGGGCCGGATTGAGAAGGCGATTGGGCCGCATCCGGCCCCCGGGCCTTAGGTTGCTTACCCCTGCTCTAGTCATTTGCTCATTTGTTTCTGGTCCTACACAAAACAGCCACCAGGTGGAGATGAAAGATGGACGACCAAGCAGACAAGCAGCTGGCAGCGCTGAGGCTGGATGGGGGGGGCGGCACGTTGAGAATGGTTATTTACATTTGCCATTGGGTGCGGAAGGATGGTTAGAAACACTTTCCTCCGCACAACACCCATTCCCCAATCAAATTATCTTCCCATCAAATTAGGAAATGGCTGCCGATGCTTTGAAATAAAGGTGGGAGGGCAGCAAGGGAGGATTACAAGAACCAGCCATGGCGCTCTCTCCCATCTCATGGGTAGCTGGGCTCTCTCCACCTTGCAAAGGCCCAAGAAAGGGCTTGTCCACACTTTGGCTAGACCCGTCCAAGGAAACACTATTTCACCGCTGAATTGGACCAGACAACAATCATGTTTTCCACCGATTGCTGTTTTCTTCCAATTCACTGACAAACAGTGGGTTTTGTTGGGGAAATCAAAAATCACTTGGACCCACACCTAGGAAAGCCCAGGACAAGCAGCAAACCTCGACATGGACCCTCTTCAATAGCTCCTCTTCATCCTGGAGAGAAGTGACTAGTGGGGTGCCACAGGGTTCTGTCTTGGGCCCAGTCTTATTCAACATCTTTATCAATGACTTGGATTATGGGCTTGAGGGCATCCTGAGCAAGTTTGCAGATGACACCAAATTGGGAGGGGTGGCTAATACCCCAGAGGACAGGATCACACTTCAAAATGACCTTAACAGATTAGACAACTGGGCCAAAGCAAACAAGATGAATTTTAACAAGGAGAAATGTAAAGTACTACACTTGGGCAAAAAATTGAAAGGCACAAATACAGGATGGGTTGAGAGCAGTACATGTGAAAAGGATCTAGGAGTCTTGGTGGACCACAAACTTGACATGAGTCAGCAGTGTGATGCAGCAGCTAAAAAAGCCAATGCAATTCTGGGCTGCATCAATAGGAGTATAGCATCTAGATCAAGGGAAGTAATAGTACCACTGTATTCTGCTCTGGTCGGACCTCACCTGGAGTACTGTATCCAGCTCTGGGCACCACAGTTCAAGAAGGATACTGACAAGCTGGAACGTGTCCAGAGGAGGGCAACCAAAATGGTCAAAGGCCTGGAAACAATGCCTTATGAGGAACGGCTTAGGGAGCTGGGTATGTTTAGCCTGGAGAAGAGAAGGTTAAGGGGTGATATGATAACTATTTTCAAATATAGAAAAGGATGTCATATAGAAGAGGGTGAAAGGTTGTTTTCTGCTGCTCTAGAGAAGCGGACACGGAGCAATGGATTCAAGCTACAAGAAAGAAGATTCCACCTAAACATTAGGAAGAACTTCCTGACAGTAAGAGCTGTTCGGCAGTGGAATTTGCTGCCAAGGAGTGTGGTGGAGTCTCCTTCTTTGGAGGTCTTTAAGCGGAGGCTTGACAGCCATCTGTCAGGAATGCTTTGATGGTGTTTCCTGCTTGGCATGGGGTTGGACTGGATGGCCCTTGTGGTCTCTTCCAACTCTATGATTCTATGGACCCGTGTTTTCTAGGTGTGGGATAAGCAAAGTGTGTGCGAGCCCCAAGTTGAGCCCAGCAGACACACGCTGACATGAATTGACCCCAATTATTTTACATAGCCATTCATTTTAATGGGTCGTCTCTGAGTAATGACTCCTTCAGAGGTCGGAAACAGCCTAAGGGTGTGCCAGTGTGATAGGTTGTGTGTTTTGGTTGTGTGAGAGGGTGGCACACCAGGGGTTAATAGCTGTTGCAGCTGAAAATAACTGGAGAGCGAAGGTCTCAATAACTGTTTAGTAACCAGTCTTCTGAGAAAAAGGAAATGGGGACTCAGCAAAAGAGAGAGCGAGCGAGAGAGCTGTGCAGCTGAGGGAGACCACAACGAATGGAGGACGCAGATTGAGGTCACTGAAGGAGAACATGGGAAGAGAAACTTGCCCTCTTTCCATACTCTGTGAAAGGACTGACCTAACACATGGAGTCCATTTCCTGTGGAGCTTTGCTTCAGCTGTTAAAGTGCTCTCCAGCCCTTTGGGGATTTCCAGCTGATTAGGGGAAAGTGTCCAAGCTCGCTGCCCTCTCAGCTGCACTGTAATGAGAAGCAGAAAACATGCCACAGTCTCACATCTGGAGGCTGTGGGAGCCCGCCGTGCACAGAGATTTCCTCACCGGTGTCGCCACACCACCACGTTCTGAATTGGAGAAGAATTGCCCTCAGGCTAGGGGCAGGCCCCTGACGCTGAGTGTGCAAGAAAGCAGGGCCTGGAGAAGACTTCTGGAAGCTGAACATGCCAACATGCCAAGGCGCAGTTTATTTGAGGCAGGCCCATCCTCTGTGCCACTCACTCAACCCTGCTAAGCAGAGGTGTTTTGAAAACTAGGAATGGCTGGGGTGGAAGCAGAGACCTTGACCTGTGAAGCGAAACAAGTGCCATGAAACTGTCAGATCCTCTTCACTCAGCCATATCCTGTTTTGAGAGACGGGAGACCAAACAGCAGCGAAAGGAACGAAAACTGCGCGGGAAGAGGATTTGATGCGCAACATTCGTTTTGTGTGGGAGGTGCTGAAGAACAAAAACAAAAAACTTTCACATCATTAATTGTGTGTTATGTGTGAGGGAGGAATGCAGAAATTCCCAAACATGGGAACACAAACATCTTTCCAATAGTAGTGGAGGAAAGGGAAGGAAATGTGTCTGCTCTTAATCACTGCCTGAGCTGTGGGTAGCGAGTTTCCTGACCTCTCTTCCTGCTTGGACTCTCCAAGAATTGCAGGAAATTAGGCTTCTGCTGTGGAAAGGGAGAGAGAGAGAGAGAGAGAGAGAGAGAGAGAGAGAGAGAGAGAGAGAGAGAGAGAGAGAGAGAGAGAGAGAGAGAGAGAGAGACCTCCTTCATAACACTGAGTGTAGAAGTTGTCAACATCTCCACCCAGGAGAAGCAACACTTCGCTTTGCTGAGAAAATGACAAGTGAGATTATTTCGATCCTCACCGTAAAGATTTATACGGCCCCTGCTGAAAATTCAATTATCTCCAGTTGTTTTAAGAACAGGAATAAAAGAAAAATGCATACCCGTTTCATGATAAGGCAAAGTGAACATAATAGTTGTGGACAGTAAGGAAAAAGAAGAGATAAGGAGGGTCTTATCGCATCCTAGGAGTTCTTGAACTAAACTGTCGTTCTCTTTCCAGTTAGACAACCTATTAAATGGGGCGGGGGAGAACTTTTGGGTTTTGCACAGACTGTTAAAAGGTATGGGTTTTCTTCTCCTCATCACCTGTGGTGACCTCAACTACCCCTATTTGCAATCTCAGTCTCCCTTTTCCGGGCTCATCTCAGCTTTTAAAAGTGCAGTGGAAAATCCAGCCAAAGTACTTCTGGTGGGCACTTCCACCCCATGCCTTTTAAGGACATGACTTACCCCAAAGAATTGTGGGAACTGTAGTAGATCTCTCTCTCTCTCCATATGTGGTATATATTGCACTTTACCTTTTTTGAGGTTTAAGCTAGTGTTAGCCAAACTAATAGAACGAGTGAACTTTACCCTCTTAATCAGCTGCCCTGGGGCCGCCATCTTTTCTGAACCTGTTCTCTCCCTGTGACTGTTGCCTGGCTTTTTTTAGGGTGTGCATTAGCAGCTTACAAGGCAGCGAGGTCATTTCTCACAGACACACCCACCCACACCCCGGGGCACTGTGTTTTAAATCGCTTTTTTAAATGTTTCTGTACGCACCAGAGAGGGAATGGGAATATCTTCACCCAGTGAGCATTACCTGGCTTGTTTCCTCACACCAAATTCCTGTTCAGTGCTGTTTTTCAAGAAAAAGAGGTGCCAGAACTCGCCACGAATGCCTCCCCTTTTCTAAGCAAGATGAGCGCCGTACCCCATAGTCGCCTTTGACTGGACTTAACTGTCAGGGGTCCTTTACTTTTTTTTTTAAAAAAACTTACCTTATGATGGCAATGGCAGCCACCTGAGAGCCACCTGGAAAAATGACCGTTCCCCACATAAAAGGGGAGGTGCATTTTGCGCGGTTGCGCGCAGCCCCCTGGGATCCCTGGAAGTTCGGAGGCCAGCGCTGCCTTCCCGGGCTGGATACTGGTGGTCTCTGCCCACTGTTACCTGTCCAATCCAGCTCAGGGAGGCGTTGCCGGGGGGATTGGCCAGGTAGGAGGAGGAAACCTTAACTTGAACACGGCTGAAGCAGAGTCATTCTTGGGAAGCAGTCGACGGCTCCAGAGCTTTCCCACCCTCCACTCCCCCAAAATTAATGATTGCATTACAGGTTATTTACTTCCACATGCACGCAGGTGCTGCTACGACAAGGCTGCTGTTGAAGGGCCGGAAATGAATTTTCCCTGCATTGGCAAGTTTCGCCTTTCCCGTAGCAATTCGTCACAACTTTGGCGGATGCAGGCCTTAGGTGGAATCCTTTAGTCATCTACATAAATAGGGGCGCATGGGTCAGTGACCCCCCGCCCCCACTGCGGTGGCGATAACAGGGTTCCTGTAAATGGGGCTAAGGGGGAGGCATTGACCATACGCAATAGGCTGTCATTGCCCTCCCTCTCCAGCAGCTGCGATCAAGGGGGTGGGTGGGCTATCTGCTTGAACATATGTTCTCCAGAGCTAGACCAATCCCCACACATGCTGGACAACCCTGAAATTACCCAGATCCCTGGCTGGGGGCTGGGAAGGATATACGCCCAATGCCTGAGCCAAGGTCTCCCTACATCTGAATTCTTAATAAAGTTGTGGCCAATTTTAATCCCGTAGAACGTGGTCTTGTGTCATCATTCTGCTCGGGGGCTGCCTGGGGCTTTGGGGGACTCCTCCCGACCGCGCAAAAGCCTTGGTCATCTGTGCATGTGATGTCAGATGTCAAGGAAATAAACTATCTGCCTTTTAGAAGACATCTGAAGGCAGCCTTGTTTAGGGAAGTTTTTAATGTTTGATGTTTTATTGTACTGTATTTTTATTATTCTGTTGGGAACCGCCCAGAGTAGCTGGGAAACCCAGCCAGATTTTTTTTGGGGGGGGGGTATAAATAATAATAAATGATGATATGATGATGATGATGATGATGTCTAAAATGTACATGCCTCTGCTTAACTGCAGCTTAAGTTTTCAGATCAGAAGAAAAGGAGGAGGAGTTTGGATTTGATATCCCACTTTATCACTACCCGAAGGAGTCTCAAAGCGGCTAACAATCTCCTTTCCCCTCCTCCCCCAAAACAAACACTCTGTGAGGGGCTGAGAGACTTCAGAGAAGTGTGACTAGCCCAAGGTCACCCAGCAGCTGCATGTGGAGGAGCGGAGACGCGAACCTGGTTCCCCAGATTACGAGTCTACTGCTCTTAACCACCTCTTAACCAGATCAGATGAAAGCTAGATTGAGGGGGAAAGCGTCAAAGAGAAGTATTGCTAAAAGAAACCCTAACAGGATAGATATGCAATGTGGCTTACACTTGCTTCAAACACCAGCGGTGGGACCTTGCTAGAGGCTGTGTAAATACATCTTATGTTATGGGACATGTACATAAATGGCAGTTAGGACCAGGGTCGTCCCGGCAACTAGCGGTCACTGAACCAGGGACCTTCTGCACCCAAAGCAAATGCTCTACCGCTGAGTTAAAGCTTTTACCCTACAGAAGAAGAGGCTTGCTGTGGTCTCTTGCCTTGTTGCTGCTATCATGAAGGGTTGGCCACCATTTTGCTCCCCGAGGCAGAGCAGTAAATAGTGGTTCATAGTATCAAAGCCTGGTCATGCTATTGTGACTGTTGAGGCAGAATATCTCACAAACTTTCCCTCTCCTTTGCAGTGAAAAAATGCAGCAATAAATAAAAATGTAAGATAGATAATTTGCTGCACTGAAAATTTGTTTTCTGAGGCCCAGTAGAGACAGTCACGAAAAGGGCTGGCTCTACTATTAGGAGAGGAGGAGGAAGTCAGTGCTTTTAATCTTCCAGAAGCTTCTGCTTGTGGTCTGAATAGACACATCCCCGAATATAGGGCAGCAACTGCCCGCCTTTAGAAACAGTGCAACTTTTTCTCGTACTAAGGAATAAAAGGGTGGCAGGGATCCAGCCCTCTAATAAAACTCTCAGGGAGTTTTATTTAAAAATGAATAAGGAGGGCTCCCTCTGAAATTCTGAATTCTGAATCAGCTTCCGAAGCAAATGTGAGGAGGGTCGCTGCTCGGGCAAAACATCTGACAATTTTTGAGGCAAGACAAAAGGGTTTGGATAAGGTGAATGAAAATTTGTTAGGGCAGGTACTGTACATTCCTAGATTGTCATGGTATTTCAATTAAGAGTGAAATCTGAAGCAAAGTGGGGTGTCCTTGCTCAAACAACCCACCGAAAAATTTTCGGGGAAGCAAAGTGGGACTACTGAGCTGTCCAAGGAGGGCTGAATTAGGGGTGGCCAAATTCATATACCATACTACTGGGTCCATATCACGAGTTCATTTCCAACTCATTTCTGTATTAATCTTGAGTTTGTTGGGTTTTTTAATAAAAACTCCACACGAAACCCTGCATGTAAATACTATGTGTGGGCAGGACCTCACACCATAGAGAATTTCTGGATTTGCCACCGTGCATGTAGAAAGTTTGCATTCAGTTGGGCTTCACACTAGCTGGAAGTTCATAGCAGGGTGCCTGGCTTCCATTGGTCTACTCTTTGTATCCCAAGCATCTCCTGTTCCTCATACTCCCATGAGAGCTACAGCTGAGATTTGGGGGGGGGGGTCACCTGTACTAATAGGCATTTGGGGCTCGGCGAGCTGCCATTAAATGGCAGTGAAATGGTGAAATTCAAACGCTTAATCCTGTGTATGAGAGTTTCTGCTAGTTCAAATCTACCACCAAGATACAACCCAGAAAACTGTACGGCAGGGGTGGCCAACTCCCAAGAGACTGTGATCTACTTAAAGAGTTAAAAACTTGCAGTGATCTACCCCCTTTCTGGAGGTTCAGGTCAAAGTTGTTGAGCTTTTTTGGGGAGGAGGAAGGCCCATTTTTAGGCATTCAGATCAAAGTTGTTGAGCTTTTTTTAGGAAGAAGGAAAGTGCCATTTTGGGGGGTGCAGTGCAAAAAAATTGAGCTTTTTTATGGGAGCCAAAGTTATTGAGCTTCTTTGGGGGGAGCCAGTGATCTGCCAGTGATCTACCACAGGCGTCCAGTGATCTACTGGTAGATCATGATCTACCTGTTGGACGTGCCTGCTGTACAGCATCATGCTAGTGTGCCGTGGCCCCCACATCCTATATTTCTATTTCCATCAGTTTTCTTTATGTCCCCAAAGGAGATTTCCAACACACCTTAAGCCATTTTCAGGCCAAACACATTCTACTTTTTATTACACATATTACATTCTTAAATAAAAATGCGTCACATAACTTTTTTTTTTTGCATAGATATCTTACAATATACCAATTTAAAAAAGAATTATGAAACAGACCAGTAACAAAAATAAATCTTCTTCATTAATAATCTCGGAACATTAACATACCACCATCATTATAATACAAATAATATTTTGTTTTTTTTAAATCTTAAGACTTTTGTACAGCCAAAAAAATTGACAAAGTAATATATTCCTATATATATATTTATATATATAAAAAAGCTTAAAAAAAATAAAATGTCAACCGAAAAAAGGCAGAACCGAGGGCTACAGGATCGGGTACTTCCGCGATATACTAGAAATACCAGAGAAGGCCTGAGAGAATGAGACGGAAGGGTTCTCCAAATGCACTTGGCAAACGCATCTGGCGCAAGGGAAGCTGTAGTGCAAAACGAAAGTCCTTCAAGTGTTGTTGGTTGTTATGTGGGCATTGTTTCTCTTCTTCTTTTTAAATGAATGACCAAGGTGGAACACACACGCAAAAAAGAAATTATATATAGATATAAGTATATACAAACACACGGACGCATACCCCTTTATAAAAAAAAGAAAGGTGGGTTTCCATGATTGCTAAAGGTGATGTGCAAAGCCTTTGCTTAGGAGATAAATGCTGGGGGATACGCATACAAATCTTCTGATTTCTGGCTTGGTGCCTTCTAACGTGATTCTTAAAATGAAAATATCCAAGGCCAGGAAATTGTTCCGGGAGATCAACTGATCCTAGCAGGCTCCTGAAATCTCAAAACCCCATGTTGCTCTAGCTTAGGAGGCAACAGGTCGTAAAGAACAGGCAAGTCAAACCCAGTATTATGACTCACTTGCTCTGACCCGTTCCTGTTGCATGGAAGGAAAGCTGCTGGGGATACCTGCGTGTAGCAAAGGTAGCTGGGTGCAGAAATTCGGCCCCAATTCAAAACACAGCAGGGTGGACACCCATTGCTACATTCATGAAGCTCCCTCTCTGCACTAAGTCAATGCATGGAACACCCCACACAGTTGCCTGTCATCTCTATAGCAGGACAGCTGGCTTGTGGGGAAGCTTTGGGGGATCGCAGAGATCGGGGCTTGCAAATGCAAAATGGATAGTATGCTGATCCTCAATTCACTTGGGGTTTCACCAGCTTGTGCGATCTGGCAGTATGCACAATTAAAAATGTGAAAGTATTTTAATTAAAAAACAAAAACGAGTAGGCCAATCTTACATTTCCGAATCCAAAAAATGTCACATATAAGCATTTAAAAATAAGAAAACACAACAGTACCTCCTGCATTTGCAATCAGAACAGGTAATAAATACATTCTTGATATGTTCCTCCTTCCATCCTTTTTTTTTGGGGGGGGGAGTGGGAGGGGAGGGATGAAACCCTTAAAAAGAAAAAAGGAAATAAAGAGAGAGAATGCCAGATTCTAAGTGGTAAAAGGTGTTTCATTGCCATTTCAAATGAAGACATTATATATATATATATAAAACATAAATACAACAAGAGGAGATAATAAGCTTAGGGCCACTTTATCACCATTCAGAAAAAAAAATACGATACAAGGAACCTCACTGTGCCCACTTATAGGTTGGGAGGGAAAATAGAGAGTTGTCTTTCAAGTCAGTTTTAACATGGGATCCACCAGTGACCAGCGGTCTTGCTTACTGGCGCACTGAGAATTGAGAGACAGAAGCAACGAGAACTTTGCCCCTTCTCCAGCCTTGCTGCTCCTTAACTGTGTGCCTCTCTCTACCAGTGTGATTCAGGCAGTGCTCTGAAATATTGATGGCCAACTGGAATGCCATGAGTCCTCACCCCACCTGGGCCCTTCCTGTGTTTTTGCCTCCCATGCCTACTTGTGCTGGATCAGGAGACCAGGTGATGCCCAGCTCCCTCTCGTATTGAGAGCACTGCGCAAAGAGCAGCCCCAGGACCAGAGATGTCCACCATTGCCAATAAAGCAAGAAAAACCCTCTCCTTAAAGAAAAAATAAATAAATCCCAACTTCTACAGGACAGTGAAGCGAAGGTCAAATGGGGCAAGTGCCGAAATCAAGTTCTGGAACTATTTACAAACTCTCCATTTCAATTTCTTCGGGATTTGTAATATGGAAAAAGGAAACCCCTCGAAAGCATGGTGAACTGTTGTAATGGCACAACCATCAGGCATGGTTCACAGGTGAAAAAGTCAACGGTTCCAGCACCTAATTGATGACCAAGGGGAGGGAGCAACCAGGTAGCCTCCGTGGCGGTGGTGGTTGCAAAGTGATGGTGACGGCACGGGGCTCAGCTTCTGACTGGCCAGCAGTAGTGTTTGAGCCACTGATGCCTTGGGCCCAAGTTGGGTGCAGTCTGCCAATTAACAGTTGCATGATTGGAACCTAGTATTCCTCTTCCTTATCTTGCAATCCCCGCCATTTAAGTCACCCGGCTGCTCTTCTTTTAAGTCACTGCTGAGCAGCAGTGCCCTCTCTCTTCCTTGCCCAACACTTGGGCTGCCTTTACATATTTACTCGGAAGCACATCTTATTTATTTCAAGCAGGTGATACTCTCCAATGTGTGTGCTTTTTCAGACCACTAACTTTGTAAAGCCATTAGACAGGGGACCAGTTTAGGGTTCTGATCTGCTGCAAAAGGAAGGGTATTGAAGGTTTCACATTCTGAAGCAGAGATGTTAAGCGAGACCACAAATGACACTTGGGAAGTAAATCAACATTGTCCTTTTCCATACCCTTATTCTCCCCCCCCACTCCCACCCACATCAAATTATTTAAAATACAGGCCTATATTAAATTTGTCACCAACTCTTATAGATGATCTCTAAGAATTCTAGAGGCAATAGGATTTAACAACATTTCAGATGACATTCATGGATATTGGTACCCAATGTTTACTGTGATGACAGATATGGGTGCAGATTATGTAGGATGCTACAAGAATAATTTCTTGGACAGTATAGATTTTTCAGCTAACACAATGTCTGGATGTTCCGTCATCCACCTCAGCTGATAGTCTAAAACTGCCATACAATATTCAAATAACGAGCTTACAGGGCTCTCAAATGCCCACTCAACCCCTGGGTGGAATAGAAAATATGTGAACACAGATACAGAGAACTACAAGATTGTCAGCAAGCAGTGCTCCAATATTTTCTAAATCATAGCTAACCATAAATCTTTGGAATAAAACTTAGATCTCTCCTCCCTCACCCTCAAATGCTATCATCATTCTTTGCCCTCGCACAGATGGTTAGATTTTGGTCCTTTTCACATCCCGTCATTAAAGGGCTGGGCCTTGTATCTGCACTGACAGCCACAGCGTCTGCAAGAACTCTTATGCAAAGAGAGTATTATTTGAAAACTCAGTTAAGTTTGACGAAATCAAAGATGGAAAGAAAGCCAAGGCGGCCAAGTGCTAAGAATCCCTGTGTCTGTACTTAACATTATACAATTTTAGATATTCTGTATATAAAAAAAGAACTTTTAAAGTTTTTGCATCCTAAACATAAATTAGGAAATTACTGAACAGTCGGCAAGTCAAAAAAAACAGTCAAAAGGGAGGGCAGTGAGCTAGTTGGAAGAGCAGCAACCAAGGGAGAATCAACATGCCCGTTTCATTTCTCGGCACATCTTGCATGGGTGGTCCTGCATTATTAACTCTACACAACCATTCCCAATGACTAACTCTCCACCTGCATGAGAGATAGTTTGAAAAGGCAGTCTTTGGAATCAGTGCCAGCTCCAACTAACTAAAAGTAGACATCATGTATATATAGAATAGGGTGTGTGTGTGTGTGTGTAGGTGTGTGTGTAAAGTACAGGGAAATTAATCCACTTTGAGTCACAACCATCAAATTATCTACAAGATTCAAAAGGCGAGCCTGATACCTCCATTGATCACTAAATGGGTCAACCATTGGTCAGTGTGGACCCACGTGTTTTCTATTTGTTACTTTTGCTTACACTTGTCATTTGGTAGGAAGTCCGTGCTCACTAAAAAGCCAATCCCTTTCATTTAACCTTATCATGTCAGAAGAGTGGGAAAGTTACATCACCTTGATAAATGGGAAAGGAGAACCTCAAGTAGGTTTCATCTTCAGAGCAAAAATGCTGCGTGGGGTTATTTTAACCAGAAGAGGTTCTCACTTTCCCATTCATGATGATCACTGTATTTCTACAAATCTGCTCAACCCAAAATAATATCTTTTCGCAGGTGCCAGACACACAAATCAGTAACCAGGCTTTTGACCGGGTAAAAGGGTCAAAAGCAGCCAGAGCTGCTGCTAGCCAACCGTCGTGGGTTGCAGCAAGCATGCGCCCCACGGTGCAGAAGGAAAATCTGAAGTCATGCCTGAGTGACAGAATCCAAGACAGATATCCCCGTGAGTAAATGAGTTCTGATGAACATGGAGAAGAAAAAGGTTCAAGGCTTCGAGAGAAGCTGTTGTTCAAGTTTTCATTAGGCAATTAAATAGGAAGTCTGAACTATGGCAATGTGGTGAAGGCTCCAAAGATATACTGTGGTGCTGCTCAGGGACATTGCTGGCCAACCACTGTGAAGTAACATCAGTAGTTTTCACAGTCCCCTAGTGCACATGGTGTGCAACAACAAAATATCAAAATTTAAGGAACGAAAAGCAAAGCCAAAACAAAAAGAAAACATCCTTGACGAAGTCTATACCATCTCAAGCGAAAAAAGTAGGCGTGTCCCAGGTGTTCACTGCACAGTCTACTGCCAATTAAGGCCATTGGTATTGACTTGAAGGGATCTTGACAGCTCAGTTCTATAAAGAAGAACCATAATCGGAGCAGGTCAAAGTGTTTGTGAGGAGCGTCGATGCATCATTGTACATAAGGGAGTTCTCGAAAACAAAAACAGAAAGGAACCAAGACATTGAATGTTTTGGCTACCAAACTGGGATTTGGTTTTTCTAGGTCATTAGTTTCCCCTCCAAAATCCATTTAAAAAAGAAAAGTTAGTGCTACAAATATGCAACTCCAAAAGTCATGTTCCCCATCCCCTATCATCCAGTTGCACCGAGAAGCAAGTTACATATTCTTCTCTTACTGCTGTTCATACCGGCAGGGAATCCTCTCCCATTTGCTTTCATTTCCATTGGACAATAAACAGGGAACAAAAATCCTACGATCCTGAAGTGCTGCAAGCACCATCTGTGTCTTGCTGACATCTTCTCGCACCCCTTTCCTCCTCCTCCTCTGGTGTCGTCTGCCTTCCAGTTGGGCAAGGTGTAGAGAACACACATATGTAATTAAGTATAGCTGGGTGCATGACGGCATCTAGTGCATGGTTTGCGTACAGGTGATCAAGTTCTCTTCTTTTGAAAGGCAGCAAGAGGCAGGCAGCTCTCCTCCCCCCAGGATGCTTAGGTCTGGCTGCATCTGGGCCATGCTGAGCGATCTATGATTTAGATGTGTCTCTTCATATGGAGGGCAAGGTGATCAGATCTTGAAAAACACCTGCAGAAATAAAAAAACAAAAATATATATATATCAGGGTTGGACAATAGAAAACTTTTCTGATTTTGAACCTCTCAACATACCAGATTGTCGTCAAACCGGATGGAAAACTCTCTGCTTACAGCTGCACCAAAAAAAGCAGAATTTGCAAGTACATGTTGAACACTCTAGAAATAATGTATGGCGGTGAATCTTCTATGCATGCTTGAGCTCAGACTTAGCAAATAAAACACCAATTATGGGTTTTGATGTGGGTGTCTTTCTGCAACTCACAAATAGACATAGTTTTGAGAAAAGGAATATAAGGGTTATTTCATTATATGGGATGTAACGAGCTGTATTTGTCCTAAATATGCCAACTCCTTTGCCCTCAAAGTGGAGATGAGCGCTGCACCTCATAGTTGAATTTGACTGGACTTAACCATCCAGGGGTCCTTTACCTTTTCACCTTTATATATGTTTTTAATTTTTTGTGAAACCCCCCCCCCCAACTTTTCCAGTTAAAATATAGAGTTTGGGATATACTCGCCGTATAAGAAATACGACCCGGCATATAAGACGGCCCCCAACTTTTGAGAAGATCTTCCTGGGTTAAAAAGTAGTCTTATACGCAGGAATATACAGTAATTAAAACATAGAGAGCAACAGAGATGCAACATTTTTATTGGGCCAGTAAACAGGAAGTCCAGTATGCTTTCATATTCCAAGAACAGGAAGTGCATCACCTTCTTTGGCGGGAAGCAACAAAGCTGCATTATAACTCATGTGCTAGAATAATTTGCTGTAGCTAGAATTTTCTAACAGCAGCAGCATATCAAATAAGGCTAGGACAGGCATCCCCAAACTGCGGCCCTCCAGATGTTTTGGCCTACAACTCCCACGATCCCTAGCTAACAGGACCAGTGGTCGGGGAAGATGGGAATTGTAGTCCAA
Organism: Zootoca vivipara; assembly: GCF_965207765.1. Lineage (NCBI taxonomy): Eukaryota > Metazoa > Chordata > Lepidosauria > Squamata > Lacertidae > Zootoca > Zootoca vivipara. The sequence goes on along the minus strand of NC_142582.1, from coordinate 7,540,752 downwards.
AACATCTGGAGGCCCAAAGTTTGGGGATGCATGGCCTAGGAGAAGCACCACCACCCAGTTTGTAAAATCCTGACAAAGCAACACAGTCTAGCTATTAGCAATGCCACAACAGACAGCAGTTTTGAATGGGTGCTAGGAAGACAGGTTCTAGTTGGCATTTCGGTATGGCAATCCCGATGCAGAACTCCCTCCGCAAAATACAGCCTTTCATGTGCAAGGCAGAGGGTGCTGCCTCTTCATACTAATCAAGTAAAGGCAACAAACAACAGCATTTTGAAAGCTCCCTTAGTATTGGCAGCCTAGTGTTAACAAACCACTCATTTCAGAGCTAAATTTTACTCCTAAGAAATAACGTATTTGATTTTTCAATAGAGGCTGGTCATACTTATATCGTGTGGGGGGGAGACCTTTGGCGCTCCCGACGATTCTGAACTACAACTCCCATCAGCCCTAGCCAATGGCTGGAGATATGGGAGTTGTCGTTCAGCAACATCTGGAGGGCCCAGAGCTTCCCCACACCTGATTCATATGAAGAGGAGGAGGAGTAGTAGTTTGGACTTGATATCCCACCTTTCACTCCCCTTAAGGAGTCTCAAACTGGCTAAAAAATCTCCTTTCCCTTCCTCCCCCACAACAAACACTCTGTGAGGTGAGTGGGGCTGAGAGACTTCAAAGAAGTGTGACTAGCCCAGGCATCCCCAAACTTCGGCCCTCCAGATGTTTTGGACTACAATTCCCATCATCCCTGACCACTGGTCCTCTTAGCTAGGGATCATGGGAGTTGTAGGCCAAAACATCTGGAGGGCCGCAGTTTGGGGATGCCTGGACTAGCCCAAGGTCACCCAGCAGCTGCATGTGGAGGAGCAGAGATGCGAACCCGGTTCACCAGATTACGAGTCCACTGCTCTTAACCACTACACCACACTGGGGAAAATCCTGCTGTGTTTATTAATTTTATACTCATTCAGCCATTTTCATAGACCCATATAAGGCTGTATTTCAGGAAACCTAAAAAAAGGTAGATCCACACCTTTATTTCCAACAACAAGGCACCAGTAAAATTGTAGTGCAGATCCCTGTAGGAAGTAGGTCTTTGGAACAGTCCAAATCCATTACAGTTCCGTGCAAACCAGTGTGATTTCAGCAAGAATGCCAGGCTTGCTAAACCCCTGCAGCCCTGCAGCACCTGCTCCTTGACCAGTACGGAACGACTGAAAACTAGACTGCAGTCCGTGCAGCACCCGCCTCAAAGGTTGGCTTGCAGTTCAACTGCTTGACCCTGAACACACTGGCTGAGCACAAGCCCTGGGCCACAATCCATGCAGCTTCTGTGTTCCTTCCAACACAGCAGCTGACCTACTGAGCACTTCAACAGAAATACCTAGCGGAAGCTAAAGGTAAAGGGACCCCTGACCATTAGGTCCAGTCGTGACCGACTCTGGGGTTGCGGCGCTCATCTCGCGTTATTGGCCGAGGGAGCCGGCGTACAGCTTCCAGGTTACGTGGCCAGCATAACAAAGCCGCTTCTGGCAAACCAGAGCAGCACACGGAAACGCCGTTTACCTTCCCCCTATTTATCTACTTGCACTTTGACATGCTTTCGAACTGCTAGGTTGGCAGGAGCTGGGGCCGAGCAATAGGAGCTTACCCCGTCGCGGAGATTCGAACCGCCGACCTTCTGATCAGCAAGCCCTAGGCTCTGTGGTTTAACCCACAGTGCCACCTGCGTCCCCTGCGAAAGCTAGTAGCCAGCTTATTGAAAGGGCACCCAAGGGATTCACTTTCAGTCCCCTCTGGGGTCCACCTCTGCTCCCTTTCCTCTCAACCTAGCTGCCAACACACACACACCCCATTTGCAGTACATATGCTGATGCTGCTAATCAGCATGACACTTTGCCAGCTTACATCAATGTGCCTCACCTGAGATGCAAGACACAGCTGGAACAACGAATTGCGGGGTGGGGGAGAGCTATGTGGGATTCTCTTTTTTTCCCATTAGGAATAGGCAGTGCTACAAAGAATCACAGCACACAAATTGTGTGCTTGTGTGTATTACATGTGTGTATTATTGAGTATGTGTGTATTACATACATACTCAAAGGTTAAAATTCTGGGGAAATAATGTGCACTGGGCAAGAAAACTCCAGAAACAGAGCGTTCAGTCGATGTGCTGGAAACAGTGCCTTGCCTCTGTAATGGATTGTTTTTTTTGTTTTGTTTTTAACACATTTTATTGATTTTCCAAAGATCATAAGTAACACAAAAAACAAAAACATATACATTCCCAAAAATATTTTTTAAAACAAACAAACAAACAAACAAAAACAAATTTCATTTGTGGGATTCCTAGAATCCCTTGACTTCCCTCTAATCCCTTCCTTGGTTCTACTGTTTGTCAAGTCACTGCATGTCCGTTGTTGTATTTATATCATATTTAAATCACCTACTATCCATTCATGATAAAATTGCAAGTGATCTTAAAGCCCGACTAATGTATTAACCTGTGTACATTGCTTCTGTATATATGCAATAAACATATTCCATTCTTACTTGAATTCATTGCCGTCTCCTCCTCTCAGTTTCATCGTCAATTTTGCCATTTCAGCATATTCCATCAATTTAACTGTAATGGATTGGATGAGAGCCAACAAACTGAATCTCAACCCAGATAAGACTGAGGCACTTGTTAGTGGGTGGTTCCCTAGACCAGATGGCGGGGAGGTTGCCTGCTCTTGGTGAGGTTACACTCCCTCTGAAGGAGAAGGTATGTAGCTTGGGGGCACTCCTGAATCCTTTGCTGTTGGGCTTGAGGCTCAAGAACCTTCCATCAGCTTTGACTGATGGCCCAGCTGCACCCCTATTTGGACCGGAATAGCCTAACTTCTGTCATCTATGCTCTGGCAAGACAGTTCAGAAACTTCAGCTAGTGCAGAATTTGACGGCCAGGCTGCTCGTCGGGGGCAATATGAGTTGAACATATAATGCCATCCTGGCGCGACTGCACTGGCTTCCAAGTAGCTCCTGTGCCCAATTCAAATTGCTGGTTTTGACCTATAAAGCCTTAAATGGCTCAGGATTGCAATACCTCTTTCCATATGAACTGACCTGGACCCTGCAATCATCTTCTGAGGCTCTTCTTTGTGTGCCTCCTCTGTGAGAATTCTGGAGGGTGGCAGCACAAGGACAGGCCTTTTCGGTGGTGGCTTCCCATTTGTAGAATGTTTTCCCCAGGGAGGTTTATCAGATGCCTTTTTTTACATTTCTTTAGGCACCAGTTTTCTCTTCAACTTGGACTTTGGCTGCTTAACATTCTATAGACTCTGAAACATGGTTGTGGGTGAGGGGTTATTGGTTTGCCTTTGTTTTATTATGTATTTTGTGCCCTCGTTTTGTATTTTTATGTTGTGAAATGCCTTAAGATTAAGGGCAGTACACTTTTTGTTTTTCAAAGGAGTGCCACAGTCAAAAAGCCTTCTGACAACATGAGGGCACCTATCCGGTACATACATGCAATGCATAACAAGTCTGAGTTTTCTACATGTCCAGAATCTGATCTCCTTAACAAACTACATAGCAAGGAAGCTCAGGACGCCTGTCGTGATTGGAAAAAATGATGGCGCACATTCATCTTCACATGGTCATATGTCATTGTTAGTGGAAATTTATTATTTTCATTTTATATTTGGACACCTTGCCACTTCTTCCAAGGCACTCAAACCAGTAATGTTTTGTTTTTTGTTTTTAGCCTAGAGAAACCCTGCATGGTGGGCTATGCTAACAGCCTGCCTTTCCCAAGATCACCAAAACCTGTTCAGGTATTTGAACAGGCAAACAAACAAACAAACAAACAAACAAAATGACCCTTTTTGGTCTTCACAGTTAACCATATTTTTGTTTGAAAACATCCACTCCTCCCTGGGCAGGATGAGCAGGTTCTATCCCCAAAGGCAGGGTAGTTTAAAGAAAAAGTTTGAATGCCCACATAGAGCCCCTGAGTGCCATTAAAGTTTCCAGTGTCACATGCCAATGAAACTTCTGCTGATCAAAATAAGGTGGAGAGGAAGAGGTTAAAACAAGAGCCATCACAAATCACCTTGCAGATATAAAGAAAAACAAGACGTTTATCAGCTAGGTTGTTGGCTCATGAAAGCATCCTTATTCAGCTAATCAGAGACTTATTTTCTCTCACAAATGAGAGCTTAAAAGAGATTATTCCTGCATGCTCCTGAGAATAGGGAAGGAAGAAGAGTAATGAAAGCAAATGTTACAATCGCAAGCTGGGACAATTAAATAAAAAAGAACTATTATTTTGCCAGTTTGAATGAAGCAAGTTTCTGGATAAGCAGCAAGGCTCTCATTCCCTCAGATAATCTAACATTTGTGTGGCGGGGAGGGTGTGTGTGATAAAATATGTATGATTATCCATATGGCAAGATTTCTCTATAATACACCCTCTCATTTGAAGATCAAGTGTTTACTTAAAGAGTGCTGATAGCATGCAGCTCTATTTCTCCACAACATCTGAATCAGGAGAGGCCATGCAGTCTTGGTGAGAAGGATGTCAGAAAACAAGTTGAGCTTGAATACGAGTATTTCCCATATCCAAAAAAATTGGTCAACTGGCCCCCCCTGGATGGCGTTGCACTCCCCTGAAGGAGCAGGTTCGCAGTTTGGGGTGCTTCTGGACCCAGTGGATAGAAATGCCTTTTGCCAACTGCAATTGGTTTGACAGCTATGGCCATTCCTGGACTGGGGAAGCCTGGCGATAGAAGCTCAGGCCTTGGTTGCTTCAAGACTGGATTGCTGCAATGTGCTGTGTGTGGGGCTTCCTTGTGCTTGATCCAGAACACTGCAGCATGATTGCTGAGAGGACTAAGACCTTGTCAGCATGTAACACCTGTGCTCAGAGATCTGTACTGGCTGCCGATTTGCTACTGGGTGTTGCTATTAGTATACAAAGCCCATAACAATTGGGGACCAATTTACCTATGAGATCACCTGACCTCATATACACCTGCTCAATCACTTTGATCTGTGAACTGGCAGTGTTACAAGTGCCACATAATACCCATTCCACATTAAACGCAACCACCTCCAGATTGGAACTCCCTGCCTATTTATATCAGGCAGGCAACTTGCTATATACTCTTTTCAGTGCCTGCTAAAAACCTTCTGCTTAGACAAGCCTGCCCAGATATTTAAAATGTTGATGCATGTTTAATCTGTCTTTAGTTTTTTGAATTATGGTGCTGGAGGAGACTCTTGAGAGTCCCATGGACTGCAAGAAGATCAAACCTCTCCATTCTGAAGGAAATCAGCCCTGAGTGCTCACTGGAAGGACAGATCGTGAAGCTGAGGCTCCAATACTTTGGCCACCTCATGAGAAGAGAAGACTCCCTGGAAAAGACCCTGATGTTGGGAAAGATTGAGGGCACTAGGAGAAGGGGACGACAAAGGACGAGATGGTTGGACAGTGTTCTCGAAGCTACTAACATGAGTTTGACCAAACTGCGGGAGGCAGTGCAAGACAGGAGTGCCTGGCGTGCTCTGGTCCATGGGGTCACGAAGAGACGGACACGACTAAACGACTAAACAACAACAGTTTATTGTTGATTTACATTTTTTAAAAAATGTTTTAAATTACTATTGCTATTTTATTGATAACTATTGCTTTCGGGTTGTTGTTTTTTTGTAAATGGTTTTGAGGTGGTTTTATATATACACAATCAAGCCATGTATAAATTTTATGAAACTAATAAATATTTTGTCTGGCTGTTCAATTAAGATGCACACCTTTACTGTATTCCAGCGAGAAGGAAAACTACCAAGGTCATAGGATCTCTGGTACAAGTGTAGAGCACTAAACTGCTGGATGTCAATTTGCTGCATTATGGCTTCCACTACAATCCCCCCCCCAAAGAAATATCTACTACATTTTTATCTCCAGGCTTTTCAGGGTGGTTATATGTCAGGAATGGGGAATCTGTGGTTCTCCAGATGATGTTGGACTCCAGCTCCCATCAGCTATCATGGCCAAAGATCTGGAATTATGGAGTTCATAATTATGGAATTATGAACTTGTTGGGGTGGTGGTGGTGGCACAGGATCTCTATTCCTGGAATCCCTCCCATTTTGTCCTCACAACAACCCTTTGACTTTGGTTAGACCAAGAGAGTGGCTGGCCCAGCTTCAAAGGGCGGCTTTGTGGCCAAGTGGAGATTTTACAGCGCTCCCTGTAACCACTACTGCACAAGTAGTGCAGCAGGACCCTGAAGCAGAAGACAAGGCAGACTCATTCAAAAAGCAGCTGTAAAATCTTATGAGCACAGAGCTGAAGCAAACCTCCTCCACTCTACTCTCTGAGTACTTCTGACACCCAAATCCAAAAAGACCACTACCCAAAAAGCCACTTTAGGCAAGCCCAAGGCACTATGGAAAGCTCACACACCCATTCTGTATCATGTCCCCTCCGTTTCAAATGCAACTTGCCACAAGCCATGGAAGGACTTCTGCTCAGGAAAGACAACCCTGTATCTGCCTTGGGCATGAAGGACTAGTTGTGTTTGTCTTTGGTTACAAGCCAGGAGAAAACAGAGATATCAGCCTGTTCAATGGGCTGAATAATATTACGACAAGAGCCAAGCTGAAATTTTTCAGAACACTTTCCTTCTGAAAAGATGAGGCGTTTCCCCTCATCCTTTTAGGAGGAGGCCACTTTGAAGAATTTCCCCCAATATTTTTTTTTGGGGGGGGCTACCATTTCTCCTTCACAATGTCATGGAACAATGCTAGTTAGATGGTGCTAAATGAGGCTGCAAAACAGTTGCTGCAAGCTGTACACACATACACACACTCTTGGGGGGGGGGGAAGGAACGTGTTGGTTCTGCTACTTCCGCTGCTAATGATGAGCCTCACCCCTGAGAAACCATTGGAAAATTCTTCCTCCCCCCGGGGAGATCTTGTGAAACGGCTCCTCCCAATTTCTCTGCCCACAAATAGGGCGGGTGGTTTTTAAGGGCCATTTGTGCACAGCTCTAACCAAGATAAATAACTAAGGTGGGGGGGGGGAAGGGAGTTAGACTGCTGTAGAGCACGGAACTCAATGCTGAAATGAAACGAACTGCTTCAGCCCAAGGTCAGAAACCTGTCAACTTCTCCTTAAAGATTACAAGAAAGCAGCGGTCTCTCACTCCCAGAAGACAATTCCCCCGACTGTGAAGAACTAAGTTAGTTCCAGTGACATCAATAGAACAACAATGGTTTAAGGAGTCTCCCACTGCCACCAAAGAAAAGAGAACGCATCTTCCTTCGGTTGACAAAAGGAAGGGATAGAAAAGGCAAGACTCCAGAGATCTCCCTCTAAGTTGTGTTATCCCACATTCTGAACAACTAAAGCACGGGCAAATGTCCAGAAATAAAAAGGAAAGCAACTTGGTGGTATGAATGGGCGCAGCAGACAGACAGAATATGAAAAAGGAGAGTATTTCTTCCCCATTAGAGAATAGGTATCTGTTTACATCCTCTTCTCTATACGGGAACCCCAGCATTCTAAATGTGTTCAGGAACTAAAGAGATATTTGATTGTATTAAAAGCATTTCCTTATTGCAACAGAAGTCTTGACGGCTGCTTTGAAAGGACGGGTAATTTTCCAAAACCTGCTCTCAAAGTTACATATATAAATAGGATTTCAGAAGATGGCATGGCCAGATGTAAGGATATTATTTGATTATTGCCTCGGCAAGATCTCAGCTTTAAACTGCGCATGCTCAGTCTCTCAAATTAGGTGGTTTACTGCTTGGCAATGACAGTGCTATTTGGTTTTATTACTGGGAAGTCTGTTCTTCTCTGTTCATCTAAGATTTTATTTTGCCGATGCTATGCTAACAGTCAGGTAGTCTAAAGTACCGCACACTGAGCCAAGTATTCCAGTCTGTAAGATCTGTTAAATCTTACAGCAAGTTTTCAAAAGTAACCAAGAGTTCCATTAACCTCTAAGGAAACTGAATGTAAAAGGCAACCGCAAATAACAGCTGCCTATAAAGGCAGTTCAAAAGCACGTCAAAGTGCAAGTAGATAAATAGGTACCGCTCCAAGCGGGAAGGTAAACAGCATTTCCGTGCGCTGCTCTGGTTCGCCAGAAGCGGCTTTGTCATGCTGGCCACATGACCTGGAAGCTGTACGCAGGCCCGGCTCTAGGGGTAGTCTGGGTGGCATGGGGTGCCAGGGCGCCGGCCCGGTAGGGGGGAGCCGTGCGAAAACCGTGCTGCGCGCTGTGCCCGCCCACCAGCCGCGGCAAGAAACGGAGCGGGGCGGGGGCGCCGGAGCGATCTCCGCACCAGGGCACCCGGCGTGCTTGAGACGGCCCTGGCTGTACGCTGGCTCCCTTGGCCAATAATGCGACATGAGCGCCGCAACCCAGAGTCGGTCACGACTGAACCTAGTGGCCAGGGATCCCTTTACCTTTATAAAGGTAAAAAGTGACTGTGCAGTTATTTGCCTTTATATAAATACACTGTAAGAAAGCTAAATAGCTTGAAAGTTCATTTTAGCTGCGCTTCCTTTAAGGCTGTGGCGACTACAGAAATCTTCATAAGCACAATATGCCTGCAGTCCTCTCTGTTGCGTTTTATTTCTTACGTCTTATTTATTAGATGTGGATGCTTTGTGACTTAACTATTCAATTTAGGCATGCTTTCTGTTCTTCAAGCCATTATTTTGTATTAATGGCTTAGATTTGTTTTCATTCGTGCTTTTATTTTTGTGATTGTGAATGACGATATAAATAATTTTATGCCAAACATTTTGAAATGTGGTTTGCTCTTTTTTCCTTAAATGCATTTTTATTGTTACTTTCAAACAAAAACTGGCAATTCCACCCTGGAATTCCCGAACAGACAACCACCTAGCTGTGGTGTTGATTCCCAGCGGTAGGATTTTGAGATGTGCTCACATTGGGGGGTGAAGGCCTGTCCCCCCCTCCATTATCTCCCCTTTCCTCCCAACTGCTCCAGTGTTTGTTTTTGCTTCCAGTCGGTCTCTCATAATGGAAGCGAGCTGAGCTGGGAAGAAAAGTATGTCAAGCAATAGCAAACAGAGAGGAAGACGGGGGAAAGTTTCATTTCCCTTACAGCATATGTGTTCTATTGCAAATATTACCCCAGGCTCCAGCTTTAGACATGAATGAGGACGGGGAAAGGGGGAAAACCACACATGGTTGTCCTCACCGAACATCCTTGTTTGTTTATGAAAGAGGGCCGGCTGGCACCATGGCATTTCATCTGTACCTGTGCATTTTGCTGATGGTCTTCAGCAAATACCAAGAGATTGCCTAGCATGCAATTCCTGTAAATGAAAGCGTGTTCCACTTCCTTGGACTCCAGACAGATGCCCACCCTACCCAGTGGGGTAAGCCGGTCTTGCTTAATAGGGAAAGAAATAAAATATTCACATCGGCGTGAGTAAAATATTTATATCTGCAACAGAATCATGGGCTTTTGAAATGCGCACTCTGTTAATGTACAGTGGTACCTCTAATTACGAATTTAATTCGTTCCGAACGCACATTCGTAAGTCGCAAAAAAATTGTAAGTCGAATCCCATAGGAATGCATTGGGAGAAAAAATTCGTAAGTAGAAGCAACCCTATCTAAAAATTCGTAAGTCGAAAAAATCCTATCTAAACCGCATCCAAGATGGCGGGCGGAGCTCCATTCGTAAGTAGAGTTATTCGTTAGTAGAGGTGCCACTGTATTGGCAATGAACAAGGCAAGCCACACCACTGTCTAAGCCAGTATTATCTGTGCTGATTGGCAGCAACTTTTGAATGCCGCCAGAAGAGAGATTTTTTCCAGCTGTTAATATCCGAGACTGTTTTAACTGGAGATTCCAGGGACTGAACTGGAAACCTTGTTTGCTTACTGGGCAGGGCCTGTTTCCCTTTCTGTCCAAGGAAGTGGAATCAACCTTGAAATGTTTGGAGATGCATGGCTGAAAGGTAACCCTATAGCTCAATCATGGGGGCTCTTGTGTGACTGATTCCCCTTCCTCCCAAATAAGCAGCCGATGTTGCATTAAGTGTTTCCTTTTTTTAAAAAAAGATTTTCTTCCAAGTTCCCTCGAGAGCAGCTCTTGAACCAATAGGTCGGGTGCAAATTACCTGTCGCAGTGGTTGCACTTGAAGGGTTTTGCCCCCGTGTGTTTCCTGTAGTGTCGCGTGAGCTCGTCGCTTCGTGCAAAACGCCACTCGCACCCTTCCCATGAACACTTGTAAGGCTTCTCACCTGCAAAGAAGACGAAAGAAGTTGTGTCAGTGTCAACCAAAAGCTGGAGTGTGTGGTCACCAATATCTTAACACGTCAAAGAGCAGGGGTGTGTTGCTGCCAGGGCATCGTGGCCTCTCCAAGTTGTCTATGCACCCTGAACAAAGCAGGATATTTACATTTCCAAGCCCTCCTGACATCCTCTCTCCTTCTGGAATCAAGGGATTGGGGGGTGGGGCACAACTGTGGTGGAGTTTTTGTGGCAGATTTTGTGGTGTGTTTTTAAAGGGGTTTTCAAGGGCTTCCAGAAGTTTATAGGTTATTTGCAAGCTTTCTCAATGGCATTCCCAATATACCCCATTACAGGTAGGTAGCTGTGTTGGTCTGGTATAGTCGGAACAAAATAAAAAATATATCCTTCCAGTAGCGCCTTAGAGACCAACTAAGTATTTCATTGGTATGAGCTTTCGTGTGCATGCACACTTCTTCAGATACACTGAAACAGAAGTCACCAGATGCCCACATATAGTGAGAGGGTGGGGAGGGGCCGGACTGTTTATGGCTGCATTTGGTCTTACAAGAAGAATTTAGGACTGTTTACGATTGGTCCCACGGGAAAATCAAGGGGTGAGATGGTTAAAGATAGCTTTATCATGTATAATGATAAAAATCCAATGTCTTTATTTAGGAAGATTATTCAAAGGTTGTATTTTCCTCAGAAAATCGGTGGTGTCACGTACATAGCTGGGAGCACTGATGACATATGGTTTCAGAACAGAACTCTTCCTGACAATACTATACTAGCCACTATGGATGTGGAATCTCTGTATACCAACATCCCACACAACGATGGTTTACAAGCCATAAGGAACACCATTTCAGAAAAATTCACAGGGGACTTTGCTACCAAATGCTGCCATTTTGTCCTTACCCACAACCACTTCAAATTTGGTGATGACCTGTTCCTCCAGATCAGCGGCACAGCTATGGGCACCCACATGGCCCCACAGTATGCCAACATCTTCATGGCAGATTTAGAACAACGTTTCCTAAACTCCTACCCACTCAAACCTCTCTTGTACCTGTGATACATTGACAATATTTTTTATTATATGGACACATGGTCAACAGACCCTGGACACCTTCCACCAGACATTCAATGACTTTCACCCCACCATCAACCTAACAATGAACCAATCTATGCAAGAAATACATTTTTCAGACACCACTATAAAAATACAGGATGAACCAACAAACATATCTACATGCTTCTAGCTACCATCCCAAACATACCAAACAATCCATTGTACATAGCCAGGCCCTACGTTACAACCGCATCTGTTCCAACTCTACAGACAGAGACTCTCACCTAAGAGATCTACAGCAAACCTTTTTAGAACTAAAATATCTGCCCAATGAAGTTAAACAACAGATCAACAGAGCCAGACTGATACCCAGAGAGAACTTGCTGCAAGACAGACCCCAAAAAGAAAATAACAGAACACCACTAGTAGTCACATACAGCTCCCAAGTTAAAACAGTACAACGCATCATCAGAGATCTACAACCTCTCCTAGACAATGACAGTTCTTTTTCTCAAACTCTGGGAGGAAGACCTTTCATTGCCTACAGACAGCCACCCAATCTTAAACAACTCCTCACCCACAATAATACAACAACCAGATTTAACATGGACACTGGTACCAGAGCCTGCAATAAACCCAGATGCCAACTTTGCTGCCACATACACTCGGACAACACTAGTACTGGCCCCAACAACATCAAACATACCATCTCAAGACTATTTAATTGCTCATCTTCTAACATTGTGTATGCCATCAAATGCCAACAGTGCCCTTCAGCTCTCTATATCGGACAAACAGGCCAAACCCTACGCCAAAGGATAAATGGATGTAAATCTGACATCAGGAATCACAAGACAGAGAAACCAGTAGGAGAACACTTCAATCTCCCAGGACATTCTATACAAGAACTCAAAGTAGCTGTCTTATTACAAAAGAATTTCAGAAATAGATTGGAAAGAGAAGTTGCTGAATTGGAAATCATCACCAAACTTAAAACGACGGAGAAACCTGGTCTAAATAAAGACATTGGATTTTTATCTCATTATACATGATAAAGCTATCTTTAACCATCTCACCCCTTGCTTTTCCTGTGGGACCAGTTGTAAACAGTCGTAAATTCTTCCTGTAAGACCAAATGTAGCCATAAACACTCCGGCCCCTCCCCACCCTCCCCACCCTCTCACTATATGCGGTGATCTGGTGACTTCTGTTTCAGTGTATCTGAAGAAGTGTGCATGCACACGAAAGCTCATACCAATGACAAACTTAGTTGGTCTCTAAGGTGCTACTGGAAGGAATTTTTTTGTTTCCAATATACCCAATTTCAGTTAAATGCAGAGCACCTCAGAACATAACCGATGCATAAATAGGAAGTTGCCTGTAATAAGAAACTAGTGCTGGAACCAAGATATTCTGTAGCAGACCTTTAACGCTGCCTTTGAAATCTGACGTTGTGAAACTCTTATGACACTTATGAAAGTGGCTCATTTACTACAGGAAGCAATTCTTCCATTTTCAATTATTAGCACTGTAAAAATCTGAACAGCAGCCCAGTTTCATCTATTCTGGATGGGCCCATTCACACATGAAAGTTGCATACACCTAGTAGTTTAGGTCTAGGTTTGAAATATGTACAGTATGTGTGAACTCGTGCTTGGTAGTGGTGCAGTTATATTTTAACCCTAGTTAAACGAGACCTGATTTGCAACATAAGCAAATGATTTCCACAGCAGGCAATGGTGCTTCTTCTGTGGGGGTTGAAAACAGGTGCACCATGGTGATTTAAGAGAGATACTGTCATTTCATTTTTGCTCCCCTTCCCTTGCAAAAGTCTGCAAATGTGCTTGTCACCATCACAACGGACGAAGCCTTCTGCTCTTTGAAAGATGGTGTTAATGCAAACAAGAGCGAAGACGACCAGCAAATGGTACAGCATCCTTTCAACTTAGGTCTCCTCTCTCCAATCTAGTTGTCATTCAGACAGCACATAGTTGCAGCCAGTAGACGGCTCCAATATCTGCGTATTTTAACATGAGAAAGAATCCTGATATTGAAACCAAACACACACACCGTAGTATTCAACACGCAGCTACACATTCAGTATGCAGCTCAGCAAGAGCAAAATAGCAAAAGAGAGAGCACACAGTAAAAGAAGAACAACAGTCTTCATTGTTGCTTCCTTAATAAGGAACTTTAAGCACCAGGGAAGGAGAAGAATTTTTTTTAATACTAGAAATCACCTTAAAGATGCCCTTTAAACTTCATTGACAGCCACTGCCTTCAAGTGACAAGCTTCTTGAATCCTAAACACTGATGTGTCTGTGTTATTTATTATTAGCAAGAGCAAGGAGAGAAATGGGAGATCTGATTGCTTTATAAACCAAATCTAGGAGAAACCACATGTTCAAGGAGTGGGCAAATGAAGACGGGAGAAAAGCTGAAATGGGCCCAAATTGATCTCCAGTTTAAGCCCCCCCCCAATTATAATGAAGCTAACATAAGCATCTCTCATCAGGGCCCAAGGAAGACAAAAAAAGAGAGAGGCTTCTCTGTGGTTAGTCATTTACTAAACATTACTGCTTGCAAGCTAGGCTCTGCTGCTCCAAAGATAAAGTGGAAATCTGGCACAGGCAGATGAGGAGAATGGGCAGAGATATCTCCTACAGTTCAGCAACCAGAGCCTTTTATCCTCAGTTCAGATGGGTTTCCAAATGAAAAGGGGAGAGAGAGTGATCTAAAACTGAAAGGCAGAGCAATGCAGAAAGGAAACTCTATATACAAAATTGAAGCAGGCGTAGCAAAGCCAAACACCCATTGATCCACCAGCCATCAGTCAAGCGATCTCGTCTCTCAAGGCAATAAATGATAAAAGCAGGGTAGCCAGCTGGGAAGAGGAATGGGGGTCCTGCTGTTGTGGAGGACGAGGGGATTTCAGCAGTTGTAGCTTGTGACTCCAGCTACACCTGCTGAAATCCTCACCCTTCCACACAAGATGCAGGAACCCTGTTCCATTTAGCATCCAGCTACCTTAGGGGAAAGTGGAAGTGGGGGGGGGGGAGGCAGGTAGAGTTGGAGTTTTTTTTTAAAAAATGCAGTGTTTCATTTCGCATAACCTATTGCAGCTCTCTTGAATTCAAGAGATGGCTCAAAACCGCTAAGACATGTCAATACTTTCAGCATGAGAAGAACGTCCTCCTCTCTGTACGGTAAAAGGTACGTGTCTTAATGCAATTTAAAATAAAGCAGAGCAGCGAGGCCAAATAGATCGCTCATTTTTAGACCAGGCTTCACACCTTCCCAAATGTTGCTACATAGTTTTCAGCTCAAAACACACTTTGAAATGCATGTTTTAAGACAGATTATTCATTATTCATTATTCATTATTATTATTATTATTACCCCACCCATCTGGCTGGGTTTCCAGTACAGTGGTGCCTCGCTTAACGAATGCCCTGCTTAACGAAATTTCCGCTTAACGAAAGGATTTTTCGAGCGGAGCTTGCCTCGCTAGAAGAATGCGTTTTACGAAAAATTCGTCTAGCGAATCACGGTTTCCCATAGGAATGCATTGAAATTCAATTAATGCGTTCCTATGGGCAAAACAAAGTCGAAAAAAATTCAGTGCATTCCTATGGGATTCGCTAGACGAATTTTTCGCTATAAGAAAAGACCCGTGGAACGAAAAGACCCTCTATCTCTTTCTTAGTGTCTCAATAAATGAAACTGATTTGCAAAAACGATACATGTTAAAATATGAGAGGCACTGAACACACCTTTGTAATTCAAGAAACCTTTAATGAAAATATTTTTTTTTTTAAAAAATGCCAACTTTCATATGGGCTGAATAAAAAATAGCAGAATAATGTGGAAGTGGGGCACAAACTGGAAACATTCCTACATGTGGGTAGAGGAGAAGGGCAGAAATACAGTTAGTAATACTATTTCCCCAGACCATTGTCACACCTAGCCCCATTTTTAATAGAAATACTCCATTCCTACTCTGCCAGAAGTCATTTCTCTCATAACTGGGCATGTGGCAGAATTAATTGTTAGCCCCCATAGTTTATCTACTTGTGTTGGGAGTCAGAGTGCTCAAGTACCTGCAGAGGGAATTTTTCTCACCGCCCCACCCTCCCCATCTTGTTTGTTCTCCCTTCCATTGCCCATGATCCCAACAAGAAGGGCTGATGAAAAATCAACAAAAATGTCCGGCGGAAACCCGGACGTATGTCAACCCATGTCAGAGGTGTTGGGTTTTCTTTGCCAAATTTCCTTCAAACAGCTCAAAAACCTCAATTTTTTGAGGGGTGGTGGTGTGTGGGATTCCACAGCAAACATGACTGCTCCAGCAACATGTTATTTACTCTGGTGCCTTGTGCAACAAATGACAGTGGTTTATAAAAGATGCACCTATTATGTAAACTATATTTTATGCGGAAAATAACTGCTCAACATCATGTATCCAGTAACAGCATCAGCTGCATGAAGCATGGACCTGCCTTTCAACTGCAAACCTATTGAGGCAGGGAGATGCATGGTTTTGCCCATCGTTCTGCCCGGACACTGAGGTCCAGCGCCGAGGGCCTTCTGGCGGTTCCCTCGCTACGAGAAGCCAAGTTACAGGGAACCAGGCAGAGGGCCTTCTCGGTAGTGGCACCCACTCTGTGGAACGCCCTCCCACCAGAGGTCAAAGAGAATAACAATTACCAGACCTTTAGAAGGCATCTCAAGGCAGCCCTGTTTAGGGAAGCTTTTAATGTTTGATGGATTTCTGTATTTTACTATTTTGTTGGAAGCCGCCCAGAGTGGCTGGGGGAACCCGAACAGATGGGCGGGGTATAAATAATAATAATAATTTATTATTATTATTATTATTATTATTATTATTATTATTATTATTATTATTATTATTATTATCCCCTACTGTTCCCTGACCTGTTGGTATTGAGGACATGTCATCAGTCAAAATAACAGAATGCACACCTATTCTCACAAAGACATGAATAAAAGCATCAGCTTTCATAAAGGGAAGGCGCTGGAGACAGTATTGTGTACTTCCTGACTAGGCCACCTTAACAGACCCCATCTTGTCAAGAAACCCGGCTCCTAGCCACCTTCCTTCTAGGATAAAGGATCCATCGTTTTCTACAGCAACTTGAGATTTTCCAACACTGATTGCCATGGAAGTGAATGATTCCCTTGGTACCCAATTCAACGATCCAAGATCTAATGTAACAAACAAAATATATTGCAGCCACTAATTGGGGTGGCCTTCAGCGATACCAGCTGAAAAATACGACCCAAGATGGATAGTCTTGACAGCATAGAGCAGTGAAACCCATTGCACAGAGGCTGTTAAAGCCTTCTGGAGTGTATTCTGACTTATTTCAGCGTCAGATATCCCTCTAACATCTATGATAGCTGAGCTGAGCTCCGGGGGCATTCCAGAGTGGCTTTGCCAAGCACTGAGACTAGCCTTCTTTTCAGATTCTTTCCTTTTGTAACATGAGCTGCCTTGCTGCCAAATGTCAGACAGTGTCTCTTTGTGTTCCCAGGCACTGCAACGCTTGCTTACTGTATGCAGCGCAGAGGACAAAACAGAAAGACAAAGGAAAATGTGACCTTTAAAAGCCACTGTCGAAAGGAATCCTTGACCCTCAGACCTCAGCCAAGATTCGGCCGCTCCTTACCCCCCTTGACAGCTAGTCAAAACTTCAAAGCAAAATGCAGGGAAAGGGAACAGTGACCATCTCGTTACATGAGAAAGAAAAACACAAGAGGATCTCATTAATGCTTTCCTTTCCCTGGGAAGAATTAAAGAAAGTATCACTTGGTTATCTCATCCTCTGATAAGTGCAATGGCCTGGAAAAGGGGGGGGGGTAAATCTAAATTTCTTATGGCAAGGATTTTTTAAAGGCATGTTACAGTTGCATTCCATAGACTGCAATCTGGGATTCAGAAGTGCTAAATCCGTCCCCATCACCGAAACAGAAACAGTGGGACCTTCTCACATCTTCTCACAGCGTGCACTGTTGTGCTGTGTTTTACAGACAGGGAGCAGAAGAGATAAGCATTTTAGGGAACAAGTGCAGAAAACAGATTCTGAGAGGTCGCTTTATTGTACAGTCACAATACAGTCATTCTGTAGCATATTGCATAAGAAGCAGTTGCTTTCATGAAGGGTCTAGGGGTTGAATTCAAACTAGGAGCTGAACATTCAACATCTATTCTTGCTTTTTCACATGCTACTTTTCTGAGATGATGCGGGATAAAATCAGGAAGCTAAAAGAGGGCAGGTTACTTTCATATAATATCCACTACAACCACCTGTTTAGAACTGAAGCGGCTCTGATCTATTTATAATTTCTGTGCTTTCAATTGAAAAAAGAGCTTTGAAGATTGTGTTTGCCATCCCAACAACTCTGTAAAAGCAAGCTCGTCATTACTGCTATTCTACAGATATTTTTTCTGCCTAACTCTGCCTGCGCAGCTTTCCACCTCTGCATGAGCACAGCAGGACAAACAGGGACACAAGTTTCCAAAATGCAAGGCTCTTCAGGTATTTATTTAACAAAATGAAACAAATTATTTAAACGGGGGGGGGGAACCCTCCAAGTGGTTGTTTTCTACCCACATCCATACACAATCTGTAGTTTTCTGGTAAAAGAAGAACATTAAGTTCAGAGCATAATGCCTAGATTCAATCTCAGGTATCTCCAGTTAGTCTGTAGGTAGCAGGACTGCAAGGAAAGACCCTCAACTAGATTTCTTGTACAGCCACTGCCAGTGTGAAAAATACTGAATTTGATGGTCTGATTCTGTATAAGGCAGCTCCATTTGTTCAAAATTCAAGATGAATGCTGTTTTTCCCCCCCTAGCAGACAGTAAAGTGCCATGGAGACTCTGTGTTAAACAGCTCTTCCTCCTCCTCCACTCACCAGGCCAGATTCTATTTGGTGCCAGATCAAGGGCACTTTTCAGATCAAAGTGATCTCGTAGCCTGACCTGGACTGAGTATCGCACACACCTAACCCCCCCCCCTATTTAGTCATTTATTTGCTACTGCTTTTGTTCAAGATAGTGAACCAAAATAAACCAACAAAGGTCACAAAAATAGCTAATACAGTGGTACCTCTACTTACGAATTTAGTGCGTTCCGAACGCACATTCGTAAGTAGAAAAATTGTAAGTCGAATCCCATAGGAATGCATTGGGAGAAAAAAATCATAAGTCGAAGCAACCCTATCTAAAAAATTGTAAGTAGAAAAATTCCTATCTAAACAGCATCCAAGATGGCGGGCGGAGCTCCGTTCGTAAGTAGAAACATTCATAAGTAGAGTTATTTGTAAGTAGAGGTACCACTGTATGTATACAAACAATTAAAAGGAGGCATTAAAGAAGAGATAAAATAACACCAGAGATACAGAATGATTCGCTGTGATCTCACCCAAGCATCATGTGGTGTAGTGTAACAGCTAAGACACTCAGCCAGCTAAGGCAATCTCAGTTTGAATCTCTGCTTCACTCAAGAACCCAACCTGCAACCCAACAGCCCCTCTACCTGCAATGCAGAAATAATACTGACCTACCTTATCGGTAATAGTCGTGTTCATATGTAGCAATACACCAAAGTTTGTAATAAACCATAGTTTAATCATGTATGTGACTGCCTGCACAGTCCTTAGAATTCTTGGTTTATTTCTGGCTTTCTAGGTTTTGAAGCGAATCACAGTCCACTTTTGGATGACACAAACCAGCCGAACTATGGCTTGTTTGAAACATGTATGTGCCACATTGGGGTGGGGGTGGGGGGTAGAGGCAAGTCTGCCTTTCAAATGTAACAAAATGGAAACCCTGTAAATTAAAATTGGTCCAGACTATCTTGAAGTATTAAGGTTTTTCTAGTCTGATGTGCCCCAGAATATCTTTAACATTCATACTCATGACAGATTTACTGTATATCTTGGCCGAAACCCTCTGAAGTGAGTATTTTTTGCCATAAATAGATTTCTAAACAAATTCAACAAACAGCTGAGTTTTAAAAATCTGGATGTATGCAGTTTTATGTCAACAAGTTATAACCTTAGTGTTTTCCATTTCCATTTCCAAAAGCTAGAAATGGAAATAATTTCACCTTTTCAAAGTACTAGTAAATTAATGATTTACGATGCAATTATTCCCTCTAATATCCTGGATGTGAAATCCTCTGGAACCTGCATTTAATCTTAAAACACATTATGTAAAAGTAGGATTCATAGATGGAATAAAACAAATTGTTGTTTTTTAGACAACGAGAGAAAGAGTAAACAAACAAACAAACAAACAGATACAGCTGTTTAAAAGAGAGAGATTTTGGAGATAAAAATATATAACCCGAGCATAAAGTATGTGTGTCATTGTTGAATGTGCCTCTAGCTGATTTCATCAGGTAAGAAAAAGTGCAATGCATTACTAAAGTGTCTGGCCTACAGTACCATTCCTATAGAGAGAGAGAAATGGCGTAAGGTACCATTTTGGCAAACACCATCAACAGCAATTCACACATGCACATAAATCTGAAAAGTGAAGAAGAGAAACATGGCAGAAGTGTGAGATGAAAAGCAGCACACCACCATTGCAACCATCCTTTCTGTCAACACATTTGCTCCCACATAGTTTTGTAGCATCAAAATGCCTACCTGGGATGGAATATCACACAGGCTGTAGTTGAGAGACTTGACAGGCAGATCAATGGCACCTAAAGCCACAAAAATGCCCATTGCAGGGAGATTTAGCACCAACATCCCATGCTTAACACTGGCCTGAAAGGCTGTTCTGAATTCAAAGTTCCCAATGAATGGTATGGAGGGAATGACTACAAAACAGGAATAGTAATAACTCTCCGTCATCCTGTTGGTAACCCACATTATGAATCAAGCCCTCTGAATTCTGCTCCACAAAGTGCCTTTTCTCCTTTCAAGCGTGCTACTTTGTGGGATCTTGCAATTTATACATGTGGCAGGAACATTGTAACCATAGAAAGCCAGGACTCATTTTGGGGGTGGGGGCAGGATCCCTATACAGTGGTACCTCGGGTTAAGAACTTAACTTGTTCTGGAGGTCTGTTCTTAACCTGAAACAGTTCTTAACCTGAGGTACCACTTTAGCTAATGGGGCCTCCTGCTGCCGCCGCGCAATTTCTGTTCTCATCCTGAAGCAAAGTTCTTAACCCGAGGTACTATTTCTGGGTTAGTGGAAGCGTCTGTAACCCGAGGTACCACTGTACAACACCTTCTCTGAGCCCTCGACACGGCTACGAAGTCTTGCTGCAGCCAACCTCGCTTTGACGTTTGGGGTTAATTCACACGTTACTTGATTACTCAACATTTCAGTGTATCAACTCCATGGGAAAACTCTACATAAGGGGACAGAATGTTATCCTTTCTGTGGGAATTGGATTAGTGAGAGCTCGCAACACGCAAATCACTGCTTCATGCTGAAGCCATGAAGTGGTCAAGGTGCGCTTCTGAGTGGAGGCAGGCAACCCCTTGTGGGGCAGCTACCGGTCATTCCCATTTAAGGAACAAAAAGGAGCTGCTTCAATCAATTTGCCTACATCAACGGCGAATCACATCCTAAGTGGCTCTGTCATTTAAGCGTCCGTGACAACCTCCACATGTCATTCTGCATATAATGTGAAGCGTGAAAAGGAGTACGGAATAAGGAAAAATAGACTCTTCCCTCAACATCAGCAAAGAATGCTTCTTAGAAAGAGTAAAATGTCTCAGAGGGCTTAAGCTACCCACACTCAATTATCACACACCCTCACAAGCCCATATGCAGGAAAGCAACGATTCATCGCATCTAGCCCACTGACAAAATGCATACTGAGAAAAGGTACATTATCCTTCCCTTGCTAGTCACTTCATGAAAGGGACAAAGCTTTCTCAATTCCAATTCCTTTTTAAAGCCTGTTCTTGTAAGCTTAACAGAAAAAGAAGCTTGAGGCACCTGATGTGCTTTAAGAACAGAAGGATTTTGTTGGGGGTGGAGGGAGAATTAGGAGACACAGGTGCCAGGCCTTCTGTAGAATGTGCACTTCTGCTCCATTAATTGCTGACATATCCTCCCCCCCCCCTCCAACTCATCCCCTCGGGAGAACAGCAGAGCAGCAGGCCCAGACTGGTACCCAGCAGCAACACCAGCAGCAAAAGTAGACAATTAGGTGCCAGAAGAAAGGGGGGGGAGAGAAAAGATGCAGTTGCCTAGCAACCAGACAGCAGAAGCAGCTGTGTAGCAGGCCCAGGCTGGTACCCAGGCACTGACAAGCTAGCCAATTAGCACACTGTATTTAATGCTGATGTGGTTTCCTAGCAACAGGATGCAAAAGTCACATTTCTCCCCCCCATCCCTCATTCAAACCATTACTTTCTTTTCTTTTGCCCTAATTGACAACTCTCTGCTGCTTTAAATTGCCATTATTATTATTTTTTTTGTCCCTGGAGAGGTTAGAAGAACTTAAAAAAAAGTAATAAGAGCTTTTAGTTTCAACTTCACTTTAGCACTAAGAGCGCTCCAGATATATGACAAGCCAACAGCTGCAAAACCAGCAAATAAGGAGCAGGGAGACGTCAATATTTCAACCCACTGTATAAGCTTTTCTTAGAATATCATTCACAATACGGTAACAGCTAGCTTGGACCACCTCTCTTACATTGTTTCGCTGTGTGGCATAAACCTTCCTGTTTAGGCAAATGTCTGTTTTATTGGGTAGATATGTTTTTTTATCTGATGTCCATCTTATTCACTGCAGTTGTCTCTGATTTTATTATAATGCATTTGGGGAGGAATTTTATGGTATGTTGTGATGGGTTTTTGTTGTTAACTGCCATGAGTAGCATGTAGACACGAAAAAAGCTAGAATATAGATTTTTATATGATTTTGCTTTTTTTTCATTTTATCCAACAGAAGTCTATTTACAACCTTGTCTGTTAGTACGCAAGGCACAGCATTAAAATGCAACCATCATCCTCAACACAAAAGACTAAATATTACCAATATGGTGAGCTGAGCTTGCTATGCAGGGGTAACAGTATCCACTGCCACATATTGAACATCCTAGATTGATCCGCAGAATAATACACATAGCAGTAAACCTGCACAAATGTGGCTTCCCTAAAACATGAAGCAACTGCACACTGCTCACCAGAGGAATCTGACGCACTGCAGTTCAGAATCTTTGCCCCATTGCTACACATTCTTGGCAGCCGCTGGTACTCGTCCCAAGAGCTGATTTTGGCCACATACAGGAGAAACTTGGAAAATTAGAATATTGTCAAAAAGTGCATTTATTTCAGTAACACAACTTAAAAGGTGAAACCAATATATGAGATAGATGCATGACATGTAAAGCAAGATATGTCAAGCATTTATTTGTTGTAATTGTAATAATTTGTCATTAGGCGGGTCAATTATAAATGGAATGCAATTAATGAAATGTAATAGCAATGTTTACTTTTGTTTATTTTTGTACTGTTGTAACTATTTGTTTTATTACTGTGGAATTTCCAAAAGAAAGCATTTGTAAAAATTAAAAGAAAAAATAGTAAGTTGCATTACTGAAATAAAAGCACTTTTCTACGATATTCTAATTTTCCAAGTTTCACCTGTATTCTCCCCAATCCAAAACTCTTGATCAGTTTTATTTGCCTGACATGGTCATAGTAGGGTGGAATCTACACACAAATAAAAACCATTCTGAAAATGCTTCTTTTTAAGCGTTTTTTTTAAAAAAAACACATTGAATTTTCCATACGGTTCACCATCACTATCTAGCGTCACATTGTATATTGCACTCAAAACACACTTTAAATGTTTTATTTGCAGCTGTGTAGCAGAGTCCTAGTTGTCTTTCTAGTTGAGTATTGTTTACTCGGCTCTCTAGGGTCTTTACTCGGCTCTCTAGGCTCTCTAGGCTCTCCCATCATCTGTTCTGTGCGCCTTTAAAAAACTGGGGATGCCAAGAATTTAAGGTGAGGCCTTATGCACATGAAAGGCAAGCCCTACCAACAATGGTCCCTTCACACCCCTTCATTTTTAATGGACATTTTGTTGGTGTGACCATCAATACACACCTCTTTGAGCACTTAAGCAGGCAAGTGCCCTAGTGCAAAGATACGGGTTTGCAGTGCATAAAATCTGCACAACGATTATGAGTCACTTTTCTGCATCCCACCAATGATGCCTTTTCCTCACAGCCATTTCAAAAGTGCACTGTGTTTGCACCAAAGTTTATTTGAATTTGTTATGCTGCTTGAGCCGCCGTGTGAGTTAAAACGAAGCAAAAAACCCCAAGCCCCTTTCATCTTCAAGGAATCATAGATGCTGGCAACTGAGCCCAAGGCCTGGTTCCTTTGCATAATTTATGCCATTTTAACAAATGCCATTAATGTTTGTTACCTCCCCTTTACTCTCCATTCTCTCTCTCTCTCTTTTTACATCTTCAGGCGCCCACCCCCTGCTAGGACTCCCCAGGTGGTCACTCTGGATTCCAGATCCCAACAGGATAAGGCTCCTCATCTTGACAGGCGTGCCCCACCTGGGACTCAGCTGACTGCTCTTCCCTTCCTGCCCCTCCTTGCTGCTATTAACTCTTTCTTGACCCAGTGTTTCTTCCCTGTTGCATCAGTCATCCCACTCTTCCAACACATCATGCTGTTTCTGAATAGCTGGAGCCTGTGCCCCAAGCTGGGCTCCCCCATTCCATTTGTTTCTGCAACAAAAGCACTGCAAGTCTCTACAAGGTGCTGCTCTGAGCATCATTTCGGGTTCACATTGAGGCTCGAGCCAAACTAACCCTTCAATAGAATGGTCTTCATTTAATTTTTAAGGCGTATTTTCCCATCAAAATACCTTGTTTCCCTTCTTAGACAATGACACATTTATACTCTGTGAATTACTTTTTTTTTTTTTTTTGCTTTTGTTCAACCTAAATTAGCTCTCCTTCTGTCACTTGTTTCACTGGCATTTGCTGAGATGGGACTGGAAAATTCTCTCCCCCCCCCCTCCAGAAGCCAAACTGTCACTGCTTGCAGAAGTATCTGCCATGCAATTAAAACAGGGGACAAATGTGTTAAAGCTAGATTTATGCCCCCAGTCAATTAAGTACCGGTTCTATTTCAGTTCCTCACACCCATGAAATAGGTGCTCTTTCTTCCAACTGCAGACCTCACCTTCCCCTGCCACCTAGAGTTCTCCTTCGCACATATTTTCCCATGTGACAAGCGACTTCTCCATTTTACTCCAGGCCAAAATCTGGTTCCACCTTTTTGCACGTTTGTCCTTAGCAACGTCTCCTTGGCGCAACATAAATTAGCACCACCACTTAAAAAAACCCTTCAGTTTACTGAGACCAAAAAAATAATTAAAAAGAGGGATCTGATCTTTGTTCTGCTCAACTGAATCAAACTCCTTTCCCTACACAGTGGCTCAACCAAGCAGTTGCATTCCAAACTCTTCATATGCCAGAAATTACAATATTCAGAGGGAACAGTGCCTCGTGCCAAAGTCAGACCATGGATCCATCTGGCCCACAGTGATTGGTAGTGGTACACCAGTTTCAGATATGAGTCACTCGGAGCCCTGCCTGGTGAAATCAAGGGCCTTTGACCCTTGGTTTGCACAAGATAATCTGCTCTTGAGCTACGTGTGTCTGTGTTTTAACAGAGTGGAAGATTACGAGTCATGGGGGTGTGGAGAGGGCATGTGTGAACTTAACAGTGCTTAGTTACAGGTAGGTAGCCGTGTTGGCCTGAGTCGAAGCAAAATAAAAAAATTCCTTCAGTAGCACCTTAAAGACCAACTAAGTTTTTATTTACTAAAACTAATTGCAGTCATCAGCAGCCGTTAACAGCCATCCACAGGTTTACCACCCCCATCAGCCCATCACCCATTCCCACCCACCCCCACCACCCTCTGTATATATATAAAGGTCTGACACTTCTGTTTCCAGTGAATCTGAAAAAGTGTGCATGCACACGTAAGCTCATACCAAAATAAAAACTTAGTTGGTCTTTAAGGTGCTACTGAAGGATTTTTTTAATTTAACAGTGCTTAGTTTATTTTCTGAATGTTAACATTGCTTTATAGATTATAAACGCTGTGTTGATTTTTTAATCATATGACTTTTGCTTTAATTGTGACATTTAGCTTATTTTTAAAAATCGTTAAGTGTTTTATAGATTGTCATTGTTTCATTCTATATGGTTTATGCTGTATTTGTGATGTTTTACTGTGTTCTAGTGTTATCGTTCTTCACTGTCAGTAAGCCGCTTTGAGATTCATTTGAATGAAAAGCGGCACAGAAATATAATAAATAAAATAAAATAAAATGAAAAACCCTCCCTTCTCTCTGTCCTCTCCCCTCTTCTTCTGCTTGCTTTAGTCCTCTCAGCAGCAAGGGACCAGGTGTTTTGTGCTTTGCTCCTCCCCCCCCCCCCCGGTACAGGGATTGTCAACTTTGCAGTCAGTGGAATGCGTATGGATCTTCACTGGCAACATCAGGGTGCGTTCTGTGGTCACCTCAAGGCCACCCTACAGCAAATCTCATCTGTCCACCAGGGTTTGCAACATGAAGATTGCTTGAGACGCACCCGTTCCACTGAGGGGCTATGGCAAGAGTCGCTGCATGGCAGAAGAAAGCCATCCACTAGTGTTCAAGGAGAGAGAAGTCTTTGTCTTCCCGTTTTATTGTAGCGATGCAGAGCAATTAAGCCACACAGAGCCTCCTCTTCTCCTGCACATGAGAGCGCTACCAGCAGCCAAAGGGGAAAAATAATATCTCACAATCTTTTCAGACCTTCAGTTCAGCTGTCAACTGAGCCAAGTGGCTGGCAGCCATTGGCACTGCCAAGCATGTTCACAATTGACACTGTATTATGCTGATGATGGTTCCAAGAAGCTACGGCTGTGTGGAAAGACAAAGGACCCAGCAAAATAACTGCTCCGCGGCTGTCATCTTGGGTACGTGTGCTTGGGATCCTTACAATGCACCCCGAAATTTCCAAGCCACACCCCTTTAATACTTCCTATTTTGGTTTTGGAGGCAATTTTGCTCTCTTCCTGCATAAGTAATGCTAGCTTTATTGTTAAGAGGGATCAGGCGGTGCAGATTGAGAAAGGCAAGCCGTGTAAACATAAGCACAGCTGTTCTGGGTCAGCCCAGTATCTCATTTACAATAGTGATCAGGGCCAGAAATGTAACTACACAAGAGAGGTGAGAGGGTGCTTCACCCTCCGTATCTAGCATGTGAAAATGTCAGGGACAACACAGGTATAGCAGGGCTATATCCTGCACATAGCCACTGACCTTCTTTCTCTTTCCGATGAATTTGCTCAAGGCTGGGGGAGTCAGAAGATAGATTGGGATTCACTGGTAGATCTCTGGGTGATTTGCATTCGAATGGCAAGGGAAATTCCCAACTGAAAGCTACAAAAAACATCTCCCCTCGCTAAGTGAAATGAAGAAAGCGTAGAACAGGACCAGGAAAGATGGAGTTCAGTTCTGAAACTAAATACCAATTCTACTTTCCCCAGAGTGGCTGGGGAAACTCAGCCAGATGGGCTGGGCATAAATAATAAATAATAAAATTATTATATTACTTTTGAGTACAAGCTCAGTAGGAATCATGCCAGAACCTTAATTTCAAGGGTGTGTCCGCTCCCCATTGTCATTCTTTTACAACTGGTTTCACCTTTTGTTCAAAGAAGTTCTAGTCCTGCATGTCTGAAGGCTGCCTGCCGATTACAGTGGTGCCTTGCAAGACGAAATTAATTCGTTCTGTGAGTGAATTCGTTTTGCGAAAAATTCGTCTTGCGAATCCCATAGAAATGCATTGAAATGTTTTAATATATATTTTTGCCCATAGGAACGCATTAATTGAATTTCAATGCATTCCTATGGGAAACCGCGATTCGCTAGACGAATTTTTCACAAAACGAATTCGTCTAGCGAGGCAACCTCTGATCGCGAAACCCATTCGTCTAGCGAAAAATTCGTCTAGCAGGGCATTTGTCTAGCGAGGTACCACTGTACTTAGAGCACGACATGTATAAGCTTTCCGCTGCTAGTATCAGGTTTGAAAACCCCCTTGCTCTTCTCACACCAGACCATTCAAATATCAACCTAAGCTGATGGACCAAGGTGTGCCACAATCAGATAACAATGCTCACCTACACCTCATGATTAAACTGAAATTATTATCTCCAGTGGCAGGAGAAGCACTAATACTAAACATGGATTATATAGCACTTTAGGGGCTTTAAGTTAGGAACACAGGAAGCTGCCTTTTATGGATTCAGACCATCAGTCCATCTAGTTCAGTCATCTACACCAGGGCTGAGGAACCTCTAGCCCTCAGATGCTGTTGGACTACAACTCCCATCATGCCATCAACTCCCAGCTCCATGGTGAGCACTTTGGTGTGATGTCCAAACTGACAAAACATAGTTATGGGCATCATGTTGCTAATAGTTTGGATTTTAAATTATTATTAGAGCAAACTATGGTTTGGTGTGCTGCTGGAACGGAACCCACAGTTTGCCCAGCACCACATGGAAAGCATGTGGCCAAGGTGATCCTTCAAGAAGGGATGATTTTAAGCCAGTATAATGCAGAAACTCTATGGCACAGCAAATAGTTCAGTCTTTGAAAAATCCTCCGCATAATATTAATTTCTACTAGTCCAGGAAATTTATCTTTATAAGGGTGGAAACCTATCTCTAGGAACTTTTTTTTTATAAAGACATGTTAATGACATAGTGGCATTATCATCAAAGACAGCAAAATTGAGGAAACTGACTCAGCAGTTCCTTTAGAAGCAAAAAATAGCACAGCAGTCATGGAACTGTATCATCCTCATGAGGAAAGCTGAGAAAGAGAGCAGAGACATTAATCAATTGCAGAATTATTATTTTGAGAAATATTCTGAGAGTAGAGAGCATAGAGAAAGAAGACGGGATAGCTCAACTCATGTGATCCGAATATTTAGAGGGTAAAGAGCTTATGGAGAACTGGCTGTTTAAAAGCTCACTCATTTCAAAATGTTGTTTTCTCCCATTTTCCACTGAGAAATTCTGACACGAGAGCTTTTGCAATCCCCATTGTGCACACTAAGATTGTAGAGTTCAACTAGAGGTTTATACCGTGGGCCTCCTTGAATGTCTAAAATCATTTCTAATGTGATGTCGTTCACACAGTGAAAAGCTCTACAGGAAGAGAATACAATTTGCTAGACAGCAAACGAAACTTTGACTGGGACACCTGGATCCAAACTTGCGGTCAGCCATAGATATCTGTGGCCTTGGGCAAAACACTATGTCAGGTGCCACATCGGAGCATGGGAAGAAGCAATGACCTTGACAAGATTACTCTGGAACGTATTAAGGGGGTGGTGTTTTACAAGTGTGGTGGCATGATGATGATGATGATGTAAAATCAACAGCACTCAACAAAATTATTCCTAGGAAAGGGCACATCTCAAGTTTTGGGGTGTTTCTTTGCAATTATTGGAAACCTTTTTTTTTTTTAAATAAAGTACTCTTAAGGGACGCAGGTGGTGCTGTGGGTTAAACCACAGAGCCTAGGGCTTGCCGATCGGAAGGTCGGCGTTTTAAATCCCTGTGACGGGGTGAGCTCCTGTCGTTCGGTCCCAGCTCCTGCCAACCTAGCAGTTCGAAAGCACGTCAAAGTGCAAGTAGATAAATAGGTACCGCTCCGGCGGGAAGGTAAACGGTGTTTCCGTGTGCTGCTCTGGTTCGCCAGAAGCGGTTTTGTCATGCTGGCCACATGACCTGGAAGCTGTACGCCAGCTCCCTCGGCCAATAATGCAAGATGAGCGCTGCAACCCTAGAGTCGGTCACGACTTGACATAATGGTCAGGGGTCCCTTTACCTTTACCTTTACTCTTAAGATACTGAGAGGAAGCCCCAGCCCCAGGTGTAGAAATACCACCACCCAGAAAAATCCCTTGATCCTGGCACAAGGGACATTTCTAAGCACACTGAGAAGTGTATTTCAACTACTAGCCTAAGCCCATATATGCACCTTTATAAATAATCACTATAGTTTAAACAGAAATACAGTATGTCTCAGCGCAGTGGGAAAGTCTGTGACCTGCGTGTTTGCTCAGTCTGCTGTCCAGATGTTAACTGTTTGTGGGATGGAAACTAGGGTGCAGGGAAGGTCTTTTGAAGTTTACATTTCTTTTGACAATAGGACTAAAGCCGTTTCCCTCAAGGTTTTTTTTGCCCAGAATCCTATTAGTTCACAGACTTCCCCACTTGAAATGCATGTGACCATTACAAAGCTAAACTGATTAGAATCCAGCCCACTCTTCTGTCCTCAACTCATTCCATCAAAAAACTGCCAGGCTCATAAACCAGGTGTGAAATAAAGCCAATTCACTCACCCCCCCTGAGCTAATAGCATTGACAGTGCATTAATCCTGCTACATTAATCCGCATCATCCACCGAGAGAATATATGCTATACTTGGAGGTGCTTTATGTGACCAAAATATGCAACTCTAGATGGTTCAAACAAATAGCAAAAAGCTTTTTGCATCTGATGACCTGTGCCCCACACTGGCCATGTTTGCATGTAACAGTAATCCGGATTTTACAAACAGTGTGCTCCCAACATGCTCTCACTTCGCTCCTCCCCTGGCGTGAGTGGGGTGAACAAACCAGTAAACCTTGGCTTTCCATTACCTAAAAACACTCAGGATCATGGTTGAAGCCCTGGTTGCTTTGTTCACTTGCGGATCGTGTCTTGCAAATGCTGCCTGCTCACAGTAAACCAGAAAATGTGGCATATCATTACATATGAACACAGGCTTTGCACATAGCTGCCAAGTCTCCCGTAATCCCCGGGAAATCCCCGTTTTTCCAGCTGTTCCTAGCTGAAAAAACAGATTTTTTTGTTTTTCCCCGGTTTATTCTGGCACGGTGGCCATTTTGGAACTGGGCGGAGCATGCTCAGAAGCGACTTTTGATGCTGCTCTGCCCAGTTCCAAAATGGCTGCAGTGTGACTTCTGGCGCGGCGGCCATTTTGGAACTGGTCAAAGCAGCATCAAAAGTCACTTCTGCGCATGCTCCGCCCAGTTCCAAAATGGCGGCAGCGCTACTTCCGGTCCGGTCCCTTATTTCTCCGACAGCAACTTGGCAGGTATGGCTTTGCATCTTCAGTGTTTTGGAGGAATTTTGAAATGTGCACCAAATGCAGGGAAACCTGAGGCTCTTAGAGGGGTGTTCCAGGCATAGCTGCCAAGTTATCCCTTTTTTAAAGGGATTTTCCCTTATGCTGAATAGGCTTCCTCGCGAGAAAAGGGAAAACTTGGCAGCTATGGTTCCAGGTGAGCAAGGTCATCCTCAGATAGCAAATTCCCACCCACCCCACTTCAGAAACACATGGAACAGATTGCTCCAAGCCATCTTCCAAAAGACAACTCTCATCTAAGGACGCAACAAAGAAACAAAGAAACAAACAAACAAGCAAGCAAACACGAGACCCAAGCATCCAACATAAGTACCTGTGTGAGTCCTCTGGTGCGCTTTTAAGTGTGAGCTCTTTGTATAAACCTTCCGGCACCCATTAAACTGACAGCGATGAACCCTCTTCTTGTTTTCCGGCAAAGCATCTGCCCCTGTCCCTCCTTGCTCACTGTCACTGAGCGCACACTTTGTTGTGCTAGCAGGCGCTGCCACACCGACTTTTACAGAGCTGAGGGCGGTCTTCTTTGCAACTAACTTCAGCGTAACTGTGCCATCCGCCGCGGAGACAGTCTGTGAGGTTTTTACAAGGTGGCGACTGAGCTCAGGGGAGGAGGGGGGCGTTAGTGAGGTCACTGCGTTGAGTTGGGCCTGGTTAACGGCAGTATAGCCCTCCGTGGAGGAGCTGGTAGGCTGCAAGCTGAGGCAAGTCTCGGACAAGAGTTTGTCCCGCGAGACGATAACGTCCATGTTGGAATTCTTGTCGCAAGGACTCATGTCTACAGGTAACAAGAGGGGGTCCAGCTGCTGGATGGTGTCTTCTGTGTCTTGAGCTGAGGCAGTGTGGAGGAAACAGTCCAAGTCATCACCAAAGCTCTCCGATATCTTCCTGGGCTCCGTCTGAAGGTAGCGTTCCAGCTCAAGGCATGTCTGCAGACAGAGAAGGAAGATGTCATTAGACCACCCAATCCAACAGTTGCCACTGCCGAGAAACAGAAGACAAGACACAGGGATAGGGAACCCATGGCCCTCCAGGTACTGCTCGATTCCCATCATTGGCAAGGCCAATGGGAATGATGGGAAGTGTAGCTCAGCAATTATCTGGAGGGCCACAGCTGCCCCATCCCTTCCCTAATGGGCGGAAACATATGGATAGGCCAAAACAGTCACAAGAAAAGAAAGGAGAAATAAATTATCCGCTGTGATATAAGCTCAGTCTGTATAGCACGAGACCTTTCGTCTCAGAGTGGTTGGTTTGAAGGCCCATGTTGGGTGCAATGAAGAGAGTTGGACGAGATGACCCTCAAGGTCCCTTCCAATTCCACAATTCTATGAATTTCCCCACAGAATAACAGCCAGAAGTGCCAGTTCTCCATTCTGGGAGGAAGACGGAGGACGGCAGAGGTCCTTTCCAGTTGCCTAGCAACCCCAGGGAGCAACCACTTGTGAATCAACCCCCAAACGTTAGGAGGCTACGCCACAATCAGTCAAATTCCTTCCCCTCCCCGATCCACCCGAAATGTTTGCTTAGCACATAAGCAAGCAAGTGCAGGTAGCAGTTGCAGTTTCTCTGGGGGGCCTGGCACAAATACCTCCGTACCAAACAGGGGAAGCTTTAGTATCTATGGGGCGGGAGGCACAGAAAGTGCTCCTCTGCAGTGCAAACCAGGGTCCTTTCGGCCCAGTGGCTCATAGCTCCTTTCAGCAGGGCAAGAGGGGAAACCAGCAGGGAAAGCTCCTCGAGGCTCTGCTCAGAACCGCCGGCTGTTGGTGTAAATGCCAGGCCATCGAGACAGAAAAGTGGGATATCTAAAGTGCTGTAACCATCCATTTATATATGGTTGGTTTTTTTTACATTTTAGCCTTTCCATGCAATGCCGAGTATTCAAGGAAAGACACCTGGAGAACAGGAGTTACTACAACATACAAACCAGTGTAAGGCCCACCCCCACCCCAAAAAACAGGTAGAATTCAGGAAGTATTCTATGCAACTAGTGCACATTTAACTTGTGTGCATTCAGCTTTACAAACAAAACAAAATAAAATTTAAAAAGGTGGACTGAGCGCAAGACAACAAAAAGTCTTTGGCAATCCCACCCGCCATTGCACTCAATAAGGTTTGACTACACTTGATTTAGGCTTTAGGTGCTATCCCTGGAACGTAACCCCTGTGTAAGTTGAGGGCTTATTGTATTAGGCTGTTCCTTCTTTCTATCACAGGGCTGAAATATTTGCCTCTCTCTCTCTTTCTGGCCTTGGTTTACTCTCTGCTGCACAGAAAACTCTATAAAAGAGCACGTAATCCCTAGGTTAGCAAGCGTGGAGGCTGCTACGTCGACCGCCACTCATATGAATTCTCCACTGCCTGGATATTAAAATGCTGGGTTCGGTCTCCAAACTTCCTGTGGAGAGGACGGGGGGGGGGGGAGCTGTCCCTTTAAGGCATTACTCCTCTTATGACAACCGTAGTGGTCCGTACAGACTTCGAGCCTTGTCATTAATTTCCCATAAAGAACAGTTCTCCGCAAGCCCCCCTTTGAGGCAAGGCCTGATGCTTCAGAAACCTATAATTATTCTTGCATCCCCACTCCCTGTGGTCTTTGCACCTGTGCCAGTTCAAGATACCAGCTGGTCAAGCCTTGCCTTCTGCCTCTTGAAACACAAAACCACCTCATCAAGGCCACCTCCCTTAAAAAAAAAAAGGGGTGGTGGTGATGAGGGGGAGAGAAC
This sequence comes from Zootoca vivipara, assembly GCF_965207765.1. Taxonomy (NCBI): domain Eukaryota; kingdom Metazoa; phylum Chordata; class Lepidosauria; order Squamata; family Lacertidae; genus Zootoca; species Zootoca vivipara. The sequence goes on along the minus strand of NC_142582.1, from coordinate 7,507,427 downwards.
TCAAAATGTTAGACGGGTGGGGAGGGGAAAAGAACAGGACAGAGTGAAAAAGATACAGCTTTCAACAACAGGAACAAAACCCCAACACACTCCATGGCTAGACAAAGTTCCAATACGGCTGAGTGATATATGGGTCTATTTTCAGGATACAGAAAGTATCCATTTTTTTTAAAAGTTTTTAAGAGGTTGCTTGCGTTTTAAAGCACAATGCTAACTAAGTGGAGGTGAGAACGAAAGAAACAATTTATTGCATTTTGATTGCTATGATTTCGGAGTTCATATATCAGTATTTCCCCCCCCCCCCAGGTGCTGCCTGTGACCTGCTCACCTTTGGGGAGAAGCTGCTATTGAATTAAGGCTGCAGACTTACTAGGGACTGAAACCCGCAGAACACAGCAAGACAAAATTCTGAGCAAACCTGCGTGGGATTGTGCTGCAAGACTGTTGTGGAAGCAGCACAACCTGCCTGCCACATTCCCAAAGGTCACCTGAAAATTAATTATATGAAGCCAAATAGCCACTGTTATCTTTAGCCTTCCAGTTCCCAGAATTCTTCTGTCTTTAACACTTCATGTGTGCCATTAGAGAAGAACTACAGATAAAATATTTGCAAAACAATTCTCATCCGCCTGCTCTTTGCTACAAGCTGACGCTTTTTCATACATTACAGTGATTCTTTCTTCACAGGCCATTTTGCTGCTCCGGAAAACATCAAATACCTAACATAACCTTCTTCTTTCTCAGTGCAACATAACAAGTAAAAAAAAACACAGAAAAAAACAGGATCTCCGGTTGCCAAGCTTATGTTATAAAACAAATTTGTTGGCATAACACCGCCACCCTGGCCCCCAAATGGAGCGTGAGAAGGAAAAGCTGTTATTTTATTATCTGTTTGCAAAAATTACCATCAACCTTACGAAAACCATCATGGGGTGAACACCGTAAAACAGTAAAAAATGCGTCCATAAAACAAATTCAAAATACATTGCAAATTGGAATATCAAATTACTGTATCAACATAGATGGATCACCCTGCAGGGAAAGCCTTGAGTGAACAGGTGACCGTGAATGCCAGGATGGAAGGCGCCTGGTCTGCTGTTCATTGGAAGCACATTCTCAAGGGCAGGTGCTACCACACGAAAGACCCTGCTCTTAGTGGACGTAAGGTAGGTGAACTTCGGGAGAAAACAGAACTACTGAGAGGGCCTCTTGCAAAGGCAGAAGTGACCACAAAGGGGTATAAAAAAATGTAAGGCCTCCCTGAAGGTAATCCGGCCCCAAGTTGTTCAGAGTCCCAAAATATGCTAATAGGAAGATCTTGCCCAGACCCTGTGGAAGGACTCATGCATCTTTTCGGCTTGGTGATTTAATTTAACATGCTGCTATTATTTTCTGCAGTGTGTGTGTGTGTGTGTGTGTGTGTGTGTGTGTGTGTGTGTGTGTGTATTCTCTCTCTTACACACACACACACACGAGAGAGAGAGAGAGAGAGAGAGAGAGAGAGAGAGAGAGAGAGAGAGAGAGAGAGAGAGAGATCCACCAGCATACTTTATTCTGCACTAGAAACTTTCTATTCTGCTGTAGAAACTTTCATTGCACAAAACATTCAGAAATGCATTAAGATTCATCTGTCCAGTTATACTCGTACCCACTTGGCTTTGCCTGTTGCATTTCACTGTGCTATTCAAGAGGCCCAACTTTTTGGGTGTGCCAGTTAGCAATGTGGGGTGATTATCCCCCCCCCCCAGTAAACATTACTTGTAAAACGTGCTTTATTTGTTTTTTTCGTGGAACATTTTATTTCGTAAATTCATTAGTCGCAATGAATGCATGCCAACTGCAACTATACCATTAGACAAGCTTCAACATTCTAGCTCTGCTTGCTAAGTACATGTAAAATGAACACAGCAAATTAAAGCACTCTTGGGCACCAGAAAGTTTTCCCAATGCAAAGTATCCTAATTTGTATAGGAAAAAATTCCAAATCCCATTTTCCTAGGAAACTTGCTCGTGTTACAGGCCAAATCCTCTCCATAACCACCAAAGCTATAAACCTGCTATGAGTAGGGAAGCTGCTGATATTCTCAGGAAATGTATATTCCGTGCTAGATACTCAAACCAACATAGCAGTGCTCAGAAAACAGAGTAGTCCTGGTGACGGAATATAAGGATAAGTTTTGCACTAACAGATATTCACTGTGTCTGGAATGGGCTCGAAAGCGCTAATGTATGCCAGTGATCTGCACAAAATAACCTGGAATGGCACAAAGTTCTCTGTCACTTTTCTTGCAAGGTCTCTATTATGCCAATTCCTGCAATCTACTTGGACTTGCTGGCAGCAGCAACACCAAAGATAGTTCAGAGATAAGCCATATTTTTGGAGAAGGTTTTTGTGGCTCAGTGCTTCAAAACAAAAGCCTTACTTAAAAATACACTAAATCCAACGAGCCTTGGCTTTTTCCTAGCGAATATCACTGGCGCATCACACCAAAGACCCGTTAGATGGTGGGGAGGGAGCACCTACAGCCTCTAGTAAAAAAACCAAAAAACCAAACCGTAGCTCCAGGTTACACTAGCACGCAGCGAGCAAAAAGAGGAGACGGATTTGTACTGTGAAGATTGATACTGAACAAAAGACACCTAAAGATAGATGACGTGGCACAGCTGCTACAAGATAAAGAGAAGTTGATAGATGTGATTCGTTGCCAGAGCCACTGCATGAAGTGATGGACAGGGTTTGAAGAAGAATGTGGTTCCTTAAAGAGAAATGAGAAGCAGGCACCTGATTGTTCCAGCTTGCAGGGAACAATTTCTCTATTTCTCTGTGGGAGCTACCATTCTGGGGCATGGGTTAGAACCCTCGCCCAATTTCCCCTCTTCCCAGAAGCTCAGTATCTTTGAGGAAGGTCCTTATCAGCCTTAGCTTCTTCTGCCTCCACTCCCCACCCCACCCCACCCCACCCCACCCCAGTACGTAGGCCAGGTCTTCTGAGGCTCAGATCCTGAGATGGCTGGGGTGGAACCTCACAGAGCAGGGGGGGGGGAGTGGGGAACTGGTGGTTCTCCAAGGGTGTTGAACTTCAGCGCCCCAGCCAGACTGCCAATGGGCAGGTTTGATGTGATTTGACATTTCATGGACCGAGCGTGCCTAATCTGCACTGGGCTTTTCTTTGCAAGGGTTTCCCTTTCAGGTTTTTAAAAAATGTGTTGCTGTTTTTAACTTCTGCATAACTCAAGGCTCATCCGAGCATTCTTATGCTTCCTCTCTTGTTTCCCAGCAGTCCCATTCAGTATTGCCAATCATTTTTATCTCCAATCAACCACCTGAGTTTCCTATTACAGGGGGAGGGGAGGAAGATTCATGGTTAAGAGCAGGGGTAGGCAACCTAAGGCCCAGGGGCCGGATGCGGCCCAATCGCCTTCTCAATCCGGCCCGCAGACGGGTCCGTGAATCAGCTTGTTTTTACATGAGTAGAATGTGTCCTTTTATTTCAAATGCATCTCTGGGTTATTTGTGGGGCATAGGAATTCGTTCATTTTTCTTTTCAAAAATAGTCCAGCCCACCACATGGTCTGAGGGACGGTGGACTGGCCCACGGGTGAAAAAGGTTGCTGACCCCTGGTTAAGAGCAACAGAAGGAGCTTTCCATGGCCTCATGCAAAGAAGCAACCCAAAGATGGTACCACATTGGCTTTTTTGGGTGTGTGTGTGTGTGTCAGTTTCACACCAGGCCTCAAACTGCTGCTTAAAACTGGCAACAATAAAAGCACTCTCTTACATCTTTCTTATGGAGCCCAAACCGAAGGAGGGAACACAGGTAGTCCAGACACATATAAACAGCTGTAAACTTAAGCCTGCCTTGAGGAGGACCATTTATAGTACCCTGTCAAGCACTTGCTGTCTCCTCGTAAGTTTATTAGTATGATACACACAATGTCTGGAAACAGGTGCTCGTCACATCCACCCATTCCACATTCATCCATTTTTGCAGCATGCTTAGCACATCTTGGGTACACAACTCACCAGGAATTTAGTATTGCACTAAAACAAACGTTTCCTGCCCACCTAGCAGTTCGAAAGCACATCAAAGTGCAAGTAGATAAACAGGTACCACTACAGCGGGAAGGTAAATGGTGTTTCCGTGTGCTGCTCTGGTTCGCCAGAAGCGGCTTTGTCATGCTGGCCACATGACCCGGAAGCTGTCCGTTGGCTCCCTCGGCCAATAACGCGAGATGAGCGCACAACCCCAGAGTCGGTAACGACTGGACCTAATGGTCAGGGGTCCCTTTACCTTTACCTAAAACAAATGTTATAGCTGAGCAAGGATTTCTGCATTTCTGCTTGTCTAACAGAACAACTTCTGCTCTCCTCCCCTGCATGTTTAGGGGTACTCTCTTTTTCCTATTAATATTGAAATACTGCCCCTCAATGAGGCCAAACTTAGATTCACAAAATATTTAGGGGTATGCGTACCCCTGCGTACCCCCAGGGAGAAAAAGCACTGGGCGGGGTATGGGGGAGGAGGATGGCAAGTCACATTGCACTAGTGGGAGACCTTAGTTGGAACTACTTCATGGAATCTGGCCCCTAATGTTTTAAACAAGCTGTTTAGGGAAATTTTTAATGTTTGATGGTTTAGCATGTTTTTAATATTCTGTTGGGAGCCACCCAGAGTGGCTGGGGAAACCCAGCCAGATTATAAAATTATTAAAGTTAAAGAAATTTAAATGGTGCAAACCAATCGTGCGTGTTTTATATCCCATTTTCAAGCGGTTATCGGTGCTCTTCGCTGAATGGGAGGTGGCCTTCAAGTGAAACACACAAGGGCAAGACGTTTAAAGGAAAGCCACACAGCCATGTGCTTCACGTGACTGTCACACCAATCACTGCAAAAATCCCGGGTGATAACGTTCAGTTGCAGCTTTTAGGAAGCCAGTGAGAGATTTGCCTTACTCTTGTGGATGTTGAAGGCAGAGACCACATGAGCACTAAGAAGCATAATAAAAAGCCCTAGGAATCAGTGCTGCAATATTATCACTTCTATTGCAATATCTGCTGTTTTTATTAATGCCCCAGGCACCAGGCAGGCAATTAGAAAAGAACCTCAGCTTTCATTTTTTTTAAAAAAAGTTACATTCTAGCTCTTGAGGTTACAAGAGAATGTCTGAAAAACACGATTCCCTAAGGTTTGGGAGTACGGAAGCAATTAAAAAGAGCACTGAATTCCTTTAAGAAGCATATATGACACACACATATCCCTAAACTGGGAATGTTTCAGGGAAAACAGAAAGATCAAAACTTCAAAAGACAAAGAGAGCATTCAGACAAGAAGAAGGTGAGATGGAAACACAAGTTAGCGGATGAGGTCAAGGAAACTAAGCAATGTTTTTCTGTGGCCAAATGTGATTCCGTAGGAAGGCATATGCCAAGGTCAGATAGTTTAAACTATTAGTGATTGCTAATTCAAATTCTTCTTCACATCATGCACATTCTCCAATTATGTCCACAGTGATACAGTGAAGTGCTGAACTCTTAGCAGAAATACAAAGTTAAAAAACCTCTAAGCAGAAATCTAAAAGTGGGTCACCTGTTTGCTCATGCTTTATGATGTGCAATGGAGTGTACACACAGGAAACACATTTGTGATTTGCAATGGGCAAAAGTGCCCCAGATCTGTTACGTGACATGCCCATGCTATACTGTAGCCACAGTTTCCAATGTCAACCCTTTTTAGATGCTGCAGAAGAATGAATCAAACTTTCTACAGGGAAAACTCACTTCATCCGTTGGCTGGGTGAGAAATCCTCAGTTCATTTCATGAGAAATCCCCAACGTTTCCCCATGAAATTCCTACATACTGCAGAGGGTCCCATTCAAATGGGGCCATTCAAATGGGGCACTGATCCATTCAAATGGGGCACTGATCAGGACACGCCTGAACCTCAAAGTCATGTGTTAGGGGCAGGAAGGGGCAGGGATGCCCTAAGTCAGAGCTTTCCAAACTTTCCATGTCGATCACACACTATTTAGACATGCATCATTTCGTGACACAATAATTCGGTTTTACTAGCAAACCGGAGGTTAAACTAACCCTTTTCCAGCCCTGGGAGGAGCGCAGGGAGCGTTTGCATGACACACCTACACACTGCAGCTGACACACCAACGTGCTGTGACACAGTCTGGAAAGCTCTGCCCTAAGGACACAGCTCCTGGCACGCAATCGGCCCTGATCTAGGGGCACCCATGTGTTAGTGTGGCCATCAGCAAGGGGAGAGAGGGAAAGGGAGAGACTGAGCGGCAGGTAGCACAAACCATTGTTTGTGCCTCGACTCCCTCAGTGCCTGGATGCCAACGTAACTAGGTATTCTGGTTGCATGGAAGCTTCTGTAAAAGCAACTGTTTGTGCACAGGTATGGAAGGGGCAGCAGAGGAGTACTGAGGAGCAGGGCTGTGCTCCTAGCCCACCCTGCCAGGATAGGGCATGCTGCCTGGCCCCGCCTCTAGATAATCCTTATGCTAGCAAGGTCTTCTGCAAAGAAAAAAAACATTCCCGGGTACAGTACTAGCATAGCGGCCCCTCCACGCAATTTCCCCAGACTTGGCTTTCCATGTGTTGTTCAGCTACATCTCCCATCATCACTGGCCATGCAAGCTGGGGATATTTGGGGTCCCAGTGTTGGGGAAAGCTGCATTGGATTCACCACATTCCAACCAAATAAGTCTGCATTTCACTAGAACCGTGCCAACTGCAGTACATTCTTCCATTGCATGTATTCATTCTTAACATTGCTATGGAAGAAAAGTATCTATATTATGCAGTCATACCTTGGAAGTCAAATAGAATCCGTTCCAGAAGTCCGTTCGACTTCCAAAACATTCAAAACCCAAAGTGCAGTTTCCGATTGGCTGCAGGAAGCTCCTGCAGCCAATTGGAAGCTACAGGAGCCCCGTTGGACGTTCGGCTTCCAAAAGAACATTCGAAAACTGGAACACTCACTTCCGGGTTTTGATCGTTCGGGAGCCAAAACATTCCGAGAACTAGGCTGTTCGACTTCCAAGGTATGACTGTATATGAAAGGGGCTGTGAGGCTGTTTCCCTTCACATTCAGGCAGTTGAGCACCTTGGACAGCTGCAAAATGTGTACAGTACTCTACTCAATCCACTCTCTGTATCTTTTGGGGAACCAGCATGTGCCAATACTCCAGTCATAGCCAGCCATGTTAACCTTGTCAGGACAGGGAAAGGAGACATGCTTCAGATCCCCAACACCAGTAGAAAGATTCAGAAGCTGCAGGTGCTCACAATCAACCCAGATCTCCTGCTTTTCAATTCTTTTCCATTTCTCAAGACCTCTCTCATGCCACACCTCTGCAGACTTCAAAATACACAATAAAGACTCGATACAACATCATTTTTGATCCTTCCAGTGTCAAGCTCAGATGATCCTGCAACAAGGAACGGTGGAGGACCAAGTCAAGAGTTTCCGCCATTCTCAGGCTACAGTTCCTACCTACTAGACTCTACAAGCAGTAAAGCAAATACAAAAAAACAATTCCATGGAGAGATCTGATGGTATTCCTACTGAGTTAACCAGTGGGGAGGAACTAATGAACCTAGAATGAACGGAGAAGGATTTGAACATATATCTGAATTAAACAGCATCAAAACAACCTATTAAAAAAGGTAAACACTCAGATGCCTTTGCACCCAAATAAGAGTCTGAATGCATAAAATAAATGATCTCTTTCCCCCTTTCTCCATCCCCAGTCTCTGCTTTTTATTTCCAGACCTAATAGTTTGACTAAGGAAAACACTTAGGCCAATGAATAACAGCATGAACATTTGCTCTTATGAGAAATGCCACAGAGTCATTAATTATGGAGATAGATTACCTCCATTTGCAATGTCTCAGAGAGCATCTTCCATGCAGGCACTGACAAACACTGCTTTAATCTACCAATGAAGTCTAAAAGGGAACCAGCAGGGAGGGCCTTTTCAGACTGGAAGCCTCAATATTATTTTAGGTAGCTCAAGCATTATGAAAATTACGTTGATTTTAAGTTGTCTCCCATGGCTTTTGTTGGCGCCCTCTGCTTAAACCAGGCTTGTAAAATTATTTGCCTGGGCACACCTGAGATAAGGGAGAATCGGCTCAAAGCAGCTGCGCAGGAAAGCTTTATAAACATGGCCTCTCTCTTAGGCCACAAACAGGCTTCTGTGTATGAGCAGATCAGCTAGTAGCACGTGTCTTTAATTTCAGAAGAGGCCAGCGGCATCTGAATGTCTGAACTGGCCCTCAAAGCATATGCTGCAGGGCTTGGAAAAGGACAACCATTGTGAAAACTGCCTCAGTATATATTTTCATGATGGCTACTGCTTCTCACGATCCATGCAGAATTCATCTTAACTGCCAGGTCAATCATTTCAGCGAGGGCTTGGGCAATACTGAAATTAAAGCCCTTCATTTTTAGTTAGTTATGTCCCATACTCACAACTTTTAAAAAGCCACCCAAAGCTTTGGTCCTGTCCCTGACTGACGAAAGCTGTCAATAGGCAAAGAGTCATATGAAAAAGTTTTATGCACAATTTTGTTATGAACACAGCTTCTCAGGTAGAGTAATCTGCCAAGCAAGGTCATCATGACCAGCAGCTTTTAAAATAAAATACCTTGAACATTCTCTCTCGCCCCATTCTGCTACTGTTGTTCTGCTCACCTTAACAAGAAGCCTCTCCTGTTCCCGTAAGGGCATGTTTATCCACATTCCAGCAGCAGAAAGCACTCACTAACTGCCTCCTTGAGGAGCTTCTCAAGGGCACGGAATCAGATCTTGTTATAATCATGTGTTAACCTTGATGCTCGACTAAATTCCAGTTCGGAAGTATAGAGAAAGCACGTGGTACAGCCCTCACAGAACCGTTCCATTTCAGAATGCAGCTGGGAGAACTGTACCACCCATGCACTTTTTCCTGAATGTTTGGAGGAACGCTAAAGGAATTCAAAGCAGGAAGTTCTCAGAGAAAGCATGCATAGAGGAGCGAAACTGGACGTCTGAATTCTTATAAAAGGACTGCGCATTTTAACCCAACGTGCTTTGTTTTAAAGGTAAATGGAAAATGCATTTTAAAACTGCACAAGCATTTAAAGAGAACTACACCTACAGCCTGAAAGCCTAGCTAAAATCAATACTGTATTATAGAGAAAAGGAGCAAAACCACTTTATAAGCTTTGCTGAGCCTGAGAAGAAGAGAAAAAAAGTGCATCACTCTCTACCTTCACCCCCCCCCCACCCCACTGCTAAGAATTTGCCTGAGGGATTGGGGGTTAGAAATAATTGTCTCTACAGAAACTGTTTCATCAGAGACATTTTCACCGACACACTAGAAGTTAATATGAAAGAAATCCAAGGATGAACAAATAAGAAGGCACGAGGCAGAAACTAGGAAAGACTCTAAACAGCCAATATCAGCAAGTTGAAGCTTAGTTATATAGAGGATGACTTAAAATGGTGACACTTTATGAGAAGCATGAGAAATGCAGAAATATCCAATCGGAGAAGAATCCTGCCAGAAAAAACACATATCCTGCTGGGGGTGGGGAGAGAGAATGATAAGGAAGGAAGGAAGGAAGGAAGGAAGGAAGGAAGGAAGGAAGGAAGGAAGGAAGGAAGCCATGGTCAGTCTTTAGAAATTAAAAACCATGAAATTAAAGTCTTAATAGCTTGGACAATTTGTACCCACCACCTGGCATACTCAAGGTTATTTCAAAGTGGCTTATTCAGAATATTTCTTCTGCTGCAACAATCCCTGTTTACACAAACAGACACTCCCACAGTAATGTCCTCTCCCTATTCACTCAGGCCGATCCCCACTTAACAGGAAACAGTCAGCATTTTATCATTTAAAGCCAAGTGGTGGCCATCAGAAGAGCTAAGATTAAGCCTAAGAGTCCCGAACACATATTCAAAAACTCATTTCCCATTGTTAAAAATGAAGTAGGCACTCAGCGGACCTCTCTGAGGAGCGGATTCCATTAGCCAGGTGCCCCCACTGAGAAGGCCCCGTCCCTGGAGTGGATAATGGGGGCACATGCAAATCCCTTATGAAGAGCTTAACATATGAATAGCCAGGAATGCGGGTGGCGCTGTGGTCTAAACCACCGAGCCCCTTGGACTTGCCAATCAGAAGGTCAGCGGTTCGAATCCCCGCGATGGGGTGAGCCCCAGCGATGGGGTGAGCCCCAGCTAATGCCAACCTAGCAGTTCAAAAGCAAACCAGTGCAAGTAGATAAATAGGTACTGCTGCGGTGGGAAGGTAAACGGCGTTTCCATGCGCTCTGGCTTCTGTCATGGTGTCCTGTTGCACCAGAAGCGGTTTAGTTATGCTGGCCCAGAAAAGCTGTCTGTGGACAAATGCCAGATCCTTCGCCCTGAGAGCGCTGCACCCCATAGTCGCCTTTGACTGGACAATTTAAATACTGACTCATACTGGGGGGATTAGAGACTAAAGCAGATACACTTTCTCAATAACAAGACGAGATAGCTGCACCCCCACTTTTTTAAAATAAAAAAAGTCCCCTGCAGCTTGCCTGCCATCACACAATATCTTGCGTGATTTTGCTTTTTCAGCAACTTTCTCTGGTGCCTTGATACAGCTTCGTGCCCCTATCCCATTCTCATGGCAGGTGCTTCCAAACTGTTTAGTCAGAAGCAACCCCCCCCTTCAAAAGCATCATCATCAACAACAACAAACCAATAACCACCCAGATTTACGAGAAAGGGCCACTGAAGTCTGAGAAGCCGTGTCAAAGTTTATGGCATTTTGAGCATCTGGTCCCATAAAAGCCCATAAAATCAAACACTGAAGTTTCAACAGCTGAATCAAAGCTGCTCACCAGAGGGTCTCTCATTACAAGCTCTGCCACACACTATTAGTGCAAGACCATAAAGCAAGGCTACCTCTCTCTCCAGCCAACCTCCCACCTCATAAACGTTTCCTTAATTATTAGAAATACACGTTTAAAGGGTTAGGAAAACGGTGCAGATAAACACCAGTTGAAAGGAAGCCTGTGCATGCCATCAGACCCGGGTGCTGAAGTACGTACAGCAATCTCTAACGGTAGATGCGTTCCCCAGAGGGGGAGAAACATCTATTGCTGGTCCAGGGCAATTAAATTCCAGGAAATGAAGCTAGAATCTACAAGGCCACAGGGAAGGAGGAGAGCATCCATAGCAACTGTAACAGGCAAGCGGTTGTACAACTCTGTTTCTTCACCTCACCGCCAATATATGCTCTGCTTGTCAAACGCCCCCCCTGCAAATGTACTTTTGAATAGCTGGCGGAAGGTTGAACAAGTCATGGAAAATCTTTTCCTTCAAGTACAGAAGCAAAGATAATAAACAACAAAGTTTGAAAGCAATCTAGAATGCATGTGTGTTGAGTTGAGTATGTGCCCTGCACACTCTCCAAAGGGTTAAGTGACCAGATCCTAGATCTTGTGAAGAACAATCAGTCTTGCTGCTAGAATTCCAGCTCAGCCTGATTGGAGTAGATCAGGCATCCCCAAACTGCGGCCCTCCAGATGTTTTGGCCTACAACTCCCATGATCCCTAGCTAACAGGACCAGTGGTCAGGGATGATGGGAATTGTAGTCCAAAACATCTGGAGGGCCAAAGTTTGGGGATGCCTGGAGTAGACCATTGCTTCAACAGATGACCAGAAAAGTTAGAATAATTTTAGTGAATAATTAAGAGGCTAAAGGGAATAATTAGAGCAACAAGAAATTTGTTATGTGGTATAAGTATTTTTTATATAAGGTAAATAAAAAAATTCCTTCAGTAGCACCTTAAAGACCAACTAAGTTTATATTTTGGTATGAGCTTTCGTGTGCATGCACACTTCTTCAGGTATTATTATAAGAATTAAAAGGAGATGTTTGCAATTGGTTAATTATGAAAAATTGCCAAATAGAGGTTATAATTAGACTCGGAAAGGGAGGAGCGAGGAAGTCAAAGTTATGACAGAGTTATGATTATTAGATTGGTTTTTCTTTTTTATGTCTTTTTTCCTTGTTGTTGTTTTTTCTCTATTGTATATATTTCTTTCTATTTTGTTTTTCGCTTTTTGTAATTTTTTCTTTTCTTTTTTCTTTCTTTTTTGATGTTTGTTTATGATATGATGTAAGACGGTGATGTGAATGGAAATTTTATGTGGAAAATGTCAATAAATACAATTTAAAAAACAAACAAACAGATGACCAGAAAATAAGTAGCAAAAAAGTACCATTGATTAAGTTACACACACACAGGGAGGGAGGGAGGGAGGGAGGGAGGGAGGGAGGGAGGGAGGGAGGGAGGGAGGGAGGGAGAGAGAGTTATAGTGTAACCCTAATTTAGAAATTTGGGGGCAAACTCTTTTGATACATAAAATAGCTTAAATAATCAAGTAATGAAGATGTAAATTATAAACAGGATTGCTTGTGATCACCTAAAATAACTGCAGATTTAGGCTACAACAGCCCTATAACCACTGACCTAGGAGTACCCAATGAACTCAGTGGAACTTATTTCTGAGTTGACGTAAAAGATGGAGCTGTAAATATTTACTGCCTCCAGACCTTCATTGGCAATATACCCCCAGTTGCTGAAACCATCAACCGATAGAAAGTTGTTTAGACCAAATGACTTTTGCAGCATCTAACAAGCCAAACATTCATTGTTTGGTTAAAGTTATTTGTTATTGCACAAAATAAAATGAAGAAAATACAAACATCTGATTTAGTTTTGTTATGCAGTGTTTCTCAACCAGTGTGCCTCCAGATGTTCTGGGACTACAACTCCCATCATCCCTAGCTAGCAAGACCAGTGGTCAGGAATGATGGGAGTTGTAGTCCCAAAACATCTGGAGGCACACTGGTTGAGAAACACTGTTGTTATGTATGGAAAGGAAGACAAAAGAGGATGCTCTACAACAGTGACCAGCAGTCCTCAAAATTTTGCCTTGGGTATCAATGGATTATAAAAAGAAAAAACCCATTGCATTCTTAGTTTATAGGCTCTATGAAGGCTCCATTTTGATTGCTTAGAGCAGTGGTTTTCAACCAGTGTGCTGTGGCACCTCAGAGGTGCAACTGGTGCCACTGGCCTCTGTCCCTCTTCCCTCCTTCCCTCCCTTCCTGTGATGGTCTCTTGCATCTCTGCCTCCCAAAGGCTTGCACAGCTGTTTGTTGCAGCAGCCCTGGCTACAAGCTCCGCAGGGGAATGGTGCCTCTGGGGCTGGTGCAGGGGGTGCTTCCCAGGCCCCTGTGGGGCAGTGTGAAGAGGCATCTCTCTTTAGGGCAGGTGGGGAGCAGCTCAGAGACCAGGGCCAGCAGCTGCGGCTGCCCAGAGGACTTCCAAGGAGAGGGGAGAAGAGAGGAGGTCGAGGGGAAATTCCACAAGGGAGGGTGTTCAGAAAAGGGTGACATAACTGGGCTCCTGAGCCCCACATGGGTGCTGCAGAAAGAATGTAGCTATTCAAGGGAGCTGTGGACCCCAAAAGGTTGGAAACCTCTGGCTCAGAGAGAGCCATAACTTGCCACTCATATGGAAAGAGCAAGGCAAAACTTACGCAGACGTTGCAGCAATGCCAGATTGCGATTCCCTATTGGAAAATAGGCTGTGGGTTTCTTTTTGTGTGAATAGACTATGAGTTCATATTTAAGGGTGCCATTTCAGGAGAGTTTTCCAGTGTGGGTTCTCTGACAAAGCTTCCAGAGAGCCCTTCGTTGTGGCAAGCCTTTTCGCTTGGAAGGAGAATGCTATTTCAGGTATGGAAGGGAGGATAAAAATACCCCAGGAGTTTATGTGCGGCTGTGCTCAGGTTGCTGAGCAGGCAGGAAAATGAATGGAGGAAATAAGATAAAGGGATTATAACGAAATACAGTCTGCATTTCTGGATTATAGGGAACTAAACAGAAATGACAATGTAGTGTCTTTTAAAGGTTTATATCATGTTTGCAAGCAACGTTGTAATGTAGGTCCCCGAGTTTGCATGGAATTATACATTTGTACGTGGAGTTACTGTAGAGCAGCATGGTTTATGAAATGTTTAAAAGGATTTCCTTTTTGTTTTATTAATGTATGGTTCAGTGCCCTTCCACACAATTTCAAGTAGCCCAAGAATAATACTCAGGACAAGCCCTACCAGTTGGCAGCTGAGACAGTCTTGCCTCAGGCACCAGATGTTAAGGCAGGGACCCCAACCTAAGGCCCGGGGGCCGGATGCGGCCCAATCGCCTTCTAAATCCAGCCCACGAATGGTCCAGGAATCAGCATGTTTTTACATGAGTAGAATGTGTCCTTTTATTTAAAATGCATCTCTGGGTTATTTGTGGGGCATAGGAATTCGTTCATATTTTTTTCCAAAATATAGTCTGGCCCCCCACAAGGTCTGAGGGACAGTGAACCGGCCCCCTGCTGAAAAAGTTTGCTGACCCCTGTGTTAAGGCATCTCTTTGCCCTGGCTTCTGACACCTGAGGTGCCTTTTTTTTAGGACCCACCCTATTTCTGAAATTTTAATTTTTTAAAAACCATTTTTAATACTGTGTTTCTATTGTTGTAAGCTGCCCTGGGACCAGGGGGTGTAGGGTGGTTAATAATAATAATAATAATAATAATAATAATAATAATAATAATAATAATAATAGGCACATTCAGTTTATTTGTATGGCATTTACCTCCATGCTGAATGACAGCATTGTTCTGATTTTCTGTCTTCAGCAAACAGACAATCTCCAGACACCCTAATGAGTGACAGTCCCATCTTATGCTGAGAATTATACAAATATGTTTTTTTAAAAAAATAAAAATTGGAGCGCTCCCTGTAGCATTTACTAAATTCAGGGTTCCCTTACACCAACTCTACTAATTATCTTGCTATCCCTTTTAACCAGCCTCCAAAACATCCAAAACTTGAAGCCTGGCTCTTTCCTTACTTGCAGCCAATTTGAAATGTGCAGAGATGGAGGATCAAAAACCCCTCGTCCGACTGGCCAGGCGTCTTCGCTGTAGTAAGCTCAACAGAAAACCGTGCCATCGAACTTCTAAAGACAATTATTCACACTGCGTTTCACGTCCAGCTTGGATATCCCTTTCTGGTCATTAGCAGCTGGCTGGTGTTATAGTTATTTACAATCCCCTTAGGCTCTCCGCTCCTCCCGCCAGATATTAAATGGAAATCAGTGTGGATTAGGGAAGGGGTGTTGTTAAGTCATGTGAGCAGCTCATGTGCTTTCAGCGCTCTCTTGGTTTATATATCCCCTGTTAAGTGCTGCTTATTTAGTCGTTGCAGTTAGCCATGGCCTGGCCGCTGCCGGGATCATCACACCTGACAGGTAGCTCCCGCAGACAGGTCATTTCTCGTACAGAGCAATGTCTATAGGAAATTCATGAAGAACTGGGCCTAGGCCTAGACCTAGACCTGAGGAACCAAACCAAACTTCACCAACCTGGTGCCCTTGCTGCAACTAGGTTGCAAACTCAAGAAAGAGGAAATGAAAAAAAAATTAAATGTATCGCCCCCGCCCCCTCAAAAATAAAACCTTCCCTGAATTTTGAGGTGCAGAGATAAATATACTAGGCAACAGACAATTATAGAACTTTAAGAGTTGGAATTGAAGCCCCGAGGGTCACCTAGTCCAACCCCCTGCAATGCAAGGGTGCTTGTGTGTGAGAGACACAGAGAATTCACAAATATAGACAGAACTGGGGCATGGTGAATTTAAGACAAAAATAAGAAACTGAAGTTCACAGGTTTGGCCATTCCCAATTCAAGAGCAATGAAAAAAGCATAACCTTAGATAATATAATACTGAAGACAATGGAAACTGATACCACACTATACTAGGCAAAATGGCTATCGATAATAGCACTATAAATTAGGTCCTCCTCTACCTGCCTTTCCCTGCAATACTATACTTAGATTTGTGCACCTCATTGCAGAGCAAAGATCTTGAGAAGCTGGCAAACCTCCAGGAAAGATCAACAGAAATTGCTGAGGTAAAGAAAACAGCTATTTATAGGCAAATATATATTTAAAAAAACACAAGAGTGTTCGATATTCATCCTGTGGCAGTGCCTAAAGACCCAGCCACAGATCAAATCTTGACCATGTTTGATGTTTTCAGAAGCCTGACTGATTAGCCAAACTTAATTTCTCTCCAAGTTGCTCCTCAAACTCAGATACAATAAGACAAATATCTAGAAAAGTGAAGAAGTGTGCCATAGATACACAAGTTACCTAACCAAAATAGGAACAGCCAACGTGGCATAGAAGTTAGAATATCAGACTAACAAGAGAGACCCAGGTTCAAATCCCCACTCCGCCACAAAGTCCACTGGGTGATCTTGCTAGTTTTATACCTAAACCTACACTGCAGGGCTGTTGTGAGTATCCATGGGGCGGGAGGAGCCTACCATCTTGAATTCCTCGGTGGAAGGGCAGGACAAAAATATAAATAAATATATGCAATCTGGGGCTATCCTACCCCCAATCATTAAATGCATTTACTTATTTACTTCAAAGGGGGGTTGGTTATAGTCAGCATTAATTCTTCCATTTGGAAAAATTACATAGACCACGTGATTTCATTAATTCCATTTCAGCCTGGCACAGCCAGAGTTGCTGGTGATTAATGAACACCATTTGGGTCTCCGTCTAGATCAGGCACCCCCAAACTGCGGCCCTCCAGATGTTTTGGCCTACAATTCCCATGATCCCTAGCTAACAGGACCAGTGGTCGGGGGAAATGGGAATTGTAGTCTAAACATCTGGAGGGCCAAAGTTTGGGGATGCCTGGTCTAGATGATGTTGCAGCATTTTATAGTTGTTGAGATGGAGAAGAAAGAGGAAGAACAAGTGCTTTATTTGAGGCTGCATCTCTCCATTTCTCCAGGCCCGGCTCTAGGTAGACCCCCGGTGGCGCAGGGCACCATGGCGCCGGCCCGCCAGAAAGGCGCCGCGAGCTGCGCCCGCCCGCTGGCCGGCCAATCCGCCGGTCCGCTGCGCAGCTGCGTCTGTGGAAGCCGCGTTGCGCACTGCGCCCACCCGCCCACCGCGCTGGGAAACGGGGCGGGAGGGCGCCAGAGAGATCGCGCTGTGCCTGCCTGCCCGCCCGCCGCTGCGCCCACCTGCCCACCGCGCTGGGAAACGGCGCACCACAGCGACAGGGGCGTTTAAGACGGCCCTGCATTTCTCATTCGCACTAGTTTCACCCTGCTCCCAAAGTTCACTTTTTCCATTATTTATTAACCCCTATGATTCAGACAATACATTGGGCCAATGTACATGTTTTTAATACTTAAGCATAACACGGACAGGAACTCTGCTACAAGGGACTTGTGAGAGTGGAAGAGCCATCATAGAAAATGAGGCAAAAGAAGGAAAAACAAACAATTATCAATGCAACAATTATATGTACTTAGGCGTAAGTTATGCCATTATCTGTGGCCCACAGACAATGAGAGCTTTTCAGCCTGGGCTTTGTTGCCCATCACAGTTATCTGTCTTTAAAAAGCAACAGGTTGGTCTTTTTTCACCAAAACCTCACTTTTTATAGTGGGGTAGGAGAGCTGGAAAAAAAATCCACACCTGTTAACCATCCCTATGGCTTCAGAAGGTACATAGGCAGAAGAGTCTAAAAAGACCGGGACACAATCTGACCAAACTTTTGATATATATTTTGCTCTAGGAGGTATATTTTGGCCAGAACTGAGTATACACTTCCAGAGTTAACACTAAATACAGAATGAGCCACCATAGCCATTAGAGGACTGAAAATTTGTGTCCCCGGCTTTTCAGACTTGTCTACCCAGGTACCATCTGAAGCCAAAGGGGAGCATTGGTTGCCAGGTGTAAAATATATTGGCATTCGTTTCAGGCCCCCCCCCCCACTATTAGTGTTCCTGCTATAAGCAGACAAGTTTCAAGTCCTCCATTTAAGGACAGATTAGCAGTGGACAAGAGGCTCTTTGTGAAAAGTCCTGTGCAACGTAGTAGGGAGAGGGGAAAACCCTATTCCCTAAAAGCCAAGAGGACTAACTAGCATTTCTTTAAATCTCGTGCCAAGCAACGCTTTAGAAGACTCCAGTGAAGGAGTACCAGCACCACTAACCTGTGGCATTCAACCAATAACATTTCCCCCCAGCTGGTCTTGAAATCAGAGTTCCAGATTAATCAACGCAATAGATTCCATCCAGTCTGTTTAATGCTCAGAAATGCAATGGTTGCCCCTTTAACAAGACAAAGGTTGCCGTAGATGTTTTCATACTATGAAGTAAGAAACACAGTATGAACCAACATTCGAGTTTGCCAATCCCTGATGAACTACCAAAACGTTCGGAAACCAAAGTGCAGCTTCTGATTGGCTGCAGGAACTTCCTACACCCAATCAGAAGTTGCAGAAGTGCCGTCGGACATTTGGGTTCCAAATAACGTTTGCAGACTGGATCTAAGGTACGACTGTATTTACCGCTCTTGCTAAGTATTCTGATGCTTGTCGGGATAGGCACGTTTCAAAGCTCTCCTGCTATGCACCATCACATTTTTAAAAGGTCACATTTTTAGGGCACCATCCTGAGCTCAGAAATGCATGCTTCATGACAGGAGTACTTATCTCAGCCAGTTTGGGCCAACTTCACGAAACTCTTATGGACAAGAAGAGCCTTCCTTGTCTTCTTGAGCATGGGATACTTATGCAAGAATCTCACCCATCTTTAATAAAAGCGCAACACCCATATTTACACAGATTTCAAAGAGAAAGACAGAGAAACTAACCGGGTACTAGAGAGTGGTTTTACAATGGTCTGGTTCAAATCTGAAGGCGGTGCATTCATGTTTTATTATCTCCTTTGGAAAAAAGCAGCGTTGCCTGCGTAGCTAGGCAGATTTATGGCCTGGATGCATTCAAGAGAGAATATAGATTAGCCGGCAAAGTTCTGAGTAAACGATCTTGCAAATCAAGGTGGAGGTCAGTGAAAGAAGAACTTGTACTGTGTCACCTTGAAGTTATGTAAAGATAATTTCTATGTCTGAGGCTGCTGGTAGCTTTCCAAGATTATTCCGTTCACGGACTTTATATTCTCAGTTTTAAGGTTCCCCAGCTCAAGGCAGCCAACTCAGGCGGCATAAACCCAAGAGATGGTGCCCCCATGGGTACTCCCTCCCACGAGATATGGGAGGCAGCGGCAGCGGAAGGGCAGCACCCCTCAATTTAAGAAATAAAAAACTGCCTGGAATCTCTCCAAATGTAACCGAGGCAAAGCCAAAACTGATATAAGTTACTGGTGGTTTTAATAAACGCCTAAGGCGGCCAGCTACGGCAAATGTGCAAAAGTGCCTCATAACATCACATGCCGGCAAGCAATGGGAAGACATGAGTTTGGACTCCCTGACCTTCACTATTAGCCTCTTCCTTGTCAAGATAATGTCTTCCAAGGCCACCAAGGAGCAGCTGTAGGTTACTGTGATGACCATCCTCCACCACAACCCACCTTTCCTACCATGTACAATTTGCAAAGAAAATGTAAAGTGTGTTGTAACTTCGAGACTCCTGCTGCCCGCAGCAATGCAGTAAACACAAGGGCCCCTAGGTATAAATTCAGAAGAGAGCACCGGCATTCCACATCCAGGTCCAGTTAATAGGCATCCTTGCTTTTCCCAGATTCATTTTTTTTTATATTTATGTAAAGCAAGAGGTAGGAGGAAAACAGAAGCAGCTCATGTCTTTCCAATACTGTCTTACACCTTCTTAAGGAGGCTCACCTCCGTGTCCCAGAACTACAGCCCTCAGGCATCTTCCTAGGATACCCAGGCAGCATGGTAGCTGCTGAAAAGCCGCATGCCATGCGAGAGCAGCTGAAAAATCAATGGCACGTGGTCACTGTGCCATGCCTCTCTATACAATTGAACAGGTAATGCTGGGGACTCAGGCGATTGCCCCTTATAAATATCGATATGTTGTTGCTGTTTAGTCGTGTCTGACTCTTCGTGACCCCATGGACCATAGCACGCCAGGCACTCCTGTCTTGCACTGCCTCCTGCAGTTTGGTCCAACTCATGTTGGTAGCTTCAAGAACACTGTCCAACCATCTCGTCCTCTGTCGTCCCCTTCTCCTTGTGCCCTCCATCTTTCCCAACATCAGGGTCTTTTCCAGGGAGTCTTCTCTTCTCATGAGGTGGCCAAAGTATTGGAGCCTCAGCTTCAGGACCTGTCCTTCCAGTGAGCACTCAGGGCTGATTTCCTTCGGAATGGATAGGTTTGATCTTCTTGCAGTCCATGGGACTCTCAAGAGTCTCCTCCACACCAGAATTCAAAAGCATCAATTCTTCGGCGATCAGCCTTCTTTATGGTCCAGCTCTCACTTCCATACATCACGACTGGGGAAACCAGTACCATATACCGATATACAGTACTGTATACCGATATACAGATATACAGAGTCCCAACCATACAGAGGTATTTTTGGGGTGAGTATTATATGCTCAGGTGATGTGTAAATTGAGTCCCGAATAAAGAAGCCACAATCAAAGCTTTCTTTAAAGAACCGAGGTGCCCACACATGTCATTCTCAACCCACACCTTACACACACACACACACACACACACACACACACACACACACACACACCAAAAACAATTACTGGTATCAGTTGGCTTTCAAGTGTCTGTTCTTCCAAGTCACCATGTATTGCATCCATGTGCTTGCTCTTTCCTCCCCACCTATCTCTCTCTCATATTATATATGATAATATAGTAAGCATTTTATTTTGCTTGCGTTCAAACAACAGAACAAAACCTGAAACATCAAGATTATCTGCAAACAGGAACATCTAGCAGTAACAAATATTTTAGGAAGGAGGCCTGAAACAAGCTACCATCACAGAGGATAATTCAACACAGTAGTCACAAAGCTGTCTCTGATAAGTAGGGAATTATGGATGAGAAATATGTCTATTCTGACTATTAACTGGCACGGCCCAACTCCCTGTACAAAACAGCATTTACTATGGCACCTTAGAGACTAACAGTCTGATCCATTGTGCATTTCCTTGCACACCTCGTTGAATTCCAGGATACCTGGGTCCCACCTGCACCATTCAGGTAAAGGGTATTAGTCTTATGCCCCTTTAGCAGTCATTGCTTCCTTCAAAGAACCCTGGAATCCATAGTTTGTAAGGGATTCAGAGAGCCATTAGAACATTTATAAACTACAGTTCCCACAGTGATTGAAACCCCCATTGTTCTAGGCGCATTTTGCAACAGTGAATTTCATGAGCTCGAGCAGCTTCTGAGCTCTGGGTGCCTAAGATTTCAGTTTAAAACTGCAGAGTGGAAGGAAAGAGGACCTTCTTCTGCCTCCCCACTTCCAGCTACTCTCTGAAGACTGGAGAAGAGACCCTCTTCACAATAGACCAACGTAATATTTTAGCTGCAGTTCATTCATTTTCAGCTTTGTATTCTTTGTTAATTTTTAAAAAGTGCTCTGAGACATTATGTTGTTGCGCCCATAACCTCGGTTTAAGGTGCCATTTAGCTCCTAGCTTTCTAAAAATGGTTCCCTGGGTTCTTTGGGGGAAGCCATGACTGTTAAAAGTGGTATAAGAGTGCTTTAAACATACAGGGCTGGATTCAACTAACCCGGGGTGCTAGGAGAAACCAGCAGACGGACTCCTGCTAGGGCAACAGGGCTTTCCTGCTACTCTCCTCCCCCCCCCCTGCACATCCTTTGTGCCTTTCCCAAATCTGCTCTGGAGGGTCAAGGGAACCCACAGAACAGCAAACGAGGGGTGGGGAAAGGGGAGGTTGTTCCATCGGAAAAGCAGAAATGCTGGTGGAAGGGTTACATTGGTGCGATGCTGAATCGGCGAGGATGTGGCCTTCCTTTCAAACAAACATACATCAACCACAGATCACACCTATAAACAGTCATTTGGGTGACCACCTGTGAGAATAAAGACAAGCTGTCGACCAGGCAAGATCACACCTACGCACACAAAATTACCAACTGCTTTTTCCATTTTAGTCGACAATGACAAATGAGCAAGCAAACCAAAATGTCTGCATGGTTCATCTAACCGGGGGGGGGGGGGGGGACAAGCATGTGAACGTCCCAGAAACCTTATGTCAGGGGTCGGAAACCTAAGGCCCATGGGCCAGAAGCGGCCCACGAGCCGCCCCTGAACCAAGCCGCCCCCTCGGCGAGTCCCTGCACGCTGCTCTAAACCAGTGCAGCACGGTGCAGGGACTCTCTTCTGCAGCTCCAGAAATCGCTTCTGCGCATGCCCAAATGCCAGAAATTGCTTCTGTGCAGGTGCGATTTCCGGCACCTGGCCATGCGCAGACGCGACTTACAGCGTCGCGCTGCGCCGGCCTGGCCCATGGAGGATCTCTGCAAGAGTGATCTGTCCCATGGCCGGTAAGCCTTGCCGACCCCTGCCTTACATTCTCCAATAACATAGCTGCCAAGTTATCCCTTTTTTACAGGGATTTCCCCTTATGCTGAATAGGCTTCCTCGCGAGAAAAGGGAAAACTTGGCAGCTATGCAATAAGCGCAGCTCAGTTAATATCAGGCATCCAGTCTCCATACCCTTGTACAGCGAGAGCAGCCACTGCCGCCAGCGACTGGAGACTTCACGTCTTCCCATTTCCTCATTCTCATCACACAACATGGAGACTCTGGCAGAAGAGGCTGGCACAGAGCCTTTAACACACTCCCAGCCATCTTTTGGAGCCCTAGCAAGGACACTGGAGTGGAACAGCCTTGCCCAGATAGCAATCCTGAAACAAACTGTAATAACGGACGAGTCTGCAAGTGCACACAGCATCCATAATTATTTAATGTTCAAATGCAGCATTATTATTATTATTATTTTAAAAAAGGACCAAGAAATCCTGACAGCAGGTTTTCATCGCCATTCCAATCTGCTCAGTAACGTGCAGAATTTGTCCTAGGTGGCACTCCTCCAGGCTTCCATTAGACAGTTAGCACCATTTTTCTAGCAGCTATATATCAAAGACAAAGCACTACCGTGTTTCCCCCTTTTTAATACGTAGTCATAAAGTAAGCCAGGGCAGGATTTTTAAGCAGTTGTGAAATCTAAGACACCCCCTGAAAATAAGCCATACCTTGTTGCGTTCCTTTAGAGCGCAAGCGCTCGCCTGGCAGGGTAGAGTTACACGGAGGGATGCGGAGGAGGGAAAGCGCTCCCCCATCCCCCATCCCTGCCAGTTTCCATGTCCTGAGGCTGAGCGGCGGCGGGAGGCCCGCGGGTCCTTCCGCGCCGCCGGGGCGACGGACGCCGGCGAGAGCGCTGCTGGCTCCTTCTGCGCCGACGGAGTGTCGTGGGCTGCATGGCCCAAAGCTGAGCGGCGGCGGGAGGCCCGCAGGTCCTTCCGCGCCGCAGGGGCGACGGACGCCGGCGAGAGCGCTGCTGGCTCCTTCCGTGCCGACGGAGTGTCGTGGGCTGCATGGCCCAAAGCTGAGCGGCGGCGGGAGGCCCGCAGGTCCTTCCGCGCCGCAGGGGCGCCGGACGCCGGCGAGAGCGCTGCTGGCTCCTTCCGTGCCGATGGAGTGTCGTGGGCTGCATGGCCCAAAGCTGAGCAGTGGTGGGAGGTCCGCAGGTCCTTTCGCGCCACCGGGGTGACGGGCGGCGAGAGCACTGCTGGCCCCTTCCGCCGGATCAAGGAAGCGGCCTGCCGGGTCGGTGCCCAGCAGCGCCGCGCGGAGCAGCAGATCGAGTAAGCGGCCTGCAGAGTCAGCGCCCAGCAGCGCTGCACGGAGCACCGCCTCCTCAATCCAGCTCGGGGCTGCTGGGCACTGACTCGATCTGGTGCTCCGCGCAGCGCTGCTGGGCACCGACCCGGCAGGCCGCTTCCTTCATCCGGCTGAAGGGGCCAGCAGTGCTCCCACTGCCATCCGTCATCCCGGCGGTGCGGAAGGACCCGCGGACCTCCCGCCGCCACTCAGCTTCGGGCCATGCAGCCCACGACGTTCCGGCGGCACGGAAGGGACCAGCAGCGCTTCCGCCGGCGCCCTGGTGGCAGGGAAGGACCCGCGGACCTCCTGCCGCCGCTCAGCTTCAGGCCATGCAGGCCAACCAGACCCAGTAGGCCGCCTCCGGGATCTGGCAGCAGCAGGAGGCGGCTTGCTGCGCGTCCCGAGCCCTGAGCCAGCAGGACCCAGTAAGGAGGTACCGTACTTATAGTAACAATAAAAAAGACACCCCCCGAAAATAAGCCATAGGCTTATTTTCTTGAGTGAAATAAACATAAGACGGTGTCTTATAATGTGGGAAACACGGTATTTGAAAGATTTTTTTTTTTTTTGCATCAAATTCTCCTTTGTACTCTCTCCTTCCCTTCTTGCTTCTCTGTACCAAGGAGTTCGATTCAGCAGCTCTTAGCGACTGGAAACTTTACAGCACAATGTAAATTTTCCAGAGCAACTCTGAGATTAAATGGCAACACACACACACACACACAGAGAGAGAGAGAGAGAGAGAGAGAGAGAGAGAGAGAGAGCACAAAAGACACATGACTAACCATGAGCTCTTCGAGGAAAAAGCTGGTTTCGAAACAAGGCAAGAAAAAAAGGCAAAGCGGTTGCCCTGGTTAGGATTAGCAGATATTCCCTGAGTCCAATCCACACCTCATTGAAGTCAATGACTAAACTCTGGTTGATTTTAATGGCTCTGAACTGGATGTCATGTTTGCAAGGTTTGCCCCTGGCTGCCGAAAAAGTATCTCAACTTCAGTGAGACCACAGACATAGGAAGACCCCATAGGGCAACCACTTACAAAATATTGGACCTATAGAAGCACATCTAATGAACTAAAACATTCAATATTTGCTTGACAATTATGTGACACTCAAAAAAAATGTATCACGTGAAACCCTTTTTTAAAACTACTTGTAAGAACAACTTCTGGGAGGGGGACTCTGCTTGCAACATTATCTCTCAGGTCTTGCAGTCCTTGGATCCGTGGGTCTTTAGGAGAGCACATCATGTCTGCAGAGTGTGTGTGTGTTGGGGGGTAGAGTGCCAGAGATTTTGCACTTTGGGAATTTCCTTTCCTTTCAAAAATATTTTATGTAAGACAAAAAACAACTCCTACATTCCTCAGGTACTGGAGGGAGGAGGGATTACTTTAAAAAACAAAGCTAGCAAATGTTTCCAAATTCACATCATGGATGTTTTCCCACTTTATAATCACTTTTGTTTCTCTTTCTCTGGAATAATTAAAGATGTCCTTGAGTTACAGATTTTAAAGAGCAGAGCTGATAAAATGGAACGTTTAAGGATCCTAGTGCTTCTCCCTCCCTCCCATAAGCTGCCTGTCTACAAAGAGTCACTTTTATCCCACAAAGCCCATCGTTTCTTTCTTGAGTTAAAGAAAAAATTGCGACACACAAAAGCAAAATACAAGTCGACAGAAGCACAACAGTTAGCCCAGCTACCAGTAAAGCAGCATGAGACAACAGCATCACAACCAAGTTCATCATGAACTGAAAACACCTGAGAAATAAAATGGGGTTTGCTTCATACCAACAAGGTAGAAAAGTGGGCACAGCCAGGGCACCACCACCGAGAAGGCCTTCACTTCCAGCTCCAGATGGCACCCAGAATACGGCCATCAAAGAAGCAGGGCTGGGAAGCAATCCTTCAAGCAGCCCGAGTCCAATGTATTGAAAAGTAAAGCACAGGGCCCACACATGAGACAAGGGAAGCCCAAGAGGGAGGCGGCGCACCACCTCTGCCACTGGCACAGCGCACAAGATCTCACACGATTTTGGCAAGCTCTTGTAAGATTTTGCCAGAACCCATGGTCATTGCCACAGCTTTGCGGGTGCTGCAGCGCAACCTAGCTCAAGGTTGTCATGCGAACTATCTAGATGTTGAACTGATAATCAATCACAGCCTGTCCATCATTTGAAAAACAAGTCTTTAGAGCCACCTGGCCCCAAAACGACAACTAGACATTCCATTTTTGTGACTGTAACCTTGGTTTAAGGAAGCCTTTGGCACCTGATTTATACATCCGAGTTTCATCTGATTATAGTATTCTTCTTCTTCTTCTTTGGCAATCACTCGTAGCCGAGTAAGATTGCCTTCCATAAACACGGTTTTAACAACGGGTGACCGTGGAGGCCAATTCTGGATTCACACGTCCTTCCACAGTGGGGACACTGGTTTCCAGGCAGGAGTTGATCACGGTGTGGATTTGCCAAGCGTGCCTTCCTCTTAGCACGTTTCTCCCTTGCGTCCTGAGTTCGAGTGTCTTCAAAGCCCATGACACCTTTGGTAAAGGCTGTTCTCCAACTGGAGCACTCGCAGGCAAGTGTTTCCCAATTGTTGATGTTCATACTACTGTATATTTTTAAAGATTTGCCTTGAGACAGTCTTTAAACCTCTTTTGTTGACCACCAGCATTACGCTTTCCATTTTTAAGTTCGGAATAGAGTAGTTGCTTTGGAAGACGATCATCGGGCATCCAAACAACATGACCAGCCCAACAAAGTTGATGTTGAAGAATCATTGCTTCAACACTGGAATGAAGACATGCCACCCTCTAGAACCCTGGAGAATCCACAGCCCAGTGGCAATTGTGAAGGCAGAGCAAGAATCCCATCCCTGCAATCTGTTCTGTACTGCTGGGAAGATAAGGGACTGAGCACCAGGACTTGCCAATGCAGGCAAACTTGCTTCTGCCATCACCGCCAGCCCTAGGAACTGGCATGCATTTAACCGCTTGCCATACATCATTAACCCCCTTGGCCCAATGCCTCTCCATTTCTGCCACTTTTAGCTACTGAGGTTAAATCAATTGCACTTACTTGTTTACACTCAGCAAACGCAAACCAAGCAGTCATGTACAATTTGCGAGGCAAAGAGGGAGGAGAGGATTGTGCCTCCTCCATCCGAGATCCTCTGCCACTCCAGGTAAAAGCTTTTTTGCAATGCCTGCAGTTCGAAGAGTGGGAGCTGTCCCACAATTTCAGGAAAGGCAAGCCCAGAAAGGTGCAATGGGGAACATAATCCCGACGCACAATAAAAGCAGTCCCTGGCTATGCTGTAGTCATAATTAAACGTATTTAAAAGTAAAGCAGATGGCACAAAATGTCCTATAACTGTACAATAATTCCCACATTCTGCCATAGCTCAGAAATATTGCTCTGGAGGGGGGAAGGGAGGAATCACACTTTCACAGTGACAAAAACGTGGAGGTTTGAATACAGGAAGAACGTGATTTTCTAGCTGCAGAAACTCTGCCTCAAGGGAAGATGCATGAAATCCTGACAAAAGCTGAACAACAAAGCAATCCCTGTATGCCTGGAAACACCAATATAGGATGTTTTGCTAGAGGCCTTGCTGACATTTGTTGTACAATCCTACCCGTTGATTTTTTATTTTAGTTAAAACACATTAAATCTAAAATTAAAACAGACCAAATATAATCTAAAAGTAAATTCTAGTTTCAACAATTATTGATTTAGATGTTTTAATTTTAGATGTATTTTGAGTTTGTAAAACCATGTACGAACTGTAAGATATTTTTGTTGTGTAGTTTATATTTTAGATTCTATATTTTACATTTCACTTCTGAAGATTGGTTGTATTTCTTGAAAATTTTTCAATAAAGTTTATCTTAAAAAAACAACACATTAAATCATCATTCTTATTAAAAATCAGGAACAAAGAAACATAACAGACAGCACAGCTGAGGGAAATATGGCAGGATTTTTTTGCATTTCAAATTAATCAGGAGTATTATCATAATCAAATGTATAACCCACCCTTCACCAGCAAGCCCCAGAGCAGGGTACAATTTAAAAGTCAGAAATTAAAAGCAATTAACACAAATTACAGTCAGGGGGAATAGGGAGAGTCCCAGG
Source organism: Zootoca vivipara (assembly GCF_965207765.1). Taxonomy (NCBI): domain Eukaryota; kingdom Metazoa; phylum Chordata; class Lepidosauria; order Squamata; family Lacertidae; genus Zootoca; species Zootoca vivipara. The sequence continues at coordinate 7,479,494 of NC_142582.1, read as the reverse complement.
TGAGCCTGCGCAGACTCACCTAGGTGGCAACTTTATAAGTACAGCGCCAACACCGAGGAGGCTCTGCTCTGAGCTCATGACACCACAGGGGTGGGCAGACACCATAGACTTAGTGTTTTTCATAGAACTCCCAATAGCTATTGACCAGAGCAAGATGCAAAATATTGCCTGCACCCCCTGAAGAGTGTTCAAAATTTGCCAGGTGGCCAGGTGCATTTTGCACTTGCAACCAAGAGAAGATTCCCGGGTGCCAGGATGATGCCCAGCATCTCCACCACCTGAAGCTGCATGCCTGGGGATCATTGGATCAAGACTGTTTTGACACACCAATACCACATCCTGTAGAATTCAATCCATTATATATAATCTGCACAATCAGAATGAATTTCAGGAACCAAAATGCTTTTTCTGTGCAGCCTGAACAGTTAATTGTTGGAGCTTGCCGTCACTTTGCCCACCCCACTGCCCTGCCCACAGTTGTGGGGAATATTCCTACATTATGAATGGTCTGTATCACCCTTAAGGAAAGGAGGTCAGAATGGGCCAGTATATATGTAGACTGTCCCTGGAACAAGCGAGTTTTCTTCTCAAAGGTTGTCATCTGAACTAGCCAGACGTTCAACTGATAATCAATCACAGTCAGTCTGTCATCTGAAAAATAAGACTTTAGAGCTGTCTGGCCCCAAAATGGCAACTAGACATTCCATTTTGGCCACTGGACCCAGGTGGCGCTGTGGTTAAACCACTGAGCCTAGGGCTTGCTGATCAGAAGGTCGGCGGTTCGAATCCCTGTGACGGGGTGAGCTCCTGTTGCTTGGTCCCAGCTCCTGCCAAGCTAGCAGTTCGAAAGCACGTCAAAATGCAAGTAGATAAATAGGAACTGCTACAGCGGGAAGGTAAACGGCGTTTCTGTGTGCTGCTCTGGTTTGCCAGAAGCGGCTTTGTCATGCTGGCCACATGACCTGGAAGCTGTACGCCGGCTCCCTCGGCCAATAATGCGAGATGAGCGCGCAACCCCAGAGTCGGTCATGACTGGACCTAATGGTCAGGGGTCCCTTTACCTTTACCTTAACCTTGGTTTAAAGAGCCATTTGGTGCCTAGCTTATATATCTGAGTTTCTAACACTGCCCCTGAGCAGACAATCTACTTTGTCCAGTAAACATATACAAATCCATAGTTTAGTTACTTCAAATTTACAGTTTGAACACAAATCCTGAAACAGGCGAGCAGACCTGCAGAGAGACCTAGTCAAAGGCAACCTACTAATATTCATATTTCACTGGAGAGGACTACAGAGTCAAATAAGTAATTCCCACAAGGCCAGCATTGCTCTCTTTTTCCTTACTTGCAATTTTACTTGGCATTGTTAAATCGTTGGGAGGCAGAAACCCCTACTGATCTACAGCAAACTACCAAGAGATCTACCAGCACATCCTGACCTACCTTTCACCCAATTCTGATCTACAAGATCTAATAAGGTTTCTAAAAAGATTGAATGGTGCACAACAAGCCCGCTCCTGTGGATCCCCCAGTTCAAGCAGGCTCACAAGGGAGATTCTCCTACAAGTCTTTTAGCAAATGTATTCCAGCAATGCATAGCTACATTAGTGTATGGAGTTGCCTCCTTTGTGCCCTCGTGGTGGCCTGGAAACTTGTAACGCAGAGAAATCATAATTTGTAACCAGGGTTTTTGCAGCCAAAACACGTCAAAGACAAATCACCTTAAACCCTGCATTGTGTGCAAGGGTGACAGGAAGTGTTTTGGCTTATTCGACAGCCATTTCCAATCCTCCATAGCTCGCAGGTGGCTGCTTGTTCTTGGAAGTCAACTCTTCCTGCAAGCTATCCTCGCGGGGCACGATGTACAATAAGCACTTAGAAATGTGTTTTGCTATGACTGGAACCAAGATGAAATAGCAATATTAAAGGAGATGAGTTTCGTTTATGGAGTGGCCAAGTGTGCCATTACTCTAAAACAATGGGGGAATGGAAAGAAGGAAGGAATGTTCCGCCATGTGATTTATTCCTTTCCAGTAGCAGCGGAAAATTTTCGACCGGCCAGCAAAATGGCCCCGTCTGCCAAATATAAGTCAGCTTAATGGCTAACAGAGTTGTGCTAGATTAGTCCTGCCGTTGTAATACTTCCATAGCCCCAGACGACCTCACAGCCTCTCTCATCACTTTACAGCAGGCATCCCTCCAGATGTCTTGGCCTACAACTCCCATGATCCCTAGCTAACAGGACCAGTGGTCGGGGAAGATGGGAAATGTAGTCCAAAACATCTGGAGGGCCGAAGTTTGGGGATGCCTGCTTTACAGCAACACCTCAGGAGGGGGAAAGAGGAGCTGCCCTAAAATTATGACTGCCACCCCCAAACAGCCAATAGGACTAACAGGGGGGGGGAACCTTTGCACCTTAACTCAGAAGCAAGTCCCACGGTGCTCAATAAGGCTTCCGCTCAAGGAAGTGTGCTTAGAACCTGCAGCCTGCATGACGCGTGAAAAAGTATATTTTGAGATTTCTTGATTCAAAGGGCAAGGCTAGCATTCTGAAGGTAAGGTAGAGCAGAGGCTCTTTCTTGACCTCTCTCTCTTCCTTCCCCAAAGAGTGTGTGTTAATATGGCCCAGTGAGTGTAGAAAGGATGATCCTCACATTGTTTTTGGTTAACACGGAGAACCAACTAAGCAGACCATGAACTCAGGGAGAGCTCTGCAGAAGAACCACGTGCCATGTGAATGAAGCCAGCGCTTAGCTAACTTGACGTACACCTAGTTATTTGGGAAATGTGTGCGCATAAAAACAGAAACCATCAGGAGATTAAAAAGTGTTCTCTAAAATGAAGGACCATCCATGTGATAGGGAACCTTTGGTCTTCCAGGAGCACTGGGCTGCATCTCCTGTCTCCCCTGAATACTCTCCAGGGTGACTATAGTACAGTATGAAAGAGACACGGGTCCAACCATTCCTGGCCTATCACGTACAAATCAAAACTAAGTCTGGCCAGTGCAAAGGGTCTCTCCTCCCTCCCAACACACATTTTTTTACTTAACAGGCCTTCCAGCACAATGTCTGAAAAAACATCTGCCTTAAGAACTACTAAAAGCAGCAACAACCTGGAATTAGCTTGATCCATTCATACTGTACCTCATTCCTCATGCTGGAGGTCCGATGGTTTTGAATAGACACAAGGAAAGATCATGCCACCTCAAGCCAACCCAATGTGCTTCTCAACACAGTTCTAAATCCAGGAGTCTTTTCACACATTACAGAAATTATCACTTACACACCTGTATTACTAACTGTGAACATCCTGATGTTGCCTATAATGTGCACATTGTATCCACTTTTTTCTATTTTTAACCACTTGCACATCTTACGGGGGATCGGTGCTTGACTGCGAGTCATCATGCCATGCACACTAGATGTAAAACAATGCACCTAATTATGGCCGCAGCAAGTTACAAGAGACACGGCAGGTACCTGTACTATGCAAGGCATGTAGCTGCCCATTTGCACATGGCGCAAAATTGTTGCTAAGTGTCCACTGAAACCACCTAATTGTGCATTAAACTTAACCTCTAACCCCAGGAGAAAAACAAACAAACAAACCTGCAGTTGCACACCAGTACTGCCAAAATTCTGGGCCAAGAGAAGCTGAATTTGGAATTCAGCAACCTGTGTAGAATATGCAGGTAGCAAATGGGCACATATTGTGATTTATTCTGTTCCTGCTCAGCCTGGTGAGGGACAAGAAGCAACACAGAGCACTGACGCCCCATCGTGTGAACCTGGCTCAGTGACAGAACACACGCTTTGAATGTGAAAGGGTTCCTGGTTCAATCCCTGGCCTGACCAGCTGGAAAGGCTCTCAGGTAGCAGGGACAGGGGAAAAGACCTTAGAGTTGCTGCCCATTGGAGCAAGCATGACCAACTGCAACTCACCAAAGTGTCAAGGAGCAGAGAAACAGTGCGTTCCCATGAGTAGCATGCAGGCTATATCTGGTTATCCTTAGCATGCCTAAAAGGGGGAGGGGGGAATGCTGCTGTGCAAAAACCATCTCTTGTGTTTGTGAAATTCCATTATTACAAGAGATCCTCTTTCCACCCTTTCAGAACATACCAAAGATAACAGTGCAGAACAGGAAGAATGGTATTGTTCTAAACATCCTCGAGAGGAGATACGATAGCCATCTTCAAGTATCTAAAGGGCTGTCATATGGAAGATGGAGCAAGCTTGTTTTCTCCTGCTCTGGGGGGCAGAACCCGAACCAATGGCTTCAAGTTGCGAGGCAGGAGATTCCAACTAAACATCAGGAAGGACTTTCTGACAGTAAGAGCTGATTGACAATGGAAGGAACTCCCTTAAAATGTGGTGGATTCTCCTTCACTGGGGGTTTTTAAGCAGAGGCTGAATGACCATCTGCCATGGGTGATTTAATGGAGTTTCTTGCATTCCAGGGGGTTGGACTAGAGGATCTTCAGGATCACTTCCAACCTATGATTCTATGAGCAATGATCCAAACACTGCTAAGTGTCTGTAGACATAGGACGCACATGTGTCATTAAAATTAAAGTCGAGGGGATTGCTAGTGGGAGATGAGCTGATCATTAAACAGTAGATCAATGATGTAACGGCAGGGGTGGCAAACTCCCAAGAGACTATGATCTACTCACAGAGTTAAAAACTGGCAGTGATCTACCCCTTTGGGGGGGGGGTTCAGGTCAAAGTTGTTGGACTTTTTTTAGGAATGACAGCCCAGTTTGGGGGGTTCAGGTCAAGGTTGTTCAACTTTTTTAGGGAGGAGGAAGGACTGTTTTGGGGGGGTGCAGGGCAAAAATGTGGAGCTTTCTTTAGGGGAGACAAAGTTGTTGGGCTTCTTTGGGGGGAGCCAGTGATCTACCACAGACGTCCAGTGATCTACCGGTAGATCACAATCTACCTGTTGGACATGCCTGAATGCAACCAATTTTCAGGTGTTGTGCTGTGAGACTCGCCCACATCACGGAGCTATTAAAGATCTGTGCTGAGACCAGGAGTTAGAGCAAATAAGGAATTTAAATGACCAAATTGTAAGCTGCTCCCAACATATTATTCCACATCACAGACAACAATCTCACACTCCAGCCAAAAATTCACACATACACACACGCTCTTTTATAAATATTCCTAGCTTACTTTCTGAACCCACCAACCAATTTTTAAAAGGCATGATCAGGCATGAGGCGAACCCGACAGAACACAGAGCCACAGGATAGCTGCAGATAACCAGCAGTTTCTGTCCATGAAACATTCTTCTATGTAGGTTCATTCAGGATCTTAGAAGTCTATATTTAATTTCATTCAAGTGATAACATTTGAGCCGAGCATCCTGTCCAACGCAGCCATTTGCTCACTCCTGTTTCTGTTGCAATAAGATGCCTCAGTCTTGCACAAGACTTTGACAATCCGCCTTGTGAACATCTGCACAAACAAAGATGCTGGCTCTTTCCAACAAATCTAATCTGAGGACAGACTAAGGCGGTGGGTAAGTGGGTGGGGGGAATATGACCTGCTCAGAGCAACCAAGAGGAGAGACTTGAGAACTATTGGACTTGGGTCTAGATTGTGGGCTTCCCAGAGGTCTCTGACCAGGCTGCTGTGAGATGGGCTGGATTAGATGGGCCTTTCGGCCTGAACCAGCAAAGCTCTTCTGTTTAAATTTATGTCTTCCCAGCCAAAGTCAGAGGGACTACTCTAATCTCTTACTGTCGGCTCCTTGAGCATTTGGAAATGGCTGAAATGACCCTTCCAACAACAAAACCTCCAAACTTGCTCGCTCTGCAAGTGCTAAGAATTCACATTTTTCATTCCGCTCACTCCTTAAGGAGTTGTGCATTGCCTCCTCGCCCCCCGCCCCCCGCTCTGCCGAATCCTATTGAAATAAAGCCACCAGTCCGGGTTATTGCTGCAGACACAGTACTATAGGGGTTTTAGGTTATGACACTTGGCAGCTACACTACATGCAACTTTTTCTGTTCTGTATTCACAAAGTTGCTGCAAAACAGTAGGCAGGCAAGCAGAGAGAAAGATACAGTTTTCCACAGCTGTCAATCACAACCAAATGTCTACAGGGGCACAGAAAGCTGCGCCCCTAAGCATATTTTATCGAATGCGACTTACACCGATTTAAGTATTTTAAAGTCCCATGGATTTCAAAGGGAGAGATTTAAGCAAGTTCTCAACTTCACCTTTGCCAAGAGTGTGCCTTTAGTTTTATACAGTGCTTTTCCTGGGTAGTCTAGAAGCAATTTCATGCACACACTCTCAGTCAACCTTACAACATCTCTGTAATTGGACTTCATGTTTCCATGCCCACGTTGCAGACAGAAGCTGTGGCTTGCCTAAGAACTGCCTGTCAGAAGGATGCTGGACCAGATGGGCCTGTGGCCTGATCCATGCTCTTCGTTTGATCTTAAGACCTTAAGGTTCAAACCAGAGTCTTCCCTCATTCTATGACCTGCTGTGCTATTGCTGAAGGTTGAAGATTTCATTTTAGCAAGAAGCTTCGTACAGCTGAATAAAAAACCACGGCCCTTCAGTAACAGAACTGTAACCTCCCGCCATTTAGGAACACAAAGATGGAAGGAGTGGACCAAACCAAGGATGGTGGGGAAATTTTGAAAGAGTTGCGCTTTGGGAATCCATGCCTGGAATCAATTGCAAACGTAACTTGAACTGCAATCGTAGACCCATATATCTGGGAGTAAGTCCCATTGATGTCCACGGGGCTTATTTCTGAACAGAGCAGTAGACGATGAATGCTATGATGTGATTCTAATCCCTGGAGGACCATCCTCAAACGCTGCTGAGATCTGGCCAGGAAGAGGACAGCAGGAAGGGTTAAGGAAGCAGAGACCCGCCCCCACCTGCTTCTCTCCTTTGCCCCCTCTGCCAGCCCCACCTCCCACCAAGGTAGTTTTATTGAATGTTGGGGTTTTCTACTGCATTGTTAGCTGTCCTGGGCAGCCCACTGGGAGAAAGGGTGGCCCAGAAGCACATAGATATAAAATGAATAAGGGTTGTCCTAGAATAAATTTCAGTAAAACTGAAAGCAACTGTGGCAATTTTGCTGCGCTCCAACCCCCCAAAACCCAGTTTTCATAAGCAGATGAGGATTCCACAGCGGCGCTCCCTTTAACAACAAAGCTATAATTATCTTTTTTTTTCCAAACTGTTTATTTATCATTTACTGGTATTGTACAGAACAACAACATTCAAGCTCTTCCCCACCCCCACAAAAGAACAGATTCATACAAGTCACCCTACTAAGAGATGTTAGCTAAAAAGTATGAGTCCATAATTTGCAGTGAGTCGTTGATGGCCGATAGCCCTGCTCTGTAAAAAAAAATCTAGGAAACTTGTTTGTCGTGATTTTTGAGGACACATGGCTAGAAATCGTGGTGCCTGGGGGAAAGTGAGAAAGCAAAGCATGTGCCTAGACAAGAATGGGTCCATTTGGTGATCTCAGGCTGTGGGCATGCTTGCCTCATGTCTCCCTCTTCTTTAGATGATAATGCTCACTTACTACAAAATGTGATAAGCCTGGCCTGCTGTATTGGGGAGGGGTGTCCCCTGCTCAGGCTGCTGAATGGGCCACTGGACATCTGCTACACACACACACACACACACACACACACACACACCCCAAATCCTGCCACCATGGCACCAATGTCTACAAATTATTTCTGTGTAGCTGAATCACTGTTCCCCTATGAAACTTTCCATTTACCCTGTACCCATCCTATTTATTATTATTATTTTTTAGTGCCTTTGGCTGCAATCCAGTACCCACTTACCTGGAAGAACACCTCACTGAATTCAATGCAACTTATTTCTAAGCAGACATGCCTGGGACTACATGTTCAATGGCATGAAATGGGGTGTCCCGAGTTCGAATCTCACTCCAGCTTTACTGAGGCTTTAGAGAAGCCACTCTTCTCTACCTTGGCTCCCTCCCAAGACACACAATCTTGCGCACTGGCCTGCCTCTCGGGTTCTTTTTTCCTTTTCCTTTTCATGAAGTTTAATGAGATAATGTACATGGAAAACTCAAAAGAATACTATACAGCGCAACGAGCTTGTGTAAGAAACAAAAATGGTTGGATTGAAAGGTTCGTGTGATTATAAAACAAAGATTGACTAAAGGATGTAGGTCAAATACCTGAGTTCTTAAAATACAAAGAACAAGCCATGCTCCTTTAAATGGAGCATTTGGCGTAGTGTGGCAGAAAACAGTCAGCTTCCTTTCAGTGCACTAGGACAACCTCACAAAGTGTAGCATACAGTATCTGCCTGAGGCATGCTGGCTATGTCAACAGATTATCTCGCATTGAACTGTCTAGACTGTTATTAATATGCAACTGATTCAACAGCAAGGGCACCGCTGTTGGAAGCAAACTGGAAGAAGTGTTAAGTGGGCTTTATTCGCCTCTCCAACCGAATCAGTCCCTTAAAGGAGAAACATGGAAAAAACCAGATGTGATTCATCAATGACTATGCCTAGCAAGCAGGCAAACAAAAGGCTGCTCTTCCTTTAAGAAGAAAGCAGACCTGAACTGTCCCCCATTGCCTGTCAGTGCTGTATTTTGCCAGAAAACCTTTCCCCGAAAGAAAGCAGGGATTCAAGGGTGATATGCTACTAAGGGGGAGATCCCCACAATAATGCCAAGCAACAACCCAAGTGGTTAACAATTCCACGGCAATAATATCCAACAATAGATGCAGACAGCTAGAGCACGTGTCCAATCAGCTTAAATACACACATAATGCACCTTTAAAAGTACATTGTACATTTGGACAACTGGAAGATAAAATCCGGCACCTCATTATCTCACTCACCCTAAAGCTGTCATGGGGCCAGCGGGGGGGGGGGGTGCAGTATGTAAGTTACATTTGCAGCCACATGCTTCTTCATCTTTCTACACCTATCTCCTAAACTACACAGGCCAGGCTTCTCCTCTCCTCAAATGAAGACACAGTAGTTTGTACGATGGCTAAATAATCTTAGACTTGTAACCAAACCCAGCAGGGCAACTCATAGCAGCACTACTTTAGGTAATATTTTGCCCTAATGAAAAAAAACCCCTTTCAGCTGCATCGAACGATCCCAGCTGATACATCTGATATCTAGTCAATTCCTCTCCCCATCTTTGTACATATTTAGGCTAATCAGAGATTTCACACTCAGTCCCCTATCTCTCTCTGGATTCCCCATCTCTCCACCTATTGTCAATCAGTTTGGTTTAACCTCATTACCCAATTTCCATCTCTGGTTGCATTTCTTAACCCCTTGGCTGTCTAAACTCTCTTCTGGGTGTGCTTGAACTGTCATTGTTCTAAGCGAAAACAAGCTTTCTTTTTTTAAAGGAAGCGAAGTAACACAAAGGATTTTCTTTTTAAAGAAATTATTGCAGCGTGTGCCTGGCTTCTGCAATCAAGTCTCTCCAATAAAGGAACTGACTTGCCCCGACACACCAATTACCTTGCAAAAAAACCCTGAAAAATCTATTCAGCTTCCACCAGCTGTTAGTTGTTAACACTGGTTGAAAGCAATCCCCCCCTCTGTTTTTTTAAAGGGAACAGCAATGAAAGGAGAAGCAACTTTTTTATTTTGAATTAACAGAACCACAATGTAATATGAAAAAACACACTCAAAAGAACAACTTCCACCAGACCTCAGATGCTCCCTGATTACTATATGATCTAGGATTTAATGCAAGCAGCTTCCAACAGGACTGCATGGCTATTGATAACATTTATGACAGTGTTGCTTATTTTTTAAAGGGGGGGGGGACAAGATCACAGAAAATGAGAAACAAAATCAGAAAAGCAGCAAAATCTGATTCTCCAGCGCCTGCATTTAAGAGATTCACAGGAGTAATGTAAATGGTTCACCTGCTGCCAGTTCTCTTCCAAGGATGGCAAAGCCGAGAAGTAACCGGTGTCGTGGACAAGCTGCAGTTCTTGGAATATACTATAACTAGCCAAAACATCCATGTTGTTGTTGCTGCTGCTTCTCCTGCTGCTTCTCCTGCTGAAAACAACAAACCCCGACCCTTTCCTTTTAGGTTTGTGTTTGCAATTTTGCGGTGGGCTTTTAGTTCTGTTCATTAAAAAGGGAAAGGGGGAAGAGGAGGGGGGGGAGAAGGACCGTTAAGAGCAATCAATCCAGCTGTGCTTGTCCTCTGTTTTGCTTTTGTTTGCTATATATATGCATATGCTGCTTTCACGGAAGGACCCAAAGCAGGAACAGGAGCGGAGGAAAGCGGGGGGAGGAAGGAGCCCCATCAACGACCCAGAGAGAGAAAGAGAGATAAGGGATAAATGCTCCCGAACGTGTACAGTACAAGCCGTCAGCCAGGCAGCCAGAGAGGAGGGGGGGACACTTCTTCTCCACTTGTAGTAAAAAAGCAATTGCCTTCCAGGGCTCTGTTGCTGACTCCAGCTCTTGCACCGGGGGAGGGGTGGGGATGCAAACTCACTGACACGAGACTGCCATCTATTTCTGCATTGCTGCTCGCTGCTGAATGCAATCTTTGCTCTTTATTTTTGGGAGGTTGCATTTTCTGCCTTGCGCGCGCGCGCTCCTGCCAGGCGCGCTCCCATACTTTCTTTTTTTCCGCTCCCTCCTCTCTCTCTCTCTCTCTCTCTCCCTCCCTCCCTCCTCCTCCCCAGCCCCTCCTCCCTGCGCGCAGCCGTGGGATCTTCAGAGGAAACTGTCCATTAAGGCAGCGCGTGACCATGTAAGGCAAGCGGGAGGAGGGCCGCGAGGGCCGCTCATGAAGTCACTGGCGCCCAATGGGGGCCCGGAGCGAGACGGCGGAGGCGGGGCTCGGCACGGAAGAGCCGCGGCGATTGGGCCGAGGGCTGGATCCGACGTCCGCCTTATAAGGCAGTGTAAGGGGAGCTATTTTTAGAGGGCTATATAAAGGAGCCGGAGCGGCTGGTGCGCGGCGGAGTTTGTTGGAGAGAGAGCGCGAGCGCGCCCGAGAAACCGTGCGCGGCGGCTCGGTCTCCGGCCCGTTTTCAAATGGGCTCCCGTGATCAGAGGGTCTTTGCATTGCAGCAGCCAACCAGCATTTTAAATATATATATATATTTTGCATGGCCAAGCGAAAAAAAAACCTATCCAGAACGGGAATAAATGAGAAAGCGGGAAACTCCCGGTTTTTCAATGAGATATTGGGGTAAAGGGGGCCGCACAAGTTCAGAGCTGCTTCCCATTTCCCACTTCTTTTTTTAAAAAAGAATCCAGAATCCCATGTGGAAAAGCAGGGGGAGAGATCGAGGAAAGCGTATTTATCCCGGGGGTTGGTGCTGTTCTGTGAACGCCGTTCGGGAAAGTTTCCGGCGGCTTTATTGCAAGCTTCACTTGCTGCAAAATGCGTGAATGAACTGGAGATTTAAAAGCGCGCGCGCACGCAAACGCGTTAAGTGTCTGCTGCCGTCCTATATATGCGCAATTGGGAGTAAGGCCCGTTGAAGTCCGAGGCGACTGGCTTCCGAGTAAGCATGCACAGGATCGGGCCCCCTCAAAGTCTGCAGACCTTGCAAGCCCTAGCAAAAGTTTGGGTGTTCGTGTCATTTCCAAGTCATGCTGTCGCGGAGTCACTCCTGGGTATAGCCTCTGCTCTGTCCTCTATTCCAAGTCTGCCCACCGAAAAGAGAAAGTCAGAAATGTTCTGTTGTGGGAGCATGTGCAAGAGGAGCCTGGTGCTTAGCGGCAGTTAGTGTCAGGTACTGGACTAGGGAGAAGAAAGCAGAGGATTAAAATCTGTGACAACACTGGGTGAATACGGGCATCTGAAAGCATTGGGCCCTTATACCAGAGCCCATCCACTTGCATATTTCCTTGCCTTGTGCAAAGCAGTTTTAAGTGAGTGTGTCAGGCTGAGTTTTTCCATAAATGGTTTCCCCAAGCTTTTCAGAGTGTGGTGGGAAAGGTAGTTTCACTTGGAAGAAATGCCAGAGCTAAGGATTTGCTGCATGCAAATGTGATTTTGTTGAGTGGCAAACAGACAAGTATGTGCTCCTTTCGGTCCATTTTTAAGGCTTGGCAGTAGCTCAGCTTCTCCAGCCAGAATCCAGATGTGTGGGTTTCCTCATCCCCTCTGCCTTTTCTGAGGATGGGAGAGTGGGGATGGGAGACTGTCACTTGTTGTAGATGCCACATAGGGACAGTGTTTTGTAACAGTAGCACTGCCCTTTCCTGTATCTATTATAAACAGCAGCCATGCAGAGAAGGAAAATTGCACGTCCTTGTTGAAATAGCTGCATGCTGTCTTTGCTGCACCCAGCGGAGGGTTTTAGCTTCTCAGTTTGGATGGGGCAGGGGAGGGTGAACCACAGTGAGGTTGCAAGAATGGGAGCAGCGCTGGCTGAGGCTATTGGTGGGAGTTGCAGTCCCAAACATCTGGAGAGCACCAGGTTGGCAAAGTGCTGAGATATTCAGAGGAAAAGAAGTTCCATTAAGCACGCATTTCATGACTTGGGATATGATCGTTTTGAATGCCAACAAGCAAGGAAAGAGTAGGCTAGTATTGAGTTGTCCCTACAGCATTGGGAAGGAAGGAAGGAAGAGCAGATGTTGTGGCATCCATTTAATAAGACATACTATCTAAAATCTATATCCTATTAAATAAACAAGACATAACCTCCTGGTCAAAGTAGGGTTTGCATACAAACAGATTAGCTCAGAATACTGTTTTCTGATCTAGAATAACGGGGGCACACAGTCCAAATTTTTGTCTGGATCTTTTGAAAAAATCTCCCCTACCTTTTCCAGCCCATTCTGGAGCTGAGCAAAAATTTCTCAAGACATTTTTCTGAGAAACAGATATTTGTCTCTTTCTGATTTCACCTAGAAATTTTGTGAATGCATTTCCCCCCCCTCCAAATATGCCCCATCATTTTTATTATAGCACATGTGTTGGCCACCATTCTTTCCTCCACGATCCATGCCCCAAGATGATGCTAGATCCACTGTGGAAGATGCACAATGGCCAGGCAACAGCAGAAAGACAGACAGAAAGAATATAATCTCGGTTGTGTGTGTGTGTGTGTGTGTGTGTGTGTGTGTGAAGTTTCTGTTTTTGAACACCCCCGGGGGGGGGGATTTACACTAGCCTTTGCTGAGCCAGTGTTTGCTCAGCCAGGGTAGGAGACTTAGCACCCACTGAGCCAGGAATCAGCTGGCTGAACTGGAGATTGGATCATCCTCGGCTGCTTATCTTACTGTGCACCTGCACTGACGTCTAGTATATTTCCAGGCCCAGCTGCTATTGTTAACATCAGCAACTTGACCCGTGGAGCAGAGCAGCAGCAAAAGCTTCCCGGAAACAGTATTGCTGCTGATTATTAGGAGTGGTGGGGTTGGGGCTGTGCAGATCACTGGTGGACCCAATCCAGCACTCCCATACACGCGTTCACACAGCCCTGACCTTGCCATCACTTCCCACTGTTGGCGTCCGTCTGTCTTGAGAGACAACGGAGTGTGCATCTAGGGGTGAAGTCGAACCTTTGTGTTAGCGCCAAAGTTACCTTCCCTTGGCGCAAGCCTGGGCAGTGTGTATGGAGGTCCTGGGCTGCCCAGGCAAAACAAAACAAAACACTATCAGCCTCTCTGATGTTGTCCAAAGGAAAGCAGAGCATTACATTTGGAACCAGCTTGGCTGCAGGAGTTGCCAGAAGGAGGTGTGTAAGACGCCACCCAACCGTTGTAGGGACTCCACTCCAAATATGTGAAGGATTTACTGATTAGCCTTTTCTACAGGACCGCCTCTCTTGCTATGCCCCGCGGAGGACCTTAAGGTCCACAAATAACAACATTCTGGAGATTCCGAGTCAGGTGGTTCGGAATCTAAGGTGGTTAGATTGGTTTTGACTAGGGCCAGGGCCTTTTCAGTACTGGCCCTGACTTGGTGGAATGCTCTTTCACAGGAGAATAGGGCCCTGCGGGATTTGTCATCTTTCTGCAGGGCCTACAAGACAGAGCTCTTCCGCCTGGCCTTTGGGTTGGATTCAGTCTGACCCCTGTGTTTTCCTCCCTTGTGGTTTTGACTTATGGATTACTTAAAATGAGCCTGCATTTTAAATTTAAATACTGTATTTTAATCTCTATTTTAATTCATTGTTTTCTTTTCTTTTATGTCTTATTGTAATTTTATTGGTGATAGCTGCCCTGAGCCCGGTTTTGACTGGGGAGGGTGGGGCATAAATAAAAATTTATTATTATTATTATTATCATTTATTTTCCCAAAGATGTTCCACAAGGCAGTGGAGGTTTAGGTTCAGAGTTTTCTTTCTCATACCGGTAGATGGGCTACCTTCCTAACTTGGCAAGCCCTGTCTGCCCCTCACTTCCCTTTAAGCAGCAACAATGAATACCCAATGCCTATTTTCTTGGTCTTTTTGCTGTCAGGCAAAGACCTTTAATTTTCCAAGAATTTTCGGTCTGAAAATCTTTTTGGTGATTTTTGTACTGATGTCATTCTCTGTTGCTGGTTTCACTCTGGTTTTGTTTTGGGTGGGTGTTATTTTGTTATTGGGTGTTATTTTGCATTACATTTTGTGCTTATGTTTATTTTTAAGGGGAATGAGGGGAAGCAAACAAGGGTGGGGGACAGAACAGTTTTCCCTACAAGAGTTACTATTGAATTTGAAAATAATTTGCATAAGATAGCTAATTTTAGCAGATGCATCTATGCCGGTTATTCCGCTGAATTCTTTAAAAGGTGAGCTTTCAATTTCTGCACTACACTAATACACCAATGCAAACTAAGCAGTGTAAACATGTAACTTCATGGCTAAGTTTTCATGTCAATTCGCTGTGAAAGTTCTGCTTGCTTCTCATAAAATGCCACAATTTAGATCTTTGCAGAAGCACCCCACATTAACTAATTTTCTCATTCTGTGAAACCTTCAGAATACTGAAGGAGACGGTAAGGTTCGCCAGATAATTCCTTGTAGCCCGATCCTAAATGCATCTACTCTGAAGTCCCGCTGATTTAATTGGGTTTGTATCAGTGCTGTTTTTCTAGAAAAAGAGGTGCTGAAACTCATCATCTCCCTCATTTTCTTAGAATGGCAATGGCACCCACCTGAGAGGTGCTGGAACTGAGTTGTGGCAAGTTCTCCCTGGAAAAAAAGCCCTGGTGGGTATGCAGTGATTAAAAGAGGTGCGTCCATACTTTAACAAATACCATCATGAAGATTCCACAAGAGCTCTGGGCAATTTGTTTTCCTTGACCAATTTTTATTTTTGGACTTGGTGAATCTCTCCAGCATAAAGGAGTTCCATATACATAGAGCAGCTACAGTACCGTGTTTCTCATATTATAAGACATGTCTTATATTTATTTTTCCCTCAAAAAAACACACTATGGCTTATTTTCAAGGGATGTCTTATTTTTTTCCTCCTCCTCCTGCCGCGGCCGGCATTGCTGCTGCGCCTATCACTATGTCTTATTTTCGGGGTATGGCTTTTATTCCTTGAATGCTTAAAATCCTGCTATGGCTTATTTTATGGGTATGTCTTAAAATATGAGAAACAGGGTACTAAGAAAAAGAAAAGCCTTTCTCAAATGACCTCATTTGGCAGATGCTAAAAGAGAGGGCCTTTTTGCTGGTGGCACTAAGTTTCTTCTTGGGTAAGACATCTGCAAAATGTTGAGGCATGCCAAAAGAGCTTCAGAAATGTCATTGGATGTTTTCACAGGTCCCTAATTATAACCACCTATTGTCTTAAGTACAGGTAAAAAGGTAAAGGATGGTTAAGTCCAGTCAGAGGCGACTACGGAGTGTGGCACTCATCTCACTTTTCAGGCCGAGGGAGCTGGCATTTGTCCACAGACAGCTTTCTGGGTCATGTGGCCAGCATAACTAAATCATTTCTGGTGCAATGGGACACCATCACGGAAGCCAGAGCACATGGAAATACCATTTGCCTCCCCACCGCAGTGGTACTTATTTATCTACTTGCACTGGCCTGCTTTTGAACTGCTAGGTTGGCAGGAGCTGGGATAGAGCAATGGGAGCTCCACACCGTCGTAGGGATTCAAACCACCAACCTTCCGATCAGCAAGCCCAAGAGGCTCAGTGGTTTAGACCACAGCGCCACCCGTGTCCCTACTGTCTTAAGTATGCACAATTCTGTTACGTGAAATGAGAATCGGGCCTTATAAATGTATTCCTTTCTTTAATGAAGCCTCTACTGTATTTATTCCAGGAGAAGGTATTCTACCTCCCTGGATTTGGTCTGAACAGACAACTAAAATCTCCACAAACAGTACATTGCAATAAAAGGCACAATTTCCTTTCCTGGAACCAAGGCCTTTTTTTCAGGTCCTTGAAGTCCCTCTAATTTCCTCTTGTTTTGATAGCTTCCTCCTCAACCTCTCACCTTCTTGTGAAACTCACCCCCCCTCCACATTCCCTAAGTGACATTTTTTTTATTGAGAGAAACTATCTTCTTTCCCCTTAACCCTGAGGTATTTTACTGATGTGCTGGACACTCTTTTGCAGTAGCTTTTCTACAACGCTCTCTTAAACCTATTTCAAATACAAGCAACCACCCCCACCCCAGCTTATAAGAAACAGGAAAGGAAAAGAAATACCATAGGAATTTGCCTTCTATCATTTCATCACTTGAGGTGTTAAAGAAGGAGAGGGAAAGGAGCCCCACAAGAAACCTAGTTTTCTAGGGCAAGGAAATCCTTGCAGGCCCATATTTTTAACCTTCCGCTTTTTAATTGAAGGGAGGTCTCTGAGGTATTCCTCTTTTAACGTGCTTTTGCTCGCTAAGCCTTTCTGTCCTTGTACCAATCCACAGAAAGTAGTTTGTACAGCCAAGAATTTATGTTAGCTCCTCATTCTGCTTCAGAGAGTGTTCCCAAAAATCTGATATTCCTGGAAGATTGCTTGGCTTTGGGCTGATACTCTACTAGGGCCAACGCACATGGCTGCTTACAGGCATGGTGGCCTTGTGAAGTCAGCGGAGTTTTGCAATTTAGGATGAGATTCACAAACTGGTCACCATGGTCAAATGACTGACCTTCTGTGTCAGGGATGAGCCAGAGGTTTCAAGTTGCCCAGAGGGAGAGACTTAGGGTTGGAGGAAGGAAGAGGTGTGCCCGAGGGCAAGAAGGAGGAGAGAGTTATTGAAGTCAGTGTAGAGGAACAAGAGACAGGGAGTTCACAGGAGCAACAAGGGTTAAGTTCCAGTTCAGAATGGGGGGGGGAGGTTTAAGCCAGCTCTAGCGAGGGGTGTAGAGAAGAGGAGGGGCAAAAGACGGAGCGGGAGAATTCGCCATTTTCTGGCTTGCTGAAAGGGTAAACACAGACCTCGGGCAGAGATCTGAACTGAGTGACTCTGATGAATGATCATTACGTGCTAATGACTGGTTGTAAATACTGTAAATAAAGGCTATAAAAACGTCAGGAGACTCTCCTGGTGGTTGTGTGAAGAGAGGAAGCCTGTCAGCCCTGACATTCTGCTTGTGTCCAAAAATATATATGGAGCAGTTCCTTTTCCTGTTCTCCTATATACAGTGGTACCTCTACTTACGAATAACTCTACTTACGAATGTTTCTACTTACGAATGGAGCTCCGTCCGCCATCTTGGGTGCGGTTTAGATAGGATTTTTTCTACTTATGAATTTTTAGATAGGGTTGATTCAACTTACGAATTTTTTCTCCCAATGCATTCCTATGGGATTCAACTTACAATTTTTTTCGACTTACAAATGTGCGTTCGGAACGTATTAAATTCGTAAGTAGAGGTACCACTGTACTTATTTTTCATTCATTCATTCATTTGTATAGTAAGCTTAAATTCTGTTCCACCTTCAAGGGTGTGTGTAGATCTAGATGAGAAATATCACAAAGTATCTGCTTCCTTATTCAGGAAAACACAAGTTTGCATGGGCCTCGAGTACTACCAGTGATGGCATTATTTGGGGGTTACCAATTATGACATTGTATCCCACATCACTGCAGGCGTGAGGCCTCATCCAAACCCATGGGTGAGAGAAAGCTTGTCAATATTTTGGGGTGCCTATTACGATGTCTAAAACCTACAGTAACGAGTCAACAAAAAAAGTCAAACACAACTAAGGGATAGCATTTTGGCTTAGTTAGCTACATGAAATCTTGTGCCTAGATGACCCTCATGGTTCCTTCCAAGTCTACAATTCTATGATTCTATGGGCATACCACTTCAGAATGAAGGTCGCTTACAAAAATAACTTTTACACTGTAGTCCTAAGCTCCCTTTTCATGGAAATTAACTGCTATTCTTTACAGTACTCCATTTTTCAGCTATTACCATAAGGGACACTGAAGCCAATGTCTTATGAATGTAAGTGTGAAATATTTCTGTAAAGGGTGGTGGTGCTTGTTTTGTGTGTGTGTGTGTGTTATATCTTGAAAATTGAGTTTGAGAAGGGTAGTATCTTAGCTATCATCTACATGCTTAGAACATTCTGAAGTCGCCCTATCTTTTGAATGCATAGTTATAGCTTTCTAAAAGAAGGCTGATCGCCGAAGAATTGATGCTTTTGAATTATGGTGCTGGAGGAGACTCTTGAGAGTCCCATGTACTGCAAGAAGATCAAACTTATCCATTCTTAAGGAAATCAGCCCTGAGTCCTCAATGGAAGGACAGATCGTGAAGCTGAGGCTCCAACACTTTGGCCACCTTCTCTTTGGAAGCCTTCATGCTCACACATTTGTGCTAAGCCATGGTTTGGCATAGCATGACATGCAAACTCAGTCACTTTGTTCCTTGTCAGCCTATGGACTAGAGAGGTTTCTTGAGAAACATGGTTTCAGACAACCTTGTTGGGGTTTTGCCCTAAACATGAATGAAGGAAATTTTAAAAATACAGCCATACGGCTGGAATCTGCCAGAGTCTTGTTACCAAACTGTCTCTACATCCTTGGGGATTTCTCTTCTCTTCTGTTCCTGATAACAAGCTGTTGAAGAGATGACTCCTGAGTATACCAGAGATTTAATAAGGAAATGCTCTGAGAGTGGCAGCCTTTAATGACATGACAAGGCTCAGTTTTGGATCACTGGCGGCTGCTTAGGAATCAACCTGGTTTTGCGGTACAACTTGAGAGGAGCGCTGAAGCCATGCCATGCTTATTTTGATGTATGAAGCTGTCCTGTCTTCTGGCGTAGGTGAAATCCCATCTGCTTAGACCCCTCAGCCTTCTTCAACATTGCAGGTGGAATATGTCTCACGCTGAAAGATGTTTGTGTGTGCTCAGGCTCCCAACATCTCACCGGAAAGCTCCTGCGCCTCGCAGAGGAGTTTTGAGGAGAGCAAGGAAGGAAGACGTGATACACACGTTGGCAGTTTAGACTTAGATGCCACCTTCCCACCTTCCTTCATTTCCTTCTGCTTTTTAATGTGACTTTAATGCACTAAAACCATCAAAATTAGTGCACAAATAGTGATCTGAATTCTGTGCCAACTTTACAACCCACAAAAGTTATGGGAGGAAAGGGAAAAGTGGGTCTATATAGTTTTGAGTAATTTATTATACTGCTTCCACTAGCCTGTGGAACAGGAATGTAGGGCACTGTGAAGCCCCCATCCTTTTTTCCTTCCCTCATGCAGTCCCCAGCTTCTGAGATTTCTTTGCCAGGGGTAGGCAACCTAAGGCCCAATCGCCGCCTCAATCCTGCCTGCGGACAGTCCGGGAATCAGCGTGTTTTTACATGAGTAGAATGTGTGCTTTTATTTAAAATACATCTCTGGGTTATTTGTGGGGCCTGCCTGGTGTTTTTACATGAGTAGAATGTGTGCTTTTATTTAAAATGCATCTCTGGGTTATTTGTGGGGCATAGGGAATTTGTTCATCCCCCCCCCCAAAAAAATATTGTCTGGCCTACCACATGGTCTGAGGGATGGTGGACCGGCCCACGGTTGGAAAAGGTTGCTGACCCCTGCATTAGTCAGGACATTTTCAAGCCCATTTTCATAGCCATTTGGGCTAGTAACATCCTTTTAAAAAAAAGAATTCAGCTTTCATATGAACTAGCCTTCATCATTTCTGCTGGAGGACTACAACCATCTTTTCTTGGTTTTGAAGTTATTTTCCTTGATCTGTTCTACAAACTTTCTTACAAACTACCACAAACAATGTAAACAGAAAGGTCCATTTATACAATTTTCTTCACTGAGGGGGATATGACTGTCACAGGGACCGTAGGATTTCATGGAATAAGAGGCAGTTCTTTGTATTTCCTCTTTGTGCAAGGAAATTCAAAGTGTATTTTTCCCCCGAAATGAAGGCATTTGTTGGAAAGAACAGATGTACAATTGGAGTTTCAGTCTCTCTCTCTCTGTGTGTGTGTGTGTGTGCGTGCACCTTTAGGAAGCATGGGTTGCTATTAAGACACTGACATAACAGAATGTGTATTGAGCACATGTATCTGCTTATGCGCAGACCTCCCATTACCCATCGCCACTCCCTATGCACAAGTGTGGGCAGAAGGAGAATAGTGTACCTTTACCTATGTTGCAAGTGGACAGGGCCCATGTAATATAATGCTTGTGTGCATTTTATTAAGACTCTGTGGATTCCACACACACACACACACACACACACACACACACACACACACACCCCGCAGAGAGACATGTGGAAAAGAGATGGACCAGTGGGTTCACCCCCAGTCTCCCCACTGCATAATGGTAATGGAGTGGGGCGCAAAAACAGGGCTAAAGATTGACCCCACTTGTCTGTTTTGCTCACCGGAATGAAGATGCTTCTGTGCAAAAAGGGATGCAATGTCACAATAATTGAGATGGTTTGCCACGAAAATAAAATGAATGGCCGTTTCTTTAAGTTCACACTTAAAATGGGTTTGTTCTTTTTTTAAAAAATGGTCGATTTCAGAATAGAGAGTTGAATTTTTCGATTGGGATTCATTCATTCTGAAATTCAGCCATGATACTTAAGGCAGGGGGGTTGTGCATTTCAGCAGCAGCTCTTAATTCATTTGTGCACCTTAATCATTCATGATTCTGCTAGAAACCCAGCATTTGCTCAGCATATCTGTGTGTGGCTTGTGAGTATAAATCTTTCCCGAGCTTAGATTTCATCCTGGTATGACTTGTAAGAACACAGACACAAATAAAAAGCTGTAATGTTGAAAACAGCCCTTTAAGATCAGACTATTGAAAGATCACAAAATCCTTCCATGACTAATGTTCAGGGAACTATTTGATGAGCTATCAATGAGAATATAATAGCAAGGTGCTTTGTTTTTATTATCGAAAAGCTTTCATTATATATTGGAACTCATGCTATTATTTGTCCTTGACTAACCCAACGATGGACAGTTTGCACGGCAGCCCTATCTGGTTCTGACTGTGATTGACAGCACTGGTTTTACCTCTGACAAATGAAAAGAAAACTCTCATAGCATTGAGCTTTATTTCTTAATTGGGTAGCAAGAGCTGCTTGACCTTTATAAACACTTAAATATCTATCTATATATATAAAAATGTAGGCATTGCACGCGTAGAGAAATAAAACATCGCAAACATCACAATAAAAAAAACCCCAAACCACATCCTACATTCAAAACACCTACGGTACTCCAAATTTTAAAAATCCAAACAACCAAAATAAAAAACCAAAAACCACAAAACACACAATGCCCAAATCATAAAATACCCACCAAAATAAATGACAACCCCCCCCCAAAATTAAACAATAATAACTTCTGCTTCTCATGTTCTTATTTCAAAAAAAATTTGATCTAAATACAGTACATAAAAATGTATGGGTCAATGTATGGAGATATAGGGGGGAGGGGACAACACTCCCCAGGGACAACAGAGGGCTCAGACAGGGGGGTGGGGGAGGAAGGGGCTCAGTAGCTCATGGGTTGGGACAGAGTGGGGGCAGTCACATGGATGTGCCGCTGGGGGGGGAAGGGGGCTTGATAGCTCATGAGTCGGGACAGTCACAGGGATGAACCAGGGGGTGGGAGGAGGAGGAGGCAGGATAAGTAATGTGTCCGGACAGAGTGGGGGGAATCACAGGAAAGAACCACAGCAACCCAAATGTCCACCACCCAAATGTCCCCCTGGACTCAGGCATGGGCACCACCCCCTTTCAGCGGTTGAGTCCCTGGATTCCTTTAACGGAAACCCTTCACATAGGGATGGCGAGAGCATTCCCCCAACCCTATCACCTGAACCAGAGCCTATCTGCAACATTACAAGTTGTGACGATTTGCTAAGCGGCAGGTGAAACCCAAATGGCAACAGCCAATCAGCCAAGTGGGGGAAATTCCTGCTGTGCCCCTGTCCCAACGACAGATGATACACAATGGTATAGCAAGGTTAAGCGCAACAAGCCCTAAATGTAGGGAGAGGTGGGCGGGTGTTCCGAATGCACGAGCTGAAAGAGGAAGCTCTGGGTCATGTGCATGAGCATACATAGGTCCCTCGGTCCGTTTGGACTGCACCCCATTGGCCAGATTGAACCCAACATCGAGGGACCTTCCAATCGGGTGTTGCGGTGATCCCAGAGTTCCCTGTTAAAGGGGTCTTGAGGGGAGGCATTGGCCATACACCGAGAGGTTGTCATTGCTCTCCCTAGTGTCGGTGGCGAAACAGGGGGCGGGCTTTCTGCTTGAACATATGTTCTCCAGAGCCAGCCCAATCCCCACACATTCTGGATAACCCTGAAGTCTCTCAGATCCCCAGCTGGGGACTGGGAAGGATAAACGCCCAATGCCTGAGCCAAGGTCTCCCTACACCTGGAACTTAATAAAGTTGTGGCCAATTTTAATCCCATAGCATGTTGTCTTGAGTCATTATTCAGCTCGGGGGTCACTTGGGGTTGGGGGGGGGCTCCACCTGTCCACGCAACTCGTGGGGTGCACCAGTGTTGCATAGAACAGTACTTGAAGAAGTCCCATTCATTCATTCATTCATTCATTCATTGATTCATTCATTCACAGAATGTAGATTGTTATCCCAACCCCTTATTCCTGATGTAGATCTTCACTCCCCATTTCTTCCATAGTGGGGAGGGGGCGCCATTTTGTGGTTCGCCTCAGGTGCCAAAATGTCTTGGGGGGGGGGCTATTTGAAGAGGGCTAGGCTTTCTACCACAGGCAATCTTGGCTGATTTCCCCCCTTACCTAACAAGTGAGATTGAATCAGGCCTTTAATAGCCCAGGGTTATGTTAATATTTCTGATACCTAAAATAAAGGAATGCATCCATTTTAGCTAAAGGAAACCTTTCAGGAACAAGGCACCTGCCAAATATGGCAGGCTTTTATGATTGTTTCTGCAGTAGGGAATGGGTAGTTAATTACCATGTGCCACTCTTGTTAACCTCTACAGAAAAGTATCATTATAACTGATTAATGGAAAGCGCTTTTGGGCACATCTGAAAGAGAAGTTTCTTCAGAGCCATGTTGCATTATCTTCATGAGCACTACCAATTCTGCACAAATGCTGTTAGTGTTCATTTGAATATTGTTTTAGCCGGGCCGGTTGAATAAATATTTCAAACTAGGGTCTCACAAAATTTGCCTGATCGCACATGGAAAACAGAAAAACAAATTCCATTACAAATCCACAGCTTCTATGCTCCATGTTCATATGTATCCCTGTGTGTGTGTTATTGGACCTTTCACTAGCACCCATCCAGTAATAACTTAACTGGAAGAGTATCTGTGGTAAAGCATACAACAGTTAGCCTAGCTCAAGGGGTCCCCAAACTAAGGCCCGGGGGCCAGATGCGGCCCAATCACCTTCTCAATCCAGCCCGCGGACGGTCCGGGAATCAGCATGTTTTTACATGAGTAGAATGTGTCCTTTTATTTAAAATGCATCTCTGGGTTATTTGTGGGGCATAGGAATTCGTTCATATTTCCCCCCAAAATATAGTCTGGCCCCCCACAAGGCCTGTGGGACAGTGGACCGGCCCCCTGCGGAAAAAAGTTTGCTGACCCCTGGCCTAGCCCTATGTGATATCATGAAATTATAACAATTCTACCTAATCACACTGTTTTGGGTTTTTTTTAAGGGGAATTGCAATCCTTAAATGGATATCTAACTACCGTAGAACTATTTTGGAAGTTTTAGTTGTGCCTTCCTTTAATTCCTGCCCCTTTCCTACCCCACCCCAACCCCCAACAGAGGGGAAAAAATCTTGTTTGCTTTTGTGGACACCGTTTCCAGCCTTTTTTGTGTTATCTAGGAATTCAACAGATGTGCAAGAGGCTGAGTGGGCATATTAACTACACTACAAATGGAGCCACAGATTCAGGCTGGATTAATGTGGTGCTCAAATTACAACTGTCTTTTTTTCCTTCTTTTTAAGTAGAGATATAAAGAAGTAACATTCACTGAATAATAAGAGAACCTGTAAATAATATAGCAGAGTTAAGTGATTTCTCATACGTGTTCTCTGCTGGGGAAATGAATTTTGAAAGCAAAAGGGACAAGATAGCACATTCTTTTGCAAACATACCCCCCAACATTTCTCCGATAAAAATAGGGACGTCCCATTCCATAATGATAGTTTTACTATTTATACCCCACATGTCCTGCTAGATCGCCCGAGCCACTCTGGGCAGCTGCTTCCAACATATATAAAAGCATAATAAACATTAAAAATTAAAAGACCTTCCATATATAGGATTGCCTTCAGACGGCTTGGAGGTCGGAAAACTCCATACCCTCCAACATTTCTCCAGTGAAAATAGGGCCATCCTTAGGAAAAGCGAGACCTTCTAAGATCAAATCAGGAACCAGAATGGCTTCTCTAAATCAGGGACGCCCCTGGAAAGCAGAGACACTTGGAGGGTCTGCACAAAGTGTGTTTATTTATTTCCTCCCTAAATTGTTGGTACCAGTTTAAAATTGCATTTCGGAGTATTTTGAATCCTTGCACTGTCATGATAACAATAGACTATATCAGGCATCCCCAAACTGTGGCCCTCCAGATGTTTTGGCCTACAACTCCCATGATCCCTAGCTAACAGGACCAGTGGTCAGGGGTGATGGGAATTGTAGTCCAAAACATCTGGAGGGCTGAAGTTTGGAGATGCCTGGACTATATGGTTCACAAAGGAGGAAATCCACAATAGCTTGTCCCATAAATTTCGTTTTGTGAAAATTTGGTATTGATACTGCCAAAGGGAGGTTTATACATCCTGTCCTTCGAGAATTTCAGAGTGACTTATATGGGGTTTTATTTTCACTTTAAATAAGCCATGGCAGAGGGGGCACGATTTTTTTATTTTGGTAAAGAAGCAGAAAGGGAGGCAGTGATGGTTTACAACATATTCAAAGGTAGATTATTGGATGTGTTTAGGAGCAAGGCCGTAGTCTTGTGCACACTGACTTAGAAGTGGACTTTTTAATAGTTATTATTATTATTATTATTATTATTATTATTATTATTATTATTATTATTGCAGTTTTGCTAAGGAGGGGGAGACAGTTTTCCTAAGGAGTAATCACATGTGTCCTGATATTTACGGTATATTAGGTTAAGAGTTAGAGTGCCTCCAGATTGAGGTTTATGATGAAATCGGTGCTGCTCATGTACACGTTTAAAAAATGTTCATATGATGTCATCATCAAAATACCAGCCTGTACTTTTTAAATTTTGATTGCTTCTTACTGTGGTCTACTACCGTAAGACCCCTAGATCAGGGGTCAACAAATTAAGGCCCGGGGGCCGGATGCGGTCCACCGGGCTCGTTAATCCGGCCCACAAATCTTGTGGAACCTGCCGCCCACTCAGTCAGTCCCCGTGCTAAACCGGCGTGGCGAGGCGGCTTCGCCACGTGGGGACTGACTTCTGCGATGCTGGCGTGGCTTCGGATTGGCTGCAGGAAGCCACAGAATGACACCTCTGGGTGGGTGGCGACACTGGCGCAGCTTCGGATTGGCCGCAGAAAGCTCTTGCAGCCAATCCAAAGCCGTGGATGCCTCTGGGCGATGCCCCTTCTTTCCTGCTGAGACGACCGCGTATGGCCAAGATCCGAGAGGGAGGAAGTGGTGGCAGTGGCCAAGGTAGAGGACAACGACGACGCTGCCAAAGACGAGGCTGTGGCGGCTGCGCCATGAGTGGCGCCAGTGGGGGTCCTTTCAGGAGAGGGGGGTCCTTTCAGGAGGGGGTGCTTTCGGGAGAGGGTGGGTCCAGCCCCCCAAGGTCTGAGGGACAGTGGACCGGCCCCCTTCCGAAAAAATTTGCTGACCCCTGCCTTAGATCTTTTTCACATGTACTACTGGCAAACCAAGTGTCCCCCATCTTGTATTTCTGCAGCGCGTTCTTCCTGCCTAAGTGCAGAATCTTACATTTCTCATTTTTGTTAGTTTGGGCCCAGTTCTCCAATCTGTTGAAGTCGTATTGAATCCCAATTCTGTCTTCTGCGGCATTTGCTACCCCTCCCAGTGTCATCTGCAAATTTGGTGAGCACCCCCTCAATTCCTTCATCCTATGAGTCATTTATAAAGACATTGAACCCAGGACAGAACCAAGCAGCACCCCATTTGTCACTTTTCCCCAGGATGACAAGGAACAATTAATGAGTACTCTTTGGGTTTGGCCAGTTGACCAGCTACAAATTCACCTAACAGTTACCTCGTTCAACCCACATTTTACCAGCTTTTTGCTGCTTTGAGCTTTCTTGGCAAATGCTAACAGCCCCCCCCCCATCACTATTCACAACCCCATATGCAGATTTTCTTTTCCTTCTATATTACCTAGAATAATCTCCAATCACACTTCCCTAATTAACTACAAAACTATAACAGCATGTGGGGGGGGGCTGTTTCTACCCCCAGGGAGCATTCAACCACTCTTCCAAAATTATACTATCACCATTCTGAAATGGCTTTCCTGTTTATTTAGAGAAGTAGTTTGCTGCTGTAAAAGCCACACTTTGAGAATCTCACATCCAGAATGGAAAGTGATCCCTTATAATCGAGTGTGCAAATATCTGGTGGGGTTATTTTTAAAGGGCAGCACCTACATTATCCCTTCAAATCAATATCTGACAGCTGCTATGGGGACGGCTGTTGCCATGGGTTACGGAAAGGCACATGGCAACAATGGCTTGTAACGTCACATCCTCCACAGAGATGGTGTCTCTCAGGAGAGCTGACCTTTTCTTTTCCCCTTCCCCCTCCCCACCCCATTAGTGTATACTTATAGATTCACAGTATCATAGAATTGCCCTGCTACACATTAAATTCACAAGCAGGTATATTATGGCAGCGGTTGCAAATGATAGCTCCTTGTTTCTTGTAATTAAAGTCAGCACAATACTCTTATTTACTTCTAATCTAGTGGAACATTTTAAAATTAGAGCGCCATAAACAAGCAACCTACACATGTTGTCTTGTGCCTGAACTGTGAGTTTGCCTTTTAGGGGGTGGGAAGTGTAAAGACAAATGAAAGCCAGAGTCAGGTGAGGGTGGTATTTAGTATGCCAACAATCACCACCAACTTTTAATTTACCTTACAGTAATAACACATGACAGCTGCCTTTTACCAAGGGTCCTGTGAATTCTCCTTCGCTTCCTCCATGGGCTGTATTTATTGATGCAATCAATAATTCAGAGAAATCTTATTTTAAAATACCTAGAGCGGAATTTTGCCCAGAGGTTTTTCCAAAGGAAACCTCATCGCTGACAAGGCAGTATGGCGAAAAACCCACAGGCTGACATGTACAAACAAATATTAAATTCGCCCTGATGATATTTGTTCCTCCAAGTCCTACTGTCTAAGAAGAAGTCATTTTAAGCTGCAGTCCTGCAAACACTTTCCCTGGGAATCAGGGAAATCAAAAGGACTTGATTCTGTAGACATGTATGGAATTGCAACATTAGGAATAAGCAGCAGACAGTTTTGTGGAACCTTAAGATGTTTCAAAGTTGTTTTTGCTGCAACAGAGTACAGACTAACACTTTTGGAAACTGTTAAGAATGTTAGCAAAATAATCACTTATGAACTACAATGGGGACAGTCTCTGCCAGTCGAAGCTACTGATCCAATGTGTGCAATTTGTGTAGAGCTTCATCCCATGTGCTCTGTAGAGTTTTCATCTCTCCTGCCATTCACACTGCACCATCTCACTTCTGAGCTATCAGCAGCCATGTCACGGCGATGTGGATTACCAGTGATAATTGAGAACAAAATGTAAATTGGTTAAGATGATTAATCGGGTCCTCCCTGCAAGAGAGGGCACGCGTTGCGGTGGGCCCGACAACCAGGACTAGGTGCTGGGGCAGGGACAATTGGAGCAGCCACAACACCCTATTGGTGGTCCATCTGCGGGGTACAATTGGGCATGTCAGTCAAAGGAGGCAGATGGACCACCTATATAACCCCTGCCCGAGCCATTGAGAGGCTTCTTCTCCAGCTTCATGCATCGGAACACCCGCCCACCACTCCCTGATTTTAGGGCTTGCGCTTCACCTTGCTATGCCGCCGTGTGTCACCTGTCATTGGGACAGGGGCACAGCAGGAATTTTCCCCACTTGGCTGATTGGCTGTTGCCACTTGGGTTTTGCCTGCTGCTTAGCAATTCGTCACAACTTGTAAGGTTGGCAAAATAAAAAAATTCCTTCAGTAGCACCTTAAAGACCAACTAAGTTTTTATTTTGGTATGAGCTTTCGTGTGCATGCACACTTCTTCAGATACACTTGAAACAGAAGTGTCAGACCCTTATATATATATACAGAGGGTGGTGGGGGTGGGTGGGAATGGGTGATGGGCTGTTGGGAGTGGTAAACCTGTAGATGGCTGTTAACGACTGCTGATGACTGCAATTAGTCCGGGGGGGGGAAAGCAAGGACTGAGGCGCTAAAGAAAGCTTGATCATGCATAATGAGATAAGAATCCGATGTCTTTATTCATCCCAGGTGGCTCCATGGTTTTAAGCTTGGTAATGAGTTCCAATTCAGCAACTTCTCTTTCCAGTCTGTTCCTGAAATTTCTCTGTAACAAAACAGCTGCTTTGAGATCTTATATAGAATGTCCTGGGAGACCAACGCAGCTACCTACCTGTAAGGTTGGCAGATAGGCTCTGGTTCACACTGATAGGGGAGGAATGAGCCCTTACCACCCTATCCCCAGGTATTTCTCCTAAAGGAATCCATTGGACTACTGGTTGGTATCCCCCCCAAGCGGGGTGTGCCCTCGCCATAGTTCTGGGCACACATGGGGGAATCAGGACTTGCCGGTCGTCAGGTACCCCGTCCCAGGTGTGTACCTGGCTGCTGACTCAAGGTGCGTCCTAAGTCAGCGCTACTCTAGGTAGCTTTGGAGCCTATGCAACCACTCACTTGATTTGTAATCAATAAGGTTGTGGCCTAAATTCTGCCAAAAACCAAACCAAAAATCTGAGTCATAGAATCATAGAGTTGGAAGAGACCACAAGGGCCATCCAGTCCAACCCCCTGCCAAGCAGGAAACACCATCAAAGCATTCCTGACATATGCCTGTCAAGCCTCTGCTTAAAGACCTAAATTCTGAATTCATTTCTAGGCCCGGGTTACAGGGACTCCACACACAGATGTCAACTGGGAGAGCATTGAGCAATGTGTGATGTAAAACAATGACCCATCATTGACCTTTGTACCCCAAATCATGTCAAACCGCAAGCAAGCTTTCACACTACGATTCTCTTTTCCTCCTGGAGTTTTTCTTACACTCATCTTCATCTCCTCGCTACTGGTTATATAAAACAAATGTGCATATCAAAATGGCAACAACAGATTAAATGGGCATTTTGAAAAGATGGGTTATTGGTTTGCATTGCTATAGGTTTTGGGTGTCAGAGTTCATGGGTGCAAGGCACCCATACTTCCTAGATTTAGTAAATGTTAGTTTTTAACCAATATTTGGAGTACTAAAAGAAGGTGCCGAACGTTTGATTTAGCAGTGTCAAAATACAGGCTAAGCTTGTTTTTTCCCTGACCAGGGTATTGCCTGGAGATTAAGCCATTAAGAAACAAAGACAGAGTCATGACCCACCAAGATGGGCCAACAGCAAAGTAGAAGCTGTGCCAGCCGCAAACAGGGGAGAGTTAGTAAGACAAAAGATGTGGGGTTGTGATCCACATCTGAGGGCACCAGTCTAGGGAAAGTTGCCTTAGAGCAGGGTTTGCCAAACTTGGGTCTCCAGCGGCTTTTGGACTACAATTCCCATCATCCCTGACCATTGGTCCTGCTAGCTAAGGATGATGGAAATTGTTTGGCCGGAGACGCAAATTCAGCAAACCCTGCCTCAGAGCATTCACAGCACTTCATAAACATAGTAGTAAGCGTCATGACAACCTTGTAATATAGGCTGCTATTACAGTATAAGCCCCATATTATTAGTGGTTGAGGTTGTGCCATTGTGGTTGGCCTTTGACAAGACTATTTATGGCAGGGCTGAGATTTCTGCCAGGCGTTTCCCACGGCTGATGCACTTATCCACTAGGCTGTACTAACTCTATCAAACCACCCAAAAGAATTCAGAAAAATACTATGAGAATTAACATTCACCCAGTCAGCTAAGGAACCATATGTACGCTATTGCTTTCCCTATACAGGGAAGGGAATACAGTCTTTGTAGTTCCAACTTATGGCATCTTGTGAGTTCATATTTCTCTTCCCAAGTTCTTATAGTTTCTACCTGCTGCCCTGCACAGAGAGGTTTTGGGAGGGAAATTAGGAAGTCGCAACTTAAAAGTGTTTTCTGCATTTTTTTAAAAAAAGATGCTTATTTATTCTGAGCATTATTTGTTTATTATGATGGGCCTTTATTGGCGTGTTCTCTAATATACTACAGTCATGATCCAACAGTAGTTAAGAAGTTTTAAGCCTGGTTCATTCCACCGGGAGAGATTTCAGCATTTGCTTAACTCGCTTATCGAAATCGGACTTAGAAGGAGTGCTGCTCGCCCCTGGCAAACACCTTCTCCCTTCCTAGCTGCTTTATATTATTTTAATATGGGGCTTCTACTGAAGGACCGGTGGGATAAGGCTTTTATAATAAAATAATATATAAAAGTGAGGACGAAATCCTTAGCATATTATAGCAGCTAGTACACTGACATTAATATTGCTAAAACCCAGATCTCTCCAATATATTTATACGGTTTGCAGGCCTGCCATCAACGGTTTGACTGTTGCAATGGGCCCATCATTCAAGAAACTCTTAAAAGAACGTGTCTAAACTTTCTGATGTTCACATTCAGTTACAACTAAATAAAATGCAGAGCCTTGGTGAGATGCCGTTTTACGGCAATTCAAAAGGAAACAGCTGTAAACTTCCTCAAGAATACAGGTTCCTCTGTTGTATCTGCCTATCCTGTTACATAGCCAAGCACCATAGTTTTCTAAGCTGTCCAGTTGTAAATCAAATTGCTTTATGTTTAGAACAGTATTTAACAACACACACCATGAACACTTTAAAGTTAACATTTTGCATTCATAGTGATTATTAGCACCATATTGTATTTCAATTACTACAAGATAGGTCTTGGTAATAAACAGTGGCAATAATATTCACATTAAGCCAATAAAAAAAAGCATCTGCAATGTGCAACGTATAAGAGCTGTTATCACAGCATAATTTGATGGCACCATACAATGAATTATCAGCATGGTTAAAGGGAAGATTCTGGCAGCAAGTGGTATATTTTGGTCCTGATCATCAGGCCGTTGAGTCTGTAACCCTTATTTTCACTAATTTATCCTCACGCAAAAGAATATCATAGCCTATGCGAGATACAAAAGGAGTGCTAAGTCATTAAAGCATGATTTATAGCTGGGTTCTATGCATGCCGACCCAGAGGTCCCACAGAGTACAATAAGACTTCCTCCCAGGTAAATGTGCGCATAGGACAGCACCCCTAGGAATGTGCAGAGCAAACCAGAAAGTGGTTCATTTCAATGTAGCTCAAGTCATTCAAAATATATCTACCAAGCATGAGCTGAAGGCAGACAATGGCTCACCAATGGCCAGTTTTGCCTTATGAGCTCCTGGAATTTTGCAAAGCCAAGTCAGATCACTTTTGTGGCAAGGAGTTCCATTGCTCAGCTCCCCTCTAGCTAAGTAAAGACATATTGTGACCTGGCCTCCCCATTTTGTATTTTTCCATTCCCACATGTCTCTCAAAGTATTTTTTTTTATCCATTTCAATTCCCAGTTAGTTACCCCCACTATTAGCTAATTATTATTAACATGTTTTGTAGGGGGTTGGACTAGATGACACTCAGAGTCCCATCCAACTGTACAATTCTATGATTCTATGATCTCCCTTTCTTTATACATTGGTACCTCGGTTTATGAACTTAATCCGTTCTGGAAGTCCGTTCTTAAACCAAAACCGTTCTTAAACCGAGGTGTGCTTTCCCTACTGGTCCATTTCCAGCCTGTGCTGGAAGGTCAGCCTTTACCTTCCTATTCTTCTATTCAGAGTTGGCTCCACGTTTGAACCGTTCCTTGGCCAAACACCCTCCATGGGCTTAGCTGGTGTCAGTAGTGGGTGGCCACAAGCTGCCAGTTCAGAATTTGCACAGTCACCCAAAGCAGGTGATGGAGCATCACCCTGAAGCATTTGGGGAAGTAAAAAATGGTGGCGCCCTCACTGGAACAGAAGCTGGTGACAGGCCTGCCCTTCATTAATCAACAGTCTCAAATTATCCTTTCCTATTCCATACTCAAGGATTTGACAGAAGGAACAAACAAACACAAATATTAATTCTGGGGTTGAAAGGCTAGGACCACGAGTGTTTCCTGAATGTGTAGAGATTGGTGCCTTAGCCTCTGCTGTGGCTTTTTTTTAGATAACAAAGAACGCAAGACTGTTCTAGTTGCGTCTGACTGGTCTCCAGAGTCGAGAAGATTTTTCCCTCCTCAGGTCAGAGAAGCTAAGTTCTCTGAGAGCTTCTTGCACATGGATGTGACCTTCACCTGAATCATCCACAACCTTTTTGTTCCAGAGGCATATTTCCGAATTTCTGTTTTGCATCGTTATTTGCTGTGGTTCGGATTGTAAGAGCTGGTCTGTGGTGAGCTGGCAGGCCTGGATTCCAGGTGGAAGGTCAGACAAGATGGTCCTTCATATCGTCCCAAGATTAGGATCGTATAACTTCTGCACTTTTCCAGTGAGATTTGAATGGGTATGTTATTCTACAGATCAATGGATTGCATGGACGTAGTCAGGATTTATTTTAGGGAGGCAGGCTTTATGTTGGGGGGGGCAATTCCGAGTTATGTACGATGCAATTGGTCAGTTAGTTAAGTATTTTTTATTTATTTACTTGATTTAGGGGGGCAGCTGCTATGGGCTATGCCCATGATTGAGTGGAACCCTTTCTAACCCAACTTTCCTTAAAAAGGTCTCAGAGTAATATATAAAATAATAATAATAATAATAATAATAATAATAATAATAATAATAATAATAAATAATTATTTATACCCCGCCCATCTGGCTGGGTTTCCCCAGCCACTCTGGGAGGCTTCCAACAGAAAAATGAAATAAAACAATTAAACATTAAAAGCCTCCCTAAACAGGGCTGCCTTCAGATATCTTCTAAAAATCTGGTAGCTGTTTTTCTCTTTGACATCTGATGGGAGGGCGTTCCACAGGGCAGGCGCCACCACCGAGAAGGCCCTCTGCCTGGTTCCCTGCAACTTGGCTTCTCACAACGAGGGAACCGTCAGAAGGCCCTCGGTACTGGACCTCAGTGTCCGGGCAGAACGATGGGGGTGGAGACACTATTATATTTATATATAATTTTTTGTATAATTATTTTTATTTGGTTTTTACAAATATTAATTTATAACAATCCAAGTTACATATACATATTTAGATATTTCTCCAAATCTCTGGACTTCCCATGGGTCCTATTATACACCCTCTAAACTGCATATTTTTCCACAATCCATATTTTGTATCTTTCCATCTTGTCCATAATATTTGTTACATTACATTTGTTACGTTATATTAAAATCTTGCTAGTGTTTTCACCTGTTTACAATGATCTCCTAGTGGGTAGGCAAACTAGGGCCTGGGGGCCAGATCTGGCCCAATCGCCTTTTAAATCTGGCCCACAGACAGTCTGGGAATCAGCATGTTTTTTTCATGAGTAGAATGTGTCCTTTTATTTAAAATACATCTCTGGGTTATTTGTGGGGCATAGGAATTTGTTCATTCTGCCCCCTCCCCCAATAGTCCGGCCCCCCACAAGGTCTGAGGCACAGTGGACCGGCCCCCTGCTGAAAAAGTTTGCTGACCCCTGTCCTAGATAAATTATAAATTTTTCCCATTCTTTATTGAAGTTTAGGTCTTCGGGGTTCCTGAGTCTTCCAGACAGTTTTGCCATTTCCGCATAGTCCAACAGCTTGACTTGCCATTCCTGTCTGGTAGGGACTTTATCTTATTTTCATCTCTGCGCTAGTAACATTTTTGTTCCTGTTAAAAAAACAAAACAAAACCCATGTGCTCCTAGAGCAGGGGTTCCCAACAAAATTTTCTCGAGGACCCCTCATCGAGCCGCTATTGTGACAAGGACCCCCATTAATTCCTAATCCTAAAATTAAAAAGTGAGAGCCAAATTAAGAGTCTTTTTATATTTTATATTTATACGTTTTTTACAGTTACAACAGAGTACTCCATCAGTATACAGTTAGTTTTAATTTTCAGTTCTTAATGAGATGAACCACTTTTTAACCAACGGTCCATTTTTAACTACGCGAACTGTAGCTTTCGTGAAAAAAAAACGCTTTGTTTACAAACACTACTGTTTTGCAAAGAGGCAGCGTGCGCCAGGGAGGAGGGAGGGGAATGGAGAAGACAGGGTACCTGCGCAGTAGCGCACAAATGAAGCCGACGCGCGCAAAGCATCTTGGGGAGGTGAGCGTTAGTAGAATGCGCGCACTGCCTCTTTGTAAAACAGTAGTGTTTGTAAAGCGCCACCTAATGGCATACAGCAGAACTACTGCCTCTATCTAATTCTAGTTTTGCGCTAGACTCTGCTCATGCAGGAAGCGGCCAAAACAAAAAAATCTGTTATCATACGAAATATATTTAATATATTTTTTATTCTAATAGCATCTTGCAGACCCCTCTGGCATAGCTCACGGACCCCTGGGGGTCCGCGGACCACCTGTTGGGAACCACTGTCCTAGAGCCTTCAGTACTCATTTGCTTTAGCCTTCACTAGTTCACTGCATCCTAGATATAGGAAATTCATATACAGTGGAACCTCGGTTTATGAACACCTCGGTTTACAAATTTTCGGTTTACGAACGCCGTGGACCCATCTGGAACGGATTCATCCACTTTCCATTACTTTCAATGGGAAAGTTCGCTTCAGTTTATGAAGGCTTCAGTTTATGAACAGACTTCCGGAACCAATTGTGTTCATAAACCGCGGTACCACTGTAGTTTCCTATATCTAGGATGCAGTGAACTAGTAGCCAGATAGATGTGTATACACAAAGACAAAATTAGGTGCCTTGCTCCCGCTATATCCTGCCCCAACGTCCTCATTCCCGACATGAAAATGATGTCATCTTTCTTAGTGCTTGGCTGGCCTTCCTATCTTTGCCCCCTGCAGAGCGACAACCAGCAGGAGAACAGCTTTGGGGACTCTAGCTGTGTAAATAAATGATGAC
Source organism: Zootoca vivipara (assembly GCF_965207765.1). Classification (NCBI taxonomy): domain Eukaryota; kingdom Metazoa; phylum Chordata; class Lepidosauria; order Squamata; family Lacertidae; genus Zootoca; species Zootoca vivipara. Next base: position 7,443,771 of record NC_142582.1, on the reverse strand, counting down.
CCACTGGATAGAGGGAGGCAGCCCAGTCCTGCTCAGGACACATTAAAGCTATTAGCCAGAAGGAAGAAAGAGAGATAGGGGGAAGGAACAGGTGGGGGGCACCATGTCTAATCTCAAAGTCAACAAAATCCATTGGATTAAGGGCATACGGACAGTCAAAGAACCCAAACAGCCACATGTCACCAACAGGTATGTCATTAGCAAGCATCTCTGGGAAAAGTAAAAGCGAGAAATGTCTAAGATAATGTGCAGCAGCTGCGTGCCGTGCCCGATGGCTGGAGGGCATGCGGATGGAAGCATTTGGCTTTTGAAACAGGCACCAGGCCCCTGCTGCGTTTTCCTGTCTGCTTGTCGCCAGCCTCCTGGGTGTCTTGAAGATGCTTGTCTGCGATGCCCCCCCCCGTGCGCTCCCTCCCCTCTCCCAACTGCAACCAGTCACAGCCACCTTGCACAAAGCAAAGGGAGGACAGCACAAAAATAAATGCATTGTTCCTTGCTGCTCGTTTTTACAGTTTGGGAGTTCTGTGACTTTCCTTCCATTTACAGTTTAAAAAACCAGGAATTATTTCAACGAGGCTGCGTATATTCCAATCTGCCACAGTTTAGAGGAGAATGAGGCACAAGGCTTGCATTTCATTTACAATGGAAGAGATCATAACGTAGAATCATGGAAAGGGTTCTGAGGATCATCTAGTCCAGCCATGTCCAAAGTCCACTTCGGGGGCCTAATCCGGCCTGTTGGTCGGTTTAATCCGGCCCCTGTGACAATTTATTTCCTGGGGTAAAATCCTTAAAAAAAACCTCAACAACTTCAATCCTTAAAAAAAGCTCAACAACTCTAACCCTAAAATAAAGCTTTGGTTAGCCCTTTCTTCGGCCCTCACGGCCCTTCACTTCATCAAATCTGGCCCTCTTTGAAAAAACTTTGAAAAAAGTTTGGACACCACTGATCTGTCCAACTCCCTACAACGCAGGAATCTTAGCTACAGCATCCATGACAGATGGCCATCCAACCTCTGCTTTAAGACCTCCAAAGGGGAGTCTGTTCCCTAGGGTGTGAAGTGCTTCCTCACTACTGAACAACATTACCAAACAACAGGGGTTGATGTGCTTTTCTATGTGTTTCTGTGTGTTCTCTCTTTGTATAGAAATTGCAGGGTAGGTGGGTTCCCACGAGGCAAGACACAGTGATGACAGCAAGAACCTTTATTGAAATAAGAGAACTGGACAACAGGGGCAAAGCAACTGCTTATATACATTTCTGAAGGCCTGGGCCACTCCCACTCCCAACGTGATTGGCTGTCTAAACTTCCAAGCTGTGAATCATGACTCAGAGTTTAAGGGCCAGTGGCAGAGGCCCAAATACTGAAGTGGCCTGTGACTGGATATCATGTATTGAATCAGAACACAGGAGCGGAGAATCCTTAGTCAAGCCTCAAGCTCAGGCAAACACAGACCGCTGAACACGTAACAGAATTTCAAGCCCCAAGAGGCAAGATGGCTGATCTTTGTTCAACCTCTGGTTGCCCAGTCACCATCTCCTTTCTCAGGTTAACTTCAAAACCACCCACTCTCCCCATGTTGTGTTTGGGTTTGTAATTTTCATGATGTGGTGCCACCGGCTGGTGCTCCTTTGCACAGGGCTGACCCAGACCTACACATATTCTTCCCATGTCTTGTAGGAAGGACACTTGTGGTGGGGGTGGAGCTTCTTCCTCCTAATGCGGCCACCCAGTGGAGATGACCTCCTCTTGAAAGTCCTGCATTGCAGGGGGTTGGACTAGATGACCCTCAGGATCCCTTCCAACTCTACAATCCTATGATTCCTATAAACTACACCCCCTTCTGCAACATACTGCTTTGTCTAGTTTTAAACACATTGGGGGAGGGCACTGAAGCTGCCCTTACTTAAATCCAGAAGACTACTGTACTCTAAACACGTGCAATCCCATTTAATGATTAAGTCTACCTATATCTAATTACATCTCCACCCTGAACACATTTTTATCCCATTGATTTAAATGGGATTGAAAGCACAGGGGACGACAGAGCAGCTTCGAAGGCAGAGACATCTCCAGAAGCATCTAAGGTGTTGCAGCCTCCTTTCCTTTCCTTTCCTTTCCTTTCCTTTCCTTTCCTTTCCTTTCCTTTCCTTTCCCTTTTTTAACCATCAAAGAGACTATGGGGACATGGAGGTCTGCCTTGCATCTCGACTGCTATTTTTAAGGCAGAGAGAGCCCTGTTCAACTCACTAGATCATGCTGGCTCTTTTCAATTTCTACTCCAATGGAATCTGAGGTGACAAGTTCAATTCTCTGCTCTCTCAAACCTACTTTCCATGACCTACTTTTTCACTCTGCAGTGCTGGAACAATGCCTTGCTACATTCCTCCTTGCTCAGATCTGCATGTGTGCAGAAGCCTAGTTGGTTGCCAATACTGGATTGCACTTCCTAGCTGGGGACTCTCCATAATACACACCGTTTGCAGAGTACAGCCAAGTCCTGCTATCAAACACTGTGAGTACACCTTGCAATCAGAAAGGAAAGTGGGCATTAGCTCAATCCTCCAGCTTCTTGATAACACTTTTAAAAAAGCAAAGAAACCAACAACACCCTAATTGATGGGGAATTATGGTTCTTGCACTTTTGCTGTCTCAGAGAGCTTGTTAAACGTTATCACAAATTCTAATTCAAAATCTGTAATTTGGAAAGTTTGTTAGCTATTTATTTGGGCACCTTTTAAGATACTCTAACTATGTGATGGTTCCTGAGATCAAGGAACAAATTCGCATCTATGTTTGGATATGATTGGCTGCCGTTTTGAATCAAGGTCATGGACGGAACTTTTAAATAATAATAATAATAATAATAATAATAATAATAATAATAATAATAATATATTTATACCCCGCCCATCTGGCTGGGTTTCCCCAGCCACTCTGGGCGGCTTCCAACAGAAAAATAAAACACAATAGTCTATTAAACATTAAAAGCCTCCCTGAACAGGGCTGCCTTCAGATGTCTTCTAAAAGTCTGGTAGTTGTTTTCCTCTTTGACATCTGTTGGGAGGGCGTTCCACAGGGTGGGCGCCACCACCAAGAAGGCCCTTTGCCTAGTTCCCTGCAACTTGGCTTCTCGCAACGAGGGAACCGCCAGAAGGCCCTCGGTGCTGGACCTCAGTGTCCGGGCAGAACGATGGGGGTGGAGACGCTCCTTCAGGTATACTGGACCGAGGCCATTTAGAAACAAAATACCGCACGTTTTTTGTTTCATAGAATTCCCAAGCATCGCCAAGTACCAGTCTGACTAGTAACGGATAGATAAAAAAAAATTATGTATTGAACTTCAAAATCCTGATTGGTTGCTATTTGCAAATAGCCACAAGTCACCTAGTATTACACCAAGTTCAAAACAGATAAGAGGAAGTGAATCAAGGATATATTAGGGCTGCTTTACTTCTTACTGTTTTCTGCTTGTTACAGGTAGGTAGCCGTGTTGGTCTGACGCAGTCAAAAAAAAAATAAAAAAAAATCCTTCCAGTAGCACCTTAGAGACTAACTAAGTTTGTCATAGGTATGAGCTTTCGTGTGTGCATGCACACGAAAGCTCATACCTATGACAAACTTAGTTGGTCTCTAAGGTGCTACTGGAAGGATTTTTTTAAAAAAAATTCCTGCTTGTATGCCTGAGACCTGCGGGTCTTTTGAGAGTTGTAGTCCATCAACATCTGAAGAGCACCAGGTTGGCAAAGGCTGGCTCGTATTTTCTTGCGCACATTAGCTTTGATGTAGCAAAAAGAAAAAAGGGAAAAGGGGGGTTTAGGTGACAAAACTCTCCATTATCACACTGTCACAGGACTGTGGACAAATTGGTCTCAGTACAATAGCCCTGTCCGCAACGTTACAGAACCTTTGGCTTAATTAAGCCCTCCAATATTCTCCTTTAGCAGAATTCACTTGAAACTCAAGGGCAGTGGACCCCGACTTGGCACCCCTGTCATTTTCAGAGAGTCAGCCAAATGTCAAGAGGGGTCTCTAGGCTTTTATCGCAGAGGAGGGACTACATGTCACTCTCTTTTTTTTTTGCCTAGCCTTGCATGACGATGCTTAACTCACACTCATTACTGCTGAAAATAAAGGGGATGGAGAAATGTTTGTGAAAACTGGGCACCATTGATTCATTTTGTAAATGGTATAATTTGGATGTTAATCTATATAAATCATTTAAAATTAGGTAAGGAAGCAACATTATACATGCAGTTGCCAAGGATGGGAGATGTTTTTAATATGTTTTCTGCTGTGCATGGACTATTTACAAAAATAAGTATGATGGTCTTGGGGAAACATTATTATGTTCTTTATGGTAATTATATGCACTTTAAATCACAGTGTATAATTTTCAAGGTCAAACTGCAAACCGATGATGAACTTTGTGATGGTTTATACACACTGTGAAGAGCATTAACCTGTTTGGGATTTGTGTCCAAATCAACTGAATATAGGATTCCATATTAAGGTATTTTATCAATTAATTAATTTATAGCAGTCCCTTCTCAAAATAAGAATGAACAATAGACACTGTATCACGTTGTAGTTTATTAAAATACTGTGAGCAATTTAAATATTCATACAAATCATTTCTGCATATTTTGAAAACAGTGGTTGCTTTCCATAGATATCGGCGTCATTCCTGTTGAGCTCAGTTGCATCGCATTACTGTGAAATAATTGTTCACTGTTCCTCCATACTTTTGTCATGAATGCCATATTTTCCCTTTCAAACAATTCTCTTATTTAGTGTCCTTCTCCTAAAAAATGCAACACACACACACACACGATATAGAGGCAATGTGCCCATAGAATGAAATGGCACACATTCTGTTAAAGAGCCTCACAGTTCATGCTGACTGTAGATGTGCAAAACTTTATAATTAAACTACTTTGCAACCATACAGCATTCTAGAGTATCCAGATCACGTGCATTACACTGCAATCCTAACAAGAAGTCTGTAAGGCAGGTCAGTATTATTACCAGCCCACTGAAGATGGGTTGGCTGCAGCTAAGAGAAAATGACTTGCCTAAGCGCTTAGCCTTGTTGGCATCCGTCTGCCTCTAGAGACAATGGAATGTGGCTCCGGGGGCAAAGTCAAACTGCCAGAGAATCACAACGCCTGCTGTGGCTGCAGAGACCAGTAACTCGCAACTGCTGCTTCCTGTGTTGTTTTTGCTGCATTTGCAGCGATGAAGTAACAAGCCCTGAGCAGTGCATTTCAAGGGCTGCCAAGACAACAGACGACAAGAGCCCCCTTTCAGCCTTGCTGACGTGGTCCAAAGGAAAGTAAGACTCTGCCCCTTGGGCTCCCCTATTCTCATTCTTTTTTTGTGTGTTTGTGTGTGTATTGTTGGTGTCATGATACAAGACAAAACCTGATTTTTTTTTAAAGAAAACAACCTCCACATTAGTTTTTAACTTCTTAGTATCAGCCTTGTTTGATATCGCCTTGTTTGCTGTATCCTTAACATCCTTTATTCTCAAGTCATTTAATTCCTGGCATTCATACTAAATCTTCTGGTACCTTGACCTTTACAGAACCCATTATGTAAGCTAACATATTCCCTGCATGGAGGGAGAGTGAGGAGGAAGATCACAGCATTTCTCTGGCCTGGCCCCGACATCCTCTCCGCCAATTGCAGGAGCGCAATTGGCTGATGTTATGCACCTACTCCCACCCCAAACGCACCACCTAATAAGGAAAGCTGCCCTGACCACTGGCTGTCAGAAATCACTATGTAGACAAACCGAAAGAGAGAATTGGCATTGGCGCTTGTGGGGGGACCCTCTTCCTCATTCTCCCAAATGAGACATCAATGAGATTCTGAACACTTTTAAAGAGCTGGTTTTCTCTAATATGTGCCGACAACTAGGTGTGCTTCCTGTTTCATTTTGTTTTGCTGTTATACCCAGAATACCCCCTCTTGGTATAATGAAAAACAGAGAAGGAGAATTTGCTGGGCAACTGCAGATTGTTCAGCTCTGTGCTACAGACATGGCAAGCTTATATTGATAACAAGCTTATACCATTGCCTTGTGGGACAAGAGAGGAAATCTTACCCAGCCTCCATTTATTGGAATTAATTTAGGGAAGAGTCTATCAGCACAGTGTGACCTTCAGTTTCCTAGATCTTACTACAGCCTGTTTTCCATAACGATTGTGTTTGCACACATTAGCATTGCTTCTGTAAATATAGTTTCCAACGTCTCCAGTTTTATTAAACCATTAAAGAATTTATTACCTATTTCTCCATCTTTGAAGGTCAAAGCAGCTAACCATTTTTAAAGGAACAATACGATAATCCATATTTTCAAAACTGCTGATAAGTGGATACTACAATGGCCTTTAAAAGAAAAAGAGCCAAAGGCTCACAGGTGTAAAACAGTTTTCACACTCAGCCCTTGAGAAGCAAGCAAAGAGGGAGCCAGTCAGGTGGGAGGCACCAAAAAATCGGGTGGGAGGCACCATAACTGAAAGGTCCCAGCAGGAACAATTCCAGAGTAAGTAAAACTTTTTCTTCCTTCCTTTTTTCGCTACAAACAGGTTAGTGTGCACATCTAAGTCTGTTGACATGGTACAGTCCCCTGGGGCTGCCAACATGACAGCTGATATTTCTGGTCCAATAATTAATTTCACTGTTTTACCTCTCTAAAGTATACTTACACTGAGAGCAGGCAGCGAAATAATAACTGACTAGGCCTGTACTGTATGTGTGATGTCCTTCCTATGGACCAGCTCTGCATCAGCAATTCCGTTAGGGTGGAAACAGAGATGCCTTTCTTTCGCAGTATCTGTGGTGTGTGTGTGTGTGTGTGTGTGTGTGTGTGTGTGTGTGTGTGTGTGTTGAGCTCTGCTCTGTCTGCTGAAGCAACACTTTTGTGAAGGCCCTTTTCAAAAACTGAACATTTTCATAATGCTGGGCAAAGTTATTTCAGAGTGTTGATGGAGCAGGGGTCTAACTTTGGGTCTCACCTATATGAGTCACTGTGCTGAGGCTGGACCATGAAGTATACAATTTCTACTATGCAACAGGCAGGGCCGGTGCTAGGGTTTTTTGGCGCCCGAGCGAGGTCACCTTCTGGCACCCCCCCCCCCAGTGTGAATGGCAGGAGGGATGAAAAGGGGCACAGAGCCCATGTTGCTGGCCTGGGCAGCGGACGCTGTCTCCGTGCCGCTGCCGGCGCCGCTTCCTTCCTGCTCTCGGCCACTTCTGGCTGCTTCCTCCTGCTGGGCCCAGAGGTGCCCGCAGCTTCTGATTGGCTGCTCGCTAGCCCGCCCCTCGCCCGGCAACATCGGGAGAAGAAAAAAAAAAGGAAGCTGCAGCCTCGCTCGGCCAGCAGCTTCTTTTTTATTTTTTCTCCTCTTGACGTTGCCGGGCAAGGGGCGGGCCAGCGAGGAGGGGCGTCACGACAGTCAACCACTAGCGTGGCGCCTCGCTGGCCCCCCCCCTCACTCGGCAACGTCGGGAGAAGAAAAAAATAAGAAAGGAAGCCACAGGCAAGGGCGGCGGTGGCGGGGGGGTTTGGGGGGCAGGCTGGCCAGCGCCCCCTCCATTTTGGCGCCCTAGGCGATGGCCTAGTTCACCTAAATGGACACGCCAGCCCTGGCAACAGGACTTGCAGCACTTGGCCTTGGTGTGTGCTGTATCCTTTTGGTCCCCCTTGTGCTGCATCAGATAAGCCATTGAGGTCCTTGAGAGCAACAGAGGCTAAGGAGGGAGTGGGCAACTGGTTCCCCCCCTTCAGTCCAAAGATTCTCAACCCAACCTTGGGTCCCCAGGTGTTGGACTACAATTCCCATCATCCCTACCAACCAGTGGTCACGGATGATGGGAGTTGTAGTTCAACAACATCTGGGGACCCAAGTTTGAGAAAGGCCCGTCTGGGAGGTCACAAAGGTGACCCAGGGCAGAGCTGGGGGACTTGTGGCCCTTCCAGCTGTCATTGGACTCCATCTGCTTGGAGGTTCCATCTGCAGCATGGCCAACGGTTATGGGAGGATGAGAGTTGGAATCCAGCATCCACATCCGGAAGGTCACAGGTTCCCTAGCATCACCCTGGGGGTGGGGGATAACTTGTCAGGTGCGCCATGTGGGTGAGGCTGAAGAGCCAATGTGGGCAGGGGCAGAGCAGACCTCTTTCCCCACTTAGTGTTTTGCTTAATTCCACCCCATGGAAGTTTGTGTCCAGTTACAGTAAGTAATATTCAGAGTAGTCCCAATGCATTCAATTGACTTACTGTAGGTTAGTCAAGTCCATTGGTTTCAATGAGTCCGCTCTGAGTATTCCTTAGTTGGATTCAACCATATGTGTCTATACATGCACCCCATTTTATCCTCAAAGTAGCCTACCGAGGTCAATTGAAGTCACAGGCTAACCTCACCTCCCCCTCTGGAGCCAATGTATATGCTGCCAAAGCCATTTTCTAGGTGCATCTCCTCTGAGTAACTGGGAATCTGTGATTTTATTTCTCTTGTCCCAGCTAATTTGTCCTTTCCCCCCATTTCATCCATGTTCACCCATTATTTTCTTTGATGGAACACATATCTCTTGAGAATTACATGCACACTTTCTGAATCCATCCTTCTTAATCCTGAAACTATTTTTAAACCAGAATATTAAGCCTTTAAGAGACCAAGAAGCATTTCCTTTATGGGGGTGGAATACAGGATAATAAAATGTTAAAACACTAATTATGGACATTGGTCTTCTTCATTACACTTATGATTTTTTTAAATGCAAATCTCAATAATTACTGACAGCACAATCCTAACCATGTTTACTCAGCAGTAAACATGATATTGAATCCAATGGGGCTTACTCCCTGGTAAGCATAGTTAAAGGTAAAGGGCCCCCTGACCATCAGGTCCAGTCGTGTCTGACTCTGGGGTTGCGGCGCTCATCTTGCTCTATAGGCCGAGGGAGCCGGCGTTTGTCCGCAGACAGCTTCCGGGTCATGTGGCCAGCATGACAAAGCTGCTTCTGGCGAACCAGAGCAGCACACGGAAACGGTGTTTACCTTCCCGCCGGAGCGGTCCCTATTTATCTACTTGCACTTTGACGTGCTTTCGAACTGCTAGGTGGGCAGGAGCTGGGACCGAGCAACAGGAGCTCACCCCGTTGCAGGGATTCGAACCACCAACCTTCTGATCAGCAAGCCCTAGACTCTGTGGTTTAACCCACAGCGTCACCTGGGTCCCATATAGTTAGCCCGTGCAATTCTCCAATTTAGCTTTGCACACCTTTAATGCAGTATAACTCCCCCCCCCCATATATCAAGGCAGGTTTATGATTGAATTTGAAATTGTTTTTACATACGAAATTGGTTTTAACTGTTTTTGTCTATGATGCTTCTGCTGTGTAATTGCTTTGAGATAGTACATATGGAATGCAGCTCATAAATGGCATCAAATAAATAAATGCAACCTCCTCCCAAATTTGTGCATCCAGTCAGCTGTTTCATTCATCTTTCGCACTTCCCTTCCTCCTATTTCTTTCTCCTCTTGGCTCTCTTTGATGCATCTTTTTAAACAGTGCTCATTCATCCCCCAGGGGGAGAGAGAGAGAGAGAGAGAGAGAGAGAGAGAGAGAGAGAGAGAGAGAGAGAGAGAGAGAGAGAGAGAGATATGCCTCTAAGGAACCTGCTCCATCTTTCCCCAAAACCTAACAGAAATGGAAGAGCAAACCAGCAGATCTGCATACAGTATAAGCAATTCATATAAAAGCAAAGAGCCCCCCACCTGCAAGCTCTCCTTCCTGGGGTTTCAGTGCTAAAAGCCACAGAGGCAAAGATGGAAGGAGTAGCGAAGCTCCCCTAATACCCAGAGACCAACCAGTCACAATTAATAAAGAGCTACTGGGGGACATTAAAAACATAGTGGCAATATATTGCTATCTGTCGCGGTGTTATTGGGAAAATCAGGGTTCGGGGTAAAGATAATGGAAGCAAAGGGCCCAGTGGAGCAGGCAGCATTCTCAAGAGGATACAATGCGCTGCAATATCTCTCCGTTCTGAAATACTTCTTCTGGCTGTGGCTATTAGTGAACGGAACGGGTTTCCCTAAGGAGGCAGGAACAATTGTCAGATGTTAGTGAGGAGCGGGTATTTGGTTTGGCCTTGGAGATGGAGCAGTTCTCTGGATGTAATGCACCTTCTATTTGCATTTTGTATCTGCAGAGGCTTCATTACTGGCTTATTGGTTTTGCCTCTGCCTGAGACCCCAGAAAGTCGCTGCCAGTTGGAATAGACTTAGGGTTACAGGACTGGCGGACGTTAGCCTTTGTGTCATCTTGGGGGGGCCCAGTCAATAAGTCCTTGGGCTTATATATTTGCTTTATTTAATAAACGTTATATACCGCTTGATTGTACCAAGAAAACCTCAAAGCAGTTCACAAAAAAGATAAAACAATAAAATCGTCGCTAAAAAAATAACAGCCGTAATTTTAAACCCACAGAAGGTTAAGATCAAAATTGAATAAATTAAAACAGTTCATCCCAGTTCAGGAAAGGCCGTAGCTGTCAAACCAGTTGCAGTTGGTAAAAGGCATTTCTAGTCACTCAGGCTACCTCAGGTTACCTCAGGCTTGTCTACATTTGAACATTATTTAGCTGTGTCCAGTCGTACCTCGGAAGTCGAACAGAATCCGTTCCAGAAGTCCATTCGGCTTCCAGAACGTTCGGAAACCAAGGCACGGCTTCCGATTGGCCGCAGGAAGCTCCTGCAAGCCAACTGGAAGCCACATCAGACATTCGGGTTCCAACGAACGTTCAGAAACTGGAACACTCACTTCTGGGTTTGCAGCATTCAGGAGCCAAAACATTCGAGTCACAAGGCTTCCGAGCATAGCTGCCAAGTACCCCGTTTTCCCCGGGAAACCCCCGTTTTTACTTACCTTTTCCCGGTGGTCCCCCGTATCACTTCGTCTCCCGTTTTTCTCCGTTATTTTCTCCTGCTCCTTCAAAAGTCGCATCTACGCATGACCGGAAGTGCGTAGATGCGAGTTCCAGTGTCGGTGGCAGCCATTTTTGGTGCCCATAGATGGGCGGGCCGACACCGAAAGTTGTGTCAACGCACTTCCGGTCATGCGTAGAAGCTACTTTTGAAGCCGGCGGCGGCCATTTTTGGTGCCCATAGAAGGGCAAAGCGACACAAATTCCGGTGTCACACGGCTGCCGGTCCCAGATTCTGCAGTCCGGGACTTGGAAGGTAAGCTTCCGAGGTATGACTCTATCTACTTTCCCCCCATTTGAGTTAAGCCAGATAAGTCCACATGCATTTGAATTTGTATATGATGAGCAACACTGGCCTTGCTTATTCAGACCGCTAGCATTTCCCTACTTTCTAATTTGTTGATTCTGTTATGCCCGATCATTGCAGCAGGCCACGCATGCAGATAGTTGCTTCTGCACCTTGTTTGGTTCTTTAAAAAGAATTTGCTGCCCTGGAATTGTGCAAGAGCACATGGTCAGGCAGCCGCAAATTCTCAGTGCACACCTTTGCAGTTTTCTCTTTTTGTGCAAATCAGAGGCAACAAAAGAGATCCTGTCTGAAAACAGCGACAGCTGTGTGGCTGTTTACCAATGACACCAGGAGCACCACATGGAAAGCGCCAAGACACACCTATGACTGCAGTACAGACAGCAAATTAAACAACAGCTCAATAAACATAAGGAAGAAATGCATTTTCCCTTTAATGGTAGTGCAATTCTCCCAAGTGTGAAAGGTTGTCTGAAGGGAGCCATCTGGATCCTATGTGAGAAATCAGTACCAACCACAGTTTGAGTATTCTATTATCTGGAAAGGCCTAGCATGTGCAGGTATATATCTTGGAACATTATGGACCAGACCAAAGGCTGATCTAGCCCAGGGTTTGGCTTCCATCAGCGGCCAGCTAAATGCTGCCTGTGGATTGGTCAAGGCATCCATTACCCAGGGAAATACTTCTTCAGCACATAGAGGTTGCTATTATCTGCTGTGACTATTTGCAGAGAGAGTCTTGCCCTTCTTGAATTTGTCTCTTTTTCCAAAGCCATCACACCGCCATATTTTCTGGCAGAGCATTCCATATATGAAAACTATGGCCTGGAAGACAAAAGAGGCACAAATTCCTTCTTGCCTCTTTCCACCTTTACAGAGCGCCCATCAGCAGATTTTTCTGGCAACGACTTTTGGGGGTCCAGGACCAGCACAAAGAATTCTGCCTAATTGTTTTCCAAGATGTATGTTCCTCTGGCTTTGTATAAGAGAGGGGAGTGAGCGGGGCAAACCCTTTTCACCTCTGCAGCCTTAGACAACCGTGGTGTGGAAATCCCGACCCCCAGAATGAGCTCAAAAGCTTTGCTCTCTCCGTAAGTGAAGCTTGATAGTTGACAAACTTTGGAAATGGGTGGGTGTGTGCTACCTCTTTAAAGGTGTGGGTTTGGAGAGGGGGGTGTCTCTCTTTCTGCTTGTATCCATCAAGGGTGGACATAGCGTAGAATATAGAGTTCCAGTGCATAAATAATGCAAATGCCACGAAAGGGTTTCTATCCCTCCCTTTCTTCCTCTTTCCATCCGCTCCCTGGCTTATAACAAATGTTAATTTAATCAATTGGCAGTAAATCTGCTCCATGCTGACTCATGCCAGACAGTGTCTCTTGGGGACCGTACAGAGCTTTTGCTGTCTCATTTAGAAATGAACAATGCAGAACAGTGCAGTTCCATCTTCACCTTGTTCTTTTGAGAATTTTTTTTAAAAGGGGGGGGGTGTACAACAGCAAGAAAACCACCAAGTGTTTGCAGGTTTATGAAACGGAGAAGTCAGGCGATTAAAAAAAAATCTTTAAGGATTCAGATAAAAGTTACATCCTTTGCCATTTTTGCTAACAGGGAATGAATATGAAATGGAAAAGTAAAGCAGTAGGCAAAGATACATTTTAAAGCCATATTGGTTGCCTGGTATTAAACCAGATCAAGACTGAACTGCTAAGTGGATTGAAGCCATTTCTTTCTTCTTCTGTTTAAGACATTTAATTAATTTTACAAATAAAAAAATACAGATAAACACACATCAATAAAGTAAACACTATATGTGGGGATTCTCCAAATCTCACGACTTCCCCCCATCCTGTCCGTGGAGTCTTGTTTTAAAACATCTACAACTGCATATTAGTCTGTACTCCAGTTATTATATCAGACCATATTATCTATAATACTTTTTACACTACAAGTGTGTTAAAATCCTGCTCTTGTTTCCATCCGTTTGCAGTGGTCTCCTACATAACTTGCAAAATTTTCCCATTCTTTTATGTATAAAGTTTTTACCCTCTTGGTTTCTGTTATGTACTGAGCTGAATCCTAGAACAATAGGATCCAGAATCAGCAGTATGATTGGTCCGCAGGAGCCACCCAATCCAACTCCAGGTGGAAGTGAATCTGCAACCTGATTGGCCTGCAAGAGCCACCAATCAGGCGGCTGGCAGAAGTGAATCTGCAACCTGATTGGCCTGTAGATGCAGCCAATCAGGCTGCAGGCAGAAGTCAATCCACAACCTGATTGGCCCACAGGTGTAGCCCTGAAGTAGCCAATCACGCAAGGCCCATTGTGTAAATAATGTATATAAGCAGATGGTTTTGGGAACAGAGCCATTCTTCTCTTCTTCTCCTTAATGACTATGAGCTGAATAAAGAGCATGAAATTCACTCTCGACTCCAAGTATATTTCAGTTTCTGAGTTTTCCAGTCTGCTTTGCCATCTCGGCATAGCCCATCAACTTGGCTTGCCATTCTTCTCCGGTAGGGCCTTTATCATCTTTCCAACTCTGGGCCAATAACATCCTCGCGGCTGTTGTTCCATACATAAAAACTCTTTTCTGTGGATTGAAGCCATTTTTTTATTCCTTTCCTATGAGGAGGAATTAAAGAACCTTTTAATGAGGGTGAAAGAGGAGAGCGCAAAATATGGTCTGAAGCTCAACATCAAAAAGACAAAGATCATGGCCACTGGTCCCATCACTTCCTGGCAAATAGAAGGGGAAGAAATGGAGGCAGTGAGAGATTTTACTTTCTTGGGTTCCATGATCACTGCAGATGGTGACGGCAGTCACGAAATTAAAAGACGCCTGCTTCTTGGGAGAAAAGCAATGACAAACCTAGACAGCATCTTAAAAAGCAGAGACATTACCTTGCCAACAAAGGTCCGTATAGTTAAAGCTATGGTTTTCCCAGTAGTGATGTATGGAAGTGAGAGCTGGACCATCAAGAAGGCTGATCGCCGAAGAATTGATGCTTTTGAATTATGGTGCTGGAGGAGACTCTTGAGGGTCCCATGGACTGCAAGAAGAGCAAACCTATCCATTCTTAAGGAAATCAGCCCTGAGTGCTCCCTGGAAGGACAGATCGTGAAGCTGAGGCTCCAATACTTTGGCCACCTCATGAGAAGAGAAGAATCCTTGGAAAAGACCCTGATGTTGGGAAAGATTGAGGGCACTAGGAGAAGGGGACGTCAGAGGATGAGATGGTTGGACAGTGTTCTCGAAGCTACGAACATGAGTTTGACCAAACTGCGGGAGGCAGTGGAAGACAGGAGTGCCTGGCGTGCTCTGGTCCATGGGGTCACGAAGAGTCAGACACAACTAAACGACTAAACAACAACAACAGTTGTCCTACTCTAGAATTTGCACTGAAGTGCATGTTCTTAAGGACTGTTGCAGCATGCAAGCATAGCCAAAGATCTGCTTGAGACTCTCTGAACCTGCAGATTGATGTTCAAACTTTGCACCAATGTAACATCATTAGCATACCAGTATCAACACATTTCTTCTGTGGCAATTACCTGAGAGGGATATACAAATCACAGACTGGAATGATATGGAATGAGTCATCCCAGGGCGTTGTCTAACCCAGTGGTTCCCAAAAGGTATGGTGTACCTCAACTGACGTGGCAGGAGAGGATGGCAATTGTAGCGGAAATATGGAAGATCAGAAAAGAGAAAGGCTTCTTTGTGTCAATGAGGATTGAGAGTTTGTTTGTCTCAAATTAGACCTAATATAAATGAGATTACCGGCAAAAGCAACCTCATGCCTCTCATAGAGTTTGTGTACACACTTAAGGTACATAAGTAAGAGGCTTGTTTATAATTATATTTTGGGAATGATTTGTGGTTTTTATGCAGTTGCATTGTTTTATACTTTCTGGATGTTCCATGAACATATTGTAAAGTACCATATTTTTCCATGTATAAAAATATTTTGGGGGACTCTTTTGGGGGACTCAAATTTAAGAAAATGGGGGGGGGAGATGGCCCAAAGGGTTGTTGAGCTTTTTTTAGGGGGGAATGCCAAAAATCGCTCACCCACACATGTCGCAAAATCCGCCTCTTGTCTGTCCCATCACTGGCAGAAGCTGCCAATCGCCTGCCGATTTGCCGCAGCGATGGCCAATCAACACCACCCATTGATGCAGCAACCAATAACACGCACAATAGATGCTGACAGCCACAGCAGCAACCAATCAAACGTTCACCCTGTGCACTTCCCATGTATAAGACGACGCCCACTTTTTAGCATGATTTTTGAAGAAAAGAACCTAGTCTTATACACGGAAAAGTATGGAAGTTGTGTTCTGTGTTATAAATCGACTACAGCTAGGAGTTGTTTTTTTGTTTTGTTTTCTGATGTATTTCTTATTAATAAATTGTTTGGGTGGGGCTTGAGCAAGTTTTTATTCTGAAAGTGTCGTTCCAGAGGAAAGGGGGCTTTGATTTCTGCATCTTGAGTCCTGCTGGTGCAGATGTGAGTCTGGTACACTTTCCGTGAGCAAATGGCCCTTTTGGGGAAAGGGTGGTGAGTGAATTCATGCAGTACATGCTCATCTCACAAGTTTACCGTTTTGCTGAAAAGCTGGTTGATTGGTTGCAACAGAAATATGTATTTGAGTGGGGCATGCGGTGAAATAATTCTGCAGCTGCCTCATCACTTGTCAATTATTGCTGAACAAGTCTTGTTGAAGAAGATTCAACATGGCTTCCACAAAGTTAAGCCACATCTAACTAACCTTTCTTTTAGAGGGTTGTTTTTTATTAACAGTTTCAATAACCATGTAGATAAGGTTGAACCAATTAGACATTACAGTATTGTGTACTTGGATTTCAGAAAAGCTTTGACAATGTTCCTCACTCAGGGCTCCTGAGCAAACATGCCATGCGGTAATAGGAGAGGTCCCTTTCTGTATTATTTTTTCATTTGTTTTTTTCCCAATTAATATTTACATTCAAAATCATATATAAATAAAAAACAAATACAGTGGTACCTCTACTTACGAATTTAATGCGTTCCGAACACACATTTGTAAGTCGAAAAAAATTGTAAGTCGAATCCCATAGGAATGCATTGGGAGAAAAAATTCGTAAGTAGAAGCAACCCTATCTAAAAATTCGTAAGTAGAAAAAATCCTATCTAAACCGCATCCAAGATGGCGGATGGAGCTCCGTTCGTAAGTAGAAACATTCGTAAGTAGAGTTATTCGGAAGTAGAGGTACCACTGTACAAGATAGGCTTCCCTCCACCCTTCCATGGGTTCCATACATATCCTTTTCTACTGCATATTTTAAGTCATCTACTTACTTACTTATCCATTATATCCAAAGTCTTTGTTATATTACAAGTGTTATTTAAGTCCTGTTAAAGGGTTCAGTTGTTTACAGTGGTCTTCCAAGTACAATATAATTTCCCCCACTCTTTATTAAAATTTTGCTCTTCCTGGTTTCCGATTTTGCCAGTCAGCGAAATTTAATTGATTGATTAATTGATTAAATTGAGGAGAGGTCATTTTATCAATTGGTAATTGGCTAAAGAAGCAGAGAGCGGGAAGAAATGGACAGTTCACAATGGAGTGAGGTAAGAAATAGCCTCCTCAAGTACAGTATCTGTATTAAGATCGGTGCTTTTTAACCGGTCCGAAATTGAGCTAGAGTTGTGCTAGATCCATGCGCCTTGCTTCATTCTGCAGACGTCAAGAGTGGTATGCTTTATATCTGCATCATCATCTGTCAGGGGACAGGATCCTGATTTGATAGGGAGTAGAGTCAATTATCTAATACATCCATCCCATCACTTGCTGTTAAGTTTCTTCCGTGTACAAAAACCACCTGCCTACTGGCTGCCCATCCCCAGAGAAGAATGACCAACGAGCATTCATCTGGTTTATACCAGTTGCTGGAAACTTCAGGAGCAGAGAGTGCTCTGGTACGTGGGTCCTGCTTGTGGGTTTGCTACAGGCATCTGGCTGGCCACTGTGAGAGCAGGATGCTGGGCCAGATTAGCAATTGGCCTGATCCCGCAGACTCTTCTTGTAAGATGTTTCTCTAAATAATAATGATAATGATAATGATAATGATAATGATAATGATAATAATTTATTATTTATACCCTGCCCATCTGGCAGCCACTCTGGGCAGCTCCCAGCCAAATATTAAAAACAGAATACAGCATTAAACATTAAACCTTTCCTAAACAGGGCTGCCTTCAGATGTCTTATAAAAGTAAGGTAGTTGCTTATTTCCTTGACATCTGATGGGAGGGCGTTCCACAGGGCGGGCGCCACCACTGAGAAGGCCCTCTGCCTGGTTCCCTGTAACCTCACTTCTCGCAGTGAGGGGACCGCCAGAAGGCCCTCGGCGCTGGACCTCAGTGTCAAGGTTGAACGATGGCATGCCCGGATGGTCTGAAATAAAAATGCACGAGAATCGTTTAAAATGGATCACTATCGTGAAAAGGATCGCGGGCTTGCAATCTGGGGCCCTCCAGCCTTTTGTAGGGCAACCCATAGGAGTTTTGCTGCGTAGCAAAATGGGAAGATGACATTTTTTAAAAAAACTGGCCATTGTCCATCGAAACTTTTAAGAGGCAGGTTAGGGAGACAAGGGCCGGTTCTGCAGTTCGGTGGTGGATTTCCATCCTTTCTGTGCAAGAAGCGACATTTTCAGTGTCTGGCATCTCCACGTCAAACTGGGAAATGCTCTGGTCTGAAACCCTGCAAAACCAGTGCCAGTCACTGGTTCTCAATGGTACGAGGCCCGGTATCAGGCAACTTTAGTTAAGGCAGTTATTGTTGCTATCACTCTAGTTGGTTAACTGGCTCAAACCATTTTTGATGGAAAGGCAGGGTGCAAATATTTTACAGAAATACATTTGAATATGTTCTGCAAGCTCTTGACAAGGTTGTTTGTCTCAGATCTTTAACGAGGAAAATGAGACATTTGCCACCCAGGGTAGCATGCTGGTTAGGCAGCAGCCTTACAAGAGAGATTGGCTGAGAGGAGCCCACCATTTTTTTCTTCTTTATCTGGTTTTTATCCACATTGATTGAATCTGCCCTCCTGTAAAATTGTATTAAGTAAGCTATGAAAAATTCATGTTCTTTCTTTCTTTCTTTCTTTCTTTCTTTCTTTCTTTCTTTCTTTCTTTCTTTCTAAATAAAAGGTGACTGTGTAGCTGTATTTACTGCTACTGATTTTTAGGTTCTTAATTGCATCATGTCGTTCTTCAATGGTGGTGCGATTATTTAGATCGTTTGTCTCTTTATCTGGTATTTGTTTCACTCTTGCATTGTTGACATATTTGATGATTTCTTCCGGATTAGCTGTTGCTGGTGAATAGAAATGAGGAGCAAAAAGTCAATAAATGTCTATGATTTCACGGTCTTTGTAAATTTTAATTTTATTTGGTAATTCTAAGGAGACCATATTGTTCCTTTTATGTGATTTTTAAAGGCAATGTGCCAATAAGTTTGGAAACGTTATTATACCCATAGTATTTAAGTGCTGCAAGGCTCCTGCCATTCTATCAGTTTCAAGAAAGTCTAATTCAACTTTCTTCCTTGCTGTAACACTTCTGTGTCAAGTTTCATTCCCATCTGAAGCGTGAGTCATGAGGCTTTAAGCTGATTGACCTCAAAGCATGATGATGAAAAATAACAGCAGCACAACTGTAGCAGGAGGTTGGCCAGCTGCATGAGTAAAGCCTAGGCGAAGATATCTGGCAACAAGACCAACAGGGAGAGGAAACCAGAGCTAACAGCCAACCACTTCTGGTTTGGTCTCCATTGTCCTCCCTGCTGAGTTCTGCAATGGCAACACCAAGACTAAGGAAGAGGAAGTTGACAGGCACTGCTCCCCACCTGGCGTGGTTGTAAGTAGGAAGGTAGGCAGTCAGGTGGTTGCTGGCTGGCTGGAGATGCACTTAAGTTGGCGGCAGAGCAGCGCTCCATTTGCCCTAGGGAACCAACTTCCTTAGGAACAAACATTACCATAATGTCTCATCTTCGTACTGCTGAGCCTTGGTGTTGATCTCCAGAGCTTCCAGAGCTGCTTCTCTCATACCCTCCAATGAAAGTAGGGACGTCCTATTCCATTATTATTATTATTATTATTATTATTATTATTATTATTATTATTTTATCATTTATATCCCAGTCTGGGCGGCTTCCAGCATAGATAAAAACAACAAAACATGAAACATTAAAAAAAACTTCCCTATACAGGGCTGACTTCAGATGTCTTCTAAAAGTTGGAGCTCCTTTTCTCCTTGGCTTGGTATGTCACACCTCCAACATTTCTCTGATTAAAAAAAGGAACATCCTATCATACCCTCCAACATCTCTGCGATGATTAATAGGGAATAGTGGGACATTTCAGGATCAAATCAGAAACTGAGATGGCTTCTGTAAATCTGGGACTGTCCCTGGAAAATAGGGACACTTGGAGGGTCTAGGTCAGGCACCCCCTAACTCGGCCCTCCAGATGTTTTGGGACTACAATTCCCATCATCCCTGACCATTGGTCCTGTTAGCTAGGGATGATGGGAGTTGTAGTCCCAAAACATCTGGAGGGCCGAGTTTGGGGGATGCCTAGTCTAGGTCTCTCTGACAGTAAAATGGGATTTTTCCAGCAGCTAGGTATGACCTGAAGTTGAAAACATTAATGATAAATTGTGTGTGTGTGTGCGTGCGCATGTTGGGGAAGGAGAGGTCTGTTAGGATTGCTAATATCTCTAGGTTTACATCCAGTAGAAAGATATGTGACTATTCTTGTAGCATTAATGTCTCTGTCTGAGGCAGAGAGTAAGTTGTGTGCAGGGCCCTGTTGTGGATGCGCACCTAAAATACACAATGACTAAATGTCGTTTGGTGCCGTAAGTTGACAAGAGTTCCTATAGTTGGGTGGGGGTGGGGAATCTGTTGGTTCCCTTCCCCCCCCCCCGGGTCATCAGAAGAGAGACTCTCAGGATGGGCCTGCTCAAAATGGAACACAGCCATGGTTCTTATCTCTTCCATTCAGACACACAAACTGTTTCAGTGGAATGAGCATTACATACTTCTAAGGAAGAGATCGCTGTGGACAACAGCAGAGTTGGCAGGTTGGAAACAGTATGGGATCTTCTCGTTTTCCATCCCTGGAAAAGGGGTTTGGGTAAGCTGCCTTCTACAATTCGGATTTCATCAGCACGGATCAAAACATCAGTTCATGAAAGGGTTTCCTCTGGAGAGTAGAACAATCCACTGGTGCTCTGTTTTCGGATCTTTGAAGGTGTGTTTGTGTGTTGTTATTATTTTAATCACAACCAGAGTGTCATGCCTGCAAATTCAGATAACAATGCAGGGGGATAACCCCAGGTTTTTATTAAGACACAGAAACTGGAAAATGCTGTTATTGCTGTTGTTTCTCCCTGGAGAACCAAGATGTAACATCCAAATATATATTTTAAAGAATCCATTTAGTGGCAAGTGTTGCAAGGAGCCTGGGGCTATGCATTATTCATATGAGACAACTGGACCAAACATCTAATCTTTCATAGAAAGGCACATTGAAAGGCATAAAGTTAGCACTTATGAATGATGAACAAGTTGCACCAGCTCCTTGTTCAAAGGATGCTTTTGAGTGTCTTCGTTTCTGCATGACCAGACAAACTGGGCTGCAAAGGATGCTTTAGCCTTTACTCCCACACGGCTGTTTTGACTGCCAATGGTGCAATATTCTTACACGTGGAATGGAGTGTGGTGAATAATCTCCTCTGTTGCTCTGCAGCCTCCCTGTTTTGAGACAGATGGAGCACGGGGCCCTGTGGAGTATGTCAAGTATAGTGATTTAATTTGCTGAATTTCGGAAGGCTTAAACGCATTACTGTGTGTTTAATTCTGGAATGTTCCCCAGTAACTCTCATGTGATTGGTTCACTCTGGACACATGGGATATTCTCCAGGAGCCAGTGTGGTGTAGTGGTTAAGAGCAGTAGACTAGTAATCTGATGAACCACGTCCACATGCACAGGGCCGGCCCTACGGCCAGGCTGGGGGGCGGCGGGCGCCAGGGGGCGCCGTGCAGCTGCGCCCGCCGCACAGCTCCACCCACCCGCCGCGCTGGGAAACGGGGCAGGGTGGGGCGGGGGTGCCAGAGGGCGCCAAATATACTTAAGACGGCCCTGCACATGACTTGGGCTAGTCACACTTCTCTGAAGTCTCTCAGCCTCACTCACCTCACAGAGTGTTTGTGGTGGGGGAGGAAGGGAAAGGAGATTGTGAGCCGCTTTGAGACTCCTTTGGGTAGTGATAAAGTGGGATATCAAACCCAAACTCTTCTTCTACTTCTTCTATTTTGTTTTGCGTGAGAGTGACTTGACTGCAATGGGAGCATCTCTGTGAACCTGAAGAACAAACCGTGTTAGATAACCCACTCTATGGATGCAATAGAGGAGAGGAATGCTAATGTTTTTGTGAGAATGTACGTGACAGAAAGAAGTGCAGAAGTCGATGTTCTCCCACAGAAGCAGTAAGGAGAAGTCTGCTGGAAGGAGAAAGTGGAAATCTCTCCGCAGGCAACAGCGGCCACCCCCGGAACAGCTTCAGATAGCTGGCTAAACCAGCTGAAGGTAGCCAGTGGGTGTCAAACCGTCCGTGAGTTAGGGTCTTCCTTTGCATGAGAAGACCAGCTCCAGCAGATTGAGCAGGCCAGACCGATAGCGGGTCCAACGGTCGAGAAGGCAGTTTCTACACATGCTGCAGAGGAGCAGGTGGGTCTGGAAGATAGCCCATCTAGGAGAAGGGAAACGCCGATGCTAAATCTCCGCTGCCTTGCGGTATATCTTCAGGGGAAGAAAAGGCTGAGGAGTAAACCCTACACAGATCTGGAGTGGAGTCCCTAAGCCGATTGGATGGCACCTTGTACGCCTCCTTCCAGGCAGCCAAGCTGGTGCCAAACAGATTGCCTTGCTTTCCTATGGACCACATCAGAGAGTCAAAGGGGTGGGTGGGTGGGTGTCTTGTCATCTGGGCAGCCCAGGACCTCCATAAACAACGCCCAGACATGCACCCCAGGAAGGTCACTGTGGTGCAGCTAATGCATGGTTGGACTTCACCCTCCGAGGTGCACTCCATTGTCTCTCGGGACAGATGAATGCCAATGTATAGGATCGCATTGTCAATCCTACTTCTAATTATAGTTCTTCCATTACCAACTCTCGGTAGTTAAATCACACAGTCCTAGACTTGTGTACTCAAAAGTTCCCCCCAGTTGAGTTCAATGAAGCTTATTCGAAATAAGTGTGTATAGGATTTCAGCCTAAATATATGGAAACAGATTTTTATATAACCCCAAATGCATTCTTTACTTTCCCTCCTTCCAACCCTACATAGGGCAATGTATTACATTGCCTATATATTGCATATAATATGCAGCTATACCAAATATAAAGGTAAAGGTAAAGGGACCCCTGACCATTAGGTCCAGTTGTGACCGACTCTGGGGTTGCATGCTCATCTCGCATTATTGGCCGAGGGAGCCGGCGTATAGCTTCCAGGTCATGTGGCCAGCATGACAAAGCCGCTTCTGGCAAACCAGAGCAGCACATGGAAACGCTGTTTACCTTCCTGCTGTAGCGGTTCCTATTTATCTACTTGCACTTTGATGTGCTTTCGAACTGCTAGGTTGGCAGGAGCTGGGACCAAGCAACGGGAGCTCACCCCATCACAGGGATTCGAACCGCCGACCTTCTGATCAGCAAGCCCTAGGCTCTGTGGTTTAATCACAGCGCCACCTGGGTCCCTGATAATATATACCAAATATATACCATCATAATATATACCAAATATATACCGAATATATACCATCATAATATATACCAAATATATAATATATATAATATATACCAAATATATACCATCATAAACTTACACAGTATCTCTTTGTGTGTAGATTTAGGTACTGTTACATGGGAAAATTATGTATTTAATTCAAGTGAGAAGGCAAAAATATTTAATTCATTTGAACCTGTACACCCATGAATTATGAATCCATAGCGCTGCAGTGCATGCAGTCTTGTATAGCAGATATGAGGATTGAATTTGTTTTTCCTCTGCCTTTGTTGCAAGGTTAATATAAAGTGGCTTTCCTTTCTCTCTCTTTTGCTGCTGCTGCAAGACTCTTCAATTCCCACTGCAGAATCTGAACAAAGTATGTATGCACAGGCATGGTTTCTCTTGGGGGGGGGGGGTGTTTTCCATGTAGGATCAAATACAAAGAGATATCAGAAGGGAGAGAGAGAACACACAAACACTTGAAAGTGACATTTTAGATGGGTTGGAGTATCCGGGGCCCAAATCCTTAAAGACCAATTCCTCAAGCATAAAATATCCATTGCTGTCACAAGGATCTCAGCAACAGGGAAAGTATTGCTTTGTAAATTGCCTGAGATTGTTCTCCAGGGAGCTGGGTGATGCTGGCAGTCCTGGACGGGGAGGGGAAGGCAAGTCCTGGTCTTCGGAGGGAAGGCAAAATTTGATAAAAACAGCCTGCTAAATCAGTTTCCCTTAAATGCCAGCTGTCAGCCTTTTAAGCTGCGATGTGCCTGGATTGAGAGGCAGGCATTGTCATGGGACGGCAGCCAAGGATCAGCAGGTTAGAGGGGAGATAGGATCTTGGTGAATAAAACACACATGCATAGCTCTTGGTGAGTGTCTTGCCAAATGCAAAGGTGATTCTTTTAATGAGATTCAGAAGCAGATTCCAAAAGTGTAAAGGGAAGACATTACAGTTCAGCTCGGGAGTGGGGAAATACTTTCACTTCTGGGCAGAACCAGGGAATGTAGGTGTGGCCTTGAACAGATCATAATAAAGATGTCAACTGTGGGAAAGTCTTCTGGTGCAGACATGGGGAAAGGAGCTCTTACTAGGAAGGCCTCCATTGAGAGAAGACATGCAAGTGTACAGGGAGAGAAAGCAAGGAAGTCAAGTTACACTGACTTTCTCACATAGCAATTTATTGAATTTAGGAAGGAGATGGACCAATCAATGAAAAGCGTGGCGCAACAAGTGCACTCAGACTTGGAAAAATCTACTAACTTATTGACGGAACAGTTTGGGAAGTTGGGTAAAAAGGTTAATAATTTAGAAACTAAATGGATAAGTTGCTGGGGGGGGGCAGTGAGGAATTGGGCCATCTGAAAGAGGAACAGAAAGCTATTATGGGGACTGTGGGAAGCCTCCAAGAAAGACAAAATGATTTGGAAGACCAAATCCTTCTTTTGCAGTTAAGAGAGAGAGAGAAAAAAAACAGTGAGAATAAGAGGATTACCAATTTCAGAGGAAGAACAGAATTTAAAACATACGTTGCAAAGGCAAATTACAGACGGGATGGGGGAGAGTTAAGAGTGGGTGGTGGAAATAATTGAGAGCTGTTTCAGAGTTCGCATGAGGGAAACTAGACAGGGAAAGCAACCAGGAGATGTTTCTCGAACCAGAGCCTATGCAACCACTCACTTTCTGTAATCAATAAAGTTGTGGTCTAAATTCCGCCAAAAACCAAAATTTGAGTCAAGTGTGAATTTATTTAGGGGGGAGGTTGTTGGGTCTGAACACGCAAAATGCAATTCAATGTAAGCAAGGGAGAAGCGATGCATGTTGGGGCAAGAAAATCTTATGTTTGCAAATGGCTCATGGGGTCTGAGCTGGTGATGACCGATCAGTTGGTCCAGAATCCGAAGTACTTCACCGAGAAGCTGTCCCTTGCACCTCGGGAGTTTGCCACATAGGGCAGCCAAGCACGGATCCAGACTCAATGGGACACAGACTCAGCGGGGATTCTTGAGGACACATTCGTAGGACTGCGCCGTTATCATGTGATACGTGTCACAACTTCCGCAGTATGGTATACAGTATAAACATCTGATTTGCTTACGGCAATATCTCGTGTGTGGTTCTCAGTTTGGCAATGCAAAAGATGCAGGAAGAGTTGCAGGATTCAAGCGCATCCCAGGGAGCTTCTGCTGTACTGCAGGTAAAACCTTGTGCCAGGCAGAGGTCTGAGTCAGCTCTCTTCCAGCCAGAGGATAATCGACCCAACGAGACAGTGACACAGCAGAAATAAATGGGTAAATATAGACTTCTAAACTTTAAAGCTTAGTATCTTCCAAATATTTGGTTGCTTTCTTCAGTTTAATAGGAAAAGGCATCATTTCCCAGCAGGAAACTAAAGCAGGGCTGGAAAATGCAGAGATACCTCACAAAAGGCTGCTAAAATCTGAGAGTATTTCCTCTCTGTTTCCTTAATGTTTAAACCTTCCATCTAGCCAAGGACCCTTAAGGTCGGGTGGATGAGGCTCAGGTTGGTCCTATAGTGAAGATTAAATTGAAATGGGAACATTGCTGCACTGAGAAGGCACAGTTCATAAATATAAAAATGGTTAGTCTTCCTAAGATAAACTGTTAATGCAAAACATACATTCTAAAATTAATAAAATGCCCTTTATAATCTTTCAGAAGAGCAAATTCTGCTATCTGAAGTACAGTGTTAGTGTTATAACAAACAAACAAAATCCCATTTGAACCATTTTGGAGTAAGTCCCACTGGATTCAATGAGATTTACTTCTGAGTGAGACATGGGCTATTAAAGGTTCCTGATACCTTAGAATGACAAGCCCATGCTGCCATACCCTCCAACATTTCTCCAATGAAAACAGGGACGTCCCATTCCATTATGATAATTTTACTATTTATACCCCACACATCTTACTGAGTTGCCACAGCCATTCTGGGCAGCTTCCAACATATGGTATATAAAAACATAATAAAACATTAAACATTAAAAAAAACCATTCCCTATGCAGTATTGCCTTTAGATGGCTCATGGGTCAAATACCCTCTAACATTTCTCCAAGGGAAATAGGAACATCCTAAGGAAAAGTAGGACATTCCAGGATCAAATCAGAAACCCAGACAGCTTCTCTAAATCAGGGATGCCTCTGGAAAATAGGGACATTTGGAGGGTCTGTGCTGCTACAAATAAATATGGTATAAACCAGTGCTTTTTTTCCTAAAAGAAGGTTTAGGGGTACTCTCATTTTGACTCAAGAAAAATCACCATTTTATAGTTCAAATCGGGGAAAATAAATACAGCAAATGGACAAAAGTACAAAGATTCACAAAATGTTTAGGGGTATACGTACCCCCAGAAAAAAGCACTGGTATCAATCTCTGGGTACATTCTTAAGAAAGGAAGTTTTACATTAATTATAGTTTCAGTGTGTTTGTTCACAGTTTTCCACCCTCTTTGGTGACTCTCACATGTCTGCCACAGATTGGTGGGTGGGAGGAGTTCCTTTTGTTAATCTTTAAGGTGCCAAAAAATCTCTTTCGGTTGTTGTTTGGTTGCTTCCTGTTGCAGCTTGTGACACACACAGTTAGGAATGGGCCTCACTCAGGAAAAAGGAAGGATGCACAGGAATCGTTCAGAAATAAGTCATTCATCAGTAACCCATCTTCGTTCTGATTTTCCTTGGCTTGGAGGAAGAAGTAGCTGTTGAGGGTGCACAACCTGCCAGGCAAGTAAGTAAACTTCTTTTATTGACTTTGAATAAGATTGTTGTGTCTTTATTCTTTTAAGAGGGATTAAAGGGAATTTACCAGGAACTTTTGTTGTTGTTGTTGTTGTTGTTTAGTCGTTTAGTCGTGTCCGACACTTCGTGACCCCATGGACCATAGCACGCCAGGCACTCCTGTCTTGCACTGCCTCCCGCAGTTTGGTCAAACTCATGTTCGTAGCTTCGAGAACACTGTCCAACCATCTTGTCCTCTGACGTCCCCTTCTCCTAGTGCCCTCAATCTTTCCCAACATCAGGGTCTTTTCCAAGGATTCTTCTCTTCTCATGAGGTGGCCAAAGTATTGGAGCCTCAGCTTCACGATCTGTCCTTCCAGGGAGCACTCAGGGCTGATTTCCTTAAGAATGGATAGGTTTGATCTTCTTGCAGTCCATGGGACTCTCAAAAGTCTCCTCCAGCACCACAATTCAAAAGCATCAATTCTTCGGCGATCAGCCTTCTTTATGGTCCAGCTCTCACTTCCATACATCACTACTAGGAAAACCATAGCTTTAACTATATGGACCTTTGTCGGCAAGGTGATGTCTCTGCTTTTTAAGATGCTGTCTAGGTTTGTCATTGCTTTTCTCCCAAGAAGCAGGCGTCTTTTAATTTCGTGACTGCTGTCACCATCTGCAGTGATCAAGGAGCCCAAGAAGGTGAAATCTCTCACTGCCTCCATTTCTTCCCCTTCTATTTGCCAGGAGGTGATGGGACCAGTGGCCATGATCTTGGTTTTTTTGATGTTGAGCTTCAGACCATATTTTGCGCTCTCCTCTTTCACCCTCATTAAAAGGTTCTTTAATTCCTCCTCGCTTTCTGCCAACAAGGTTGTGTCATCTGCATATCTGAGGTTGTTGATATTTCTTCCGGCAATCTTAATTCCGGCTTGGGATTCATCTAGTCCAGCCTTTCGCATGATGAATTCTGCATATAAGTTAAATAAGCAGGGAGACAATATACTACCTTGTCGTACTCCTTTCCCAATTTTGAACCAATCAGTTGTTCCATATCCAGTTCTAACTGTAGCTTCTTGTCCCACATAGAGATTTCTCAGGAGACAGATGAGGTGATCAGGCACTCCCATTTCTTTAATAACTTGCCATAGTTTGCTGTGGTCGACACAGTCAAAGGCTTTTGCATAGTCAATGAAGCAGAAGTAGACGTTTTTCTGGAACTCTCTAGCTTTCTCCATAATCCAGCGCATGTTTGCTATTTGGTCTCTGGTTCCTCTGCCCTTTCGAAATCCAGCTTGCACTGGAACTAATACCAGGAACTATACAATTCAATCTGAGACAGACTGAATTGTATAATAGTGAGAGGCTTACACAAGCCTGCAACCAGCTATCTGCTGTGCATGAAAAAGGGGGATGTAAACTCTGCTACATAAAGGAAACTTGCTAACACAAGTAAGGAAGGATATTAATAAACAATATATCCTCTCCTGCCATCCTGAACATTCCCACAACACAAGCCATGACAGCCAAAGGTGTCACAAAGTTCACGGAATCATAGAATTGTCGAGTTGCAAAGGATCTCAAAGGTCATCTAATAATAATAATAATAATAATAATAATAATAATAATAATAATAATTTCTATCCGCCCATATGGCTGGGTTTCCCCAGCCACTCTGCGCAGTTCCCAACAAAATATGAAAAACACGATAAAACATCAAACACTAAAAACTTCCCTACCGTAAACAGGGCTGCCTTCAGATGTTTTCTAAAAGTCAGAGAGTTGTTTATTTCCTTGACATCTAATGGGAGGGCGTTCCACAGGGCAGGTGCCACTACCGAGAAGGCCCTCTGCCTGGTGCCCTGTAACCTCACTTCTCGCAGTGAGGGAACCGCCAGAAGGCCCTTGGCGCTGGATCTCAGTGTCAGGGCTGCACGATGGGGGTGGAGAAGCTCCTTTAGGTATACTGGGCTGAGGCCGTTGAGGGCTTTAAAGGCCTGCACCAACACTTTGAATTGTGCTTGGAAACATACTGGGAACCAATGTAGGTCTTTCAGGACCGGTGTTATGTGGCTCTGGTGGCCACTCCCAGTCACCAGTCTAGCTGCCACATTCTGGATTAGTTGTAGTTTCCGGGTCACCTTCAAAGGTAGCCCCACGTGGAGCGCATGTTCAACCCCCTGCGATGCAGAAATATTTTGCTCTACTTGGGGCTCGAACCCACCGCCCGGAGATGAAGAGGCTCATGCTGTGCCGACTGAGCTATATATATACTGCAGTTATCTGGGTGGCAGCAGCAGCAGCCCTGATGGCCTCAAATCTCAAGGGCATCCATGGTCTTTAAACAAAGCCATCCGTTTTATTACAACCATGGGGAAGGCAAGGGGCTAGATTCCCCCCACCCCATGACCCCCAGTAACAAACAGGTGGCTGCTGCCAGCGCTGAATTTAGGGCGATGTGGGCAGTTCCCCTGCACAGGGTGCCAGGACGAGGGGCACAAAATAATAGGTTAGGCCTTGGTCAGAAGGGCGATTGAGTTGCCGTAACTGTGAAATAGTGCACAAGAGCATGCGCAGAAGGTGCAAACAAGGTGCCATTCTGTTCTGTGAGACCTCTCTTTCAATGTGAATTTCAGACACCATGAATCGCACCGGTTTTCCCAGTGAGAAGTGGGCTTGCAACCCATGTGTGTTATCTCTGCTTCCTGACAGCAGTGGGGTGGGTGATTTGTGTGCATGGTGTATGCTTTCTCAACACAATTTCTACCCCACACTTCCCAGGGCAGTAAAACACAAAAGTTGCAGGTGAAACTCAGAATATACATTGCACAACTTATACAGCGAATTAAAACGTAACAGCAACCGCCTCTTTAAGCAGGCAGCAAAGTCAACGTGGGTGGTGCTGTGGTCTAAACCACAGAGCCTAGGGCTTGCCGATCAGAATGTCCAGTTCAAATCCCCGCAACGGGGGTGAGCTCCCATTGCTCAGTCCCAGCTCCTGCCAAGCTAGCAGTTCGAAAGCACGTCAAGTGCAAGTAGATAAATAGGTACCACTCCGGCGGGAAGGTAAATGGCGTTTCCGTGCGCTGCTCTGGTTTGCCAGAAGCGGCTTAGTCATGCTGGCCACATGACCTGGAAGCTGTACGCCGGCTCCCTCGGCCAGTAACGCGAGATGAGCGCCGCAACCCCATAGTCTTCCGCGACTGGACCTAACAGTCAGGGGTCCCTGTACCTTTGAAGTCAACCTGTTTGAAGCTAAATAATGTTTACATGTGGGGATGAGGTGGGGGGACCTTTGATTGATTTGGGGGGGTCTCCCACACCACCTCATTCCACGTTGTTCAGACAACCCCCAAACTCCCTGGGGAGGCTTTCTGGGGGGTGCAGGAGGAGGCGGAGGAAACAGGAAACTCTCTTTCCACGAATTTCCTCAAATTAACTCATTTTCTCATTCAAGGCGATGCATACAGGACAGACATTGATTTTGCTTAAGTGCCTTGAATAGAGAACCAGCTGGCTTTGCCTTGCATGCAACGTTTTATTCTCCCCGTTTCTCTAGTGTCTTCTAGAAGACGGAGCTTTAAGCATCTGTTCCTTAAAAAAAAAGTAACCAGGAGGCGGAAATCCTAGTTACAGTGGGTATTTTTGAGCTAAGCAGAGAAGCTGCTATTGTTAGGAGGGGGCATCGTGGGGGGAGCCTGAGCAGGGGGCAGCTGCATTTGCAAGTGCCGTTTCAAGGCCAGCGATGTGGAGGACGGGTTTGTCTTCTAAGAGGAAAAGCCAGATCTATTTATTATTGAGTAACTAACAGGTTGTGCTTCGGGGCAGCAAAAGCTCACCATTTATCAAGCCAATCAATGAGGACTGTATCAGAAAGGAAATGGCCACATGAAAGTCAGCAAGTGAACCGTACTCAAGTGTGTGTGTGTGTGTGTGTGTGTGTGTGTGTGTGTGTGTGTGTGTAAGAAAGAGAGAAAAAGAGAAAGAGTGAGGAAGGGAGAGATCTCACTTCAGCCACAAACAGGTGACAAGCAGGTGATACACAGGAAATGATCCTTGGCTACTTTAAAGGGCTGCTGCAAGGATTGCAGAATTTGCAGAGTAAACAAAAACCAAAAAAACAACAAGACTAGGCGACCCACCTGGACCCCCAGCCTCCTATGCCTTGAGTAGAAGCAATTCTCTTTGCACATGAAAGAACTAGAAATTCAGTTCTTTCATGGTGTGAGGTTCTGATTTTTTTTTTTTGCTGTTTGCAGCATAATCTCAGCTGTGCAGATTCCTAGACCACCTAGTCTGGACGATTACAGGTTATGGGTCGATTTATTTGCCATGCTAATTGGGTGGAAACTCAAATTCCTCGCTGCCACCACAAACATAGGTGCATTTATTTCTTATCAGAAGTACCAAATTCCAGCCCCTCCCATTGCACATATATGCTTCAGCAGACACACACACACATGATGCAATCCAAGCTGGAAATTAATCAGGACCCCCAGGGAAAAGGTGGGTGACTCATGCTCTTGAGGACTTTTGTCTCCACAGATCTCTAAAGGGTTTGGAATGGAATGATGCCCTGGCGTTACGATGCTACGTGGGGAATAACTCAAAATGGGGATGAACAGCTCCCATGTTGCAATAGCTAAGATTGTTCCCACTTCCATTTTCAGGATTAGGAAGATCGTTTCAGTTGCTGGTTTCTTACTGTTCCGCAATGTGTTTGTTTGATTAATTCCACTTAAGAATTGCTTCCCATACAACATCTCAAGAGGGATTTCATGGGAAGCAATTTGTAAATGGAATCAAATAGGCAACCAGCAACTGAGATAAGACAGGGAGCAGAGCTGTAGCTAGGTGATTTGCGCCCCTGACAGAACCGTCCAGATTGTGCCCCCTAGCCATGGACAAATTAGCTCTTCTTTCCACCTCTTATCCAACCCTCCCTCCACCCATTCAATTCACCCTCTATTTAAAACCATTTCTTATAAGGCAATAATCAATATTTTTATTTATAGGCATATTTATGGACATATTTTTAGCCAATTTTGTGCCCCCCCTTGCCTGCGCCCCTGGCAGTGGCCCACCTCACCACCCCCTACCTACGGCCCTGACTGGGAGAAGGGTGTTTCTGAGTCAAAACAAAGCAAGGATACGGCCAAACCTCTCTTGTTGAGCGTAATCCATTCCGGAAGCCGAGGCGTGGCTTCCGACAGAAGCCACGCCGGACGATCAGCTTCCGAAAAATGTTCGAAAACCGGAGCATTTACTTCCAGGTTTTCGGTGTTTGGGAGCCAAAATGTTCCAAAACGGAGGTGTTCGGGAGCCAAGGTTTGCATAATCCAACGGAGGTGTTCAGGAGCCAGTTTGCATAATCAGTAGTAGTGGCTGCTGTCGCATTTCAGACTTAGCGGCCTGAGAAATGTACCTTTATTGCCAGGGGCTGCATTCCTGGACTCAGTGGCGAAGCTGCATGCTCCGGCACCAGGGGCAGAGAGCAGGTGTGGGGCGTGGCTGGTGCACGCCCCAGGGCGTGTGGGGCATGTCCTGGGGGTGTGGTGTGTCACCTGCAGGGGCGTTGCATGCATCGGGGGGCATGGCGCATCACCCACAGGGGCGTGGCACCCGGCGTGGTGGTGGGGTGTGCGGCGCATATCCGGGGTAGCCATGATGGTACCCCCTTCCCCAATGGTGCCGGGGGGTGCACTTCCCCCGCCCACCCCATTCCTCTGCCAGTACCTGGACTAAGAACAGGAGTAGGAGTTACAAAGATGGCGACTAAGTTTGTCATAGGTATGAGCTTTCGTGTGCATGCACACTTCTTCAGATACACTGAAACAGAAGTCACCAGACCCTTATGTATAGTGAGAGGGTGGGGAGGGGTATTACTCAGAAGGATGGTGGGAATGGGTGATTGGCTGATAGGAGTGGTAAACCTGTTGACGACTGTTAATGACTGTTAACGACTGCAATTGGTCTTGCAGGAAAAAGCAAGGGGTGAGATGGCTGAAGAAAGCTTTATCATGTATAATGAGATAAGAATCCAATGTCCTTATTCAGACCAGGTCTCTCCATGGTTTTAAGCTTGGTAATGAGTTGCAATTCAGCAACTTCTCTTTCCAGTCTGTTTCTGAAATTTTTCTGTAATAAGACAGCTACTTTGAGATCCTGTATAGAATGTCCTGAGAGATTGAAGTGTTCTCCTACTGGTTTCTCTGTCTTGTGATTCCTGATGTCAGATTTACATCCATTTATCCTTTGGCATAGGGTTTGGCCTGTTTGTCCAATATAGAGAGCTGAAGGGCACTGTTGGCATTTGATGGCATACACAATGTTAGAAGATGAGCAATTAAATAGTCCTGAGATGGTATGTTTGATGTTGTTGGGGCCAGTAATGGTGTTGTCCGAGTGTATGTGGCAGCAAAGTTGGCATCTGGGTTTATTGCAGGCTCTGGTACCAGTGTCCATGTTAAGTCTGGTGGTGGTATTATTGTGGGTGAGGAGTTGTTTAAGATTGGGTGGCTGTCTGTAGGCAATGAAAGGTCTTCCTCCCAGAGCTTGAGAAAGAGAACTGTCATTGTCTAGGAGAGGTTGTAGATCTCTGATGATGCGCTGTAATACCCCTCCCCACCCTCTGACTATACATAAGGGTCTGGTGACTTCTGTTTCAGTGTATCTGAAGAAGTGTGCATGCACACGAAAGCTCATACCTATGACAAACTTAGTTGGTCTCTAAGGTGCTACTGGAGGGAATTTTTTTCTTTTTTGTTTTGACTACGTCAGACCAACATGGCTACCTACCTGTAACTAAATATGGCGACTGTTACCCACTTGGAATCTTGTCGGCCTTGTATATTGTTATTTTCTCTAATAGCCCTACACAGCACTTCTAAAACCAAAATAAACAGTAACCGTGAGAGTGGGTGACCTTATCTTGTTCCCTCAGCAATAATGCATTTTTCTAAATTTTTTTAAAAAAACGTTTTCCTTTTATGTTTGCAAATTGCTCTGTATATAACACCTTTATTCCTCTCACAAATTTTCCCCTGAACCTCATTATATCCAATAATTTCCCCTCAA
Organism: Zootoca vivipara; assembly: GCF_965207765.1. NCBI lineage: Eukaryota > Metazoa > Chordata > Lepidosauria > Squamata > Lacertidae > Zootoca > Zootoca vivipara. The sequence continues at coordinate 7,409,799 of NC_142582.1, read as the reverse complement.
AATTTTGCCGCTTGGCAAATTGTCATGTGGTTCAGGCATTTCCCCTTAAAGTGGTGGCGACAGCGACTGTTTGCAATGACAGGATGAAACTCCCTTTCTATACAGTGAGCCACTGGATAAAAACAATGGGTTATCATGGAAGTGGAGAACCTCTGACCCAGAGACTAAATGTGTCACCTCCTGGCATCTCTGTGTGGCTGTGCAAGCTGTATCCTGGAAGACAATCTTGCTCATTCACAAGTAATCACCAAAGGAGGAGGAGGAGGAGGAGGAGGAGGAGGAGGAGGAGGAGGAGGAGGAGGAGGAGGAGGAGGAGGAGGAGGAGGAGAAGAAGAAGAAGAAGAAGAAGAAGAAGAAGAAGAAGAAGAAGAAGAAGAAGAAGAAGAAGAAGAAGAAGAAGAAGAAGAAGAAGAAGATCCAGCATTGGCCCTGCTTTATGCCCTGAGTGTTTTCCCCGCCTGGAATGCTTCATTGAACTGGGACAATGCTTCTTGCTGGATAGACTCTTGCTGGACTGGTCAGACAAGTTTCATCCTCAGATAAAAGGTCCAATGGTGGGGCCTGAAACCCAACTGGAAGGGAACCAAGTGGTCCACAGCCATCAGATGCGCTCAGAGTTGTTCCGCTCTATCACCTTGTCCAGGAATGGAATATTTGAGACTGGACCACAATTGGCCATAGTGGCCGGGTCAAGAGATGGTTTTTTAAAGAAGCAGTTTCATAAACCGCTTCTTTAAGGGATTCCGAGAAAGGGATTCGTAGAGGGAAGCATTCGCCACCCCATGGAGCCCATTGCCCAGCATTGTTTGATTCGCTTTTAAGTGATGCTGTTCTCCAGGAAGGGAACAGACATTCTCCCCAAACCCTCTCCCCCTGGCTGGAACCCAGGTCATTGTCAGGAATGAGCCAGCTCCAAGCAAAGGTTTGCAGCCAACTGCAGAAAGCAGCCAGGAACAGAGAGGCTTAGATTTTAGTCAGGCAGGGGAGAGTGGCAGCTGCAAACTTCGGTTCTTTCTGACCTTGACGGGCAGGCTGATAAGGGAGTAACTGAGAGCAGGCTAGAACACAGCCAAAGTTCGTCAGAAGCACAAATTGGTGCAAATAGATTCAGAGACAGCCTCTCAGACCAGGAAGGGGTTGGAGCTGCTCCACTAAGTCCAAAGAGTCGACAAATGGGAGGGCTGCTAGATAGGAAATGAAACAAGAGACATAAAGGTCGTAAGTTCAATATATTCTGTCGTCGCCGGAAGGAGTCTTCAGAAGGGTCATCTTGAGTAATGATGCCAGAGGCTTTGTCAGAGCCGTCTGGAGCTATCCGTTTGTTTTTGCAATAAATCCTCCTTTTTAATTTACCTACGCTTACTGTGTTATCAAGCTGGGAACCTGGACTCCTGACAGTTATCCTAGGATGGAGAACCATAGGCCAAGGAGTTAGTTGGGTGAGTGAGTTGGGCAGAAGCTTTGGTATTCTATTTTTACTCCTCCTGCCTCCATTTTTCTGAAGGCTGCGGGTATCTGAATCGAATCAAAACCTACCGCACAGAGATGAGCATTGGCCAACATTCCCTGAGCAGCCATTTTGTTAGGAAGTTGCATTTGTGACTTCATTTTCCTCCCAGATTTTCCCATGCATTGCTAGCATTTCTAGGCTGCCCAGCAGGCCTCTCCATCCACCTTGTGTGCTCAAAAAGCACCCGCATTGATCTGAGCTGAGGGTGACTGCAAAAGCTATTAAAGGGTAACCAGAGAGCTCTTGTAGCTGAGAGGGAGGAAGTTCATGTTTCCTTGTTTGCTTGTTAGAGACTGAGCTTTGGTCACCTCCGATCTGTTAGGACCATTTAGAAAACATCCCCTGCGGCTGTGGATTCAGAGGAGTTCTCAGATTGCTCCCTCCCCTGTTCTCCCATCATCATCAACACCTGCCCCCCCCCCCAAAACCCAACAATTTCCTCTATTTCCTGGAGTTCTGTGAGGGGACAAAAAAAACAAACCACAATCGAATATCCACAGCCGGATCAAGTGAAAAATGGGTGGAATGGATGTGGTTTCTGTCACAGGGGTGCAGACATCGTTCATAGGTTTCTTTCCAGAGCAGGGAGCGACTCACAGGGCAATTTGAGAGCAGATCTATTTAAAGCATTCACATTTAAAGCGCATTAATCCCAGGAACCAGTGCTATTTTTATAGAAAAAGAGGTGCTGGAACTCACCATGAACACTTCTCTTGTTCTCTTAGAATGGCAATGGCATCCACATGAGAGGGGCCAGAACTGAGTTCCAGTGAGTTCCGAATGAAAAAAGCCCTGCCATGAACTGGAGTTTAATAAGGATGCTGGAGACTGTAGGCCTGTGAGGGGGAAACTACAGTTTCCAGGGTTATTCTTTAGGGGGACTCATGTGCTTTAAACAAGTGTTTAAATGTACGGTTTAGTAACTCTGAGACAGAATCTGTATTAAACACACACACACACACACACACCCTGACGGCTCCATTAACACAATTTATCATTTGTGATATGGGACCCAGGTGGTGCTGTGGGTTAAACCACTGAGCCTAGGGCTTGCTGATCAGAAGGTCCGCGGTTCGAATCCCTGTGACGGGGTGAGCTCCCGTTGCTTGGTCCCAGCTCCTGCCAACCTAGCGGTTCGAAAGCACGTCAAAAATGCAAGTAGATAAATAGGAACCGCTACAGTGGGAAGGTAAACGGCGTTTCCATGTGCTGCTCTGGCTTTGTCATGTGCTGCGGCTTTGTCATGCTGGCCACATGACCTGGAAGCTATACGCCGGCTCCCTCGGCCAATAATGCGAGATGAGCGCGCAACCCCAGAGTCAGTCACGACTGGACCTAATGGTCAGGGGTCCCTTTACCTTTATCATTTGTGAACAATACGGATAATAGTCAAACAAAAATGAAAAAATTAATAGAGGAAACGGGGGACATGGCTTAAAGTGTTGTGATCTGGAAATCAAATATCCTGATCAAATGTTTTCTTGCTTCTTTTCTTTACCCTCCCATTGATCCTTTGCCAGCTGAAATAAGGAGTGCAGGATTGCCGGGGCCTGGTGCACATATGACCCATAGTTCATGGTCCTTTGGTAAACTGCAAATAGCAAGGATTTAATTCAGTAAAATATGCATGCCTTTGAAATGTAGCGAGGTTTCCAGGAACAAGTTAATAATTCCCAAGGCTTCATCCCCAAAGGGGTTTACAACTGGGTAGCCCCACAGCATGCAGGTCTGGGACCTGAGTTGAAACCCATGTCAGCAACACCTCAAGGACTGAGATCATCTGTGATGTCCAGTAAGCCAGAGGTTTCCAACCTTTTGGGGTCCACAGCTCCCTTGAACAGTTACATTCTTTCTGCAGCACCCATGTGGGGCTCAGGAGCCCAGTTATGTCACCCTTTGCCAGCACCCTTTTCTGAACACCCTCCCTTGTGGAAGTGCCCCTCAACCTCCTCTCTTCTCCCCTCTCCTTGGGAGTCCTCTGGGCAGCCGCAGCTGCTGCCCCTGGTCTCTGAGCTGCTCCCCACCTGCCCTAAAGAGAGATGCCTCTTCACACTGCCCCACAGGGGCCTGGGAAGCACCCCCTGCACCAGCCCCAGAGGCACCATTCCCCTGCGGAGCTTGTAGCCAGGGCTGCTGCAACAAACAGCTGTGCAAGCCTTTGGGAGGCAGAGATGCAAGAGACCATCACAGGAAGGGAGGGAGGGAAGGAAGGAAGAGGGGCAGAGGCCAGTGGCACCAGTTGCACCCCTGAGGTGACACAGCACACTGGTTGAAAACCACTGCAATGAGCCCATTGTTTTTGTTGGATGAGACACATTGTCAGGTCAAAGGGGAGGACCTTTCAATCGGTAAGAGTGCTTTGGACAAATGCATGACTGGTGCTCAGCAACCATTTCCGTTATTATGACTTTATTGAATTGCATTAATTGTTTTGATGAATCTGTTGTTGTTTGATACTATGTTTGATACTCAAAGTGATGGCAATATTTATTTTCTAATGCTATTGTGAGCCACTTTGAGCTCAACATTGGCTGCTGAAATAGCAGAATACAACCATTACATCTAATCAGATCAAAGCACTGTTTGGGTTGAAGAATCCGTACATTATTTGATCTGGTTCATGCACTGCCTTGAACCCTTTTTAAATTTTATTTTGGGTTGCCCTATACCCTATACCAGGTGGCGCTGTGGGCTAAACCACTGAGCCTAGGGCTTGCTGATCAGAAGGTCCGCGGTTCGAATCCCTGTGACGGGGTGAGCTCTGTCACAACTAGACTTAATGGTCAGGGGTCCCTTTACCTTTACCTTTATACCTGTTTTACACTACTTTCTATTCTCAATCATGGAGGGGCTTATTATTTATACCTGTTCCCATGCACGTGAGTAGATGGACCTCTGAATATTCCCTATCTCGGAAATATATTTGGATGGCAGATCTTGTGATCCCGCCTTCTTCCCAAGGAGCTCAAGGTGCTTTCCTTCCTCCCTGCTCAGGTGTGTAGTTCTCTTGGTGCACCTGTGCAAGTTTCTGCATCTCTTGGCTTAGCCTGCTCTACAGGGTTGTTACGAAGATAAGTCGTGCTCATCCCCGTGCCCACTGGAAGAAGGGCAGGATGTGGAGGCAAACAGAAGGAAGTACATGTCAAATTGCATGTGTGAATGGATGACTCCAGGGAGTGAACCAAGCAACACAACTGTCATCACGGGCTGCTTCAATCTGTTCACACATTAAGAATGAACCGGGGGGGGGGGGTGAAAAGTGGAGAAAGCAAAGAACTGATAAATGAATGACTTTCTTTGTCCCAAACATTAATTATGAAACTAAATGCTGTGGTGCATATGTGTGATGAATTCAAAAACAATCCAATGAACAGCAAGCGAAGAGGCCAGAGTGGTCATGATTTCCCCATCAATCAGAAGATCAATCTGATAATTTCTGCTCAGTCTACATTATTGTGCTATTAAGGTGCTATTAGGGCAAGCTACAGAGCTGAGCACGGCCAGTTCTGTGGGTTAATATTAGCAGGCTTGGAAAGCCTTTAACAAGCTGCAATCCTTCACTGGCCTTTTAAAGGGCCTTGCGTGCCCCTTAAAAAGCAGCCGTTGCTTTAGCCGATGCAGCTTCGAAACCTTGACCTATTGCTTTGCTACCGCAGGTGCTTTCGGTCCAAAATTAATCACAGCTGGGGCTCAATCAATCTGCTGGATCAATAGAAGCCATTTAGGCTGCTCCTTCCTGGGGGCTAGCCCTAGGGAATATGGAGGGACCTTTGACCTATACTATGGGGCTTCTTGTGATGGAAAGCATGAGAGATCCAATAAGAAGGTTTCAGCTAGAAACTCATTGCTTGCAGTGGGAGCATCTTCATATGACCCCTGATTGAGCCCTAAATCTACCAGTGGAAGACGGACCCCATCCATTTCGCCTGGTGCAGTTCGGTTCTCTTTTTTAAAAAAGACATTTCATTAGATTTTCCAAACAAACACATTAAACATACTTAGCAGAAATAAACAAAACAACACATTCAAAACACATACAACACACACAATTTTCTCTTTTTTAAACCATTATTTTCAAATCTCTAATTCCCCATGCTCTGCCGAGCTTAGACTTCCCTCCCTCCCCTCATTAGGTTTTCTTTCCAACTCTTATCTCGCAGTTCCTTATTCCTTAGTTAAAGTCAAGTCGTAGGATTTATTTCAACCCTGCAAGTGTCTTTAAACTTCTACAGTTCTTTTCCATATAATCCACAAATTTACTCCAATCTTTTTGGAACCTTGTTTCCCCCTGGTTTCGAATCCTGCTAGTCAGTCTTGCTAGTTCCGCATAGTCTATCAATTTTGTCTGCCACTCATCAATCGTCGGTATATCTTGAGTTTTCCATTTTTGGGCTAACAAAGTCCTAGCCGCGGTTGTCGCATATAAAAATATTATATAGTCCTCCTTTGCAATCTCTTGTCCAATAAGTCCTAGTAAAAATGCCTCGGGTTTTTTGGGAAAGGTATACTTAAAAATCTTTTTCAGTTCATTATATATCAATTCCCAAAATCTTTTAACTTTTTCGCACTTCCACCACATATGATACAGTTCTCATTAAGTTCTGGTTACTGGCAGAAGATAAGCAGAAGTAGTCTTCCTGCACATACAAGCAACTGGTCATGAAAAACAATAATGCAGACATCCTATCATCATAATTATACTATATATACCCTGCCCATCTGACTGGGTTGCCCCAGCCACTCTGGGCAGCTTTCAACATATACGGTATATGTATAAAATTAAACATTTAAAAACTTCCCTATACTGGGCTGCCTTCAGATGGATTGGGGGTCAGGTAACTCCATGCCCCCCCCCCATTTCACAAGCCGCCCCCCATTTCACCACCGTCGCAGGGGAGAGCAATGAATGCCCTCCCACCAGAGGTCAAAGAGAACAACAATTACCAGACCTTTAGAAGGCACCTCAAGTCAGCCCTGTTTAGGGAAACTTTTAATGTTTGATTTCTGTATTTTAATGTTTTGTTCGAAGCCGCCCAGAGTGGCTGGGGGAACCCGGCCAGATGGGCGGGGTATAAATAATAAATTATTATTATTATTATTATTATTATTATTATTATTATTATTATTACCTAATGGCGTATGGCCAATTCTTTCCCCCAAAACAACCCCTTTAACGGGGAACCCTGAGATCACTGCCACAGAAGGGGGCGTGGGTCACCACTTCACCCCCCCCCCCATTTAGGGAACATAAACTAAAGGATTCCGCCCAAGGCCTGAAACAGCCAAAGTTGTGACGTTTTGCTACGGGTACTGCTGCATTCTGGATCCTATTGTTCTAGGATTCAGCTCAGTACATAACACTGCCAATGCAGGAAAATTCATTTCCGGCCCTTCAACAGCGACCCTGACGTAGCAGCGCCTGCGTACCTGTGGAGAAGAGGTTAACCTGCAAAAGAAGACTTGACTGAGGGAGGGCAGGGTGGGAGAAGCTCTGGAGCCAACTGACAGGTAAGATTCACCTTCCATTGTGTGGGCAGGGCGGTTCCTCCCCCTACCTGGTTGATCCCCTAGCAACACCTCCCCAGGCAGGATTGGGCGATTGGCTGAGGTAGACAGAGACCTCAGGTATCCAGCCTGGGGAGAGCGAAGCCAGCCCGTACTACCAGGAGCCACACTGGGATCCGGGGGGCTGCGCGTGACTACGCAAAATCCCCATTTGATGTGGGGAGCAGTCATTCTTCTACCTGGGCAGTTATCTTTCCACAAGGGCTGGCATTATGCTGAAATCCAGCATCGCCTGAGTTCTGCGAGTGCAGCTTTCTCCCGATTGAAGTGCAGAGTGTTTGAGGACCTGGACATTCACAGGGAAACCAAAGTGCTTGTTTACAAAGCTATTGTACTACCAACCTTATTGTATGCTTGTGAAACATGGACTGATTATAAACGCCATCTCCAACTCCTTGAAAGATTCCATCAATGGTGTCTCCCCGAAAAAATTACACATCACTTGGGAAGACAGGCGAACTAATGCCAGTGTACTGGAAGAAGCAAAGATCACCAGTGCCAAAGCAATGATTCTTCAACATCAACTTCGTTATACTGGTCATGTTGTTTGGATGCCTGATTATCGTCTTCCAAAGCAACTGCTCTATTGCAAACTTAAAAATGGAAAGTGTAATGCTGGTGGGCAACAAAAGAGGTTTAAAGACTGTCTCAAGGCAAATCTAAAAAAAATGTAGTATAAACACCGACAACTGGGAAACACTGGCCTGCGAGCGCTCCAGTTGGAGAACAGCCTGTCCCAAAGGTGTCATGGGCTTTGAAGATGCTTGATCTCAGGACGCAAGGGAGAAACATGCTAAGAGGAAGGCACGCTTGGCAAATCCTCAGCGTGATCAACTCCCGCCTGCAGACCTATGTCCCCACTGTAGAAGGATGTGCGGATCCAGAATTGACCTCCACAGTCACTTACGGACTCACTGTTAAGTCCATGTTCATGGAAGACGATCTTACTTGACTACGAGTGATTGCCAAAGAAGAAAAATAAAAAAATTCCTTCAGTAGCACCTTAAAGACCAACTAAGTTTTTATTTTGGTATGAGCTTTCGTGTGCATGAAGTGTGTATGCACACGAAAGCTCATACCAAAATAAAAACTTAGTTGGTCTTTAAGGTGCTACTGAAGGAATTTTTTTTATTTTGCTTCGACTCAGACCAACACGGCTACCTACCTGCCAAAGAAGAAGACAGCCTTTTCCAACTGGTGAGGTGGGAAAGGAGAAATGAATGCTGATTGGGAATTCTAGAATAATTGCACTGTGATGGAGGCAAAGAGGTTCCAGAGGAAGTTATTGAAGGGATTGAGTTGGTTGCAATTAATCTGGGATTAACAGCAAACCTTGGATTTAAGTAAACGGGCTATTTTCACTTGCATTTTATTTGATTTAAAAGGAAAGCCCTTGGTTCCTTCTGTTCAGGAACAGAAGATGAAAGATGACATACAGGGTGTTCTGCAGCTAACTCTTACTCAGAGTAGACCCACTGAAATCAAGTCAGCTCTTTTTAATGGGTTTCCTCTATGACTAATATTGGATATCATTACATTTTGTCCCCGTTTGCTTCTAGAAATCATTCTCAGGCATCTGTTGGGTCCTGTGTGCAGCCGATTTCTCTTGCAACCCAATTCACAAAAGGTTGATGGGGCTTTTTCCAACACATTTGTGCCCTGGAGATGTTAATTTATTGCAGAACTATTCTATTGCTTCGCTTCCATTCCTTCTGCTTTTAAAACACATTTCAGCTTCTTAGGATGCAGGTCCATTCCCGACGGGATGTGAGCTTTCTTAACTGTACATATATGGTAAATAATTGATACCTGCCATATGTTACTAATCTTCTGCCCCTCCTTCCTTTGGCTCCCCTTGGGTGTCCATTTCTTTCTTTTCTACATCACCCTAACCACCATTTTTCTTTTCTTTATCAATCGTGCCCTTTTCTTATTGGTTTAGTCCACAGTCACCTCTGGTCCTTTTGTCCTCACAAGGCTGGATCCTGATTTCATTAGCTCCAGAGTTCAACGAGACTGTTGCAGATTTTATTCAAGTAGAAATGGGATTAGACTCTCGCTCCGCAGGTGAGCTCCTGGATGTTTTAAATCGCGGGTGAGTCTGATGCTTACTTTAATGAAACAGGATTTTAGCAGCCTCTATCAATTTTTTTTTCTCTATTAGGGCTGCTTCATACACAGCAAGTTTCAATATGGATATCACTTTCGTGCAGGGAAAAGGCACACACCACGAGTTTCACTCCTACATTCAGAAGCGATGGGGAACAATGCTGGCTTCTTTGCATTTTAGTTTTTTTGGGGGGAGTTGCTGTTTCCATGGTGATTTAGGATTAAATCTGATTATTGATCGTATAGTTTGCTCTCAGCCTGTTGAAATCCACCTCGAGGGGGTGTTAAAAAAAAGATCTATAATTATCTTATATAAGTAATATTTCTGTTCAGATTTATTGCTTAAAACCATTGGTCATCACAATACAAACCAAGGGAAATGCATACCAAATGAGATGAGAAATAGAACAGAATTAAGTACAAATCAATTAATTTATTTTTAAACCTGGCAGACACCCCAATAAATTGATTAAAAATACCAGATTCACACATGACGCTGTATCAGAGTGTGTTTGTTTTCTCCCTCTCCCTCCATCAACCCATGTCTGCAAATGTGGGAAAACATGTGAGCTGACCAAAGGAACATTTTCACTTTCTTAATCCAACAGTACTATTGGTTGAAATGGGTGAATTTTAGATAAATTCAAAGCAATCCACTCAAAGGTTTCAAAGCTGTGGGTAAAGAGGGGCAGGGAGAGAATATTGGATTCAAGACTTTTCTTCCCCAGTGGTTCTGCTAGGAAACAGAAACCCCCAACCTAACCTAGGGCAGGAAATGATACGTTCCTTCACTTGGGCTGCAGAGACAAGGAAGTACAGTGCTACCTCGGTTTTTGAACATAATGCGTCTCGGAAGACAGTTCAATTTCCGAAACGTTTGAAAACCGAAACTTAATAGCCAACAGCTAGGCTTCAGGATCTTGCACTCAGCAGAAGCCATGTTTCCTGTTCGACGTCTGAGTTGGGTTCAAAAACCAAAGCATTTACTTCTGGGTTTACAGTGTTCGAGTTGTGAAACGTTCGTCAACGGAGACATTTGAAAACTGAGGTACCACTGTACACAGTATTTGTTGTTGGTGTTGTTTTTTTAAGATTTCTTCCCTGCCCTTCACCATAATGTCCAAGGGTGGGTTACAACAATTTAAAAATACAATGTTAAAAATCATTAAGACAGATTTAAGCACACTGTAGGCTAAGCACACCAGTTCTTGCTTCTGAGAATGAGCACTCTCAGGCGTGTGTGTGTGTGTGTGTGTGTGTGTGTGTGTGTGTTATGGGCATGGGGAGGTCCTGGGTTTTTGTTTTGTTTCATTTTTGGATGAGAGAGAATGCTAGAATAGAGTCAGCGGGTTCCATGTCAGGATGCCGTTGGGGAATATTTTTGCAAGAAGACTGTTCAGCACACAATTTTCTGGTTCCCCTATCAAATTAATTATTATTATTATTATTATTATTATTATTATTATTATTATTATTATTATTTATACCCTGCCCATCTGGCTGGGTTTCCCCAGCCACTCTGTGTGGCTTCCAACAAAATATGAAAAATACAGTGAAGCATCAAACATTAAAAACTTCCCTAAACAGGGCTGCCTTCTAAAAGTCAGATAGCTGTTTATTTCCTTGACCACTGATGGGAGGGCATTCCACAGGGCAGGTGCCACCACCGAGAAGGCCCTCTGCCTGGTCCCCTGTAACTTCGCTTCTCGCAGTGAGGGAACAGCCAGATGGCCCTTGGAGCTGGACCTCGGTGTCCGGGCTGAATAATGGGGTAGAGACGCTCCTTCCGGTATACTGGGCCAAGGCCTTTTAGGGCTATCAAACAAAGGCCCCACTTGCCCTGTGCATTAAAATCTGTATCGTATCACTCAAGACAATCATGGCTTCCCCCAAAGAATCCTGGGAACTGTAGTTTGTTAAAGGAGTCTTTTGGGGTCCACTATTCCCCTCACAGAGCTACAATTTTCAGAGTGCCCTAGAAGGAGGGCTTGATTGTTAAACTACTCTGTTGTCCGTTGTGTCATGTTGTACCCTAATGAAAAATAAAGGAATACGTTGGATCATCATCAGAAGGCTGGATGTTCTGCTAAGGATCTGGAGTTTTAATAATGTCAGATCCTCTACTAAAATCAATGGAAGATCCTGATGTATCGCTTGGTTCCTTTATATTTCATGCCTCTCTTGTAACAACAGCGGGTTTCAGGAAAGCACCACATGGAACTGAGTTATAAAGGGAAGATGAATCATCAGAGACCAGCAGGGTGCCTTAAAATGCAGGAATAGGGAGATGTGAGAAAACGCACATATGTGTGAATGGTAAGCCCTCCAAGCTCATCGCGTGTGGGGGGGGGGGGAGTTAGAGAGAGAGGTTTAGTTCTGGTGCTGAATGTGGATTTATTTCTTTTAAAAATCAGCCCATGCTGTAATGTTGTATGCCACTTTATTAAGGTTTATTTGAAATCAGCATACTGCGAATGGACCGTAACGTACAAAAATGGATTCAAACAAAAATCTGAGCTTTGTCATGGAAGCCTGGAAATCCCACGTTTTTAATTTTTAGAAGGAATGTGTGTTTGGAGACCTCGTGGTAGTAGAGAAGAACCAGAAATAGGGCAGTTTCTGCTAAATGCTTAGGCCTATTGTGCGCAAGCATGGGTTTTGGCATAATAATGCAAAGTTGTTATCCATTTGTTGTGGTCAGTCCAGGGCTTCTTCCATACTAGTCATTTAGTCTGGAATTGAATTCTTCATTTACTCAGATTTTATGGACAATCTAGTTGTTATAATTACCACCCATTGAATTCCAATGTCCCCCTTGCTTAAAAAAATGTATTAATGTATCACTAGAGCAGGGTACAGGTTTGTCTTTAAATACAATTGCAACAATGGCCTGCCCAATGTTGGTTAGCAAAATTCTCCTGAGACTTTTCAGGGCTATAGTCTTTTAAATTAGTAGCCTTCTCCTTGCCTCTTTTATTGAGAGTGCTTCATTTTTGTTTCCTGCTCAGCCGCTGTGGCTATGACACCCCTGAATTGCCCTTAATGAGTTCCTGTTCCCTGAGGGGGGAGGTGTTAATTACTGATTTCCTCTTTGCAGCTAGAGCAATTGTTCATTAATTTTATTTTTAATTAGAGCTATTTTGCCATTTTAATTCCTTTTGTCTGCCCTAGGCCTACCGACAGTATTATATTCCATTTTATTTTATTTTTCTTATTTATTTGTTGAATTTGTATATTACCCTTCATTTGAAGATCACAGGGTGGTTAGCAACATAAAAATACAAAATGAAAACCCAAAATATGTAACAAAAAGAACGAAACCAAAAACAAGCCAATAGCCCCACTAGATTGATGTAGTCTCTTAATATGGTAACAGTAGATTGAGTTTGTCTCTAACCCCCTGGTTCTCAGGGTATAGCCTATCATAGCTGCCAAGTCTCCCGTATTCCCCGGGAAACCCCCGTTTTTTCAGCTGTTCCCAGCCAGAAAAACCGATTTTTTTGTTTTTTCCCGGTTTATTCTGGCGCGGCGGCCATTTTGGAACTGGGCGGAGCATGCTCAGAAGCGACTTTTGATGCTGCTTTGCCCAGTTCCAAAATGGCTGCAGCGCGACTTCTGGTGCGGTGGCCATTTTGGAACAGGGCAGAGCAGCATCAAAAGTAGCTTCTGAGCATGCTCCGCCCAGTTCCAAAATGGCGGCAGCGCTACTTCCGGTCTGCTACTTCCGGTCCAGTCCCTTATTTCTCAGGCCGGAACTTGGCAGCTATGGGTATAGCTTGCTGTGATAGTAATGATGATGATGATGGTGATGATTTATTTATTTATACCCCACCCATCCTGATGCTGGGATATAATATGATATAATATGATATAATATGATAATATAATATAATATAATATAATGTAATGTAATGTAATGTAATGTAATGTAATGAATGTTTTTTTTAAAAAAATGTAAATAGTAGGTGAAAGGAACCCCAAACAACATTAGGACCTTAGGAAACAGAGAGGGACCAGAAATACACCCATAGACACCCAAGTGTTGTTTGCATCAGGAAAGAAACCTGTATTGGTACTAATGAGGAGTTTCCCTCCATTTACAAATAGCAACTTTGGATTTTGGGGTGGCGGGGGGTGGTAGTTTTGATCAAGTTGTTTGGATTGGGCTTGCTATCCTTTTACTTGCCATTTTCTTTCATTTCCCCAGTTGTAAAATATCCTTCCCCTGCCTTTCTTAGCTGGGGTGCCCCAAACTGCTTACATTATTCTAAAGGTAGTTAAAAATCATAGATTTAACCTGTGGCCCTCCAGATTTGGTTGGATCCCAGCTGCCATCAGTCATAGCCAGCAGGGTATCGGGGATGTCAGAAGTTGCAATCCAACAGGAGTTGCAATCCAACGCGGAAGGCAAGGACAACCCCACCCTTGGTTTCTATAATAATAATAATAATAAATTTTTATTTATACCCCGCCCTCCCCAGTCAAAAACCGGGCTCAGGGCGGCTGACACCAACAGAATTACAATAAAACATAAAAACAATTAATTAAAATACAGATTAAAATACAGTATTAAAATTTAAAATGCAGCCTCATTTCAAGTAGGCCATAAATACAAGCCATGAGGGAGAAAAACACAGGGGTCAGGCTGAGTCTAACCCAAAGGCCAAGCGGAACAGCTCTGTCTTGCAGGCCCTGCGGAAAGATGACAAATCCCGCAGGGCCCTGGTCTCCTGGGAAAGAGCGTTCCACCAGGTTGGGGCCAGTACTGAAAAGGCCCTGGCTCTAGTAGAGGCCAATCTAGCCATCTTATGACTCGGGATCTCCAGAATATTATTATTTGTGGACCTTAAGGTCCTCCGTGGGGCATACCAGGAGAGGCGGTCCCATAGGTTACGATATAATAGTGTTACGATACCTGACATCTTATTTTCAATCCAACTTACTCCCTGCACCGAATTTTCCTCCCCGCCCCCCATAGCGCACAAGATTCAGTCATGGAAAGTGCTAGTCTGTGAATTACAGATAAAAGCTGCTCCTGTTTCACGTCTTCCCCCTCTCCCACCCTTGGAGGTCTATGCGATCTGCTATAGCTCTAATGAATTCTTGGGAATAAACCCAAATGAATCCTCATCGATCTATTTTGGATATCCTCTTTATCAGCTTCTCGGAGATGCTCTGAGGCATCGCATTGTGAAGCCCACAGATTCCATTCTGCGCCTCTGTGTCTCCGTACTGCACGGTCCAGTTTTATCACCCTTTCCCCTTAATTAACAAGTGGAGATAAGGAGATGTGATTCTGCAACATGGAGATAGCAGGCTTGTCCATGGAGGAGAACATGCCGTTTCGTGTCTTTGGGAGGTTTCTACAGGAGGCACCCGGAAAATAATAAAAAGGCTTAGACAGACTCCCCTTGAGCTGACCTTTTCTGGACTGCCCTCCGCATAATACTGAACCATCAGTCATACTTGGCCAGCGAAGTGTCAATAATTGAATAACAGTGTGACAAGCAAGGGGAAGATCTCTGGATAAACTCTCAGTTCTATCTGCACCAGTATATACGTGTTGGGTCCCGATGTTCCATCTCCAAAGAACTCGGTTCAGAGAATGCATTGAGTCAGAAATGCATTGAGTCAGTTTTGTTTTCCCTGAGTCTTCTTGACTCTATCCTTTAGAGGCCACTTGTTCTCCTCAGAGGACCTGTCTCTCAATATGATGGAGAGCTCCTCCTTAGCACAAGCTCTGAACCTAATCCTGAGAGGTGAGAAGTGTAACACGCACAAATGTGTTTTACACACACACACACACACACACACACACACAGAGAGAGAGAGAGAGAGAGAGAGAGAGAGAGAGAGCATTTTTGAACTGCTTTAAGAATGTGAGAGAACACTGGCATTTTGCACTGGAGTTTAAATTTGCATCTCTTTCTAAAAGGCTAATTCTTTATTATGACCTTTAAGGGTTCTTCCTGCCACTGTTCTCCAAATCTGCTCACTGGCTTCTGTCTTGGTAGACAAAGAGCAGGGATATAATAATAATAATAATAATAATAATAATAATAATAATAATAATAATAATAATAATAAATTTATTATTTATACCCTGCCCATCTGGCTGGGTTTCCCCAGCCACTCTGGGCGGCTTCCAACAGAAAAATAAAATAAAATAGTCGATTAAACATTAAAAGCCTCCCTAAACAGGGCTGCCTTCAGATGTCCTCTAAAAGTCTGGTAGTTGTTTTTCTTTTTGACATCTGGTGGAAGGGCGTTCCACAGGGCAGGCGCCACTACCGAGAAGGCCCTCTGTCTGGTTCCCTGTAACTTGGCTTCTCGCAGCGAGGGAACCGCCAGAAGGCCCTCGGCACTGGACCTCAATGCTATTTCTATCAAGGCTGTGTTCCAAGCGTGAGAATTCAAAATGGTATGTTTTCTTTTGCTTCTTGATTTCCCATTTGCCAGTTCATTGATGTCTACCCTTTAATTATTATTTTTTAAGAGAAATTGTTAAGCTGTAAACCCTGCTAAGCGTTCAGTAAGCTGGGGACCTTTCCAGTGACATTTTCAACATTTCTATGGGTATTTTGTGGCAGTAATGGCTATATTTTCAAATCCAGATAATGGAGAGTCATTTGTGGCCAACAGTCAGGGATGATGGGAGTTGCATAGCTGCCAAGTTCTCCCTTTTTTTAAGGGAAATTCCCTTATGCTGGGAATTTCCTCGCGAGAAAAGGGAAAACCTGGCAGCTATGGGGAGTTGTAGTCTAGCAACCACACCTGGAGGTATGCAAGTTCCCCACACCTGCAGGTAACCATGTGCAACAGATGCATCTGGTTACCTGCAACCTGTGATTTTAATAAAGGTAAAGGGACCTCTGACCATTAGGTCCAGTCGTGACTGACTCTAGGGTTGTTGCGCTCATCTCGCATTATTGGCCGAGGGAGCCAGCATGACAAAGCTGCTTCTGGTGAACCAGAGCAGCACATGGAAACGCCCTTTACCTTCCCGCTTGGAGTGGTACCTATTTATCTACTTGCACTGGTGTGCTTTTGAACTGCTAGGTTGGCAGGAGCTGGGACCGAGCAACGAGAGCTCTCCCCTCTGTGGGGATTCAAACCGCCAACCTTCTGATTGGCAAGCCCTAGGCTCCCGTGTCCTGGGTGATTTTAATAGGTACAGCTTATTGTGTAGAAGCAAGGAATGTTGCATCTTCTGACATTCTCACTTCCCCACGGCTATAAAAGTTCCAGGAAGCCTGCCCTGCTTTGCATCTGGCAACCTTTGGTTTCCTTCCTGGAGATGGCACTCAGGTGGGCATCAGGCTGCCCACCTGAAAGAAGGAAGCAGACTACTGCCCCCTGCCCACAATATTCAGCATATTAGACCTGCTAAAGACACTCCCAGCTAAAGTTAGGGGTAAAATCAGGCATGTTAATGGGAGCATTCTGTAAGTAAATGCGCGGGGGGACGGGGGGGGACGACCACTGCAAAAGCAAAACCCAACCTTATTTAAGCACTTTCATAGCCCATTGACTTTGCTGTGCACATGCTTAAATGTTTCCTGTTGCTGTCAGACTGCTTTGCCTTGCCTGGATTGAGCTTAATTGTGTATATGAAAAGCCACACAGATGCAGCTGAAGCTTTTTGCAAACATATTCCCACAGTGACCCTATGGCATATGTAAATATTAATGTTAATCGCTAAGTCCAAGGACAATTGAGACCAGTCGTGAGATGGTTCGTTAAGTTTCTATTGTGTTTACATCTTCAAATGTCAATAAGCCAAAGATCTGGAACAATGCTAACCACATCAAATACCAGTGAGTATGTTTCAATTGACTATGTAATAACTATACTATGCACTTCTCAAGCAGTGATATTGTTAGAGCTGAGGGCAAACTATTCTGCTGTGTTGGGCAATGGCAAGCAAACCTTGGAAATTCAAAATGGTAGGGTATTGGGATTGGGAAGACCAGCTCCCCTAGTATTCATACTGTTCAAGGTGAGAAGTTAAGGAGCAATGCTGTTTACTTAAGAGTAGACCCCACCATGTACAACATGTTCACTCCCAGCCCCAGACAAAGATCCATAGGAATGGTTGTAAAGGTACAATCTGGTGAGACAATCCTATACATGTCTAGGCAGAAATGTGTGCACATCCCAAGGCAGACATTTACTAGAGCCCCAAAGGTCCTCACCTCAGTTTTAAGTCAGCTTCAGCTACAATTCAGCTATTCCTGCCTCCTTCTAAATTCAAACTGCAAATTTGACTTCAAACTATTTATCTGCCACTCCCTCTTTCTGGGCATTAAAAGGTAAAGGGACCCCTGACCGTTAGGTCCAGTCGTGACCGACTCTGGGGTTGCGGCGCTCATCTCGCATTATTGGCCGAGGGAGCCGGCGTACAGCTTCCAGGTCATGTGGCCAGCATGACAACGCCGCTTCTGGCGAACCAGAGCAGCACATGGAAACGCCGTTTACCTTCCCGCTGTAGCGGTACCTATTTATCTACTTGCACTTTGACATGCTTTCGAACTGCTAGGTTGGCAGGAGCTGGGACCAAGCAACGGGAGCTCACCCCATCGCAGGGATTCGAACTGCCGACCTTCTGATCAGCAAGCTCTAGACTCTGTGGTTTAACCCACAGCACCACCTGCTGCCCCTTTCTGGGCATTATTGCCTTCAAAACAAAAGGTTGGAGAGAGATTTCAACCTAGTAGGAAAGCTTCTTTTCCCTCTCTCTCTCCTTCTTCTTCCTCCTTCTCTCCATGCCTGGTGAAGTTATGATGGTGTAGAGACAACTAGACTATTGGATGGAACTGTCAGAGTCCTCAAAAATGTGTACCTTCCTGTACCTTTAATAGCCAGTAGTTCACCTTCGGGGATCATATTAGCTTCCTTCATGTGCTATAGTTCAGGGCGGGGGGGGGGGGTACATTGCTGGATTTCTGCAGGACACCGACTCGAGTGTGATCGGGGAGATGACAGTTGCTAGATCAGGAAGGGAATTTGAACACAGAGTTGTGCCGAAGCTGTGAACACGAGAAGTTTGAGGTGTCTTTCACGTTTCCGAACTCTTCAGTCTAATACAGTGGGCTGCTCCCTTGTCACTGCAGAGGAATTCAGAGTGGATATTTATGACTCCTTGATACGTTTAATCTTTTGTTATTATGCTTTTTAATTAATACAAAATTGCTTTAGAAAGGAAACTGGTAATTAATCATAATCTTAAGCAATTAAGAGGAAATAATCCTACTTTGTTCGAGTCATAATGAGCGAGGAGTCATTTGGAGGTGATTATATGGATAATCCAATTGGATTTATTCCAGGGTAAGACTGTAGCTCCCATTCATTAGGCCAATTATGTTACAGTGCGCTGTAGAATTTTCACCTCATAAGTTTAAATATAATAGTAACATTGATTGTGTGAACTAATGCAGAAGGCTGTACAATTTTCAGCTAGTGCCAGGACTGACTGTCTGCCCTATATAGACATCCGCACACAATTTACCATTCCAATAGTAACTACATCATGGGATGGAGCACAATGTCAATAAATTCAGTACGCTTTGTGAAAGAAGGAAAGAGGCCATGATTTTGAATTATTTCAAAATTTTAGGATACAAACATTTTACAGTCTTTATCTCACCCTAACACCAAGCTGTGATCAGAAACATTTATTTGATTAAACATCCAACTTTTCAGGATAAGTATCCCAACAGGATGTTGCACAAATCATTCATAAAACATGCAGAATCTATAACTGAAAATCTACAGTTGCACTCCTTTCAGACAAGCAGCAAATATATTAGGATGTCAAGAACAATTAAAAAAGAATTAATAAGAAGTGCATCGTAACCCTGGCCCCTGTGTAAGTCTAATATGCTACATCTGGACTGACAATAAGTGCCATGGCATATTTCCGGGGAGGATACATGCGCAAGGGAGAAAGCACATTATTTATGAAGTGTTAAAGCTTTTGTGTTAATTTACAGTCACATTTAATTTGCAGTACCGTGTTTCTCATATTATAAGACATGTCTTATATTTATTTTTTCCTCAAAAAAACACACTTTGGCTTATTTTCAAGGGATGTCTTATTTTTTTCTTCCTTCTCCTGCTGCGGCCGGCATTGCTGCTGCACCTATCACTATGTCTTATTTTCGGGGTATGGCTTATATTCCTTGAATGCTTAAAAATCCTGCTATGGCTTATTTTATGGGTATGTCTTAAAATATGAGAAACAGGGTATACTTGATAAAATGAAATCATACCTTGCAAATCACTCACTGCTTTGTTTGCTGCCACTTGCTATATAAATGAATAAAAGATTTAGATCTTCCCTTTTGTCTCAAGGCAACATATAAAAACAGCCGTAAAACATAAAATTCATAATTACCCAAAAAACCTCTGTAAGACCCAACAATTAAAAAATAAAAAATAAAAGCCAGATCAACATAGAAACATTACTGAGAGTATTTTAAAAAACACAAAAAACAAAAACATACAAAGGGGCTATGTATACTTCACAGGGGATTGTATTTATTAAATATGGGGCAGTCACTGAAAAGGCCCTGCCCCTGGGACCTGCTCTTATCTACAGGTCAGAGAGCAGGGCTTCCGAAGCTGATACCGTAGTAGAGCTTGAGCCATAGCTGCCAAGTTATTCCTTTTTTAAAGGGATTTTCCCTTATGCTGAATAAGCTTCCTCGCGAGAAAAGGGAAAACTTGGCAGCTATGGCTTGAGCAGGTTCATAACAGTGCAGGTGGTCCTTTGTGTAATTTAGTCATGAACTGCTCAGGTCTTTAAAGTGCAGAGCCACAGCTTTAAAGTAGACCGAGAAGCGAATAAGGAGCCAGAGGAAATGGGACAGAGTGGGTGTCATATGCTCTGGTTATTTGGCTGCTACAGACGGAAGCTTGAATATGATAGGGTTTACTTCTGAGCAGACATGGGTTAGGACTCCACGGCAAGGAAGTTGACAGCCCAGAGTAAGCCAGGTTGATCTTAATTTTGTTTCCTGACATCTTGTGGCTGCACCAAATATTAATCCACGTTTGTCAATAATTTTATTAGCAGAAATCTCAGGATGCAGTAGGTGGAAATAGTCCACGCTGTAATCTTTCATTTGCCTTTGGGTTTTGTGGTTAATATCCCTCTTTATACTTGAAAGGCATGTGCTTCATAACTCTGGACTGAATTGATAAGAGCAGCCCAGGCTGCTTTGATTTGCTTCTTCTTCCCCCCCCCCTCCCCATCACCATCTTCCTAAGCCTTGAAATTGCTCATATTTGCATCAAGGAGCCAGACAAGACTCCATTTGTGTCCCATCTACGGTATGGAAGCTGAGGAGGTTCTGATCCGCCAAGTGTTTTATGTGGTGTCGTGATCTTGTCTCCAAAGTTAAAGGGTGAAATATGCTTCTCTGTTTCAGTAATATCACAAGGCGGATTGACTGGCACCGAGATTTACACATCACTCTGTCAAGGATCCTGTCAGGAGAATAGATCAGTCAGCAAATGGCATATCGGCAGCCAGGGAAAGAACACAAATGTGGACGGGGTCTTGCCCCATCCAGCGCATGTCTGTCGAGAGCCGGAGACTTGGCAATGGCCCACCCCAACATCTGGACAGCAGCAGCAAGTGGTGTTGCCCTTCTAAGATGAAAGAAAATCACACGTGTGAAACAAAACAAGCTGAAGGCTTGACGGTTGGGAGAGAAGTTTCATGAACCAAGAAGGAAGATGAATGACTTTGGTTTTTTTGAAATAATTTTGACTGGTTTTACAAAATAAATCTCACATTTAACACATTTAATTTTTGAAATCAAACAAGATTCTTCCAAATCCTAGGACTTCCTTCCTTCCCTCCGTAGGTCCTTTGTATATGTAAATCAACTGCATATTATAATTCCTCCACGTTATAGTCATCCGAAACGGCCAAAGTCTTTGTAACATGGCAAGAGTCATGGAATTTAAGTGATTACAGTGTCCTTTGAAGTACAGTCTGTATTTGTCCCATTCCCAAATAAAGTTTTGATCCTCCTGATTTCTGATTTCCCCTGTCAGTCTCGGCATCTCTGCATACTCTAGTAGTTTCATCTGCCAGTCTGCTTTTGTCGGCATCTCTTCTCCTCTTTCCATCGCTGGGCAAATAGCATCCTTGCATATGTGATTGCATACATGAATAACCTTCTCAAATCCTTCAGTATATCTGCACCTGAAATTCCTAAGAGAAAGGCTTCTGGTCTTTAAACAAATGGGTTTTTTTGTTTTTTCTTTAAAAAAATTAATTCATTATATATCATTTCCCAGAATTATCTTTTTACAATTCCACCACATATGATAAAAGGTGCCCTCTTTTTCCTTACATTTCCAACATACATTTGAGTTACGGTAGTCCTATACATTTTCGCTAACTTACTAGGTGTTAAATACCAACGGCACATCATCTTCATGTAGTTTTCTCTCAGCGTGTAACACATTGTAAATTTTAGGTCTTCTTTCCATAATTTTTCCCATGCTGCCAACTGTGTATTACATCCAAAATCTCTTGCCCATTGAATCAATACAGATTTAACCTCTTCACCTTAGAACAGTGTTTCTCAACCTTTTTTGGGCCAAGGCACACTTGTTCCATGAAAAAAATCATGAGGCACACCACCATTAAAAAAGTTAAAATTTTTAACTCTGTGCCGCCCTATATTGACTATATAATTATGACTGTAAGAAACACTTGCCAATTGCTGTGTTGGTTGCAATCTCCTGTAATAAGGCTTCACAAGCCGCTGATTTCTCTGCCAGCACAATCCTTTGCTCAGCAAGTTTCAGGTTGAGCTCATCCAGCCAGCTTCTTTAAGTTTGTCTAAAACCACCCTCCCGTGGTGGTGGCTGTTGAGAGCTGCGCTCGCCCCACGTCGTGACCCGGCCGGCTTCCTTTCCAGTGGGTCAGTGTCGTATATTGGCGGCCGCCAGGCACGTGACAATGCAAATCGCCCTTCTCGTCGCCGCACGTCGCCGCACACCAGCCAGCGTCTTGCGGCACACTAGTGTGCCGCGGAACAGCGGTTGAGAAACGCTGCCTTAGAAAGACGACGAGTGGCTTTGAAACCTTCCACACTTTATTTCATTGCTTTTCAGCTGGTGGATGGCCGCGACCTAAGATGGGTTGCACTGAAATATAGCAGCCTGATTGGCTGCTCCTGCAGGCCAATCAGGTTGCGGATTCACTTCTGCCAGCAGCCTGATTGGCTGCTCCTGCAGGCCAATCAGGTTGCTGATTCATTTCCACCTGGAGTTGGATTGGGTGGCTCCTGCGGACCAATCAGACTGCTGATTCTGGATCCTATTGTTCTAGGATTCAGCTCAATACATAACAAGTATCCTGAATCATTTTCTTTTAGTCAAACAAAAAAGAAAATGGCTCAGGATCCTTCAGTGGCGCAATCCACCCAAGGTGCTTGTTGTGGTTGTGGTTGTTGTTAGGAAAAGAGAGGGAGAGTGGCTGAGAGGCAGAGTAATTGGGAAAACCAGACAGAAGGAGAAAAGTGGATATTCCAGTAAAAAAAAGGGGGGGGGGTAAATGCAGTCCCAGATGGAGATGTAATGTCAGACTGCACTGCAATATAAAATGACTGCCATACCCTAAAGGATTTCTTCTCTATTTCAGAGAATAAGCTGAGGTTCTGGGTATGTGCACGTGGTTTTCCATAGCATCTGTGTGTTGCTGTGTTTTTTTCTGCCTGGGACCCTGCTAAGGAAAGAACAATACCCCGAGCACAAGAGACCCTGATATGGACACTACCCAGGGAACTTGACATCCCGGCTGACTTGCTCAGGTTCCATGAAAAACTACATGTCCCTGTGTCCTAGGCACCAGGAAGTAAATTGAAGCCTTGTAAAGAAGCTGCTGTTGGTGGCACCATCTCAAGTTTGGGTGAAGGGCATGGGTAGTTGAAAAGGGGTGCAGAGTTTGGAGGGATTGCAAGGGAGGTTGGGCTTCTGAGGGTCTGTGATGGGGTTTCTGAATTTCAAAATTGGACTTGGAGGGAAACCCGGGTGACTTTCCTCCTTTGATGGTTGCTGAGCCCAATTTCAAATCAAGCCAAAGGGGTTGACCCATCACTAGTCCCATATCTCAGGCTGGGATTAAAAGTAGTCACAGTTTAGAAAATGTTGGAGGCTACCGTCGAATGCTTCTTGGGAAAGAAAATGAGTTCCTTGCTCATTGCCGAGAACAAGACATGCACAACTACGGCCTATTTTTGCTCTACCCATGTCCTTCCCCCAAATGCCACGGAACTCGTTGGTTCCATAGGACCCATATGTTTCTGCTTAGTTAATTATGTACATTCATCTTTCCTATTAACAGGTAGGTAGCCGTGTTGGTCTGCCGTAGTCAAAACAAAATAAAAAAATCCTTCCAGTAGCACCTTAGAGACCAACTAAGTTTGTCATTGGTATGAGCTTTCATGTGCATGCACACTGTGTGCATCTGAAGAAGTGTGCATGCACATGAAAGCTCATATCAATGACAAACTTAGTTGGTCTCTAAGGTGCTACTGGAAGGAATTTTTTTTAATTTTGTTTCATCTTTCCTATATCATTTAATGACTGTCTTGAAGCACTCTCTGGCTGAGAACCAGCCATCAGACAGCAGGGAATACATTTGACCCATAACGTTTCCAACTTGTGACCATATCATGCGCTCTCTCGGAATACAAGGATGTCTGTTGTGGGACCTTTGGCTTAGAAAGTCACAAGGCAGAAGCTGCTCTAGGCTGCCATGTGTGTTTTTCAACAGCTGTGTGGAATGCCGACCATAAGTGAATGATGGAGCCCATGTGTTGCCTGAGGGCTGCCTCGGGTTCAATCCCTGGCATTGCCAACTGAAAGGATCAAGTAGCCGGTGACGAAAAGAGCCACTTCCTGAAGCCCTGAAGAGCCGCTACTAGTCAAAGAACACAATGCACGGCCTCACATACAAAGCCTTTTCCATACTACAGTACCCAGAAGGCTACTTGGGCCCTGTTGGCAATGTTAACATTTCCTTGATTTAAAGTCAGCAGCCATCATTCAGTGCCAGCGAGTTGTAATATGCCCTGTTTTATTGCCCACTCTATTTAAGGGGCTGTACAAACTATTAAAAAGTCTTTGCACGATGACTTCATCTTTAATGGGATTTTCTTAAATGAGGCGGGTAAATTCTCTCTACGCTTTAACAAAGAATTTTGCCAGACCCTTGAGCAGACTTTTAATATTAGCTTGACTGTACCTAATTTACACATGTTTGATCCAGTTAGCTGTAAAAGGTGTTCATGTGTGAAAGTAGAATTGCATTATTTTTGCTACGTGAAGTATTGAGTTATGGCTAATACCGCTGCATTGGTTTATGGGATGCAGTCCAATACACACTTACCTGGGGAAAACTGCATTGCTTGCCTGGCTAGAGAGGTGTGTGTTAAAATGGACTGGCAAGTGAAAATGATAGAATATTTACAACTCGCAAAGATGGCAGGGAGAATAAAAGATTGGATAATATTTAAAGAGTATCTTAAAAACTACTGTGACAATGTTAATCTCCTGGCAGACTTAGAATGAATCTTGAAATACATTCTGAAATATAGAGAAAGTATATAGGAAAATCTTCCTGATAACAAATGAGAAAAAGAAAAATAATAAAGAAATGGGTATAGACTAACCAAATGTAAAATAGCACAATGAGATGAATCGGACGTTTAGGGTGTGTATATGTCGTAGGGTGTATGTATTATCTAAGTTAAATGTTATAAGTTAAAATGTAAATTGATATTGATGTATAATAAAGGTCATTTTAATTTTAATAAAAAGTGTGGGATGCACAAAGCTCTGGTTTCTGCATGGTTGGAATGCAGCTATCTGCAGAAAGCTAGAGTTACACCTGCTGCTCTGATCACATTTGCCTCCCATGATCCCTAGCTAACAGGACCAGTGGTCGGGGAAGATGGGAATTGTAGTCCAAAACATCTGGAGGGCCGAAGTTTGGGGATGCCTGGCTTAGAGACAAATTAGGAGAACACAGGTTGGTGTGAAGTTGGTTTGAGAAACAACTCCTCAAACAAAGTACAGGACGCATATGCATTTTTTATAACATCGTGTGAACGTGGATTAAAACCCAACACTAGAAACACAGTGAGCAAGAACAGAATATGAGAATGCTGGCTGAAGCTCCTTTCATGAATGCAGAACAGAACACTCTGATTAAAAACCAATTAGTAACAGTCTAATTGTATAAAAGTACAAATTAATCTATCAATTCTGACCTAATTTAAATGAGGGTTTAATTGGGTTATCCAAACACAGGCACATGGGCCAATCCCACAAGCTTTGCAGAAATACCCAGAACTCTCAAAGAAATACATTTGCAACATGATCTCTGTATGAAAGTGTGTACAGTAGCCCTCAGCCTGAGCACATTTGAGAATCTTAAGTAATGGATTTAATGCTTGTCGTTCCCATGTGGGAGAAAGAAGCATTATCAGTTTTCTTAGACAGTAAGAATTAAAGGAAGAGGGCCCATTAAGAGTTCTAGCCAGGAGCATCTTCGTTTGGGCCAGCCAAGTGTTGGATACAGTTTCTCTCCAACCCACCGGGCTTCCTCATTAGATAGTTCTCCGGGGGGGGGGGCCTTTCTGCATCTCAACATCCTGTTTATGAAACAGAAATTTTCCTTACCATGAATTTCTCCGAGTCTCCTAAACAGAAGTCCTTAACATCAGGATAATGCCTTCCACCAGAGCACGCTGGGAAGGCCAGGCTTCCATTCATTTTTTTCTTCAGACTTTGTGCTCAATAAACAGCACAGCTACGCAGTGCCCAGGCAGGCAGACCACAAATATGTCGTGGGAATCTGCTACTCTGCCTAAGTTTAGTTAATAGTTTGTCTCTATCATCGATACCTTTCAGGAAGAGGGAAAGGGCATGGAGGGTGGGTGGAAAGTTCCGGTGTCCCTTTCTTCCCCGGATGGAAAAAGATGTGCAAATTTGTGTAGAAATTAGCCTGGTGTAGCTACAAAGGTCAATTTTGTAATTTTTTTGCTCTGCCCACTTTTGCCCCTGGCCCTGCACACCACTGGCCTGCAGCCCCCAAAAGCTTGCCCAGAAGGGAATGTGGACCTCAGGCTGAAATAATTCCCCCACTTCTGATTTAACCCAACCTCCCATCAAAGATGCTCCCTCGGGAACAGCTCCTGAGTGTGAGAATGCTCCGTTCT
Source organism: Zootoca vivipara (assembly GCF_965207765.1). Lineage (NCBI taxonomy): Eukaryota > Metazoa > Chordata > Lepidosauria > Squamata > Lacertidae > Zootoca > Zootoca vivipara. The sequence continues at coordinate 7,383,366 of NC_142582.1, read as the reverse complement.
CTGATTCACTGAAGAGAAAGAGGCAGGCGAGTGCTTCTTCGGATGAAGGGTGATGTACAAATTTAATAAATAATCAGAGCCAATCCCTAGAGTTCTGCATTGGCATTCTCCTTCCCGGACTCCCTAGCGCTCTCACAGGTCCTAACAATCAGTATATATGCCCCTTGATGATGATTATGATGATTAGTACAGCAAGCCTAGACTGTATTCCTAGACCCACTGATCTGGGAGCAAACCCTACTAAGCTCCATAGAATTGCACCGTTGGTTATATGCAGCCATCGTCCAAATGAGCAGTCTAAGAAGGCAACACAGAGCTACCAGCTATATTTCCTCCCCATCAAATCCAGGTCTCAGATATTGAAAGGACTCCTCTCCCCCATAACTTTAAGTAAGAAAATTCTTCCAGGTAGAGCTTCTCCCATCACTTGAACACTCTGGTGGAAACAACCGTGCTGCAGGCCCGTCCTAGCCATAGAGGCTAGTGGCGCAGAGAACCACGGCGCCGGAAGGGCGCCAAGTGAGCGCAGGGTTCCGGCGATCTGGCCAGGACTGCGCTTCACCGCTGAGAGGCTGCGCTGCGTCTCTCTCCTTCTCCGAGGACTCCGCACTGCGCCTCCTTCTCGTTTCCCCAACGCTGGGTTCCGCTCAGTCGAGCTTCGCCACCAGCGCGCGCACAGTGCCCAAGCAGCTCTTGCTGGTCCCGCGGTGCGCGCGCTGGTGGCGAAGCTTGACTAAGCGGAACCCAGCGCTGGGGAAACGAGAAGGAGGCGCAGCGCGGAGTCCTCGGAGGTGGCCTCCCACTGCTGCCGCAGTCCGCTTGGCACTCCCGGGTCCTTGGAGAGGCTCTGGAGGGGGGCGCTGGAGGGACCTTAGCGCTGGGCGCTGGATGGGCTTAAGGAGGCCTTGCCGTGCTGGGTGAAATTCCTCCAGTCCTTTCAAGGTCTGGCTCGAACAATTTCAAGGCCGGGTCATCTCTATTTAAACAAGCAGACAAACAACAACCCAAACACACACCATTGCTCCCGTGATTACGTTTTTCCTGACATAACATTTTCAGTTTTGACTCTTACTGGAAGAAGGCATTACTTTAATTAACGAAACTGCAGAATTGGAGAGGACAGTCCAGACTGCTTGTGGGAGCCAAAATGGCTGCTTCTATCAAATTTCTATGAAATGGGCTGCTGGGATGAGACTTGCCTTAGCCAAATCTTGTAGCACGCTGACAGACACTTACTCATGCATTTGTCATTTCCTTGGAAAGGAGAGGCAAGAAGCTTATCTAGTTTATGATTTCAGAAAGCCCCGTTTGCTCAGTAATTGCAAAGTGCTCCGACAGTGGCTGATGAAACCCAAGGACTACCAGGCTGAGTCAGAATTTTTCAAGGAGTCCTGAGTACCTGGCTTGTATTGAGGAGGAAAGCGGGAAATGCAAGGGAACCCACAGTGAAGTTTTGCTCATTTGTTTCTTCAACCATAATTTAACAAAAATCATGCAGTTTTAGAAAATAAAATAAAATACAAGACGCAGCATATAAGCAACAGAAAAGAACCATTCCCGTAACCCAGGGGTAGGCAACCTAAGGCCCGGGGGGCCGGATGTGGCCCAATTGCCTTCTCAATCCAGCCCACGGATGGTCCGGGAATCAGCGTGTTTTTACATGAGTAGAATGCATCTCTGGGTTATTTGTGGGGCATAGGAATTCATTCACACACACACACACCCAAAAAATATAGTCCGGCCCCCCACATGGTCTGAGGGACGGTGGACCCTCCCATGGCTGGAAAAGGTTGCTGACCCCTGACGTAACCGGTAATGAGAACAGTCCCTTTGAGCCACAGCGCCTTTCTTCTCGGGCGACTATTGGCCCTGCTGGCTGGGAACCTGAGGGTTTAAAAACATTCGGAGGGCCACAGATTCCCCGCTGCTATCCTGGAGAAGTGACGAACTTAAAATAAACTGACCGAGAGAAAATTTAGCAGACTGCACCTCTGTCTCTAAGGTAAAACCAATCTGCCAGAGAGGTCTGGAGAACAGCGTTCTATTTGATTTGCTAATTGAAACTAAATTTGCAATATGATGTTTAATTTTCCCGATTGTCTTTCCGACAGTATAATTTGGATCTAATTTGCTGGGAACATAAGCTACATTCAGCACACTTTCTTAATTTCACTGGCCACAACCTCCTTTTATAATTGCTAAAACACTTCTCCTCCATTATGATTTTAGGCAGATGTTGCCAGCATCCCAAGAACTATGGGACTCATTGCTCTCCTGGCAATAAAGCCTGTGGGGCCACCATGCGCCAGCAGCAGCACATACTGACTGTGCATGTGTAGCATCCCAGCGCATGCACACTCCATACGCGCCAGGATGCTGCACATGCGCAGTCAGTACGCACTGCTGCTGGTGCATGGCGGCCCCATGGGCCGCTGCTCGCACACAGCGACCCGTAATGGGCTGTCGCTCGCAGGGCAGCTGGCACAGACCGCGTATGTCCATACGGCATGCGCGGGCGGAGGCAAGGGGCGGGGAGGGGTGCCTCGAGTGGAGCCCCCCCCCCAGAGTGGAGCCCGGGGCGGCCCGCCCCCCGCCCCCGTTGCTACACTACTGCATGCAGTAGTGCTTGAATGACAGGAGGGATAGGAGTGGGCCCCGTTATCTTTTGAGATGACTCCCTTAGCCACTGTTTCTAGAAGACTATGGAAACACAATTAGCTACAATTTGGTGGGTGGGTGACTTTTGTTAAGGGCCTCCCTGTACCCTTTCTCCCATTATTTGAGCACTGGCTTCTCTCTCTCTCTCTCTCTGGCTGGATGTAGACACGTACAGGAAGTGATTCATTTAAATGTGTTGTAAACTCATATAGGGAATTCCGGTAGGGAAAGACGAGACTCCACAGCGCCATCTGGTGTCACAGTGTTATATCACATATACAACATATATAAAACGCTTTTTATTTACCAATCTAGCTGAGAGGTGTGTGTGTGTGTGTGTGTGTGTGTAGCACATATATATAACTTTTCAATTAGAAAACTGTTCAGTGCTCTACATCATCTTGCAGCTCTGAATCAAATGCCTTGCCTAACTCAGATTCAGGAAAATTAATTCTGTTTGTTTTCCATCCCAAGCTTTTTATGGCATGGTGCAGCTTTCTGAAACTTTCTCAAACACTCTCTCCACTTCCTGCCACAATCATATACACACTCCCTGTAAGAATGATGCTTCTTTGGCAAAGCTGGCCCCGTTAATGGTTTTGGATAGAGTCTTTAGGGAGGGTGTCCTTCCTTGTTCAACCTCTTGTTCATTTCTCAACTCTGCATCGCACACAGACCTTGTGCAGTCAATATTTGACTCTTGGCATCTGTTCATCATTCCACTTTTCTGGGAGTGAATAAGCAAGTGAATAGCAATCAGCTTTCCCGTTAAAAGTTTCAGAAGATAATTGCAATGATGGGAAGTGTGCTACAGTCATGCTGTGTTTGTTGTGATGCCCCTAATCATATTGAATTTTCTGGTATTCATGTAAATTACACATGTGCCGTGTTGGACATTCTGTATTAATCTAGCCTTGTAGTAACAGCCATTTAAGATGTTAGCCCTTCCTCCCACCACCTGCCATCCAAGTGTTCCGTGGGAAATGGTCTAATATAAAGTCAGAGATAGCAGGAAGATTTAATTTTTCTTACCCAGCCTTTTTCTGTGCTGCAATTAAGGTTTCCAAATTCTGTCCTTCAGCAGCTCAAGACTCTGCAAAAACAAGAAGGTGGGTAATGAAGAACAATATTTACTCCATTTGGCTGACGTTCCATTGCAAAACATTACCTGTGAAGCTGTGAATCTCTTCTTCTTTCCCCTCTTACTAAAACAAAACCTTTGCCCCCTGCTCCTGATGTCCTGAGTGAACTTGGCAACTGGGCACGTGCATGGAATTCCAGCCAAGGAACTGGGCTACTGTTTATTATGGGATCTGTGTTTTTGCAGAGAGGGTCTTCCTTGCCTGCAATGCTGCTGAGTTAAAGACAAGGCACACTGAGACTGGCTGGCTATAAAGGAGGCAGGCAGGATTTTATACAAGATTTTGTGGCCCCCTCAGAAATGCCTGTTTGCCCTGCCCTGAAGCTACCGGTACCACTGATGAACCCTCTATACGCAGCAAATATTTCCCCCCATGGGAAGTGAACCTGTGAAGTACAATAGGCTTGATCTTTCGACAGCCATAGCTCTGTTGAAATCACTGGCAGGACGACTAGAAACACCAACTGGTTGTCAACTCTCACAACCAATTCTAGGAATACAGGGGAAGTTCTGTAAAGGCCAATACACTGATGAATAGTATGGAGGGGGCCCTTTCTGCTACTTGGGTGGGCTATCTTTCTAAAGACCGTCCAGTACAGGTGAATCCATCCGTCTCGCAACTGTTGGTAACTAAGCAGAACTTTGAAAAGACACAACCGTCAATTATGGAGCCACCTTTAGGGTGTCCCTCCTCTCCGTGTGGGAGGGATTACCCGGTGATTCATCACCGCTTCTCTGCAACCATTGGGCTATTCTGCCTGGTTCTGCTGAAGCTCTTCCCGCTCACCCGCACAAACTTTTAATTCAACGAATTGCGTTACTAACTTCTTCCGAATGCAAATCGTCTCCGGATCTCCACTTTCTGTCACTAAGGCAATTAAAACCCATCTTCTTCAGATGGCTCAGGCAACTGCACTGTGGTTTTCCGGGTGACTCCACTGCTATTTCAGAGTGTTTCTTGTGTGAGGCTTAAATTGCCTTTGACACACTCCCTCTCCCTCTCTCCCCTGCACTGTTTATGTGAATACTTGATCATCGTTAATATGGAAGATAAAGCAGAAAGTAGACATTTGTAATACACTTGAGCAATCTGACTAATGTAGGTTTCCGACAAACCAGCTGAAGCAAAAGCCGTCTAAGCCTTTATCAAAATGCCTAAGGCACTGCCAGTGCTAAAAATCTTTTCTTTCATAAACGTTAGTTATCATGCTTGACTTTTTTCAAAACTATCCTGGACAGCTGCCAAGCACGCTTACGACATTCAATATTACCGGGGTTTTTTTGGCATCAGCCAAGCAATTGCAGAATTTGTTTGTTTGGCAGTTAAAATTTGTAGCTTTCTTCTTAGTGCAAAGCACTGGTATATTCCTTTTTTATACATAAATTCTATTTTCATTTTTTCACAAGTTTACAAATGCGCACCTTACAAACAGTTTTGCATACTTGACTCCCCTCCCCCCCTTTTTTGAGGTTCCTTTTCTAATTTTGATTTTATAACACTGCATTTTCCACTTTACTCCATTTTTTGGCTATTCTTCCATTTATCTTAGTACAATTGTAACTGCTTAATTTAAATTAATCCTACTAATTAACTTGCTTCTATGCCAGAATTTTTCAAATATTATACAAAGTTTCACCACTCTTTGATAATCCCCCCCCCCGGGTTTCTTATTACACCTGTCAGTTTTGCCATTTTGGCCTAATCCATCAATCTAATCACCCACTCTTCCTTAGTTGGTAAAGCATATTTTCCCCCCCTCTGGGCAAACACCATTCTGGCTGTGGTTGTGGCATACATGAGCAAATTTTTAAGGTCCTTAAGGAATCTCTATATCACTATCCCTAACAGAAAAGCGTCTCTTTTTCCTTTCCCCCCCCTAAAAGTTATTTTAAACATGTTCTTCAGTAAAGTACTGTATATTCCAGAACAATATTCTTCTGTGATGTCAGAAGAACAGGGGTGGGAAACAGCAGAGAATAATGCTTTAAGTGGGGCAAAATAACAAGGGATGGTTATGTGATAGGAACCACTTTACAGTTCATCCTGCACCTAGGGAAGAGGCAGAGGGCTGCAGAAGAGGTGGAAATAGAATCTCAAGTGGTGATGAAGATCTGAAAGGTGCTATGAATTGAAAAATGAGCTGTAAGAGAGGACTGGGGTAGTATGGGTTTCTTCCTGTCATTCGCAGAAGGCACTTACTTGTGCAGTTCCACCAGGACTTCAGGAAGTCCCACCCCAGCACCAGTCCTCAATTTTATACCACTCTGCACAAGAAGGTCACTTTATGGACACGATTCTGCAGCTACTCAATGTCCATGTAAGCAAGAGGCTTTCAGGTAAGTGCTAATATAGATCTGCTAAATCGATTCTTAACAACGCTGCTGTTTTTGTTTTTGTTTATCAGATTATCCCCATGATATGTGAATCCGGATTAAATTGGGAAGGGGGAAGGGTATGCATTGATATCTTGATGCCAATGCCATTGTGTGGACACTTCCAAAATACTTGCATGCAATGAGGACCAGCCATCGCACAATTAGCACCCATCTGAAAGCACCTCACCATGAACCCCTCTCTGGAATTTTTACAGTTCGCTGTTACTAACTCTGCACACTATAACTAACTCTGAGCTCTTGATTCATTGTAGTAAACACTGTGCACAAAAGATTTATATTATCACCAACGGCACATTAAACACCTCCTAAAACCAACAAATGAAAACTATTATAGTCAATTTTGTATTTTTTTAAAAAATGGTTGCCTTTCAAATACACACACCAATTTTCCATGAAGCAGAGGCATTATAAGAAAAATGAGGTTGGGGGGGGGGAGGAATATATTAGATTATCTCAACATCTGATACTTCTTAGAAATATAATGTAAGCTGTTGGTTAGGCTATCATTCCTCCTATTTTCCAACTTCACAGGCTGAGTCCCGTAGTTAGGGAACCAAAACAGCACTACCCATGCACAGCTGTAGGGAACACTGATTTTTGCAGAAGTACTCGGGTGGCGCTGTGGGCTAAACCACAGAGCCTAGGACTTGCCGATCAGAGGGTCGGCGGTTCAAATCCCCGCGACGGGGTGAGTTCCTGTTGCTCGGTCCCTGCTCCTGCCAACCTAGCAGTTTGAAAGCACAAAGTGCAAGTAGATAAATAGGTACCACTCCAGTGGGAAGGTAAACGGTGTTTCCGTGCGCTGCTCTGGTTCGCCAGAAGCGGCTTTGTCATGCTGGCCACATGACCTGGAAGCTGTACGCCGGCTCCTTCGGCCAATAACGTGAGATGAGCGCCGCAGCTCCAGAGTCCGCGACTGGACCTAACGGTGAGGGGTCCCTTTACCTTTACCTTAACAAAATTTAAAGAAAAGAAGAAAGAGAGAGGATCTAAAAAGATTCACCTGCCCCTCCCCACAGAGGTGTGTCTGGTACCTTTGCTATATACAGCTGTCAGAGGAGGCTGAAGGCACACCTTTTCACCCTGGCCTCCAACAGTTAATTCAGGGCCCACCCAATATCTTGTGACCGTGATTAACTTTAACTGTTTCCAATACTGAACTGATGGAACGCACCCTGGGACCTACCAGTGAACAGTGAGTAATACATGTAATAATAATAATAATAGCAGCAACTACAGTGGTACCTCTACTTACGAATAACTCTACTTACGAATGTTTCTACTTACAAATGGAGCTCCGTCCGCCATCTTGGATGCGGTTTAGATAGGATTTTTTCTACTTACGAATTTTTAGATAGGGTTGCTTCGACTTACAATTTTTTTCTCCCAATGCATTCCTATGGGATTCGACTTTTAAAAAAATTCGACTTACAAATGTGCGTTCGGAACGCATTAAATTCGTAAGTAGAGGTACCACTGTATAACAACATTATGTGAGCTGATATGTCTTGGAATTCTTTGCAGCCCCCCCCTTTTCTCCTCCAGAACTTTGAGAATTTCAGGCAGGCGTGCACACACACACACACACACACACACACAGGAGAATAGTCACATGGACCGTTTTGCCATCTGTAAATAGCCCGGAGAATTTTGGGTGGCCAATTTCACTCATCCCTAGGGTCAGGGCCACGGCATTCAAAGAGGGAGAAAATGACAGGTGAATCTGCATCTGATAGCCTTTCCCTGAGAAGCAGGCAACCTTGCCTTGCTCCTCTGTGCCTCAGCTTTCTGGCGGCAGTTTCCCATCAGTTGTGCTTCCAGCGAGGCAGTTCCCGTCCACCCGCCCCCCCAACCTCCGCTGGTCCCCTCCCTCCTCGGATGTTTCAACAAACAATCCACTCCTGACTACCTTTTTATTACTTTACAACACAGTTTTTCCTCAAGTTTTATGGCATTTCATTAAAGCCGCCAGAAGGTGATACTGCCCCCTCTCCAAAAGTGAAATAAATTCAACTTTTATCGCTTCTGCAAATGCTGGAGCACCTGTCAAGCCATTTGATGGATTTTCTCAATTACAGGACTTGTGGAGCATTTTATACTTACATCTGCACCAGAGTCTAATATAGTATAGGAGACACTTACTCCCCCTCTTTTGCCCCTTATCTCTATTTTTATGAGGACTCTGACATATTCCACCCCCAACCCCGCCCTGCTTTAGACCTGCTCCTCGATAGGGAGATTTTTCCCCTTTAAGGAATTTTGCACTTAGTAAAGAAGATGTCTTCCCATTTGCCAAGTCCATTAATAATACAGTATTGTCTACATTTTCAGAGGTGCAACCTGAATTTTAACACTGTCCCTGTACAGTAATCCCACAACTTACACACAACTTACCCTTGTGCACATTCAGTTTTACGTGCTTGGCAAAAAGAATGTTATATTTGTGGTTCCCCGAGTGTCTGCTTATAATATTGCTTTGCGTTATATTTCAAATGCCAGTCTTCCTATCCTGCTACCCTTTCTGCCAATCTTGGGGCAAATGAAGCCATTGTCTGGCACAGGGTTCGAAACTGCCTGCATAATAATAATAATAATAATAATAATATTCTGGGCGGCTTACAACAGAATATTAAAATACAATAATCTATTAAACATTAAAAGCTTCCCTAAACAGGGCTGCCTTTAGGTGTCTTCTAAAAGTCTGGTAGTTGTTTTTCTCTTTGACATCTGGTGGGAGGGCGTTCCACAGGGCAGGCGCCACTACCGAGAAGGCCCTCTGCCTGCTTCCCTGTAACTTGGCTTCTCGCAACAAGGGAACCGCCAGAAGGCCCTCGGTGCTGGACCTCAGTGTCCGGGCAGAACGATGGGGGTGGAGACGCTCCTTCAGGTATACTGAGCCGAGGCCGTTTAGGGCTTTAAAGGTCAGCACCAACACTTTGAATTGCACTCGGAAACGTACTGGGAGCCAATGTAGGTCTTTCAAGACCGGTATTATGTGGTCTCGGTGGCCGCTCCCAGTCACCAGTCTAGCTGCTGCATTCTGGATTAGTTGTAGTTTCCGGGTCACCTTCAAAGGTAGCCCCACATAGAGCGCATTGCAGTAGTCCAAGCGAGAGATAACTAGAGAGATAACGCAGGTAGGGTCTCAGCCTGCGTACCAGATGGAGCTAATAGACAGCTGCCCTGGACACAGAATTGACCTGCACCTCCATGGACAGCTGTGAGTCCACCACCCACCATCCTACCACAATAATAATAATAATAATAATAATAATAATAATAATAATAATAATTCACATGGGTTGCTATATTTCCTGCCCTGTTCTCTAATTTGCTTAGTTATTGATTCCATAACTCTCTGGCGTGGACGGGGCAGAGATGATTCAAAGGTAAGAATTCATCTCCTTACACATTGTCATTTCATCAGAGCACTATGGTGAGAGAGACCGTCTAACGCCGCTTAAACTTTTTCAAAAGAGCCCAGGGATATATGAATACTCATCTCCGAAAGCTCCTGAGGGAGTCATTCCAATTGGAGTTTCCAGGGGGGCTATTCTTAAAGCAGTCTGTGCAAAAATCTTGCTCTTCCTCATCCTGTCATGTAGCTGACAGGCTGTATCAACTCACATGTGGTAATAAAATGTTCCAGCGTTTATAGAAACACTCCTCCATGGACACCCCCGCCACAAAGATCTCCCCAGATGGTGCCTAAGAACAGAGGGATGTGCCCTTTAAAAAAAAAAATCTTGAAAAAAACCCTTTTGCAATATACATATTGGGGTACAGTACAGTCAAACCTTGGAACTCTAACGCAATCTGTTCCGGAAGACCGTTCGACTTCTGTAACGTTCGAGTTCTGAGGCGCGGCTTCCAATTGACTGACAGCTAGGTTTTTGCATAGCGGAAGTCACGTCGGATGTTCAAGTTAAAGTACTTCTAGGTTTTCGGCGTTCGAGACCTGAGATGTTCGGCAACAGAGCCGTTCAGGTTCCAAGGTTTGACTGTACCCGTTTTGGTACTTCTTTTTCTCCTTCCACTATCTCCTTTTTTACCTCCTCCACCTTCATATTACTCATTAGGTTGCTGGTGTTGTTATGGTTTATTACTTATCCTTCAGCCGCAGGATGAGGTTACAACACTTTAACGCTGGGTTACGACATTTTAACCTTGAATACTAAAAACTGCTGAAACAAGCAACAGTCACAGGAATAGGGTGGATCCTAAAAGCCCATATCTATGGGGTCAGAAACCAAAGCATAGGGCATGAACTACAGAATGAAGATGCCCGGTGCACCTCTGTGGGGAGGAAATTCCACATCCTAGGAGAATGTCCACCCTGGACTTCTGAGCATACCTTCCAAGTTCCGGACTGCAGAATCCGGGACCGGCAGCCGTGTGACACCGGAAGTTGCATCGACGTAACTTCCGGTGTCGCTTTGCCCTTCTATGGGCACCAAAAATGGCCGTCGGCTTCGAAAGTCGCTTGTACGCATGTCAGGAAGTGTGTCGAAGCAACTTCCAGTGTCACTCCGCCCATCTATGGGCACCAAAAATGGCCGCCGCCGACACCGGAAGTCCCGTCTATGCACTTCCGGACATGCGTAGATGCGACTTTTGAAGCCGGCGGCGGCCATTTTTGGTGCCCATAGAAGGGCAAATCGGAAAGAAAAAAATGGCCGCCGGCAGGAGAAAATAATGGAGAAAAACGGGAGGCGAAGTGATACGGGGGACCACCGGGAAAAGGTAAGTAAAAACAGGGGGGTTTCCCGGGGAAAACGGGGTACTTGGCAGCTATGCTTCTGAGGGCGGTGAAACTACTGAGAGAGCCTGTTACATCCATGGGGTCTGTAGGGAAGGAAGCAGCCCTTCAGATATATGGGCCCTAAGCCCTAAGCAGCCTCTTGGACCTGGTGTGGGGTGCCATTTTGTGGTTCACTTCAGGTGCCAAAATGCCTTGAGCCACCCAGCCTGTGTGTGAAGCGAGGGCCCCTCTCGAGATGTGACTGTGTAGTGAAGAAGCATGGCTGATGGAGACATCATGGCTAGCAGGCAGGGCCCCGCTCTCCAATGCATGAGGAGGAATACCTTCGTGGCTTTAGCATCATGTTGCATTCTCCCCATCCCCATGCTTTTCCTAACATCCAGCCTGGTGGAGGATTCTGCTGCATCAAGAGAAGACCTCCCACTGAAAACCAACCATAGATCAGAGTTCTGACATATCTGATGTTGCTTTGGGCGCAAATGCGAAGGAGGAGGAGGAGACCTAAAGCACAGTTTGTTGGACGTAAGCTAAGAACCGAAAGCCTTGAAGATGGCAGAGAAATATACGTCTCTGCCATATGCAAAACAAAATGACGGATTATTCAGCTCGAAGGAGAGGCCTGTGTTACCCCAAATCATTCACCCCTTTTTTCAGTGCAAGAGATGTTAGCAAAGGTGCACGATGTTTTGCCACAGGATGATGCAGCTGCGAGCAAAGCAAACAGCCATCTATTATTCATTCGGTTTCAACGGATGTTACATGTCTTTGAACTCAAAGCACCGCTAAAGTTCAGTCGTCGGGTCCATGGAAGGGGCAGAGCCTTTCATTTATGGCAACCCCCCATTGCAAATGCCATCAGGAAGATGCCTTGAACTACTCAGTCTCCTCCATGGAATAAATGAAATGTTCTTTGCTTTGGATGTGCAAAAGAAAGGCTTTGCCAGCCAGAGAATTCCCCTTCCCCCACGCCGCAAATAGGGCTATCAGCTTTTTTGCACAGGTGAAGAACTGCCACCATTCAGATGAATTTTGGGACGTGGTCTGTATGAATCTGGGATAGCTCACTCGGTGGAGCATGGGACTCTTAACCTCAAGGTTGTGGGTTTGAGCCCCACATTGGGTAAAAGATTCCTGCATTGCAGGGGGTTGGACTACCTTTACCTCTCTCACCCTGACCTTGCCCTGTGATCCATGCGACGGTCACCTCCAGGCTTAACAAAAAAAAAAATCCTTCCAGTAGCACCTTAGAGACCAACTAAGTTTGTCATAGGTATGAGCTTTCGAGTGCATGCACACTTCTTCAGATAATCTGAAGAAGTGTGCATCTGAAGAAGTGTGCATGCACACGAAAGCTCATACCTATGACAAACTTAGTTGGTCTCTAAGGTGCTACTGGAAGGAATTTTTTTTGTGTGTGTTTCGACTACGTCAGACCAACACGGCTACCTACCAGTAACCTCCAGGCTTGATTATTGTAACTCACTCTACATGTGGGGCTGCCCTTGAAACTGACCCAGAAACTCCAGCGGGTGTAGAATGCCGCAGCGAGACTCCTTACGGGGTCTTTGCTGTGGGATCGCAATCACCCAGTGCTTTCCCAGCTCCACTGGCTCCTGGTGGAGTGCAGGATCAGGTTTAAGGTGCTGGTTTTAACCTTTAAAGCCCTATATGGCCTAGGACGTTAAAGCTATGGTTTTCCCAGTGGTTTTTCCCAGTAGTAATGTATGGAAGTGAGAGCTGGACCATAAAGAAGGCTGATCGCCGAAGAATTGATGCTTTTGAATTATGGTGCTGGAGGAGACTCTTGAGAGTCCCATGGACTGCAAGAAGATCAAACCTGAAATATACTCGGAGTCGAGAGTGAATTTCATGCTCTTTATTCAGCTCATATTCATCAAGGAGAAGAAGAGAAGACGAATGGCTCTTTTCCCAAAACCATCTGCTTATATACATTATTTACACAATGGGCCTTGCGTGATTGGCTACTTCAGGGCTACACCTGTGGGCCAATTATATTGTGGATTGACTTCTGCCTGCAGCCTGATTGGCTGCTCCTACAGGCCAATCAGGTAGCAGATTCACTTCTGCCAGCCGCCTGATTGGCTGCTCCAGCAGGCCAATCAGGTTGCGGATTCACTTCCACCTGGAGTTGGATTGGGTAGCTCCCGCTGATTCTGAATCCTATTGTTCTAGGATTCAGCTCAGTACATAACACCCCTCCCCTCTAAGTTCCAGTCCTGCCCGGGAAGTTGCATTCGTAGTCCCCAAGGTCTGCTGGCCGCCTCCGTGTGCGTTGTGGCCTGGGGTGTTCCTTGGTCAGGGGTTCTGGTTCTGGCTCGTGTTCCGAGGCTGCTGGCTGTGCCGGGGCTGTCTGGTCTGGCGCCACTGAACCACTAGGTTGTGACTCTGGTTCCGGTGTCCTTCCAGCCTCGGGGCGCCCCTCTGTGCCTACTGCTTCTGCTTCCCCTGCCCACCCCTCTCGCTCTACAGGCCTCACTGCCCTGCTGTCCCCTTGGGACCCCTCTGTCCCGCTCTCCTCCCGGGTTCCTCCTGGGAATCGTCGCCGTAGCTGGTCGCAGTGGCGGCGCCAACATTGCCCCCCTTCCGTTAGTACCTCGTACGACACGGGACCGGTCACCTTGGTGACTGTGGCGGGTACCCATGCTGGGCCTGCCCCAAAATTCTTTGCATACACTGGGTCCTGGGCCACAAATGTCCGGGGGTTCCTGCCTTTCCCCACCACTACCTCATCCTGAGCTCTGTCGGGGTGAAGTCGGTCCAGTGTAGTTGCAAGGCGCCGGCCCATGAGTAGTTCAGCTGGGCTCCGGCCCGTCGTTGTGCTTGGGGTGCTGTGCTGTGCTAGAAGAAATGCGGCAAGGCGGTATTCCCAGTCCCCTTGTGTTATGCGGCGGAGGCTGTCCTTGGTGGTCCGCACCATGCGCTCCGCTTGGCCATTGGTGGCAGGGTGGAATGGTGCTGAGCGGATGTGGCGGATGGCGTTCTGCGCTGTGAAGGTCTGGAACTCCTTTGACGTGAATGCGGTTCCATTGTCCGAGACGAGGGTGTCAGGGAGCCCGTGGGTTGCAAACAGCTTACGTAGTACCCGGATGGCTGCCGCCGTAGAAGTGGACGGTACCAGTGCAACCTCCAGCCATTTGGTGTAGGAATCCACCACTATGAAGAATGTTTTTCCCTGGAAGGGGCCAGCGAAGTCCACGTGCAAGCGTGACCATGGATGTCGGGCGGACTCCCAGGGCTGGACTGGGGCCCTTGGGGGATCCGGGCGGGATTCTTGGCAGGTCTGGCAGTGTTGGACCCAGGCCTCTATCTCTCTGTCAATCCCCGGCCACCACACATAACTCCTGGCAAGGGCCTTCATCCTCACTACCCCTGGGTGTGTCTCGTGTAGGGCTGTGAGGACCCTTTTGCGGAGGGGCTGGGGAACAACAACCCTGCTTCCCCATAACAGGCACCCCTTGTGGGCCGACAGTTCATGTTTGCGGTTTGTGTAGCCAGCGAATTCTGGCCCGGGGCTGCTGCTGGGCCATCCTCGCCACACCCAGTCCAGGACCCGGGAGATGACCCTATCTTTTGTGGAATGGTGCGCAACTTCTTGTGCCTGAATGGGTCGGTCGGGAAGCAGCTCCAGGGTCATAACCTCTTGCGCAGGCGCTGGGTCGGGGCCTGTTTCTGGTAGTGGTAGCCTGCTGAGGGCGTCTGCGTGGCCCATCGCCTTCCCAGGGCGGTGGATTAGTGCATACTGGTAGCCGGCAAGGAAAATTGACCACCTGAGGACACGTGGAGACAACACTTGGGGGGTCTGCTTCTCGGGGGCAAACAGGCCAAGCAACGGCTTGTGGTCAGTCACTATGGTAAAGGGCCGCCCGTACAAGAAATCATGGAATTTTTTTACGCCCTTCACGATTGCCAGACCCTCCTTGTCAATCTGTGAGTAGTTTCGTTCGGCTGCAGCAAGCGTCTGGGAGAAGTATGCCACCGGCACCTCTCTTCCATCCGGGAGTTGGTGTCCCAGGACAGCGCCGATGCCATAGGGAGAGGCGTCGCATGCCAGCACCACTGGCAGCCTCTCGTCGAAGTGTGCCAAGACCGAGTTTGAGACGAGCAAGTCCTTGACTGCCTGGAATGCGGCCCTTTGTCGCTGGCCCCACACCCAAGGGGCCCTTTTATCTAGGAGTCTGTGTAGGGGCTCCGCTACCGCTGCCTTATGGGGAAGGAAGGCATGGTAAAAGTTCAATAGTCCCAAGAATGACTGAAGTTCGGGCTTGCTCTTGGGTGCTGGGGCCTCACAAATGGCCCGTACCTTGTCACCGGTTGGATGGACCCCTTCTGCGTCCACCTTAAATCCCAGAAAGTCCACCTGCGGCACTCCCAGTAAACACTTTTCCCGCTTCACCTTGAGGCCCGCCGTCTGGAAACGGTGCAGGACGGAGCGGAGGCGGTCCTCAAATTCCTCTGGTGTGGGCCCGGCGATCAGTACATCATCGAAGAAGGGGGTGACGCCAGGAATCCCTTTAAGGAGAGAGTCCATTAGATTCTGGAATATGCCTGGTGCCACGCTAACGCCAAATTGCAGCCGCTTTACTCTGAATGCCCCTCTGTGCGTCACAATCGTCTGAGCCTCTGCTGTGGCTTCGTCCACAGGCAACTGTTGATACGCTTGGGCCAAGTCCAGTTTGCCAAAGATTTTTGACCCAGCCAGGGTGGCGAGGACATGGCTGACCACTGGCACTGGGTATGCATGGGCCGTGAGAGCCTTGTTTATGGTGCATTTGTAGTCTGCACAGATGCGGACCGAACCGTTAGGCTTGACGGGTGTGACAATTGGAGTTTCCCAGGGGGCGTTGGGCACCGGCTCCAGCACTCCTTGCTCCACGAGTCGGTCCAATTCCTCGTCTATGCGGGGTTTCAGGGCGAACGGGACCCGGCGGGCCTTGTGCCTGATGGGTCGTACAGCGGGGTCTAGCTGTAGGGCAATGGGGGGTCCTGTATATCGTCCCAATGCCCCATCGAAAACCCCTGGAAACTCTTTGCATATGGCGTCCACGTCCACTTGTAAGCTAGTGCGGTTCACCCCGGTAACGGCTAGCCCCAGAGGTCCAAACCATGCCAGTCCCAGTAAGCTAACGTAGGGGCCCTTAACTACCAGCAAGTCCAATTGTTGCTTTCGCCCTCGATATTGCACCCTGAAGGTCCCCACCCCCATTGTAGGGACCTTACGTTTCTGGAAGTCCCGGAGGGTGAATGGGGCCGGCCTTAGTTTGGGACCCCCATTAGGGCACAGTTCCCTTAATGTTCGGGCCGAGATTATGGATAGAGTTGAACCCGTGTCCAGCTCCATGCGGCATGGGGCTCCCTCTATCTGTACCTCTATATAAATTTTCTCTGTGCTGGGATGGGGCAACTGGAATACCTGGTAGTCCGTGATCTCCGTCGAGTTGCCTTGGTGCATGGTGCCGTGTGACCTGGGGCTCCTGGGTCGGTCATCTGATGCTTGTCGACGGGTGAGTCGAGCCCGACACACCCGGGCGATGTGTCCCAATTTTCTGCACTGCCTGCACTCTGCGTTGCGGAAACGACAGGTCCTCCTCTCGTGGTTCTCCCCGCAGCTTGCACAGTTCCCTCCTTCTCGTCGAGGCTGCTGTGGTGTGTGTGCTGCTTGAGTGCGCCGCTGTACTCGGTGTACTTCCTCCCTGTCAGATTCGGATTCGTCGGTGAGGTCTTCGTGGTAGACCCTCGGTTGGGATGGCGGGGCCGGTCGTGCCTCTTGCGTTGACCTCTCGGCGGCTTCGGTTGCCAGGGCTTCCTCCAGAGCAATCTGGAACGTGAGGTCTTTTTTGGCGTAGAGGCGTCGTTGCAACATCTCGTCCCTCAGGCCACCGACGAGGCGGTCACGAAGCATGTTCTCCAACTCTGAGAAGTTGCATAACCGGGCGGCTTGGCGGAGGGAGGTCACAAACCCAGTTATGGTTTCCCCCGGGGCTTGCCGCTTTGCGTAGAAGGCATTTCGGCAAGCTACCACCGAGGGCTGTGGTGAAAAGTGCTCCTTCAGCCGTTCCATTATTGTTTTGTAAGAGACGGTAGCGACATCTCTAGGTGCAAGGAGAGCCCGGGCGATTTCAAACGTCTCCTCTCCACAGACGCTGAAGAATGTCGCCCTCTTCATGGCATCGTTGGTGACTTCTTTCGCTTGCAGGAGGAAGTTGAAACGGGCGGCGTACCCTTCCCAGTCTCCTGATGCTGGTTTGAATGGCAAGAAGCTGCTGTCGGTTGCCATTCTGGGTTCCTTGGGTCCTGGAGCTGAAGCCTGGATGCACGGTGCGATGCAGCGGTGCAGCAGGTGGCGGTGCTGCGGTGCAGTGCGTGGTGGCGGTCAGCTCAGCAGGATCCCACCTTCGTCGCCAGTGAAATATACTCGGAGTCGAGAGTGAATTTCATGCTCTTTATTCAGCTCATATTCATCAAGGAGAAGAAGAGAAGACGAATGGCTCTTTTCCCAAAACCATCTGCTTATATACATTATTTACACAATGGGCCTTGCGTGATTGGCTACTTCAGGGCTACACCTGTGGGCCAATTATATTGTGGATTGACTTCTGCCTGCAGCCTGATTGGCTGCTCCTACAGGCCAATCAGGTAGCAGATTCACTTCTGCCAGCCGCCTGATTGGCTGCTCCAGCAGGCCAATCAGGTTGCGGATTCACTTCCACCTGGAGTTGGATTGGGTAGCTCCCGCTGATTCTGAATCCTATTGTTCTAGGATTCAGCTCAGTACATAACAAAACCTATCCATTCTTAAGGAAATCAGCCCTGAGTGCTCCCTGGAAAGACAGATCCTGAAGCTGAGGCTCCAATACTTTGGCCACGTCATGAGAAGAGAAGACTCCCTGGAAAAGACCCTGATGTTGGGAAAGATTGAGGGCACAAGGAGAAGGGGACGACAGAGGATGAGATGGTTGGACAGTGTTCTCGAAGCTACGAACATGAGTCTGACCAAACTGTGGGAAGCAGTGGAAGACAGGAGTGCCTGACGTGCTGTGGTCCATGGGGTCACAAAGAGTCGGACACGACTAAATGACTAAACAACAAATGCTCTTACGAACAACCAGGTCCTTTTCGCCAAGGTGGAACACAACCGCATTTGGCAGGGGACGGAATGCAAGCTCTTGACGCAACCAAGGCACCAGCGCATCCCAGCACATTCCCTGATGTCCGAACCAGGAAATGTTGACCTTTGGCTGAAGACCCAGATGTTCACCAGATGAACCCGTGGTGGCATGGACAGCTGCCCAATGCACTATGCTGTGGCCAAAGACCCACACATATTTGGGAGCCAAGTCTGAAAGAAAGGAGCCGGCTGCTGCTTCGCAGGTAAGATTCACCTTCTGTTGTGTGGGCAGGATGGTCCCTCCCCTTACCTGGCCAATCCCTTGGCAACACCTCTCCAGCTGGGATTGGACGATTGGCTGAGGTAGGCGGAGACCTCCAGGTATCCAGCCTGGGGAGGATGAGGCCAGCCCGAACTACCAGGAGTCGCATTGGGATCCGGGGGCTGCACGCGACCATGCAAAAGGCGCCCCCCATTTGATGTGGGGTGCGGTCATTCTGACAATGACAAGTCAAGTGCTGCAGCCCTGTTAGTCCCTCATAACAAAAAGAATTAGGGCTCTTAAAATACGAACGTTTTATGCTGTAAAACTTTGGGTTTTTTTTCTGCCTTTGGGTTTCATTAAAGTATATCCTGGGGATACAGAAAAAGAGGCTTGCCTAAACAAGAGAAGTCCCTGTGATGCAAGGGAGCAACAAAGTACAATGAAAGCTGGATTGTTCTAAATCTGCCAAATATGAAGTATTTGTAGGCCAAAGAAATACAGGATCCATGATTCATGAAGCTGGTCCCAGGACAACTGTTCAGATACTACCCTGATGCTCAGTTAATGAAAAATCTTCCGCACGCAGGTGCAAGAAAATCCCATAAAGGGATTTATTGAAAGACTCAAGACCATTTTAGAGATTGAGCTGAACAGCAAAAAAATGAGAATATTATAATTCACCATCAGATTGTCCTGGAACTGTCACTGAAATGGACAAAAGGACCGTAATACTCTGGCAGCAGGTGATATAAACTATTTTTTAAACAAGTAAATATAGTGTAGTATATATTCCAACAGAAGTACATATCTTGTGCAGTATCTGGTGATTGTATAGGGAAGTTTTTAATGTTTGATGTTTTATCATGTTTTAATATGTTGGATTCCACCCAGAGTGACTGGGGCAAAACAGCCAGATGGGCGGAGTACAAATAATAATAATAATAATCAACTATTCCAAAACCAAAATCATACCCTTTGGTACGCTTAAACCGAGTCCTTTGTGGAATCTCGAGGGCAACACCATCGAACAATGCCCGGTATTTAAATACTTGGGCATTACTTTCCATCATAGACTATCGTGGACAGCCCATCTAAATATGATCGCCTTGGCTGGCCGCCGAACCGTGGAGGCCCTGGTAGAAAGGTCTATATCAGTAAAATCCCTCCAATGTTGCTATACGGGGCGGAAATATGGGGGTGGAATTTGAAAGCACTCCAACGCCTTGAGACCCTGCAAAACCACCTGGCAAGAAAGATCTAGGACCTCCCTAACGGGACCATATCCGCCCAACTAAGAATGGAACTCTGACTGCTATCTATCGTTGCAAGAGCCCACATCAGGATAATCACCTACTATAAATCTCTTGCAGAAGCCCCGAACTCGACTCTTGCTAAACAAGTCTTTCTAGCCTTTACTGGTAGCCACATTTGGTCAAAAGGCATGGAGACTATCTGTGAACGCTGTTCCCTCCCAGATTTTTCCTCTCTGATCGCTTGGGACAATGACAAAATCTGTAAATGGATTCTAGACAGGGACGAAGCGCTGGACCTGGCTCTATCCAATGCGGCCAACCTATCCACGTGGTTTCCTCACATGAAGGCAGTAAGACCTGTGGCTCACTATCTGAGTGACCTGGCGAACCCTATGCAAAGAAGGGCCTTCTCACTTGCCCGCTTCCACTCCATTCCCACAGCATTCCTACAGGGTATATTTTCCAACACTTCCCCCGACCTTCGACTCTGCCCATGTAACAAGGGAAAGATAGAGGATTTTATCCACTTTTTCTTTCACTGCCCCCTATACGATGCAATAAGACCGAGGCTCCTTCTACTAATTCCTCCACTCACTGCCTTGGAAGATGACTGCATGAAATTTCTATTGGTGGACGCTAACCCCAGGGCTACCCGCGAAGTGGCCATTTATATCTTGCAGGCCCTGAAACTCAGGGCTCTTTTGACAGGCTAACTTTCTCTAGACTTGGATCTCTCTAAATATTTTGCAACAGACAAAACACACAAGATGTGTCATAGTTTTTACCAAACTCTGTTTTATATAGCATGGTTTTTAAAAGCATGATTTTATAATACACTGCTTTGCAAGTGTATTTGATACATTCTCTGTATAATAACGGTAGGTTACCCCCTAGATCCTTTATGTGCTATGGCCAACCAGCTAATGCAATAAAATTGTGTTGTTGTTGTTGTTGTTGTTGTTTTTAAATGCACTCATTTGGTATGCAAAATTCCACCTTGAAAGGAACAACTGCAAATCATTAATAATACAACCACATTTACATTTAACCTAAATTCTAGTAATTAAGGCTGAAATCAAATGTATATAATATGCTAGGTAATGGTGTCTGCATGCACACATAACTTACTGGGAGTAAATCCCACTGAATTGAATGGGATTTACTTCTGAGTAGGGGTGTGTGTGTGACAGAGAGAGATAAAAAGAAAGTATGCAATCACTTAATACACATTTGTTCACTATTTTATACTGGCAATAAGAAAAGACAAAGGAAATCTACTCAATGCACAATTACATTCAAATCCACAGTCGATGAATCAGTATTCAAGTATTCCTACTTGCAGGTTTGTTTAAAAATCACTGTTTTGATGAAAGGCACTGAAACTTCAAGACCAGTGATCACACAGAAGTAAAGAACCCTGAACGCTGATTACATCAAAAGAGAGGCAAGCTGAAGGAAGCGAATATTCAGGCTTGACATGCAAATCAGGTAAGTCCTTTAGTAGCAACAAAGATGCTTGTTCTCTCCCCCCCCCCCACCCACTACATATTATTTACATCCAGCTTCCAGAAAATTTAACCAGAGAAAAGCAAGCTGAGGGTGCAAAGGGTGGAGAATGTCCTTTTCTTACTCCCATAAA
The DNA here is from genome assembly GCF_965207765.1 of Zootoca vivipara. Lineage (NCBI taxonomy): Eukaryota > Metazoa > Chordata > Lepidosauria > Squamata > Lacertidae > Zootoca > Zootoca vivipara. Next base: position 7,362,125 of record NC_142582.1, on the reverse strand, counting down.
TCATGACAATCAAATTAGATCATCTCAGACTGAGAAACAAAAAAGGCAGTTATAGATCCATTTTGCATCACGGCCTGACATGGTTTCCATTTGTGACTCGCAGAGTGGCATTACTTATTCTGAGTGCTCCTTCTTTGACAATATATGCACTTAATGTGAAGACGTGTAAAATTACAGTAAAACAAATGAAACCCCCCCCCTCCCAGGAAATTATGTAAACTTTCTTGGTTATTTTAGTACCTACTTTCAATTTCTCTCCCCTGAATGAGAATTGGAGAATGTATCAAGTGTCAGAGGCTTTACAGATTTAATGTTCTCTTCCCCTCCCCCCCCCCGCCTCCCTTAAGGTATAGAAATAACTTTCATGACAGGCACCGGGAGGTGAGAGGTAAATAGAGCCCTCCGTTTATAGGAGAAACATTGGAACGCTCCAAGTGTGATTCCAAAGTGTGCCATGCATCTTCAGACTTATTGAAATCACAGTGCAATTTGTCGGAGCAAAAACATTACGAATGGCACCCAAAAATATTCCCCATCCCGGAACAGATGGAGCCTTGCAAGACAACATCTATAAACCAAGACAAGGGGTGAAAGTGTTTTTGTCCTTCACGCTGGGCGTACCCTTATAAAAATAATGTTAGAAGGAGTGGTGCAATTAGAGCTGGACCTCAGGGCTCAAGTCTAGAGCCCTGGAGCTTGGGGGGGGGTCCCAAATGACCACCCAGAGAGCGGCGGATAATGGGAGTAGTGGCAAACGGGCAAGGTGTCTGCTGCTGGTTCTGGTCAGGTTATGCATCCACAGCAGCGACCAGAAGAGGAATGGCCGTTGGGAGAAGCACAGAGAGAATAAACGCCATGGTGCACCTGCCATACCTCCCAAGTTGCTGTCAGAGAAATAAGGGACCGGGCCGGAAGTAGCAGACCGGAAGTAGCGCTGCCGCCATTTTGGAACTGGGCGGAGCATGCTCAGAAGTGACTTTTGATGCTGCTTTGCCCAGTTCCAAAATGGCCGTCGCGCCAGAAGTCGCACTGCAGCCATTTTGGAACTGGGCAGAGCAGCATCAAAAGTCGCTTCTGAGCATGCTCCGCCCAGTTCCAAAATGGCCGTCACGCCAGAATAAACCGGGGGGAAACAAAAAAATCAGTTTTTCAGCTAGGAACAGCTGGGAAAACAGGGATTTCCCGGGGAATACGGGAGACTTGGCAGCTATGGCACCTGCCTCAGCACAACCGGACACCTTCATCTGCCCTAGCTGCAATAAAACATGTCAGCAGGGGCTGTAACTCTCCTATGGTTTGACTTCACTCCCAAAGGCGGACTCTTCCATTGTCTCCCGAGGCAGACGGGTGCCAGCAACGTAATAGCTCGGGTGTTGTGAAACCATTCTTCAGCCCTGACCTTCCTGACGTGCAGCGTAAATTAATAACAACACAGAGTCTTCTTCAGTAAAAGGGTAAAAGCTTTACTGGGTTAAAACTTGTTTGCAAATAAAAAGCATTGTGAACAGAAGATTTAAAACTAGCTTCAGAGCATACACAGAGTACAGGCTTCACTTCTGAGTCAGGCTCCATTCGTAAGTCAGGCTCCACACAAACACTGACTCCACCCTACAAACTAAGTCATGGCTCCAAACAGTCTGACTCTGCCTGCAAACAGATACATTCATACAGAGAATGAGTCATCCTCAAGATGAGTCACAGTGATTGTTATAGTTCAGTGATTCAGCACACAGAGTGATTGTGTAGCTTTACAGCATTTCTCAACATTTCTAGACTGCTTTACTGCATCCTTTACTGCTTCTGCTCTCAAATACCTTTGTCACATGACATTTCCTGACCTTCACATGAAGCACCTGAGTTGAGTACTGCGGGCTTTTTATTGCAGGTACCCAGCCACAAACGTAAGGGCAGAGGGCTGCAGGGCACGGGTGGAGTGGGACGCGGGTGGCGCTGTGGTCTAAACCACAGAGCCTAGGGCTTGCCAATCAGAAGGTCGGCTGTTCGAATCCCCGCGACGGGGTGAGCTCCCGTTGCTCGGGACCAGCTCCTGCCAACCTAGCAGTTCGAAAGCACGTCAAAGTAGATAAATAGGTACCGCTCCGGCGGGAAGGTACCGCTCCGGCGGGAAGGTAAAAGGCGTTTCCGTGCGCTGCTCTGGTTCGCCAGAAGCGGCTTAGTCATGCTGGCCACATGACCCGGAAGCTGTCTGCGGACAAACGCCGTCTCCCTCGGCCTATAGAGCGAGATGAGCGCCGCAACCCCAGAGTCGCCCGCAACTGGACCTAATGGTCAGGGGTACCTCTACCTTTTATCCAGCCACAGACATAAGGGCAGAGGGCTCCAGGGACACAGACATGCGAGGAGGGGACAGAATGTGTGAATAGAGCTTGGGAGTTCTGCTCAACTGAAGGGTGGCGTTAAAACATTTTAAAGGAACAGGAAAACAAACGTGCGGCATGGTGGAATCCAGGATTTTCCTCCAGAACCAGGAGCATAAATGTCCTTGCGTCGAGGACATACAACTACTCTCTTGAGCCAGGCTGAGCCCAGTAAAGCTCTTGGTATGCTAAACCCATGTCATCACCTCTGAGCTACAGAAAACGGCTGTAATCGATGTACAACCCCTGGTACATGCTGAAGAGTTTAGAAGGCCCATCATCATAAATACCTATCTGCCTGCCATCTCACTAATCAATAGCCATGTTATTGTTTGCATTATCTGCCTATAGGTTTAATCAATATATCTTGCTGGCGGGTAATAGGAGATAGTATTGAATTTCAGCTCGGCAAGGCAATCCGAGGACACTGTGTATATCTGTGGTCTCAGCAGCAAGATATCTTTCTGTCTGACACAACGTGACTTGTATCAGGTTATGTCAGGATGTCATGGAAAACATAATGCATCATATACTGTATACAGTCTTTTTAAAGGGAGGTGGATGAGAAGAGGCAGGAAACAGAAAAACAATTTGCATTGGAGCTTCTTCTATTAAAGGATACCAGCAAGATCTCTTTACTGCTTGGGTCAGTGGTGTGACACAGTACACCAGTGAAGTATGAAAGGAATCCTTGTTGCAACACAATCGAGGAAAGATAAAACCAGAATTATCTATCTATCTGTCATCTATCTATCACCTATTCCATAATTTTTTACAGTTCATTTTTATGTTTTGTTCGAAGAGTTGATGAGAGCAACCTAGGTTAGTTTTATCCATTTGCAAAATGGAAAGCTGAGATTGAATGAGATTTGTTGCACTGAAAATAAAGTAAAGGTAAAGGACCGTGGACAGTTAAGTCCAGTCAAAGCCGACTATAAGCAGTGATCTGTGTCCACAGCCCAGGTACATCCAAAGGACATGTTTACTTTTAAAAAAGCCATGAGGCGTCATATTGGATCGACAGGCCACTTTTGTGAGCTGGAATGCCACTGTCAAATTGGTCCAAGATTCCCAATGAGCCTCCTGCTTGACGGTGAAACCACACAAACACATCTAAGGAACAAGTCTTTGGCCTTTAGTTAATTTGAACTATCAGCCTCCTTCCCAATAGACTTACGAGTGAAATTCTCTACAAACAAAGGGCTTGTGTAGTGGTGGTCAGTTGCAAAGGGGTCTCACTGTTTAAAATTACTTGCAATGCCCCAACATAGCATCATTTCAGAGCACTGTGGGGAATTTTAAATGGTGTGTGGCTCATAGCTATCTGCAACTAGGTAAACTAGGTAGGAGATTGCACTGCAGACTGGACATGGGCAAATGTTGTCCTAATCTTCAAAAAGGGGTAACGAGAACACTCAGGTAACTTACCAACCAGTGAGCTTGACATAAATTCCAGAAAAGGTCCTAGAACAGATAATTCAACAGTCGGTCTGTGAGCACTTAGAAAAGGATGCTGTGATTACCAAGCCCAGCATGGGGTTCTCAAAAAAAAGTCATGCCAGACGGATCTCATTTCTGTTTTTGGATGGATTTGCGAGCTTGGTGGATCAGGGGAATGCTGTGGGTGTAGTGGATCTTGATTTCAGTAAGGCTTTTGACAAAGTCCTCCATGATATTCTTGCAGGGAAGCTGGTAAAATGTGCCAAGAAGCTGACTGGGGGTGCCAGGTGCTGACATTGGGCAGAAAAGCGTTCTCCACCCTGCATTAAACAAAATGCATAATAAAATATCTATTCTTCAGTTATTTAGGGCAGCCCAGGAAGGGGGATTCAGTGTTCGTTTATTTTCTTCCTTTGTTCCCTGTTCTGTGGCGATCCTACTTTTACTCTTCCTTCTTCTCCACACAGCTTTCAGGACCTTGGAAAGTGCAGAACTTCGGTGAACTGGGCAGGGTGGGGAATGCACATGAGAGCCATTTTCAACCCTCCCGTTTCACATTTATAAAACACTTCCAGGGAAGCAGTCGGAGCTTCTGCAATAGCTAATTTGGACATTGCAACGTTAGTTTATTACTTCATGTAATACTTCCTGGCCGCAATTAAACACCACACTTCACAAGCAACGTGTACACACACACACACACACTCTCCCCTGCTTCCACAAGATAAAAATCATGCGTGGAACAAACCCCACAGGCATAGATGTTGGCCACAGTCAGAGTTGTGCATTCCAGAGACCCCCTTGTAGATTATGATCAAACTGCCAGAGATACAATCTGTGTGTCAACTATGTGAGTGTGGGGTGTTTTAATAGGAAGAAGTAGAATGAGTCTTTCTTGGTTCTTTTATTCAGATTATTCTCGAGACCCTCACTGCACTCCCCACCATGTAGGTGTATATTTTCAAGCACATGTGTGGACTATTGTGATGTGGCGAAGAAGCATCTGGGGAGGGTCTTGTATCTCCACACCCCCCCAATTGCTCCTCTCCAGATCACCTGCTCACAAAGCAGTTTTTCTTCTAACACCCCCCCACACACATACAAATGCACACATTTCCATATAATTAGGCCCTTATGCTGTCGCCTCATAACAACTCACATCATCTTCAGCTGCATTTTTAAAATGTGATGTGAGAAATGGCTTTTTGATATTAAATACTAAGGCTGGTCTCCCTGGAACTGTCTGCAGAAACAGCTCTTCCTTAACCTTTCTGCTTCTAGAAGTCTTGATTTGTGCCAAGAAGCTGAGGCTCAACTCATCCGTTTATTTACTTAGAAGATTCTCCTGCCCAACCCGGCTGCTTTTTAGGCAAAAGCTTCACACAAATGGTTTATGATTTAGCACGTCAAATAAATCACAATGCAGTTAAATGATAAAGCCATGCAATATCAAATTAAACAGGGGAAAGTATTCTCAGAACTGGCACAAGATAAAGAAAACACCCAATGTCAACATGGTCAAAATACACAACAACGTAGACATCAAAAGCCACCATAAAAGGTTTGGTCTTTAAAGCTTGTTTAAAAACCATGAAGAAATGGGGTCTCTCTAACTTGATAAGTGATTGTACTCTCCAGCTGTGGGGATACCACCGACAAGGCCCAGTTCCGTATGCTCACCAACCTTACAACATTTGTGCAGGACCTCTGAGGTCAATTTTAACATACAGACACATAGACAGAGGTAGTCTCCAAGGAACGTGGTCCCAAACCATTCAGGGCTTTGCTGGTCATTACCAATACTAAGAATTACTCGTATGAATGTGCTGTCAGCTAGTTGATCTGTTACAATATAGATTCAGTGCTCTCCAGCAACTCAGCCCTAACCAGTATCCAGGCAGCTGCATTTTGCATCCATCAAAGGTTCTGAATCATCTTCAAAAGGTGGACCCACATAGAGCCCATTCCAATAATAATAATTATTATTATTATTTATACCCCACCCATCTGGCCAGGTTCCCCCAGCCACTCTGGACGGCTTCCAACAAAATATTGAAATACAGAAATCCATCAAACATTAAAAGCTTCCCTAAACAGAGCTGCCTTGAGATGCCTTCTAAAGGTCTGGTAATTGTTGTTCTCTTTGACCTCTGGTGGGAGAGCATTCCACATGGTGGGTGCCACTACCGAGAAGGCCCTCTGCCTGGTTCCCTGTAATTTGGCTTAGTCTGGAAGTCACAAGCGCACGGATAACAGAGGCAAGCTCCCTTCCCTCTCAGCTGGTGAACCAATAGAAGCTCTCTTGTTCCACAGCTGCCCCCTCTCTCCAGGAACACTCCCCATTTGCAGAAGTGGTCCTTCAGTGGGAGCCCAGCTCCAATGAAGACCAGTTGCATCTGTTCCCTCTGAAGAGTCTGGTTTCCCCACTCACAGCAGCTCTGTCTTATCTGGATTAAGTCTCATCCCATTCCCCCTCATGCACCCCCAAAAACTCATCCCATTCCCATCTGTGCATTGCAAAAACCCTGTGAGCCCATGTTTTGGATGAGAATTAACAGGCAGCCCCCTTTCCTTTCACCAGCTTTTGGGTTCCTCTGGATCCTTCCCCCGGGCACCTAAAAGCAGCACACTGTGTGGGCCCAGGTGGCTTCCCGGCTCTTTTGCCTTTGATCTACTTGTCCCGGCCGAGGAAAAGAGGGAGGACTATCCTGCAAACCATCTGTCTTTGTTCTAAGGAAGAGGCTTAAACGGTTGCTTCCCTATGCAGAAAGGGTATCTATGCCAAAGGTGGTAGACCTAAATGGACAAGCTTGCTTCACATCTATGTGCGGAAGACACAGTTCAGCCGTGCATTATTTTAAGACTTCAATAAAAATCCCTGAGGCAATTGACGCCACTGGATAGAAGCCTAATCCATAAATCCGTATGGCCTTCCCAGTGGGAACTGAAGCTGGTGATAATTACCATTTCTAATTACCATTACTAATTATCATTTGATTAGCACGGCACAAATTTTTGAAAAATGTGTGTTTATGCTGAAGGACAGAATTTTTAAGTGAAATTCGCTGCCATTGGATCTTAAAATGCATAACATTTATAACACTGTGGACTGAGACACATAGGAAGGGGTTTGAGGGGTAAAAAGAAGGGAGAAGAGAGACCTGCATAACCAAGAGCTTTAATATTCTGTAGTAATAACTCTGTGTCCTGAGAGTCGTACCTTGGAAGTCAAACGGAATCGGTTCCGGAAGTCCGTTTGACTTCCAAAACGTTCGGAAACCAAAGTGCGGCTTCTGATTGGCTGCAGGAAGTTCCTGCAGCCAATCGGAAGCTGCGGAACCCCGTCAGATATTCGGCTTCCAAAATAGTTTGCAAACCAGAACAGTCACTTTCGGGTTTGCAGCGTTTGGGAGCCAAAACATTCGAGAACTAAATTGTTTGAAAATCAAGGTATGACTGTACTGGAATAAATTATGAAAACTGTACTCAATCTAGCAAATAGCACCATTTTGCAAGAGCAAGCACTGATTCCCAACCTTTCCTTTGACTGCATTAGAATGAATGAACATATTGTTTGTGTTTCTGTCAGGAGTATGGGCAGGAGGAGTCAGGCTCTGGGGCCTGTAGTGCTTTGCAGGACTGGGGCCTACCTCAGCTTGTGCTGGAGAAGCAAGGAGTGGCCACTCAGGTGAGGCCACTTGATACCTCACTCATAGCTGCCAAGTTTTCCATTTTCTCGCGAGGAAGCCTATTCAGCATAAGGGAATTTCCCTTAAAAAAAGGGAGAACTTGGCAGCTATGCCTCACTGCACCTGGTGGCAGGAGCTGGGAAGGATAAAAGCCCAGCATTTCCCTTCAGCTCTTTGCCACAGCAACGCTATCCCTGCCTGGTTGCATCTGGCCTCTTGCTCCTTGGACCCTTGCCTTGCCGATGCATTGATCCTCGACCCTTGGACCTTCGCCCTGCTGACGCCTTGCTCCTTGACTCCCAGACCTTCGCCTCTGCCTTGCTCCTTGACCCTGCGACTGCCTGCTGCTGGACCCTCAGCCCTGCACCTGTTCCTGCTTCTACACCACCATCTTGCCTCTGGTCCTGACGTCCTCAGTCAGGGCTTCAACCACCCGCCGACCGGACCGTGACAGTTTCTTTGCAGAGTTTAGGACCCCCGAGTCACCTAGCCCAACCCCCTGTGATGCAGGAATCTCCACAAAAGCATCCGAGACAGATGGCCATCCAAACTCTGTTTAAAAACCTCCTATAATGGAGAATCCACCACCTCTGGTGGGTGTTTGTTCCACTGTCAAACAGCTCTTACTGTCAGTTCTTCCTGGCATTTAGTCATAATCTCCTTTCTTGTAGGTTGAATCCATTATGTTTGGGTCCTACCCTCCAGAGCAGTAGAGAACAAGCTTGCTCCATTTTCTGATCATCAATTGCAACAACAATAACAAAAGGAGTGGGAATCATTTTTAACAACAATATAGGGAGCTGCTGCACTCCAAGCCATCTCTCAGGTCCTTCTTGCTGTATTGCCTGCTCTTATGGGCAGGAGATGGTGTGGAGATAACCTGAAACTTTTTGCATGTGCTATACCACTGAATTATGCTTCTACTCCACCCCCTGCGTGTAGACACACAAAAGTATGAACTGGACCCAGGAGGCACATAAGGTCACCCCTTCGGTCAGTGGTTGGGTGGGAGACTGCCTAGAAACCACACAAACACTGACTTGAGTTCAGGAATGAAAGAAAGAAGGAAGCGATTAGGTCTAGGACTAAGGCCTATGTGCTGAAGGGGAGCTACCGTATTGGCCTGGATATAAACCGCACCCGAATATAAGCCACACCTTTCAAGTTCAAGAAAGAAAAAAAAGACAATACCTGAATATAAGCCTCTCCTTTAAAATTCCGCAGGCACTCACACCCGTTCCGTTTTACCCTATGTCTGTTTCAGCAGCGATATCGTAAAAGCCAAATTTTGTAAGGTCGCGGATTTAAGACGCACTTTCACTTTTCACGGTTGGAATTTGGGGGCCAATTCAGGCCAATACGGTATTTATCCCCACCCCAGACCATATTTCCTTTTTTAAAAAGTAATAATAATAATTGAACAATGAAAAGAGTGGAGAAGAGAAGGGGGGAAGAGATAGAAACAATAAAATAAAATAAAAAATAAAGAAAAAGAAATAAAAGAAAATAAATACAGGAGGCTCCTATGTCAACTTTTAAATGCCTGCTGGAAATTTTCTATTCCACTATATCTATGCAGACAATTATGATAGGATTGCCATAGATCCAGAATTTGGGCAAAACTTTAAAAAGCTCAACAACTTTTGTGTCCAGATTTTCACTTTTGTAATATGGCAACCCTAAATTATGAGCACATCTTTCCACAATGGTCTACTGATGTTTTTCTAACTTTTTTGTTTTTAACTTGTTTTTAAAACTTTTTAATGTTTTTACTGTATGGTTTTATGTGTGGTTCCCCCCCCCCCCCGTGAACCACTTTGATACATTTTTTAATGATAATATAGTAGTATACAAATATCTTTATAAACAAGTACAAATAAATACCATCAGCAGTTCCCATTACGGTTTCAGTAAGCTCTTCATTTAAATGTGCAAGTAAATATAATCCCTCCAGATGCCCAAGTAGGTATCCAGGCATACAAAACTGATGTCTCTATGAAGTATGTTCAACTGCAGCCAGGGAGGTGAGGTCCTCAGACCTTTGCGTAACAAACTCTGGGTATTTATCCTTCCAGACTCAAGGTATAAGCCTGTTAGCAACCATAAGAGCTCACGAGGCCACTTTTGTTGTCCTGCCATTAATCCCCATACTTATATAGGAATATAATTTTAAAGCACATGAACATCTGGAAATATTAAGGATTTCACAAGTACAAAACTGCTACGGATAACAACTTCAAACCAACCCAAGAAAAATATCTCACTGGAGAAGCCCACATCATATGCCTTAGCAAGGCATCTTCAGCAACACATCACCCAAACCCACCAGTATAGGACAGTGTCTTTCTACACAAATGAGGTGGAGTACTATTTAAACTTTCCTACTTAATGCCCCCAATGACACCCCTCCCTAATTTCCAACATTACCATTAAAAATAATAGAAATTAGGCATTAAAACACAACACACACAAATTCAGATTATTACAATTTGATTGTAGCTACTTGACACTTATGGTAGAAGTCTTATACTGCATTATTTGAGGAAGGAGATTTCTGGATATTTTTTAATGCTTATACAACACTGCCCCTCCCCCAATGCTGTTATAGGCTGGCCCAGCATATCTCAGGACAATATTGTGAAAAAAATAGGTATAAAAGGAGAATTACTGGGTGGTTGTTTTGTTTTGGACAAGTACTAATTGGTGAGAGAACCCCAGCAGAGATTTAAAATCACGAGATATCCAGCAAAATAAAGCATGGGAATATAGGCTGTTAGGTCTTTAAAATATGTCCTTGTGACTTCCAAAACTCCCCACTTTCCCCAGCACACATTTGGTAAGTTAAAAATTGGTTTACTTATAAACTCTTCAAAGGTCAGTCTCATGTGCTTCAGAAAGTTGCACGGGCAGTGAAACTTTGCTTAGCCTCAAAGTGGTGACAGTTCCTAAATTATTGGCATACCCAACACAAGAATGACTTGAGAGCGCCATGCAGCTAAGCTTTGCCTTTTCGCATTTTGTGTTCATCAGGTAGACGGAAGGGGAACAAAGTCTTCATTACCTAGTCCCTCTCAAGATGAACTAAGCCTGGCAGGACAGCTTACTCTGTTATATTAACCACTTCATGCATGCATACATGCATGTTGGTTATATGAGGCAAGTTATCCCGTTCAGAAAGCAGGAAGGTGTTGAAATCCAAACTGGATTTTTGGGAAGTGTTGATTGTGTGAGTCCAACAGTGATTCAGGTGTAGGTCAGGCTGAGTCAGCCCAGGTGTATGAAAAATCCCCCCTTGCTTTTTGGATTCTAATTTACATGAAACTGTAATCTGGTTTAATCATTGGCAGTAAATATACTGCTCGAAGCAGGACTCTGACGATAACAGAATGCGATTTCTCCTTCAAATGCTGGAATGCAATCACCTCTGAGGTAGAACACCATCTTTCTTTCTTTCTTTCTTTTTTTCTTTCTTTCTTTCTTTTTTAGAACACCGTATTTCTAATGCATTTGTACGTGAACAGTTATTTCAGTTAAACCAGTCAAGTTTTGTGACAGCCTCTCTTCAATCTAAATGCAACCCCAATATAAATAGTTTGAGCAAGATGTCCTTTAGTGCAATGTAGGCAGTGAAAAATAAGGTGCTGAAGTTTGCTCGTGATGACCTCAGGAATGATTTAATTAAACCCACATTCCAACCTCCAATTTATATTCTGAAAAAGCATCCTCGGGCAGCTGCTTCTATGTGCTATGTTTTCCAAGAAGCTGGAATGCATTGAGTCACATTAAAATTCTGTTTGAGTTTCTGTTGCTGCCATGAGATCATCCTTGACAATATATTTGCCTCTGAATCATTACTGGTAAAACGTCTCTCTTGAAAAAAAAATATAAATGCATGTTAAGAGACTTTGCAATTGGAGTCAACATCTTTTGTTCTCCTGATTATATTCACCACAGTACTTCTGTAGTCAAATCTAGAGCAGTTGTCCAAGGCTATGATCCAAAGACCACTAAACAATTTCCTTACCTTAGTTGTAAAACTAGCATAGCTGCCAAGTCTCCCATTTTTCCCGGGAAAACCCCATTTTTACTTACCTTTCCCCGGTGGTCCCCCGTATCACTTTGTCTCCCGTTTTTCTCCGTTATTTTCTCCTGCCGGCGGCCATTTTTTCTTCTGATTTGCCCTTCTATGGGCACCAAAAATGGCCGTCACCAGCTTCAAAAGTCGCATCTACGCATGTCCGGAAGTGCATAGACGTGACTTCCAGTGTTGGCGGCGGCCATTTTGGTGCCCATAGATGGGTGGAGCGACACCGAAAGTTGCGTCGGCGCACTTCCTGACATGCGTACAAGCGACTTTTGAAGCCGGCAGCGGCCATTTTGGGTGCCCATAGAAGGGCAAAGCGACACCGGAAGTTACATCGACGCAACTTCCGGTGTCAAATGGCTGCCGGTCCCGGATTCTGCAGTCCGGAACTTGGAAGGTAAGAACTAGGGACTTACGGTTACAGGCAGGTAGCCGTGTTGGTCTGCCGTAGTCGAAACAAAATAAAAAAATTCCTTCCAGTAGCACCTTAGAGACCAACTACGGTAAGTTTGTCATTGGTATGAGCTTTTGTGTGCATGCACACTTATCTGAAGAAGTGTGCATGCACACGAAAGCTCATACCAATGACAAATTTAGTTGGTCTCTAAGATGCTACTGGAAGGATTTTTTTATTTTGTAGGGACTTACAAAGATCTTTCCATTGCTCCAAAGGAATGTCCCCCAAAGGGCTGGCAAAAATAGAGTGATGAGAGTACTGTACTAGCATAATCACCTCATGGGCTGCATCAGTGCTGATCTGCTCCTGTATCAGAGACCATTAGCAATCTCTCTAACTGCAATTGGCTTAACTGCTCTGATGTCACATAGAGACTGATTTGCCAAAGGGGTAAAATAAAAAAATTCCTTCAGTAGCACCTTAAAGACCAACTAAGTTTTTATTTTGGTATGAGCTTTCGTGTGCATGCACACTTCTTCACTTAGTTGGTCTTTGAAATATACTCGGAGTCGAGAGTGAATTTCATGCTCTTTATTCAGCTCATATTCATCAAGGAGAAGAAGAGAAGACGAATGGCTCTTTTCCCAAAACCATCTGCTTATATACATTATTTACACAATGGGCCTTGCGTGATTGGCTACTTCAGGGCTACACCTGTGGGCCAATTATATTGTGGATTGACTTCTGCCTGCAGCCTGATTGGCTGCTCCTACAGGCCAATCAGGTAGCAGATTCACTTCTGCCAGCCGCCTGATTGGCTGCTCCAGCAGGCCAATCAGGTTGCGGATTCACTTCCACCTGGAGTTGGATTGGGTAGCTCCCGCTGATTCTGAATCCTATTGTTCTAGGATTCAGCTCAGTACATAACACCCCTCCCCTCTAAGTTCCAGTCCTGCCCGGGAAGTTGCATTCGTAGTCCCCAAGGTCTGCTGGCCGCCTCCGTGTGCGTTGTGGCCTGGGGTGTTCCTTGGTCAGGGGTTCTGGTTCTGGCTCGTGTTCCGAGGCTGTTGGCTGTGCCGGGGCTGTCTGGTCTGGCGCCACTGAACCACTAGGTTGTGACTCTGGTTCCGGTGTCCTTCCAGCCTCGGGGCGCCCCTCTGTGCCTACTGCTTCTGCTTCCCCTGCCCACCCCTCTCGCTCTACAGGCCTCACTGCCCTGCTGTCCCCTTGGGACCCCTCTGTCCCGCTCTCCTCCCGGGTTCCTCCTGGGAATCGTCGCCGTAGCTGGTCGCAGTGGCGGCGCCAACATTGCCCACCTTCCGTTAGTACCTCGTACGACACGGGACCGGTCACCTTGGTGACTGTGGCGGGTACCCATGCTGGGCCTGCCCCAAAATTCTTTGCATACACTGGGTCCTGGGCCACAAATGTCCGGGGGTTCCTGCCTTTCCCCACCACTACCTCATCCTGAGCTCTGTCGGGGTGAAGTCGGTCCAGTCTAGTTGCAAGGCGCCGGCCCATGAGTAGTTCAGCTGGGCTCCGGCCCGTCGTTGTGCTTGGGGTGCTGTGCTGTGCTAGAAGAAATGCGGCAAGGCGGTATTCCCAGTCCCCTTGTGTTATGCGGCGGAGGCTGTCCTTGGTGGTCCACACCATGCGCTCCGCTTGGCCATTGGTGGCAGGGTGGAATGGTGCTGAGCGGATGTGGCGGATGGCGTTCTGCGCTGTGAAGGTCTGGAACTCCTCTGACGTGAATGCGGTTCCATTGTCCGAGACGAGGGTGTCAGGGAGCCCGTGGGTTGCAAACAGCTTACGTAGTACCCGGATGGCTGCCGCCGTAGAAGTGGACGGTACCAGTGCGACCTCCAGCCATTTGGTGTAGGAATCCACCACTATGAAGAATGTTTTTCCCTGGAAGGGGCCAGCGAAGTCCACGTGCAAGCGTGACCATGGATGTCGGGCGGACTCCCAGGGCTGGACTGGGGCCCTTGGGGGATCCGGGCGGGATTCTTGGCAGGTCTGGCAGTGTTGGACCCAGGCCTCTATCTCTTTGTCAATCCCCGGCCACCACACATAACTCCTGGCAAGGGCCTTCATCCTCACTACCCCTGGGTGTGTCTCGTGTAGGGCTGTGAGGACCCTTTTGCGGAGGGGCTGGGGAACAACAACCCTGCTTCCCCATAACAGGCACCCCTTGTGGGCCGACAGTTCATGTTTGCGGTTTGTGTAGCCAGCGAATTCTGGGCCGGGGCTGCTGCTGGGCCATCCTCGCCACACCCAGTCCAGGACCCGGGAGATGACCCTATCTTTTGTGGAATGGTGCGCAACTTCTTGTGCCTGAATGGGTCGGTCGGGAAGCAGCTCCGGGGTCATAACCTCTTGCGCAGGCGCTGGGTCGGGGCCTGTTTCTGGTAGTGGTAGCCTGCTGAGTGCGTCTGCGTGGCCCATCGCCTTCCCAGGGCGGTGGATTAGTGCATACTGGTAGCCGGCAAGGAAAATTGACCACCTGAGGACACGTGGAGACATCACTTGGGGGGTCTGCTTCTCGGGGGCAAACAGGCCAAGCAACGGCTTGTGGTCAGTCACTATGGTAAAGGGCCGCCCGTACAAGAAATCATGGAATTTTTTTACGCCCTTCACGATTGCCAGACCCTCCTTGTCAATCTGTGAGTAGTTTCGTTCGGCTGCAGCAAGCGTCTGGGAGAAGTATGCCACCGGCACCTCTCTTCCATCCGGGAGTTGGTGTCCCAGGACAGCGCCGATGCCATAGGGAGAGGCGTCGCATGCCAGCACCACTGGCAGCCTCTCGTCGAAGTGTGCCAAGACCGAGTTTGAGACGAGCAAGTCCTTGACTGCCTGGAATGCGGCCCTTTGTCGCTGGCCCCACACCCAAGGGGCCCTTTTATCTAGGAGTCTGTGTAGGGGCTCCGCTACCGCTGCCTTATGGGGAAGGAAGGCATGGTAAAAGTTCAATAGTCCCAAGAATGACTGAAGTTCGGGCTTGCTCTTGGGCGCTGGGGCCTCACAAATGGCCCGTACCTTGTCACCGGTTGGATGGACCCCTTCTGCGTCCACCTTAAATCCCAGAAAGTCCACCTGCGGCACTCCCAGTAAACACTTTTCCCGCTTCACCTTGAGGCCCGCCGTCTGGAAACGGTGCAGGACGGAGCGGAGGCGGTCCTCAAATTCCTCTGGTGTGGGCCCGGCGATCAGTACATCATCGAAGAAGGGGGTGACGCCAGGAATCCCTTTAAGGAGAGAGTCCATTAGATTCTGGAATATGCCTGGTGCCACGCTAACGCCAAATTGCAGCCGCTTTACTCTGAATGCCCCTCTGTGCGTCACAATCGTCTGAGCCTCTGCTGTGGCTTCGTCCACAGGCAACTGTTGATACGCTTGGGCCAAGTCCAGTTTGCCAAAGATTTTTGACCCAGCCAGGGTGGCGAGGACATGGCTGACCACTGGCACTGGGTATGCATGGGCCGTGAGAGCCTTGTTTATGGTGCATTTGTAGTCTGCACAGATGCGGACCGAACCGTTATGCTTGACGGGTGTGACAATTGGAGTTTCCCAGGGGGCGTTGGGCACCGGCTCCAGCACTCCTTGCTCCACGAGCCGGTCCAATTCCTCGTCTATGCGGGGTTTCAGGGCGAACGGGACCCGGCGGGCCTTGTGCCTGATGGGTCGTACAGCGGGGTCTAGCTGTAGGGCAATGGGGGGTCCTGTATATCGTCCCAATGCCCCATCGAAAACCCCTGGAAACTCTTTGCATATGGCGTCCACGTCCACTTGTAAGCTAGTGCGGTTCACCCCGGTAACGGCTAGCCCCAGAGGTCCAAACCATGCCAGTCCCAGTAAGCTAACGTAGGGGCCCTTAACTACCAGCAAGTCCAATTGTTGCTTTCGCCCTCGATATTGCACCCTGAATGTCCCCACCCCCATTGTAGGGACCTTACGTTTCTGGAAGTCCCGGAGGGTGAATGGGGCCGGCCTTAGTTTGGGACCCCCATTAGGGCACAGTTCCCTTAATGTTCGGGCCGAGATTATGGATAGAGTTGAACCCGTGTCCAGCTCCATGCGGCATGGGGCTCCCTCTATCTGTACCTCTATATAAATTTTCTCTGTGCTGGGATGGGGCAACTGGAATACCTGGTAGTCCGTGATCTCCGTCGAGTTGCCTTGGTGCATGGTGCCGTGTGACCTGGGGCTCCTGGGTCGGTCATCTGATGCTTGTCGACGGGTGAGTCGAGCCCGACACACCCGGGCGATGTGTCCCAATTTTCTGCACTGCCTGCACTCTGCGTTGCGGAAACGACAGGTCCTCCTCTCGTGGTTCTCCCCGCAGCTTGCACAGTTCCCTCCTTCTCGTCGAGGCTGCTGTGGTGTGTGTGCTGCTTGAGTGCGCCGCTGTACTCGGTGTACTTCCTCCCTGTCAGATTCGGATTCGTCGGTGAGGTCTTCGTGGTAGACCCTCGGTTGGGATGGCGGGGCCGGTCGTGCCTCTTGCGTTGACCTCTCGGCGGCTTCGGTTGCCAGGGCTTCCTCCAGAGCAATCTGGAACGTGAGGTCTTTTTTGGCGTAGAGGCGTCGTTGCAACATCTCGTCCCTCAGGCCACCGACGAGGCGGTCACGAAGCATGTTCTCCAACTCTGAGAAGTTGCATAACCGGGCGGCTTGGCGGAGGGAGGTCACAAACCCAGTTATGGTTTCCCCCGGGGCTTGCCGCTTTGCGTAGAAGGCATTTCGGCAAGCTACCACCGAGGGCTGTGGTGAAAAGTGCTCCTTCAGCCGTTCCATTATTGTTTTGTAAGAGACGGTAGCGACATCTCTAGGTGCAAGGAGAGCCCGGGCGATTTCAAACGTCTCCTCTCCACAGACGCTGAAGAATGTCGCCCTCTTCATGGCATCGTTGGTGACTTCTTTCGCTTGCAGGAGGAAGTTGAAACGGGCGGCGTACCCTTCCCAGTCTCCTGATGCTGGTTTGAATGGCGAGAAGCTGCTGTCGGTTGCCATTCTGGGTTCCTTGGGTCCTGGAGCTGAAGCCTGGATGCACGGTGCGATGCAGCGGTGCAGCAGGTGGCGGTGCTGCGGTGCAGTGCGTGGTGGCGGTCAGCTCAGCAGGATCCCACCCTCGTCGCCAGTGAAATATACTCGGAGTCGAGAGTGAATTTCATGCTCTTTATTCAGCTCATATTCATCAAGGAGAAGAAGAGAAGACGAATGGCTCTTTTCCCAAAACCATCTGCTTATATACATTATTTACACAATGGGCCTTGCGTGATTGGCTACTTCAGGGCTACACCTGTGGGCCAATTATATTGTGGATTGACTTCTGCCTGCAGCCTGATTGGCTGCTCCTACAGGCCAATCAGGTAGCAGATTCACTTCTGCCAGCCGCCTGATTGGCTGCTCCAGCAGGCCAATCAGGTTGCGGATTCACTTCCACCTGGAGTTGGATTGGGTAGCTCCCGCTGATTCTGAATCCTATTGTTCTAGGATTCAGCTCAGTACATAACAGTCTTTAAGGTGCTACTGAAGGAATTTTTTTATTTTACTTCGACCCAGACCAACACGGCTACCTACCTGTTGCCAAAGGGGGGATGTGAAGACTTTGGCATTTGACTACCAGGATCCATGAGTAATTCTTAGCAATGTAAATTGTATAATTATTACCTGGAGGACATGGACTTTTGAAAAACACCAGTTGGAGCTTTTCAGTGAAAATACATGGAAGACAGATGGACAGTGCTCACTGCTCGGTAATGAAAGTGATGCAAAATATGCTGCATATCTCTACATTTACAGTGACATGGTTTGGGATCCATTTTCCTTTCGCTGAGTTTGCTTGTTGCTGTAGAATCTGGTGGCTCCCTTTGGAAAATATTTGTAATGTTTTTATTCATCCTTTCTTTCAAAGAGCTCGGGGCAGAAAACGCGGTTCTCCTTTCCCCCCCCCAAAAAAAACCAGTCTTGTAAGGTAGGTGAAGCTGAGCTGGGGAACTTGTTCTGGACTGGAGAACATGGTGCCATGTGAACTTTGGGGAAACAGTTCTTATACATCACCACACAGTCCAAATTCTTGTGTATGCTTCCATGAAAGCAGAGGCTTGACAGGCATATGTTAAGAATGCTTTGATGGTGTTTCCTGCTTGGCAGGAGGTTGGACTGGATGGCCCTTGTGGTCTCTTCCAACTCTATGATTCTATGATTCTATGACTTTTCTATTTTTGCACAATAAATTGATACCAATGTGTTGTTAAAAAATTCTGTATGTTTTTTCTCCTTTAGTACCTGAAGTTTTTAAAATACATATTTCTATAGATTTATTTTTAAAAATTATGCATTTCGAAAAAAACATTTTGATATGCATGTTGAGCCAAGAAAAACTGCACCAGAACATTTAGGAAGCGCAAAAGCCAGTGAGTATCTAAGGTTGCAGTCCTAACCACCATTACCTGGGAGTAAGCCTCACAGAATTCAATACAGCTTACTCTAAGAAGGCATAGATTAGGAAGAGCATGCTAGAAATTCCAACCCACACATTATTTCGAGTTGATCAAGTCAATTCATTTCAGAATTTACAAATACCAAATTCCTCATTCATCTCTAGTAGATTGGCTGCTATATTTACTCAGACTTGAGCTTTAAAAATTCATTCTGGATCCATATACCAAATTTTACGTTGTTGGGTGGCCTTCTATTTATTCTTTCACAAATTGCACCAGCGGAACAATAATGTGACAATAAACAAGTAAAATATTCACTGGAAATTACTAACAGAACCCAGGCAATGTATTTGAAAAGGAAAGGAAATGCAGGCAGTTAAAGGGTCTCTGCAATGCCTCAGCTGAGTAATATCTGGCACAATTTCCTTAGACTCCACTTTATGCAACATGCATAGTCTGCCCTCTAGTATTCATCGGAGAGACGTGCACAGTCAAACAATATGTGAGATTTACGTTGCTTACAGACAGATGGCTCCTAGCACTCCTAGTTACAGGTAGGTAGCCGTCTTGGTCTGACGTAGTCAAAACAAAAGAAATAAATTTCTTCCAGTAGCACCTTAGAGACCAACTAAGTTTGTCATTGGTATGAGCTTTCGTGTGCATGCACACTTCTTCAGATACTGAAGTATCTGAAGAAGTGTGTATCCACACGAAAGCTCATACCAATGACAAACTTAGTTGGTCTCTAAGGTGCTACTGGAAGGATATTTTTTTATTTTGTTTCGATTTGTGTATGTTAGGCTGGATTGCGAGATAAGAGTAATTATCACAAACAGGATAACAAATGATGGAAATGTAAAAATGTGGAAGGAACCTTTTTCCATATGTGGTGGACATGTCCCCAAGTAAAGAGCTTCTGGGATAAGATTTATAATGAATTGAAGAAAGTGTTGAAAAACACATTTGTTAAGAAACCAGAAGCTTTTTTCTTGGGATAATTAGAGAGGAATTACCCAAGAAAGATATTACGTTTTTTCTGTATGCCACAACAGCAGCTAGAATTGTACTAGCAAGGAATTGGAAAACCGAAGATATACCGACGGTGGACAACTGGCAGATGAAGCTGATAGAATTCATGGAACTGTCCAAGCTGACTGGGAGACTCCGGACCAGGGGGAAGAATTGGTGGAAGGAGATTGGAAGAAATTTAAAGTCTATTTACAGAAGAATTGTAAGATTAGTTGTTGTTGTTGTTTAGTCGTTTAGTCGTGTCCGACTCTTCGTGACCCCATGGACCATAGCACGCCAGGCACTCCTGTCTTTCACTGCCTCCCGCAGTTTGGTCAAACTCATGTTCGTGTAAGATTAGTAGGATTTAGCAAAAGATTTGGAAGTAAAAGGAGGTTGTAGAAGAGTGTTAGTTAAGTGTATTGTGTATAAAGATTTAGTTAAGTGGTATTAAGGTATTGAATTTTTAAGATGTAATAAGAATAGAATTATATTTTGAGATAAGTATAAGAGATTTATTGTATTGATAAGGTATTAAGAGTATTAATAGGTTTAGATTAAAAAGTTTGGAATCAAGATTTGGAAAGTACTAAGGAAGTGATATAAAGAAACGCAGTTGGGAGGGGATGGAGGAAGTTGACAAAGACACGTGATACAAGATTGATTGAAAATATTGTTGTTTTTGTTGTAATGTAGATAATTTGTTATGTTGTGTATGTGTTGTGTTTCTTGTTTTGTTCTGTTTTTTTATGTTGTGTATTGCAAAAATCAATAAATATATTATAAAATAAAAAAGAGTAATTAAAGCAAGATACCAGTGTGCTCCCGCTACTGGTCTGTGAAGCTGTGTGCACATGATGTTAGCCACAATGCACACCTGTCCCGTTGTTTCATGATATATACTGCATGTTGATGCATCCCCCCACCTCCCCAAAATGGAAGGCATCCATGATTCCACTCTGCCAGGCAGCAGGTGACTTGGAAACACATTTAACCGGACTGATGGGTGCAATGCCGTGCAAATGCAGCACATGGGGGAGGGGTGTACATGACCTTGCTGCATTCGAAGCCAATAATGGGTACACAGCCTCAGTATACAGAATCAGTGAGTTTAGTCAGCTGTAGGAGTGGTCACATGTTCTGTGAAATTTATGTGGCTCCAAAAACCCTTCACTAAATCAGACTACTTGGAGGGCACAGGAATGGCAACAGCAAATGACAGGAAGCGCATCAATATGAACATGCACATACTTACACTGTGACAAACAGGTACCCAAGGAACTACACCTGCCCCAGCTACTTATAAAAGTACAGAGCACTGTTGCGCTGTACGTTTCTCCTGAGTGATGTTGCCAATTTGAGGTGTGCTATCTCAGGATCTTTCTCTCCCCCTCCCCATGAATGACTTTTCCTGTTTGGTTCTAGCTGCTCCCCTCTCTCCAACGGGATCCATATTTCAAACTGCGGGGGTTAAGCAAAGCGACCAATTTCCTCTGACTAATCGAGCATGCAATTTGCCTGCTTGTATTTGGGCAAGAGGATTTATTGCACCCAGCGACAATAAATGTTCCGAGCACCATTATGGGGCAGACCTGTGCCGCAGTTCATTAACTTAAAAGGGGGAGGATGCTGAAGTACTATTTCTATTTTCGGGCTACTCTGTTTCAAGTTCATTGTGTATTTACAGCTCCCCGGGCAATAAAATGCTTGAGAAGCCCACACCAGAAACTAATTTTGCGTGAGTGTTGCTAACTGTGTGGGAGGGTGTGCTTCCCCACCCCTTCTCTCACCTTGAAGTGTTAGCGGTTCCAGCACTCTGTTTTTTCACAGAGAAGCCTGTCGTGCTAAAACTCAACTTCCTCACTCCAAGATAAACGCTCCGGAGCTCGCCACTGAAAAACTGTTGAATCTGAACACGAAATGAGCCTGTGATTTCATGCACACATCCGCTAATGGGGTTGATGTTTGTATCTAACCCACTTTTTAAAAGGTGCTCAAAGTAACCAAAATCATAAAGGTAAAAGGAAGAAGAAATGGATCCAATCTGTTGCTGTTGTTGTCATTGTCATCTGTCTGTCTTGAGAAACAATGGAGTGTGCCTCCGGGGGTGAAGTCAAACTGCTGTGTTAGCAGCACTGAAGTAATAATATTCCATGGTGCACAAGGCTGGGCAATGTGTGTGTGTCAAGGTCCTGGGCTGCCCAGATGACAAGGCCCCCCTCTTGGCCTCGCAGATGTGGTCCAAAGGAAAGCAGAGCAATACGTTGACAGCCATCTGCCAGGAATGCTTTGATGGTGTTTCCTGCTTGGCAGGGGGTTGGACTGGATGGCCCTTGTGGTCTCTTCCAACTCTATGACTCTATGTTGAGCACCAGCTTGACTGCAGGAGTTAACAAACAAACAAACCCCAGTGCTGCAAAATATGATTCAGCAAAATCGAAAGCAACACAATGGCCCGAAACAATTAGAGTGGTACCTCTCCTTATGAAATTAATGCGTTCCGAACGAACATTCATAAGTCGGAAAAAATTGTAAGTCGAATCCCATAGGAATGCATTGGGAGAAAAAAAATGTAAGTAGAAGCAACCCTATCTAAAAATTCGTAAGTAGAAAAAATCCTATCTAAACCGCATCCAAGATGGCGGACGGAGCTCCATTCGTAAGTAGAAACATTCGTAAGTAGAGTTATTCGTAAGTAGAGGTACCACTGTACAGTATAGAAAACTTTATGAAATAATGCAAAACATCAAAACTATCAAATTGAAGTCTCTTAAATACTGTGTATGTAGTCACTACATAATGGCATGAGCACTGTTCCAGAGTATTTTTTCATTCTCATGTACCGTATATTACCGGTATATCACTTTGAAAAAAGATTGGTTAATGAAGAAATTTCACATCTTTCTACTTACAAGTGTTTGTTGAACTAATTGGCTGATGAAGAACTGAACGAAACAGGAGTTGCTATCCGGAAACATGGTTCAGCAGAGTTCAGAGTAGGACATCAGTATTGGACATTTGCCGGTTATACAAAGCTCTACAAGCTTGATCTCCGCCGGGTAAAGTCTGGCACTGTGACTTATGCAAGGACTTTCAGAGACTTCAGTTTGATAGTTTTGATGTTTTGCATTATTTCATAAAGTTTTCTATACTGTAATTGTTTCTAACCATCGTGTTGCTTTCGATTTTGCTGACTGCAGGAGTTGCCAGAAGGAGGCGTACAAGGCCCCATCCAGCTGTTTTAGGTACTCCACTCCATATTTGTGTAGGGTTTACTTCTTAGACTTTCTTTCTCCCGAAGATATCCCGCAAGGCAGTGGAGGTTTAAGCTGAAAGTTTTCCTTCTCCTAGATCAGGCATCCCCAAACTTGTTTTGGACTACAATTCCCATCTTCCCCGACCACTGATCCTGTTAGCTAGGGATCATGGAAGTTGTAGGCCAAAACATCTGGAGGGCCGCAGTTTGGGGATGCCTGTCCTAGATGGACAACCTTCCTAGGTTGATGAGCCCCACCTGAAAACACACAAAAACTATCTGAAAACAACACAACAGCAGTCAGATGAAATACAAGCAATAACAAAAGATTTCTGGCTGGATAATGTAACTGGAAAGAAAAGGGGGGGACTTTCCAGAGGAGAAAATTCAATAGCTGGGCTGCCACTGGAAAGGTCCAACGCTGCCAGCCCCAGAAGCACAGGGTGCCCGCTGCCGCTGCCACGATGTCCTCGGGTCCGCTGGCCCTGTAGCCCCGCCCACATTCCCACTTTGTGACCCCTCCCCTCCCATGCCTTGGCCCCGCCCCTGAACGACCATGGCTGAACTGGTATATTAAAGTGTTTCCATAGCTTTGTGCTGATTAGGTCATGTTTTGATAATGTAAATGTCCTAAGTTTTCTACCAAATTTGTATATATTTTACTGAATTACATTGTATACATTGCAGCAGCCTTTGGCTATAAGCAATAAACTTGATACCTACAGCAACCATTGGAGGGGCCGGCACAGCCAATCCTGGCCCCTCCACCAACCAATTTATTAACCAATGCCTAACTGCAACCTTACAAGTTGTGACGAATTGTAGGCGCAGTAGGCGAAAACCAAGTGGCACCAGCCAATCAGCCAAATGGAAAAATCCCTACCAGGCCCCTGCCCCAAAAGCAGACGACCCCATGGCAGGGTCAAACACAACAGCTTAAATAAAAACCCAGAGCTGGAGCAAGAAGGCATCTTCAAATATTAAATAAAGGCAAGGAGTGAGTTCCCAGGAATTGCAAGCCCCCTGGTGATGAATCAACCATATATTAAATAAATGCAAGGAGTGAAACACCATTTTCAGAACCAAGGTGTCCATGATTTAAAATCGCTTTTGAGTCTAGAGGTCTCCAAAACACGCCCCAATACATCACACTTCACACAGAAATGTAAGTTTGAGGGTTTTGGCATTATTTTGGCCACAACTTTATTTAAAATACTTTATTTAAAATACAAAATGTGAGTGGTTGCTTAGGAAATGAAAGAGCTGATTAAAAAATGTAAATCTATGAGTAGACACAGGAAAGATATCCAGAAGAGGAGGAAGCTAATGGGAACAAGGACACAATTGCTAGAAAACACATAAAAGAGGCCTCCATGTGACTCCCTGCAACAGGGAATAGTAAACTATCAGATCCAGGTCCACGCAGATCTCTACACCCACCCACACCCCAATGAAGTGGGGGGGGAGCGATCTGCATGGATCTGGATCTCATGTTATTCCATGTTGCAGGGAGTCACATGTATAATAGTATGTTTTGGAACTTCAGGTTGGCTTGAAGATGCACAGCTTTCCTCTATATCCACAACGCAGGATACGTTTCGAATGTCAAGATCTTGTAGATGGCTTTCCGGTATATCCACGATGCAGGATTCGTTTCGAGTGTCAAGATCTTCTGACTGGCTTTCCGGTATATCTACGATGCAGGATTCGTTTTGAATGTCAAGATCTTCTGCCTGGCTTTCCGGTATATCCACGATGCAGGATTGGTTTCGAGTGTCAAGATCTTCTGCCTGGCTTTCCGGTATATCCACGATGCAGGATTGGTTCCGAGTGTCAAGATCTTCTGACTGGCTTTCCGGTATATCCACGATGCAGGATTGGTTTCGAGTGTCAAGATCTTCTGACTGGCTTTCCGGCATATCCACGATGCAGGATTGGTTCCGAGTGTCAAGATCTTCTGACTGGCTTTCCGGTATCTTAACTGTGGAGGATTTCTCTTTAATTACCAGATGCATCAGAGAACCACACTTTGAACAAGTCGTTAGCCTCTCACTTTTTACCGAATTTCTGGGGGTAATCACCACTGCAATGTCTATTCGATATGGATCTGTTGTGGTGGTCCTGATACAAAATCTCTCCATCCCAACCAATGCTGCACTCAGCAGCTGGAAACCCGCAGCGATATAGCCAAGATAAATCGAAGGTCCAATATGCTGCTCGCTGGGAATTGGAGGCAATTCAAAAGTTTCTGGGAAGTCAATTTTCCCATTCTGTAAGACAGAAGACATGTTCCATATCACAGAAATCAGGACAAGGATCCCTGCAGGTATGTTCAGGAACGCTCCAAGCCTAAAAAAGGTTAAGAGGAAATCCTCGTGTTTTCCGGGCTCGAACACATTGCACAAGGCAAATGATATTAATACTAGGGCGGCTGAACTCATAGTGGAAGCTAAGGCCATTAAGTCCTGAGCAATAAAAATTTCCCTTGGGAGGGTTGGATATCGCTCAGTGAGACCTTCACAATGCCAAAAAGAGTTGCCGTTGTCAGAAGGGTTTCTCCAAAAACAGACATTCCAGATTCCAATCCAGACGTTTCCAGAGCCGTTCTCTCCACGCCACACTCTCCAGTTGACACTGGCTGTGGTTGCAATGCACAGAATGCAGGCCAAAATACTCATCAAGAACCCACAGAACTGGAGGCAAGAAACTACGCTCAGCAATCTCCCCACCAGGGAGCCTTCTCTCACCCGCAGGGGGGGTTTGGAGAATAGAGGACCCAGGGAGACTTTGGCAGACATCCTAGAAACAAAAGAGAAGACAACATACAGTGAGGGAGGGAATAACAAGCATGTCTAGTCATTGAAGGACATCCTCCCTCCTGGCCAGAAAGAAGCAGCAAAAGAAAGAGTTCCCCTGCTCTCTCCCACCCCCTGGTTAGGTATAGACATCTGATCCAGAGAAGCCGACACACATACTTTCTTCCAGCACACTGCTCCTGATTGAATATACTGTTGCATTGTTCCTGTGAAAATGGCCCTAACCACAGCAACCTGTTGTGGATGGGAATCTGCTCATGATTTCGCTGTTTTGCTATCTGCTACTGCAGCTATCCTTTCCCACAGAGCAGAAACACACCTGATGGCATAGTGAGGAATGTTTAATCCCTACACTTACCTGAAACGCGTTCCTCAGCTAGAGGCTAGCGGGCCAGGAATAGAGCAAGTATTTGCTAGGTGCTCCTGAGCCTCAAAAAGACTCAGCTGCTGGCCACTGGGCTGACGTTCACCTGAGCAGCCGGCCACAGCAGCAACTGCTCTGCAGAATTCTTAGGTCAGTTACAGTCCAGTTAGAATCCTGACAGCAAGACAAATCATAACTCCAGGGTACTGGTCATTTGGAACAGCAGGAAAGTGGGAAATGGGAGGGAGCTCAGTTCCCTTCTTTCCGAATGCAGAGTGTCTATTCCAGGACACTGTGCAGTTCCAACACGTTCTTCCTGAAGTCAGATTCAGAGCAGTTCCAGGAGTAAAAATGGTGATTGGTGTATCTCAGTACAGATTTTCTTGATGGTCCTGCATGCATTTCATAAAAGATCTCCATTTACAAGAGAGGCTAATAGCATTAGGCCCTGAACAATCCGAATTTCCTTGGCAAAATTATTGAAGACTCCTTACAAACCTATCCTTCTTGGCTGTCACAACTTGTTTGGACATTATAGTAAGGGACAAGATCTTAGCTCTTTTCCTTTGCACTGGGACCACATGAAATTTGTGCCATGGGACCCCATCACTCACACCAATAGAGGCAACACCCTTTTCAGAACCAAGGTGTCCGTGATTTTAAATCGATTTTGCGTGTAGAGGTCCCCAAAACACCCCCCAATAAATCACACTTCACACAGAAATTTAAGTTTGAGGGTTTTGGCATAATTTTGGCCACAACTTTATTTCAAATACAAAATGTGGGTGGTTGCTTAGGCATTGGTTATGACCCCTGGTCCTGTTCTCTGTTTCATTGTTTTAGGACAGCATTTTCCAATCTGGTGCCCTCTAGATCAGTGTTTCCCAACAGGTGGTCCGCGGACCCCCAGGGGTCCGCGAGCTATGCCAGAGGGGTCCGCACCGCTGCCCAGCGCTGCCTGGGGCTGCTTCCCGCGTCCGCAGGGAGGGCGTAGTTCAGCACGGCTACTGATTGGCTGCAGGAAGCGCCAATCAGAAGGGGCAGCCAATCAGAAGGGGCAGGAAAGAAGTCTCCGCCCAGGCGAGGGAGGGGAAGGCTGGCCGGCAGGAAGAGCGAACCGGAGCGTGGGAGTGTGCGGAGGAATACAGCGCCGCGCCCCGCCGCGCCCGAGAGGACATTTCCTGGCGCGCGCCTCCGTCCTGGCTCCCTTGGGGATGATGGGGACGAGGGAGCGCCCTTCCCCGCCAGGGCCTTCGGGAGCTGCGTGCCGGTTCGGCTGCCTTTGGTCCTCGCAGAGGCTGCAATGCACGGCCTGGCGCGCGCGGCGGCGGCGGCTCCGCGGCCTCCCTCCCGCCAGCTGCGTGCCTCAGCTGCGTGCCTCAGCTCCCGCCAGTAGCAGACAGAGCGCAAAGCTCTTCCCGGCTCCGCATCACTCTCCTCTTCCCTGGTAGCTCCCGACCCTCTGCAGGAGACTCTCCCGAAGGGGCAGGAGGAGCAAAAGGGAGCCCAGCGCCCCACTTTCCTGGGAATGGAAGAAGATGAGTTCGCCTTCAAAGTGAGCACTTCTTCCATCTTCCATTGCTGCTCCTGAGCCGTACAGAAAAAGTTTGAACGCCAAGAAGGTTTAAAAAATGTATTCTGTGTTTTTACTTGTAACCAGGCAGTTTATATTTTCTTCTGTGGCTGTTCTCCTATGACAGGGCGTTTTTATGTTAATTTGCACATGCATTTCCACCAACTATGAAAACTATTTACTGTATGATATCATCAATACTAATGTCGATCTGATTCTCAGGGAGCTGTACCACTACAGGAGAGCTATGAGCTGCCTTGCTGAAATCTAAGTAAAAAAAATCCTTCCAGCAGCTCATACCAAAATAAAAAACTTAGTTGGTCTTTAAGGTGCTGCTGGAAGGAATTTTTTTAATTTTGTTTCGACTACCTCAGACCAACACGGCTACCTACCTGAAATCTAAGGTTTGTAGGTGCACAAAAATATTTTGAAAACAGCTGCCTTGGGGTTAGTTGGAAGAGACCACAAGGGTCATCTAGTCCAACCCCCTGCAGTGCAGGAACCATCTCTAAACAAATTAATGGGGGTCCTTGTCACAATAGCAGCTCGATGTGGGGTCCTTGAGAAAATTTTGTTGGGAACCCCTGCTCTAGATGTTGTTGGATTACAATTTGCATCATCCCTGACCATTGGCTAGGTTGGCTGGAGCTGATGGGAGTTATTGTCAATTAACGTGTGAAATGTGAATGTTGGTCTAGGAACATATTCAAGATCATTTGGTTTTTTAATATGTTTTAATGGGGACCCTTCTGCTGCCCTGTAATCTGTAGTCCACACTTTTCCAAATTACATATGACTATTCTCCCAGTGGAACGCGCCGTGGGTTAAACCGCAGAACCTAGGGCTTGCTAATCAGAAGGTCGGCGGTTAGAATCCCCGCGACGGGGTGAGCTCCCGTTGCTTGGTCCCTGCTCCTGCCAACCTAGCAGTTCGAAAGCATGTCAAAGTGCAAGTAGATAAATAGGTACCGCTTCGGCAGGAAGGTAAATAGCATTTCCGTGCGCTGCTCTGGTTTGCCAGAAGCGGCTTAGTCATGCTGGCCACATGACCTGGAAACTGTACACTGGCTCCCTCGGCCAATAAAGTGAGATGAGCGCCGCAACCCCAGAGTCGGTCATGACTGGACCTAATGGTCAGCGGTCCCTTTACCTTTTTATTCTCTCAGCATTCACATAGGTGTGGTCCATGCAGCTGCCTTTGTAAATTTCTAAAGAGTCACCTTCATAACTGGCTATGACATTCTGTTCTCCATCCTAAAATTGGCGCAGTACAAACAAGAACCTTCTGCCAAATATGTTTAGTAGTATTCTGGATTTGCCTACGGTTGGGGAAATGGTGGCTATCACAGCTCAGCCATGTGCTGATTCATGTGTCCTACTTTGCAGAGGACAGTCCTCTGTTTCAGGGTATCTTCTATTTAAAAGGCTGCAGTGTTAAGTCAAAGACTGATTCAAAGGTAAAAATTC
The DNA here is from genome assembly GCF_965207765.1 of Zootoca vivipara. Lineage (NCBI taxonomy): Eukaryota > Metazoa > Chordata > Lepidosauria > Squamata > Lacertidae > Zootoca > Zootoca vivipara. The sequence continues at coordinate 7,333,211 of NC_142582.1, read as the reverse complement.
CATGAGAAGAGAGAGCAGGGACCTTGAAGTTGCCCATCAGTTGTATGAACCTGGATAGCAAGCACACGGATTACCTAGTCAGTTCCCCCCAATGCAGTGAAATGCAATATAGTTCTATTTAAATTAGAGGCATTATTCATACATTTGCAGGGATATGTATGAATTAGCATATGCAGATTTCATGCAAATCTTTACCTTATTTTGTCCTGCTTGTTTCCTTTCCCCTTTTTTGCAGAGCAAAAGTAGTCATCCTATAACTATGAAAAAAGACACTGGTGGTCTGGTCTGGTCTAGTCTTATTCTGGTCTGCATAACAGCATTTTGATCTCAGATATCAGCACATGATTTTTCATTTGCTGATTGTCTGCAGAACAGATTGTTTTGAAAGACACAGGAGCAGGAGCCAATAAAAGCTTCCCTGGAGAAACTGTTGTTGGCTTTCTGAATTATTGAAAAAAGTGGATGAAACCAACCCAATTTTGGAAGCTGAATGGGTGTACTATCCACATTGGAAAATGCACAGATAGCTATACTGTAGAAGAGATCCATGTGTCAGGGAGACCCTACAGTCTATATTGCAAAAGAATAGAAAATGAAACTCTCTGGGTGAAAGAATTTTAATCCACGCTGGTTGTGGGAAATTCAGACTTGGCGGTCATAGCTGTTCTGGATTGCCATTCACCTTGTTAGCTAGGGGTGCTGGTGCCATTGGAATGCTCAAGAACAAGCTTTGGTTTGGCAAAGCAAAACTAAAATAAACCCACAATTAGCAGCATGATCATGCACAAAAATGGTGGCATTTGGATGCATAGTCAGAACATAACATGCAATGAAACAAGAAATTAAATTGTAATCAAGCTTGGTTTGAATTACAAAAATATTAAAGCTCATTAGACAGAAACCTATACCAGTATACATTCAGGCATTTAAGAACTTAATAGATTCAGGCATTTATAAACCTAATAGATTTGACATATGAACTTTCTGATTTCAAGTTTTGACAACTTTTGTAACATAGAAACAGATTGCTTTTAGACACAGATTGTATGTATGGATAAGATTGTATGGATTGTATGTATGGATAAGATTGCTTTTATACACAGATTGTATGGATAAATATAATAATATTTGGAATCCATTTATAAAAGTATAATGTTAATAATACAGTATTGCATTTAATGGAATAATTGTATTACTTGTATGCCCATATACTCTATCATATCACAATTTCCATTTTGGGTGTTTTGTTGTTGTTTTTTTCCTTTTCCTTTTATTATTTGACATTACTCCCTCACTGAAAACTTTTAATAAAAATATAAACCTTACAAGTTTTGATGGCACTGCTGCTTCTCATTGTATCAATGTTGTACCACAGTGGCGTATTCCTATAATAAATCAAAATGATTATTTTACAAACTATGTACAATTTCCTGTAGACGATATAAAAGTCCAGCGTGCCACATCTTGGTATACACTGCCATCTGGTGATAATATTTTATGCAGGGTCGCCTTTTAACATTATTCTCTGTTAACAGGTTAGCACTTAAATTAAATAAAAATTGTTTGTTTTTTTAAAAAAAGATAATTTAGAGTTTTAAAATTAACCCCCGATAATAGAGAATAAATTTCATAACAATTGCTTTCTTTTGCATTAATAAAGGTGATTTCGTCTTTTTTGCATGGCCTTTTTGAGCTATGTCTTCTCCTTTGTGCATCTCCCGCAGCATCTACCTGGCCTGGACCTCTGCCTGGCTCTGCAAGGGTCTGCCTAATGGTCAGGGGTCCCTTTACCTTTACCTTACGCCTATAAGAAAAACAAACAAACCCTTGTTCTGATGCTCCTGGCGGCAGACCTTTTTTTCTTAACTGGCTAGAACAAGCCCCTTAGGTCCCTCCTGGAAGCTGCAATTTAATTAATTTCCTTGGCTCCTTCCATGTAGTACATTCACCCCATCCCTCTTTATCACTAAAACAAATCTTACCCGTTTATCAAATAAATAAAAATAGGGACTATTGGTTTGCTTCATTTATTGGTTTGCTTTAGCTTGTTTTAGGACGTGGTGTGTGGTTTTTTTAGGTTTTTTTTGCATTTCCGTATTGCACTTTTACCCTTGTGAGCCGCCCTGTGTGGTACACACGAACCCCATATATATAAAGGTAAAGCTAAAGGACCCCTGACAGTTAAGTCCAGTTGCAGACAACTCTGGAGTTGCGGCGCTCATCTCGGTTTTCAGGCTAAGGGAGCCGGCATTTGTCCAGAAAATTTTTCCGGGTCATTCATGTATATTAATAAGTAGCTGCCCCGGCCACGCATTGCTGTGGGTTTTTGTGTTAAATGGACCTTTTCCTGTTAAATGGACCTTCAGAGTCTCCCTTTAGAGTCCCCTCCCAACCCTGACTCCCCTATTGTAAGTTTCAAAAATAACTCCCCCACCCACGCATGTTCTTGAAAATGTCCCCACCCCCCATGCTTTGGCTAACTCAGGGTCTACCTCCCCCCCCCATGGCTATGTGTTCCCCCCTCCCTTTGTTGTGCCTCATCCCTGTGAACCCCATTCCCCGTTGTTGTGCCTCCTCCCTGTGATTCCCCCACCCTGTGAAAGGCCTACATTCTGTTTGTTTTTGCCTGTGGCCTACTGGGCAATGTTGCGGCCTACTCAGTTTTCCGTGTCCCAACCCCCCAACCCACCCGCCATGGCTATGTGTTTTCCCCTCCCTCCCTTTGTTGTGCCTGATCCCTGTGACACCCCCCCTTGCGAAAGCCCCATATTCTGTTTGTTTTTGCCGGTGGCCTACTGGGCAATGGTGAGGCCTACGACTAAACAACAACAAGTAGTTGTAGCTGCGGCCTACTCAGTTTTCCCTGTCCCAACCCACCCCCCACTGCTTTGGCTGACTTAGGGTCCCTCCCCCCCCCATGGCCATGTGTTCCCCCTCCCTTTGTTGTGCCTCATCCCTGTGGCCCCCCCCCCCCCCGTTGTGAAAGGCCCTGTTCTGTTTGTTTTTCCCTGCTTGGCAATGCTGCGGCCTATTGAAAAAGCTGGGCCTTGTTGCTGCAAAAGGCCTGTTTTCAGTTGGTTTCTGTGGAATTTTATGTCATCTGGCGGCACAGCTTTGGAGGTGGCAGGGTGCGATCTGCCTTTCTATTGGATGCTGCTGGAGTCTTCAGAGCTTCTGGTGGTGAGGTCTAATTTGGGCGCCATTTTTTTGTGTTTAATCATTATTTTAGGTGTGAAAGGTGTGGTTTTTTGATAAAAAAAATTATGCTAGATCCCTCCCTGATGGGCAAGGTACGTTGTGCCCAAATTTGTTGCAATGCGGTTCAGCGGTTACAATTAAAAGCTGTGACTTCTGCGCACACTATGCCTATCTTTATATATATATATATATATGAAGATATAAAGATAATACAATTCGGATGCTTGGCCTTCCGACTGTTGGGCGCCTAAAGCACTAGTAGCATCCTTTCTCGTAGCATGTTCACACATACACCCTTAAAAAAAACACATTTTAGTCGCTAAAATGAATTTATTGTACTTTCGGGGCCTGAAGCACCCGCTTCCCGCCATTATTTCCGCGGGGTTTAGCGCTTCTGAGGCGATTCTCCTCCCCCCTCCCCCTTTCCTATTCTCGCCGCGCCCTCCCCTTCGGGCGTTTCCGTGAGGGACGGCTCGGCTCTTTCCGTGCGCCTGAGAGCGGGAGGGGGCGAGCGGGGAGCGGGGGGAGACGGAGCGAGGAGAGCCGAGGCATGCTCGGTAGCGGCGGCGGCGGCGCTCTCTCTCTTTCTCTCTCTCACAGTCTCTCCCCCCTCCCTCTCTCCCTCCCTCCCCCTCTCTCTCTCCCTCAGTCGGCCGCTGCCCGCCCGCCTGCCTGCCTGCCTGCCTGCCTGCCTGTCGCCGGGGCTGGGAGAGCCTGGGAGAGAGAGCGCGCGCGTGTGTGTGTTATGTGAGTGACGCGGCGGAGGTGTAGTTTGACGCGGTGTGTTACGTGGGGGAGAGAATAAAACTGCGGCGAGAGCCTAGGCGCGAACGAAAGCAGTGACGGAGCAGCCTGCAGCCGGTAAGAGGAGAAAAGCAAAGGAAAGCCAGGAAGGGAAGAAAAAAAAAGAGCGAGAGAGCAGGAGAGGAAAGAACCAAGAGGAGGAGGAAAAAAACAACCAGCCCCCCCCTCCCCACGCGCACACACACAGGGAGGGGTGTCGGCCGAGGGGCAGCAGTAGCTGGGGCTGCCGCCGCTGAGGCGGGGTGGTTTGGCGGGCGGGAGTCGGTGAGACGGAGGGGAGTCCTCGGGCGGGAAGGCGGCCGGGAGAGAGAAGCGAGGCCTGGCCTCGCTCCGCGGGAGGGGCGCCCGCTTCTTCGCCGCCCTTATTATTTTTATTAAAACAATTTCTCTCTCTCCCCCCCTCACTTCTCCGGCCCTATATAATTCGAAATGGAAACGGGCCTTCTCTCGCCCTCTCCCCACAGATCGCCCCCCTCATGCGACCTGCTGTTCCCGCCTCGCCGAACCCGGCCGCAACCGCCACGAACAAAGAATAATGGCGGATGGAGGCGGCCGGGCAAGGCTGGCGGCGGCGGCGGGAAAGACGGCTCCGCTGCTGCCGCCACTGCGCTTCCACCTCAGGGGGGGGGGCTGCTCGGTGGGGCAAATTAAGACACCCCCCACACACCTCTACTGCCGTTGGGAGAGCGGGGGTGGGGAGAAAGGGCCTCAGGAGAGCTTCCACCTTCCATACACAGTTCGTTTTAGTAGGTAGCCCTCCCCGTTGTTGTGTTTCTCCCCCACCCCCCGCGTGCGGTGCCTTAAGTCGTTATTTGGCAAAGGCGCGCAAAAAAATTAAAACCGGGTCGCCCACCTGCAACAGGCATTCGTGAGGGATGGGGGCGGCGGGGGGGGAGACACGCTGCGCGCGCTTATTTAAACAGCCCTACGGAGAATAGGGAAGCTCCCGCCGCGCGCCGTCTGCTGCCTCCCTTCTTCCCCAGGCGCAGTGTTGAGGCGCTTTTGCCCCTCTTCCCTGGGGCAGGCGAGGTAGAGCCGAAGGGTGCGAAGCACATACACACGCGTTTTATTTTCGTTCTGTACCCAGCCTCCCTTTGTGGAGAGCAGACGGTGGTCCCGATGCCTCCCTCCCTCCCTGTTTACTCTCCTCTCTCAGCCTCCAGCTAAATATCTCCTGGGTCCCGCATCAGGCACATTTTGCTTTCCCGCCCCTCCGTAGGCAAGGCAGTTCCCTGGCACACACGGCCGCTGCTGGCACCAGATGTTTGAACCCGCAGCCCTTCGGGTCCAACCCGGGGTGCTCTCCACAGCTAGATAGCTGATTTGGCAGGACCGCCCTTTGAAAAAGGAAAAAGAACGTTCTATTACGGAAAGCATAGCTTTAAAAGTTGTGCTTGAGCAGTGCTCTTGAGGTTGCAAGGCCTTCCGAGTTCCTTTTTAATAAAAGTATTTTGGATCAAAACTGTATTCCTGAACACTTTGTTTTCCTCTCAGCTCTGTGCCTGGAATGATACAATGAAAGCCTGGGCCCACTGAAAACAAAGTTTCTATCGGCTTGGGGGACACCGGGTTTAATCCGGGCGCCCCAATTCCACTGTTTTGCAGTTCCTTTGCTCAGTACTGTAATGCATGGTAACAATGCTTGTGAAGAGAGGTGTATAAATAAAGCTCTTCTGGCATTAATAACTTTAAGTGGAGTAATACATACGGTACATTTTATTACAGCTTCTGGTTGCAGGGCACTTGGCAAACTAATGAAGACCAAGGGATTGGTCATTTAAAAAGTGGATTTTGAGCTGGGGTTTGAAGTTTTGACCCAATTGGAATGTCTAAATTTTGCAGCAGTAATCTCCATTGTTACTGGCTTTCAGGGAAATACTTGATATTGAAAATACCTTAAGTGAGGCTGATATAACTTCATGAAAATGTAGGGAGGCTTGCATCACACATTTATACAGTTGTATGTAACATTCTTTCCCATACTGAAAAGTGAATTTCGTCAAAGGTATTGAGTAGCAAGTCTTAATCTAGGCCTCACTGTGATGTTTGCAAGCATTGTTCCTGTTTGCACTCCCTAACATACTTCATACCCAGGCAACTGTATTTCACTGACCACCTCATGATTGGTTTTGTTTATTCTAGTTCTTCCCTTTTTAAGTATAGAAATTCTCAATTTTCTTGCATGTACTTATTTAGGTTCTTCATTGTATCCAAATGCAACTATTTTGTATCCTAGAGGGGAAATAATATTAACTTGTGTAATCAACAGTAAGATCTATTACAATTTTTAAAATAATATCTATTATTATTTTTTAGTCTTTGTGGGTCTAAAAAAACCTAATAGTTATTACAACATACTATTTGTGGGCTAGAACCTACTTGCATTAAAGATGCCATAGACTGTTGCCAATGATGGATTCACCTCTTAGTGGAAAGCCCATGCAAGTCCGGGCACATGATTTTCAGTGAGCCCTGGTAGTTTGGGTCCCTCTGGAACAGCAAAGAATATGATACAGTTGTATAGGAAGCTTCCTTATACAGAGTTAAACCATTGGCGTATCTAGCTCTGTTCTGTCCATGCTTCCTCACAGTTGCTATCAAAGGTTACATATGGGGGTTTCCCAATAATTTCAGGGGATTGCAGCTGGGATCTTCTGCATAGAAGGTAGATCCTGTACCACCGAGCTACAGCTCAGGTGGAGGAAGAAGAGAAAACCAAGTGTCCCAATTTGTGTGTGCAGAAGCATTTCCACTAAAGTTAAGTCACCATTGGATGCAACTTATGAAGTGTTACCCTCAATAGGCAACTGGATACATATGTCTACGGGGTGGGGTGTGGGGACGGACACCATATTTAAAGAGCCATGAAATGAAAGAAGTACCGTCACTGACTCTTTTAAAAAAAAAAACCTTATTTTCTCCTTTCCCTCCACAGTTTATGTCAGTCCCTTGGCACTAAGGTAGAAATTTGTCAGAGGAAAATGCTGTGCCAGGTTTTTAAAGAAATTAGGCACACTGTAACAGTAGGAAGAAACTACTTGTCCGTGTGTCACCAAGGAAGTGGAGTTGGCTGTGTCCCCATTGTACATTTCAAGCACCCCCCAAAGAATCCTGGGAACTGCAGTTAACCAGAGCTACCCCTCCCAGGATTTTTTTTGGTGGGGGGCGCTGTGCTTTAGCTGTATGGCGTGTACACAGCCTTAGCTTGTCTTAGCTTTAGACCATGTGGTTCTTCTCTGAAGTAGATCTGTAAAGTATGCATGTCTTGGGGATTATCTTGCATCATTTATATTTAACCTGGCTTGCTTTGGTTCAGTTTGTAGGGATGGCTCATATTCCAAGCACCATATACCCAGTATGCATTTAGTACAGTATTTTTCACAATGCAAACCAATTCGTTTGTATTACATTCTTCCCTGATGAGATCCATGGAGAACTGGATTATGTGCTATGTGTATGTCTTAACAAGCATTTGACCCCCTAAACCAGGGGTCCCTAGACTTACCGCGCAGCGGGCCAGAGGGCGGGGGAGTGCGCGCCCGTGCGCATGCGCACACGGTCAGGAAAAAATCGCCGAAAATCGCTTGTGCGCATGCGTATGGGCCTCCCCTGACCCGGAAGTGCATCGGAAATGACCTCTTCTGGGTCGGGAGAGGCCCATACGCATGCGCACAAAGGATTTTCGGCGATTTTTTGTCGATTTTTAAGATCGTCGCCGCGCCGCGCGCTGTAAGAGCGGGCGGCGGGGGTCGGATTGGGAGGCCAATTGGGCCGCATCCGGCCCGGGGGCCGTAGTTTGGGGACCCCTGCCCTAAACATTCGTCTTAAATAATTTTGTTTGCCAATATGTGGTGATGTGAAGTCCTTCATATCACCTAGTTCTATACGTATCTCATCACAGAACGACCATTTCTTTGTGCAGTTGCTCATAGTGCTAGTTTTTCATTGGATTTCCCCTTTTGCAAGCCATGAGTTGTCTTAAGTTTATTTTTACTGTAGGAAAACTAGCACTGAAAAGCCTTGGAAGGATGAGGTGGGTGGGGGAATTACATTCTGGGATATGAGGAATTACTGCAGAAAACATGAACCGGTGTTATATTGCAACATTTCCCCTAGTGTTGCAGCAGGACTGTAATGGACCACTGGATTTTCTCATCTTATAAATGAACATGTCACATATTATGTTGCCGGTTAACACTTCCATGCTTTCTGTGCAATATCTAGGTGAAGTAATTATTAAATGTAGCACTTTAGTCATGCACAGCAATAGTTGTTCAACCTATTGCTGGAAAACCTGATTTACGTACCCTTTGACTGTCTTATCTCCTAGTCTGGATTTCCAAGGTGTCTTAAAAGACTTCAGGGATCCCTTATTTTGACTCATGCCACTTCCTACAAATCCCACTTCATATCTGACAAATCCAGAATCCTTCCAAGGCACCCTTTTCGGTTTGGAATCAATCCATATTTGATGCACAATCCTAGTACAGTTCCATATTTCTCTTAACCTAAGGTGAACAAAAGGGGGTATTGCGCTACTGGTGTGATCCCCTTGTGAGTTGCTGAAGAGAAGTGCTATGGTTCAGTGGTTTTCTGCCTTCCAGAAACAGTTTCCATATTAATCTGTCTGCTGCCTTACAGAAGATTCTGGGACATTGGAGGGTGTATTGTCTGTTCCTGTGAGATTCCAAACACACCTGTTAAGCTTCATGGTTGCCCTGCATAAATGGAATGCACCCTAGATTTTGTGTTTTTCTCAATCTCTCCTCCCCGCCCCCGCATTTTTGCCTGTAAGACCACCCCTCCCTCTCTTCCACAGCTTGGCATGCAGATAATCTTGTACTGTATATACAATATGTATATGCAGCCTGCTGCTGCGAGCAAAAATCTGGATGGGAGCCTTTATCCAGCACTGAACTCTGATCTTCACAACACTACATAAAAGGACAATGCAGTAGCTTTTTCAGATCAGGTTGGAATGATGAAGGAAGTGAGGGAGCAGAGACCCAACCCACAAATCAGTCAGGGCTATTCAGCTCACCTTTATCTTGGATGGTGGTGGGAAGGAGGTTTCACCTGCCTCAGGAACTTACTAGTTCGTGAAAATGTGAATATTCCTTCCAACTGTCCCACAATTTGAGCACCACTGCTCTGTTGCAGTATAACACTAAAGGAAGATTAGTAATGCAGATTAAGATGTATTTCAGGAAATATGCTTTGCTGAACTTGTTGAGAAATGCTTCGAGATTCTTAGAATTCTTAGGGTTCCCTGAAACATCAGTCAAAACCATTGCTCTTGTCAGTTCTTTTTAGTAGGGCTTACAGTTCTCCATACTGTAATCATGCTTCTCTAATTTCATGTCTAAGCCTGTAATCTTATGATCACTTGGAAGTAAGCCTTATTGGATTCAGACTTGTTTCTCTGTAAAACATACCTAGGACCATACTTGTCAGAGTGAAAGTAGTCACACTCGTTTCCAAATAACCAGTAAGACTTACTTACCTTCATTGGGAGAAAAGGAAGAGCCATTATGTATTGCTGTTTAGTCATCAATGGCCACCTGGCATTCACTATATATTTTGAAGTATCTACAGTTAAATTATTCCTTCAACCTTCACTTAAAATTACAGTGAATGTGAGCATCTTAATTTGTACAGTATATTTTGTGCCCTGGTTTTCAAGTTCCTGCAGACAACTGAGCTGGCATACTGCATAATAAAATGAATGCTGGAATTCTGAATGAGTTAGCTTTCTGCATACCTGAAAAACCACATATTTTCCACTTAGCTTGCAGTTAGGTTTTCATATGTGATGTCGAAGAAAGAAAGATACTTGCCCCATGACAAACTTTCTTTTTATGACTTCCCCAATATACCTGCATGTTCATCTTCATATGGTTTTCTCAGTCTCTTTTCTTTTAGCCAGCAACTGGTGAAGAACTGAGTTTTAAGTTGCTCAAGTTTTTATTGTCTATATTAAATTCTATAGTGATCACCACTATAAAAGCAAGCGGGGAACTTCTGTAAATGGTTTAGCAACTTGTGCAACATCATTTTGCTTCATCTGCATAATCTTGTGTTCTTGTACACACAAATGCAGCATTGAGTGAGCTGCACGATCATGATAGTTGATCCATAGCAAATACCATGATTCTGGGGGCATTTCTTCATTCTCCTAAGAACAGTATTGAGGAACCTTTCTCACCCCAAGTGCCACATGCCCTCATGGACTCCCTTCTATGGGCAAAACTCAAAAGAGGTTTCTACACAAACACCACCACCCATGTTTTCACAGTTAGTGGCATCTTCCAGCCAGGCAAATCTACTGAAGGAGGGCTAGACTGAGCTGGTGACAGATATGGTCAGGAGAGAATCTTAAATGTATGGTAGAGAGGCCTGCATCTGCCCCCTTGGCCTAAAATTCTGCATCCCTGCTTTAAGAGCATGAAAATTGCTTCTTTCCAATGACTGGGATTGCCCAGTGCCCACATTTGGGTATATGAGCATGTGTGCAGGAATGCCAACAAAATCTTTGAAGAAGCATAGCTCCTGTTCAAGTTGTAGCCTATATCTGAGAATGCACACCTCTTCAGAGCCAACGGTTGTAGTGCAAACATGAAATAAATTTGATCACATTGCTACTTTGCATGTTTTAATGTAAAGTATTTATGTTTAGGGAAGTATCACTTAGATGGGTGTAGATGCCAAGCTACAGCTAGTAGGTGTTTAACCCTGAAATAATTCTACTGCTCTTGTTTATTCCAAGAGGAATACATCTGTTTCATAATGAAAATACTTTTCCTCAGAAAGAATGGAAACATAGTTTTACCTGGTTTCTAATATTTATGTAGGATACATTAAATTCATATTTTCACCATTTTTAGAGCTGCAAACTTTAAATAACATGAAAGCTGGAGTACTAATTGTCCCAACAGCCCTGAAACACTATCAGGCACTGAATTTGGCTGGCGAAACATTTGATGCTCATCCAGGCCTAGAGTCTGAGGTCCTCTAAGGGTAGCCAATAGTAGATCCTTAGCTAAGTAGGAAGGACTCTTTAAGGAGTAGGCTCATGTATTTTACTGAAAGGCAGAAGGCTTACGCATTCCTTGCTTCTAATGTACAAGGAGGCAACTACCAAGTTTATTCCTAAGTAACTGAAAGCCTCCTCCTAAGCAGTGGCTAGAATCAAATAACCTCCCTCCAGTATAATTTAAGGGAGCTAGAAATTAGCATTGGGCAAATGCCAAAAAGTATCATTTGTGTACACAGTTCATCCTCTCTTTACTATACATACAGAGAGTTTTGTCCTTTGGGTTTCCTGGAACAGTTGGATATTAAATATGCTATAGAGGGGGGGGGAACCTCCCCTGATCAAGTTAAGTGTTTTGCACCCAACTTAATTTTGTTGTTGACAGCAGCATCCTGTCTTGCAAATACTAGGTGGCAGAGGAGGAGCACCAAACCTGTATTAATACCAATCATACCATTACAATTTTTAAAAAAACTGATTACCGGTAAATGGATTTTCATAGTCTTTGAAATTATTAGTATGTCTAAATCTTGCTTGAATGTGGAACAAATAAAATGTAGAGGCAGCATTCAAATAGTTTTTAAGTATGCAGGTGCTTTGTTGCTGAATATTTTAGAGTTTTCTGGGATTTTCCTACTTGTATCCCATCCCAGTCCTACTAATTAGGCTTTCAGCTCCTGTTTTCATTTGACCCCTTTAAGTCAGGCTCAACATTTTACCCATGTCTGGGGCTCAAAAGTTGCTTTGCCAGTCTTTCCCTAGTGTCCCAAGTTCTATTCAAACAATGCTTAACTCTCCTTTGGCAGGCACAAGTATCTACACATCTCTTTATTACAGATTTACACAAATTCACATTTATTAATGGAACCATAAAACTTATAGCAAAAAATACAGCCAGGTGTATATCACTTTATAATTCTTTTGATTAAAATTTGAGAGGTAACACACGGTGACATAAATAATTGGGCCTTTGAAGCATACCTTTAATTGCACCACACCCTGCACTGGCAATAGGAAGACAACTGCATATACAGCAGATTCTTTTAGTAACAACAAAGTCACTCCACTGTGATGCTGAAGATTGTTAAGAGCATGCATGCAAGCTTCTGATTTGATTTCTCCACTGTGCACCACTTTGCTAACTGACCAGTTTGAAAAAGGGTGTGTGTGGTTTTTCAGTTGTGTTCAAGGAATGCTTATCTCATTGGCCTTGCACATGGACCATGTTAACTACTCTTGTTGAATTTGGAAATTTGATACAGCAAAGAGTGATACTAGTAGCACACAGTTACATTTGTAATGAATTTCACGTATATAACTATGCCAGTCTTATGTAGGGTTGCCATATTTCAAAAGGACACCCAAAAGTTGTTGAGTTTTTTAAAAAAGGAAATTAAGATCCAGCATAAAGTGCCGCCTTTCGGAAATTCCACATATGGCACCCCTAGTATTACAGAACAGTTACCAACTATTAGGCGAGATTGGCAGTTTGACAGTTTTTAGCTTTGTTAACTAAATGCAAGTAAAGCAAATTATATTAGAATACTTTCTGGGGCATCAGAATGTTTCCCAATGCAAACTACCCCAATCTGCAGTTTTAATCTGAAATCTTAGGAGCAGTACTGCGTCCAGAGCTCAGAAACTGCTCGCTCTAATGAAATTTCCTGTCACAAAATGCACCTAAAACAATGGGAGTTTCAAATACTTCTGTGATGCTTGGGCAGACATCAGAGGAAGTGCATTCCCTTTTCACAATGAACTGCATTCGAATCCCAATGTGGAGGAATATTAATCGGTGACTCCACCCAGGATTTGGTACAAAGTTGCCCTAATTGGTTTATGGAATAATGCTGCAAGTTTTTAATTAAGGAACACTGCAAAGGCTTTTCCTGTTGTCCATGGCTTTTCCTCTTGCTTTAACTAGAAGTGTATTCTTCATAGAAGGGGCTACTGACAATATACATTTCCCTCATGTCCTGAAGTCAGGTATGAATAAAGGGTGCACTACTGGACATTTATGGATTTGAATTCCAATAGTAAAATTACTGACAGAATGACTTTATGCTACCATGGGTGACCTTGATAAAAACAGGAGAAAAGCATGTTTCACAAAGAGGAATTGGAGTCTTATCACTAATAATGTCTGCAAGTAAAACAGTAATATATCACACACTGTTAAGAGCTTTGACATCTAGAGAGCAGCTTCCCCTTGGCTGGGTTCCAGAGCAACCCTATTCATGCTTACTTAGGAATAAGTCCCATTGAGTTCATAGGGAGGTCCAAACAAGTGTGCATAGGATTGCATCCTCAGTGGTGTTAGTTTAAACAGGAAGTGGTTCATAAGTGAAGAGAGGCACACAAGTGAGCAACTTCAGCATCACAATCATATTGTGCTAACCACATACTGTGGATATTGTGATCAGTATTCAGAATCTCCCAAGTGTGGGTATTACTGGTCACAAAGGGTTACAGGCACAGTGTTTATTTGAGTAACAATGAAAGCAAATTCTCAATATACTGAAATCTGGGATGAATGTAATTAGAACCCAAACCTGTTCCTAGCTGGCTAATTCCCTCTCTCATTTCTTGTCAACTGACCAAAGTTCCCACTGCCACCCAATTATCCTCCTATGCCCTTTTCAGCCTCCCCTTCCCCTTTTAATACTCTATACTCCCAATGGGTTTCCTTCCCCTACCCTCAAAGCTCAAACCCAAAATATGGTTCATTACACCAGTTTTGGACTTTGCTGTCCTTGCTAGTCCCTGGCCTGCCTCCTGGACTGGCAGCGATTAGCACAGAAACTGATGCTGTCTGTGTGTGATTTATGAGTCTATTTGGCATTCAGAGAAATCTCTGCCTGGAAACAAGATTAAACAGTATGTCAGAAAAGTAATAATGTGATGAACACTCCTTTAGCTTGTAGTGTATCACTGAAGGAGGATGTAAATGTTTCCGCCTGTACTTGGAACCTTAGAGGTGGGGAAGATTAAAGAGAAATTATTTATGTTTATTACTTTCCAATTCGTCCATTAACCAGAATGGCTACTAACTTCTCATCGGGCTTGTAATCCAGTCATCTCATGTGCTCTAGGCTGGATTGAGACAGCAATTCTAGGTCTTCACTTTGCTTTTAATAATCATCAGTATAAACTAGGACCATGGTGCACCATCAAGCACCTATCCAAATGATGGCAGTGTGCTGCTAATGAGTAACCACGCTAGGATTGTAAAACTGATATATGAAAGTCAGTTCCCAACATTCTATTCCACTTAAGTGTCACCAAGGGATAAATCCAGGTTCAAAGTGTGCGGATAGGAACAAGCTTTAATAATAGCTAGGGTTACCAGCCCCCTATCCTAATGATGTTCTTGAATGTATCCTTACCATCTTCCACATAATAGCTATTGTGCATTCCACAGGGACAAGTAAAGTTCTGCCATTGACATCCTGTAGCACTGCTTATTGCCCCTGATATTGGCTACAGCCAAGAAGATGAGGTGGAGCAATGTTTCTCCTGAAGTTCTGAGGCTAGGATGGCTTTTCCAATGCCTTCCCCCACAGGAGTGGGGTGGGAGTGAAGCAAAGCTGAACATTGTTTCTTTCCCCACCCAAATGCTGAACACAACTCCTGGTTGGAGATGGGGTAGTTTTTCCTCCTTGGCTTGCTTTGGTTGGTTAGTTTTCGTTTGGGGGAATGGCCAGGTTGGGAAAATATGTGCCTAGGGCAGTTGCCTCAGTGATGAATGGGAGGAGAAGAGTGGGGCTGGAATTATTTATCCTTCCCTGGTCCTCTTCCACTGGGTAGTCGAAGAGGAAAGTGGTGACTGTCATACTTTAGCACAGGAATGGGGAACCTGTGCCCCCCCCCCTGGTTTCCAACTCTTATCAACCCCAGCCAGCATGACCAGTTGTCAGGGGTTATGGGAGGAATAGTCTGGCAATATCTGGAAAATCATATTTAAAAAAATCTTTAATTTGATAATGGATATATTAAAATAATGCATACAAATTACCAGGCACAACTGGTTTTTAATTTCTTACCAGACTTTTAATAGTTTGTGCATAGAAGTTGTTTTTCCAAAATGTTTGCCACATCAGTTCTAGCATGGCCACCTGCATCAGATCCCTTCTTAAGTGCATATTCTCCCAGTTCTTCACTTGGCTGCTCTGTAACCAGCTCTTAATCTTGGTTTCAAATCCTAGCTAAGGAGTGAACCTTGTTTTATATTAACCCAGATATAACATTGCATTATATTTAAGGGCAGCCTTGGAAGCAGCACTGAGCTTTTGAATGTCAGGAGGAAGGCTTCGTCAATGCCTTTTTCCCTTTTGCATTCCCTGCATGCCAAATCTGACAGGTGAGCAGGGCTGCCCACCTGGCAGTCACCTAATATCACAGTTGTGTCATCTAACCCATTTTTCTTTGCTGGTGAGATTTTAAATCAACCTGGGCAAAGGCTTAGCACTTTGCAAGCACCAAGGATCCGCTGATGGTTGGTGCTTGCAAAGCTGTGTATCTTTGCAAGCACTGCGATGGTGGCTGTTCTTGCAAAGGCAGAAAGCTTTGCAGGCTCCAGCAATCAGCTTGTCACTGGCATTTGCAAAATGCTATCACTTGTGAGCACCACCAATTAGGTGCAAACTCTGCTTTCAGCAGGGAGCCACATTTCTACTTGACCCATCCCTGATGTCAAATATGACCAGGTGGGCATGGCTTGCTTGAAACAGTCTTGTTCAGGGGTCAGCAAACTTTTTCAGCAGGGGGCCGGTCCACTGTCTCTCAGACCTTGTGGGGGGCCAGACTGTTTTTTTTTAAAAAAAGAACGAATTCCTATGCCCCACAAATAACCCAGAGATGCATTTTAAATAAAAGGACACATTCTACTCATGTAAAAACACCAGGCAGCCCCCACAAATAACTCAGAGATACATTTTAAATAAAAGGACACATTCTATTCATGTAAAAACATGCTGATTCCCAGACCTTCCGCGGGCCGGATTGAGAAGGCGATTGGGCCGCATCTGGCCCCCAGGCCTTAGTTTGGGGACCCCTGGTCTTGTTAGTCCAATGGGGAGACTGGCATAACTGCTGTTGGAAGTTGTCAACCATAAAATGGCTGCTTTTGTGTTCAGCTTCATGGGTTGACAATAGTTTTTCTTACTAAGAAAAAAAACATAGCATGGCTTACATAGCAACCAGGAAGTAGACAAACTAAAGATCAGAGAATCCAGAGACACAGTAGCTGGAGGAAAAGGGCAGGGCAGAGCACAAGTGTAATGGAAAAAGAGAGAAGGAAAGAGGGATAGGAAAGAACAAGGGTCTGATAAAGTGAGATCTGTGGGGAAAGCTAGCATGGTCTACAGAAATGGGAATTTTATATTATTGGCAGGAAGAGGAGAGGAGAGAGTGGTGAGCAGACAGGGAAGGCGAAGCAAGTGAGAGCTGATAGAGGTAAGATACCCGAGAAAGTAGGGGCCCAAGGAAACAGTTGGTGATAAAACGATAGTCGTCGGGGTGGGCAAGGAGAAGATGCATGTGAAGCAAACAACACATAAGGCCTAGGGAAATTTTACAGCCTTTGAGGCTCCAGTACCTTTTCCCTGCGTGGGATGGAAAAGTACCAGTATGCTTTTGTCCATCACAACAGAAAAACCACATTGGTGTAATTCTTCTATGCAACTGTCAGAGGCACAGAGGCGCTCTCAGCACATGGATCTTAAAACCCCAAAGAGGCAGCCATCCTCCGACGTGGCGGAGGCCAAATGAGTGAGCAGAATTTCACAGATGTAGCTGAACTATTTATCATTAGGAAAGAGGTTCAAAAATTAAAATCTGCCCATATCATAACTATACAGTTCTGGTCGCCATACCTCAAAAAGTGGAGGTGGAAAAGTTTCATCACCTCAAAATATTGGAAGGGTTAAATCCTGTGCCTCTTGTATAATGCCAACCTAGAAGTATGAAATAATCTGAAATGAAGTGATAGCAACAAACAACTTCCCTGCAATTTCCCCCCTGAATTTTTTCTCCCTCATTATCAGAAAATTGGGGGGAAATGAGCAATAACATATTTCAGGGTTTCCTTTTCTCATGAACGTTTTTAGAACTTGCCTTGCCCAAGAATGTGTGGTTTCAAAATTCAGTTCTTGCGTTACAAAGGTTGTTGTTGTTGTTTAGTCGTTTAGTCGTGTCCGACTCTTCGTGACCCCATGGACCATAGCACGCCAGGCACTCCTGTCTTGCACTGCCTCCCGCAGTTTGGTCAAACTCATGTTCGTAGCTTCGAGAACACTGTCCAACCATCTTGTCCTCTGACGTCCCCTTCTCCTAGTGCCCTCAATCTTTCCCAACATCAGGGTCTTTTCCAAGGATTCTTCTCTTCTCATGAGGTGGCCAAAGTATTGGAGCCTCAGCTTCACGATCTGTCCTTCCAGGGAGCACTCAGGGCTGATTTCCTTAAGAATGGATAGGTTTGATCTTCTTGCAGTCCACGGGACTCTCAAGAGTCTCCTCCAGCACCATAATTCAAAAGCATCAATTCTTCGGCGATCAGCCTTCTTTATGGTCCAGCTCTCACTTCCATACATCACTACTGGGAAAACCATAGCTTTAACTATACGGACCTTTGTTGGCAAGGTGATGTCTCTGCTTTTTAAGATGCTGTCTAGGTCTGTCTAGGTTACAAAGGTAAGAACCATGTATTTGACTCTGGTGATCTCTTCTTTGTCTCTTGATCCAAGTGCAAATCAAAATTTAATTTAATTTAATTTATGAATTCACAGCCTACTTTTCAACCAACATTCTTAAACGAAATATAAGAATTACAAAATTAAAAAGTTAAAAAATAAACCATTAACACAATTACTGTTGCAATTTCCTCTTCAGTACAAATCATAGTTTGCCATGACATCTAAATTAGAAAACTATTTAAACTGTTTCCATTTCTGGTTTGGAGAGATTAATGAATCTACTATCATTGCATGGACTACCTACTTTGCATTAAAAGTGAGGCAGTATGCAGGACAGGGGAGCATGGTTTGGAGGTTTTCTGAAAAAGCCAGTGACAGCCTTTGCAAAAGATAACCAGACAAGGATTCAGAGTACATAGGCAGACTTGGTGAAAGGGTACTCAGGGACTTAAATAGCTTTTTCTGTTCTAAGCACTTCATAGGGGTGGAAGGTCAGGTTACACCAAGCGAAGGGTGGGCACAGGCAGGAATACTTCCTTGGGGCATTTTCATAATCCTTTGCAGCCATGAGGGCTGAAAACATTTCTTATATGCAAGTTGAGTTTCTGAGATTTAAACAAGAGAATCAAAGATTTCCTCAACCCAGTGGATCATGTTCCCATTCACAGCCAGGTGGACTGGAGGTGGCCATCTGTGTGAGAGCAAGTTGAAGGAGCAGACATAATTCCGGACAGTAAATAAAATGCCTTAGTTTGTATATTAATACTTGTGCCTCAGTCATTTCACTTTTACATTTCAGGTGCAGTGCTAAAACAAACAAAGTGAAATTCAAATTGTATAAAGAATGCTTTGTGATCTATACATTAGCCTAAGTCGGGGGGGACGGGACATTCTCTTTTCCTTCATAAAAGTTGTTTTTATTTGAGGGAGCTTCATTGTTCACATAGGTGGAGCTTACAATCAAATAATAAGGTAGTATCAAGAAACTAACACCGTTAGCAATATGCACTTTTTAATGTACTTTTCAACCAATTTTCTTTGGTTAGCTGCTGTGAGGGCGATCTGGCTGCGACATCTGTCACCCCATTGATCGCCAGGGTTGATTCGGCTGATCTGGCTGGCTAGGCGGGTGTCCCCTTCCTCCCTCACCGCTCCATGTGCGTCCCTCCCGAAGCTGCGCGCTCGGTGGAAGAGGACGACCTTCCCAGATAGAAGGAGTGTACCGTTCTTCGGTCAAGGGTATACGATAGCTGCGCTCCCCTGCTAGAACCTCCAAACAAATCTCAACATGCTTTCAGTGAAAATGCTTCTTGCCAACTGACAGAGATGTTTCTGACACCATTTCTCCCTCCCAAGTTTGGTTTCACATTTATTTCAGAGGGAAACACTCTTAACATCTGGTTGCAAGACCCACTCATCTTTCCTACAATGACTAATGTTCATGGTGAAATTCTGTTGTTTGTAGTGGACTAATGTACATTCCAGCTAGATCACAAACCTTTAGGTTTGCTAAATATTTTTAAAAAAGTTCACCAAAACCACTTCCTATCTAATCCTGTGGTTCATAGTTAATTCCATTTAATTTTGGGATCCATCAGATATTGCATTGGATGCTGTGAAAGGAGGCAAGCGTTTGTTAGGGATATGATCTCGTTTCGATTGTAAAGCTCAGGCCAGAAAGTCTTAGTCGGCATTAGCTGTAACTCAAACTTTCTAGATATATTTTTGCCATACCTGTAAATTGTAACTTAACATAACTTAACATTACTTCAGTCTTTATTATGACCAGCCGTGTTTAGTGTTCTGCTTTGGGGAAAACAATCTTAAACACACTTACTAGGGAGTAAATGTTGCTGGGTGTATTTCTGAGCAAACATGTGCACAGTTGTGTTACAGAAGGACCTGCCCAGCTTTTGGGGGGGTGCATTCTGTGAAATCATCTGGAAATCTGATAAACTTGGGCTCACCAAAACACAAACAACCTCTTCCACACTACAGTTAGGCTTGAGAGAAGCCTTCTGGTGTAGCCAAGAGAAGACTGCTTTCAAGCCTAAGTGTCTGTGTATGGTGTTTTCAGCGGCTAGGAGTTGCAGCTGAAGAGGTGAGAGTTAACCCTTCCCCAGCTGTGACCATGCCTGAAATACCCCCCCCCCCACATCACAGTTAGCTTTGAGAAAAGCCTTCTGTGGGCTATAATAAATGGCTCCCCTGCCAAAAAGAAAAAAGAAAATGCATCTGCACTGCGGCAAAAGACAGAGTGAGGAGGAAAGGCCTTGGCAGGTGTATGTTCCCCCGTGGCTGCTGGGTTGGCAGTCCCTGTGTTATTGTTTGAACTTCCCAATGTAGTTTGCATTATTTGCAACAAGAACTGTAATCATTATTACTTTATGTCGAAAGCAATAATTATGTAAATGAGAGGGACCTAACAGCATAACGTAAGATTTCTGGCAAATAATTGGGAATTTTTTGTGCAATACTGTACAAATTCTGTAATTGAAACTTAGGAGTGGAATATACAAGAGTACACCTGCCCTGTAATAGTAATGCAAATCATTACCATTGTAGGTAACTAAATGACCATGGAATCTGGCACAGAGAACCAACAGAGTGGAGATGCAGCTGTTACAGAGGCAGAAAACCAACAAATGACAGTACAGGCCCAGCCACAAATCGCAGCGTTAGCACAGGTACAAAGTTGTTCTCAACTAATCTGTTGTGTCCTTAAGCAGATGTTTATAAGAGTAACTTTAACATCTCTTATGGAATCCAAAAGGTTTAAAGGTTGTTATGATTTGTTACAACTATTACAGCTAAGAAACACTGAGGTGCCACAACAGAGAATCATGGTGTGTTTTTTAACCTCTGCATGCATCCCTATCTCTCTTCCCTTCATGGTAGACAGCAATTAAACCTGGAAGTCTCCTGCTTCATCCAAAAGAGAAAATTGTGTTTATTCACTACAGAACAAGCCAAACACAGCTTGTTCCAAAGCTGGCAACTGTACGTTTCTCACTTTTGGATAGAACAGGAAACCATTATTCATTGGCAGCTTCTGAATTTAATTGCTGCATGACACAAAGGGAGATGAGAAGGAGCTGCATGCTTGAGCAAAAAGCTTGATCTTAAGCGGCCTTTAATTAAGGTATGTTTTGGTTGGAGAACAAAAAAGATCCTATTTAAAACCACTAGTATCAACTAAATCAGTTTAAAAAACAAAAACAAATCCAACATATTAATAGAGTTACGAATTTGTTACTACACAAGGGTCTGGTTAAGCCATGGTTTGTTAACTGAGTTGTCTCACAGACGCCCCAACAAACAGTGGTTTGTTTCATGAATGTTGGTTTCTTTGCTATCAGTTCTTTCATTGTGCTTTTGTAGCTTAATAAGCATTAGAGATAGGTGGCCAAAAAAAAACATGGTTAAGGAAGGGTCCTGGGTTGCACCTAACAGCAAGCCGTAGTTAAAACAAGTCAAGGCTCATAAGTCAACAATAAGTCGTGTCTCCAGATAGTAGTTTGTTGTCAGTAAATAAATCATAGTTAAGTCACTGGACAGGGTTCAGACACTCAAACAAACCATGGTTTAATGAAAAATAATTTAGTGTACTATTCGTTAGTATATAAATTCCCATTATACATTGGAGTGCCTCTGAAGAAGGTTCAGAAACTTCAGCTGGTGCAGAATTCAGCAGCCAGGTTGCTCACTGATCACATAACACTGATCCTGTCCCAACTGCACTAGCTGCCAATTGGTTTCCAGGCCCAAGTGCTGGTTTTGACCTATAAAACCTTCAGTGGTTCAGGACCGCAGTACTTCAAGGACCATCTCTCCCCATATGAATTGACCCAGACCCTGCGATCATCATCAGAGGCCCTTCTTTGTATTCCTCCTCTGCAAGAGGTCTGCAGGGAGGCAACACAAAAATGGGCCTTTTCGGCGGAGGCTCCCCATTTGTAGAATGCTCTCCCCAAGGAGGCTCTTTAGATGTCAGATAGGTATTGCTTTGTTTGTTACTTTGTTATGTATTTTTATATTGTAAACTGTCCTGTGATCCTCGGAAGAAGGGTTTGTATGGAAAATAAATAAATAAATATTGATATGAAATTTGTAATCATGTAAGTTCATTATTTGTCATAAATACTTAAGATGATAAAAGTGAAAGGTGTATAAAGTAAGTGTAGTCATTTATTCTCTATTAGTACCTTCAAATAAAAGAAAATATGATATGATTGTTATAAAAAATTGTCTGTCAACCCTTGTGACATCCTGATTCTTATGTTGAAAAGGTTTGTTAACTGCATTAGTACATAAAAGGGGGGAATGAAGGATTTAAGACATTAGTTCTGTGGTTTTACCATAATGATTCCTACTTTCTTTCCTAGGTATCTATGCCAGCAGGTCACGCAACATCTTCTGCTCCCACTGTGACCTTAGTACAGCTGCCTAATGGGCAAACAGTTCAAGTCCACGGTGTTATCCAGGCTGCCCAGCCCTCAGTTATTCAGTCCCCACAAGTCCAGACAGTTCAGGTACGTGAAAATGCCTTTCAAATAACCATGTTATTTCCTGAAAAATAGAAACATTGCCTAAACTGTTGTTTCATGAGCTTTTTTCTCAGCACGCACCGTTTTAAGTTTCTGAAAAGAAATTCTAAACAATACCAATTTGCCTTTGCCATTTCATAGATTATAGGTAATTCATGGTATGCAGGATGAAAAAAAGACTTCAAAACTGTCATGTTCAGGACAGGACTAAAAAGTTAAAACAGACTCTCCATTTCCACCTCTTCTGTTTAAAGTCACTGCACTCTTGTTTTTGTTCTTTTCCATCTCCACTGGTATAGCAACAGAAATTAGATTTCTGCTGGACATAGGCATGGTCTGGCCTGAGCCACAACAGTATTTCTTGAGATACATATTATAGTGAGAGAAGGCTGCTTGCTGAAGGATACATGGAAGCTGTTTGGTTAGCCTTGTAAAGGAGATGTTGAAAATGTATGTATGAGGGGAAAGTGTGTTCAGGGTAGACTCCAGCTTTGTTCCAAGGAGCATCTAATCTGGCCCATCCGAATGACTATGAAAAACCCTAAAGCCTAGCTAGTGAAGGACGCAAGGCCTTGGTGGAGCTGCTGCAGCAACAGCACTGGAGGTTTAACAGAGATGGGAACTGCAGACCATTCTCTATGAGGACGTCTTCTGACTTTGCAAGACCCACATCCTTCATAGAAGGGAGCATGTACAGCCAAGATGGGCAGCATTTCAGACCTGGAGGCATCAGCTGAGGAAGATTCCCCTGTGGTTCAGTTATGGGGCCTGGCTTTATGACCTCCTTTTCATATCTGAAACCTTCCAGCGGGAAGGGGGCAGCTG
Source organism: Zootoca vivipara (assembly GCF_965207765.1). Lineage (NCBI taxonomy): Eukaryota > Metazoa > Chordata > Lepidosauria > Squamata > Lacertidae > Zootoca > Zootoca vivipara. The sequence continues at coordinate 7,310,112 of NC_142582.1, read as the reverse complement.
GAAAATAGACACTCTAAAGTTTTCATTCTGAAGCATTCCACCATATGAGAAGAATAGCATTTTATTTAGATTCTGCTGAAAAGGGATGTGTGTTTAGATGATTAGAAGACTTGCACATACATAGGTGTTTTCTGGAAAGAGGTGTTCATCTTCTGATGTGAATCAATAACCAATTTAGGACAGCTAGTGTATCCTCTACAGCAGAAAGCAGCTGCCCACCCTTGGTTTAGATTCTAAACTTTAGAATAAAAGACTTAAGCAGTTCATTATGCTGCTTAATTAGGGGTATTTAATATGGTTCTTTCCCTAAGCAGGTTCCAAAGCACTCTCAAAATAATTCACTATTAAGCATGACAATAGGAACAATTTCGATTGCCCTGGTGTGTTCTTCCTACAAGCATGTAGCCGGCAATTCCTGGAAACAGAATGCTGAACTAGTTGGAAATTCAGTCTGATCCAGAAGGGCCCTTCTTATGATCTTAAAAATGTGAGATAAATGTAAGATGCAGTCCTAAGGTCACCAAGGTGGCGCCCCATAGGCTAGATGGGATCTACCTCTGTGACAGATCCTTCAAAGCCCTAGCCCAGCAAACATTGGAATTCTGAAGTCAGCCGGGCGAAAAAGGAGATAGCAGCTTTGATTCAGAGGCATCCTGGTCATGTGACACACCCTCAAACCAGGGAGAAATTTAGTCACACTCCTAAGCAGAACTAAATCTTTCCTCCTATTGTTTCCAGTGGTATGGAAATACTTTTTTTTTTTTAAAGTGGGAAACGGTCAAAGGGATACCAGGGATTTCCTCCGCCTTGTACTCCTGCCCTGCTACCTCGAGCCATTGTACATCCACCCAGGATTGCAGTTTTAGAGATTTCTTATTAAGAATCAATAATCACCAGATAGGCTTCATAAGTCTGTTTATACAGTTGTGTAAGCAGTACTAGGTTTTTTAGACCATCTTGATAATGATTCCTGTTTGCTGCTTTACAAGTTCTGTAGTTTCTTCTGCCTATACTTCCAGTCACTAAAGCTAGGTTTATGCTGTTTGTCCTGTAAAACCCTCCAGAGTTCAGATGACACACAGGAATTTCTAACCACAGTGAAACAAGATAAGAAACTGATAACAAAAGTGCTCGGAATTTAGGAGGAGAAGATTAAAGGCAAGAATGCAATAAGAATGCTGAAATATTAAGAAGTGTTTCACAATCTGTCAGAGGGTCTCCTTACAGAGAGTCCCCACCCATCATTTTCACCAGCTCCTCACCCAGCGTCAGCACGAGCAGCGAGTCAGAGGAGAGAAATGAGGAAGTGAGCAGAGTGGAGGGAGGGCTCTCGTATGCTACAGAGCCATTGTACCACTCTGAGGGAGAGCTAGGGGAGGGGGAGCTGAGACAGCCATTGGACACAGGGCGTCCGTTTCCCCCTACGCCTGAATTGAGGCATGCCAGCACCCGTAGGGCAAGGGGACTGCGTTTTGGGTCCCCAGGCTCTTATGCTGGGTGAAAACCAGGAAGAAGCTATTGCGAGGTTCTGATATGGACTGAGCAGTCATGTTTTCCGATACTCTTGCACTGTAAATAGCTTACACAATAAAACCCTGAAAGAAAAGACGGAGTGGAGCATCTTTACTCATGAGTAGCCGCAACCATCTGTGACACAATCCTTCCTGGTTATACTGAATATTGACGACATACCTATAGATCTTTGAGCAATTTATATTCCACAAGTGAAAGCACCTGATAGCCTTTCCAATATTGACACATGTTTGGGTTTTGCTTGTTTGTTTTTTTAATTTAAAAAAAATATTCTTTTGGGGGGGAACAGACTCGCTTTTTCTTTATTGTGTTTTCATATTCACCAGTCAACCAAGTTAGTAAGTGCTGGCCGGACACCACCTATGGATCCCATATCTACCTTCTGCTACCAAGAGCGTCGATGGCATCCCCTTTTTGCAGAGGCCAGGTTTTTATAAAATTCCATGTTCTTCTGAGCATGTTTGTTCAGAGTAGATAGGAGACCACAGTTTCTTACACTACTTGGGTCTTCAGATTTTCATGTATAGAAGAGGACCTCATGGTGTGGGTTTGCTGACCATATTCTCACCTTTACATCTGTTTTTACTTAAATATGTTTTAAACGGTAACATTACTGTGCTCTTATACCTAGATCTCCACTATTGCAGAAAGTGAAGATTCACAGGAATCCGTGGACAGTGTCACAGACTCCCAGAAACGCAGGGAAATTCTTTCCAGACGACCTTCTTACAGGTAGGAATTTAATTTCTCTTACACACATGGAGCAAATCGGCTTCTTATAATTACTGTCTAGTGACACGTCAGACACAAGCCATTTAGCTTTCAGTTTTCTTAACAACCAGTTTCTTTGTTATTCTACAAACTCCGGTACAAGTTATAGTCATACTGTATAACTATAATGTGTTCCAGATGTTTGGCACGGGGCTTCTCCTGACCTGGTTTCAGGAGAGGAAGCGAAGTCTTGTTAGGCTAGCACAATAATTTGGTTCAACACAGCCCAGTGCACCTAAATCAGTCGGATTATCCCAAACTGTACAATAGGGGCAGAAATCCTTTTTGGCTTCAGCATACAGTTTGCGCTAAGAGATGTTAATCTTGAAGTGTTGTGTTGAAATCCTGCTTGGGTATCCATAGGTCAAGTCCTGCTGAGGAAGTAAGAGCCATATTCAGAGGCATTTCACAGCTGAATACCTGTTGCTATAGGAGCAAATGGCAGATGAGGCTTTATGCTCCCAGCTAACCCCATAGGGAACAGGATACGTACTGGGAATGGGTGGGCCCTCTGTCTGATCCAGCCAGGCTTTCCTTTAGGCTCTTACCCTGCCAGTGTGACAGCCTGGGCATTCTGTCCCCGCCCTTCCAATTATACCAATTCTGCCGCCCCAAAATACGGAAGCTACTAGAAGCTGGTAAGATTTCTACAATATTCTTCCCTTTTCAGAAAAATCTTGAACGACTTGTCCTCAGATGCCCCAGGAGTGCCAAGGATTGAAGAAGAAAAGTCTGAAGAAGAAGCAACAGCACCTGCCATCACGACTGTCACGGTGCCAACTCCAATTTACCAGACAAGCAGTGGGCAATACAGTATGTTGCTTGTGTTTCTGGTCTGAGAAGTGGAGAGGAAGTATACTTCAGAGATTTGGTTTTTAAAAGATGGCAAGAATGCTTAGTATTTATATTATGAATTTTTCCTAAGTGTTCAAAACGTGAAGCCCCACGTTTGCTACTCCCAAGTTTTGAAATTGTGGTGCCAGAAATGCTGGAAGGAGAGAAACAGGAAATACGTGGGAAGAGGCCAAAAGGTAATACAGGCAGGACACAGTGCTTTTTTTCTAGAAAAAGGGAACTCACAATGAGCACCTTCCTCGTTCTCTTAAAATGGCAATGGTGCCTAGCTGAGAGGTGCTGGAACCCACCTGAGAGGTGCTGGGGCTGAGTTTCTGTGAGTTTCCCCTGAAAAGGTGCCCTTTGGATGCAAAGGTTCCTACTTTCACCAAAGGCCAGCTTCCTGGTCTGGCAAAATAAACAACACTTCCTTGATGCAATGGATCAGTAGAACATGTTCCAGTTGCAGTTTTCATGTGAGAAGCATTGCCATGTGGATTGTCCTTACTCAGTAAACTTTAAGGGCTGGAGGGGGGGGGAGGCAGATGAAGAGCATGGTGCTTGCAACTGTTTGTTTGCCCTGGTCCCCAGTGTGGTCCTGATTTTCTTTTAGGGACTGGTGTTGCTGATATCAACCATCACTATGGCAATGCTCTGCATGCAGGTATTGTCTGCATGAATGGACTGGTGTAAATGTGAAGGAGCTGAGGAGTCTTGTGCTAGAAGCACTGAATGAGGGGACCGTGTGCGAATGGTATTTGTGCTGCCGTCTGGATGAGGTGGAGCAGACCGAGGGACTTCATGAAAGAGAATAGACTCATGAAATAAAAACCAGAAGAGAAACTGTATGTGAAGAACGAAAAGGAACTGAGATAAAGAGACGGAGGAATGCTAGAGTGGAGATCTGAGAAAAGGGTGTAGATAAAAACAGAACCGTGCAGGGTAGAGAAGAGGAGGAAACAAAATGAAAAAACAAAAAACCTTAATCATTTTAATGGGCAGAGCTTCATAGAGGCATGTCAGAAGCAGAATGATAACTTTGATGGGCTTTATGTCATTCGTTATTTGTAACTAATATTCTGTTGATCTACGCATTTTTTTTCACATTACTGAAAAGCTCACATAGTAAATACCTAATGATCACCAAAATCAATATTTAGAGGGTCTCATTGTTACTCTTGAAATGTAAGTTGTAAATATTTATTTTGCCCATAAAGTAGATATTTTCACTCTGCAGGAGGAAATTATTATCTAAATTAGGTTGTTAAAAAAACAAACATGGTTGCAAGGAATACAAACTTAACTGACAAGCTGATGACAGTTTTTTAACATTGGCCTGTGTGGTGATCGCAGTCCCAGCTGCTGGGGTTTCAGTCTCAGGGCAGTATCTCCCTAGATTGACAACGGTAATAGATGAAATTTCTGTGGAGACGTCAGTATTTTCCAATAAAAACCACTCTTTCAACCAGCAAAAAGCCGCAGCTTCAAAATAAATCTTTAAATCTGGCTTCTTCACCTGAGCTCTATCTGTATCAGGTTTAGGAATCAGAGTTATGAATGCATCTTTCCAGGTCTCGGGTGCTCTGTCCCCTCTTAAAATCTTGTTGCCTACCTCCATCAGCGGTTGTATCAGCCAATCTTTTAAAGATTTATAATATTTGGAGGTTACCCCATCAGGTCCTGGGGCCTTGCCGTTTTTCAACTCATTGATTGCTACTTCCACTTCCTGTCTTGTAATCAACTCATTCAGTAGGATCTTCTTTTCAGTTGGAATCTTTTGAATCCATTTTTGTCCAAGAACTTTCCCATTTTATCCTCTTCCTCAATTTTCCATTCAATTTCTTGATTTATTACTGTATTTGTGAGAATTGCACTTGTAATGCTTTAATTTCTTTTTGAATTTGCTGGCTTTTCGGATTAGATCTGCTCCCAGCAGAGGAACGATTTTTCAAAGTCCTCTCTCTCTTTTAACAATCCTTTTTAATTCTGTTAAATAATCTCCTCCCCCCCCCATCTCTTTTGAGGGGAGGGTTGACAGTCTTCTATGGAAATTACAGATGTCTTAGACTGATTTCTCTGCTTCGGTAACCTTTTCTGCTCTCCAATTCAATCAGTGGAAAGGGGCTGGCTTCTGTTCCATTTTAAAACACCAATTCCATGTCCATATTAGTCCAAATTTGCCAAATGAAATGTTCAAAGTACTCAGGATAACATCCTTTAGTGATTGTCCTTTGGAAGTATCAATCGCTGTCGCCAATCAGTCCTGCAGCATCGCACCGTCAAAGGAAGTGATAGATCCGTTTGCGCTGCAGCTCCGACCCCCTCGCTCTCAGGGGCTCAAAATAGAGCCTTTTCCGGGGAGGTGGGAGCCTGCAATCCACGCTAGCTGGACGTCCACGTTCCCAAAAAGCTCGATTTGGGATTTCTAAGGGGACCTGCTGCGCTGAAGCGGTGTCCCCAGCCTTTGACGTGCCGGGTTTCGCTCTGACGAGCAAAACCTCGACCGAAATGGTTGCACGATCGACTGCCCTGTCGCCACATTCATAAAAAAAATGAAACGGATTTAATTTTCAAATTGTTGGTTTGACTAAAGGAGTGAGGACAGTTGTGTGTATGGCACTGAGGAGGTCAATATTCTAATATGCTGGCTCACATCTGCCTGCTTTCAGTTGCCATCACCCAGGGAGGTGCAATCCAGCTGGCTAATAATGGCACCGATGGCGTCCAAGGCCTACAGACGCTCACCATGACCAATGCCGCTGCAACCCAGCCCGGTACCACCATTTTACAGTACGCCCAGACCACGGATGGACAGCAGATTCTCGTGCCCAGCAACCAAGTTGTTGTACAAGGTAAAGTAAGAGCAGTTTTAATCAATTTGCTCAAGTTTAGCACTAGATACGCGCTGTGTGTGAAATTATTTTTTCCCATAAGGAATCACTGTGCACATGTAATAGTTGTGAAACACAATACTTTTAAGCACATACCTGTTTCTAAGGAAGCTGCAGTACACTCTGCTGGTCTAGCAATAGTAGGCAGTAAACTAAAGTAGTTAGTAATGGGCCAGAATTCTGAATGCTAATAGCTAGACAATAGCATAGTTTTGTTTTTGGTTTTTTAAAAGTGTCCTTCCTTCAAGATTTTGTTTCTGGTGCTACCAAGTAATCTTTGGCAACAGTAACCTATCAAAAGTGGGGACATTACAGTGGTACCTCATGTTGCATAAGGGATCCGTTCCAGAGCCCCGTACGCAACATGAAGCGCTGTGTCTGCGCATGTGCATGGTGCGATTCGGCGCTTCTGCGCATGACGTCATTTGTCACGTCTGTGCATGTGCAAACTGCTGAACCCGGAAGTTACCCGTTCCGGTACTTCTGGGTTCGGTGCGTACGTATCCCGTGTCGTACGCAACCCACAGCATTCGTAACAAGAGGTATGACTGTATTTACTTTTGGAGCAAAGAGCTATCCAATAGCTAATTTGATAGGTGGGGGTGCCCAAACTAGAGTTTACTCTTCTTCCTCCTTGAAAGTCCCTAGGGTTAATTTTAAGTTTAATTGAACATGACTGTTCACTAGCACACACAAAAACAATTATGTGTCTGGCCAAGCCTGATGAAAAAAAGAGCAATGGCTTTGAAGAGTAATATGTGGAAAATAAGGAGTCAGGGAGAAACACAGGAGGAAACAGGTGTGTACAGCAGAAGCCTATAATTTGTCAAAGGTTCTGGGTAGGAGGAGCAGTAGCAATGGCTGCAGAGAGGGATGGTGGAGACTGGGAAAGGGTTGATCGTGAACTGGAAGTGGGGTGATATATTGAATTGGAGAAGGGTCTGGGCAAGATAAGTAGAAGAGAGAGCTAGGGTACAAGGAGGCCATATGAAGCAGGATCAAAAAGTAAGAACGGGCAGGGATGAGCAAAGCAACAGAGGCAAGTAAGATGTGGAGAAAGCTTTACACATTTGCAGCACAGCATGGAAGCAACACAAAGGTGTCATCAACCGTGCAGCTTCAGGTAATGTGGGGAGAGGTTCTTAGTCTGAAATGACAGGTTTCCCTCCCCCCCTCCCCCAGTTTAGGCTTCCAGAGCTGTCAGACCTAATACCCCTGCATTCCCTGATGCTTTTTTCCCCTCTTAGCTGCCTCAGGAGATGTCCAGACCTACCAAATTCGCACAGCACCTACAAGCACCATTGCACCTGGTGTCGTGATGGCATCCTCCCCAGCACTTCCCACCCAGCCAGCAGAGGAAGCAGCACGGAAGAGAGAAGTCCGCCTAATGAAGAACAGGTTTGTGTGCTCTGGAGGACTGGCCCAAGACATCTTTCTGCCTTAGGTGGACCAGCAGACACCCCCCCTCCCCTCTACCCAGCTCCCCACAATCCTGCAGAAGGATTTGTTACCAGGTGGAACTGAGGGTGTGGCAGAAATTTGGCTGTGTCTGAAAAATAAAATAAGCAAAAATGTGGCTCCTAAAGGTATCCCTCAGCATGAAGGGCAAGAAAAGTTGTGGTGTGTAGTACCTTCCTCCTCTCACCATATCCCAAAATTACCTAGCTAAAAAATCAGTCCAGAAAGGGAAATAACACCAAATGCAAAATATATACCATGCAGTTGAATTGCATATGTGGAATTACCTCCCTTTGCTTCAGAAGGTTCCTGATAGGTCAGGCAAGCAATATAAAGAGCATAAAGGAACATAAAGAAGAATTGTGTTTATGCTACTCCCAAACAAACAAAAAAATATTATACTATTCAGTTAGTTCTGCCTCAGTTTTACCAGTTTAAAATCTGTGAACATACTGACTTGAGCTTTAATATTCTGTTTTGCCTACAGGGAAGCAGCACGTGAGTGTCGCAGGAAGAAAAAGGAATATGTCAAATGTCTAGAAAACAGAGTAGCTGTGCTTGAAAACCAAAACAAGACATTGATTGAAGAGCTAAAAGCACTTAAGGACCTTTATTGCCACAAATCGGATTAATTTTAGATCCCCATTTTTGGTTTGTTAATGTCAGAGAAAGACTGCTTTGGTGACTGCCAGAAAGACAAAGTGGACTTTTTATTTTCTAAACATTTCTCCTTTTTTTTCTACGCGCAAAACTGCCTGAAAGCAACTGCAGAATTTTATTCGTCTGTGCTTTGCATTAAACTGTGAATGTTGAAACACCTGCCTCCACTTCTCCCCCACCTTCCCTCTCCCTTCCCCCGAATTATTTTCACCACAGTGCATCCTGGTTGAGAAGAAAGAGAACAGACTTCCTCATCTCCCATCTTCTTCGAGGAATATTAACGTTCACTTCTGAAGTTGGGTTTTTGTGTGTGTGTGTACGCACAGAGAGGGGGTTATTTCATAATACTTCCAAGAATTAAACACTGAGCTCATCTGAACCCCTCAGAGATGGTTATCACGAAGTATTAGGTGGGCTGGATGCGTACCCAAGGTATGCTCTGAGGAAGCTATGGTTGCCAAATTATTGCATGGTTTCAAACGTCCATTATCATACTTTACAGTTGCAGCTACATGGTAGAATGATGCCAAAATACGTGTACTTCAGGTATGTAGGTATGTACCCAGTAGGAATTAAATGAGCATATAGAGAAGGGTTGGGGAGAAGGTGGGATAGTCACCTGTAACCTCCACCTGTGTTTTAGATGTTTTCTATATGATAAAAGATGATTCCATTGATTTCCTGTTTTTTATATATATAAAAAAAGAGATTTCATGTGTTCAGTCTTTCGATTGCCCGTAAAGAAATAATCTAAGGTTTATGATATCCTAAGGGGACATGGACTCCTAGCAAGCGGTAGAGCAGGAACGGTAACGTTCTGCTTTAGCTTACAAGTCCATGAGATTATCATAAAATATAATCCATTAAAATACCATTTTTGTTTTGCATTATCCAGAGGTGATGTTATACAAGGCAACCACCAGCAGTGCATACTTTAGTGAAGAAAGGAGTGAATGTTAACACTTTTTCGTGCAAATGACCTGGTAGAGAATTTATTTATTTTTAATCTACCTATTGTGCACACAGATGGTATGAAATTGAACTTTGCTGACTTGTTAAACCTAAGTCATCAGCCAGACCTGAATCCCAGTTAAGCTATCTGATTTCAGTAGGACTCATTTAGGGATCAAGCTGGATCTGAGTAAAAGTTTCTCATCTGCAGACATTCAAACCCTAAGGAGTAAAAAGAAAAAAACTTCCCCTAAAGTATGTTGCAGGAATCAGTAATCTGATTAATCAATATAATATATTTAAGGCAGCAAATCAGCCGTTCAGCATTAGAAATTCCTTTGTTTAAGCTATGTTCTTTGGCTACTTAGAGGTGGAATCAGTTCTCTGGAGACAGAATGGAATTATTTAAGAGAACATGAAGTTATTTTGAATCTCTAACCCCAGCAGTTATTTTGATCTTCATCTATAAAAGCCTGCACATAAAACAAGCCTGCTCCTGAAAGTGTATTAGTTAACAGATCTTCTTAAAGGTGATAAAACCAAAATGGCATATTGCAATGTTTTATCAGTTAAATTGACCTGTAGCAATAATCTGTAGCTAGTAATTTTACTTAATAGTGCACATTTTTAAACAAAACAAAAGCAGATTCCTGCAAAGAAATGGGATGATAGATTATGGAGAACTCGAATCCACAATTTTTACCTGCCTTGTGAGGTTTGTTCCCCTCCCCGAAATTTTGGTAGAATCATGATCTCTGCTGATTTTCTCGAATTGCTAACCTCATTGAAAACCATTGTATGTGTTGATCTTGGTTTGAGAAAGCCTCTTTCAAAGCTGGCTGTTGATGTGTCAGGTAATCTGTTTAAACATTATGTAACAATCTAAAATTTGTTCATCAGGAAAGCAACCACCATAAGTCTCTGCTCGCTATGTTCTTGGCATCTCCTGCAATTAGCTGAGAGAGTTGCATTTCAGCAAGAGAGATCAGCAGACAAATGGGTTGTGGTGGGGCTGACCCTATGCTTAATTGCAACCTTTCCCAGGTTCCATTCGGTCAAAGGAGGCTCAACATGAACAGCTTGCAGAATCTAGTGTGGCTTGTCTATAGGTCAATTCAGGGTTTTCATTCTGGAATCTTTCACCAGCAATAAAATAACATCTGTCAGTTTTCACTTACCCAATACCAAGATATCTGGCATTTCTTATGAAATACAACAATTTCCTATTTCTTATGTTTTCAGTAACCCAAGTTCAGACTTTACTGGTATGTCCTTTGGAATTCTAACAGCCAAAAGGAACTGAAGACAATGCAAAAAAACAAGCAAACCCTTATTTTGTATATCACTAATTTATTGAACAAACAGCAAGGTTGTCTTACCTGGTTGTTTTGCATTTGGTCTCTTTGCCGCTTAACAGAACTTTTGCTAAAATACTAAGTTGGTTGCCAGGCTTAATTGGGGGGAAAAAGGTGTAGAAAGGGCTAGCTCCATTGTAGTCATCATACATAGGTCTGGTTTCAAGTACAGTTTCTATCTTTTACAATATAAAAGGTACCATGTAGGCAATTGAAATATTGCCCAGGGTGCTCTTCTAACAGATATTCTTGGAAAATGCGTATGTTTAAAATATGTACATATATAAAATATATATACACAGTATATAATCTATAGCTCTGAGAGCTTTTAAGTCAGGAATGCTGAGTATTATAGTATATTGAGGTCAGAAAAAAGTTTTACTCTGTGTGTGTGAGAGAGAGAATGTGCATGCGTGTGAATACACACGCTTCAGCCTCTTGTTTGAGCTACATTCTTCTGGCGCTTATTGATATGTTGTATTGTTGTTCACTTACCCATATTGAGTGATTTTATTTCACTGCAATTTGTATTTTTTTAGAAAGTGAATTATGGAATTATGTCAGCCATTTTAAGCTCCTCTCTTCCCCCAGATTCTTCACTTTGTGCTTTGTCTCTTTGGCAGCTATACATTAAGGCAAAAATAAAAGGAAAAGATTTGCTTTATACAAAGGGAACTAATGACCCCCCCTTTTTTTAGGTGAGAAAAATATTTCCCCAGTTTTCTTGCTTTTGTGTGGTTTCTAGTATCTTACTCCAGCTATTGTCAGCAGCATTGCTTGAGTGTGAAAGCACACATCCGTCTAAAACAAGTTTGGTGGTTCTGTAATGTCTCTATTTCAGAAACAATTATCTGAAGCTAAATAATTCCCAGTAAGGTGAGAACTTGCAGTATGACCAAAATCAGTTTTGGTTATGAGCTCAAATACATGACCTGCAGCCTTGGGTGCTGTTGAATGCTAGAATGTACAACTTCATGCTACAGGTGGAGATTGAATGTTTGATTGTGCTCCCACGTGTATTTTAAAAAATCCTGCCCATAAAGAAACTAGTGTTATGGAGAAGGGTATACTATAGCCTTCCACTGACATCTTAGTCTTTAATGTTTGGGGGTGTTGTTGTGATAAGGCAAACATTTCAATTGCCACCTGCAGTGTGAAGTGGCAGCACAGTCACAGTTCAGATGCCTTTGAGGGTATTGATCATGCAGCTTGGCTCTTAATCTCATTACTTTTAGCTAATCCACTGACTCGCAGGATAAACTTTGTAAGAGGCAATTCTTGCAGGGGGGGGGGATCTGCAGGGCAGGACCAAAAATCTACAGGCCAGTGGAAGTTAGGTAGATTACAGTCCTTTTAATGGCATTAGAAATGTGGCAGAGGGTCGTATTTAATTACTAGAACAATCGTATGAGAAAAGGGGAAAGTAAATTTTGGTGATACCAATTTCATTTTGTAGTTTGTGAACAGAACTGAACATTTCAAGGATCGAATCCTGATGAAAAGAATGTAAGATGCATGGATTTGTTTTCCTTAAAGAGTGAAGCTACATAACACACCCAGATTTATCAGAAAGCACAACCCTTGAGTATTTCCTGCTGGCAATTAAGATGAGTTGATGTAATGGGTTTATTTTATATACTATAAACCCATGGTTGCATACTTATGCCTATGGCTAGATTTTATCAAGTCTTCTAAAAAATTTTAGATATAAAGTACACCAACTTCTTGTTCTGAGCACACTGAGAAGCACAGCCAGCTTGGAACTGTTAAATATATGGTGCTGAAATTTTAGCAGTGCACTGTTTTGTGATACGTTCATCTTCCATGCTGACTATAGCTTAAGAATTATTGCATGGCTTCACTGCAAGATGAGAAATCAGTAGGCGGCATATCAGACGGCAATCCCAAATGCAGGTCCCGGCTAGCTTGAAGTAACGAGTCGTACATTTTTAAGTCATGTATACAGAGTCAGAAATGATGAGGGTTTGTTCGGGATTGTTATTTTGAACCCCTTTCCTTGCTTATACCTGTGAGGAATCTCACCACATCTTACTGTACCTTTTTACTCACTTTCTCAGGGTTTGCGTGCACACGTAAGTTTTCACCAATGGAGCATTTATTTCCAAGATGCTAGGTGTCAAGGGGGGGGATCTGTAGCGTACCCCAGTGTAATGAGACAACTGAGAACAACTACGCTGGGATTTAGCTGCAAAAATTAAGCACCGAGGTCCTATGGTTGCCATTCACTTGCAGTGCTTTCTGAATATGACCCAGTCACCACTACCTACCACAATAACTATGCTGTATTGTTTACATATGGCCTCTTAGTCTCACATTGAACCCAAGGCACATCAAACCTCTCTAATTATCTGGAAGTTCTCAGTTGAATTTCTCCTCCTGATTGACTTGTTGATAATGGAATCAAGTTAAGAGATTGGTGCTGATTTAAAAACAACCATTGGCTCTATCATTCTAAGATTCTACTGTATCAGTCAGTCACTTGAGCCTTGGGCCGCATATTGATTTGATGGACAGTGTGAGGCAGGAAGAAAGAGGAGAGGAGACCTAAAACAATTTGATCGTATTCAATAAGGTCATGATAAATAATGGGGAGATTATTTTTAATATGTTTTCTACCAGTTGCACTTGAGCCAGATACCACTCCATGTCTGTAATATAATTATTTTTGTTTTGAAATAAGAAAGAAGAAACCACATGCTAGACCTTCAATTCCATTTACAACCCTTCTACTTTATGTATGACCATTCTGCTTGCAAGAACACACAGGGAGAAAGTTGTGCAAGTGAAGCACCTTCTCTAAAGCTCCTTCATTATGTTTGGAAGGCGGTTTACACATGAAGAAATCACAATGCAAAATTTCAAGTTTCTGGAATGGGGATGGCTATGCTATTTTTATTTAAGAGAAACTAAAATTCACCCCCATTTCTGATTCTTCACCCAAAACAATCAGCACAAAACAGGGTATTGAACTTTGAAAAAAGTTTCCTCTTGAAATTAAATTGCTGAGCAAAGAAATATGAACTGGGGATGGGTTAATTTCATTTTAGAATCCTCTATTTCCTAGAAACATCCCTGTTTTAATTTTGTAATTATCCTTTTGTGCGTTTATTTCCCCTCCCCCCATGTACTGAGTTACACTGCTTTTTATTAACATTGTGTACATACTAACTGCTTTGTGTTTCAGAATGCTAGTAATTGCTTTGTATATTAAAGTGATCCTTGTGAATTTGTGAATTGTCATAAAAGTGCTTTTTCTTACTGTAAAGTTTGTGGTATAAACTGTCATAACACCCTTTTTACACATTTATGTGCAGACACATAAACATGCTTTTAAAATCATTTTGAAGTCTCTTTTCTTCAGGGAAGGAGGGTAATTTATCTTGATGCCGTTGACTTCAGCAATACTTCCCACTTGACCACTTAAGAGCAAAACATTTAAAAAGAAATGCTCCGAAGGCCCAATCATATGTATACTTTCTGTCAAGCTGGCGAGGGACCCTAGGATGCAGCCCAAGGGTTGCTTTGGGGGCAGAGACAGGTATGCTAGCAGGAGAGTTTATGCCACCAGATGTACTTCAGAACACCTGCAGAAAGCTCCCCTAATCTAGATGTACCAGGGACCCAAGGGGACATGGGGAATGGTAGAGATGGGCACAAAAGTGCCACATCTAATTCCCATTCATGTCCCTGGCACACCCACAAAAATGATGTTGCCTTTCATTATTAACGGGAGGGAAGAAATGGAAAAAAGCTGCTCCCTTGCCTAGGAAATGGGGAGGCTGGGCTGAAGAAATGTGTAGAACCATAGCAACGGCCCCTCCTAACCTCCCAGCTCCACATTTTGTACCAAAATAATAGCACAGATCACTTGTGCCACTTTCCTCAGAATGGTGCTGATGATGCCAAAGTTGCAGGTTTTCCCCCGCACAAAGGGACAGCTGCATATTCCTGCGTTGCAGGTGGTTGAACTAGATGATCCTCGAGGTCCCTTCTAATTCTATGATTCTACACCACAAGCTTCCAGGGGTTGATGCTTATTATCTCTGCCAGGGTGGGGCGGGGCAGGTCATTCGGGTTTTTCAGCATGATGCTCTGCTCAACCTTAGATCCAGCTCAAACTGAGCATGCGCCCTAGGATGGACTGTCAAATCCTACAGCACGAAAAGTGCTGCACAGGATACAGGTTGAGATGCAGTGGATTTACTTAGGCTGGAAAAGCTGGAGACTGAATTTGTGAACTGATTCAGTTCCAAATCCCACAAAGAGCTCTTTCAAAAAAACCAGTTAAACAGCTGTTTTTATTGCTGTTAGGTAGTGCCTGAACCATAGGCATGGTGCAGCTTAAAAATGATTGTGTCGATCTTTAAAGATCTGTTCACCCTTGTTACATTTGCACAGTTGATTTCAAGATGTGCTTTCCACTCTTTAGGAAGTTTTGGGAGTCCAAAAGCATCCTGTTATATGCAGGACGGGAGGTGTTTTGTGTTCAGCTAGGGACACTTTCGTGCTTCTTGGATGGGTTTGGTCCAAATGTTCTCTTCTGCTGCACGTGGAAGCATGAGGACTTCTGCAGAACCTCCCAATTAGAGAATTGCTCTTCTGCTCCCACTGCACATGCAGCTCTTTTCAGTTTGCTCACAGTACTTGGGATCCACTCCAAGGGAACACAACGCAATTGGGCAACATGTTCATATGAAAATTCTGGATTTCTGGTTAGAAGTTGCACTCTGATGATGGGGGTGGAACTTGGCAACTCATTCTGCAGGCATGTTTAAGTGGAGGAGTACAGATTCAGAAGTCGGTGAGATTACCGATGCCTGGCTGCATCCTTCTGTTGAAAAACTATAATCAAACATGGGACATTTCTTTGCAAAACATCAAATGTTTTTATTGACTTTCTGCTTTTTTCTGTGGAATCATTTACAACTATCAAGTATTACTATCTCTATCAGGCAGTAACAACTTATTTGTAAGAACCTCTTCCACATGAGAGTAAGAATACTGGAACTTTGCACCAGAATTTTACA
This sequence comes from Zootoca vivipara, assembly GCF_965207765.1. Taxonomy (NCBI): domain Eukaryota; kingdom Metazoa; phylum Chordata; class Lepidosauria; order Squamata; family Lacertidae; genus Zootoca; species Zootoca vivipara. The sequence continues at coordinate 7,294,611 of NC_142582.1, read as the reverse complement.
AGTCAATAAGCAGATCATGCACTTTATTAATCAGATCACTTTCCAATTGCGATGATTGACAATTGACGGCACTCTACTTTCTGCTCTCTTCATCACATGTTGTTTGGATAAGAAATGGATTCATCTTTTTTTGATAATTTCAGGAGTAAATCTAATCTCATAAAAAGCTTTTGAGGGAAGGATCTATTTTTGAATTGCAACAGAAAGCATTGCAACTTTAAATTAGACCTTAACTAATTCCAAATTCTGAGACAAACTTTTAACACACACTTACATGCCGTGTGTGTGTGTGTGTGTGTGTGTGTGTGTGAATCTTATTGTGGACACAGATAAATTTACTGGGAACAGAACTTTATTTGGATATAGACACCCATAGACTTTCTGGACATTAAAAAAAACTATTCAAAGAAGATCTTACTGTATACATACATGATGACCTTGAAATTATGTTTGAAAAAGGCTTCAGTTATTAGTTGACTTCTGGCTTACTTATGATATCACGGTTTTTACTGTAATTGGACTTGCATACTGAACTGGACCTGGGGGTGGTTCTGATACATTGGCAGATTTGAATTAGCAGAGGGGAAACTTTATTAAATATAGATTAGTGATTTACTTAACTAATGTTTTACAAATTTACTTTTTGGTAAAAAAAATAGGGATCCACTTAAAAGAATTAATGCAGATTTATATCACCTTTAGACTTGATAAATAAAATTACTGGACAGCTTGAATGTGCACTGATGAATTACGGTATAAATTACAAACTTGATTATAGAAAAACAATAATGAAACATATTTGTGAACATATTACAGAAGGAATTTCTAAGGAACTAGGCAACTCTAAATAATAATGAATGAATGAATCGTGTTAGACTAATTAGACTCATGCGAAATATCTAGAAGAATTTAAACATTCTATTAGTAATGCAAATCAATAACTCCCCTTATGTTTTGGTATATTATTTCTCTTTTGCATGATTGGCCATTGTACCAATTAGCCTGATAGAAAATTGCTAACTGATTCAGTCTCTCCAAGTGCACAAACAGTAAAACTGGTTTGTTTTTACATAATATAGCCAAATATTTCCTTGTGGTTATCACAGTCCCCGTCCCACCCAATGCACTGCATAATTTAGATTTGCTGTTCCATTTGTGGGGGGGGGGGTGTGCTTTGAAATGTAGTTCTGAGCAGCATAGCTTAACACCAGCGGGAAACAGAGGTAAAGTGCCACTATTATTAATCTAATTGGATTTTTCCATTGACTTGAAGCCAGCAGCCGGTCCTACATTTCCTCAATGGCAGGTTTGGCCCTTGCATACTAATAATTCATTGGTCCATTTATAATTTGGTTGGATTATCTGAGTTACCATGATCGGGATGGGGAAAAAAACAGGAGGAATGGCTGGGTGAAAGGCCTAAAGGTCCAGGTATGATTGCAAGTGGCGGGAACGACTATACAAGAGTTAACAAGCTAATCACAGATCTGCTTTCTGGGCTTTCCTCTGTGCTCTGAATATATGCACATCATTAGCAGGGTCATAGTGCACCTCATATACTGAAAACCGTTCGTTCAACATCTTCAGGAACTTGTGGTCTCGCTCATAACGGAGGCGGCACGATAGTAGGATCACCGTCTGTTCAGAACAGAGATGGTCCAGTGTTTCAAGAAGATCGGCAAATGTTTCTTCCAGGTAAACGATGTCTGCTCCCAAGATAAAGTCATATCCTCCTGCGGAGAAGCTCCCCAAGTCTCGGCCCCAAGTCAGTTCTTTTACTGCTGTCCTTGGCCGGACGTCAGCAGGTAAATTAGCTTGGACGTTTGACTCCAGTAGAGCCAAGGCTGCCTTCCTGTCTGTGATTGTGACTTGAGCACCTAACGTGCCAAAAAGCAGGAGAAGGAGAAATCAAATGAGCGAAGACAAATTGCCGGTGTCCAGCGCAACTTTCATAACGCAGGTTTATTTCCCCAAACAACAAAACCATTTCTCGGGTTGATTCCTATATAAACTCATGTTCGGAATTATTATTTTTAAATTGTCAGTACGGCCCAGTCGTGGCATTCAGCCAAGCTATCCAGACCAAAACATTGTTCTAATGCTCAATAAAAGAATATTATGCTACCATCTTTCAATCCCTGCATTGCTATGCTAATCCATTTGCAGCTAGTCTCTGTTAATAAGCTTGCAGTTCCATTTTGGGTCAGCTGAAGTTTCTAGATCATTTTCAAGGCCGCCCTACAAATGGCATGCAGCAGTAATTCAAGTGGTTCCAATTCAAGAGTTATCTTGGTTCAGGGGCATAGGAGGCGGGGTCAATAGGGGCACTCCGCCCCGGGCAGTGCGATCCCGAGGGCGCCATTGCAGCTGCTCCCCCACCCGCGCTGGGCGCCCCGCCACGCCCCTATGAGCGCTGTGCCACGCCCCCAGAACGTGCACCAGCCCCGCCCCTGCCTGCTCTCCGCCCCCAGTACCAGAGCATGAAGCTCCGCCACTGTCTTGGTTTAGAGTCATAAATGGCATATCAACTGGAGATGAGTTGGATCAGACTTGCATCCAGATATGTGTATATAGGATTGCAGTCTGAAAAGGCTAAATCTTGGGGTGGCTGCAAAATAAACATGTCTGGTATAGGATCCCCCAACACACAAACACTCCCCCAAAAAACAATAAGAAGGGATTTGTGCTCTGCAGTGAACAGCACCCAAGGAAAATAATATAACTCAGAATCACTGTCAGATGAACTTAATCGGCCACATCAGCCCCAGTTTCTTCAAAGAGAAGCTTACCAAGCAATGCAGCTACAATTCCCAGCAAGCCTGTTCCGGCTCCTAACTCAATCACCAAGCGTCCTTGTAGATCAATGCCTCCCATCTCCAAGAAAGTACACAAGACCACAGCCTGGGCAATCGAAAGGGGGGGGGAGAATCTAATTAAAAAGAATGCTTATTTAGGTTAATGCCAAATCACAGCATTGCTCTATGGGTGACATGACAAGCTTGCAAAAAAGTTGAGGGCAACAAACCACTGTGAAATGCAGGCAGACCAGAATATTATTATTCTTCAGACCTAAATACTCAGGGGCACTGGGGAGGTTAAAACTGGAAGTCTGGATGTCCCTGCCTAAAATGAGGATTTAACTGCAAATTATTAATTTCTAGTGAAGTTACTCTGCTCAGTGGATTGTGAGCTATTTAAAACTGTTCTTTTTGACAAATATACACTAAAGAGAATAATTTAGTCTCCTTGGTACCAGAGGGCTGTACTAATGATCTATTTGTTTGGCTACTCATAAATTTATCTTCTTCAGGTAGGAAAGTTAGCTGCCAAGTTAAAACTGATTTTTTGAAAGAAGGTAAACATCCAGTGAGATTTCATATCCCTGATCAGATCACACCTTGTTAAGAGATGATGAAAGAACTAATCTTTCTTTCGTGTACAATAAAATGAGGACAGCTTACAACAAGAGCATTTTTCCAGCACTCAACAGAAAGACGAGAAATATCAGGGTTTTATTTTTATTTTTTTAATGTGGCATCACCAACGGCTCATGTAGAAAGGCTATATCATCAGCACCCAAACAGATGGCAGTGTAATCCTATACATGTCTATTTAGAAACAGGTTCTGTTGAGTTCAACATGACTTACTCTCAGATAAGAGTGTCTATGACTACAGTGAAGTACAGTGGTACCTCGACTTACGAAGACGATCCGTTCCGTGGCTGTCTTCGTAAGTCGAAGTCTTTGGTTGTTGAAGCGCTGCTTGTGCACATGCGCCGACTGCGCGTGCTGCTTTGCACAGGGCACGCGCAAAGCAAAAGACTTCCGGGGTTGTCGACTTCGGAAATCGAAAGCTTCGGAAGTCGAAGCGTTCGGTTGTCGAGGTACCAATGTATACTGTCATCTGAAACTATGGCAAAAATTTAAGAACACAGTATACAGTGCAGGATAAGGTGTAAGGTGTTTCTTTAAACATTTACAGTATGACTTTCATCCTCCATGGTCTCTTTTGAAATGTGTGGCTTTGAAGATCAACAGTTCAGTGTGCAGAGAACATCCATATCAGGTTTTATCAGTTTCTCTGCTACCCAAATAATAGTTTAAGCAACACCACAACTACAGATAAGATTATTAGAACAACTAGATTAGACCATCGTTACCATAGCAGGACTACTATACAATAATTTGGAGGTAAACCCTAATAAATCCATTGTTAGTAAGCACACACAGGATCAGGCTACAAAAGGATTGAAGAAGTACTGATTTAGGAATTGGGGTGGGGTGGGGGACTATTAATGTCCACCTTTAAACAGCAAAGGATAATCTTTAAACAGCAATGTGTCAGAAAATGAAAAAGTGCAAAATTATACAAACCGCATCCCACACAACAGCTGCAACACCCAGCTGCTTCCAGTTCTGCTGGATCTCGATGGTGTGGTTGGCAAAACAGTATGTAGAGGAAGACTTGTGTAACTTCTGCATCCCCCAATCAGCCGTATAAGGAACCAAGGCCATCTTTTTGTCTATCAAACCAAATGGAAGTATAGCATTAGGGAAATAGTTTGTACAAAAGGCTCTTCATTCTTCTTCAAATTCAATTAGCAAAGGTTGACTCAAGTTTTGCCCGACTCCACAATTCACTTGTTCTGATTTTACACTCACTCCATGCCAAACGTTGGTAACTGAAACATAAAATATTCACACTGGGAATTTATCTCTCTGTTTTACTTCAGTTGTGGAAAGCAGACTACCAGTGCTTCCGGAAGATGCCAAGAATTCTTCTCTATAGGCAATCTCCTTACACTTGCTTGACGCTTAGCTAGCAGTCAGGACCATTCTCATTTTATCTTCATTTTCCCATGCATGTATAAACCAAATTAAATCAAAGAAAAATAAAAAGTATTCCACGACTTTGAATAATCAAAGGATTATTATTTACAAAACTGGATATACATGGATACAGTATTGCTGTCCCAAAAGAGCCGATCATTAAGTATTGGAAGCCTGCTTGAACGAGGGAATTTTGAAAGCCTGTCTGAACAACACATAGAGAGAGGGAGCCTGATTGATCTCATCAGGGAAGTCATGTCAAAGCTTTGGTGCCCCCACCATAGCTGTCAAGTTCTCCCTTTCTTTTAAGGGAAATTCCCTTATGCTGAATAGGCTTCCTCGCGAGAAAAGGGAAAACTTGACAGCTATGGCCACCACTAAAAAGGGCCCTGAAACCACGCTTTGAATTTCTATTAATGATGGGACATAGAAAAGACTCTGAGGCTGAGCTCAGGGCTTGATCAGTTTAATACGGGAGAAAGTTGGGTCAGCTGAGGCTCTGAACAGCTTAATAGCAACATTTTGAAATTCAGCCTTTTAAAAAAAGCAAAACGGTATAGATGGCGTTAAGATCAGCGTTATAAATTCTGGTGTTGCAGCCAGCTGAGTTGTGGACTAATTGCAATTGAATGAGCCATCATTAAAGGCAGACCTTCACGGAAAGAAGTTATACAACCTGGAAGACTGCATGAGTGATGACGCTCAGGTCCAATTTCCGTGAGAAAGGTTACAGCCAGCAAACTAACCTGTAAAAATGACTCTTGTCCAGCACTGCTACTGGATATCCAGGATCGCTACCCTAAGCTGCATAGGCTACCTGATCCTGCAACTCCATCCAGAACAGGGCTGTATACCTAATTCCTGGTTGACAGAATTCCCGACCAAAAGGACATCAGCTTCAAGCAATTATTTGCCACCAACCATTCCTGAACTAACACCGGGCACTAGTTTAGAGTTTCCATCACCTCACAGGGATGAGAAGAAAGAAAGAAAGGGAGAGTACTATGTCCTCAGCACACTCATTATCTCAGACAGCAGTTTCATGTATCTTGTGGACCACCCTGAGCTCTTGCGCTGAAGGGAGGGATATAACTCTTAATAAATAATTGCATGTGCATGTTAAAAAGCACGAGAGACAGGCTAGTATCCTTTGGCACCCCGCAAACTGAATCCTATACGGCAGGAAAGCAGTCCAATTATTCTTGTGCAATTTCACTTATGCGCATGGGGCCCCGGAATGTAACTCCCCCCATAAGTGGGGAGTCGCCTATATTTGCACACAACAATCCCGTGAGGTGGGTTGTCAAAAATTCAGTTTTCACAGATGCGGGGGCCCTGGAGGCAGGCAGTATGCCACCATACCTGGTTCTTTTACACATTGATGGGATGGAGACGGGCACATATTTTTTCCCCTTTCCCACTGGAGGTTGGATAGATAGATAGAATTGTAGAGTTCTAAGGGACCCTTAGGATCATCTAGTCCAACCCACCTGCAATGCAGGAATATGCAACTGTCCCATATGGGGATTGAACCTGCATTATCATCAGCACCACGCTCTAACCAACTGAGCTGTGTCTTGTGTGTGATCCAATGAAAACGGCTATTTGTGTATTTCTCTTATTAACCCGGAGAAACCTTAGCCTATTTAATGAAAGGGCTGGTGCTGTGCTATTTGCATTACAATTATTTGCACGGTTTTAATAGATCATCTTACATATAAGAGAGAGTTTTAATTCTATCCATGTTTCATTGTTTCTTGATTGCTTCTGCTCACCCACACGTTTTTAGCTGTTCTTATTTTTGCCTGTAAGCTGCCCTGCCAAGGAAACGGGCAGGGTTAATAAAAACAATAATAAAAACAATAGATTCTCTGTAGCTCATGCATCTTTTTTTGGCTTGGTGATTTAACTTTGCCATTAGAGGAAGGGTGTCTGTGCTTTGCTAACTGCATGTCTATTATTCTGAATAAAAATTGTATTATTTGGAATTCAAGAACAAAAACGTCTGGCTCGTTTTCCCTCAGAGGTTCATTTTCTATGCTCGACCTCCCCACCCTACCCTTGGTTTGTTATTAATTATAACTATTATTATTAATAACAATATAGTATTGGTTAACCTTCAGCTCAGGGGTACCTGGCCTCCCCCCTTCTTGTTGCTAGGAAACCCAACACTCCCCCCCCGCCTGACCCTCCTTTGCTCACGTGACGCGGGGTCTACGGAGACCTTCCACTCGTCCCGGGAACCAACTTTCGGCGGTGCGGGAACACCGGGCATGCGCACAGCACGGTCGGACTACAGGGATAGAAGGAAAAACATGTAGAGCTACACAATCAGCTTTAACTTCCGGTTACGATTTCTTTCATTTCTTTTTTCAAATGAGTTATAATTCTGTCCCTTCCTGCTCTACAATTCGTTGATTCTATAATTCTGCGTGGATTATTGGCGTGCAGGAAAAAACCGGAAGAGTTACACACAGAGCTTTTAACTGCCGGTTACAATGTCTTCTCTCCTTTTTTTTAAAAAAAATAGCAAAGGCGCCAATTATTAATATTTGCTGTACTTACTGGTTGCCTCTTTGCAGCTGGAGCAATCGCGCACTGATTTTTCTTTTTCTTTTTGATAATCGGTTTTGCAATTATCATAATAAAAACAGGGGGCGGGGCTTAAAGAACTGCATTGGCTGCGAAGTAGAAGCATGGGACGGGAGGTTCCCCAAAGCACCGTCTTCGGGTCTCGTGCCGTTTTTGAGCTCTGCAGTCTCTCTGTGCACAAGTAGCATAAGATGCCAGGCCGGGGGGGGGGCGTGTTCCTGTAGTTGCACTCAGGTTCAATATGGGGTGCCTAGGGCGTGTGAGACAAGGCACAGGGATGCCTGCCTCTAATTACAGCATTACTTGAATGTTCTTGGAGGTCAGATCCACACACGTGCCTCCCCCCCCCCCCGGCAATGTTTCCTCTACAAATGCCTCTTGGCGAATTGGAGGTGCTGTTGTTCTCCTCCCACCCCTATTCCCAATTTAGATCTTCATTCGCCTCTTCCTTCCCTGTGCTGGGGGGAGACATCATTTTGTGGTTTGCCTCAAGTACTCTCTCTGCACTAAATATTCTCCACCTTTCTCCTCAAAGCAGCAGTTCCCCCCTCCACAAGACTTAGATCTTCAAATATCCTAAGGGCTGCCTCATGGAGGATGCTGCAAGCTTGGTCCCCCCCCCCTGCTCCGGAGGGTAGCAGTCGAACCAATGGAAGTTACCAGAAAGGAGATTCTGACTAGACATCTATGATGGTAAGAACCGTTCGACAGTGGAGAGGTGGTGGACGACCTCCTTCCTTGGAGGTTTCGAAGCGGAGGTTGGATGGCCATCTGTCATGGATGCTGCAGCTGAGATTCCTGCATTGTAGGGCATTGGACTAGATGACCCTTGGGGTCCCTTCCAACTCTACAATATGATTCATGTTTCATGCCTATAAGTCATGCCCATCAGGGGCTCACTTTCTCAAAGGTCAATGGGATTCCTCCCTTTAGTGAGTTCTGGTTGGTGTTGATGCTTATGAAGAACCAGCGATCGTCGCCTGGGAAATTTCGCATTCCACAGGCGAGTAATTAAAGAGCAAATAATCCTGAGCCAGACAACACGGGCTGCGATCACGAACCCTACCCGCCTCCTCCTCCGACGGGCGAGGACTGAAGCCAAAGTTGCAAGCGAAGTAATGTGAGGAGCTGGGAGGGCGGGGTTTAGGCATCGGGGCGGGGCTATGCCGAAAAACAACAAGGAACCGGACAAGATCACAGAGACAGAAACATGCAGAGCAGTGTAACTCTCACCTGATTTCTGAGTCTAAATAGTTTAGACTAGCTTTCCCGCTTGATACGAAACTGGAAGAGGGTTCTCAGCACATGGAGCTGTCTCCCTGAGCACGGGAAGAACCGTAGGTAGGTGGTTGGATCTCGTGTGTGTGTTTGAGTCGACGACACAGCGATTCATCTAAAGCAGCATTTTATTTGGCTGGAACAGGACTGACAGACTGCTGAGCCAGCCTGCTTTTTATAACAATGGATCAATGAATTGGATCATTGTTAAAACCGTGTTTATGGAAGACAATCTTACTCGGGTACGAGTGATCGCCAAAGAAGAAAGAAGCATATATTTATGCGCGCCCGCACATATCCGTTTCTCGACCACGCCCCCATCACGTGGCTTCGGGTGGCGCCCACGTTCCTGCCGCCCGGTCCCTCGTCCGTCCGTCCGCCCCCCCCCCCCCCAGTTTAGCCTTCAGATGATATGTCGCTGGCGCGCGGGAGGGGCAAAGTGGTGGTGGGGTTTGTCACGTGGGAGCGGAGGGCGCGGCCGGCGATTGGCTGACGCGTGCGCAAGGGCGCCGCTGCCGCCGCTACCTCCGCCGCCGCGGGGACCGTTGGGAAAGCGGCTTCTGCCCGGGTCTTCCGGCTGCGGCTGCTGAGGGGGGGGCGGGAGCGGCTTGTTCGCGAGCGGGGCTGGGCAAAGGCGCAGGGCGGCGAGGCGGCAACAGAAGCGGCGGCGGCGGCGCCGGCGTGACAATGAGGCGACGCTGCTGCTGTTGCTGCTGCTGCCGTCGCCGAGGCCTTCTATAGCCGGGCTCGGGCCCAGCCCAAGCGGCGGCGGCGGCTTCTCCTGCTGCTGCTCTCCCACTCCGCCATGGGGAACACCGTCACCTGCTGCGTCTCTCCCGGCGCCAGCCCCAAGCTCGGCCGGGTCCGTGGGTCGACGCTGAGGGCGGGGTCCGCCGGAGGGGGCGGTGGCGGCGGGAGCGGGGCGGTGGCCGTGGGGCTCGAGCGGAGGGCGGGCGCCTACCGGGAGGTCACTGAGGCCGAGTCGGGGGACTCGGATCCCGGAGGGGGCGGCCCCCACCTGCAGCACATCAGCGACCGCGAGTTCCCGGATGGTGAGTGAGGGAGAGTGGCGGGGGGGGGAGGCGAGGACCCCCGGGGGGGCTCAGGAAGTTTGGGGGGCGTGAAAGTGAAGCCTCTTTCGTTCCGTGGCTTCTCCGTGTTATCCCCGAAGCCTTCAAAATGACCGTTACTCGGACAAGGGCTATTTTCAGATCCCCGCTGGGTGAGATCCCTACAGCCTTTCTCAAACTCCGGTCCCCAGATGTGTTGGGGCTACAATTCCCATCAGCCCTGACCGCTGGTTCTGGTAGTTAAGGTGGTGGGAGTTGTAGTCCCAGTAACATCTGGGGACCCGAGTTTGAGAAAGGATGGCTCACAAAATCTAAGTTGGAAGGGACCTCAGGGTCAATCTAATCACCAGCCTTCTGGTTAGTAGCCAGATTAACCCATCATGCAAGGAAGAGGGCACAAATGTGTCATGTGCCTGGGATAGCATATTTCTTGCGCCCAGTGTTTAAAATTAGTGAAGCACATTTTGCACCTGACTCTTGGTCACTTGCGACCAAGTGAAGGTGCCAGGGAATCATTGGATCTGGACCGTTTTCACACATTAAAATCACATCCTGTAGAATACTAACCGTTATATTTTATCTACACAATCAGAATGAATATCACAAACCAAAATTGCTTTTTCTGTGCAGCCTGAGTAGCAGCAGTGAACAATGTTGTAGTTAATTGTTGTAGCTTGTCTTCAGTTACCCCACCCCACTGCCCTGCTCACAGTTGTGAAGAATATTCCTACATTATGAATTGTCTGTGTCACCATTAAGAAAAAGAGGTAGGAATAGACCAATATATATGTTGTCTGTCCCTGGATAAAGTGACTTTTCTTCTTTAAGTTCTCAAAGTTCTTAGCCTAGCTCAAGGTTGTCCTCTGAACTAGTGAGATGTTTAACTGATAATCACAGCCTGTCCATCTTTTGAAAAATAAGGCTTTAGACCCATCTTGCTCCAAAATGGCAACTAGACACTTCGTTTTGGCAACTGCAACCTTGGATTAAGGAGCCATTTGACACATAGTTTATACAGTGAGGGGGAAAATGCTAAATTTGCCTGTTTGCCCTCTGACAAAAAAAAGACCAGTCCATAATTTTAATGGTAGGTTTATTGTAGCTGTGAGGCTGGTCGTGGACTGGTCATTTCTTTGTCAGAGAGCAAACGGGCAAATTTAGCAGGGGATCAAATACTTTCCCCCCTCACTGTACATATGAGTTTCTGACACTGGTCACAAAGGGTTAACAGCACAATGTTTATTTGAGTAGCAATGACAGCAAATTCACAGTGAACTGAAATCTGGAGTGAATGTACCTGTAATTAGAACTAGTAATCTCCCAAACCTACGGTATTCCTAACTGGCTAATCTCTCTCCTTTCCTGTCAACTGACCAAAGTTCCCACTGCCACCAAGTTATCATCCTATGACCTTTTCAGCCTCCCCATCCCCTTTTAACATTATACTCCCAATGGATTTCCTTCTCCTACCCTCAAAACGCAAACACAAAACATCGTTCATTACACAAGTTTTGGACTATGCTGCCCTTGCTAGTCCCTGGCCTGCCTCCTGGACTGGCAGTGATCAGCACAGAAACTGATGCAGTCTGTGTGTGATTTATGGGTCTGTTCGGCATTCAGATAAATCTGTGTCTGGAAACAAGATTAAACAGTATGTCAGAAGAGTAATAATGTGATGAACATTTCTTTAGCTTGTAGTGTATCACTGTGAATGTTTCTGCCTGTACTTGGAACCTTAGAGGTGGGGAAGATTAAAGAGAAATTATTTATGTTTATTACTTTCCAATTCGTCCATTAACCAGAATGGCTAACTTTTCATCAGGCTTGTAATCCAGTCATCCCATATGCTCTTGTCCAGATTGAGACAGCAACTCCAGGTCTTCATTTTGCTTTTAATAATCATCAGTATGAACTAGGACCATGGTGCGCCATCAAGCACCTATCAAATGATGGCAGTGCGCTGCTAATGGGTTAAACTGATATATGAAAGTCATTTCCTAACATTCTGTTCCACTTAAAGTGCCACCAAGGGATGACTCCAGGTTCAAGGTGTACAGATAGGAGCACACTGTGCCTACTTGTAGACTTGGAGTCTAAATGCAAAGCTGAGAAGGAGTAGCTTAATTCCAAGTGAAAAGTGGGAATGCAAAACAGCTCAGAAGTGGAGTACTTCACTGCTGAATTTAATAGGAAAGTAGTCGTTGCTACTTGGGGGGAAATGGGTGTGGATAACCCTTCTGGAAATGGGTGTGGATAACCCTTCTGTTTCCCTTATAAGATAAGTAGTTACTGAGGCTGAACAATGGAAAAGATTGATAATAAAAGTGCCTGCAGAAGAAGAGATGACCTGGTGGGTTGGTCTTGAAGACATTGTTCCTGTTGTGTTTTCTTCTGGTAAAGGTAAAGGGACCCCTGACCATTAGGTCCAGTCACGGACGACTTGGGGGTTGCGGCGCTCATCTTGTTTTACTGGCCGAGGGAGCCGGCGTACAGCTTCCAGGTCATGTGGCCAGCATGACTAAGCTGCTTCTGGCGAACCAGAGCAGCACACGGAAACGCGGTTTACCTTCCCGCCGGAGCGGTACTTATTTATCTACTTGCACTTTGACGTGTTTTTGAACTGCTAGGTTGGCAGGAGCAGAGACCGAGCAACGGGAGCTCACCCCGTCGCAGGGATTCAAACCGCCGACTTTCTGATCGGCAAGCCCTAGGCTCAGTGGTTTAACCCACAGCGCCACCCGCGTCCCTGGTAGCAGTTCAAAATTACAGGAGTGCCACCCCCACTTATTTATTTTTAAAAATTAATTATGTTTGTTTACTTCATTAATACCCTTGTGGGTTTGTGTAGGGTCATTTGCCTTCTCCCCTATAATTCCAGAACTGGTAGTAGATAGCTGTGTTGTGAAAACTTTTCTTGCTGTCTTTCTTAGTACTGTATCAGCCATTGTTTTTCATCATCTTCATGGAGATTATTTGCTGTGTCTGATCGGTTGAAACAGTACCTTTTCCAATACTGGGGCTGTTTACAAAAGCTGAATGGCAACAGCTCTCATTGCACACAGGCTGCATAGTGTTGCTGCTTGTCTTTCAAAGTCCAGTATATGGTCATCTGTTTTCCTTTCTCCCAAAAGCTATCTTATAGAGAGAACTGCAATCCAGCCTTGAAGTTATTGTTCACTCTTCTCTCATGGTCTTCTAGTAAGTGTTGCATTGAGAGCAGTTGGATAATTTTTATATACAGTATACAGCCATATAGTATAACTTGGCTCCAGATGAGCAGCAGCTCTCCATTAATAATGGGAACAAGCGCAACACTTTTCCAGAGTGATCTGACCATTTTGTGGAGTTATATATACACTTCCACTTCTTGGCATATAATCGGTGTGTGTGTGTGTTAGACTTTAACATTTGTGTATATTTTACTAATCTGGCAAAGCATCTTTGGACTAGATTGAAGTAGTTCGTACTCCAGTATGAAAGAAGGGATTCAGATCTCAACTAGAGGATCTGGGCAACTCTTGGGGAAATCTAACCCTTCTCCCCTACTTCCCTGGCAATTCCTTTGAACGTGACTTGTTTACTTTAACAAGAAACTGCCTTTGTATTAAGGATTGGAAGTGCAGTTGTGATGGCATCTTCCTATAATGATGTTTGGAAACAAAAAATATGCAATGTAAGCAAATACATTCCATCTTAAATTTGTATAATGCATACCAATCCCAGAACTTATTTCTTGTTGGGGACACTTGATACCTTTTTAAAACGGAGACATGCTGCTTCTAATAACCAATATGTAGTTATGAATTGTGATACAAAAGTTGTGTTCAGAGTGCAAGTGTTAAGACAAGTATGAGTGTCTTAACCAGTGGATTTCCTGTGTGTTTATTGGAAGGAAGGAAATGGGTGGTGGAACAATGGAATTCTGGAAGCTAACTTAAAAATGACATAATATAGCTGGACAATGGCAAGCTATATCCAGACCAACAGGAAGTTAAGTTACAGTAGTAAAGTCAGATATAAGCAACCCACTCCCACCCAGCTCTTGTTCCATGCAGGTTTCCTGGGGGAGAGAAACTAAGTTATGTTTGCTTCCTGAAACAAAGGAATAATACTAAAATTAGTTGTACCTATCAAAGAGTACTTTGACACAGGAAAATATTTATCACGCTTGGCAAATCCACACCATTATCAACTCCCGCCTGGAAACCAATGTCCCCACTGTGGAAGGACATGTGGATCCAGAATTGGCCTCCACAGTCACTTACGGACCCATTGTTAAAATCGTGTTTATAGAAGACAATCTTACTCGGCTACGAGTGATTGCCAAAGAAGAATTTATCAGTCTTACTCAGTTATAGCTGCTTTCTGATTATGCACATCAGTACTGTAACCAACCTCTTCTCATGTGTGTGGTGCAGTTTGGCAGTATTTTTTCTAATGCTCAATTTGAAATACAGTACTGTATACCTCTACATCTGCAATAAAATAAGCTCGCAGCATTGGATGAATAGTGTCAGAATGCTTAACGGTATTTTTCTTGCAAGCAACCAGACAGGATGTAGGCAGCAAGGAACCATGGTGTATCTTCCAGGCTTCTCAACAACAGGAAGTATCCATGGGAGATTGCTGAAGATAAAAAGCAATATTTTATTCCCCCCTTGAACTAGCAGTGTGAACAGGACACAGTAGGTGTACTTTGCTATTGAAGTTAATGTGGAAGTAAGATATTACTCATTGAGAAGACAGAAATGCATCCACCAAGAGAAGTTTGAAGTTATGCTCTTCAAATCTCTCTCGTTATTTGTGAACAATCTTATTGGTTAATCTTCTTGATTGACTGGTTGGAAATACAGTCATACCTCCGTTTAGACCACAATTGGTTCCGCTGAGCCGGTCGCTCCCCGAGTTCGTCACTCCCCGAGGCACGCTTCTGCGCGCTGCCCAGATCGCTTATGCGCATCCGAGCGCCGCAGAACCTGGATGTAAACACTTCCGGGTCCGCGGAGGTTGGAAACCAAAGCGGTCGCAAACAGATAAATGTGGCCAAATTCTTCAAATGATGGCTGTGTGGTTGCCTTGCTGTATGACATAGCTGCCAAGTTTTCCCTTTTCTCGCGAGGAAGCCTATTCAGCATAAGGGAATTTTCCTTTACAAAAGGGAGAACTTGGCAGCTATGCTGTATGAGTTTTTTGACTGTCATAATGGCACAAACAATAATTTCTTCGTTCTGTTTCAGAAAAAGTGCAGTGGGGGCTTCAGTAAATTTTTATTGATAATATTTTAGTTTTGCCTCTGTTTTCCAAGGTGCTTGAGGCAATGAACAACACTTAGGTCAATTTAGATTCACACTAAATAATAACATTAAAAACCAATAATCAGGAGAATCGTAATATGCAGTTAGCAACATAAAGTTCCATAAATGCCTGGATAGTAAAAATTACAGGCTCAGAAACTTCTAAATGCAGTAATAATAGCAGCAGAGAAAAGCAGGAGCAATAAAAAGTAGCAATAAAAACAGTGGGAGTAGATAAAATTAAACTACAATATTGTTAGAAAAGGGAAAGCGCTCCTTGTTAAAATTTGCAAGTGTACAACTCTGCAAAACAGTATTAGAGTGAAGAAAGGGGAAGCAAACCTAACACTCCACAGTTACCTTCAAAGTATTCAGAAGGGTTAATGCTTAGTGCTGAGCAGCTTTTTCTTTTGGAGTAGCTATGGCAAGTCTAGGAGTGAAACATGCTACAGCTTGCTTTTGCAACAGAGCACACATGAGCAAACACCAGGCCTTTCTCACAAGGCACCTCTCAGAGGAAAGGATCTGCAATACTATCAGTTCCAGCTCGAAAATATAAAATTACATGTGGGCTTTAGGCCCAGTTTTGGAAGGGTTGCCCTGTGGGATGATCTGTATGGTAATAGTAAGGACCAAGAGGAATATAACACTGTTGATTCCTTTGGACCTCTAGGCAGCTTTCAGCATTGGCATCCTTCTGGTTAGACTGTTCTGAGTCGGAATAATTGCATTGCGGTGGCTACACTCCTACTTGGATGGTTGAGGTCCTGGTGGCATTGAGGGGGTTATTGCTCTGCTCCTTGGCAAGTATGTTATGGGGTCCCACGGGGCTCTTATATTATCATCTCCCAAACTGTTTAATATCCACATGAAATTGCTTAGAGAAGTCATCCACAAATTTAACACTGGTGTCTTCAGTAGACACAGATGACACCCAGCTCTATCTCTCCTTTTCAACTTAGTCATCAGTGACTAGGTACAGTAATGCCCCAATCCAGATAAGATTATGGTTTTGTTAGGTGGTGGTTCACCTGCCTCCACCGTAAGGATCAGATTCACAGTACACCATAGGTCTGGTGTTATCACTGTCGATGCAAGTAGCCTCAGTGGCATGAAGTGCCCTTCATCAGCTTTGGTTGATATATCAACTGTAGCCCTCTAGACTACCTATGTTCTTTCTTATAACCTTCTGCTTGGAGTAATGTGATACACCAGTGTTAGAAACTGAGATATGAAAGCTAAGAGCTAAATGGTACCTTAAACCTAGGTTATGGGTGCAACAACGGAATGTCTAGGCATGATTTTTTAATACCAAGAATACAAAGCTGAAAATGAATGAACTGCAGCTAAAATATTACGTTCATTTTTCACACATGGTCTAGTCCTTCCCCTGCCCACCTGCATACTATTCTGAAGGGGGTCTCTTCTCCAGTCTTCAGAGACTATCTGGAAGTGGGGAGGCAGAGGAAGGTCCTCTTTTCTTCCACTCTGCAGTTTTAAACTGAAGTTTTAAGCACAGTACTGCACCCAGAGCTCAGAATCTGTTCACGCTAATTAAATTCTCTGTCGCAAATTGCACCTAGAACAATGGGAGTTTCGAACACTGTGTTATACACAAGGCTGCCTCTGAAAAAGATCTGGAAACAACATCAAACAGCTGGAAACAACCCAATCCTAAACAAGGCAGCAAGGGTATTGGGGACCTGGCAATCTGATCATATTACTGTGGTGGTTTCCCACCTGCACTGGCTGCTATCCTTCTCTGAGTTCCGCTGCTTCATGGGGTTTGTCAGATGGCTACTGGAGAGAGAATATCTAGTCTTGATAGGCACAAAATCACCTATCAAGACTAGGGAATGTATGACATATGACTTATGTGTGTTTGGCGAAACTGTGTGGCAATACACTGCGGGACAAAGGCATGCAATTCTTTCCATCCTTCTCAGCCCGGACACTTCAAGTACAGTACTTGGGATGCATAATGTTATTTTTAATGTGGCTATTGTAAAGTGATTCCCCCGCCCCCTGGTGACAGCAGGTGGGACCCTAGGTATGCCTCTTGCCCTCCTCAGAGAGACCTGCCTGTGTAAGTGCACAAGTCATCCTTTTGATGCCAGGGTTTATATTTTCCTTTACATTTTTATACAAAATTCATTAGATCTTTTATTGTGTTTTAATGTTAGTTTTACGGCTTGCTGCTGGTGGTTTATCACTTCTTTTACTGTGATTATTTGTCTTTGTCTTGTTGCTTGTTTTTAATTAATATTTGGGCAGAGGCTATTATTTAAAGAAGCTGATCTTCCTACAATCCTACACACATTAAAGTAAATCCTACTGAAGCCAGTGAGACTTGCTGATGAAATATGCATAAAATCCAACGGTAAGAGACCTAAGGAAAGACAGACGAAACGGAAATGACAGGGAATACAAGACACTTTCCTTCTTCATGAGAATAATGGCCAACTAAACTTACAATATACAGGCATAGCTCACTTTATTGCACGTTGCAGATATTGTTACCTTAGGACACGGGTGCAGCTGCAGGCAGCCTTACCATTTCCAGGGGCAGCAAGCCCCCTACCACCACTGTCCCTCTTCTGGCTATGAGAGTGGAGCCGGCTTAGGCTGGAGCTGGGTTTTTGCCCTCCCACCCATGCAGCCAAGGTGGCCTGGCTTAATAGACTACTACAGTATAGTGTAAACATATAACTTTTATATGTATTGGGAAACAAACAAAAAAAGGGTATGACTCATTTTATTGTGATACTTTCTTTATTATGGTAGTCTGCTACCAAACCGCCAATATCTCTGATGTACAGTATGCCTGTATTTAATCTCAGTTGGGTTGCCATTTCACTTTGCTGTCTTCCTGTAAGTCAGGCATCCCCAAACTGCGGCCCTCCAGATGTTTTTGGGCTACAACTCCCATGATCCCTAGCTAACAGGACCAGTGGTCGGGGAAGATGGGAATTGTAGTCCAAAGCAACTGGAGGGCCGAAGTTTGGGGATGCCTGCTGTAAGTCATGGGCCGCAAGCTAGTCCAAAGCAAAGGGCAGATAGTTTTGCATATTCTGTAAAAGTTAGTCTATAATATCTAATAGGAAAAGGAACTGGTCTTTTGAGTTGTATCAGAGTCATTTAAGACAGCATTTAAAGTCCACTACAACCAATTCTGAAAAATATGTCAGACAGTGTAGCAATCTAAATGTTTTTGGAAAGCGCAGCTGAGTTTTTTAATTCAGTGGACCTTTTTTCATTTGGTTTTGCTTTCTTCCTTGGGGCTAGGAAATAGGTGGCTGAACTTCTATAAAGGCTTTAAAATTTGGGAGCTATAACTCCAGAGGGTGGATGAAAATCATTGGCTTGCCTTAAATGTTGGTTACAGTAAGCGGCTCTTTTAACAAAACAATGGAAAAGGGCATGCACGTTTGGGTTAAGCATTATACATGTCATGATAGGCCATGTGTTGTTTTATGGCAAATCATGAATACATACGATTCTATAAACCAAACATTTTGGATGCTTCCTCAGTGAGATCGAAAGTAAATGGCTTTTGTTGTGTAACTTCTACCCCAGTTTCCAGAAAGTTAGGGTGCTTAGGACAGGATTATAAAATGGGCTTGAACTCATCCAGTGGCTTGATTTAAATCTGTGGCTTTAACCTGCTTAAGTAAAGATTAATTTAAATCAATTTCCCCATTGTCTAAAACATACTTCCCGAACAGCCATACCCACTACTTGGTTGCTATGGCAGTTAAAATACTTCTTCAATTAAATAAAGCCTTTTATACTACCTAGAAGCATAATCCGAAACCTTTGGTCATGCAGCATGCATTCTTTGTACAATCCACAATTGTATCTCTTTTAAAAACAAGGGAAGTGATTGTGAAGCTACTGGATTTTTGTCTGGCTGTGTTCACATGGCAGCATCACTCACCTGAAGACAAGAGCCACAGTCCAGTACAGAATTAAATGCATTACATCAGGGGTAGGCAACCTAAGGCCCAATCGCCTTCTAAATCCAGCCTGTGGATGGTCTGGGAATCAGCCTGTTTTTACATGAGTAAAAGGTGTCCTTTTATTTAAAATGCATCTCTGGGTTATTTCTGGGGCATAGGAATTTGTTCATTCCCCCTCCCCCAAAAATATACGGTAGTCTGGCCCACCACATGGTCTGAGGGACGGTGGACTGGACCACGGCTGAAAAAGGTTGCTGACCCCTGCATTAGATCGTGGCCTAGGTCTTCAGAATTTTCCAGAAGAATCTGGACCACTGTTCTTGCACATTAGATAGAAAGTGGATGTCTTTCTTTTTAGTTCATAGTTACAAATGTCAATCATTTCTTCAATAATAAATGTGTTCCATTGTATCATATTTATAAGGTGTCAGATTTTTTCCAGACAATATTCCCCCCCCCCACTGATTCTGTGTGAGTGTGCATCATAATTGGGCTTTAAGAACTGTAGAATTTAACATGCTTTATTACATTACAGATTTTATTTCAAATCAAGCTATCTTCAGAAGTGAAACAACATTATTAAAAATTACAAATCCATCTTAAAACAAAAATGCAGTGAAATAAATGGGTTTGGCACCCTATGACAAGCCTTTTAGAAGCTTTTTATTATAAAATGTCATAAGATTTGGCAGCAGCTTATGACAGCAGATGCTGCATTGGAACTAAGAAAAGTAATTCAGGAAAGTCGTTAAAAACTGACCAACTTTGAAATATTAGTATTTGTTATGTAGAAGCTTTATAATCTGAGCTGGTTCACATGGTGTATGCTAAGCTATGAAGTACAGGCAATACCTGATTCAGTCATGAAAGCCAGATAGCAACAACTGCTCAATCTGGCCTGCGGACGGTCCGGGAATCAGCGTTTTTTTACATAAGTAGAATGTGTGCTTTTATTTAAAATGTATCTCTGGGTTATTTGTGGGGCATAGGAATTTGTTCACCCCCCCCCAATATAGTCCGGCCCCCCACAAGGTCTGAGGGATGGTGGACCGGCCCGCAGCTGGAAAAGGTTGCTGACCCCTGTTATAGACCAGGCATCAGCAACCTCCGGGCCATGGAGGCCGTTTATCCGGCACATGAGCCGCTCGGTCACCAAGCCGCCCGCTTGGCAAGTCCCCGCGCCCCACCGCGCTAAATGGTGGCGCGGTGCAGAGACTCGCCAAGTGGTGCCGGAAATGGCATCTGCGCATGTGCAGATGCAAGAAACGGTGTCTGGGCATGCCCAGATGCTGGAAATCGCTTCTGCGCATGTCAGTTCAGAGACAGAAGAATAAAGAGTTGGAGCTTTTCCTGAAACATACCACTTCAGGTGGTACAGTTGCATATTCCAATGCTTCCCCTATCTCTACCATTCACTGAGGCCCAAATTAAACAAGATGCAGGACATAGGTTTAGCACTTACGTGTTCCCAATCACACCCAAGGCAGACACACAGCTTGTGTTCCAACACTATATGCAAATAGGCAAACACACATGCTGTGTGTGTGGAAACATGACAGGGTGTGTAGGGAATGTTCCAACTCTACAATACTAGGACAGAAATGTAACAATGTCATTCATGCATTTGCTATCCAACTTCCACTCAAAATTATGCAAGGACATTCTGCATTGCAGGGGGTGATTCCTGCATTGCAAGGGGTTGGCCTAGATGACCTTCGGGGTCCCTTCCAACTCTATGATTTATTATTATATCCATATTAGTATGTCAAAGAGAGAAACTGCTGTGCCTTAGAGAGGAAATTGTCTCATTGCAGCATAAACTTTCACTGTCAGCTGTCCAAAGGCATACCAGTATGTCTACAATTTAAATCCCTTGGAGCAGCTGTTCCTCCTTGGCAGAGACCTGGGCCTTGCTGCTGAAAATTCCCCTCTGGTAAACTGCAGTGTATTCTGTTAATCTGCAGCACATGTGGTTCCTTTGTATTTAAGTCCGTCTGGTGAAGTATAAGTGAATCCTGTGTCTATATAGCATAGGTCATTTTATGGCCAACTATCTTTGCAAGCGTGCCAAAAATCAAGACCCAAGTGCGAGAGTTGCTCTGGCACACACTATTAACACATAAAGCAGCTGCTACACATTTGTGGTATGTTTCTGCCTCTAGTGAACTGGGCTGGGAGAAAGGCAGCTAGGTAGGGTAGGAAAGGTACTTATATATATTATAAAGCTACAATAGTGTATTCATAATTTTTTAAAGTTAAAACTGAAAAAGTAATCCTGACCTGAGACGACCTCATAGCATCGAAAATGCCTTGTGGTTGGGTTCCCCCCAACTCAGTATCCTTTATATGAATTTCTTAACAGTTTCAGTACCGTATTTACAAGCTTTCTGGTGACTCATGTCTCTTAGAAGTAAATCCAACTTCAATGATCTAAGTGTAAAATATTTGTTTTAATGTATGTTTCCCATTCATACTTGGAAAGTGTTCTTAACCAACTTCTTGAAATTCTTGGGGACTGCCTGTAGATTTTTAAAGGTTTGGCATAATTAGAATCATAGAATCATAGAGTTGGAAGAGACCACAAGGGCCATCCAGTCCAACCCCCTGCCAAGCAGGAAACACCATCAAAGCATTCCTGACAGATGGCTGTCAAGCCTCTGCTTAAAGACCTCCAAAGAAGGAGACTCCACCACACTCCTTGGCAGCAAATTCCACTGCCGAACAGCTCTTACTGTCAGGAAGTTCTTCCTAATGTTTAGGTGGAATTTTCTTTCTTGTAGTTTGAATGAATTAAAGCTACTTTCTTTGTTTACTCAGAGAGGAAAACTAAACTACTGGTGAACAGCTGGATGCTTTAGGAAGCCTAAAGCTATACTAGGAAGCATAGTATTAGCTTGTCCACACTATGGACTTGAAATAGCCGATCTAGCATGGCAATATCGGTGTTAGAAACTCAGATACATAATCTAATCGCCAAATAGCACTTTAAACCTAGGTTGCAGTTGCCACAACAGAATGTTTAAGTGCTTTGGTTTTTTGTTTTTGTTTTTTTGCAATGGAATTTATTTAAAAAATTCAAGCTTCGAGGAAGATATTTCAGATCGTTCTCTAAGTGACATTTTGCTTTAACTAGTCACCAACCTGGCATTCAGAGATCTCCACATGGTGACTATTGGATCTGCACCAGTCACAAAATCCACCTGGCTAATTTCTAACACTGGGCAATATGTGTTATATACCGTATGTAATGAGGGCTGCTCATGCAGAAGAGCTGAGGCAGTGTTGATGGTCTAGCACATGATGTCACCATGGTATCACATGATTGACGGGTGGGTTGCCCCATCCATGTGTCAAAATCTAATGCTCTTTGCAGTAGTCTCTTCCCATCCCTTTTAAAGATTGCTACAGCAATCTTCAAAGGTGTGGGGGAGACTACCGCAAAGAATGCTTGCTTTAAGTCAGCACATGCTTTCCAGCAGTGTCTTGCCACCCCCTTTAAAGATTGCTCTGGTGCTCTTTAAAGTGGGGAGAGCTCTTTCAAAGAGTGCTGCAAAGCAAGTGCCTGCTTCTTCATCACAGTTTCTGTCAGAGCCTGTATCCAAAGCAGACATTGGTTCTAGCAGGGACTGCTCCACACAGCAATGAAAACTGCATGCTCCCCAAAATGTGTTGATCTTCTTCAAAGGTTGAAACAATTGGCATGGAGCAGACTTTCCAAGAACATCCTGTCCATTAGTTGATGTCACCGTGACATCAGCTGATGGGTGGGTGGTTTAGAGAAATGGCAGACACAGATTGGCCCATTGGCCAGAGTTCCCCACCCCTGATCTGTTCAGAGCAGGCTGATGACTCAGACTTTAAATCCAACTGAATGGGGTAAATACCAGTTCAGTATGCTCAACATTAGTGTGGTAGCACCCTGTTGATTATTATGAACTACTGTATGAAGCTTATTATTATTATTCTGAGATATGGTTCTTGTAGTGTTTAAATGTACTGTATAAAAATATACTATATAGATACTAATTATGTAACTGTTGGGAAGTATGGGATAGGTAGGATGTCTAGGAGTAAGTTCACTTTTCTTGGAATGTAGATGTGTTTCCCAAAATAAATTCAAACTTAGGAATAGCATCCCTTCTGTTTCTTTGTTTCAGATTTAGCATTGGAATCAAATCCATCTGACCATCCTAGAGCAAGCACAATTTTCTTGAGCAAATCCCAAACAGATGGTAAGCTATCTTTTGCTCTCTTAAAACGAAGGCGGGGAGGACATGATAGAGTGGATAGATTTTGATTGAGATATGCCTCTGTCTCCTTCCACTTCCGTCAAAATACTGACTCTACATCAACATTTTTAGCTGCTCTTCATAGCCATTTCCCAAGGCATTTAAAAATATGCTTTTAATTCGTTCTTTTGAAACCCTCACTACTCATTAGAATGAATAGGAATGATTGCATTTCTTATTTAGGAATTTGGCAGTAGGAGATGGTTGCCCTATGACCATTGCTTGAAAAAAAATCTACTTAGGTTTAACCTGGCAGAGTGTGTGCCTTGTAACTTGAAGCTCAGTAGCTTTAGATAACACAACTCGTTAACAGCATTTATTTTTGTAATCACATGTTCTTCGTGGTATAAAAATTCAGTGCAATTGGATTAGCTCAAACTTAGCAAGTAAATGTTTAAAGCAGTGCTCTCTAGTGATGAAATACCAAGAGTCTTGAATGCATTTTCCCCATAGGATGAACTGCTGCAGTAACTCCCTTGTCTTTGCAGAGCAGAAGGTTCTGTTGCTTTGAGTGGCACTAACTCTTTGTAAACCTTTCTTGTATTGGGAGTAAATGTTAGGTTTCCCAAAAAAAGCAGCATAAAGTTAAATTGACACACCCTGGAAGTGATAAACTGTGCTCAACTGAAAACTGAATTATTGTCGGATAAACCTTGGGTGGTATTCATTGGGTTTGAATATATACTCCTAGCAATTAAACAGATTGCATTCTAAAAGACAGAATGTATTTAGAAGTTGACGCATTCATTAATAAAAGTGTTCACTCCCTTTTCAGTGAGAGAGAAGAGGAAAAGTAACCACATCAACCATGTAAGTACATCTAGTAAATGAAGAAAGGTGTAAGCAAAAACCCAGCTAGTTTCATGCAGTGAGCTTAAGAGTTTCACTCCTTACTTCAAATGTTTAAACCATTCACTGCATTTTTAAGTTCCTGCATTGCAGGGGGTTGGACTAGATAACCTTTGGGAGAATTTCCAACTCTGCAATTCTATGATTCTTAAGTTTCCTTTTTCCATAGCACAGTAGAACACAATCCTAGCTGGTGTTGTTGACTGCACAATATCTTAGTTCAAGCACTCACATGATGTAATTGTTTCAAGTGCAAAAGCATATTTAATAAGTGAGCATGAAATTTGTCTCCCACATGGCTGATGCTGTGATGGAGAAGGAGCATTAATGTGTACTTCAGTGGGAGCTGCAGGAGAGGGTCACCTGTGACTAATGGGATTAGTGGTGATTAATCCATTCAGCATGTCACTTCCATATTTTTTTGCCTGCCAACACTTGATAGAACAAGCGCTCTGTGCTCCCGTTTCCCTTCTGTTTCAGAAACACTTTGCAGCAAAAGTAGAATGGGAGTAAACTCTTAAGCTCCGGTTGGGCAGAAGGTAGTTCATGTTTAATTTCCATTCAACAGCCTGTTAACTGACAGTTGCTGGAATTCCTGCAGAGTACAGGACTGGGTGGGCCTCAGTCTGAACATTGCATCTTCAGGAACAGTGGAATTATCTGAATTACATAAAGACAGATTAGTTATATGTTAAATGTTAAGATCCTGACGATGTGCTTTGTTTGTTTAAACAAGCCGCAGGGATTCTAGTACATTAACAACAAAATATTATGCAAAACAAAGCTCACCCCTGCCTTAGGATATCTGCTACCAACTTTCACATGCATTCCTAGAATTGTTTGGTGGGATGAGGAGCCTTTTGATGTTCATAGCTTATAACTGTCTAATTATAATATTGATGGCACATGGTTGTGTAATGTAATGTGCTCATACTCACTCTCCTAGGGTTGCCATATTCCCAAAAGTGAAAATCCAGACAGAGTTGTTGAGCTTTAGTTGTTGTTTTTTCCCTGATTCCGCAAAAATTTGCCCTGACACCCCTAAAATGCCTGGATGTATCCAGGAAAATCCGGGTGTATGGCAGCCCTATGCTCCTTTCCCAAAAACTAAACACAATTAATCATTGGCTTTAAGTGGGGGAACATTTGTAGTCTAAGTAACCCAGAATACCTTCCTTGAGCTTCAGCAGAGTCGTTTAGCTTCTCTATGACACACTGCTGGCACATGTTGTTTTCCTCAACTTTAAACATGTCACTTCTTGTGTATTCTCCCCTGCTCTTTACAATAGTATCCACAAGGGAGTCCAGACCTGGATAAGGACTTGAAATGGGCAGGTGGTGGGTGGGTGTGAGAGATTCTCTTCTATGCCATTTAAGATTTTTTTTCTAATGTATCTTTGCTTTCTTTAATAGCATTTTAATGCATAATTCTTAAATATGTAGGATTGGGTGTGGGTGCTTACTGTGAACCCAAAAATTGTTGTATTGGAAACCATTTTTAAGAATATTGCTGCTTTCCCCTCCCTCCTTACAGGTTTCCCCAGGGCAGCTTACAAAAAAGTATAGTTCATGTTCAACGATATTTATTGATGACAGCACAGTAAGCCAGCCTAATCTTAGGAGCACAATAAAATGGTAAGTACCACTGAGTCTTTGGGGAGAAGGTATACTGATGAACCGTGGAGAGATCAGAGGAGTTAGTATTCTGTTGAACTAGTTCTAGTGAAAGTGATTGATTCTTGTCAGAGGGACTCCCTACAGGGACCCTCCCCCAGTCATCCTGACCAGCACTTCGCCCAGTTACCGTGCAAGCAGCGGGTCAGGAGGAGGGAATGAGGAATGGAGCGGGATGGAGAGGGGTCTCCAAGACGTATCAGACCCAGCTGGCCAGAAGAGGAAGGACAGCGCAGCGAGGTGTCAGAGCCTCAGCAGCGCTCCAGCCAAAGGACGGGAGAAGGAACGCAGCCCCTTCCGGCGCCCACGTTGGGTCATGCACCCAGACGTAGGGCAAGGGGATGGTGTTTTGGGGTCCCCAGAGTATTATGCTGGCACAAAAACAGACAAGCACCGTTGCCGGGTTCTGAATCAGACTAGGCAGTAATGTTTTCTGATGTGTCTGCACTGTAAATAGTATGCACAATAAAGCTCTTAAAGACAGAGCAGACTGGAGCATCTTTACTCGAGAGTAGCCGCAACAATCCCCTGACAATTCTGATTTTTATAAGTTGAGCAGGAAAGTTTTCTTTGCCCCCAAAGTGCACCAAGTAAAATGCAGCAGTTTTATGATACCTTTGCTCTGGTAACATCCTGTATAAAACACATAGTAAATTGTAGCCTCTTGGGTTGGCCTGCCATCTAGTGGCATCAAATTATTCCTTAACTACTTGATTCCAAAATTCTTTGGTTCAGGGAAAAGTTACCTAATAGTTAAACTTTTTTTGTATCTTCATCTCTCTTGTTTCTCTTCTGTAGAGTCCAGAGCTCCCATACTACAGTTTCTATTTTTGCCCTCTCAGAGAATTGGGTATAAAATTGGCTTGTAACTTTAAAATGCTTAGCTGATAAAATATTGGAGTGCTTGAGACATTACAGTAATTAGTAATTAGGAACACAAAGCCCTGATTTGCCATAGATTGGCTCATGTAAGTAACACAGTAACTTCAGATAAGTGTGTTTAGGCCATAGAGAGCTGATTAGGCCTGCAGGAGGAAGTTGGATTCGCAGCTGAAGCTGAGAAGTAGTGGAGATTTTAAGTACAACATCATGCATCATTTCAGATCGGGTCAGTTGACTCAGGGTTGCCAGAATAGCAGCCATGTGGGAAGAGTGTTGGAAGTATCCTTCCTTTTCCCCCTTGATTTTTTTTAGAATTAATTTACTATACTGTTGTTTGGCTCATTGACTTATTTTTATCCATGTAGTATAATGAAATTATACTACAGCTTAAAGGTAGAATGGGGGGCACACTATAAATGGAAAAGAGGTTTATTAAAGAGAACTGTATACCATTGAAACTCACCAGCATTGTAGGGTGAGCTACTTAAAATACAGGGCAAGCTGCTTAAGGGATGATTCCATGCAAATGGATTTAGCCCATTTATAGGTGTGGCCTCTTAGAAGTGGAGCCGCCGCCACCCCGATACAGTTTCCTCCACCTCTGTAATAGACACTGTGCACCATGAACATAAATATCCTCAGGGCTTTCAAAACTGGAGAGAGTGAAGAGTGCACAGTGGGTGTAGGAGGTCAGAGCTTCCCTCTCTGATTCTTCAGCAGGGCTGTGTGGGGTGGCAAGCCTAAGGAGCCATGGGTGATGGTACCGTAGCTGTCAGAGCATCAGCCTCTTTTCCTCTTTTGTCTAATGAACCTTCCCCTATCTCCCACCAGCTGAATGCAGCAAGGACAATATCTAAATCTCTGCACTGGCAGCATCAAGATGTGCTCAAAGGTCTGCCTAGAGAGAGCAGCATCCAGTAGCTTTGAAAAAGGAGGAGGCACAGTCACTAACCCACCTATCTTGTCTTACAGCAAAAAAAAAAAAAAAGATAAATGGGCCAGAAGATTTTAGCCTATATCATCAGTGTGATGATACCCTGTATCCCTCCTAATATTCAGTGTTATTCAATAGTCCCCCCTCTAGTGATATTTGCGTACCACTTGGGGTCTCTTGGCCAAGTCATCTACACAAGCTAATTTCGTTGGTCATTTTCTTACTAAATGCTCCATTATACGATCCAGTTCCTGGCATTATAAAGATTTTTTAGTCTTAGTTCAGGCAACCTTGTATTAGAGCATGTTGAATTTCAACACGTATATCTTTCAGGTTCTTTAAATGAGTTCAGTTGAAAATGGGAAAGAGGAAGAAGCAAAAGTTTCTAATGTGTTTTTTGTCATAAAATCTGTTTTTTATCTCTAACAGCAATCTTGTATCAAAATTAAACTTGCAGAACCACTAACAGTGAAATGACTTTTCTCTCTCCTCACAGTGTTACATTAGCAATATACTATCACATAAAGAACAGGTGAGCACCACTTAAAACTCTTGTTTTGCAAGTCATTGCAGTGATCATGACTACAGCTTAGCCATTGGTTACTGAAGTAGCTGTAGCTTGTGTGTTTTATTAATTGGGGCTCTCATGTTGGAGAGGCAATGCTGTTAAGAATCAAAAATTTGTTGTGTCAATATGAAATAGCAAGACTTTAAAATGGGCAGGTATTGGCTACATTTTTCATACCTAAGAAATTGCTGATGGGCTGTAAAGAGCCCTGGGGAATTGAGAGAGAGAAACAAGTACACACACAAACTTGCCGAATCAAGTTCTTGGATGCAAAAATCACAGTGCAACAGGATGCGAGTTTTGCATTCAGTAACTTAATTTTTATGCCACCTTCTGTGCATAATAACTTCATAGTTAGGACTTCAGCCACTTTCTATGGCTGATGATGAGCTACTTCACTGCCGGAGATTAATGTTAAATATAGCTCTCTGGGGATGAAGGGAGTCTCTTGAAAGACAGGAGCCACAGTAACAGTCCTAACACAAGCTTTGTATGGGCTTCTTTGAGTTTTTGCATCCCTTGCAATATATGCATATTGTAATTTATGGGTATGGGCTCAAAATTTGTTCGCAGGAGGGTTGTCTCTTTGCTCCATATGGTTTCTTAAGCATCCCAGGTCATAACCAGAGTAGTCTAATGGAAGTCTGCTTATGCAAGGTGTCCATTGCCCCCCAACCCTTTGTACCACATCCCACCCCATTCAGGAGAGTCCTCCATTTTTCCTGGGGGCACAGGAGGCTATAGTGAGGAAGAGATAGGAAAGCTGTGTTCTACTCATACTACTCAAGATCCAGCCACTGGATCCACACACAAACACACACCCTTCTGACCATATGCTTACTATTACTCATTTCCCCAGACATCTTAATGCAAGTGCTTGCTAAAAACTTCAAATTTGGCTCATGCTGAGTATCTTGGCATTGAAAACAAGTCTACAAAGGTTATTGATTGAGGGGTGTTTGTTTGTTTGTTTGGTGTAGATGTTTTGCTTGTTTTGTTTGATGACATTGCCCGTTTTATTCCGTGAAAGGGGGTATATTGTGGTTCCCAGGACTATTTCTTAGATTTTCAACAACTGCAAAGCATACTGTAATGCTGCTGCTAAAAGTTTATTACACTCATACCGTGGTTGCCGAATGCCTTGGAACTCATACGTATTGGCTCCCAGACA
Source organism: Zootoca vivipara (assembly GCF_965207765.1). Taxonomy (NCBI): domain Eukaryota; kingdom Metazoa; phylum Chordata; class Lepidosauria; order Squamata; family Lacertidae; genus Zootoca; species Zootoca vivipara. The sequence continues at coordinate 7,265,221 of NC_142582.1, read as the reverse complement.
AACAAAAGCCGCATCTTGGTTTTCGAACAGTTCTGGAAGTCGAACGGACTCCCGGAATGCATTCTGTTCGAGAACCAAGGTACAACTGTATATAGTTTTATAGCATTTTTGAGTTAGCATTTAGAAGTGCACAACATGGAGGAGAGAGAGCGGGCAAATGTGATAAAGAACAGAATATTGCCATATTACCAATTACATGGGTAGTCCTCCTCATCCTATGATGTATTAAAATGCTTCTTAAAGGAATGCAAATGCTTATCTTTCAAAAAGCTTTACTAACACCAGTAACATACATTCTCCTGTGTTGCAGGGATTCTGATAGATCACTGGATATTTTTGATGAGAAATCACATCCACTCACGGTACATTTGATTACCTTAGTTTGACTTGATTGTTTGAGTGCATCCCATATGAACAGAAATAAACCCTGATACCTAGGAAACAGGTGTCTATTCCAGCTTGCTTATAAGGAAAGCCAGATTTTCAGGAAAATAAGAGAGATTTCTTGTCTCTTAGCTTCTGTGCAAAGAAACATTTCAGTCTATACAAAACTAGATTGCTATTTGGCTTTTTATACTTTAAAAAGTGCTGCTGCAGAGTGTAATCCCTGGCCAATTGGTCCCGTTCTACATTCTGGCTGTGTTTCTATGGTGAAAGACAGCTGATACAGGTTTGGTTTTGTTGGAAGAGCAGTGCTGGACTTCTATAGCTTTGAACTGGAATCCAAAGAGGGGTATTTATGGAAAATATTTACCCATGCTCATGAGTCAGTTTCTCCCTTCTGGTTGTAGCTTCTTGAGTCCCCATAGAATATAGTTCTAGATTGTGTCCCCTACACAATTAGGGGGCTCCAGTAGGAAGAGGCTCTTAAGGAACTCCTGTGAGCACTCAGCCATTTGGATTCCAGCCTTTGTATATAACCCACTGACCTATTCATGCAGGATATTTTCACAGTACTAACAGCATGATCCTGTGCATGTTTACTCAGAAATAAGTCCCACTGTGTTCAGTTTAACTTTTAAATTACTTCTGAACTGTGTCCTGTTTCAGCGTGAAGAGGTTCCAGATGACTACTTTAAACACGACCCTGATCACAAGCACATCTATCGCTTTGTACGTACCCTGTTTAGTGCAGCGCAGCTGACGGCCGAATGTGCAATAGTGACACTGGTAAGCCTTGCTCAGTTACCACCACCTTGCATTTTAATAGGACTGTAGAGTTGGAAGGGACCCAAAGGGTCATCGAACCCAACCCCCTGCAATGCAGGAATCAGAGATGGAATTAAGTATGTCCCACGTAATGACTACTTGTCATTTTTACCTTGTAGCAGTCAGAACCTGATACAAGAAATGCACTAGGTCGATTGCAGCAGTGTCAGTAAGCTTGCACCTAAGCTGCTTGTTTAATAACTGTTAGACAAATCCATTGCAGAGGTGGGGGACCTGTTGCCTTCCAGGTGTTGTTGGACTTTGACTCCCTTCATCCCTGTCCATGGGGCATGCCAATGGGAATTGGAGTCTAATCACATGTGAGGCTACTTGATTCCCCCATCCCTTCAGTTCTCTTGTGCTGCAGAAATAGAGGGTAAATGCATTGGGCTACATCTTCTGAATTTGGAATAGTTGTGCAGGTAAGTAGCTGTCCTGTAGCCAGTAAGTCTGTCATGTCTTGGAATTGAGGCCCTATTTCAGTGTAAGATTTGCCTCCTCTGCTGTGTTTTTGGAATGGTTCCTGTGAAGGCTTGCAGGTGAAAAATTCCACACGACCTTCAGAAATCTTTCAATAAACTAGAACTGGAATGGAATATTCTGCTTCCAGTGCTTTTCTCTATTGAAACAATTCCTGACAGCACTATGTGTGTGTAAGACTCTAGGAATACTTCTGAAAGCATCCTGTCATGTAAGAAAGCAACCCTTAAAAATACGGTCTCTTAAACATTAAAAAGTACTTCTGCCACTAGTTGGCACTGTTTCACCATGGAAAGGAGCAAATGTTTTCAGTCAGTTGGGAGTTACCTCCCCCCCCCTTCTGTTCATGATCTTGAAGCTGAAAATATGGCAGTGTTGTGTGGCTGCTTGATTCTAATGTATTTTATGGAGTTCATTTTAAATTGGTGAATAAAACGTATATGTAGATGTGTATCTTGAATGTACAGTGAGTGCAAACTCTCAAACACATGTGAATAGGGAGCATATCGGTAATGAAGTTTGCAGTGATGTTGAGTAGTTTTGATTAGCCTTGGTTAAGAAAAATACGAATTCTTAAAATGCGCAATACTTTTTTATTCATCTTCACTTTACAATGCGAGTGCATTATGTTTGGTCTGCTTGAAAACAAAAATATTTCTGGTGATGTAGATTGAAGAAGTTGCAGGAAATCAGACTAAAACTAGTCCTTCAGGTGTTTGACTAGTACATCATAGATTTTACTTGACTGAAACATTTACTGTACATGCCTTATTCGCCCTATTCTGGTGTCCTTTGCTCCCGTGTTGAACAACATGGAAGCAAGGATCAAGATCATGCCAAGTAGCCCTGCCCTGGGTTTTGTGTGTTTCTGCTTTGACGGCTTTGTGCTCAGTGCAAACGTCAGTAGCAAGGGGAACCTCACACATATAACTCTGAACTGTTATAGATTCTGGGGAAGCCTTCTCACGTACAAGCATAGTTGTGAAACCTCTTTGCTACAGATGTTAATGCTGTGTGGATGGACATCAGAGGAGACATGCACAATGTTGAGGGCAAAGGGCTAATCTAAGCAGTCCCACTTCTCATTTCCATGTTGCTCAATATGGGAGCAAAGAACACCCAAAGAGGACGTCCTCTTGGGTCATTACAATCTTAAGAACGGTTTTCTTCATCTGCAGGTTTACTTGGAAAGGCTCTTAACCTATGCAGAGATTGACATTTGCCCAAGTAACTGGAAGAGAATAGTTCTAGGTGCTATTCTGCTAGCTTCTAAGGTGTGGGATGATCAGGCCGTGTGGAATGTGGATTACTGCCAAATACTGAAGGATATTACAGTTGAAGACATGTAAGTTGCAAGCTTTAGTTAAATTTGCTCATCTGTGTCTTAAACCAGATAGTTTGAAAATACACCTTTACTCCATGATATATTTAGTACGTAATATGCCTTCAACTAATTCAAATCAGATTTTGAATGGTGTGCATGTGACTTCTTGTGGTTTTCTTTGTGTAACAGTAGTTCGTGAGCACAATTTTTATCAGACCCTATGAGTTGCAATTAGCAGTTTGACCCGGGCCTAGTAATATGGTGCTTGTTCTTTAACCCTTTTTGCAGGGGGGGGGGAGAGGGAGGGAGACACAAATCCAAACTTGTTTGGTTTTCACTTTAATAGAGCTCTGGTCTTGGGGGGGGGGATGTGAGGACTTCTGCTTGCTATTCACTAACTTAAGCTGAACAGTGTGGAATTTCAGTGGTCTTGTTTATCAGAATGAGCTACTGGTACATAGTGCTGGGGAGGATTCGGTGTTCATGGTGCATGTTGGCACCAATGACATCAGCAAATGACATCCTGAAAGTTGCTAGGTTGGATGCTGATAGTCTGGGCCTTCTTTGGCATCCAAGGGTCCAACCATCTCCCTAAACCATTTCCTGCTACTGATACATTAAAAGAATTTCTCGTTGTTGGTCTTAATGTTTTCAGCCATGTGTTCCTCAAATTATTTTTTAAAATTCCTTACTATCTGCTTGCATTTGGGGGAGGGGGGTTCGTGTTCCATTTTGTTTCCTTCATTTGGACAAGGCCTCAGTTTTTTGAAGGAAGCCGCCTTGCTTCCAACAGCTCCCTTTACCCTTGCTTGTTAAACAGAACTGGCCATGACGGACCAGGAATGAGATCTTCACAATAGATAGCTCAATGAAGATGTTGCAGCAGCCATGAAAAAGGCAAATTCCCTGCTAGGATTCATTAGGAAAGGAATTGAAAATAAAGCTGCAGATATCATAATGCCACTATAGAAATCTATGGCGCGGCTGCATTTAGAATACTTTGTACAGTTCTTGTCACCTCATCTCTAAAAGGATATTGTGTAGTTGGAAAAGGTTGAAATGAGGGCCTCCAAAATGGTCAAGGGGATGGAGCGACTCCCCTGAGAAGAAATGTTGCAGTGCATAAGATTTTTTTTTAGTTTAGAGAAAGGCCTGGTAATAGGTGGCATGGTAGAACTTAATAAAATTATGTGTGGCATGGAGAAAGTTCTCCTCCCCGTCATAATGCCAGAACTTGTGGACATCCAATGGCACTGATTGTTGAAGGTACAGAACAATTTTTTAAAAAGTCCTTCTTCATGCAGCACATAGTTGAACTGTGAAACTCACTTCCACAGTGAGGCAGTGATGGCCACCAACCTGGATGGCTTTAGAAGAGGATTAGACCAATTCCTGGAAGAGGGCTGATGATGTGCTCAAATCCTGCTTGCAGGTTTCCCACATGCATCTGTGAGAACAGAATGTTAGACTAGATGGGCTATTGCCTTAATCCTGAAGGCTCCTCTTAGGGTCTTAAATAGCCTCACGCTCAAGACTGTCACCCATCTCATCCTCCAGTGCAGCAGCTGAATTTTGCTTCCATTATAGATTAAGCACAGCTTGTTGTCTTGTCCAAACCTGAGCAAATTGTGGTCAACCTTAACTATGGCTTCTTAAAACAATCCAGGTTCAAACTTTGGTTGATCTAAAATGGAAGTAGAAATTTCTGCATCCTTTGTGACTACAGCACCATATTCACTTAGCTATGGTTTAGCGTTATTGGAGAAGATCAGTTTACATCCCAATCCCAAAGAAGGGCAGTGCCAAAGACTGCTCCAACTACCGCACAATTGCACTAATTTCACATGCTAGCAAGGTTATGCTTAAAATTCTACAAGGCAGGCTTAGGCAGTATGTAGACCGAGAACTCCCAGAAGTGCAAGCTGGATTTCGAAGGGGCAGAGGAACCAGAGACCAAATTGCAAACATGCGCTGGATTATGGAGAAAGCTAGAGAGTTCCAGAAAAACATCTACTTCTGCTTCATTGACTATGCAAAAGCCTTTGACTGTGTCGACCACAGCAAACTATGGCAAGTTCTTAAAGAAATGGGAGTGCCTGATCACCTCATCTGTCTCCTGAGAAATCTCTTTGTGGGACAAGAAGCTACAGTTAGAACTGGATATGGAACAACTGATTGGTTCAAAATTGGGAAAGGAGTATGACAAAGCTGTATATTGTCTCCCTGCTTATTTAACTTATATGCAGAATTCATCATGCGAAAGGCTGGACTAGATGAATCCCAAGCCGGAATTAAGATTGCCGGAAGAAATATCAACAACCTCAGATATGCAGATGACACAACCTTGATGGCAGAAAGTGAGGCGGAATTAAAGAACCTTTTAATGAGGGTGAAAGAGGAGAGCGCAAAATATGGTCTGAAGCTCAAGATCAAAAAAACTAAGATCGTGGCCACTGGTCCCATCATATCCTGGCAAATAGAAGAGGAAGAAATGGAGGCAGTGAGAGATTTTACTTTCTTGGGCTCCATGATCACTGCAGATGGTGACAGTAGTCATGAAATTAAAGGACGCCTGCTTCTTGAGAGAAAAGCAATGACAAACCTAGACAGCATCTTAAAAAACAGAGACATCACCTTGCCGACAAAGGTCCGTATAGTTAAAGCTATGGTTTTCCCAGTAGTGATGTATGGAAGAGAGAGCTGGACCATAAAGAAGGCTGATCACCAAAGAATTGATGCTTTTGAACTATGGTGCTGGAGGAGACTCTTGAGAGTCCCGTGGACTGCAAGAAGATCAAACCTATCCATTCTTAAGGAAATCAGCCCTCAGTGTTCACTGGAAGGACAGATCGTGAAGCTGAGGCTACAATACTTTGGCCACCTCATAAGAAGAGAAGACCCCCCTGGAAAAGACCCTGATGTTGGGAAAGATGGAGGGCACTAGGAGAAGGGGACGACAGAGGACAAGATGGTTGGACAGTGTTCTTGAAGCCACCAACATGAGTTTGACCAAACTGCGGGAGGCAGTGGAAGACAGGAGTGCCTGGCGTGCTCTGGTCCATGGAGTCAAGAAGAGTCGGACACGACTAAACGACCAAACAACAACAACAAACATTGTGTTGTGTCTGAAATCAAACTTGTAAAAATAGAACGCAAAATATTCAGAGGTGACCCCCAAAGCGAAATGTATTTTTGCTTTTTAAAAAGCTATTTCCCCCCTTGTACTTGTAAATGTTAACTCTGAATCTTGAGAGAAGCATCTAGGAAGGAGTTGTCCAGCCGCAGCAAGTTGCCCTTTTTCTAGAGGGTGTATTGAGAAGCATGACTTTTAAGTTGTGATAAGATGCTTAATGAAAAAGAGAAGTGTTATAGGCAGATGAGGGAGTTAATTGGTTTTCTTAAAAGATCTGTCTCTTAGTTTGGAGAGGGGGGGAAAGATGTATAAAGCTGGCTAACAGAATAATGCATCAGAATTTTCCTTGCACTGCACTTCTGATTCTGTAACAAGAAATCTGAAATGAGGATAGGGAAAATGTTGTTTGTTAAAACCCTTTGCCATATAAATAGCTGCTTTAATGGAGTGTCTTAATAAGAGTGGGAAAAACCTCTAGCCATGCAGCTGCTAATCCTGTAGATTACAGTGTGCATAAAAGAGGGGACATGCTGTTCATTCTTGGGCTACATGTGATAGTAAATAAAGCAACACAAACACATGGGGCCTTTTTGCCTTTCCTAGCTTCTAAACCCTTATTAATAGACCTGTTAATCCGGCAAAGTATTGTAATTTTTACACAATTAAAATGTATTAGCGAGCTCTGTACAAAAGGGGCAAATGAAGCCCCGATCAGCTGATCGTCCAAACATTATCTGATTTACATTTCTATAAGCTTTATGACCATATGAGCAGGAAATTAATTCTGGCAGGGGGCTTAATGGTCCTCCTGTCCATCCTGCTTGAAGCAGAGCACACAAAGCTCCTATTCTCATTGAGACTTGCCATCTAGATGATACATTCATCTTTGTTTTCTGTCTCTTCTACTAAAATGCCAAATATAAAAAAGAACGATACTCCTCCTCATCTCCCCCCACCCTGCAAATCTTTGTGAGTGAGGAAGAGTTAACAAGAAATTGAAAATTTGACCTGCAATTGTGAGTTTTGCTGCTCCCGTTTTTTATGGGGGAAACTCTGTTGTCTGTGTCGATAGGCAGCTTTTGATTTGCTCAGAGTTAATGGAGGTGGGGTGGTTTTTTGTTTTAACCAGATTTGCTTGAAACTGGTTTAAATATGGTGATAAATATGGACTGTCTGGGCTGGCGGCAGTGACATAAGGCAGCAACTGTTGTCACTGGGATGTGCCTATGGGCCTGAAGTTTCGCCTCTCCTCTCCTTTCTAAACCTGTGCTCTCACTGCTGTGCCTTGCGCTTTCCATCAACTCTTGGACCTCTGTGGGGAGTACTAGCATATTTCATTGTACTCTGCATGCTCAGAAGTAGTGGAAAGCCCAGTGCTTCGTCCTGGTTTCTTATGCGGCAGCAAACACTTTGGGCACAGCTTTTTAAAACATTTTGTAGGTGACAATCAGCCCTTGTTAATGTTGACATTTCATCTGTTTGGGTTTGAAGACATTTCTTCCCATCCTTATGACTATGCTAATTTGGGCTAGGGGATTATTTTATATCTCATTAGGAGATGAGCAAATGAGCTTAGTGTGCTAATAGGGTCTTAACACTCTACTGTATTTTAAATGCATAATAGTGGAAAACGCACACAATTCCACTGCTTTTGAATTGGCAAAAAAAATGTGCAGATTCAAATAAATGCAACGTACCGCACATTGTAAATCTGTATTCGACCAAATGTGGAACCATGCCTTTTGACGTTTGGACCAATGGAGATGTTGCTACGTATCAACTCATAGTAAGATTCTGTTTGGGATATGAACCAAGTGTTACTTTTGAGACCCGTTGCCGGTTCTGGGTCTTTGCAAGTTCTCTTCTAACCATTCTGAAGAGGTGCTGCCCCGCGCCTGAATCCATAGGATAGATTTCAGTAAAATAGCATGGAAGGCAGCCTTTAAAGAATTCCTCCTCCCGTCTTGTGCTAATATATATCCTCCCGGGAGTCTCGGGGCAAAGAACTCCTTCGCCTACCTAATGCTGCTTGCTTGCTTGCTTATTTATTTATTGCTGGAGATGAATCCATGTTGCCTCAAGAGGCTTTTTACTCCTAGATAATAGCAGCAGCAGCTCTTCAGAGATCCATTTGTTGCCGTGGTGATATGCCTACTTCTTTTGTTGGTCGCCTCTATTTCAACAAACCCCCTTCCTGTTATCAACCTGGTGAAAATGTCTGCAAGTTCTTCAGAGCTAATCAACAGCACACATCATTCTTTTCATCTGATAACTATAGCGCAGGGTCTTGTAAGAATGAGAATGGAGTATGAATTGTGTACAGCTGTGCTAATGGAACTCTAAAGGACAGCGCTTCTAAGTCAGCAAAGTGAGTGCGTGACAGAACATAACCTTTTCTCCCGAGCTGGAGGTTCCAGAATTCAAATTGCATCTAACTTGAGCACATTTTCTACAAGACATAAAAAAATTAAAAATGCTTCGGGCGCAATCAACATTCATTTTCGGGGAGGGAGGGTGTTGCTTGCGACACTGAATAATATTAAGATGCTTATTTTGTCTGTTTCTGCCAACCCCTTTCCTTTTACCCTAGGAATGAAATGGAAAGACACTTCTTGGAGCTGCTGCAGTTCAATATCAATGTTCCTGCCAGTGTTTACGCCAAATACTACTTTGACCTTCGCTCCTTAGCAGATGACAACAACCTGAACTTTCTGCTGGAGCCCCTTAGTAAAGAGCGAGCACAGAAACTGGAGGTAATGGGCCGAGACTCGGTGTGCTGGGTACTTGGTTTCTGTAACAACAGCTTCTGTCCCTTCTTAATCACATTAGTGTGGCTTGCTAAGCTTTTTTGGTTTTGTTTCATTAGAGGGTTTAACCTCTTAGTTGCAGGAATCCTCCTTTTAAAGGTAATCCTTTCTTGTCAAGAAACCAGACAGTGTTGATTAAGACAATTATGTCTCTGTGTGCTGGCAGACACATTCTGTTCATAATTGTATATTTACTACATGCAGTCTTTAAGGTGTCACTAATCATACCTGAAGAAAGCATGGCACAGCCTCTTCTTGATCACTTCACTTTGTTAACTGAGGGAAGAAAAGGACATGTGAATTGTGTTAACTCACACCCACCTGCAGGTTCCATATGTCACAGTCCATATGATGAACTTGTGTGCGTGTGTGCGTGCGCAGTCCAGTCCAGTCCAGTCTCAGTGAACTTTATCTGTTTCTGAAAGGTGACTTGGCGTTGGGCCTCCAAGAAGAAAGGGTCAACCTGTTGGAAGAATTTATGTGTTCCCTTATACTTGTTCCTGATGCTATATATTTCTTTCTTTCTCTCTCTCTCTCTCTCTCTCTCTCTCTGCTGTTTCACTTATTGTGAGAATATAATTCCATCCTAGAAAGACTTGCATGAATTGTAAGGACTGAAGTGCGTAGTGCAAGTGTTTTTTCTCAGCTGCAATTATGCAAATTGAATGTGGTGCGGTGGTTATGCTAAGGCTCGGGACACCTTGTTTATGTGGGGCATATCTGACCCCTCCTACCCAGAGGGCTCTCTGTGCAAACAGTGTGCAGAATAATCTCGAGTTGAAGGGAAAGAGGAGATCCCTTCACATATCCAGGACAATGTGAGCCAGTTTGGAAGTCAAGTAGAAGTTCTGATGGAGTGGTGTGGCTTCTCATATCAAGATATACGTTATCAAAACAAGAACATGAAAGGTGTTGAACATAGTCCCTGCCAACATAGCTGAATGCCCGTTGCTTCTCCTGAAGTTGTGAAAAAGCAGTTGTCCCTTCAGATATGTAATGAACTTGACACGACAGAGTGAACTACTGTGCTGCTTTGGGTGCTAAAAATCACCTATACAGATTAAGCAAATGTTGCAAATGGAGTCAGGGTATTGGTTCAAATAATATATTAAGCAAATGAAGCTTTACTTGGAAGTACATTGAATGTGCAGCCTTCTAAAGGGACAGTGACGTTATTTGCTGAGAAGGAGTGTCTGAAATCTTCACCAAATGCAATTAAAGTGTCCATTTTCAGGCAGGTGTGGGATGCCTTTAGATATTTATGGACGCTGCTGTTTAAGAATGTTTCTGTTTGAGAATTTAAAAACCTAGTTAGTAAATTGGCCTGGGGCCTGCAGAAGAAGCATTCAGCTCAATATGAACCTAGGTTTGTGGTTGGTTTTTTTCTGTCTGCTACTTCTGAATCAGTAAAGTGAGAGGCAATACAATTAAACAGATGCTGAGATGAGGTGCCTGAGCTTCTTGGTTCTCATCCTACTGTGCTCATATTTCTGGCTTGAACTTGTTTTCTAGGCTATCTCCAGGCTGTGTGAGGACAAATACAAAGATTTGTCAAAAGCTGCTATGAGACGATCATTCAGTGCTGATAACTTAGTTGGGATCCGCCGTAGTAACGCCATCCTCTCTTGAGCAAGATGGAAAGCTGCGATCTTGTGGCGCCAGCATTCCTATCGGCCGGGGATACCACCTCCACTCCAAGCTCACAAGTCAACAGTGATGGCGTCTTCCAGCCAGCGGACGGGGTGAGCACAGCAAGCCATGGAAGCCCAGAGCCAGAGGAGCATGATTCCAAGTGGAGGGGAGGGGGAGATGGAACCTCTTTCAAATGGGCACACTCCATTAAAAATCAAGAGGTTCAAAAACTTTTGAGTCTTTCCCCCCTTTTCTCCTCACTGTCCCTCACCCCCCCCAAAAAAAAACACCACAGATGTTTGCTTACTGTGTAGGCCTATAGCTGTGAACTATGTGAGTTTTTAATAATGACTAGTTTTACATTTTAGAATTTGAACATTAACATGACAGTAGTCGCAACGTTCCTCCCCCCATAGTCACCCAGGGCCAGACTGCAGTTGCCTTTCAGTGCAGTGTTAAATGTTAACACAGTATAAAACCAGTCTGGGACTAATGCTGCGGCACTGACCGGTGAAGGGTTCTTCCCTCCCTCCCTCCCTTCACCACACCTTTACTAGCAAGACTCTTGATTCCTACACTGGAGTTCAGTCAAAAGACCAAGGAGCTGCTGAGCAGCAAGCTGTGCTAACTGTTTAAACACAAAACCCAACACTTGAGGTGGTCAAGGGACTGGAAACCTTTGGGGATAGGAGCAGAGAAATGGTATTCTGTGTTCACTGATTTGAAAGCCAGTTGGTCAGGGTCCATTTCTTGTCAACTATGGTGCTTCTCACGTTCTTATACTTCTAGTTGAGCCCTGGGAGAGACTCAGTCTGCATAATACACTTTCTTTTGCCTGAAGCGCTGAATAGAGCTGCATTGAAAGCTTAGCCTGAACAAATGTACTGACTTAGCAATGAACAGACAATAAGGCTGCTCTGCTAAACTCTTCCACTACAAACAATGGATATGAAGCAAGGTTTGCTTTTGTCCCGTGCTGCCAAAAAGCTTTAAATTCACAATGGAGAACTATTTTGAAGGTGCTGGGCGTGTTGATGAGGGAGGTATGTTATCTTCAGTTCATATCATTACTCTTTTGAAAACACTTTCCCCCCTTTTAAAACCTAGTATATAATGTTCCTTGCTCTGGAAGTGAACTTCTAAACATTGGCTTTTTGTGTAAATTAAGTTTGCTTGTCCAGAATGGGAATTAGGGTGAATCAAGTTTTCTGCTCCTAAAAATAGGAAGCAACTCGGATTAGAAACCTTCACCACTCCAAGTCAAATGATCTAAACAATTTATACGTTGAAAGCAGTCCCTCTTGCAATCCGGTTCCTTTTGCTATTACTTAATATCAACCCCAACTTGCTTCTTGAATTTTCAGTGGCACTTGGACTGTTAGGCCCCATCTGCACTTTGCATTTAAAGCAGTATCATCATAACAATTTCCCCAAAGAATTCTGGGAAGTGTGGTTTATTAAGGGTGCTGAGATTCATTAGTAAACCTCTTTTCTCCCTACAGACTACAATTCCCAGAGTGGTTTAGCAGGCAGTCCCTCTTTCCAGGGACCTCTGGTAATTGTAGCTCCATGAAGGGAATAAGCGTCTTCAGCACCTTAAGAAACTACAGTTCTCAGCGTTCTTCCGGGGGATGCCATGACTGTTTAAAGTGGTAGGAAACTGCTTTAAATGCAAAGTGCAGATGGAGCCAAAGTCTCATGCTGTATTTTAACCTACCAGCTCTAGGCAGGCATTCTACAGAGTCTGATTTCAGGTATTAATCACAATTCAATTTTGAAACAAATGCTACATCTTCAGGTGGCTTTCCTTTCTCATGTTTGTATTAAAAGAGAAGCTAATAATAAACTCTATTTTAATTAAGATCAGGTGGAGTTAGTGTGCTTTGTATGTCTCGGTCCCAAGTTTCTTGGATAAAAATGTTCCTTGGGAGGAAATGTAGAAGAGCCTTGAACCAAGGTGCACTGAAACAGTCTTTAGTGCTGCCTGCTAGATTGCATCCAATGTTGCTACAAAAGTTTTCTGCCTTATTTTTCAGTCCAAAAGACTCAATCTAGAGCAGTTTATGCTAATCAGACAATGAAATCAGTAGTACCAAACCAGTGACACACAACAGCCTCTGCATAAAGCAATAAAAACAGCTGGATATAAACATTCACAAGATCTAGAAGCCTGGATCAGGATGTGGAATCTGGCTCTTCAAAATGATGATGGGCTTCAGCTCCAGCCAGCATTCCCAGTTAGCAGCAAGAATGGGAATTATAATCCAGCTACATCTGGAGGGCCATAAATTCCCCATTCATGGTCCGGACAAATAAAGCTGTATCTTTTGGCATCAAAAACACTTCTCAACCTCAGAGGTGTCCTGCAGAGATCATGCCAACATGGGGGCAGCACCACTGAAATGATGCAATAGCCAGCTACCCCCTCCTCTCCTCTAAAGGTAAGGGGGACTTGGAAAAAGGCCTCTGAGCATTATGACTGTTTAATGTTGTCTCCCACCTTGATACTAGGCACGAGGAAGGAAAGGAAAAAATCATTTTGTCAAAAGCATATTCTCAGTAGAGAGTCTACTAGTTTTGCCACTGTGTATGTACTTACTTGGGGGTAACTTCCCAAATTCATTCCTGGAATGTGAAGCAAGCTGGAAATGCCATTCCAAGATGTCTAGTGTTGTCCAGCTAGCCTTTAAGTAAAAAACTACAAAGTAAATTATTAAACTAATTTCTGTCCACCAGAACACATTCAAGCTTTCCACGAACTCTTCAAGCTGATCATAGTGCAGCTTCAAGTAATATAACTGCAAAACGTTCTTTCCATTGGGAGCACACCAGGTATTCATGTCCAGTAGGCATCCAGCAAGGCGCCAGACTTGAGTTGCACTTTATTCAAAAAGTGCTTGTTCAACAGGTGGGTGTGAGTAAGGGACAAGCTCCGTGAGAAAGTAGGGCTTGAAGGAAAAGGGTAGAATCCATTAGCATCTATCATAACATTTTGCAACAGCACCCTGCACACAGCTGCAAGGGGGAGTGTGTGCATTTTCACTTGCCAAAATAGACGGTTGCCACTGTTTGGAGAGGAGGGTGAGATGTTGCAGAGTTTACAATATTTGGAAAGTAGAAACGGTACAGTAAATGGAACATCTCACACCCATCCAAATTCATCTATGTTCTCAAAAGGGCTGTAATGAAATTCCATTTGAGTTGCTGATTCAGTTACTATGTGATAACGTCCTTCTGATACAAGAAAGAGCTCTTGACAGCGAATGGCGAACCAGCAATGTACGTGCTAGTTTCAGCGCAAAGTGTTTCTCGTATGCTCACTTTGTCCACGTGAAGATATGTTTTTGAAGAGGAGCCCAACCTTGCCCATTCATTCATATGTGCTTGATAAAGGAAGTTCAGGGACTGGTCAGTGTTCAGCTCACTTGATTGCTGCTGCCATATCGCCTCTTGTGTATAACCGTTTGTTTTTGTCTCCAAGGCAATTGCATATTGAAACCTCTTCAAATAGGTTTGCCTGGTAAAGGACCTGCACTTGAGCAGCAGAATAAATGTTAAGGGCTGCTGCTTGTTGCTGAGTAAGCAGGTAGGTGTCAAGCAAGGGAAAGGAAAGAGGGGAGTGTTCCAGTAAAGGTGAACAAGTACCTGCTAAAAGGCTTTGTTCTTAAGTGATGAAACTGTTGCTCCTTGTACTGGTGTGGTTGCTTCTAGGGAGAGGGGTGTCCAGTGACCAAAAAGGATCTAATTGTGAGTGGTGCATTTTCCTGACATAGCAGGGCACCCGGGTGCTGTAGCCAAAGTATAGGAAAAATGGTAACTCTCTTCTTGATATTTGTAATGTGCTGGACTGAGCCTCCACCAGACACTTGAGTAACAACAGGAATCTGTTTTATGGTTAAAGGTAAAGGGACCCCTGACCATTAGGTCCAGTCGTGACCGACTCTGGGGTTGCGCGTTCATCTCGCATTATTGGCCGAGGGAGCCAGCGTACAGCTTCCAGGTCATGTGGCCAGCATGACAAAGCCGCTTCTGGCGAACCAGAGCAGCACACGGAAACGCTGTTTACCTTCCCGCTGTAGCGGTTCCTATTTATCTACTTGCATTTTGACATGCTTTCGAACTGCTAGGTTGGCAGGAGCTGGGACCAAGCAACGGGAGCTCACCCCGTCACAGAGATTCGAACCGCTGACCTTCTGATCAGCAAGCCCTAGGCTCTGTGGTTTAGCCCACAGTGCCACCTGGGTCCCTTTTATGGTTATTGGGTCTGTATCTCTATGACCTTAAGGCACTTGGGCATACATGTGTTTGAATTCCATTTCTCAATGGAAATAGGAGCCATTTAATGTGGGTATTGTGTTCTATATGGGACTGAGTCATGGTCATCTGGCAAGATGCAGGGCTTGAGCACAGATCTTAAACTTGGGGGCCCCAAGCTTCTAATTCTTGACCTTTTTCACTTGCCCTGCATCCTTCTGATTCATTGCTTCCTGTGTCTGAAATGGGGGTAGTGGGGGGGGGGGTGGAACAGCAGCGATTTTGGTGGGAAGATTGTTTTGCCACCAAGATAATGGAAGATGGTACCCTAGAACATAGATGTGTTTTAGATGTTAATCACTAATCCTTCTCTTCCCCCCCCCTCCAAAAAATCAAAAGCAGTGACTTCAGTTCGTATCAGGCGTTTCTGGGCATTTGCCGGACTTGAGAGTTTGGTGCCCTTGTTCCTAGAATCTTCATGTAATGTTAGTTTCTGAAAGCTCTGCTTGTTTTCTGGAGCGAACAAGCAGCAGAATTCAGTGTGGGCTTAAACTGGTGAATGGAGCAAGTCTCTGTATATATGTATATATGTATATATGTGATATAGGCATAATGAGCAAGCTGGATGGACCGCCATCTAAAAAACGAGATGCTCGCAGCATTCACGAGGTTGCTTCTGTTAGGGAGCCAGGTTCTTGGGATAGTACATAACTGCCTTTTTTACTTTTTCTCCCTTGTAAAGAAAAGCCCAGCTCCAGATTCTTCTCCGCTTCCTAACATAGATACGGGGATAGCGTCAAGCTTTGCAGCTTGAAACACGCTTAGGGGAGAGGAGTGTGCTGTGTTTGCCTAGCTCTAGGCAATGCTGCAGCAATAACAGCAGCAATCTTCCGTCTAAAAAACTGCAACACATGTCTGGATCTCTCTCACAGTTATCTCTGTGTGCGTAAGTCCTGAACATTATCATAAGTGAGCATACTGACCCCTTCCTTCCTTGTATTTTAAGTCTCTTCCTGAGCTCTTCCAAAGATTTATGACCAAAAGAGGGATTTCCTTCAAAGGAAGAAAACTTCCAGTTTGCCTTATGTGCTGTGTTGTAGTGGACCTTTCCTCACAGCACCATTTGTGTCTCGCAGCAGCCCTGGGTGATAAACTAGGTTCATGGGTAATAACTACTGTAATCAGTGCTCCTTGAGCCTTACCTAGTCAGTCAGCTTTGTAATGGAGCGGACGTCTGAGCCTTGGTGGGGACATGGGTGGCGCTGTGGTCTAAACCACAGAGCCTAGGGCTTGCTGATCAGGTCGGCGGTTCAAATCCCTGCAACGGAGTGAGCTCCTGTTGCTCGGTTCCTGCTCCTGCCAACCTAGCAGTTCGAAAGCACGTCAAAGTGCAAGTAAATAGGTACCGCTCCGGTGGGAAGGTAAACAGCGTTTCCATGTGCTGCTCTGGTTCGTCAGAAGTGACTTAGTCTCTGCTGGCCACATGACCTGGAAGCTGTACGCTGGCTCCCTCGGCCAGTAAAGCGAGATGAGCGCCGCAACCCCAGAGTTGTCCACGACTGTACCTAACAGTCAGGGGTCCCTTTACATTTTAAGACCCTTTAGCCACCACAGCCCATTGGCACAATCCTGAAAATACATGCCCAAAATCTGAGTGACAGCAAAGCTACCTTCTTTTTGAATATCTGTGCTTTTTATCCTGCCTCAGGCAGGGTTTCTTATCTTCCCTTGACCTGTGTTATGGCAAGGTTACTGTCTTCCCCTGTGTGTGTTAAAAGACGTCTGAAAATGCAAAACAAGGGGCCACTGCAAATGAAACAAATGTTTCTGTGCCTCTTCACTGGACTTGAGGGCAGTGTGGATGAATGAAAGAGGTAGGTTGTGGTGACATATTAAAGACAAAGTGTCATAGGCAAGGGGGGAGATGGGCATTATTCCTTGGATGGGAAGTGGAAATGATTAGCTGCGATGTGGCCATCTCAAGGCATTGCCTTCCTACTCTAATAGTCTTCTGAGCTCGTTCCAGTACTTTTAGGAGCTGCATAAAAGGTAAGGACATGGGCAACAGTTCTCGTTTCTCCCTTTCTGGGATGTGAACAAGCGGCGCACATGGTTGGCATATTAGGTTTTTCTGCTTTTGTCCTTTTTTCTAGTTGGTTGCTGTGGCTTTGGGATTCTATTGCACTATCTGTCCCTGTGCAGTTTCCCAGTAAATTTTTATTATTTTCTTTTTTCCCAATTCTTTAACCTCATACAATACATAATCAACAACTATACAACAAATGGCTTTGCCAAGCTCTGACTCCCCCCCCCAAAAAAAGCAGGTAAATTATTTCATTCCACTCGTGCATTTTCTTAATTTTACTTAATATCAAAGATGTAGGTTTTATCTCAATCCCGCTAGTGCCTTCATATCTTTATATGAAGTAGTATCTTTATATGTGTCGTTTCTATGCAAAAGCTGGAAGTTTGGTACAGAGCTTTTGAGAAACCAGCATTTTCTTTTAAAGAGCCCTGTATATCAGAGTACAACAGTTAGTGGCCTGTAAAAGGTAAGGTTGCGTACTACAAACACACACACACACACAGAGAGAGAGAGAGAACCTGTTCACTTTTCATATAGAATGATTCCCTAACCATGCTTGCAATAATCATGTTTAGGCATTTATTAAGGTGGCAGTTTGAAGTTGGTTTATTTCCTCTTAAAGCTTTTCACAGAATCAACGATGTCTTTTTCCTTTCATTTTTTTAAAAAACGTCATTTGGCATGGTATTTTCATAATCATATTGCAAGTAGCATGTAAAAGCTTCATCCCTCCACAAGGCACAACTGAAAAAAAGCAGCATGACCCACCCAAGCATGGATCCCGTATCAAGTACAGCCATTTAATGCCCTGGACTTCCATCCTGTTTTATCTGTATCCAAAGCTGCCTCTCCGTGTCAGTGAGAATTTACAAGCTGCTTCCAACCCGTATCAAAAGTTCACTAGAGATTCAGAATATATACAAATGTAATTCTTTTAATACAAATATTTACATACTATAACTACATGGTGCAATTCTGTCTCGGAACATGCCGGTGTACACAATGTCTCGATGAAAAAGAACCCCTGTACGTGTCAAAATGAATGACAACTTGTACACTGATGTTTTCTGCATTCCAAAATGCAATGTTATGCAATATATTATGTCCTGCTTCTTACTTTTCAATCTCTTCCTTTTATCATCTGGCAACAGTTTTAGTTTCCTTACCGTAAGCAGTCATGTTCCTAAACTATGGCAACCACAACTTTTTGATTCATCAAGTTATTGCTCTAATTGCATTAGACTACAAATGTATTAATCCAGTAAGGTTGGGTGACTTCAGAAACCACTTAAGTTAAAATTGAGCCTCTCAACAGCCCATGTTCCATCCAGCTCCCTCCCCCAGCTATTGATTGCAGCTTTACCAGGACTTTTGATAAACCTATTTTAGCTGCCTGCCTGCAATGACAAACAGGCTGATTGTCAAGGCCGTGTTTTGGCTGGGTGCTTCACAAATTGTGCAAGGTGAGCTATTTCAAACTTCAACCAGAAGGTGCCTGTACCTTCTAGCAAAGTTGCAACAAGCAGATTTATTTTCCCTGTATCGCTATTCCACTAGGTACAGCATTGGGTGGAATCAAGAATAGTAGACACAATAGGCGAGATGAGGATTTTCATAGCTATCACCCATACATATAATAAGATGTGCGTCTGCTACAGAGAAATATCTTGTATGTTTGCATGGTTTGGTGAGGAATGTAAAAAATATACAGGTGGTTTCTTTCTCCCTTCAAGAGAGTTTACGTAGCCACTGCCGATCTACTTGGTATATCTGTACAGTGGTCCAGGAAATTGTGCAGGTAATTTATGGAAACATGCACAGCAAAATTTGGTAGGATGCCCTTTTCATTTTTGCACTGAGTTTGGCTTAGAGGGAGCTGCAGTGAGGACCAAATCCTGGGGACAATGCTAAAATAAGTATTGGCAATTTAAACCTGCTTACAGCACAGATTATAGTGGGAGGGAGAAATCATGAATCTTGTTAGCACATGACAAATGTAAATGAAATTCAGTATTTTCTACTTCAGTCATAGCTTGGCTAGGTAGTGAAACCAGTTTGGGGCAGGGGAGACGAAACGAGCAATAAATTTGCTCATATGCATTGCTCAGTTGGCTTGGTGTCTCTGATGAAGGGAGCAGAGCTAACAGCAGTTTAAGCTAGCATTTCAAAGAACATCTTTTCCATTGTGCCATTAGCAAGAAATATTACATGATATACTTCTCCTTTGGGGTGGGGGGGGGAGACAACTTAGGTTAACCAAAATATTTATTGTTCTACAAATTGAAGAAAGTAATCACAACACAGTTTGCACTTAAGGCCATCACTTTCAATGGATTTAAGTGTGCCCTAATGCCATGTTAGACTGTGAGCTAAATATTTAATGCTGTCAAGTTTTAGGCCGCCTGTCAAGGTGAACAAGTCATTTCAAGTAGTCTGCACTGTTACAGCAGTCCTTTGGAAAGGAAGAATGCAGCATACAAAAACATACAAACATCGGCGTTAAAGTGAGTAAGGCTGCTGTTCAAAATGACCAATGCCAAGCACAGAGGTGCAGCAGTAGAGTGACACCTGCATCGCCATTGTGGCCGATTGGCAGCTTCCAATTCAGTATCAGAAGCTGAGGCCAAGCATCCCTCTAGCCTTTTCCTCCTGCAGGACACTAGGAGTGGCAGATCCATAGATTCTGGAAGAAGGTCATTCAACCACTGCCTTCAAGGTAGGATCTCCCACTTAACTCCATGACACCCAGCCAACTCTGCGCTAAATAAGACTGACAGACAGCACAACTGGAAGGAAGGTGCATATGCCGCAGAAACAGCCAGAGGGGCAGTGGTTAGACCCTGATAGCTGCTCTCTTCTCACTGCATCCACCACCAGGAGGCTGTGGGCAAGTCACTCAACCTACATCACAGGGTTGCTTTGTGGGTAAAATGCTATTTGCTCCAAGTCATGACTTCAAGGAAGGATAGGATGCAAACCCTTTAAAAAAAACCCTCAACCCGCATCCTGGCTATTTTAAGATGCCAGATCCTTGTCAGTTCTCTGATAAAAGAAGCCAAGTTAAGTGAACCCTGTAATATTTTGGGTAGTATTAATTTTAAAAAACAAGAGCAACTCTTTAACTCAATGGATGATGTCTGCAAGCTGGAGCTACTCTGTCAAATACTTAAAAACCAACCACCTGTAGAAGTATAGCCAAATTCCTTCAAAAAGTTCTGCCCTTGCACCTTTCCTCTGCCTTCCATGGGCTCCAGAGGAAAAGCGGAGTGTTGCTAGTTCCTGTCCAGGCTAAAGCCTCTTTGGCCAAGTTTCCACCAACCCCTCCTCTCTTGCCTCCGCCTGCTCCATCCATGTGTATGCTTAACATCTGACACCACTGAGTGACACAGCCATCCGGTCCAGGAACTGGATGTGTCCTTCCCAGGTTGCACACTCCCTCCGGCTAACCCCCAGCAGTAGCAGCAGCAACTGTGGGAGCTGAGCATCCAAGGGAGAAGGAAGCTCTGGCATCATCTTGCAACCCTCCTCCCCACATTATCTCAGCAGCAGGCGGGGAGGAGAGAGCTCCACCAGCATAGCTGTTTCCTGTGCTGCTGGGCTAATGTAAGAGTCCGATCCTGTTCACACTTTTCCCTATCCAGTAAACGAGATCAGAAGAAACCCTCCTAAGGCAATGCTCCACTTGCAGCCACTGGTGGGCAGGTGCGCTCGAAGAAACAGGCTGGAAAGTGATCCTGGAAAGAGTTGCTTGTTTTCAAAGTCACCTGATGGTGGCCGATGGATAAGGCCTACATGCCTACCTTAGTAAAAGATGCATTGGCAACTGGACGGAAAGATGCTGTTTTATTTTGAAAGGTGTGGGCCAGCCCTGCTTAAGTTCTTTAAAGTTTAAACCATGTTACGTCTACTCAGATATAAAAGCTCAATAAGTTCAAACAGTTACTCCACGGGTGAGTGTGCAAATATATATAGAGAGACAGACAGAGAGGATTGTAGCCTGACATCCTGTTGCTTTTGAACAGAGAGCGAGTTAAGCACATACTCAACTTCCCCACTGAAATTGGAAAGCCAAAACCGGGGGGGGGGGGGAGAGATGGTTTGGGAAGTGATGTGGAAAACTTTACCAGTAGCATTTAAGTTGTCATGGATATCCTTCACAGGACCAGGTCACACTTAATCCTGCAGCTACCCAGTGATAGTTGTGCACATGGAAACCAGCGCTTAGAAAAGGGCTCTTTTTCCCCCCCTGGGTTGGGGTGGTAGCATGGGCAGGATCAGTGCCAAAGTCCTAGCTAAATGGGTGGGCGGTGGATTTGCTTCCTCACAAACCTATGTGGTCATATCCACACCACACTTTAAAAGCACATGGCTGCCTCCAATGAACCCGGGGAACTGTAGTTTGCTAAGGGTGCTGAAAATGGTGGCTCTTTGGGGTGTAAACTACAGTTCGCAGGATTGTTGGGGAAAGCCATCTGCTTTGAATGTGTTGTATGAATTGTATGGAGGCCAAAGAGGTTTGGATTCTCCTGAAGCTGCCATTTCACAAACTGAGCAGTGAGTAAATCAGAGTTCAGGAGAAACTCACCAGCCTCTTTGTAAAGCAGATCCAAATGAAATTACCCCCCCCCCCCAAAAAAAAATCTTATTACCAGAATGAAGTACAGTATTTTCCATATAGAACTGAAGTGCTAACACTTTTCACTGAAAGAGGACTGGCTCCCTTGACACAAACACACACACACAGTGCTAGCAATCTACTGCCATATCTAATTTTCAGGTTAATACAGAAGTATCAGCTTTTAAGGTTTAAAAGCTGAACAGCTTTCCTTCAAAGGTGACTTTTGCCACTGCTTCAAAGGCTAGAAATGGAGGTGGCCCCTTCTGCAAAGAGAGGGAGGGATATTGATTGTCATTCCCTACAGTTGTGGCTGTTGTTGTTTCGGGAGAGACACAATGCATTCAATCTTAAGGGGATTGCGCTAGGGGCAGAGCTCTACTTTCTAAAGGGGGGCGGAGGGGGATTAGCATTAATACCTTACAAATACATACCCTGCCTCACTCAGGGCAGCCATATGTTAAAAACCTGTTATCCAAGAACCATTGTGTCAGTAGATGGAGGAGAGAGAGAGAGAGAGAAAGAGAGAGAAGGGAATCAAAACATGCCCAGTACCTTTTCAGGTAAGTCCCCTTACACTCAGGAAGACATACTGCTGAACAAACTTGCAGAGGATCAGACTGCTAGTGTGCCAAACTATAAATCGATTCTTTAGGGTTCTTTACAGCTTTACCTCTTGAGTAATTCTTCATATCTTGTGTCAACTGATTTTTCAATCCCTCGAGTCAAAGAATTTGTGGTGAAATTAATCTCAAGAAAACTTGTTGCTGTTATCTATCACCCCACCAGGGCAGGTGGAACTGGAATAGGAGAGACAGAGAGACTGAAAATGACTATGGGGCTGAATCTACTTTCCTAGGAGTAAGCCCCATTGAGTTCAATGGGACTTAGTTCTGAGTAAACATGCACAGGCTTGCAGCCCCCATGCCCTTAAAGTGAAAACGCAGTAAGAAATGCACAGTCCTCATTTGCAAAAGTAGGTGAAATCATGTTTATGAAGATGGTGTGTGCCATTTCAGAATTTAACAAGGACTTCTGGTCTGCATCTGAATTCATGCAGCCCTTCCTACTTTCATTTTGAATGCTGAAGAGAAACTAATACACCAATAGCTTTATGAGGCCGCCTGGCATTCGGTTTGGCAAAGGCATGTATAAAAAACTGATGATGGTGGACTTTTGCCATCCAAAAATAAAACCTGAAACCAGACTCTGCTCAATCTCAGCTCCACAACTCACCCATTTTGAAAGTAGAGCCTCTCTCCAAATTGATACTCCTTTATATCTGAAAACTTCAGTAACATGTTTTCACAGCGTGACAAAGTTCCGCTACCAGGAAACTTAACATTTGCCTGACTGCAGCTGCCGACCCCAACCTAGCATAGCTGTCAAGTTTTCCCTTTTCTCACGAGGAAGCCTATTCAGCATAAGGGAATTTCCCTTAAAAAGGGAGAGAACCTGACAGCTATGCAACCTAGTGGAAAGGACTCTTAAAATTATCATTTCACCAATTAAATAGTAAGTATCCTAAGGAGCAAACTAGATTGTGTGGGAGACACAGAATACAGGAGACAATTGGACGGAGAGTAAGCTGCCCTCAAAGGTTGTCTCTGAAAACTTGTTGCTGGGAATCACAAGGGGCTGGGGGGGGGGGGTGTGGTTCTGGCTGCACTCGGGTTCTGCTTGCAGGGGCATCTGCTTGGTGCCTTTGGCCTGATTCAGCAGTGCTGTTCTTATGCTCTTAAGCGCACACACAGAGAGACCTCAATGGGACTTGCTTCCAAGTACCGTAAACATGTATAGGATTTCACTATCCTGAATAGGAATGCAGAAGCCAAGGAACAGTGGATGTTCCTTTTCCTGCCATTTGCTCATCCTCAGCTGCTTTCCCAATGGTGTGAGGAAATTAATTGGGATGGTTTTTTTGGGGGGGGGAGTCATACTGAGCGGAAGCAGCCCTTGCCCTTCAGAACTGCATCCTCCAAGACTGGTTTTTCATTATACCTGGAAACTAATTCACACATACCCCATGTAAAGTAAGAGTTAGAGCTTAGCTTGCTCCTTCCACACTTCCCCAGGAAGGACAAAATACATTCCCAAGGCTGTAGCGTGCTCTTAGTAAACCCTGCAATCTTGCAATATGGGCAAAGCAATGTGTCCATTCCCCCCCCCCTTGAACACGCCCCTCTTTTGTGTCTCCATCAGGAGATGGAGCAAAGTGTTTTATCAAGACAGACAGACCAAATGACAGGTTTAAAAAACAGCTCCAGGGGATATTTCAAAACCTTTCTGCAGTTGGGAGCTCAAGTCACACCGTGCTTACCTGCTCCCAACTACGACCAAGTAAGGTGCTTTGGGGTTTTTTGTTGTTGTCGTTTTTTTGCTCCCCCTCCCTTTTTTTCAGACGTGGGACAGTGGGACTTGTTTGTGGTAAGTAGCAGGGTTGGGCAGCCCACTCCTGGCCGTCAGGGCTGCGCTTGCTTCGCTGTACATGCCTGTGCCGCCAGGCTTCCCGCTCCGGCAGCACCTGCTTGTGAACCGCCTCCAAGACTCGAAGGTCTTCCCTGACCAAATCCAGACCCCCGAGGTGATTCCCACCACCAGGCACATGAAGTACTTCAGCATAAAGACAGCATAGTCGGGCTTGACCTTGGGCTTCTCCCCAGGGCAAGAGCAGTTTTGTGCTGCCTCCCACCTCTCCCGATAGTGCTGCTCATAAATGTAGCAGGCCACCACTATCGTGGCTGGGACTGTGTAGAGCACGGTGAAGATGCCAATCCGGATCATCAGCTTCTCCAGCTTGTCTGTTTTGGTGCCCCCTTGCTTAATCACACTCCGGATCCTGAAGAGGGACACAAAACCGGCCAGCAGAAACATGCTCCCCGTGAAAAGGTACACCACCAATGGAGCCAGGACAAAACCCCGCAGCTTGTCTAGGTTCTGGTTTCCCACATAGCAGATGCCGGAGACCGGGTCGCCATCCACCGAGCTCAGGGCCAGCACTGCGATGGACTTGACACTGGGGACAAGCCACGCGGCCATGTGGAAATACTGGGAGTAGCTAGCAATGGCTTCGTTGCCCCACTTCATCCCAGCAGCCAAGAACCAGGTGAGGGACAAGATGACCCACCAGATGGAGCTGGCCATGCCAAAGAAGTAGATCAGGAGGAAGACCACCGTGCAGAGGGCAGGGCCCGTGGTCTCGTAGTGTATGTGGTTGTAATCTTTATTGCAAGCCACGCTGGCATGGCCCACCACCAGCCGGATGATGTAGCCGATGGAGACGAAGAGATAACAGGCAGACAAGAAGATGATGGGACGTTCCGGGTACTTGAACCTCTCCATGTCAATCAGGAAGGTGGCCACTGTGGTTAAGGTGGAGATAAAGCAGAGGACAGACCACAGGCCGATCCAAAAGGTAGCAAAGGTCTTCTCATCCTGGGTGAAGTAGGGCTGGAAGCAAGGGACAGCGCAGTTGCGGACGTGGCCCGTCTCAATCTTGTTGTAGAGCGGGTGGGACTCTTCAGAGATGAAGACCAGGGGCTCCCGGCACTCACACACCCGCTTGCAGCCGGCCCCACTTAGCGGGGTCAGGTTCCTGTGGGCCCCTTTGGAGGGGCGGGTAGGCTTGGTGAGGAACGGTGGCAAGGTGGTGGCGGCCTCCGTGCGGTTGTAATCCATGCACAGCATCTCGGCGTCCCCCAGGACGGGCAGCTTGTCGCAGTTCATCCTCTCGGGCCAAGCGAAGCCGTACTGCCTCATCAGGGGAGAGCAGCCCGCTTTGGCTCTCTCGCAAACCGAGCGGCACGGAGGCAGAGGCTTAGCGTAGTCCAGCAGGCAGATCGGCGTGTACATGCTGCACAGGAAGAACTTGAGGTCCGGAGAGCACTGGATCTCCACCAGGGGCCAGAACTGGTGCACCTCCAGCCCGGCCTCGTCCTGCGTGTCGTGGTTGAACTGGTTGGGCATGTAGGTCAGGTTGTAGCCGATGCCCTTGCACATGGGCACCGTGATCTCCTGGCACACGATGGCCTTGGAGGCGGCCGCCGACGGAGCGGGAGCCTTCAGCAAGAGCAGCAAGAGGCTCAGCCACGCGTCGTGGAGGCCAGCCATGGCACCGGCGCCGCAAAGGGGGAAGGCGGCGCTGCCTCCCGGGTGGGGAGCGCGGTGGGTTTAGGTCTTCGGATCGAGTCCCGGGAAGGAGAGCCGGTGGGTCCGCGTAACAGCAACAGCGTCGCCCAAGGCGCACATGATACGAGGCACGCCCCTCGCAGTCCGGTCCGAGCCCCGCAAAGCCAGTCACCCCAAAGTCCTTCAGCGCTGGCTAAAGGCGCACCCGCACCTGGGCGCTTCTGGTCCCCGGCCAGCCGGGCGCCTTAAGGGGGGTAAAACCCGGAGGGACGCAACCAACCGAAGAGGCGAAGCTCCATAGCAAGGCGGCCCGGGGGCGGCTCTCTCCCGGCTCATGCTCGCTCGCTTGCTCGCCCTGCTCGGAAACTCCGCGCCCGGGCAGGCAGAGGCGCTGGGTCCGCTTCACAGGTCCCCGACAGGATCGCGAGGGAGAAAAGTTTCTTTGGCGAGGCCACGGGCGCCGCGGTGCCAAAGTACCTCCGCGCAGAGCGCACGCGAGCCATGCAAGCGGGACACGCGTCCTGGCCCGGCCCGGTGGCGGTCACTCTCCGACGGGCAGCGTTCGCCTGCGGGGCTTGGCGAGCGCGCTGGGCTGGCCGCGTGGAGTCGCCGAGGAGCAGCCGCCGCCGCCTGCCATGCCGCCCTCGCTGCTTCGGCCGCGTCCGACAGCCGGCTCGACGCTCCTTCCGGCCGGGTCTCCAGACGGGGGGCGCTCCGGGCGGAGGCTCCGGAACCAAGCGCCACGCCGGCCCAAGCTCGGGTCGCCCCGCTCGTTGCGACTGTCTGGACGCGCCACCGGCGGCGAATGAAGCGCCCAGCCGGAGCCACCTGCGCTCTAGTGCCTACGCGCCAAGACCGCCCACCCGCCCCGACGGGGCCCGCCCACTCGCGCCGGAGGCCGGCCGACGTCCTGGCCCCAGAGCCGCTCCCTCCTCGCGCCAGAAAGAAGCCGCGTCGAGGCCAGTTCGGGCCGGGGAGGGAGCGGGAGGACGGCTGCGCCGCGACGCCAGAAGACGCACGTCTTGGCGCAAAGGGGCCTGCCCCGCGGCAACCCCGACGCGGAATGGGCCCTCTCCCCTTGACCCTGCACTGAACGGCAATTCCCTGCACCCTTGGCAAATTCCAGTTCCCAAGATGCTTTATTTGAGGCGGGGGTGCTTTAATTGCCAAAACAACACCACGGAGGGCAGTAGTCACCAACCACGAAGTTTGCCCCAGAGTAGAGCCGTCAGTGTTAATGACCATGATTTCCATGGGTCTACTCAGCATGGAACTTCGTCGAATGCCAGCCACGCGGAGACTTCACCCCGTAGCAAATGGGGTTCCTCTTTAAAGTGCCACTAACTTTGGGCACTGGCTGCTGCCACGAGATGTGAAGAAGATACGCTGGCTTTAAGGGAGAATTAGGAAGGATAAGTAACTCCCCCACTTAGCCAACGTGGCTAAATGAAGCCTCCAGGTCCAGAGCAGAGGACTTCCAACGAATTGCAAATAGTAATACTATAAAATGCAGTGCAATCAAAGGAGCGACAACAATGTGATTAACAACCAATTGCATCTAGCACAATGCATTAGGATTGCTACGAAAGGCAGGAAAAAAATCATCAGGTGATGAGTTTAGTAATGATTTTATTAATTCAATTGACCATTAGTAATTTTCACAATTTTCATCAGGGTGGGGAGTTTGGGAACTGCCGCCATAGAATTTTTGCTGGTCTTCCAACATGCCACAAAGCTGTTTCCCTTCAAATTGTGTTATTGCTGCTATTTATGTTTTTGATGTTAACTGGCACCCATAGCACTTTGCAGAGGAATTTAAGTAAATAATAATAATAATCCCCCCACCAGCCTCTGCGCACTGTCTTGATGCTGACTTGAAATCTGGCAGTATGAAGGCAGAACATAGGCACCAAAGTGTGTTGTTGTTGTTGCTTAGTTGTTTAGCCGTGTCCGACTCTTCGTGACCCCATGGACCAGAGCACGCCAGGCACTCCTGACCAAAGTGTACAAAACCAGAAAACTGCCCAAGCAAACTATACCAGATAGATATATTGAAAAGTGTGTGCTGTGAATTCACAGTGACTTTTTTGTGTGTGCACAAACCCAGAAAACCACATAAGCAAGTTTTCAGCTGCCTGGCTGTGAGCTTTTGCACTCTTCTTGGGTGGGGGTTTTCTTTCTAAATATGTGCTCACAGTCACCTGTGTTTGTGCTCTGCCAGTACCTAATTGGCACAATAGAATCAACAAATGAGGCAGGGGCAAACAGAAAAGGGGATGCCTACCTGCAGAAACAGAAAAGATTGAAGTTCCTCCTCTTATCCAAATTCAAATACAATGAGGTGTGAACTGCTCCAGTCTATTATGAATGGAGGAAGTAGATTAACAGATAAATAATGCACAATCCACCTGTCTTGTAGCACCAAAATCCAGAAGTTAATTTTGCCCTTGGTGAGCAAGTTTTCATTTTTCATTTTGTTATAGGAAGGAACACAGGAAGCTCCTTATATTGAATCAGACAAATTGATCCATCTCATTCAGCAATGTCTACACTGACTGGCAGTGGCGCTTAGTGATTTCAGGCAGAAGTCCCTCCCAGCGCCTCCCTAGAGAGGCCACCCCAGGACCTCCATGAATAGCAGGACCATTACACTGAGCAACAGCCTTTCCACAGTGTCTCCCTGTCCAGAGAAGCTAATGCCCATTGATTTCAAAAAAAACAAGGCAAGAGTTATTGAGGTAACATCAATGCATGAACTATTATATATTCTAATGACTTCTTTTGTTTCTGCTTTATACTCTTATCAGTTTCTGTAAGTCACTCTGAGACCTTTTTGTTTGTAGCAAGCAGCTAATAGCAGTAGTAGAATTTAATAAGAAATGGAAGATGGAGAAACAGAGAGGGATTTTCCCATCCTTGTGATTTTGTGGGGGTGGAAGAAGCAGCATCTTTCAAATATGTGCCACTTTTTGAGACTGATGGAGCCTTTTTAGCCCTTCGGTTAGTTCAGAGCATGCAATGTACGCAAGGCTTTGCACACAACTGGCCTCAGCCTGTATTTTGGAAGTGGTAGGAGAAACCTGCTAGGATAATTGGAGGATGAAGTATTGAAACTTCATATTCTCTAGGTGGTGAACTGGGGCAATTGCCAGCAACACAGATCTAGGGCAATTTTCCTCATGTGGCTTCCCCTAGCAACAGTGGGGAGCTGTCCTTGCATTGTCCAGAGAAATCAAGCCCCTTGAAGAGGTGCTAATAATCCTCTTCAGCTTGCAGCACTTAGCACCCCTTGGGTAGGTGCTAAGTGCTGCTAATTAAAGGGCTGTTTGGAAATGGAATCACCTGTGGAGTCCATTGAGATGTACAGAAACAATCTAGGGCAGGAATCCCCAAACTGCGGCCCTCCAGATGTTTTGGCCTACAACTCCCATGATCCCTAGCTAACAGGACCAGTGGTCAGGGATGGTGGGAATTGTAGTCCAAAACATCTGGAGGGCCGAAGTTTGGGGATGCCTGATGGCTTCTAGTTTGCCCCACACACTGATCTTCACTGGTCCTCCTCCTTCTTTCTGGAGTGGAGAGTGATTTCCTCTGCAAACAAGAGGCTATGAATGGAGGGGGGGGGACCCCATCAATTGGCATCTTATTTTGCCATCCTCTTACTCATAGGGAGCAATATAGGAGACATGGGAGGAAGTGGATGGGTACTGCTTGGCAGTTATCTGGTGGTATACATTATAGAGCTTTGCTTTAAAAAAATTTCTCACCTCATTAAGAAGAGAAGAGAAACATCCTAGCCCTGTTCATTAGATCTGGGCCACAATCCAACAAGGAGACAAGGTCAAAAAGGGTGGCTGGTGCTCTGAGCAACCCCACAGACACTGTGTGGGGTCTGCTTCTGAATAAACATGGGCGAGATTGCACAGGAACGCAACAAGTTCCTAACAGGTGAGGGGAGGATATTCAGGCAAGGAATCAAGATTTAATTTACAAAGGTTCCAGCTATCATAATACTCTGATTCTAGCCCACATGCTTTGTGGGGCATTATGTTTCATCTGACATCTTTCTGTGCTCGCCGTACAGACGTAGGTCCAGATTTTGATTCAGAGCTTGTTTCTGAGGTTCCGATCATGGGAGAGAACTCTCTGGATCTGGATCTAATAGGTTCCATGGCTCTTTTTTGTGGGGGATGGGCAGTCCTCTGGACCCCCCCCCCCTCTGTTAGTGACTTAACCTGGTTTTGGTGGCAGCTGGCTTTAGTCACACATTGAATTTCCCATAGAACCACAGCAGAATGATCTATCTCGCAATGCACTGTGGGATTGTGGGGGGTTGTGGGGCTGAGGGGTGGGGGGAGGAATATAAGGGGCCCCCAGAGAGACATCAGGTGCGAGCTCTTCCACGACCACAGTGATCTGATGCTAACCCTGTGGCCAGGTTTGGGTCATATCTGAACTGAATTTAGATCTTACTACTGCCATGACTAAAGGGACCCAGGTGGCTCTGTGGTTAAACCACTGAGCCTAGGACTTGCTGATCAGAAGGTCAGCGGTTCGAATCCCTGTGACGGGGTGAGCTCCCATTGCTTGGTTCCAGCTCCTGCCAACCTAGCAGTTCGAAAGCATGTCAAAGTGCAAGTACAGTGGTACCTCGGTTTATGAACACAATTGGTTCCGGAAGTCTGTTCATAAACTGAAGCGTTCATAAACTGAAGCGAACCTTCCCACTGAAAGTAATGGAAAGTGGATTAATCCGTTCCAGACGGTCCGCGGAGTAACCGTTCATAAACTGAAGCGAACTTTTCCATTGAAAGTAATGGAAAGTGGATTAATCCGTTCCAGACGGGTCCGCGAAGTACTTAAACTGAAGCGTTCATAAACTGAAACATGGGTGTAATTGGTTCCGGAAGTCTGTTCATAAACTGAAGCGTTCATAAACTGAAGCGAACTTTCCCATTAAAAGTAATGGAAAGTGAATTAATCCGTTCCAGATGGGTCCACGGCGTTCATAAACCGAAAATTCATAAACCGAGGTGTTCATAAACCGAGGTTCCACTGTAGATAAATAGGAACCGCTACAGCGGGAAGGTAAACGGCATTTCCATGTGCTGCTCTGGTTTGCCAGAAGCGGCTTTGTCATGCTGGCCACGTGACCTGGAAGCTATACGCCGGCTCCCTCGGCCAATAATGTGAGATGAGCGTGCAACCCCAGAATCGGTCACGACTGGACCTAATGGTCAGGGGTCCCTTTACCTTTACCTTTTACTGCCATGACTGGGATGCGAGTGGTGCTGTGGTCTAAACCTAGGGCTTGCCAATCGGAAGGTCGGCAGTTCGAATCCCCACAACAGGGTAAGCTCCTGTTGCTCTGTCCCAGCTCCTGCCAACCTAGCAGTTTGAAAGCACGTCAAAGTGCAAGTCGATAAATAGGTACCGCTCCGGTGGGAAGGTAAACGGCGTTTCCATGTGCTGCTTTGGTTCGCTCGAAGTGACTTAGCCACATGACCTGGAAGCTGTACGCTGGCTCCCTCGGCCAGTAAAGTGAGATGAGCACCGCAACCCCAGAGTCGTTCGTGACTGGACTTAACTGTTAGGGGTCCTTTTACTGACATGAGTACCACTACTGATGCTCTCTTCATTTGCCCAAGTTAAAAGCTATTAGGCTAGAGGTAATATGTGCTTAGTTTTATCCATTAATGTTCCCGTTAGGCTATTTTTTTGCTTTTAGCATATGCAAGAGGAAGGGGCACCTGCTCACTGAAGACCCACACCTATTGGGTACTATCCCACTATGTTTTACTGCAATTTGAGTGGGTCTGCTCTATGAACATGACAAGCTAGGTCTATTAATTGCAGTGGGTCTACTCTGAGTAATGCCGTGTTGCTCACGTTTCCATGTACCGTATATTCCGACGTATAAGACGACTCCCAACTTTTCCAGTTAAAATATAGAGTTTGGGATATACTCGCCGTATAAGAAATACGACTCGGCGTATAAGACGACCCCCGACTTTTGAGAAGATTTTCCTGGGTCAAAAAGTAGTCTTATACGCAGGAATATACAGTAATTCTTATTCTGGGAGATATGCCTCTTATGCAAGAGAAGGTGAAGTGCCAATTTGCAACTCGTACACACCAGGGATGACTGAACACAGTCATGACAGAATTCTCCCCACCTGATTCACAGGTGGTAAGACCCATGCAATTAATCCTGCGGCCTCGTCTGCGGGTGGCTACCTTGAGCCCACAAGTCAACGTTAACTATTTAATTAAGGTATTTCTCACAGCACTCTGGGAGTTCTCTCATCACAAACTCAGTTTAAGAATCACTGCCAGCAAGATATCTGCATCATGCCCAGACAGATCCCGCTCACTGCCTGGCTTGTTTATTGACTTTGATTTGTAGGTTGCCCCAGCACTTGGAGTCGGTAAGGATGGCGTTTCCTTATCTTAATCCATGTAGCAACTCCCATTTTGCAGAAGGATAACTGAGGTGGACTTGCAGAAAGCCACCTGTCAAGTGCACGGCAGAGGGTCTCAGAAACACAAATCTCTGAAAATTTTTACACATCACTTGGGAAGACAGGCGAACTAATGCCAGTGTACTGGGAGAAGCAAAGATCATTCTTCAACATCAACTTTGTTGGACTGGTCATGTTGTGCAGGTGCCTGATTATCATCTTCCAATACAACTACTCTATTCCCAACTTAAGAATGGAAAGCAAAATACCGTAGGACAACAAAAGAGGTTTAAAGATGCTCTCAAGGCAAACCTTTTAAAAATGTAGTATGAGCACTGATATCTGGGAAACACTAGCCTGCGAGCACTCCAACTGAAGAACAGCCTTTCCCAAAGGTGTCATGGGCTTTGAAGACACTCAAACTCAGGACAAAAACGAGAAACGAGCTAAGAGGAAGGCACGCTTGGCAAACCCACACTGTGATCAACTCCCACCTGGAAACCAGTGTCCCCACTGTGGAAGGACGTGTGGATCCAGAATTGGACTCCACAGTCACTTAAGACCGTGTTTATGGAAGACAATCTTACTCGGCTAAGAGTGATCGCCGAAGAAGAAAAAGAAGCTCAGAACCAAATCTGCATGCCTTCCTTCTAGGCGCACTTTCCAATCCACCTTCTGCAAAGCAGCTTAGCACTGAGTCCTCCGGCTTCCTCAATTTGCGAAACAGATTTTTTAAAACGTCCCTAACAAAAAAACCCCACACGGCACACCCTGATCATAGCTGCCAAGTTCTCCCTTTTTTAAAGGGAAATTCCCTTATGCTGAACAGGCTTCCTCACGAGAAAAGGGAAAACTTGGCAGCTATGACCCTGATGCAAAAGCACAATTGCCAAGACAGACCTGCTTGCCATAATCTGTACGGAACCATGTTACTAACATTTTTTTTTTTACAAAATGAAACACACACGAAACGAAGCAAAACAAAGTGCCAGTCCTAATTCACCTCCGGAGTGTAAACAGCTTGAGAAAGACTTAAAGCTACATCAGTCTGATTTTTATAAACATGCTGTCTATTATGCTGGGAGGTTGGCTTAAAGCAGCCTGAATGGGAGAGAAGGAACACATCAAGTTAGTGAAGTGGAAAGGTTAAGGTACTGTATAACCTATTAACCTTTCAACATGTGCCTTTGTCCTTCCCAGTCTGCTCGAGAAACTTAACTCTTTCACTCTTGCCCACCACTTCCGCTATCCAACAGTTGAGTTGCCACTTGCCCTAGATAGAAATGATTCCGTTTTGACTTGCTCACACATGCCAGGCTACTCCGATCCAGTTGCCAATAGGAAGGAGTGTTCCTCTACTTATTATCTTTCACACAGTAACATGCGTTTGTTTAACAGCCCACATTGTTCCTCCAGCTCAGAACAGATAAACATTTCATTTTACTTCTGTTAATGGCAGGGCATGGTGCCCTGCAGATGCTGTCGGGCTCTGACTCCCATCAGGCTCAGCTAGCAGGGCCAATGCTCAGGATGATGGGAGTTGGAGTCCAACAACATCTGGCTGGAGCAATGTTGGCTATTTCTGATATCACCTCACCCAAACCTTGTAACTCTCCACCTCTCCAACAGTCAGCCAAAAAATAATAAAACAGAAGAAAGCAAGTCTTCTGTTCCTTTAAGAGCTTGCAAGAAGGGCAAAACAAAACAGCATCTGCCGCTTTCTCTGACACTGGAAGGCATTTGTAAAGAAGGCTCCTCCTGTTAAATTTCTGCTTTTTGGCTCAGGTGTTAAAAGACACAAGAGCCCAGCCATTAAAAAATAAAACCCCAAACTAGTGATCTTTCTCACTTTACAGGGAGGAGAAAGCTGGTGAGTCAATGGAGGTGCAGACAGCAAACTCTCAGTATTTGGAGCCATGGTACAAAATCCAGGTAGGAAGAAATGAGCTGGAACTGGTGTCCTGAACTAAGAACTTAAGAAGAGGCTCTGCAAGGATTTGCACAAAATGACTACCGGTATTCCAGCACCCTGTTGTCAGACCCTTCCAGAAACCACCAAGGTAACAGCTATATTCCCACTTGGTATTATTCAGAGACCTTTGTGCATGTGTAGTGTACGGCTATCTTCTGTGAATTTCTACTGCTCTAATTGTAATGGTTTCCTCTCAAGGAATCCTGGGAGCTGTAGTTTGCTAAGGTTGCTGAGAGTTGGTAGGAGACCCCCTATTCCTCTCGCAGAGCTACAATTCCCAAAGTCCCCTTGGAAGGAGGATTTATTGTTAAACCACTCTAGGAGGGGTCTCAAAACAACTCTCAGTCCCCAGGACAAGCCTCATTTCCCAGAATGCTCTGGGGAAACCGTGACTGTTCAAGGGGTACAATAGTGCTTTAACGTATGATGTAAGAGTTGTGAGTGAAATGGCAATGGCATGCAAAAAGCACAGTTCAACTAGAGTTAAATGTATGCACAATAAGTGCCAAGGGTCACATTTCAAATTTTGAGACAGGGTTGGAGGCACCAGTCAAAAAATACTGTAGCTGCCATGGGGTGGGGCATAACATAAAATTAGAGAAGACAACTACCCCCATGCTTACCATGAGAAGTCAGGTATGTCCTGCTGGTCCTGATTGTGGAAATAACACAATATCGATCACAGCCATGCACAATTATGTTGTCTAACGACAACAGTACTAGGAAAAACGGTCACCTCTCACACACTAGAATTTCACTTTTACAATAGCAGTAACTGTTGATAACACAAGTTATCATGCCAAGTGAGACAAGTAACTGTTGTCTCTATTTAGACCAAATGAGTAGAATCAAACATCATCAGTACTAGTTTTAATTCACCTGATACACCCTGAAGTCTCCCTTTGAAATCTTGTCAAATGACAATTCATTCATAAAGCAAACCACGTCTATATCCACGGACACTACTATTCTTCAACAGGGGAGGGTCAAAGGGAGATTGATCATCACTACAATTGTTAAACAGCCAGGAGTCAGAAATCCTCGTGGATCTACAGCAAATCTCTCAGTTGATCCAGATCCACCTTCTGTGCACCATTGCCTTGGATTTTAGAAAACCAAGCCACACTTCAGGAAAGACCAAAGGAATAAACAAGCGGGTGAGGGAAAGTGTGTGTGGTGACATTTCTGAACTCCTGCCACAGTTAATATTTTACACCCACCCGCCCTAAGGCAAGGACACAGCCATTGTTGGGCAGGGCTTAAATGAGCAAGGGCTTAAATGAGCAAGGGCTTATCCCAGCTGAAACCCACAATCTGGGTTTTTCAGTGACACGGAAAGTGCTTCCTTTGTTTGTTTGGGTATTTGGTGTGTATAGTACTTCTTAACAGGAACTTAGCTTTATCGGATGTAGAGTCTTCTTGCTGGCCATCTATCATGGTTGCTTAGTTGAGATTCCTGCATTGCAAGGGGTTGGACTACCTGTAGAAGCCCCTCAGGGTCCCTTCCAACTCTAAATTCTATTATTCTAGAATCTTAAGCAGATTTTCTTAATGTAGTCAGGTGGCAGGTGCTGTTCCTCAGAAGGTATGTCACCTTTGATAGATAGACAGACAGATTTCTTAGTTTACAAAAATACATGCACTGTCTCTTTTTACAAGTTGTGTTTTCTACAGATCAGTTTCATTTGTTGTGAGAGAAAAGGGGGAAAGAGGAGGAAGGGGGAATGGTGAGTGGGGTGGGGTTCGGTGGCAATGCTTCTACTCAGTGTATGTGCGGGGTTTTGTGACAGCGTCGCTTGTGTGGCTTTTCTTGAATATTCGCTTGTATTTCTTGGTGGTCAGAGAGGTTGGGGGTGGCCTAGGGTGTGGTTGGTTGTCTTTGGTTGGCTGTAGTGAACTTTGTGTGTGTGTGTGTGTTTGTGTTTGGATGAGATTAGCCAGATTGATTCGTATGATGTCGGTGGGTTCTTGTCGTTGTCTTGTTGGGCTGTGAAAGGGGAACCAAACCGGGGTGAAGGCGTCTTCTTCTATTTGTCCCCGTGTCAGTTTCAGTTTACTGGTTAGTTTTTCTAATAAGGCTGTTTCCCATACTATTTGGTGCCATTGGCTTACTCCTGGCAGGTCTCTCCCGTGTTTTTATTCTCATATATTCTTTTGACCCAGTTAATCAGCAGCATTGACTCTCACTGTGCCTAGAATCAAGCCCTTTCCCCTTCCTTTGCTGTCACTTGAAACATCCATGTGTGCTTCAAGGAGGGGCTTTTTAAAGACACCTGCCCACCCACCCCTAATCCCCACCTCTGTCAGGATACTATAAGCTGTCTGAGCCTCAAGTAAGCCAATTCTCTGCTTCCATTTTGCTTGGGGAAAAAGAAAGACGCCCTCGACATTCCATGTCTCAACTGACTTTAACATTCCACAGGTCCTTGAAGTCACTAAGCACAAGCCCTTCTGGGACCATTTATTTGAGGTCCCCCGTCCCCCACCAAAAATGTATTTTTATTTACAAAGTTAGTAAGGTTCTTCTGTGTACCTAGGGAGCCCCCAAAGTATGCAGAAACCACAACCTTGTTTTGTGATGGGACTATTTTCACATCCAAATTGATAGGCACCAGGTTACCCAAATCTGAAATTAGAAGGCATTGTGATGATGCAGATTCTTACACTGGCACACTAGGGAGTTCAGGCTAGAATTGTTCCATCAGCAGCACCCACACCCTCAAATAGCTGTCTGGTAGTGCTGTTTGGAGCACAACTTCAGCCGCTTGTTCCTCTGAGCGCCCTCTGCGTTTCCATTGGTGTTCTCCTGCCACCATAAACAATAAAACGAAGCATTTGTATACTGCTCCCTGCACGTACAAGCACTACACAAATATTGTTTCTGTAAGGAAGATCGGTGTCATCGCTCCCCTTGCTGGAGACAAAGAACCGAGGCTTAGAGATTGTGGCTTTCTTAAGGCCACCTGGTAAGTTCATGGGAATGGCAAAAATAAAAATAAAAAAAATCAGCCCAAAACTTTCTGGTTTTTATTAGTATGGTTTTGATCATTAATTGCATTTGTTTGTCACGTTATTCAGAAAAATGTCTCAATGCCACGTAAAAAAAGATGCCAAAAGAAAGGCAGAGAGGTAAAACCAAAAGCTGGGAAAAGAAAGGAGAAACAGCGAGTACAAGTTCAACATACTTAGTCACTGTGCTGTGCTTTAAGAAAGCGGTCCTTAAAATACTAATAAAAAGGATGGACATTGCTGGAAGTGTGTGGTAGCCGTTCTTCACGTGAACAGCTTGAGATGTGAATAAGGTCTCTTGCTTTATTTCAGGATTGTCATCTCTTTGGAAAGCCGTCAGAGGACAGACAGAGGGTGGTCCTCCATTTGAGGGAGTCCTCTGTTGGAAGGACTGCCTGGTCTAAGTCCATCTTAAAGATGAAGACCCCTAAGAAGGGGATGCAAGGATTCATCCACAGCAGGCAGGTCACCTGTGCACAGGTGTATGGTATTGAATAACAGCAATTATTTCTAAGTTGGCATCTATACATTTAAATGAGCAATGGCAAATTTTGTCCAATATTTTTCCAGGTGATGTCTTTCCCTTTTTCCTAGAAAGTTGCCACCCTAAATTTGAAAAAAAAAAAACCCGGTCAGGTTGCGCCAGGAAGAGATACCCATCCATCTGTCTGCATGCATGAATCAGGCCTAATAATCTTCCTTAATACGGTACTTTATCCCAAACTGATTTCACCCACCCACCCCTCCCATAGCAGCAGCCTTTGCAGGGACCAGAAAGTAAGTGCAGAGCCTAATTAATGCCCCAAACTGTTGCTATAGCTAAAGCAAGCACACACACACACTAACACACCTTTATTCAGCAATTCATCAAATAACTTGGAGAAAGAAACAAAAATGCTTGGTCCAGTAAACATGTTCCACTAGCAATTGAACTGAGTTTATATCTGCATTTTCCAGGACAATTCACAGTTCCATATGATGAAACTGAACATGAATACGTTGCTAGAAAAACCAGAAAAAAATAGTGCTTCGTATAATAGGAGATAATCCAGTGCAACAATTTTAATCAAAATCTGAGATGTGGTAGGTTTTTTTTAAAAAATAATAATAATAGTGGACATCCGCCATGGAACAACCCAACTGAAGAAGATAACAGTGGTTACCCAGACCTTGTTGCTGGTTGTCCCCAAAATGTAGGTCCACCACTGCCAGGATGGTTTCAGATTGGATGGGGGACTGCGTGTTGAGATTCCTGCAATGCAGGGGGTTGGACTAGATGACCCTGGGGTCCCTTCCAGCTTCTATGATTCATTACTCTCACCCCCCCTGCTTTCATACCCTCCAACATTTCTCCGATGAAAATAGGGATGTCCTATCCCATAATGATAATTTTACTATTTATACCCCACATATCTTACTGGCTTGCCCTAGCAGCTCCCCACAAATAGAAAAAACATAATAAAACATTTAATATATATTTTAAAAAAAACTTCCCTATACAGAATTGCCTTCAGATGACTCTGGGATCAGATAACTCCATATCCTCCAACATTTATCCAATGAAAATAAAGGTAAAGGTACCCCTGACCGTTAGGTCCAGTTGCAGACAACTCGGGTTGCGGTGCTCATCTCGCTCTATAGGCCGAGGGAGCCAGCATTTGTCCGCAGACCGCTTCTAGGTCATGTGGCCAGTATGACTAAGCCGCTTCTGACAAACCAGAGCAGCACACAGAAACGCCGTTTACCTTCCCGCCGGAGCAGTACCTATTTATCTACTTGCACTTTGACGTGCTTTCAAACTGCTAGGTTGGCAGGAGCTGGGACCGAGCAACGGGAGCTCATCCCGTCACAGGGATTCGAACCGCCAACCTTCTGATCAGCAAGCCCTAGGCTCTGTGGTTTAGACCACAGCACCACCTGCATCCCCATCCAATGAAAATAGGGACATCCTAAGGAAAAGTGGGATATTCCAGGATCAAATAGGGACACACGGAGGGTCTGTGCTTTGCACCCCCTTGAGTATCTTTGCTTGGAGGGAAGTGTTCCTGAACTCTGATAGTGCTTCTCACTCTCCCATATGGTGTGTGAATGTGTGTGCAAACTAGCCTAGTGTCCCAAGTTCACGTTTGTTGCCTCACCCCACTTTTCCCTCTGGCGCTTCCCCCCCCCAAGGCACGTGGCTCCTGGACAGGGCCGTCTTAAGCCTATCCAGCACTGTGGTTCAGAGATCCCTCTGCCGCCGCCCCCCGCTTCCTAGCCGGAAAGCCGGAGCCACGCACTGCCCTGGGTTGGACTAGATGACCCTTAGGGTCTCATCCAACTCTGCAATTCTATGACCACTCCCCATTTAGCGCTCACTTTATCGCTGTGTAGGCAATATAAACAACCCACTTTTTATTTTTACAAGGCACTCCTTTTTCAGGTTAGGTCTTAAGCAGCCCAACCTTAAGCGTGTTGATGTAAGTTGTTGTTTTGCCCCATCGCCCTGACTTACTCCTCTCCTGCAACATCTGGGTCCAGCCCGTCCCTGCTGCATTTGGGACTCCCCTGCTTGGTCTTGGCCGGCGGCAGGATGGGCAGCACAACCACCAGCTGCCTTTTGGCTTTGTCGAAGGTTGCCTTGCCGGTGGCCTTGTCCATGGCGTAGGGCAGCGGCAGGCAGGGCAGCTCCACCGTCACCACCAGCTCGCGAGGGACCGGGCTGGGCGCCGAGTCATGGCTGCAGTCCTGCAGGTCCACGTACGAGTGCTCCCGGAGGGTTTAGCACGGCATGGTGGCCGGCGTGCAGGGAAAGGGGAGGCTGCCGGCAAAGCCGCGCAGCTCCCCCACTCGCTGGGGCGCACCTGAGAGGTGCCCCTGAGAGGCTGGCGCCCTGGCGCAATGCGCCAGTAGCCCCAATGGGAAAGACGGGTCTGCTCCTGGAAAACTTCCCAGAAAGAAATGTGGCCCTCAGACTGGAAGAGGTTCTCCACCTGAACTGCAGTCACTGATTTACTCCTAAACTAAGGTGGTGTTTTATAGACGGTAAGCGAGCTCTTTGTTTTTGGCCTTCAGTCTTTGCAGTCTGAAACTTCCCTTATATACTTTTGGACTGTCAGATGTGAC
The DNA here is from genome assembly GCF_965207765.1 of Zootoca vivipara. Classification (NCBI taxonomy): domain Eukaryota; kingdom Metazoa; phylum Chordata; class Lepidosauria; order Squamata; family Lacertidae; genus Zootoca; species Zootoca vivipara. The sequence goes on along the minus strand of NC_142582.1, from coordinate 7,225,006 downwards.
TTATTGCAAAATGTCAGGGCTATACATGTGAGCACAGGCGTGTTTGGTTAAGCATTGCTTTTCTAAAACAGTAAAGTGACGTCCCGTTTGAGAAACAGCCATGATGAATGATTTTAGGTCAAGGAAAGTCATTTAGTGTTTGTTGTGTAAATATCTATCTATTATGGACTACGAGTCTGTGAATTATGCAAGTGCATGTGAAATAACTTTCTCCCTTCTCTCTTCATTTATTCAACAGATTATAAATGGGTCCTTCATATCAATTAGGGCCCTTTGTGTTAGAAGCGATTGTGTACTTAAAAATATATTTTTTTAAAAAGGAACATGCATTATTTACTTAAAAGAAGCTGGTATTCAAGAGTTCTGTTAGCACAGATGCCTTTTAGGATTGTGGGTAGACGGCTTAAACCTATTAGGCTGCATCCAACTAAGAGATACTCCAAGTAGACCTGTTGGAATAGATAGCTTTAAGTTGATATCTTCAATGGGCCTCCTCGGAGTATGATTTAATCATATGTATAATGCACCATCAAATCCTAAGCAGTCCTTTTTTCCCTCTTGATTCCTTGTACAGATAGCTGCTTAAGGCACCCTCTTCCTAGGCACTAGACTGGAGACCAGCACTTATGCCTTTTCATGGCTTGTGGCTGGCCTGGGCAGGCAAGCCTACTTAGGTCCTCCAGCCCTTCCCAATTGGCTTGCGAGGCCATTTTGACCAGCCCACACCCACCAAGCCCTACATCTGAGGTCATATATGATGCGTTGCAAAAGCACAGCTGGACCAAAGGAGACCTGCCAAGCCCTGTGCAAGGTGCTTTGACTGTCGGCTGATTGCTGGGACTTGCAAAGTGCCGCAGGTGACATTTTGCAAGCCCTGATGATCAGCTGGTTGCCTGTGGAAAAGCAGGACACCTGACACTATTGGGATGTCAGGTGACTTAACAAGTGTGAGGCCCTGCCCATCTGTCTAACTTGGCCTTGCAAGGGTGAAGGAGATTGGATCTGGCCTGCTTTAGGAGTTGGAAGGCAGTCAATAAAGAAGACAGGACTCCTGAATTTTGGGCATTGGCTGCCTGCGTGTTGTTTGCTTACGGAGCAGCTGATGTGGCCGAAGCCCTACCCCTGTGTTTGCCTTAATAATAATAATAATAATAATTATAATTATAATAATAATAATATTTATACCCTGCCCATCTGGCTGGGTCTCCCGAGCCACTCTGAGCGGCTTCCAGCACACATAAAAACGTAATAAAATGCCAAACATGAAAACTCTCCCGATACAGGGCTGCCTTCAGATGTGTCTTCTAAAAGTTGTGTAATTCTTTATCTCTGTAAGGAGGGAGCCACTGCTGAGAAGGCCCTCTGCCTGGTTCCCTGCTAACTTCACTTCTCACTGTGAGGGTGCTCCATCTATTCAATTTACATTACTGTAAATAAAAATATTACAAAACAGCCTCCATGTCCCCAGTAAACTTTTTTTTGCAAGGGGCAGCATAGGCTGCCCTAAAACTTCCTACCACTCAGGGAAGTGGGCAACATAAAAAACTACTAGTAGTAGCCAACTATGTTTAACTCCGAGTAGATCCATTGACATGAATGAACATGGCTAAGCTAGGCCCATTCATGTAAATGGGTCTCCTCTGAGTAAAAGCATGCTTTACGCTTTCCTGGATGATCAAGACCAATGCCCATTTGTATTTTCACCAAATGACAACGATTATTATAGAATGTAAAGTTCCTACTGGCCTTCAGCTTTACTTTTGACAAGGCGGGCTGATGGGGAAGAAACAACGAAATCTCTCTGCCCCCCAAACAGTCCAACCTCGAAAGTGCCATCGCCTGGCAGACTGCTTGTTCTGCAAAGACATGCTGGCAATGATAATCTTATCTTGGGCTTATCAAGAATGGGAGGAGGCACATGGCTACCCCAATGGAGCAGGATTGGGCCTGCCATGAGCCAAGGCGAACGCTTTGCTTCAGGTGGAGCGAGTGCCCACCTGCTGCCACCTGTCTCCTAAATGAAAAGGTGACTGGAAGACTTTCTCTTGCACCTGAAGGGAGCTCTGCACTGGCCACTAGCAGAGAGAGGCAAATTCAACAGTAATCCAAGATCAAGGCTGGCAACTTGGGGACCTTTTAAAGATTCCCGAAACAAGAACAACATTGACTCCCCAAAACCGGACCCTCGGATGTCACAACTGTGCCAAAAACTCCACTTGCGTAATTGGCCCCAAGCTTTCGGGAGAGAATAAAATCCAATTTACCTGTCAAAAAAGTAGGTCTGAATAGGTCGCGGCCAAATGGGCCCCGGGAATGGAGTGCCACTGGCTGCCTCCAAGCCTCCCCCCTTTCGCTTCTTTTCACTCTCCTCTCCCCAGGCCGTCCTTTTCTAGCAGAGCAGAGAGAGGAGGAAAAGTTGGAACAATCTGCTAAAGAGGCACAATGTTCTTTGCACAGTTAGTCCACTAATTACTATTAAGCTCTAGTTCCCTTTTGTGTTCCAATGGGGAGCCTTCAATGAGATGCTACCTCTTGGGCCTTTCATGGGGCTGGCCTACCCCTTGAATAGCAGACTTCTCCCCCACGTCTTTTCCCATATTAGTTGTCCCCCCCCTCCCCTCCTTCTTTCCTCCCCTCCTTCCCCCCCCCATTTCTTCAGATGCCTCTTTCCGCCCCCCTCCCCACCTTCTTTACTTTTCCACTCTTTTTTTGTCCATGTTGTGTAAGGCCCTAAATGAATCTTGACTGCCCCCACGGCCGACTGGAGACGCACAAAAGCATCCGTTCCCCCAGCTACAGCACCATTATGCGCCCTAACAATGTACTAATTGGCAGTGACAATCGTGCTGTTGGGGGGGAGGAAGGGATTGTAAGGGGGGGGGCTTGGTTCTTTTCTAATCAGCAAGCCTACTAAATAATAAAAAATAAGATAAAATAAAGAAAGGAAGGAGGTAAGGAAGGAAGGAAGGGGAGAGAGAGGGAGAGAAAGAAAGAAAGAAAGGTATGGGTTGGAGAGAGAGCAACACTTTGCAAGACATGAGGTTATTTTGTTTGGGTCAGGCAGAAAAAAAGAATAAAATCATTTTGGTAGGGGGGTAACTTGAAGCAAGGGGGTTGGTAACGACACATAAATCGACATTCTCTCCTTTTTGCATGGGGGCATTATTCTGCTGAGAAAACTTGAGGAGAAGGTGGTGGCGCAAGCAGGTGTAAAAGGAGCGAATGCTTCGCGAATGCTTCCCACACGAACCTTTTGGCACAGATCTGTTTTCCCTACAGGAATGTGTTCAGGGAAGAAGTAACCTGTAAATGCGTTTCCCACACCTCAGGACCAGTATCTCGCAGAGAAACAATTCCCATTCCGTTCACTTGAGGAGCTTCCAGCCGGTTGTGATATCGTGCTCTAGGTGCGCAATTCAAGTGGATTTTTGCGTTCTTGCACCATAAAACCTCATCTTCCCTCTCACCCGCCCCCCCTCGCAGAAAAGGAGAAGCGTAACAGCAAAACACACCTGGTGGCTTTAATTAGAAAATGCAAGTGTCTGCTTAACGGTACAATTAACACCCCATGTTGTTGATACACTTCTTTTTATGCCTCTTAGCAAAGCATATCACTCAACTCTGCCAATTCTGGAACCCCAAAGGCTTATGAGGACACAGTGTCTGGATGGGCAGTGAATATGCATTCATATCCATATTGTGAATTTGCTGGATGCCATTTCTTGTTACCATACCTATGGCGAGTTGTGCATGATGGGAGCAAGGTCATGGCTGATATCTGCTTATTCCTTCTTGTTGATGCTGCCTTGAGCCACAGGTAGATTTAAGCCAGCACTCCCTCCTTCTCTGACTGGACAGGGCTTCTCCTGCTACCAGTGCTTGGAACCGAACTTGAGATATTATGCACGCCAAACACGTGATATTCCACTGAGCTCTAGGGTCCTCTCTGAAGACTTTAAGTATCCAAAATTTGGTGGCATTTACGTTACTTTTTTTTTTTCAAAGCACCTATTCACAACATGTTGAAAAGCACATCGCAAAATGATTATGCATTGTTGTACACAAGCCATTGCCTGCCTGAGGCCTTCCAGGTGTGTTAGGCTATAACTCTTTAGTTGTAGTCAAAAACATATGGAGGGTACCAGGTGGTTGAAGGCTGTATCACAGGAACACTTGGAAATTCTACTGTGCTGACTCAGTTCCCAGGTTGCCCTTTGTCCTTGGATCCCATAGCAGCCACAGCAGAATCTGGAACCACCAGATCGCACAAATTATGCCAAACGTGTCTGTAGTTGGGAAATTGCAGAGATATGTGCTCGGACCTAATCTGAAGACACATCTGCTAAGTGCCATATATATATAAAAGTTTTGATGTAAAGCTGGGAATATACATAAAAACAGCAATATAGGCAACATCGCCACATTATTTCTGTCACCCAGCCGTGAAAAGACTGCTGTGAGCTACTTCTTTTTGTCATACACCTGTGTAGAATTTTGGACCTCATACTACGATGCTTTCCAACACCTTGTCCTTCCTTAAATGCTTTCCCCCCATTTGCCTTGTGCCACCTTCCAGTCCTAGGAGCCTTCATAAGGGCTTGGTGGTTGATAAGCTCATTTAATGTATGCTCACTTAAATGTTCATACATCCTAAATGAACGGTTAAATGTTGATTGTTGCTACTATTTTAGTATTGTTTTGTTGTGATGTTTTATTACATATTGTTATTGTATTACTGTCTTTAGACACCGATTTCTCCGTGAACCACTTTGAGCCCAGGTTCACTTCTAGAAAATGTGGTGTATAAATAGACTATAAATTCCATTTCTGGGAAAGCACGAATTCAGGGCAGCCGTTTGGCAGGCATTTTGAAATGTGACAATGGTAGATGGGGAAAGGGATTGGTGCCCCCTCCCCCACTTCTCCTGTCCCATGTGCCCCACTGAAGTGGCTTTCTCTGACTCAAGCTATGTTGCATTCATCTTCATGAGGTGTTTGGACATGGAGCAATGGATTCAAACTTCAAGAAAGAAGATTCCACCTAAACATTGGGAAGAACTTTCTGACAGTAAGAGCTGTTCAGCAGTGGAATTTGCTACCAAGGAGTGTGGTGGAGTCTCCTTCTTTGGAGGTCTTTAAGCAGAGGCTTGACAGGCATATGTCAAGAATGCTTTGATGGTGTTTCCTGCTTGGCAGAGGATTGGACTGGATGGCCCTTGTGGTCTCTTCCAACTCTATGATTCTATGATCCTCAGGACCATTCCCTCCTCATGGCGGACAGAGTGCCTGATGGGAACATGATATGCCACGAGGTTGTGTGGATTCCAGGGGCTTTCTTGGGGATGAAGAAGGTGGCTTCCCCCACTGGTTTCGCACTCGGTGCAACTGTTCATATGGGCATTCGTCACTAAGGGCAGGAGAAGGGATTCTTTATATGGTCACTGGGGTTGGACTGGATGGCCCTTGCGGTCTCTTCCAACTCTATGATTCTATGGTTGGCTTTGAGATTTCGTTCTTCCTCATGAAACTTTTTTTTTTTTAGCAACATGATTCATGCAAAATTGACCCGTATATATTCAGTAAAACAAACGATGGGTCCCCCCCCTTCTAACATAACTTTTTAGGATGCAAACAACTTCTTCAAATTACATGAGCATCTACATGTGCACAAGCATATATGTTTCGAATCAGTTCCACTTGCTACTTTGCCTCCCAACAGATCCATGAACTGGAAATCATAGTAGATGTTATAGAGCCAAACGCAAACATTCTTAGTTTTCAGTTGCATGCAAACCAGGAAGTGACTTCTGAAAAAACATGTGCTTTCTGCCAAAAAACAGTAACTCAAGATAATACAATCTCCGGGGATAGAATTGCTGGTAATGGCAGCCTGTCGGTTCTCTTTGGGCAACTCCCAAGAAGAACATGAAGGCTACTGCTTTGCTCTGTTGTTTGTCCCATTATTGGGAACCAGAGGCAATGTGTTGTTGAACAGAGATGTTTAGCTGCAGAGGTGCCCGTTTGGGCAGGTGGGGTGGAGGACTGGGCAGCTATGGGGGAAGGGAGGAGCCACAGTAAGACGCAGCAGCATTTGCCAGGACTACTTGCTGGGCAGAACCCACCCAGCGGGAAATGCAAGGAACTGGGTGGGTTCACCCGTCTTAGATGAATTCATCTCACCTTTTTTGTAAGTCATCTAATCTGGAGGCTATCGCTGCATGTAATGAGTGCTGCAAGTTAATTGCACGTATGGAGAAGTGTTCTCAAAGCTACCAACATGAGTCTGACCAAACTGCGGGAGGCAGTGGAAGACAGGAGTGTGCTGGCGTGCTCTGGTCCATGGGGTCACAAAGAGTCGGACACGACTAAACAACAACAACAACAACAACAATGGAGAAGTTCTGACAAATCAGTTAACACCTGCTCAAAAATGTTTCTCCAAGCCTAATTCTTGTTATGAAGATGAGAAGCAAAGAGTTGCAACAAAGGCCAGGTATCACACATGGCTTTTTTGTTGTTGTTCTATGAACAGGTTACTTTTCGGAGAGGCTTGTTTCCTTGTTGAGAAGTATTCTCTCAATGCTGGCTGTGGTACAGCATGTGAAATACTGAATTACTTTTTATCCGTTATCTTTCCCCTCTCGTGGCAGGGACCAGGTGTCTTAACATTATTTTAAAAATTGCAAGCCTTTTCGCCTTCCTTGTAAACAGCTAAGCTCTAAAATATACAGCTATTCTTGAACCACCTGTCTAAACAGCAACTTTAAAATGTGTTTCCCCCCCAAAAAAACATGCAAAACCAGCATTTTGGGAGGCCTCTCTGAAGGAGGATGTTCCACAAGGCCAAGGCGCTGGCTTTACCCTTGCAGTCATTATTTGCTACATACAGTGGTCAGATCTGAAGCAAGTTTGCTACAGAAGATTTCAATGAAAGTGTGGTTGAGGGTTTTTCTGGTCCACTTACACTCAAGAGGTTGCACAGAGACAACCAATCTATGCCATTCTGCAGGGCAAGTCTGAGCTTTTCTCGACAGTAGCATGGTGTCTCCTCCATGTTATGGAGAACAAGCAGCTCCCCTGTTTCTGTATTTTCTGGCTCTGCCTTAATTTTGTCCAAGGGGTAATTTTGTACAAGTAGTTAAAGCAAAAGGATGGCTTACCCTGGTCCTCTCTAGGTATTGTGGGATGCCAGCTCCCATATCTGGGAGGGTACCATGATAGTCACCTCTCAGTTACAGCAGCACAGGGAATGGAGAGCAACAATATGCAGCTCTGCCCATGTGTTCAAGCTTGCATTGGAGAGATTCCTTGAGCCACGGTTCTTGTTTCTTGCAATGGGTTTTGCCCACATAGTTTGAATGAACGGCATCTGTAAGTTGTACTTCCACGGAAAACCTTCCCCCGTGAAAAGGCTTGGGAGAGACAGGTGAGATGCCAGTGGAATAATCCATGGCAAGAACTCACATCTGTGGCACTGTGGCTTTGCAGGGAGAGGTGCATTCCTCCTCCAGCCCAGTCAGTGCAAAACTGGGCATTTTGCAAATCCTTTAAGCCTCTGAAAAAACTCAGCTGCTGCAAACAATGGATTCGTTTAATGCCAACTGTAATGGGATTTTTATTAGGAACCAGAACAAAACCAGGACTTCCTTTCACAGTAGGCTCAATCAACACTCATCAGGTGGTAGGAATTTTTAACTGTACCGAGTACCAACTTGGGCTGCCTATGAACAAACTGCAAAAACAACCATTTCAATGTCAGCTGCCCCTCTTCTCTGCCGTTCGCCAGGTCTCTTGCTAATCATTCCCAAAGTGAAACCTGACATTAAGCAGCCTGTAAATCCACCTCTTCCACGGTCAAGTGGTGGTGGATCAGCTAGATGCCTGGAAAATGAAAAGGAAACCCCAGTGCTTGTTATTAATAAAGACTGATAAAGTGTCTAAGCATTGTGCAGCAATGAAAAAAAATAACACTTGCCTACAGACACCATATAGGAAGGCTTGTGAGCAGATTCTCACAGAAAGAGCATCTGCTTTGCACACAGAAGTTCTCATGTTCAATTCCCGGCATCTCCAGGTAGAGGTAGGAGAGAACTCTGGAGACCTGCTGCAATGAAGGACTGGTGGTCTTCCTCAGTATATTAATAACAACTTATTATTTATACCCTGCCCTTCTGGCTGGGTTTCCCCAGTCACTCAAGGCGGCTCCCAACAGAATATTAAAAACACGATAAAACATCAAACATTCAAAACTTCCCTAAACAGGGCTGCCTTCAGATGTCTTCTAAAAGTCAGAGAGTTGTTTATTTCCTTGACATCTGATGGGAGGGCATTCCACAAGGCAGGTGCCACTACCGAGAAGGCCCTCTGCCTGGTTCCCTGTAGCTTCACTTCTCGCAGTGAGGGAACTGCCAGAAGGCCCTCAGAGGAGGACCTAAGTGTCTGGGCTGAATGATGGGGGGTGGAAATGCTCCTTCAGGTATAAGCTACCTGTCTTCTTAACAGTGAAAAAAGGATGAGGGAAAGCATTAGAGTAGCTTCTGCTTCTCTCGACAATGGATGTTCTTGCTGTTTGCAGCCTCCATTAGCTATTGGATGGAGCCAGAGTGTACTCGCATCCTGTTCTCCGAACCCCAAGCAACTGGCAGTTGCGGGACCAAGTTTTGTTTTTTGTTTTTTTCTGGTAGAGGGGAGTGAAAAGCAAGTTCTCTGCACTTGCTTCTTCTTCTGCTGATGTGTGAGGCCAATGTATTTGTATCACAATCTGCTGAATTTCTAGATTGTTGACATTCCACAAGAGGGAAAGCAAAAATGAGTCCAGCAATTGGTTGCAATTAGCTGAACTGACAAGAGGAGCAGAGGCAGCCCAAGACATTTTGTAGCCTGAGGATAAGCCAAAATGGCACCCTCTCCATGATGGTATGCATGATCCAGCCCAAAGTTAAAGCATGGTTTTTTTAAAAAAAATTAAGGATTTTATTGGTTTACAGAGGTAGTACAATGTCTCATACTTTTCCCCATGTATCGTTTGTACACATTAATCTCGATCGTTGAGACATTAGGAAGAAAGGGGGAAGAGGTGGGTGGGGTGGGGTGTCGATGTTTCTCTTTTTTTCTTGGTATTTGTAGGGGTTGAGTGTCAGTGTTGATTGTGCAGGTTCTCTGTTGTTCGCTTGTGCTCCTTTGTTGGTGAGAGAGGTCAGGGGTTGGCGTAGGATGCGCTAGTTCATGTGTGTTTAGCTGTGGTGGTCTTTGGTTTCTTGTGTGAGTGGGGTGGGTGGGTGTTTTGGTTTGGTTAGCCATATTGATTTGTATGCTGATGGTAGGTTTTTGTCATTGTCTTGTTGGGCTGTGTAGGTGATGAAGGGGAACCATATTGGGGTGAAGGTGTCTTCTTCCGTTTGTCCCCGTGTCAGTTTCAGCTTACTGGTTAGTTTTTCTAGTAGGGCTGTTTCCCATGCTACTTGATACCATTGGTCCATGTTTGCTCCTGACAGGTCTTTCCAATGTCTGGTTATGATGTTTCTGGTTGCTGACAGTAGGTGGGTTATGAGTTCTTTGTATTCTGAGTGGGCATTGTTGTCTTGGAAGATGTTTAATAGGACCAGTTCTGGGGTGAGTTCTAGCACTTGCTTAGTTATCTTACAGATTTCTCATATGGTTATTGTCCAGAATGATTGGCTTTTGGGGCACTCCCACCACATGTGGAGGTATGTGCCTGTGGAGGTGCACCTTCTCCAGCATTTTGATGAGGTTCCTGGGCGTATTAGTGCTAGTTTTCTTGGAGTTAGGTACCATCTGTAGGTTAGTTTCAGGGAGAGTTCTCTTCTTTTCATTGATATGGATTTGAAGGGGGGTTTAGATCACATTCTGGTCCATTGGGTGGGATTTATTTCATATCCTATGTCATCCTCCCATTGTTTTTTGATTGCGTCTAGGGGATTCATGGGACTTTTGAGTAGTATTTTGTATATTGCGGATACCAGTCCTTTGTCATGTCCCTTTGTCATTAGGAGGAGGTTTTCAAAGGTTGTTGGGGGTGTAGTCGCTGCTGATTTTGTTGCTGGGTTGTTTAGGAGAGCCTGTATTTGGTTTTGTGCTAATCAGGGTTTTGGGGTGTCTTCTAGTTTGTCCTGTATTTCTTGTGTTGACAGGGGTTTTTGCTTTTATAGAAGTCTGTTAAGCAACATAGGCCTTTGGTTTGCCAGGTTTTTATTTGGAGGTTTTGTACTGCGTGGTGGAATAGTGGGTGGTAGGCCAGGGGAATTAGTGGGGACGGGGTTGGGGATAGTTTGTCTATTTCTGGTTTCCATGCAAGGGCGTACCCACCGCGGGGCAGGGGGGGGCCGCTGCCCTACTCTAGAGGCAGGGCCGGTCGGGCAGCTGCGGGCAAGAGTGGCGCTGCCAGCGGGGCTGGTGGGCAGAGGCGGAGGACAGCCCAGCGGAGCGAGAGTTCGGCGCCCGCAGCAGTCTCTTGTGCCCGAGCCGTGCGGCGCCTGAGGCGCCCGCCGGAGTCCACCATAGCCGCGCTGTGTGGGAGGGGGCAAGGGCTGACGCTCCCGACGTTCGGGAGACCTTTGCGCACGCGCAAAGCGGGGCGCATGCGCACAGCGCGGCTGTGGACTCCGGCGGCCACCGTGCAGGGCGCATGCGCACAGCGCGGCTGTGCTCAAAGGTCTCCCGAACGTCGGGAGTCGTTCGGCGCCTGCCAGACCGCTGCAGCAACGGAGCCTCGGATCGCTTCGCGGAGGCCGGGGCTTCGCTCCAGACCTCCGCGGAGGCCCCGATCCAAGCCTGGTTCCCTTCTCTCCCCCCCCGCCCACCCCCAGACTTCCCTCTTCTCCTCTAGGCGGCCGCTGGTTTTCTCCCCTTCGCCGCCGTCGCTTCAGGTTCACGTCTGCCTCCCCCCCCCCAATTTGAAAATCCTTCTTCCCATCAATCCTCTCCCCTGATTCCACAAGTTAAACATGGGGATTACCAGTATTTCTTAGGAAATAATATCACCTGTTGAACATCATGTGTGATCATTCCTTTCTACAAAAAAAGTTTGAGAATCCTTTTTAAGATTATGCTGTAAGTAGCCTATGTTAGGCAATCCTCTACATGTCTACTCAGAAGTAAGTCTGCCAAATTCAGTGGGCTGTAAATTGCTGTAGGTAAATTGCTGTAGAATTGGAATATTACCATAGATAGTAATGTGTTCTGTTTCTTTTTTATGCTACCAATCTGTTTTCTCCTTCATAATTTATATTTCCAGCTGTAATCTTAGTAAAATTTAATTTGGAAACTGGGGGTTGATTATATATATTTAACAACTCAGGGCTCATCCTATGGGCCAGACTACACTGTCATACTACATGCTTTGGTAGGAGTTGGGGTGAGGAAGTGGAAAATAGGCTGAAAACTTGCTCTATAGTGATTGAGTTAGCTAGTAGTAGCTCCCTATTCAAAATTAACCTACAGTTCTTTAAGTTTTTCTTGCTCAAGTGGTAGAGTGAATTGAGTGGTGGCATATATATGTTATATATATGCATGTGCGTGTGCACACATTCCCTTAGGCTTTTTAAAGACTTTTTATGTATAATCCACTTTTAATGTGTACCTTCAAAAAGTGATAGTGACCCAGAACCAACAATTTATTTCCATCTCATTCAAACATAAGTTGGAACTTAACTTTTGAGCAAGCACGTAAAGAGAGTATATTCTGGATACTGAAAAGGTTTCTTTAAATGTATTTAAATGTTTTCTACTCATCTTAAACATTTGAGATTTGAATTACAGTAAAAAAGGCAAAAATAAAATAATAGGACAACTTAAGAAATACTCAAGACCATCGAAGGAAAATATCAACCAAAGGGATAACACATTCTTAGTTGATGTAGAATCATAGAGTTGGAAGAGACCACAAGGGCCATCCAGTCCAACCCCCTGCCAAGCAGGAAACACCATCAAAGCATTCTTGACATATGGCTGTCAAGCCTCCGCTTAAAAACATCCAAAGGAGGAGACTCCACCACACTCCTTGGCAGCAAATTCCACTGCCGAACAGCTCTTACTGTCAGGAAGTTCTTCCTAATGTTTAGGTGGAATCTTCTTTCTTGTAGTTTTAATCCATTGCTCCGTGTCCGCTTCTCTGGAGCAACAGAAAACAACCTTTCACCCTCCTCTATATGATATCCTTTTATATATTTGAACATGGCTATCATATCACCCCTTAACCTTCTCTTCTCCAGGCTAAACATACCCAGCTCCCTAAGCCGTTCCTCATAAGGCATTGTTTCCAAGCCTTTGACCATTTTGGTTGCCCTCTTCTGGACACGTTCCAGCTTGTCAGTATCCTTCTTGAACTGTGGTGCCCAAAACTGGACACAGTACTCCAGGTGAGGTCTGACCAGAGCAGAATACAGTGGTACTATTACTTCCCTTGATCTAGACGCTATACTCCTATTGATACAGCCCAGAATTGCATTGGCTTTATTAGCTGCTGCATCACACTGTTGACTCATGTCAAGTTTGTGGTCTACCAGGACTCCTAGATCATTTTCACATGTACTGCTCTCAAGCCAGGTGTCCCCCATCCTGTATTTGTGCCTTTCATATTTTTTTTGCCCAAGTGTAGTACTTTACATTTCTCCTTGTTAAAATTCATCTTGTTTGCTTTGGCCCAGTTGTCTAATCTGTTAAGGTCATTTTGAAGTGTGATCCTGTCCTCTGGGGTATAATACGCAAGTGTGGTGTCAGTTCCCTAAGGTCAACAACTCTGGGGACCCCTTCCTAAAATATGTGATCAGTTTGCTGTAGTTTTTACTGTTTATTTTGATTTCACCTGGGCTCTGTAGCCCCGCCCACATTCCCACTTTGTGGCCCCTCCCCTCCCATGCCTTGGCCCCGCCCCTTGCCCCCCCTAGTTTTGATCCTGGGTACGCCCCTGTTTCCATGCTTTGAACATGGTTTGTGTGTGCCTGTTAAGCGTTGTGGGGATTTTTCTTAGCTTGTTTGGGAGGAGTGGGTATGCTGTGGTACTGATATTTTCGATTGTTTCCCTCTCAAGGTGTATCCATTGTTTTCTGGGGTGATAGGGCTGTCCATGAATTCCTGTTCCCAGGGCAGTCTCGAGCAGCTCGGGCGCCCTGGCGCTGAGGGGCGGAGATCGCTCCGGCGCCCCCGCCCTCGCAGGGCGCAGCATGGTTTCGCCGCGCAGCTTCCTGCCTACCGGCCCGGCGCCCTGGCACACCCCGCCACCGGGAGTCTACCTAGAGCCGGCCCTGCCTGTTCCTCACCGGTTAAGGTAGGCATGGTCAGTCCTGCTAGGAATTTGTTGATTTCCTTCTCTGATGGGCTATGAGAGGTGTATAATTTGGAGTAGAAGTCTGCCAATTCTGAAATTATTTCTTTGGGGGAATATGTTATGTTGTCGTCTTTTTTGGTGATGCAGAAAGTTAAAGCATGTTGAAATCCCACTGACTTCATTGGGAAAGCTTAGAAGGCACTATCATCTCACTCATTAAAGTCAACGGGACTTCAAAGTGCTAAACTTCATGCTCGCTGTTTAAGAAGCACCTTGCACTTTAAATGGTTTCAATAAAGACTGTTGTGAAGATACCCATTTTATATCGAACTGTTTATTGAGTGTTGCCTTTTGTACAGTAGGGGTCAGTCACCCTCAGCAATGTGTTATGGACCACTTAGGCTTACCTGGGAACAAGTGCCTTACACTGCAGTGTAAGAGATCCATATCAACATAATCAACATTATCAACATAAACTAACTCATTTGAGTGGAACTAATAATATAACATGTATTATTCAGAAATTAAGCACACGGACGTGATAGCAAATAATTTAAAACATACAGTACGAAACAATACATGTAATCAATAAAGGTGTTGGCTCCATTGCAGTTTTCAAAAATAAAAATAAAATGTTTAACATACTTACAACAAAGTAAAATTAAAAATAGCAAACCACCTGCAGAAATAAACAAGCAGTTGTCAGGTTTAGATTAACAGCTATAAAATAATGCTTGGTTGTATTTCCCTCACTCAAATTTGGGAGCAAAAAGTTTGCATTTCCCAGGTTTGTAGGTAAAAATGGCTGAATGTTAAATGAAGGTTAGAGGCAGAGGATGGGCTTAGATCCCCGAAACACTACAAAAGTACATTTCAGTACAGCTGCTCCTCATACTGGAACAGGGCACAATTTCAGAGCGGCTTATTTCTTCCAAAGCAAATGAAATCACTTTTATGAGAAGATTTGGACTGCCAATTGGACCAACCAATGAATTATTATAGCATGTGAGGTTAAGTTAATTAGATACATCCATTCCATTTGCTGATCCCTCTGCTTTTATTCAGTTAATTGTTGGCTGCTAGTGGACCAAATGATTTAGCTATTTGGGCTGGATTAGCCAACAACCCATTTAACTGGATAATTCACAAACATACTAAGATCAAATCAAGTTAAATAATACTAACAATCTATTAACTGCAATGCCTCTAGAGTAAAAGCAGCTTTATTATTCTAAGACACAGAGAAATTCATTGACTGTGTGGAATTGTGACATGGATCATTCGGACTTATGGTTTAAAAAAACAAAACACCCAACGTGTTATAGAGTAGGGTGGGGAATTGTGTTAGTGAAAAGGCTGCTGAGCTAACTATAAACTGATTAACAGCTTCATAAATAATATCAGCAAAAAACTGGATGAATTCGGAGCATTCTTCAGAGAGGCAAGTAGCAACTTGGAGGACAGGAAAAAAGGGAGAGAATTCAATTGATTTATTCTTCTTTTTAACATTTGGTTACCATTTATAAGTGTTATTCAAGACATGACATGAATGTTGCTTACCCCTGCTTTGGATAGCGAGGGGAGCAACCGTACAAATGTTATTGGACTACATCACCCCAAATCATGGGTGTCTGAGGGCCACGGGTTGCTCCCTCCTGTTTTAGATAATGACATTTTTGTACATCGCAACAATTTTAGAAATAAATGCTATTTCAATTATCAGTGTTACCAGCACACTTTTGAAGGTTTGTTGATATTTACTGCAATTCAACTGACTCAAGTAATAATGAAATATAGGCTGATAATTAAAGCCATACAGAAATTGTCATATTCAGGGTTAGTCACCTGAGTGTTTTTAAAAACACATATTTTGTTAATCCATGATATCCTGCATCTACCCATGCAATCTAATGCCCTCCTTTTCTTAAGAGTAACCAGCTAATTTCAAATACCCTGGGCGGGATTCAACATCGTGCTCCAGCTACCAAAGTTGTTGCCTTGTTATTCATAGGGATTGACACTGGCTTCAAAATTACCCTCTTTTCTGTGAGCCAATAATTTGCCCATGTCTCAAATTGGCTCATAGCTACTCTAAGTAAAAAAGAAAAATAAATAAATAAATAGTTTACATAAAAAGTAGGAAGAGATGTTTTCTAAAGGCTGCTAGAATGTATTTTAAGGAGACCAATAATTTGAAATAACTCCTTTCCCTTGTAGCATGGAAGTCAATGGGGCTCAACACTGAAACTCAATAAACTCAACACGGCTTGGCACTTTCTCTTTCTCATGCAGATATTCAGAAAGAAGAGCAACTGGTCTATGGCTTGGGAAACACATGGCTACAGAATCTGAAAGTTTCTGCTGACAAAGCGGAAATTTAAGAACAACAGATTTGTGTCGTGCCTTTTTATATTAAGTGCTCAAGCATTCCTCACTGCCCTATTCTATTCTGCCACTGCAACCCGTGTGACAGTGGCAATGACTGCTCAGCTTCCAAGGGAAAGAAGAGGCATCCCATAGTATTGTGCTGCAAACACAAGAAACAAAATTCTGCTCTCTGCCATGTGGACAGGACACCTCCGGCATAAAAGTCCACCAAGGAGAGACTGCTACGATCAGTAACAAGCCATAGGCAGGGTGAAATGTGATGCATGTCTATTCACTTTGGTTAGAGCCTTTGGAGCTGTGGACGGTGCCACAGTCAAGAATTCACCTGGTGTGTGCTATTTCCTTCCTTTCCTTTCAACAACATTGTATTGTTTTCAGATGTGCCCCCACCCTCATTCTCATGTTACGGTAGCTTCTCAGGTTACATATTTAAAGCGGGACAATTCTCGCGTATCACACCTGTATCTGAATGCATTTGCAGAGCTCTTAAATAAATGAGTAAAAACATTACTAATGGACACCATTTTACAGGTGTGCCCTGAAACAAGTTTCACGGGATAACATGTTTGTACATGTGCACGTATGCAGATGCAGCAGTGACTTACAGAAAAGTAATGTGGACAGCAGCTCTAAGATCCTGCCATTCTTTTCTCTAAAGCTTTAGCTACAGAAACACTCTATTTCCCTACCCCTTCTATTTCTTATGTAACCAGCCTTCCCACGGCTCTCGTTTATAAAATTCCCGTTTCAGAGAGAAATTTTTGAATTTATCTTCCTGTTTAAAAGGCACGTTAAGGTTTGGTTTACTCAGGATCCTCCATTTTAAATATATTTGTTGCCTTAAATATATAATCTAAGATACTGGATTAACCTACTACTCTCCAGATGTTTCAGACTAGAACTCCCAAAATAAGCTGACCACTGAGCCTGATGTGTGTGAGCTGTAGTCTAAAATACCTGGAGAGTACCACAAGGAAGGATGCATTAACAGGTAGGTATAAATACAGCTATGCATTATTTTCACAGAACAATGCGCTTCCTACAAATTAGTAACTATATTTGGATCAATATATATGCATTGGAGGAAGAACAGGAAATATGGAGATACTAACTGCATTGAATAATAAAAGATCTCAGAGACTGTGTGAGCATTTGGACCTAATAATAGCCTAAGGTTTACTGCTATTCACTAAAAGGAACAAGCCCAGGGAAGCCTCAGGCTGCTAGCTTTGATTAATCTCAGTTTAGTGTTTACGCCCAAACCCTAAACCAGGCATCATAGCTGCCAAGTTATCCCTTTTTAAAAGGGATTTTCCATTATGCTGAATAGGCTTCCTCACGAGAAAAGGAAAAACTTGGCAGCTATGCCAGGCATCCCCAAACTGCGGCCCTCCAGATTTTTTGGCCTACAACTCCCATGATCCCTAGCTAACAGGACCAGTGGTCAGGGATGATGGGAACTGTAGTCCAAAACATCTGGATGGCCAAAGTTTGGGGATGCCTGCCCTAAGCTATGGTTAAGCTTAACTGGTTTACTGAAAGAGGTCGGCAGCATCAGCCAAGATGTGAAGTTGGCTTGTTTCACTAAAGCATAGTTCAAACCAACAAAGGCCAAACTGCAGTTATCCAAAAGGAGAAGGAACAGCTTCCAATCTCCTCCTTGAGGAGCAAGCACATGAGCCTGAGATTCTCCTAAGCATGTTGCTCAAATGATAAAACCATAGCTTATAGCAGGCATAGGCAACTTTGGCTCTCCAGATGTTTTGGAACTACAACTCCCATGATCCCTAGCTAACAGGGCCAGTGGTCAGGGATCATGGGAGTTGTAGTTCCAAAACATCTGGAGAGCCAAGGTTGTCTATGCCTGGCTTATAGTTACCTCTGAACACAGCCTCTAAGTGGCTAAAAACAAAGAAACAAAATCAGGCTCAGAGGAAACATTTGTGAGTGCCAGTAAATTAAATCTGCTGCTACCTTTTTATGATTCTCTGCCTTCAATGTAGAGACTCAATATGAATGAAGGCTGGAATTCTCCATTTATCTGGCTGGGAAAGCTTACATAAGCTACCAGTAGGTGAATCTACGTAGGTGCACATGACTGGTCTGGGTAAGGGTGAAATGAATGCAGCATTAGCAAACTTCATTTGACATATCTTTAAGTACCAGATACACAGAACAGGGAGGATTAATGGGCCTCACTCCAAAGACAGATGGATAGGTGGGCAAAATGTTATGTGTTACTAGGATCCCATGGGTAAAAACCGTGTACCAAACCCTCAGGCAAAAGACAAGGAAGCACGTTCCAATCTCTATCATAAGACACATGGAAAGTGCATTGCAATTCACAGTACGCAGTGCTGTGTGCACAGTGAGTGTGTATGCACACCTGACAATCTGCAGCCACCATGTGCAGAGTTCTGTACATGCACTTCCTGATGCAGAATTAGAAACTGCATAAGTCCCAATTTCTCGACCGAGGTGTTCCAAGATGTGCCTCTTCCTCGCTGTGCTGAAGCATTTGTCCCCAGCAACTGCTCAGGCTGGTATTCTGAGTCCCCATATCAAGTGCAGCCAAAAGCATAGAGCAGCAGAGAGAGAGTCAAGACAGACCCCGGCTCTGCGAAACCCTCAGCTCACCATTTCAACATGTATGAAGGTGGAGAAAGGTGCTTAGAAAAAGTGGTCAACTTCCAAAGCAGCAGCAAAGCAGTGTGTACATTGTTTAACATCAAAATAGATGCATTTTGGTGTTTAATCATGCTACATGTGAGAAAAATCACAGGGATTTGCATTGTTGACTTAGTAGGAGATTGGAATGTTGTGCAGATATAAAGCTGTGCATGTTCTACAACCATGAGCTGCTGTTCCAGTAGTCAAGAACAGTAATGCAAGAACTAAACAGCATCTAGCACTTGGTTCATACAGCGTACAAGGATTGCTATTCTATAGTCATATAGATGTGGATCTATAATTGAGTTTGCTATAATTGAGAGGTGGGAGAGGAATGTAGTTTTAAGGATGGTTTACTAAAACATCCTTCTAAGCTGGAAAAGACCCCACAAATACATCTCATAGGCCCCCTGTGCAAAGTACTCTGGGGCCTTTAAGTTCCAGTGCCACCTTTGCTATTTCTGCAAAATAGTTCACTTGGAAACATCATAATAAATAATGCACACAATATTTCTATTTCTAACAATAAATGCAAAGAGAATAGGAAATATTTCAAGTAAACTACATTTGGCTTTAGACCACCTGGTTGACCTAGACTTCATGAATGCGTTCTGCCTTCAATCTTCTTAGTAACATTGACCCTTGCTATTCAGTAACCAAAAAGGTGAATATTAGCCAATCTTTTTGCAGGAAAGGGTTCTGCCCGGCAGTGGAACGTTGCCTTGTAAAGCATTCATTCTACAGCAGGAAAGGGATCTCTGCAGACTGCCAGCTTCTTCCTTTGAGTCAAGTGTTCTGATAGGACAGTTCAAACATGTTGCAGGCCTCTTCCAGGCTTTCATCCATGTTGAGTCTCCTCCAGAAAGACTTCTGCTTCATCTGGAGCTCTCTCCGCACACACCTGGGGCATGGCACCGACTTCACCTTGCACTCTGAATGGAAGACGGCACCGCAGCTGTCACATCTGTGAGAACAAAATCGGATATTTGTATATTAATATGTAGGTTCCTAGCTTCTCTTCCCCACTATGCAGAGGAAAGAAGTTCTGTGCTAAGACCGTTCCTGTGCTGCCTGTATTCTGACCTCTGAAAGCCAGCCACACCGAGGAATGCTCAGAGGACGATCACTGAGTCCCAGTGAGAAGCTGTCTTATAGTGTCAGAGCATTGAGTTGTACTATGGCAGTGGTTTAGCGAGGCAGTTAGGGCACAGTGCTATGGGCAGTTAATGAAGTCACTGGGATTTAAGCAGCCTGACCGGATGCAGGGTTGCAGCTGTTAGTATTTGCTTTAATCTCAAAATCTCTGGTAGATTTTACAAGCTTAATTACTTAAGCATGTCATCCATTCTTTACTGGATTGGAGCACATGCAGGCAACCCAAGTGGGAACCCAGATGACAGCCAAAGAAAACAGTTGTGCCTTTAGAAATTTTAAATCATCCACATCTGACACTAATGCTGACTTTATCAAGCTAATTCCCCTTTCGTTAGTGATTTACAATTCCTTGGGAAACGCTGGAGACCAATGATTGATGAGAGTGTCATTTTGCATTCATTCATGGCCTCTCCCCTTTCCCCTCTTTTGATCACTCTTCTCAATCAACTGGAGAATGTAAACGCTTATCAGGAATTTCTGTCGAAATGGACGCCTGCAGGATTATGGAAGAGTGAAACACACCTGCCGTTGCTACCCAGATGCATTAAATCAGGGGGTGGGGAGGGACAAGAGAAGATTAATTATTTCAAAATTAAGAGCAAATACATCATTCAAACCATTTGAAAAAGTTGCAAAACATAAAAAAACCACCCACCACCCAAAACTTCTGTATGATCAATAATCAACTTGTTCCTTGATAAAAGGGAACAGATGATTACAAGCAGGAGGACAGGGAAAAGCAGGCATGAATGCCACTCTTCGTGGGCTTTACTTAAAATCCCACCAGCACTTATGCTTCCAGCTCTCAAAGCCTTCCATAAATCAGCTTCTTCATTTTAACCAGTTATCCCACACTACAGGTCCAATTGTTGTTTTCTCACTACCAAATTAACCCTTAATATACCCAGTCATTCCAGAACAGTAGCTGCATTAGTGTATATACCGTAGCACCCTAATCTCATTCATAGATTATTTGCTCAGAAACAACTCCTACTGCTTAATGGGATTTGGTTCCCAACATGCATACAATTGTGGCCTTCATTAGGGACTAACTGAATCATTGCCGCATAAGCGTTTGCAGGAAAACTCATACTTTCCATGATAACTGCTGCATGCAGAAATAGAAAACTGCAAACAGAGAATCCTGCCTGGCCACTGTGATCCATGCCCTGCTAAAATCTAGATCAAACCTTTGCTCTGCGTTGTACACGGGTCTGTCTTTCAACACCACACAGACATTTCAGCTTAGGACATGGCCGAATTCCATTACCAAATGGAATCCCCTAATTTTAAAGCAGCTCTTCATTAACTTGCCCTCTTTAAGTCTGTGGTCATTAGAAATCTTTCTCTGGAGAACTCTGGCAACCCAAGTCAGAACGATGGCTACTGAGGAGAGGCACTTCTCTCTGGCGGCGTCCCAATTCAGCTCATATACTAAGGTATACTAAGTTATCACCATCTTCTATGTTACACAATAATTTGGATTCAGCTTATTGAAAATCTTTCGTAGAGGCTAAACACTTGTTACCTAGTACAGATTTTCAGGTACGGGTTGCGGGACAAAGTGTTAAGGGTGAGCTGATGGTAGAGAGAACAGTGACAGAGAGATTGGAGAGAACACAATTGCTTCCTTCCCACAATGTTAGCACTCAAACAGCAGCTTTTCCCATGCAGTTTTCAGGTACTCATATGACCAAGAAGATTCCTAAGATCAGTAAGACGGAGGGAAATGTGAGGTTCCTAATAAAAAAGCAGGTAGTGTGGGCCCACCATAAACCAGATTCTCCCGACACATACAAATTGCTGCTGGACAATGCTCTTCTTGCAAACATGGACAGGTCATTCTTCCTTGCCTCTTCTGCTTGCTCCTTCTTCAGACCCAGTGGCAGCAATGAGGTACAGTGGTGCCTCGCTAGACGAAATTAATTCGTTCCAGGACTCAATTCGGGGCAGAGACCAGCGGAACACAAAGGGGAACCAACTGCAGCAGGGAAAGAAGGCAAAGGGAGATCAGCTGAGAAGCGGCGACAGCTGTCAGCGCCTCTCAGCTGAGCTTCCTTTGCCTTCTTCCCTTGCTACAGCTGGCTCCCCTTTCGCTAGATGAATGCCCTGATTTTCTGATCGGAGGTTTTTATGGCCACGCTTTGCAGGACGAAGCGGTGGCCATAGAAAATCTCGTCGTATAGCGAGGCAACCTCCGATCAGAAAATCCTTTCGTTAAGCAGAATTTTCGTCTAGCAGGGCATTCGCCTAGCGAGGCACCACTGTAGAGGAAATGTTGTTGTTGCTGCTGCTGCTGGTGCCATTTGCATTACTTACCTGCTCCCAATGGTAGAGAAGCCCCCCCCTGCCCCCCCACAGCCACTCATGCCATCTCATTGGGTAAGGAAGAAGAAACATAGAGGGACAAGCAAAGAAAATGAGGGCTGCAGCTACTATCTTCCTCTCCCCACTGCCAGATTGGGCCCTAAGAGGAAGAGAATGGAGTGGAAGTTGTGTGTGATGGTGAGATGAACGAGGAGGAGCTGCCGGCACTGGGGTGGACCAGAGTGAGTCCTGGCTAGCCCTGCCAGCCCGGTTAGGACCACCTGCACATGTGGTAGAGGACCGGGTACACAAACGGAATGTGTGAAGTCAACTGCAGTCTCACCAAGGGACTGACAAGTGAAAACGAAATATGGCACTTAAGCACTCCGTTGATTTTGCGTTGCACAATTCACTATACAGCTTAAGGAGAGAAGGAATCATGAAGCTGAGATGAACCTGCAAAACTTAAAAGCTGAAATCTTTCCCAGCTGCAACCTACTCTAACTTCCATGGAAAATTACAAAGGTGTAGCTCCTCGCTGTGGCTGCAGGACCATTCAGAATTTCAATCAAGCGATCAAACACCTGCTTCTTATCTGGCCAAGGCTACAGCTCGATGCTGCGTCACCCACTTCTCTAACATCTGAGGGCAACGAGAAGCACCTGTGTTGGGAAAGAGGGTGTTCCTTTTATGGCACTTATTTACAAAACAGCCTCATTATTACTAAGCCTTTATTCTCCTTTTCTCAGATCCTTTTGAGCACAAATACAATGACATTGTGGAGAAGACATTTGTTGCTTTGAAGATGACAAAAAGATGAGACCTTAAAAACAAGCAACTGTGGACTCATTCATGTCTTCCGTTTTGCCTGCAGCAGTCCCAGAGGGGAAAGTCCACTTTTCATGTTCGGCTTCCTATGGTTACAGCTGCTGTAGGAGTGCAATCGTATGGCTCATTGCCTAGATTATGCACATAGCACCAGTGCTTGAAACACCTCTGAATCTCCGTGAAGGTTTTTGCATTTTAAGTGATCAGAAGTATGCTCCTGTAGGGCAGCCATTCTTAACACGGGAAATTTGGGGTGGGTGAAATGACCTCTTAGTGGAGGTGCTGGAAACCGATAGTGGAGGCACATATTTCTCCTTAAACTTGTGCCCCAGCCAGCCCCATCTTTAACCAGCTTCCTCCCTTCTAGCATTCTTTACTAGAAGCCACAAGATAATTTCAGCTCTGAAGTGCAGAAGATTATACTTGTTTGCATGCCCTGAAACATATGATACAATAACACATTTCTTTAAAAAGAAAAAGAAAAAAGCAAGATGATTCATTAGTATGGTAGTCAGTGAGATGCTTGAGCAAGTTATTTCATTTTCTGCATGGGCTGGAGTCATGATTGTACAGAAGGGTTGTTCTTGTGTTGTTGTGTGTGTGTGTGTGTGTTTTTTTTAAAAAAAGTAACACTGAAAGATTAGTTTTCCTATGACCCATTGCATGCAACAGCATGTGGGACTTAATGCCTGTGCAAAGTTTATGGGCACACAGACAGTACATGTCAAAAGTGGTAGGCTCAAAAGTGGTAGGCAGCTATGCACAGGGACCCTGCATGCTCTTGTTGTTGTTTAGTCATTTAGTCGTGTCCAACTCTTCGTGACCCCATGGACCTGAGCACGCCAGGCACTCCTGTCTTCCACTGCCTCCCGCAGTTTGGTCAAACTCATGTTCGTAGCTTCGAGAACACTGTCCAACCATCTCATCCTCTGTCGTCCCCTTCTCCTAGTGCCCTCCATCTTTCCCAACATCAAGGTCTTTTCCAAGGATTCTTCTCTTCTCATGAGGTGGCCAAAGTATTGGAGCCTCAGCTTCACGATCTGTCCTTCCAGTGAGCACTCAGGGCTGATTTCCTTCAGAATGGATAGGTTTGATCTTCTTGCAGTCCATGGGACTCTCAAGAGTCTCCTCCAGCACTATTGCAATGCTCACAGTTGTCCTTAGGTCCATGTGTCAAGGTTCGCTAAGACCCGACAAGTGATAGCCAGGGTCAGGAGCGAGAAAGTTCTCGGTCAGGTGGGGGTCAAAGGCAAGTGGTATGATCTACAGCGGACAAAAGTCAGTTCTCAGAATGGCTGCT
This sequence comes from Zootoca vivipara, assembly GCF_965207765.1. Classification (NCBI taxonomy): domain Eukaryota; kingdom Metazoa; phylum Chordata; class Lepidosauria; order Squamata; family Lacertidae; genus Zootoca; species Zootoca vivipara. Next base: position 7,201,073 of record NC_142582.1, on the reverse strand, counting down.
AGCAGGCAGATAGGACAGAGGTAACCAGCAAATGGTCAAGTTCCAGAGGCAGAGGGTTCTGCGAAGGAAGGTGAAGAGCAGAAATTCAGCCTCACAGGCTCTTCTCAATGGGAGTCAGGTTGTTTAGGGTGGGCTGAAGAGGATATCCTGGGGTAAAGGCCGAGTGGAATTGCACTGATTCCACCTGACTGGGTGATGCACCAGCCGGTGCGTCTTCTAATGCTTTCTAGAGGACACCTCTGGGTAAAGCAAGCAATTCCTTCAGCAGATGGGCTGCATTGGTGGTAGAGGGAAAAAAGACACTGGGTCTTGGTTGTCTGTCTGGAATACCAGTTTGAGACCCCTATCCCTGAAGTTGATCAGAGAAACCAGATCAACAATGACCCAACAACAAAATGTAACCCAGCGCTGACAGATAGCAGAACCTGGAATTTCGTCATACTAAACATTTATCAGCATTTTACTTTGCAAGGAAGAACTCATTTTTTGAGTCCTTGCAGTAAAAGGTGAAGGAGATCTCAGCAACAAGAGCTTGTATCCGAAAGCTGCGAAAAATTCACAATGCAGTACAGTGGTGCCTCGCTTAACGAATGCCCTGCTTAACGAAATTTCCGCTTAACGAAAGGTTTTTTCTAGTGGAGGTTGCCTCGCTAGACGTATTCGTTTTGCGAAAAATCCGTCTAGTGAATCGCGGTTTCCCATAGGAATGCATTGAAATTCAATGAATGCGTTCCTATGGGCAAAAAAAATTATAAAAAATTCAATGCATTCCAATGGGATTCGCTAGACAAATTTTTCGTTATAAGAAAAGACCCGTGGAACGAATTAAATTCGTCTAGCAAGGCACCACTGTATCTTCAAGCATGTGCAGTGCTATTCAACCACCCCAGTGAGTAACTACCACCTGACACTCTGCCCCCTGCAAAGTAAAGCTTTCCTGAGAACACTATTTCCAGCAGGCGTGAGTCAATTTCCATGTCTACTTAAAAACTAACTGCTGGAGCTGGCAGGAAAAAATCAGAAGACCCAACTATTACAACATTTCCACTTCCACTTTACTATTCTTCTATTTTTAGTTTCCATTCCAAACCCGACACCCAGGAAATCCAAGGAAGGGGAATACTTTAACTAAGCAATGCAAAACCAAGCAAGAAAAAAAAAGAGATAGAGAGAATTATTTGAGCATTCTACAACGGTGCTAAGACAGCAGACTTGGAAGTTGTGTATTGTTGGACAGGATGTAAGGAGCCTGCCAGGCACAGCCCACAAAACCCTGCTAATTAACTGAAATGATTGTGTTTGTTTTGGAACCATTTAGCCAACAAAGGAATGTGTCACACCGATTAGCAAGAAAAGGGTATGTAATATATGTGCATTCAAAGCCAGATGAGTGCATTATCCAGGTATTTGCTCTGTTTGCTCAAGGATTGACAAAAAATGAATGCTGAGCAAACAGTCTCCGTGCAAATGGAAACTCCAGCTTTTTAAAAGTGGTTGGGGGTGTCCTTCTGCCCTGAGATTTATCTGTCTCGGTAAGAGACAGGACTTGAGAAATCACATCTGGAAATGGACCCATAAAAAAAACTACTTTTCTGCCAGAACTTGTTCTCTCCATCAGCCTCTGTGAAGATGCCATTATATCAGGATGGTCGTCATCCAGTGCTGACCCTCTGGCAGGTCTTGGCAAGGGCACCTGAGACTCATCACTTTGCTTTCTTCTTTGTCAAGCGGAAAGGTCAAGGCAAAAAGGCAAAGGGGAAATATATGCAAAGCAAGGTGCAAACACACTTCGGTTCCTAGTCATTAAAGAATGCTGTGAACGCTGGGGAACTCTTTCACACAGTACAAACAACTTCTTATTAAGGCAACTGATAGTTGGTTTTTTTTCATACCACTCTAACAGAGGCTCAAGGTTTATTAAAAGTCCAGTTTTGCACTCATTTAAAACATAAGGGGAATTCATTTTGTTTAGATTTAGTGAAGCTGAACACATGCAAGTGAAGGAGCAGAAACAAAGTTATTAGGACAACAGTAAGTTCATCACAACGCACATGTGTTAATATTTATTTTCATCTCCATTTAGGGGCAAAGCTTAGAAAACTAACATTTTCATGGATCTACAAAACTGTAAATGTTATATATCCCTTTTAGAGGGTTGTGGGGGGGGGGGTGGAGGTGTTAGTGAAACTTGCTGAACATGCCAGATTAAATTACCCCGTCCTTCTTCCCGAAAAAAGAAAAGAAAAACTCTAATGAAAATTCCTTAGCTAAAACAAAACCTAAGGTTTCCCCACCCAGGAATAATGTTTGGTTGAAGGCAATCAACCTTCTCAATCCGTTTTGGGCACCTACTTCTATTCAAAGGCTATGCATTTTATTTATTTTTTGCTGCAACTGACTAACAAGGCCACTCCTCTGAAATTCAATGCCAGGGCTTGTGTTTGCTGATACAACGGTATAAACCTTTCAGGAGAACTACCAGCAAGATGAATATCACTGTATGGTATTCTTTGGCTGCTCAAAAGTGGAAATGTGGAATCAGGCACCAGGGTCCAACTTGTTCGTAACTCTGCCATCCTAAGCAGGGGGCTCAGGGAACAGAGAGGGCTGTGCACATCCTAAGGCACAGTGTAATATAAGAACTAGAACAGAACATTTGGAACCTACGGTAGTTAAATGGCATTTAAGGCAATGATTACCTAAATAAGGGAATGCAACCCTACTAACAGAAATCTCAATATATTGAAATATTTGTGAGGTTTTTCTTTGGGGTGGGGGCAGGAGCACATGAGCCCCTGACTCATACCAAGTTGAAACACCCCACCTCCTCCCGCAAATATAATGGACAAAGAGGGTTATACTTTAATTCAGAGTGAAACATATGACTGGCTGCCAAGATCTGTCTTGGAATTAAAAGGCAGCCCACTGCATGCACTTGATTTCTGTTAACAAACCTAAATTCAAAGCATTGCCCATGTGGCAATCTTACGAATGAATGAACTATTTATTTAAAAACAAAATAGACTATTACATCTGTTAATGGGCAACCAGCTTTCTATCAACACAATGCCCCAACAAATGAATATTATCCAATATACAGACAGATAATGTTCAAACTAATTATCAAAATAAAACTTAACTGATCAAACTATTTCACTTTTGTCACTGAACCACGACTTCACTGGTACAGCAATATTAAATATTATTTTGAAAATGATGTGGTTATATCAGTGTCATTAAATCTGTTTTTGTATTGAACATGTACACATATATATTACTGGCTGCCAGTGTAATAAGCACCAACAGAAGTCATTACACCCAGATATCACTGATCTGAGATGCACTGCAAATTCTCTCAGGGCATTTGAGATTTCAGAATTCTAAGCAATTTAACCTGTGATTTTAATGCACAGCAAACACTCAGAGTAACCAAATCATTCTGCAGAGAAACTACATGCATTGCACTGGGAAACCTTCTTACATCAAGTATTTTGCCCCTTTCATTATCCTCACGAGTGCCTTGCAGATATCTTTGCCTTATATAGCCATGATCTTAGTTCTCCTTAATGCTTTTTAACAACTTTCCGTCCTAGAAATTACTGTTTTGCAAGTGTTCTCTTTTCTTTCTTAATCAGTGTTTGCGTAGTTGTGCTGCACACCTCATTTAATATATGTTCAGGGCTTGGATCTCATGCTAAAAACAAGGTACTGAAACAAAACCAGGGAAAGATGGGGCGAATATTAGCAGTAAAAGAGGTGCCAGTCAGAAATCTCAGTAAAAGGTGGCCTTGGGCTGCACTGGCACGGAACTCTTCTCCCAGCTGGGAAGAAAAATAACTCTCAACAAATTATGCTAACAAAATAATCCTGGCCATCTCACAAACTGCCAACAATGCCCAAGGGAGGATCAACATAATGCATATACAAAACTTAGTTATTTATGACTCACTCCTGGATACTCCATTGAAAAACTCAATGGGGTGACATAGCTGTTTTATCTGTCCCTGATTCACACAGGAATGATATGCAGTCCGATTAAGGGATGAGCATGCATGTATGAATCAGCCCCAACATGCAGCCTGGCCAACTCCTTTATCTAACAATCCAATATGCAGCAAGATGATGTGCTCAGTTGCCAATGCACAACTACTTATGGGCTGATGAAAGACAAGCATCAAGTGCCTCTCTCCTTTTCTCTTATTGTCAGGCTTCCCATACAAACAGGGAGCCAAGAGAAGGGAAGAGACATTCTGGATACTGACCTCCAGAAAAGTTAAATATTCTTGAAACTTGTTGGCTTGGGGTAGGCAGGTCCCATTAACCTTACCTTGCCTAGGGCCTCTAAAATAAGTGGTACCTCTGGTTAAGAACTTAATTCGTTCCGGAGGTCTGTTCTTAACCTGAAACTGTTCTTAACCTGAGACACCACTTTAGCTAATGGGGGCTCCTGCTGCTGCCACGCGGAGCACGATTTCTGTTCTCATCCTGAAGCAAAGTTCTTAACCCGAGGTACTATTTCTGGGTTAGTGGAGTCTGTAACCTGAAGCGTTTGTAACCCGAGGTACCACTGTATCAGACTTGCATTTACAATCTGAACAGCTTAGAAATACCGTGTTTCTCATATTATAAGTCATGTCTTATAATCTTTTTTTCTCAAGAAAATAAGCCTATGGCTTATTTTCGGGGGGTGTCTTATTATTTTTTTAAAAAAATACAGTATGGTACCTCCCCTGTCCGGCGCCCGGAACTGGCTGCTGCTGCGCTGCTGGGCGCGTTGTCGGGCTTCACGCGGCGCGCGCTGAGGCTCTTGCCGGATCCCGGCTCGGAGCAGCGCGCGCTGCGGCTCTTGCTGCGTCCCGCAGCGCCAGCGCCAAGCGCCAACCCAGCAGCGAGACCGGCGGGGACCTGCAGCGCGCGCGACAGGAAGAGGAGGGACCAGCGAGTGGCAGCCGCGGCGGCCAATGAAGGCTCGGCCGGGTGTTTTTTGTCGTTGTAGCTGCGTCCCGCTGCGTCCCTCCTCTTCCTGTCGCGGCTCGGCGCCCGGAACTGGCGGCTGCTGCGCGCGTTGTCGGCGCTTCAGCAGGGCACGCTGCTGGGTCCCGCCGGGTCGGGGCTCCACGCGGCGCGCGCTGAGGCTCTTGCCGGGTCTCGCTGCCGGGTCGGGGCTCGGAGCAGCGCGCGCTGCGGCTCTTGCTGCGTCCCGCCGCCGGGTCAGCGCTTGGCACGGTGCATGCTGCTGGACATTTTGGAGGGGCAGCAGCAGCCGATTCCGGGCGCTTACAGGCATCTTCCTCTTCCATGGCGCCATCCAGACCTGCTCCCACCACTACGGCTTATTTTTGGGGTATGTCTTATATTTCTTCAACTCAGGAAAATCCTGCCATGGCTTATTTTGTAGGGATGACTTAAAATATGAGAAACACGGTAAACATCTTAAGGAATTTTAACGGTCAGATTGTGAAAGTCCCTCTTGAGTTCACAAGTCTTCTCTTAAGGCCCCTTTGTGTGTTATGTGCACTGTTGTGCTTGCCATAACTACACGTCTAGTCCTTTGCATTTACAAGAGTGGTGCTGAACTCCAATTCCCTAGTGCATGTACATGTGGTGAAGCAGGCCAAAGCATGATGGTACATACCCCATGAATGCACACACTTTCCACTTGGACTGGCTACAAATGCAAGTAGCAGCTGAGGGGGTTGATTATTGGTGGTGATGGTGAGAGGGAGTTTAACTTACTGCAGTTTAACTTACTGTAGGCCACGTGAAAACCACTCCTTTGAAGCTGCCATTTGCACTGAGAGGAAATTCCCCTATTGGTATGAAGATGCATTTAATGTTGTCTCGTCTGGCCTTCATAAAAGGTTTCCACATGGAAAGGAGGTAAGCTGAACTCTTGCTCATGTTTGCATTAGCCCTCTCATCATTACCGCACCATAGTAAATGTACACACATGCAACGCAACACATGAAATCACAATCCTTTACCTGCTTGTAGAAATGTCCTCAAAGGGGTACAGGATCTCGCCATTGTTACAGATCTCGCACATGAATCCCTTTTGACTACAAAGGCTGCAGTTGTACACATGGGAAGTGGCAAATTTGATTACTTTCCCAAGAAAAGGGGCCAGCTTCCCTTCGATAACCTGCAAAGCAACAGAAAAGAGACCCCGTTACCAAGAATCAGCAACAGAAATGGCTGGACATTATCCGTGTGTCTCATTACCAAACTAAAACACAATTCAGAGTTGATTAAACAGTGAAGGGATTGCTGCAGGATGGGTGGGATGAATCATGTAATTCAGGCTAAAGGTAAAGGTAAAGGGACCCCTGACCATTAGGTCCAGTCGTGACCGACTCTGGGGTTGCGCGCTCATCTCGCATTATTGGCCAAGGGAGCCGGCGTATAGCTTCCAGGTCATGTGGCCAGCATGACAAAGCCGCTTCTGGCAAACCAGAGCAGCACATGGAAACGCCGTTTACCTTCCCGCTGTAGCGGTTCCTATTTATCTACTTGCATTTTGACGTGCTTTCGAACTGCTAGGTTGGCAGGAGCTGGGACCAAGCAACGGGAGCTCACCCCGTCACAGGGATTCGAACCGCCGACCTTCTGATCAGCAAGCCGTAGGCTCAGTGGTTTAACCACAGCGCCACCTGGGTCCCCTAATTCAGGCTAAAGAATGCCAAATAAAACCCACCCATGGCAAGAAGGTAACAGAACATTAAAAGGTATGGTCATTTTACACCTGTTTGGAGATGGGTAAAGTTAGATTGCTTAATTCATTTACTTACAATGCTTGTCTGTTTTTATTTTACTGTGCTTTTCTATTGTTTTACTCATGAAACTCCACACAGAATAATGGATAACAATCGAAGAGAAGGGTGAGAGCCTGATTTCACACAGAACTATGGTGTGAGAAGATACTATCACACACACACACACACAAATAATTTAAGAGGCATGCAACGGCCCTAGTATGTGAAAATCCACATTTGAATGTTCGCTTAAATGTGCCAGTTCCCTCCACCATGTTCCTCAGTACTAGCATTCTTTTTCTTTCTGTTTACTCAAAATGTTGAGTGTCCAATTACCAATGCCAAAACAACTGTTTTATTAATGATTACTGGTAATTACATAATTATCACCGTGTCTGTATTTATTGTGTTCCATTTCCCTCTGCCCTCACTATCTCCAATCTCCTCCCAAACCTTGTGTGTGTCTGTGTGTGTGTATATTCTGCTACTCAGGGTAATATTTCATGCATTTAGTGTACTGTAGACCACGACAACTTAACACTGTAATAAAACCGTTCATCTTTAAGGTGCCGCAAGACTCCAAACCTTAAAGCAAAATGAGTAAATGCAGATTCCATAAGAATGCTCACCGCACTTATGCTAAATGTTTCTCTTATTCTAAATGTATTTCTGCTCGCCTAAACTGCAGCACATACACTAAATGGAAAAATATAGGCAGGAAAGGAAGTTGATGGGATGGCTTGGGTCGCTGCCACGGGATGGAAACGCCGAAAAGCCCTCGCTCTTGTAAGAACTGAACATCTGTGGCAGCAGGAAGCTGAAATGTTATTGCTAGCCACACAGACTCGACATCTGTTTGTACTGCACGGAAAGGTGATGCTTTTACTGTGTCCTGCTATAGAATGATGGCCTCACTCTGGACCTTAAACAATTCACAAAGGTCACTACGGGAAGGTGTGGTTCAAGGCCAGGGCTCCGATACTGTTGCATTATAATAGACGGTCAAAGTCAGTACTATAAGCAACTTTAAAAAAATCTCTTCCTTAATTAATTTTGGTAATCAGAGTCAAAAGTCTAAACTGGTTAAGGGGAAATGATGTCCAGCAAATATGAGGAAACGCAAGGAGCAGCAGATATGTTGGTGATAGAGCATATACACTTCCAGATTAATATATAAACAAAGAAATGCAGGCCAGAACAGAGGAGACTTGAATGATGCACCAGGATCAGTAATATCCAGCACTAAATAATTCAGTCTCCAGCTTACCGTATAGCCAACAGGCTGTAAATAATAAGTTCTTAAAATAATAACACGCAAATTGATATACACAGAAGTGCACGATCTCCATGCTTTACTAAGAAACCAGCATACTGGAGCTTTTGCAGGATCTGGATTAGTTTGGAAAGGACGTTTGTCAGCAAAGACAAGTGTGTGTCCATGTTAGGGGTAGAAAAGGGGGGTGTATTATTTATTCATCTAAGAATCACTTCCCGTGAGGCATCTTGAGGTACTTGGTGGGTAAGGTTGCATGCTACTGGCTGGGAGGCAGAGACCGGATGACAAGCAATTTATGAAAATTCTGACCAGAGCAGAATTTTTTTTGCAGACAGCACTTGTAGCCTTGCAGTCAATTGTCTCTAGTCAGAGGCTACTTGCTGGTACCTAAAAAGAAATGCAGTTGCAAACCAGAGTAGAGAGAGACTGCACCATGACTTACATAGTTGCAGATGTGGAGAGGATAACCCTCTGCAAAGCTGGAACATGCTTTGAACATTCACAACAGCCGTGCTGATGTGGTTCAGCTGCATTAATGTGTTTAGCAGGTGATTTCTAGAATTCAGGAAGAGGGGATTTGGAGCAGGCACCCCAACCTTCGGTCCTCTAAATGTTTTGGACGACAATTCCCACCATCCCTGATCACTGGTCCTGTTAGCTAGGGATCATGGGAGTTCTAGGCAAAAACATCCGGAGGGCCATAGGTTGGTGATGCCTGATTCAGAGCCTTTTTGATTTTTTTGTTTTGAGAGTCTGAAAGATGGATAATGTGACCTTCTTCGATTTGTAAGGCAGACTAGGTAGTCAGACTATATCTAGCAACAGAGGGCTTTGAGGTGTTTCTGGTGTGTTTTTAAAGCAAGTCTGTTGATGATGAGAGTTGTACGGTTGATCATTTTACCTACGTGTGTTTGGGGAATGGCAAGCATGCGGTTTATTACTTCCTGGAAGTTTTGCATAGCAGGGAGTGATAGAAATATATAAAACAAAAAACCTGAAATACAACTGCATTAGCAGAGCTTTGAGTTAATGATTGTACGCTGTGGCGAGACTTCCTCATGCGCTAGCATCCTTAGGATATAATAATAATAATAATAATAATAATAATAATAATAATAATAATAATGTTGTTGTTGTTTAGTCGTTTAGTCGTGTCCGACTCTTCGTGACCCCATGGACCATAGCACGCCAGGCACTCCTGTCTTGCACTGCCTCCCGCAGTTTGGTCAAACTCATGTTCGTAGCTTCGAGAACACTATCCAACCATCTTGTCCTCTGTCGTCCCCTTCTCCTAGTGCCCTCAATCTTTCCCAACATCAGGGTCTTTTCCAAGGATTCTTCTCTTCTCATGAGGTGGCCAAAGTATTGGAGCCTCAGCTTCACGATCCGTCCTTCCAGGGAGCACTCAGGGCTGATTTCCTTAAGAATGGATAGGTTTGATCTTCTTGCAGTCCATGGGACTCTCAAGAGTCTCCTCCAGCACCATAATTCAAAAGCATCAATTCTTCGGCGATCAGCCTTCTTTATGGTCCAACTCTCACTTCCATACATCACTACTGGGAAAACCATAGCTTTAACTATACGGACCTTTGTCGGCAAGGTGATGTCTCTGCTTTTTAAGATGCTGTCTAGGTTTGTCATTGCTTTTCTCCCAAGAAGCAGGCGTCTTTTAATTTCGTGACTGCTGTCACCATCTGCAGTGATCAAGGAGCCCAAGAAAGTAAAATCTCTCACTGCCTCCATTTCTTCCCCTTCTATTTGCCAGGAGGTGATGGGACCAGTGGCCATGATCTTGGTTTTTTTGATGTTGAGCTTCAGACCATATTTTGCGCTCTCCTCTTTCACCCTCATTAAAAGGTTCTTTAATTCCTCCTCGCTTTCTGCCATCAAGGTTGTGTCATCTGCATATCTGAGGTTGTTGATATTTCTTCCAGCAATCTTAATTCCGGCTTGGGATTCATCTAGTCCAGCCTTTCGCATGATGAATTCTGCATATAAGTTAAATAAGCAGGGAGACAATATACAACCTTGTCGTACTCCTTTCCCAATTTTGAACCAATCAGTTGTTCCATATCCAGTTCTAACTGTAGCTTCTTGTCCCACATAGAGATTTCTCAGGAGACAGATGAGGTGATCAGGCACTCCCATTTCTTTAAGAACTTGCCATAGTTTGCTGTGGTCGACACAGTCAAAGGCTTTTGCATATAATAATAATAATGTTATTATTTATACCCCGCCCATCTGGCTGAGTTTCCACAGCCACTCTGGGCGGCTCCCAATGAGTGTTAAATCGAGTGATTGCACAGCTAAATAGTTTTATTATTATGAATTTGTATAATAACCTGCAATACAGTCTTGAATGTATGTTTTATGTTATCTTGCAATGTAATGTATGTTATAAATTGTAAAAATGCTTTAGTAATGTTTAACAAAGGTGTTTTGCACAATTTGGTACCCTTTTCAGTACAGTATGGGATTTCCTTGCCTACCGGTCACCACGGTGCGCTGCAGTTTGCTGCTCCATTTATTTAATGGCTGCAGAGAAGAGGGAACACCTAACAGCCAAAGTTGCTGTTTACAAAAATAACGCACTGGGGAAATGAGTACAAATAGCTTCTATAGAAAAGGTCTTTAAGGAAGTCTCATTGAAAGCTGTACTATACAAAGAATGTTATCTCCGTATCTTCACAATGTATTAGGCATACGCCTAACATACCGTAGTCAAAGTACAACCAGAGAGCTAAATCAATACATGGTGAGAACTTCACAGGGGAGGGGTAGGGAAACATTGACTCAGCAAGCAAATATTGTGCCTATATTTTCTGAATGTGGCGGCAACACTGCCCAGGGTTACTGTTCTATTCCATTGAGGGTTCCCACCCACTCCCCCAAATAACCGGGCAGAAATGCACCCCAAATTAACTTACTAAGCCACTAGCTTTGTTCATCATGATCAGCCTCAACAGTATATTCAGAGTATGCTAAATGCTTACCGTTGTTAAACACGGCCAACTAAAATTTTATAGCAGGGAAGTATCTCCATGTTGCGGCAGCTCCACATGGGACCATGTTGTGTGAAAGGAACTCAGCAGAATGGGAAAGTCTCCAGGCCAGCACCAACAGGCCACCAGGAATGTGTGCAGTTCTGAAGACCTTCCTTTGTGAGAAGGAAATACTCTCTGTGGTGGGAAGGAGCCTGCTTCCCTCTTTCTCTCTCTCATGGGACGATCCATATGGAGAGCAGCTTTCAAATCTCGGGTGGAGTCAACACCACAGAGAAGCACGTCCCGTGAACTTTACATGTTGATTCCATCATGTTGAACTGGCCTACATTTGACAACTCTTCTCTGAGTTAGGGGGAAGCAAAGTCAAGAGATACGGCGGTAGCTCAAAGCTACCCAAGTAATGCCATGGCAGAGCTGAGAGTTTAATTCAAATCACCCTGTAGAGCAGGGGTGTCAAACTCAAATTCATCGGGGGCCGCATCAGCAGTTTGGTCACCCTCAAAGGGCCGGTTGTGTCTGTAGGACTATGTGTCCACTCTTTATTATCATTGCATTCAATTATTACTGTTTTTTGTAATAATGTAAGCTCATTCCCGCCCCCACGCGGATCACATTCCTGCATCGTGGCGCGTGTGTGGGAGGGGATGTAAACGAGGGAAATTTGAACAAAAGGTGGGGATTGACGGCTTCCGGGGGGGGGGCGCTCAACTAAACCTTCGGCAGGAAGGAGAAAGCCACTGCTGGGATTAAAAACCTGCAGATGGAAAGAGGGCTTCCCTCTCCCGCCCTGCGCACACCCAAACCCCGCTAGGCAGGATGCCACACGCTGCAACCCACCCCATGCTTTGGAGAGGGGCAGGAACATGCGGTGCAGCGCCAACTCCCTGCTTTGCTTTTGCATCCTCCCTCCTCAGCGCCAGAGTCCCTTCCCCTCACGCTGAGGGAGGGCAGCGGATTTCCCGAGGAGGAAGGCGGCGGCAGCCCCAGCGGACGTGCATCTTCGCCTCAGAGCTGCTCTTCCCCCCACCCGCGCTGTTGTCGTCTTCGCCGCCGCCTCTCCCTACCAGGACTGCAGGCAGAGGAGGCTTGAAAACCTCCCCCCCCCAAAAAAATTCCCCTCCCACCTACTCAAACCGCGAGGCGACTCCATCTGGAGCCCTACATCACGAGGGGCTGAGAGGAGGCGGCGGCAGAGCGGGAAGAGCAGGAACCCGTGCCGTTGTCGCCGCCTCCCTCCCGGCCCCCCCCCGGGGAGCAGCTCCGCCGGAACTGAGAAGCCAAAGGGCGGCTCGGGGTGGGGGGGGCAGAGCAAAAGCCAGGCACCCTCCCGAGTGTCTATGAGGAGAAAACGGGGGAAGAGGGAAGAGAAACCCGGCTCCATCAAGAGAGCGGCTGTTGCGCTTCGCCTACTTCCCCCTCAGGCTCACTCCGCGTCCCTTTCGCCCACTCGTTCGCCCAACCTCCCGGATGCAGCCGAGGAGAGGAAGGGAAGCGGCGGGCGGCGGCTCCCCAGTGCCGCCTCACTCACTCTCAGAGACAACAGCAAAGCCCGCCAAAAAAATTCCAGCGCTGGTCCCGGCACCAACTTTGCCGGCGGTGCCTGTAGGGCTTTCCTACCTCCTCGGCGGGCTTCCTCCTCCTCCTCCTCCTGCATCTCTGGCCGCTGTGCCACCGCCTCCCTCAGCCTCATTCGAAATTGAAATTCCCTGGCCAAGGCCGTCAGCACGGATCCAGCGCCCCGGCCTCCGCCTGCAGGCCCGCCCCCGGTTTTGACCCTCGGCCAATCGCAGGCTCCAGAACTACTGTCAACGGCTAATGTCGGTGGCGGCTACACGGGCCACATGACGAGGTCTGGCGGGCCGGATTAGACCCCCGGGCCTTGTGTTTGACACCCGTGCTGTAGAGTGAACTAATGTTTTGAGTGCTAGGCTGGCTGTCCCTCATGATATCACCTGCTGCTCCACTTGGGCAGAGAGGGCTCCATTTCTGTTTTTCGAATTTTTATCTATGTCACTTTAAATTGTAATCATCATCACCATCATATTTTATTATTTATACCCCGCCCATCTGGCTGAGTCTCCCCAGCCACTCTGGGAGGCTCCCAATTGAATATTAAAGCTTCCCTAAACAGGGATGCCTTCAGATGTCTTTTAAAATTAAGATAGCTGCTTATTTCCTTGACATCTGATGGGAGGGCGTTTCACAGGGAGGGTGCTGCTACCGAGAAGGCCCTCTGTCTGGTTCCCTGTAACCTCACTTCTTGCAATGAGGGAACCACCAGAAGGCCCTCGGCGCTGGATCTGATTGTCCAGGCTGAATGGTGGGGGTGGAGACGCTCCTTCAGGTATACAGGACCGAGGCCGTTTAGGGCTCTAAAGGTCAACACCAACACTTTGAATTGTGCTCGGAAACATACTGGGAGCCAGTGTAGATCTCTCAGGACCGGTGTTATGTGGTCCCGTCGGCCGGTCCCAGTCTACCTGCCGCATTCTGGATTAGTTGCAGTTTCCGGGTCACCTTCAAAGGTAGCCCCACATAGAACGCATTGCAGTAATCCAAGCGGGAGATAACCAGAGCATGCACCACTCTGGCGAGACAGTCTGCAGGCAGGTAGGGTCTCAGCCTGCGTACCAGATGGAGCTGATAGACAGCTGCCCTGGACACAGAATTAACCTGTGCCTCCATGGACAGTTGTGAGTCCAAAATGACTCCCAGGCTGCGCACCTGGTCCTTCAGGGGCACAGTTACCCCATTCAGGACCAGGGAGTCCTCCACACCTGCCCGCCTCCTGTCCCCCACAAACAGTATTTCTGTCTTGTCAGGATTCAACCTCAATCCATTAACCGTCATCCAACCTCCAACTGCCTCCAAGCACTCACACAGGACCTTCACCGCCTTCACTGGTTCTGATTTGAAAGAGAGGTAGAGCTGGGTATCATCCGCATACTGATGAACACCCAGCCCAAACCCCCTGATGATCTCTCCCAGCGGCTGCATATATATGTTTAAAAGCATGGAGGAGAGGACAAAACCCTGAGGCACCCCACAAGTGAGAACCCAGGGGTCTGAACACTATCCCTCACACCACCACTTTCTGAACACGGCCACTGTATGACAGTGCCCCCAGCTCCCAACCCCTCTAGACGGTCCAGAAGGATGTTATGGTCGATGGTGTCAAAAGCCGCTGAGAGATTCAGCAGAACTAGGAAACAGCTCTCACCTTTGTCCCTAGCTCGCCGGAGATCATCGACCAGCACGACCAAGGCAGTTTCAGTCTGTAATTGATCTTAAAGCTGTATTCTTAGTTTTAGATTTTATGTTTTATGTGGAAATTGTTTTTCATTTGGTTGTGCAGTTTTTGATGTGTTTTATTTATTGCTTATGACTTTTGTTACATTGGTAATTATGTGAATCTTGTCATGTTGTAAGCCACCTTGAGCATTGTTTTAACTATGGAAAGGTGGCATATAAATAAAATGGTGATGATGATGTTTAAAATTATGGAACCTTAAAAAATGTGCCCCCAAAAGTTCTATTCAAGGCCTGCCATTTAAAGAGAAATGCACAAGCCCCCCCAAAGAGTAGAAGAATATTAATAAGTAAAATATAAAGTTTCACAATGTTCGATCATTTTACTGAGCCTGATTTGCTAGCTCACCGATACTTCAAGGCAGCTAACCTTGAGCTAGGTATCTCCAGGAAAAGGCAAGTGCAGTTCAACAAAGAGAGGTTAAGCCTGCATTTACCCTCTTTAATTTTAAGGAGGGAGCATTGTATTTTGTGAGGTTGCAGGTTAGGGTTAATAATTGAAGCTAAAGAGGCGACAGAGCCTACATACCAAGCTGCTGTTGCCACTGGGAAGACAGTGCAGAGTCTGCAAATATCTTGTGACCCCACCCTTGTAAATCAGCATGTTAATCATTATCATCATATTGACGATAAGATTCTCTGTAAGTCAACACAGGGGCTGTAATTTCAACCGTCCGTTCACAATCTGAATTATTTCCGTGAAGTTAGCTTTTATTAGGAAAGGGCTATCTTGGAAATACTGGTTGGCTTGTTAACTTCTTTTGACATTCTGGGACCTTCAGATTTGAAAACATGTGTGATTTGCTTCCTAAGTAATGCACCATGTTCTGCTACGGGGCGTTAAGCAGCCACAGCATTGGCGTTTTGCTAAGTCTAGGAAAAAGGAGAAGCCTACCACACTTTTTCCAGACTGGAACTGGAAATAGCGCTTGTAGGTGACAGAATAGTGTGGTGTATATAGAATTTAGCAAAAGAGGAAACAGAAGGATAGCCAAAGACCGTAGAGGACTCTCCTCCAGCTGCAAGCAGTGTCAAGAGTGAAAACATCAAGACACAAAGGTTTAGTTTTAAAAACACCACCAATGTTTCGAGCTATTTCTTCATCCACCACTTTTACAGCATAGTGGTGTAATTTTCTATATCCATTTCAACTGGGGTTTAGGCCTGGTTTTGGCACAGCAACTGCTTTGGTCACTCTGTATGACCTGTATCAGGAGAGAAACAGAGGGTATGTTGTCCCTGTTCTCCTTGAACCTCTCAGCGGTTTTGGATAACACGGTATCCTTCTGCAATGCGTCATACAACTGCAACGTGCTATATGTACAGCTGCCTTTGAAGACAGTTCAGAAATTTCTGCTAGTGCAGAATTGGGTGGCACGGTTTCTCCCTGGGGCGAGATGGCCTGAGCATATTACACTGATCCTGGCCTGAATCTGAATGCACTGGCTACCAATTAGTCTCCAGGCCCATCAGGACTGCAATACCTCAAGGACCGCCTCTCTTCATATGAACCTACCTGGACCCTAAGATCATCCTCTGAGGCTGTGTGCCTCCTCCACGAGAGGTCTGGAAGGTGACAACACCTGTTGCTCTCCACTTGTGGGGTGCTCTCCCCAGGGAGGTTTGGCTGGTGCCTTCATTATACTTCTTTAGGTGCCAGGCTAAAACGTTCCCTCTTGAGTGACATCCTATGCCCTTTTAATTGTGTTGTGGGAGGGGGGATTATTGGTTTGTTGTTGGCCTTATTTTTACTATGTATTTTGTGATTTTCATGTTGTGATTTTATCTTGTGAACTGCCTGGGGATCTGCAGATGAAGAGCAGCATGCAAATTCAATAGATAGATAGATAGATAGATAGATAGATAGATAGATAGATAGATAGATAGATAGATAGAAGGAAAGATAGATAGATAGAGATGATAGACAAAATGTTGGGCCTGGATATGGGAAGTTCACCTTCAGTTTTCCACCTGAACCACGGCACTGGTTGGAGCAAGTGACTATATAGCACTCTCACTTACTGCACAAAAGAAGTGTTGCAAGGATAAAACGAGATAAGGGAATGTATGGCACCTAGCTCGCTCCTCTGAGCTAAACCAACCATAGCTTAAAATATTACGCAAACTGCCAGGCCTCTCACAATTGTGCATTAGAGCAAAGACCTGATTACGCAAGATTGCTTTTCTGGGCTTGTTGCCTTCTCAACAATATTTAGTTTACAGTCTTAAAAGGATTAAAGCTACACCAAATGCCAATTAAGGACTGGCCCACCTCGTGGCAGCGCTTTCCTCCTATCTGGCTGGAGGGGAGCCGCACCCTTAGCAGAGGCCTTGGATGAAAAGAAAGCAGGGATCAGTAGCACCCGGGCTCACTTCCTTGACTCTGCTGCCTGCTGCTCTGGTGGTTTCCTCCCCACTCCGCAAGGTGCTGCTCCTAGGCCAGAGGCAAGACACCTGGAGCCTGTAGAGCAGAGGTAGCCAATGCAGAGCCCTGCAGAAGCTGCTGAACTACAGTTCCCAGCATCCCTAACCTTTGGCTAAGCTGGTCGGGGCTGATGGGAGTTAAGAGTTCAACATCATCTGGAAGTCATAATGTTGGCTACCTCTGCTGTAGAGGCAGCAGCTGTGCCCACATCACATTGTAAGCCTACGTAGGAAAATAAAGAAGCAATAGCGGGCAGGGTAAGTGTACATATAAGCAATTTAGTGGGACTGTGTAGCTGGACCAGCTGTTGTGCTCACCAGGCAGCATGACGAGAGAAATTGTTTTATTTCATTTATTTTTATTAAAGCCTGTGTGTGACTAACCACTGTTTCTTTGGTTAAAGATCAGACCCGCTGAGGCATTCTTATTTGCACCCACAGTGCTTTCCAAACCATGAAAAGAATAAATGGCATTACTAGTAGTTTGACAACTTTACCAGAATTATGTTCCTCCTGCTTCACACCTTCCCTTTTGTGCTACACTATTCTGTTCGTGGAGCACAGGAGCATTAAAGGCTATTATGGAGTGGATTTATCTTTGATTGTCCTATAATTACACTGCAACAACCACCACCTGGGGCAAAACACCTGTTCATTCAGCAGCTTTTAAAGCCACCTTGCATATCGCATTCACACAATTCCACTCGCACAAGGAAAAGCTAGTTTTCTTGGTGTTAAAATGGAACCAATGTGTGGCGTACAGCTAATACAAGGTTTGTTCAACACAGGTTCACCAGGTGCAAATGCATGGAAAGCAGCGTTACTATTACCTGGGAGTAAGCCCGATTCAACTCAATACTTACTCCTAAGTAAACACGGTTCATCATTTATTAGCAGTGCAATCCTGGACAAGCCTACTCAGAAGCTGGTTGCACTGAGTTAAATGGGCTTTCTTCAAGGTAAGCAGGTTTAGGGCTGCAACCTAAATTTATGTGCATTATGGAGCGCTAGCACCAGGCACCAGGCCTGTTGGCAGACCAACTCTGCATTATACAGGTGTCTGCAAACATGACATTAAAGGCTGGCCACAGTGCCTGGATACACTTCATTTCTAATAGAATCCATTCAAACTAATTTTCTTCCAGGGATATGCTTTCAAGAAGCATGAGGCATTTTGCTCAAGGTAAGCAGGTCTAGGGCTGATCAGTGCCTGGATGTGAGACTTCCTGGGAACCACTGATTTGGGTCCCATGGATGTTAGAAAAATAAATGTAAAAATTAAATCAAGAATGTCACACTTCCTGAATAAGGATCTGGCTAGGGCATCACTAAGGGCACCTAAAGATCTTCTTCTTCCAACCTTATCATGTCACCATTTTGACTGAAATTGCATGGGCTGTTTTCTCACTTAAGAAGAAAGGAAATTGAGGAGGGGGAAGGAGAGAGTGAGAGAGAGAGAGACTTTCTGGGCTGATAATAAGGATCCAGCCAGATTAAAAGCAGAATCCAATTTAACACACCTGAGCCACAACAGTAATTGAATTACATGATGAAAGGTTTGGGGTGCAGAAAAGGAAGGAAATAATGTAAATGTGTATCACCACAAAGAAATCTGTCAGAGTAGCAGTTAAATAAATGTGTGCAGTATGACTCTTGCAAGCCTCCACCCCCTTAATACCAACTACCCATCCCTCCCAAGGAAAGTTTGATAAACTACTGATCGCTTCTTGAAAGTCTGCTATCAATACTTGGTGCTAAACAGCTTGCAAGGCATTGGAGATTACGAAACTGGCAACTGGGCAGACTGACACCCCAGATTTAGGCCACTTGCTCTTCTGCAGTTTGATTATCTGAAGAACGAGGCACTTACAAAAAGCACCACAAATACCTCTGCTCTCTGGCTTTTCCCTTGAACCCGTTTGCTTGTTTCTATCTCACAACTCTGCCAGCAGACAAGTCACTTCCGTGATACAGACGCTCAACAGCATTTAATGATTATCCAGCACTTTATGTAATGCTTTTGGAACATTCAAAAATCAGTTCACACACATGGTCTCAGAAATCTTTACAACAGCAATGTAAGGTAGACTAGTATTTTAAATCTCTAATTTACAGGTTGTGTTCTGAGCCTGACAGAATCATGACCCATTTAACGTCATTTATGGAATTCATAGATTAAGTCAGATTTAAACTGGGGTCTTCTTGGCTCACAGATAACCCCTTAACCACTTATATCAGCTCTCATTCATGAGCTTCTAACAAAATGTAGGAGCTCCTTTGCCCTGTATCTTTACATCCATGTAGGCTTTATTCCAGTTAAGGACATAAAAGGTATCAGCTCATTTGCCATTAACTGCATTAATGGCAATAAATCATCATCATTGATATACCGGTTATAGATAAGCAACCTATGACTAAGGCATTTCTCTGAGTTACCATTTAGGAAGACTTCTTGGTCTGGAAAGGCTCACCAAGACATAGCTTGACAAAATCTGTATTTGCAGTATATATAAGGCTCAGCTTCTGGAAAAACTAAAGTCATTTACCTGCTGTAGGTCTGCCAGGGAATACAGGTGGATCTGCTGAAGAAGATACTCTCTGGGGAAAATTCTTGGCAAAAAAACAAGAATAAAAAGTGAGTATTTGTATAATTTTTAGAGTACAAAATCTCATACAGAAACTTCTTATAAGACAATATTAAAAACACTGAATTCTTCAACCTCCACAAGAAAAAAATGCTCTTTCACCATCATCCCAATTTTTTTACACAGTATTTAGAGAATCTGCATTACTTTCACTGACCATAGCATTTCCTGCAGACCTGCTATTTCCTTCTCACAAAGGAAGGTCTATCTTCTTTAAAACTGGTTGACACACAGTATGATCACAGGCCACAGTATGAAGACCGCAGAGGAAAAGCATGCCTCTACAGGTGGTTCCAGCAGCACCTTCCTAGAACCCGTCATTTCCATTTTATCCCAAAGTCTGGAGAAATACTGGCACAAAATTTGAACCATCTTAGAGATTGTTTGTTGTTTTCTTTAGTGCTGAATATTAAAGATTTTTACCCATTCACAAAATTCCACACAGCTTTAAACTAAAAACCAAATGACCTCATTTTAAATTTGGGGGTAACAGTGGCATCTTAACAGATCTGTAGTTTTGTATATGCCCACATGCAGGGCTTTTTTTCCAGCCGGGACTTGCCGGAACTCAGTTCCGGCCCCTCTCAGGTGGGCACCATTGCCCTTATAAGAGAACAAGGGAGGCATTCATGGTGAGTTCTGGCACCCCTTTTTCTAGAAAAACGGCACTGCGCCACATGTCTTCTGGTATTGCCTCCTTTTTCTCTGAATAGTTTCTTGACAAGACATGATTCTCTAACAACGTTAATAACGTTAAACTGACAAATATTAAATTTTGCTAGGGACATATGATTCACTTTATGATTGTAAACTGCTACTCAGAAATAAAAGTTCATCCTAGGTTTTTACCACTGCAAAAATAAGTACAATGTACTCCATTCTGAAGGAAATCAGCCCTGAGTGCTCACTGGAAGGACAGATCCTGAAGCTGAGGCTCCAATACTTTGGCCACCTCATGAGAAGAGAAGACTCCCTGGAAAAGACCCTGATGTTGGGAAAGATTGAGGGCACTAGGAGAAGGGGATGACAGAGGATGAGATGGCTGGACAGTGTTCTTGAAGCTACCAACATGAGTTAGACCAAACTGTGGGAGGCAGTGCAAGACAGGAGTGCCTGGCATGCTATGGTCCATGGGGTCACGAAGGGTCGGACACGACTAAATGACTAAACAACAACAACTTCTTGATGAAGAAAAACATTCCAGACCAGTATTCAAAAGTAGTTACCTATGTCTTAATCTATCAGTCATACCCAGGAAAGGAGAGTTGGAAATATTGTTCAAATATAACCAACACACAAACACACACACACAGAGAGAGGGGGGGGATGTTTTGGGCTAATATGCTATGAAAGCTGCTTCTCAAAGTAACATTGGCAGAGACATCAAAAGATATCCCACCTTTTTGGTTCCATAAGAAAGCACTCTATCAAGGATAAAGTGCAACAAACACATACTGGAAGCAACAAAGCACATGACCAGTAAGTGAGTAACCATGAGAAAAGCACACTTATTCCCATTGCCATGGAAACCGGGACAGGGAAGAAGCCTTAAAAATAAGGTCTGCCCAATTTTGTTGACTTTTTATTTTAAACAAAACTCCTAATACTGCAGAAACAGGTCTTGTTCATTTGCAATGGAAGGAAGCAGCAGAATAGCCAAAGCCTACTTCTGATGACAGCACTCAAAAGGCATTAAGAAGCTCTCCTCATCAAAATCAAAGAGAGCATAAGGCACTCAGTGGCACTAAGATCATGGGCCTAATGGATGCAACCAGTTGCATCCAGGGTCTGAGTGCTTTAAAGGCAACCTTATGAACATGTGCAAGGTCAGATGGAGGTCAATTCAGCCAGGACATCTAGTTCAGTGCAATATCTTATTTGAAGAAGCACTGACAAACATTGTCGTTTATTCACATTGAGAAATCAGTTTAGATCTTGGGGGGGGGACTGCATTGCAAATTAGCTTGGTTTAGAAGAAGAACTGGTACGCTTAAACAAATGCTTCTCCTCTGCTGCAACTTTGGCACAGGTTTTTGAAACGCTTTGAGAAATATAAAAAGAAGACTGAAACAAAGATCACCGCAGCAGGGAGCAAGCAGGTGGGCTGGGAGAGGTTGTGCCTCTGGGTTCCTTTGGGAGGAAGGGCAGGATATAAATTCAATTAATACATAACAATAATAATAAAAAGGTGCACATGGCCACGGCAATCCTTTACTCAGACATAAGCCCCACTGAGTTCAATACGATTTACTCACAGTGTGTATATAACTGCAGCCTAAAGGTGAAACGTCAGTGGAATGCAATATTCTCAGCAACAACAATGGAAGGCAACACCAATACATTAAGAACAACAATAAAAATGGTGCAAGCTGTTTCAATCATTCCAAGACTTCAGGCTCCTCTTCATCCTGGAGAGTAGTGACTAGTGGGGTGCCACAGGGTGTCTTGGGCCCAGTCTTATTCAACATCTTTATCAATGACTTGGATGATGGGCTTGAGGGCATCCTGAGCAAGTTTGCAGATGACACAAAATTGGGAGGGGTGGCTAATACCCCAGAGGACAGGATCACACTTCAAAATGACCTTAACTGATTAGAGAACTGGGCCGAAGCAAACAAGATGAATTTTAACAAGGAGAAATGTAAAGTACTACACTTGGGCAAAATAATAATAATATATAAATAAATGAAAATGAAAGGCATAAATACAGGATGAGTGACACCTGGCTTGAGAGCAGTACATGTCAAAAGGATCTAGGAGTCTTGGTAGACGACAAACTTGACATGAGTCAACAGTGTGATGCAGCAGCTAAAAAAGCCAATGCAATTCTGGGCTGCATCAATAGGAGTATAGCATCGAGATCAAGGGAAGTAATAGTACCACTGTATTCCGCTCTGGTCAGACCTCACCTGGAATACTGTGTCCAGTTCTGGGCACCACAGTTCAAGAAGGATACTGACAAGATGGAACGTGTCCAGAGGAGGGCCACCAAAATGGTCAAAGGCCTGGAAGCAATGCCTTATGAGGAACGACTTAGGGAGCTGGGTATGTTTAGCCTGGAGAAGAGAAAGTTAAGGGGTGATATGATAGCCATGTTCAAATATATAAAAGGATGTCATATAGAGGAGGGTGAAAGGTTGTTTTCTGCTGCTCCAGAGAAGCGGACACGGAGCAATGGATTCAAGCTACAAGAAAGATTCCACCTAAACATTAGAAAGAACTTCCTGACAGTAAGAGCTGTTCAACAGTGGAATTTGCTGCCAAGGAGTGTGGTGGAGTCTCCTTCTTTGGAGGTCTTTAAGCGGAGGCTTGACAGCCATCTGTCAGGAATGCTTTGATGGTGTTTCCTGCTTGGCAGGGGATTGGACTGGATGGCCCTTGTGGTCTCTTCCAACTCTATGACTCTATGATTCTACGACGCTGGTTTGTTTACTTAGGGCAGGTGTGGAGAACCTGAAGACCACATTACAGCTGTTGGAAAGGGGGGGTGCCCAAACCCACAACCACACAACCTTTAAACACACACAGTGCTTTTCCCTTCTCAGAAGGAGGTTTGGTGATGGGAATATATAGTCTTAATTCCAGACACATCCCATCACAATCTGTCAACTGGTGTGGACAAAAAATAGTTCAATCAAACAAAAAGAAATAAATAAAAGCATCATGATTGCATGGAATGTGCATTGCAGTTCTGCAAGCAACCAAAATGGGAAAAGAAGGAGGCTTGCGTCTGGAAGCAACCTGAACCTTACTTTTAAGATGGAATGGTGGGAATTTCTTTTTTTAAAAAAGGAGGAAAAGGTGAAGCCTCTTCTGGGTGAACTACTTAAGAAGTGACAGAAATAGAAACGTAGGCTTTTGCCTGTTGGTTCAGGGAGGGATTGGAAACATTACATCTAAGTAAGGAACTTGGGCACCGTGGGCAGTTTATCAGACGTTTCCATTTCTTTTTCACTGGCAATTAGTTTGAAGCATAACAATTGTGCAAGATAGAACCAGACATTTCATCCATCCTCGGCTCTCAGCCTTATCAGGGATGTATCTGCACAAACTAAAGGTTATCTGTGACTTTTTGACTGTAAACAGTACCAAAGATAAGGCTTTGTTTTCTGCATTTAGGGTGAAGTTGCAGGGTTTATAGCTATGTCCCTTTTATAGCTATGTCCCTTTGTTAACAATAAATACTGTCCAAAGGCATTTAAGAGATGATTTGTCATCAGCTCAGAGTAATTTTTCTGCACTGAATTAAGCACCCTGACAGCTAGGCTAAAACAACTGCAAACAGACCTGCCTAAGACCTATGCGAAAAGCCAAAGTACAAATGTGATAAGCACAGAGTAAATTCTGAAGTTCATAGTCTGCAGCTCAATGAAATCAAGGCAGGTGGGCATAAACCAAGCAATTGTTCTTATGAGGATATATAAGAAAAAGATTCAAGTACAGTCACACCTTGGTTCTCAAATGTAATCCGTTCTGGAAGTCCGTTCGACTCCCGAAACTATTTGAAAACCAAGGCGCAGCTTCCGATTGGCTGCAGGAGCTTCTTGCACTCAAGTGGAAGCCGTGTAGGACGTTCGGCTTCCAAAAAACGTTCGAAAACTGGAACTCTTGCTTCCAGGTTTTCGGTGTTCAGGAGGCAAAATGTACGAGTACCAAGGTGTTCAAGAACCAAGGTATGCACAAAAACAGTTTGGTCAAGTGCCACTCTCTTTCGGGAACAAATAGCGCTGTTCTTGATCTACCCACTTTTAGAAGTTTATATCTATAGTAGATTTAAGCCCAGATCTTTTAAAAAATCTGACTGTTCAGTCCTAAAGACTGGATTGTCCTGCAGCAGTGCAAACTCTGATTTTGTTTCAATGTCAGACAACTAAAACAGAGCTTCCCAGCTGCTTCCCCCGCCCCCTTGCGAGACAAACAACTTTAGAGTGAAAAAGAAGCACCAGGCTGTGCCGATGAATTGCATCCTAAGATGACCAAAAGGCTCTAAGATGTGGCTGCTGAAAGCCCCTTCTCCACCTTTTCTGTGTAGCTTACTTGTTCTTGCTTTTTTAAAAAAAGATTATTTCATTAAACATTCTGGCAAAAAAAGCAAATAATCTAAAGAAGAGCTGTGCACAAAAATGAAATTTCAATGTCAACAAAGTGAATCCAGAATGGCTTTCCCCAGCCACTCTGGGCAGCTTCCAACAAACTACAGTATAAGAACACAATAAAACAACAAACAACAACATTAAAAACTTCCCTTCAGAAGTCTCCAAGACACCACTACCAAGAAGGCCTTCTGCTTGGTTCCCTGGATCCCCACTTTTCGCAGTGATGAAGGCCCTTAGAGCTATAAGTGAAGGTGAAGTAGAAACCTATGCATACTAGTAAGATTTATACTGAGCTGGTTTATTTTGTTCTAGGGCTCCATCATTTATTTATTTTAATTTTTTTATACCGTAGTATTGTTTTAAATTTTGAATATTTGCAATTCAGAACATAATTGGTTGTTCAGAAACATCTATTAGTGATCTTGTTTCTTTATATTGAAAAATGAAGTGCTGGGCAGAAAGTATTTAAAAGGCTAACCTTTCATCTACTTTGCCACAGAGGCAGTTGCTGTTTCTGCAGGTGTACTTTAAAAGATTGCTGCAAGCTTTTCCTAAAGTGATAAATATATGCTGGACACAGGTAGAGCCAATTTTTCAAACGCTTCTGCAAGTGATAACAATTTTGAACCTCAGTGGGATTTTTTTTTAAAAAAAGGCAATCTCTTATAACAGAAAAAGAGCATTTGTCATTTTCTAATGTCCAGTGTTTTCTAATCTCTCTTCTAAAATATGATCAATGCCATTATCTCCTTTGTCATGCAGCAATTTTAGTAGGTTTCTTGTAAGAAATTCTACATGCCATTTAAAGCTGGTTTTTGGAAAGCTGTGTTACGCCAGTCCTGCAACAAATATAGCATTTCTAGAGTCTCGTGAGTTTAATGTCACCTATTCTTTCAAAATCTGCAGTTTTGGAAATCTGGGGTGACAGATTTCTAGGAGCTGCTCCTGTGGAGAATATGAACTTGAAAATACCTTATGCAAATTTTCAACATGGACAGACCTGCAAGTTTGTGAAACCCCAGATTCCAAGTGATCAGTTCAGTGGTCTGTGTAGGAAAGCCAGCCAGCTTGCCTATATATGGTGCTTGTGTCGCATAAAATAAAATTCACCTATGACGTTATTACCAATCCATGTAACATGTTTGTGCATGCATGCAGGGCACGAAATACTTGTGACTGGAATGTTGTTGTGTGGGGAAAGTCCTGTGCATGAGATGGAGAGACTTGAAGGCCAAAGATGGTTTGGGAGGACCTGGCAAATTGCTCTAGCTGAGAAACCAACTCACCATAGCAAATCAATTACATGCATACATAATTTTATCTGTATCCGCCTTTCCACAGTACAAACCTTGCTCAATGTGGCTTTCAGCATTCCACATAGCAAAAGTAGTGATAAACAATAAAAACATAAATATCTTCTTCTTCTTCTTCTATTAAAAGCAAATACCACTTCAGCCTCACGTTCCTTATTTTGGCCAGATACTCATACTTGATTTGTGGTATTAATTGTGTTGTAATGCCCCATCTTTCACCATCTATCTCCCTCTTAAGCATTGTTCATTAACACAAATCTTGGTTGGTTGGTGGTTGTTTTTCTGTTTATTACAACTTTTGCAATGAAAAGGGAATCTTAAATATGAACTCTTTTGGAGCTACTACAAGAGAGACCACTTCTGGTGGTAGCTCCAAGTTGCCAAGGAGAATCACATAGCTCTGCTGTTACTGCTAGCTAACACGTCCACTTTACTCCTACTGAGGCCAGCGCAATGTTGTGCCACTTTTCCTGGAGGAACTATTGAGAGAAAAGGCCCACTGAGGGCCAAAGGGCCCCCAGAAATGGTACAATGCTTCCAGATAGCTCTGTTGTAAAAGCTAAGCAAGAAACCACCAGTCCATCAGAGCTGACAAGCGCCATGGTCTCTCTAGGGTCAGATGTTACTCACTGTGACAATGCAGAAGGACTCACTCAAACTCAAGCTATCCTCTATGCTCTCTCTCTCTCTTTGCAAAGCACTTCTGTTTGTCAGAAATGGCTTCTGCACTGTAATAATCTTAGCCTTTATTTAAATAGCCGATGCAACAAGCACCCGGGAATCATCAAGAAAAGTGATTTATCAGCACCGTAAATACTTCTTTGCTCAAAGGGAACACAGAGAACTCCAAGACTTCTTTGCGTTGTCCCAACATGTTAGGCTATAGTTGCATCAGAAAGAAACTGCAACTCCAACACACAGATTTGGCAGCCATTTCCCCACACTTTCTTTTGTGAGCTGCCCTGGGATCTTTGGATGAAGGGTGGTATACAAATCAAATCAAATAAAAAATATAAATATAAATATAATAATAATAGTAATAGTAATAATAATAATAATAATTTTGAGAAATACCCTTGTGCGTTTTAACACACAAGCATGGATAGTGAGAAGAAAAACAGGAGCAGACTCTTCTCTTTCCCTCAGAAGAAAGGCTATCCATGCTGTAAAAGCAACAGGGTGCCATCGTGATTAATCAGTCCACTCTTAGTTCTCTCTGGACAGCCCTATTAACAGTTTTGTTTCAGCTTGTTTATACCATACTGACAGGACTTCAAGATTGTGTTCTCAGAGCTGCTGGTTTTTCACATAACTGAAATAAAGAATAAGTGGGAACGGGGTGGGTAATAATTTAACCATGAAAAAACAAACTCCTAGATTACCTCACGTTATGTAGAAATGGCGATTGTATTACAATAAGGGCTACAAAATAGGAAATAACATGGTGGATAATCACTGGCAAGGTTTTCGTTTGCAGAACAAGAAATTGGGAAGTGTGAAAAAATCTTCCACACACACACACAAAAAACCCCATACGCAATAATGAGGTTAAACCCCCCCCACACACACACACAGAGTGAGGCCTGCACCATGAACAAAAAGATGGAGAAAGGGAAAAGGGTTCATCCTCATGATGAGAGTTGTTACAAGGTTTGAGGACATGACAGATTGTGTTCAGAGAATTGTAGCTACCAACATGGTTTTATAGTCCAAGGTTAATCCAAGCTGACCTGACCACAAGATAAAATTAAGCTATGTTCTATGTATCTGAAGAAGTGTGCATGCACATGAAAGCTCATACCAATGACAAACTTAGTTGGTCTCTAAGGTACTACTGGAAGGAATTTTTTTATTTTGTTTCGACTATGGCAGACCAACACGGCTACCTACCTGTAACTAAGCTATGTTCTGTTACCCAAACATCTTTTAATTTAGCCCATTTGAAACCTTTTAAAATATTTTTTTTCTTCCCGCTGATTTTATTGGCAGCATCATTCCATGTGCCTACCACATCTTACCCCAACGGGCTATGCTGCAATGCTACTTTTCCCCAACGTTGATAACAATTTGATATTTTTAGTTCTTGGAAACCTATGAAAACCACATCCCAACTTTACCCTCCCTGCCTCCAGCACTATGTCCACGCGACTGCTTCTTCCTCCGTCTCTAATCCTCCTTTGTTTGGGTGCTTTGTAGCTCCCAGCGGTTCTTATTTTCTCAGGTTTGCTTTTGTTCCTGTGCTCTTCTGAATGCCTCTTCACAGCTTCTCCTGGCCCCTTTTCCATCACCTTTTTCCATCAGCTCTGGCTCTTCATCCTCAGCCAGCATCCTCACCTTCCCCTCTTTGCCCCATGTCTCTGGGCCCTGTTGCTTTTCTCTCTTTGTTTCCTTTGATCTCTTTTCTCCGACTCTCTTCATTGACTTGGTTCAGCCCTCCCTGCCTCTTTATTTTAATCAGAACATTCTTCTTTTTTTTGCTTTGGTGTTAATCAAAAGCAGTAATTTCTTTCTCCGACACCTTTTTCTGAACTGCACCCTCCATAAGCCATCCTGCCTTCATACTAATTGAAGGAGGCACTATTACCAGTATTACAAATGAAGGATAGGGGGGGGGAAAGCAGAAGATAATGTTCCTTGTGGATGTGTGTGTAAGGGCAAGGCAATAATTTGTAAAGCATTACATGTGCCCTCCTTACAAAGTTGCAGGTCTTTTATTTAAAAGAAAGAAAAAGCTTCATTCAGTCCCCGCAACACACACTTAAAAGAGGAATGTGGTTACCAGCATCTCCCACCTCGCTGACACTGACGACTTCCCTTAGCAGTTCTTGACATTTTGAACCAAGGCACTGACACAGGTTATCTCCTGAATGGCAAAGATCACTTCCCTTTCATTACTGGCAAAACAAGCAGGTGTCAATTGTCTTTCTTCCCCTACCCTGCAACAGGGCACAATTTAGGGAGGATAGCAGGGAATCATTTATTTATATGAAAGAAAATCCACATTATTGTGTTCTCCCCCAAAAAAACATTCTGGCACACCACAGTGTGACCAAGAGACAGAACCAAGGTACAGAGTTCCAGTTTTTGGCTTCCTTGGTTCTTAATTATTTCCAGTGAACTCCACAAGACAAAAGAAACAAATAGTTTCTGGGTTTGTTGCGTGGATACAAGTCTGAGCTTCCCTCCTTCTTAGGCCTTGTAAGCCATGTTCAATTCAGAGGAGGGCACCATTTCAACAGCAGGCCTTACCCTGTTCCTTGCTCTGCCTGAGGCACTGACCTCAGTGATGGATGGGGGAGGAAAAGTTGGGCAGTAGGCGACTCCAAACCACAGGACTTTAAGTGCAGTTCCCCTGGGATGCTAAGAGCTATTGCTGGATCGCCCAGTGGCAATTATATTTCAGACTCATCATTGAAATGCCTCTGTAAATGCACAGACCCCAGCTGAGTGGGAACGCTTCCAGCAGTAGCAGAACTGGTCAAAATAACAGCCATGTTAATGTGTTCAAAGTGTGGCGTTTTGGTGCAGCACAGTGTCAGAGCACATGCTCTGCATGAAGGCATTGCCAGGCTCAATCCCAGGCATCTAGAGTTGCAAAGGATCTCATGTAGCAGGCAAGGGAAAGACTGTGATCTTGGAGAATTACCGCAAGGTCAGAATACACCATGTGAGACTAGTTGGATTAATGATCTGACACAGCGAGTCAGTTCCATATGCCTTGTATGCATGTAACTTGTTCCAAAGTCTGCATCTTCTATTGCTCTCTAATTGGCATGCAATGACTGCTAAATTTACATCTGCTGCACAGAAAACCATTCCTCCTGTTGGGCTGTCAGTTTGCGGAGCCTCTCTCTTCCCAATATCCTTAAGAGAAGCGCTGGTGAATCAGAGATATTTTAAGGCCGTGGACCATCTAGTTGCACTGGAAGTATCCAGTTACAACGGATAGGCAGACACAACGGGCAGCACTTTAATTGCTAGGTCATGGGAACCAAGAAGAGGAAGTGAGAGACAGACAAACAGGGGAAGGGAGCCCCGAGGAAGCTTGTTTTTGCCTGATACCCCTTCTTCCTACCTCCTTCGCAGGTCTTCGGCCACTGCTGCTCTGCAGCTGAACAAATAGGCTCGGAGGGATTTCAGCTGCTGTCTCAGACGGACCACCGTTGTCAGTGGCTCAACATGTCTATACAGCATCGGGTTTTCCTGCTGGATGTCAATCAGGGGCTCTTCATACACATATTCCAGGAACTCTTTGGCTTGCTTTGATACCTAGAAAAGGGGTGGGGGTGGGGAAATCCATTAAGCTTAGCTCAGCCTCTATTAAAACCTCTAAATGCTCACAGGCAATCAATACTATCTCCTCAGGGGTGTTAGACTAGTTATGCTAAAGTGTTCTGATGTTGTAACACAACCTAATTTACCCAAATGGCTCAAGGGACATCTTTATGCATCTGTATTACTGGGCGCTTGGATTGCACTCGGAAGGCTAGCTGGATGCTTGAAATGCTATTCAATATACCGTTATGAAGACACAGATGCTATGGGGGTGGAAGCAACTGAATTCAGATATTCAGCTAACCTAGATTCAATTACTGCAAGCTTCTACAGAACATACTGGACAAACACACACACACGAGAGAGACATTGACTTTAATGAACAGCAGATTCTGCAGAACCTAATCTACCCTCACTGGCAAAGCCTGGATAAAGTACAGTATATGCTTGATCAAAGTTCTCTCATTACCAGAACTGTATACTGTTCTTGCACTAGAAAGGCATTTGGGCTGGAGAGTTGTTTTAATTCAGCTCATGTCTTCCCTCTGATACTAGTATCTGCCCACAAATGTTTCTATGTGAATGTAAAATAAGAGACTCCTATACGGTAGGTTTTGAGGCATTCCACCCTTGAAACTAACCAGACAGCTGAGGAAGGATATTACTTTTATTACCACCCTGCCCACTCTCCAACGTCAGCTCAGATACCTTTTCTTATTTTACTCAAACTCATCACAATCCAGCAAGAAATGCTACTGTTATTTAATAGGATGAAGTACTGAAAGGCCATTCACCTTATTAAGACATTCAATGGCTTCACATAGAGCATTTCGTTGGGTACAGATGTGCGGAAGTAGTAATACCTAAACCAACAGGAATCACTACTTGGTAGCAACTTGTATGTGTGGCAGGTTAAAAAAACAACAACCAATGGAGCACTGTGCTTATGTGAATTGCCACTAGGACACGATACCTGCAGTGCTGGCTCTGGGATTTTGGGGACCTCAAGAGGATCTTCTAACATGGGAAAGACAAGTCAGATACTCTGTGTAAAGTGGAAAGGGAAGCTGTGGTAGTCTAGTGGGCCTCTGCTGGATTTAGGATTTGGGCAAATGCCCAACCTCACAGTCTGGAGCTAGTGAAACCAGTCTGGTATGCATATCCATGCCCGATCAGATATGTGGAAAGTGTTGGTACATCTGAACCAGGCCAAAGGTCATAGCCTGCTGAAGTTATACCATGAATTTCATGACCAAGTTGGAAATTGAATTCAATTCTCCAAAGTCAACAATTTTGCTGGGCCCTGGAAAGCCATAATTGCAGTGCTCATAGTAAAAGCAGGATGACTTTCACTCCGCAAGCCCCCTGGAAGCTGTCTGGATCTATTGAACAACTTTATTCTGAATCGGATTGGCTCTCCGGCGGCAGAACAAAAAGGGGAAGATATAAGAGTAACAAAGAAATAATAGGGGAAGCAACAGAAAAGGGATACTCAAGTGTTTCGTTCAGAGCTTTCCAAGCTTTTCATGTCAGTGACACGCTTTTTAGACATGCATCATTTCGTGACACAGTAATTCACTTTTACTAGCAAACTGCAGGTTAAACGAACCCCTTTCCAGGCCTGGGAGGAGTGTGGGGAGCATACGTGTGACACACCTATATACTGCAGTCACGACACACAATTTGGAAAGCTCTGGTTTAGATGTTATATAAGTCTTATGGGCACCCAAAAAGACTGTTCCAAAGTCATCCAAAACTACAAACTCCACTAAACGCCTGTTGCTTACTTATACACAGCTGTACATTTTAAGACACAGGTGGGACTGTAAAATGAATTAAAAGAGCATGGCTTTCCAGATGTTCAACATGCTGCATGGAAACAGTCATTTGTCAGCTGCTACAATCAAACAGCAAAACGAACCCATTTTTTCCTCAGTGCTTAGAACAAAGTAAAAGAACAAAACAAAAACCCGTAATATACCCTAATCTTCCTGCACACAGTTGCGTTCACAGAAATTCCATTCAAAGGAGTGAGATTTACAGCAACTATGCATAGGACCATAAGCCAGAAAGTAATAGTGTTGGTTTAAAAGGGAAAACAGAACATGCCTCTGTTTTTACTGAATTTGAAGTACTCAGGTTTTTCCTCTTTGTTCTCTACTTGGTCAACACCACACTTGGTCCACACTCTGGATATGGTGGGTTTTATGCAGCATGTGACTATGGGGTACAAGACTGAAGATCCTCTCTGAAGACACGAAATGGAATAGATTGATCTTCAGGACCCTTTCAGCTTCATGATATAATTTTTAAAAATAACTGCAACACTTTTCAGATATTTGCTACAAGTACTGAAATGAACAGTGCTCAAATTAATGAAATATAATTATCCTAAGAATGAAAACAAGCTTTCCCAACACATTTTTAGGGGCAAAGTACAGTGGTACCTCGGGTTGTGGACCCAACCTGTTCCAGGGTGCCGTTCACACCCCGAAAAGTCAGCAACCCGAGCGGCGATAGAGCGCATGCCCGAAAGCACGATAAGAGTGCTTCTGCACATGCGCAAAGAACGCTTCTGCGCATACGTGTGCAGTGGAACCCGGAAGTAAACACTTCCAGGTCCGCCGTGTTCGCAACCCGGAAAAACACAACCCGCAGCGGATGCAACCCAAGGTATGACTGTATGACCACGAGAGATTCTCCCTCATTGTTCATTTCTGTATCATTTTTTTGGGCAGGGCAGAGGAGTGAGGATGGAAGCTAGATGCACAGAACTGAAGAACTGTTACGTTTTCTCCAAAGTTTAGGATGCACACCGTTTTAGTTGGACTTTGTCTCAAAATTATACATTTTGGCTTATGGACTACCTGCCCGGTCACTA
Organism: Zootoca vivipara; assembly: GCF_965207765.1. Taxonomy (NCBI): domain Eukaryota; kingdom Metazoa; phylum Chordata; class Lepidosauria; order Squamata; family Lacertidae; genus Zootoca; species Zootoca vivipara. Next base: position 7,168,097 of record NC_142582.1, on the reverse strand, counting down.
TGGGGCATGCTACAATTAATTCAGAAAGGAGAGGAGGCAGACAGTAGAGAAGAATTGTTTATTTTCCCTTGCTATCCTCCTGCACTTAATTTGTGCTCTATCAGAAACTCAGCTTTGATCCAGGAGTAGGTACAGTGCACAGCTTGAAAAATGATATTTTGAAACTATGATAACCCAAACTCACATGCTTGGGATGTTGTCAGACCTTGTTCACCATGAGCTTCAGGGACAGCAAACGACAAGGAATACCAAGCAAAGTCAATTCTATATACACTACAGTCAGGTGTGTCTCGTAAATTCTCAGACCAGCAAGTAAATTTGGCCTGAAATTTGGCCTACAGGGGTCAGGGAATATCACCTGACTCATTCTGGCCAATTGTGTCTAAGGGTCCAGCACTGGGGTAGCATGAAAATCATGCAAGGAACATGAGGCGACATGAAAATTCCCCTAGTAGCATTATTCACACAATCCATGTCTCCAAGGATGGAACATGAAAACAACCCATATTTCAATTATATTATTCCGTTTTTTTAAAAATCAGTACTTAAATAAAGTGGAGACTCTTTAACACAGCTCTTTTCCTGTCTGCTCAAGGTGCTCGACACGCAGTTCCTTTTCCATGTTATTGTACAAATCTATGAAAAGGCCAAAATGCGCCATGAAGAAACTGTATTCCTTTGGGCAGAAATCCCTGATTAATAGCAAGAACCGAGCCCAACTATAAACATGTTGAATAATAATTTAATCATAAAGTACTGGCAAAAAGCTTACATATGACTTCAATGGCACATTCTGAAATACAGGTGGGGCTATAAAACAAATGTAATGTTATGGTTCTCCAGATGGCTAGGATCAATAAGCTGCAATAAATGCCCCATCTATTTGTCAGCTGCTACTCTTATTTTTTAAAGTAAACAAGAAAGAAAGTGGTCAAGAGTCAGCCCCATCAGACACAATAAACTTGCAAAGACAAATCTGAAAATTACAGGATCCTTCTAAAGGGGGGGGGGGAGTGAGAGAACCTTTGCAGACATTGTTGATTTGCACTGATCTGTTACACAAATAATACAAAAAAATTGGAAGCAATAATTTAAAGATTAATAACACTTGTATGTTGTTATATAATGGTTTGCCAATGGTGCTGTACACCATGAAATGAAATGCACACACACACATACATAAACATACAGAATATAAGCGTTGGTATTGCTTTAAAAAGAAAGGGGCTTTTATCCACATGTTGCAGCTATGTGAAAGAACAAGAAAATTGTGGAAAATATAGTATTACAAATATTATAAATGAAATATGTAAAATTAAAAACAGAATTGAAGCTCTGCTTGCTGCATTTTGCATCTTGCAGTATTCAAATGCCAGTTCTGTATACAACAGGTGCAGCCAATATGACATTTGTTAAATTTTGGAAATGTTAAAAAGACAGAGAAATAGCAGAGAGAGGGTAAAGGCTTGGGAAGTATTATCTCTAGTTAAATGAGCAGGTTAGCAAAAGGAAGATACAAATTATTTTGTGAAACCTGCACAGTCCTCTTGTGATATTGTATTTATGCCATTGTGATAATAATATTTTAATATTTTGTTGGAGGCTGCCCAGAGTGGGCGGGGTATAAATTTATTATTATTATTATTATTATTATTATTATTATTATTATTATTAAAATCTTTTAAATCTAACATAAATATGCTGCTCTATAAATGATTTTACAAATTAATTAACTGTGCTATTCAGTGAGGATTATGATTATTGCACTAGAAAAAAAGATTACTGAATGTGAATTACTGTCTGAAAGTGAATTTTTATGTTCCATGCAGAGTATTTACGTTGTAACTGTATTTAGGTTTTGCATGTACAAAAAACATGCAACGTAACATTCATTAACAAGCACACTCAGGTCTCCAATGTTTACATTTGGTGGGAGCATTACATTTGGGTCAGCATCACTGACCCAATAGCTGATGTACTTTAGCGCAACAAGTCTCTCCCAAAGCTGGCATGAGATCCAGGCGGACAAAGATCCTCTGCTGATGTATGATAAAGAGAAAACAGATGGCTTCTAACGCTTCTCGTTCAGCTTGGCCCACAGCCAGCCTAACACTATGGCTTGGTTCCCCCCCCCCCAATAGAGCACCGTGCCAAATGTGTTCATACCAGTTCTCAATCAAAAAGTCTGAAGTGGTCTCCCAGTCTCAGCCACAGTCGTCCTCGCAGCAACCAAAAGAAAAATTGTGAGGTCTCTGTGAGCCAAGCTGAGGCCCGAGAAGAGAGAGAGCAAGACCAGAGACAGTGGCACAGACTGATGGGTGATCCTGGAATCTCTATCTATCTATCTATCTATCTATCTATCTATCTATCCATCCATCCATCCATCCATCCATCCATCCATCCATCAGTATCTATCTATTTCGAGCATTTGTAGCCCACTCTTCAGCCAAAAAGGTTCCCAGAGCGGCTTACAAGAAATCAAAACAAGATACTCCATACCTGCATACTTATATTCTAATAAATAAACTTTGGCTCTATCCGTTCTTTTCTTGATGAAAGGGCAAATTTTAAGACCACAAAGCTAGTTTGCCTTGCTATACAAGAGTCATCTGTGTTAAAATGGAATAAAGTAGTCTTTTGTATTTGGATATGGAATTACATTTGTTAATCTTAATGGGATAAAATACTTGAAATGTGATTGCATAATTTTTAATATATATATTAAGGGGTATATGCAACATTATTAATAAACCCAGTCACAAAACAAGGCAAGTTAGCAGCTGTCAGTTATGATGAGGAACTTTTGTGTACATGTTTGTACATCTATATACAGCCATACCTTGGATCCTGAACGCCCTGGAACTTGGACGTTTTGGCTCCCCAACGCTGCAAACCCGAAAGTGATTGTTCTGGTTTGCAAACATTCTTTTGGAAGACAAACCGTCTGACGGGGCTCCCACGGCTTCTGATTGGCAACATTCAAAATGTTGGTGCTGACCTTTAAAGCCCTAAACGGCCTCGGCACAATATACCTGAAGGAGTGGCTCCACCCCCATCGTTCAGCCCAGACACTGAGGTCCAGCTCCGAGGGCCTTCTGGCAGTTCCCTCGCTGCGAGAAGTGAAGTTACAGGGAACCAGGCAGAGGGCCTTCTTGGTGGTGGCACCTGCCCTGTGGAACGCCCTCCCATCAGATGTCAAGGAAATAAACAACTATCTGACTTTTAGAAGACATAATTATGGGGTACTAGCCTGCCTAAATAGTTAGACATAACAACTGTCTTTGATAAATATATACCTGCAGAGCAATTGTGAATGTGCTGCATGTATAGATGAAATTAATAAATCACTTCTTTTGAACACTGGTACTATTGCCTTGACCTCTGTGCTTTCCTCCTCTGATTCCATGACGGATCATAGCATTATACACTTTTTCTAAGATTTCCCCCATCCAGTTAAGACAGCAAAACAGTGCGAAAATACACACACACACCCGTTGCCCTGAAGCTAGTCAGTGCAAGCTCATCCTCATTCTAAATCCTGCCGTGGTTGAGTGCTTCATATTCCTGATCCAGCTCAATGCTGAATCACTGCCTTCAGTGCTTTGCTAGATTTAGACCTCTGTACACGAAGCAGACGTGTGGGCAGGGAACGGCATGACACGTAAAACACAGTTGATATTACACATGAACAGTGAGTTCCGAGTGAACAAATGAAAACACATGCCTAGTTGTATCAACATTACCAAATAAGGCTCATGCTATGGCGCATACATTGATTCCCCTACGCAGAATTGTTGCAGAGAAAAATAACAGGTTCACATTTCTACCCAGGAGCAGCAATAAGGACAGGAGGTGAGCGCTCTCACTGGCTCCATTTTCATTCTGTGCTCTGGAGATTAAGCAGCACCAAAGTTTCCAAAATAATTTGCAGAGGCACAGACATTTGCAATTGGGAAGCATGTAATGAGGACTAAAATCTCACCAGGTCTCCATGAGGCTTAATAAGAAATGCCTTGTGCACAAGTGAAAAGGGTGGAAAGCCAGAATTAAAAAACAACCTTCTGTCTGTGAAAGCTGGTCAGTGCTGCCCATCTCTGATAGCAAGTTGACATCAAACCCTGCTTTGGTTGTGATACCCAATGGATCTCAGCTCAAGGTCCCCACAGAATTCTTTCAGATATAATGGTATCTGAGCAAACTGTCTTGCACTTGTTGTGACTTTAAGTGTCAGTCAAAGCACAGGGGAGGGTGTGCACCTTACTCGGACTAAGCCAAAGCAGTGTTCAGCCAAGACTCCCTCCGCCACACAAGCATTGTGGGGAAGGGAGAAAAATCTCAAAACGTTCAGATGGAGGTGGGTTTATGTTTAAGACAAGGTGTCTGAGAGTTTTCCCTCTCTTCCCCCAACTCATTTCTACAGAAAAAGAAAGCTTTGTCAAGTGGTGACACAGCCCAGAACAAGTAAGGAGGTAGTACAAGAATACTTGGCTAGTTTAGATGTATTCAAGTCTCCAGGGCCAGATGAACTACATCCAAGAGTATTAAAAGAACTGGCAGAGGTGATTTCAGAACCACTGGCAGTTATCTTTGAGAATTCCTGGAGAACAGGCGAAGTCCCAGCAGACTGGAGGAGGGCAAATGTTGTCCCTATTTTCAAAAAGGGGAAAAGAGAGGACCCAAACAATTACCGCCCAGTCAGCCTGACATCAATACCAGGAAAGATTCTAGAGCAGATCATTAAGCAAACAGTCTGTGAGCACCTAGAAAGGAACGCTGTGATCACTAAAAGTCAGCATGGGTTTCTGAAAAATAGGTCATGTCAGACTAATCTGATCTCATGTTTTGACAGAATTACAAGCCTGGTAGATGAAGGGAATACTGTGGATGTAGCCTATCTTGATTTCAGCAAGGCCTTTGACAAGGTGCCCCATGATATTCTTGTAAAGAAGCTGGTAAAATGCAGGCTAGACAATGCTACCATTCAGTGGATTTGTAACTGGCTGACTGACCGAACCCAAAGGGTGCTCATCAATGGCTCCTCTTCATCCTGGAGAGAAGCGACTAGTGGGGTGCCACAGGGTTCTGTCTTGGGCCCAGTCTTATTCAACATTTAATGACTTGGATAATGGGTTTGAGGGTATCCTGAGCAAGTTTGCAGATGACACCAAATTGGGAGGGGTGGCTAATACCCCAGAGGACAGGATCACATTTCAAAATGACCTTCACAGATTAGACAACTGGGCCAAAGCAAACAAGATGAATTTTAACAGGGAGAAATGTAAAGTACTTGGGCAAAAAAAATGAAAGGCACAAATACAGGATGGGTGACACCTGGCTTGAGAGCAGTACATGTGAAAAGGATCTAGGAGACTTGGTAGACCACAAACTTGACAGTGTGTCAACAGTGTGATGCAACAGCTAAAAAAGCCAATGCAATTCTGGGCTGCATCAATAGGAATATAGCATCTAGATCAAGGGAAGTAATAGTACCACTGTATTCCGCTCTGGTCAGACCTCACCTGGAATAATGTGTCCAGTTCTGGGCAGCACAGTTCAAGAAGGATACTGACAAGCTGGAACGTGTCCAGAGGAAGACAACCAAAATGGTCAAAGGCCTGGAAACAATGCCTTATGAGGAACGGCTTAGGGAGCTGGGTATGTTTAGCCTGGAGAAGAGAAGGTTAAGGGGTGATATGATAGCCATGTTCAAATATATTAAAGGATGCCATATAGAGGAGGGTGAAAGGTTGTTTTCTGCTGTGGACACGGAGCAATGGATTCAAGCTACAAGAAAGAAGATTCCACCTAAACATTAGGAAGAACTTCCTGACAGTAAGAGCTGTTCAACAGTGGAATTTTGCTGCCAAGGAGTGTGGTGGAGTCTCCTTCTATGGAGCTCTTTAAGCAGAGGCTTGACAGCCATCTGTCAGGAATGCTTTGATGGTGTTTCCTGCTTGGCAGGGGTGTTGGACTGGATGGCCCTTGTGGTCTCTTCCAACTCTATGATTCTATGATCCTCAGGACCATTCCCTCCTCATGGCGGACAGAGTGCCTGATGGGAACATGATATGCCACGAGGTTGTGTGGATTCCAGGGGCTTTCTTGGGGATGAAGAAGGTGGCTTCCCCCACTGGTTTCGCACTCGGTGCAACTGTTCATATGGGCATTCGTCACTAAGGGCAGGAGAAGGGATTCTTGATATGGTCACTGTAAGCGCATGTCCTACCTTGTATTTTGAAGTGTCCCAGTTATGAACCAGCCGAGCAGGAATTAGAAAGCTGTCGTCCACATGACAGATGCTGCAATAGTACCACCCGCTGTAACTGCACACCTTGGCTTTGCCATTGGAGAGGCCTATGGACCGCTGGCAACCTGCCAATACAGAGGGGGGAAGGATAAAACAGCTTTAAAAACTGCAGGACTCTTAGCAGTATTGGAAGGAAATCTCCATTACTACACGTTGCTGTGTTTTAGTAAAAGAGTGAACACAGAATATATAATTACCTTTCAAAACAGAACAATTACAGCTCTAAATATGCCTTATGAGGAACGGAATAAGAGAATGAGGCGTTTTTGATCACTGCTTGTGTGACATTCCATGCTATCCTATTACAAAATAGAGTCGTACCTTGGAAGTTGAACAGCTTAGTTCCCCAAATGTTTTGGCTCCCGAATGTCGCAAACCCGGAAGTGACTGTTCCGGTTTGCAAACTATTTTTGGGAGCCGAACATCCGACTGGGCTTCCTATAGGAAGCTGCACTTTGGTTTTCGAACGTTTTGGAACTTCTGGAACAGATTCCATTCGACTTCCAAGGTACAACTGTATAAGATTCTGAACCACGTAAAACTCTCACATGTCCTCATATGCTATGAAATAGTTTCAGGAATCCATGTACAAACCCAGTTTCATATTACAGCTTGGCAGCTGGAAGCCCAGAGCCAATTGGGTCTCCTAAAGAGATACTTTCAAGGGGGCAGGAAAGGCATGTAACACCATTTGCTTGACAGCCTGCTTTGTGGAATGGGTTAGGGTGTGTGAAGAAGCCCGGTCCATCACTTTCCAGCTTCTCAAAAGCACCCTTCTTACAATTCTGTGATTCTAAGAACATTGGGCATGCTTTGAAACAATGTGCTCTTAGAATGCTCAAGGTGATAGCAAGTCACACAGATTTGGGGGTGAGGGAAAGGGGATTGTTAGCAGAGAGGAGATATTTTGGCTCAGGCACTGATTACATGTGTCCACAAAAGCAGGTTTCATGGAAGCCCTGAACGATCTGCTGTGAATGTCAGGATGCACAGATTTTGCTTATCTGTAAAGTCCAGGTGAACTTGCCCAATATAGGAAGGGGAATGTACATAGCTCGCTCATACAGCCCATGCAGAAGGTCCCAGATTAAATTCTGGGCACCTCCAGGCAGGGCTTATCTGAAAAGCCGAAGGGTTGTTTCTGGTCCATGTAGAAAATACCGAGTCAAGATCAATCAGTGGTCTCGCTCAGTAAATGACAACTTCCAATGTTCCTAATATATAGTGTAGGAGGAGTTAATTGGTTCAATTTAGCATCTATTCAAGCCTATCAACTTCTGCTTCAGGGTGTGCCTCACCAAAGTTTACTCTTTTGAACCAAAAAAAAGTGCCCAAGTTTTGCATCCTGGAGAGTCAATTGTTTTGATAAATTCAAACTCTGATCTCAGATTCAATGATGACGTGAAATTGAACGCTTGATTCCGAGCCCGCTTCTTGTTCCTTCATATTTTTTTAAACTTTGGAGTAACCATCAACGTGGCTGCAGAGTATATAGCAAGGGGAAGAATATTCTGTGAGGAACCTAACTGGGAAAAGTTGACAACAGGAAGCCAAAAAGTCATAAAAGCTTCATTCACAGAAATTGCCTGGACATTTTCAGACATTTCAACTAGAAACCATGTGGGCTAGAAACATGAATCTTAACATAAAGCGCCGGAATTCTCCAAAGTCAACGTTCTCTGCCAGATACCAGTCAGCCCTCTCTACACCTATGCAATCCTGAAGAAGGCAGCTTTGTCCTGTTGATCCCCTCCTCAAGAAGTCTCTATTCCTCCTCTTTGCTCTATGACCTCTCCCAAGGAAGAGATTGCTGCTAAACCTGTTTTCACGCAGCAAAGCCGTTCGCTTTCCACTTGATTTGTACTTGCCCTCCATTTCCTTGACAACACATTTTTGACCTGGGTCACACAGCAGAATGCACACAAACAGCCCTGTGTAGCCGAGTGAATTGCAAAACGACAAACTTAAGGAAGAGAGAGAGCTGCAAATAACAATGCAGCACCTTCCTGTCCCATTAGATACGACCACTGAGGTTGCAGCATTCTCCCTACCCCAACTGTTCAACATCAACATCCCTCGCCTTGTGCCTGTGGCATGTTTTATTTTACAAGGACCGTTATTTCTACAACCCCTTCAAATCAAGTTATGAAAGCAGTCGATCCCTTTGATGTTAGGAGGTTCAAAGTGATGCACGGTGACAAATGTATCTCAGTGGCAGACACCAATTAAGCTATTTGCAAAAAATAAAGAAGGGAAAGAAAGAGGGAGGGAGCAGTGATATAGCACAAGGTTGAGTACCTCTGTTGCATAGAGAGTCTGGATTCTAAGGCTTACAATGCCATTCCTTTCTTAGGCTCCCTCCCCCCTCTTATTAACACCATTACATTTACTGGAATGAAATGCCATTGTGTATCCCTTTCCTCACTCGCCCCCACCCTCAGTACAGGATTTTTAGGGGTGCAAGTGGCTCATTTCAACTTGCAAGGGCAACTTGAATCAGCAAGCAGCAGCACTCTGTTCAAATCAGGAATTTTCATGGCATCAGATGCACAATGTAATATTGGTTATTGATTACTAAGACGGGGTGGGGAACCTTTTTGGTCTCGTGAGCAAGATTCTGTTTTGCTCCCTACTTCTCCATTTCAGGGTCCCTTCCAACTCTCCGGTTCTATGATTCCTTTGTACACGGTGTTGTATGCTTTAGCTATAGATATTACAACAACGGCCAATAGAACTGGCAGGAGGAAAAGGAGCATAGTGCTGAAAGCCTGAAAAGATAGAATGGGCACCAGGCAAACTTGAGGAGAAAGAAAGGCCCTCTTCCTAGCTGCCATGAACCACACCTCAGGGGGCTGGGGCACCCAGAGGAAGGCTTCCAAGGAAGATATCTTTGCCTAGAAAATCCATGGTCAGCTGGTGTCACGTTTGAGGAAGGATTCTGCCACATGTGCAAGGTGGAGGTGGAGGAGGTGGAGAAACACCTCTCCTAAAATGACACCTGCACGCATGTCACAGCAGGCACTACCAAAAACCAAAGAAAATATTTGCTCTTCAGAATTCCTTGTGCTCATTGTCTTTGAGCATTGCATGCCTGGGGGAAGAGACTGTCTTTAACACATTGAGCTTTGTGAGCTGCTCCAGGAGCCTGGGTTAAAAAATATCGTATATACTCGAGTATAAGCCAACCCTAAAATAAGCTGGGGCACCTAATTTTACCTCAAAAAACTGTAAAAACTTATTGACTCGAGTATAAGCCGAGGGTCAGGGGTCCCTTTACCTTTACCTATAAGCCGAGGGTGGGAAATGCAGCAGCTACTGGTAAATTTCAAATATAAAAATAAATACCACCCTATGCCTTTCCCAGCTGTCGGTGGCGGGGTGGGGGGAGAAGCAGTGAGGAAGGATCCCTTCCTCGCCGCTTCTCCCTCCCTGCTGCCTTGCACAGAGCAGGCATAGGACGGGGGTTCGGAGTGTCGCAGCGCGCTTCTCCGAACCCCCGGTCCTGTGCCTTTCTCCACTGCCACCTGCCTCACTCAAATATGAGCCAAGGGCGGCTTTTCCAGCACATTTTTGGTGCTGAAAAAGTAGGTTTATACTCAAGTATATATGGTATGCTCCATATTCCTCAAGCTCGGTTTTTCAAACTTCAACAGATTCAAAATTGCAAACAAATTCAAATCTTTAGGATTCGTTGCCTATGGTTTCTTTAATCAGGTGGCAGCCCTAAGGGGGAGAAAAAAGAGGCAAGCACAATGTGCTCTCAGATAAGAGCTTGTTGCAACACACGTATGCAAGCGGTCTGTCCATGACCCTATGTGCCATCTTGCTAGGTCATCTTCTCTGTAGGCTTCACAACATAAATTGTTGGCAGCCTGAAGACCTTTGCACCAGGCTCTGGTGACCAGTTTATGTCAACAGTCAGTATTTGCGGGTTTTTCTGTGTGTGCAGCTCAGGAAGGCCATCGGAGAAAGCACAAGTTACCTCCCCTGCTCATTTCTCGGTAATTACAGTTGTGGTCCTCCTCTGCAAGGGGAAGGGAGAATGAGATGGTCTGCAGAGCATACACTGCCCGGCAGACGAGAGAGGGCTTCACTTACGCTGTGAACAGTTCTGCGCTCCGTGCATGTTCGTTTGGCACAACTGCAGAGGTCTAGCAACTGGGTAGGAAAGCTTCCAAGTGCTTGAAAAATTCAATAGGCCTTCTTCGCCTGTGCATCCTGAAGCTGGCCCACCACACCAGACACAACACAGCTGGCAGTGCACATAATGGACCAAGGCAGCAAGAATCTGGATGCTAATAAATAGTGTGTACAATGCCCTGGTACAGGCAGGCCTGCAATGTTTTAGGCAAAAGGGTTCTGCCTTTCCCCAATCCCATTCTCCTTTCCCCAGCCTCCCCCTCATATCACGGGGAGTGGAAGGAGAGGTGGAATATAAATGTAGTAATAAAAATAAATAACGGAAGGTCTCCAGAGGTCTCTCTTATTGCTGGCCAAGTTGCACCAGCCTTTAACAATGCAAACCATTTTTAAATAAAATTTTAAAAATCCTGCCCTTTGGTATGTTTGCAAACCTCAAAATCTAAGCCAATAAAACCTGAGTGAAATACTATACTGGTTATCTCGCAAAGGTGAATACGCTGCAGGAGAAACCTTCACCTTGAAACTGGCTGACTTTTTATTGCTTGGATTTCACAATCTCAGCATCGCAAAACCACCAAGTACAACAATGCGGCACATTGCACACCTGCAAACACGTCTCTCCCCCCCCCCCCCGAATGTTATCGAAGCAATAAAGATGATGCAAGGACTGAGGAATAGCATGTTTCAGAGCTGAGTGGACCTGCTCTTTGGTGAGATGAGGAATAAGGAAGGGAACGGGGAGCCAACTGTTCCCCACCAATGCATTTCTCACACACTTGTCTGAAATGTGGGGGGGAAATGGCTTTGCCTGGATTCAAAGCATGGAAGGGTTTTTCTCCTCTATTTATTTATTTCATAAAAATTATACACCCTTTGCTTGAAATGGATCTGCAGCGGATTCAGGAGAGCAAAAAGAAGAGCTCTTCCTCACACACAGTATCATTAACATATGGAATCTGCTAAGGGTACCAGTTTAGAAGGCTCTGAAAAGGGATTAACCAAATTCATGGAAAACCATTCTAATCCCTTTTGTTAAGTAAAGATTTTTTTGGTGGGTAGGGTTTTACAAAAGTACATACATACATTGTCTCTGTTTTCAGATCATCAAGTCCCTTCTGCAGATCAATTATATTCAATGTGAGGCATTAATGTTGCAGTCAGTATAAGATTGGGGGAGAAGAGAGGTGAGGAGGGGGTGCCCAGGGGAGGGGGGCAGTAAACTTTCATTCTCTTATATAGGTAGTTGCTTGCTACTAGGTGTTCTAGCTAAATGACAACTCCAATTGTGCTGAATACCAGTTGCTTCCATGCTGACTCCATGCATCCTGCTCGTGGGCTCCTTGGAAGCTTATGGTTGGCCACCACTATGAACAAACATGGGCAGACCAAAGATCTGATCGAGAAGGGTTTTATGTTCAAGGATGAGGAACCTTCCATTTTAATTTTTCTTTTTAATCTTTCATTAGACAGGACCTCACCTTGACCGAGGCAGAGGGCAGTCAGTCCTTCCTTCCCCCTAACCAAAAATCCCTGAGCACTGAACCACTGCTTCCATCAGCCGCAAATTTGCACATTGCAGGGAACATACTAAGATAATAACAACGCTAAGGTAAAATTGTTGCAGCCAGTTTATGGGCTACACGTGCATGCATTATACACAATTCCAGACCTATCAGAAGATTTTCAAATGCCAATATGCAAGAATGATGGCATGACTGGTCGAGCATGGAAAATGGCCCTTCACCAAAGCATTCTGAAGGCAAAAAGCCCCACACACCTTCATGCATATGAATTGAACACATGCAAACAATCTCACTTTATTTTGAGGTCTGGTGAAACATAGTGCCCAAGAGTGCCAGTCAAGACCAGGACAATGACAGGGTATATCTGGCTCATGGGCCCATAAGGCAATTTTTAACCAGCCTTCCTTCATGCAAGTGACTTTGCTAAATGTGGCATGCAGAGGGTTGACTGCTTTCTGATCCAGCCCGTCAGATGAAAGTGGCTTCCTACCCCTAGACTAGGATCAAAGAGACCAAAACTTAAAACGCAGCTGCAAAGCTCATTTGGTGACGTTGGCCCACTCACAGCCTCTCATTTGAACATATCTCATGGGGTTGTTGGGTGGGGGAGAACCACAAATGCCATCTTGGAGAAAAGGTGGGATACAAATGAAATAATAAGGCTGCAAAGTCCCTGGTTCAGTCCTCATGCCAGCCATGAACAGTCACATACAAACACTTCTGCAATATAGAAATACTGATTTTGGCCTCTGACAAGGTGGGAGTCAGAGTCCAAATATATATATGGAAGGCGTTTTGTTCCCCACTCCTGGTCTATGGAATCACCGTGAAGTTTACTGTACTTAAACGTATATGAAGTTGTTTGAATTCTCTAACACATTATATAAATTATGATTATGATTCCAAGCGTCCTATCTGGGTTTGTCGCAGACATTTGCCCGCATTCTCCCTACCCTGGAATTGTTTGCTTTTCTCTTACAGCTGCTTGACTTCCCACTTAAGTCTTTCCTATTGCAATGTGTGTGTGGGAATCGGAAGTTTAGCATCCAAACACTTGAGCAATAAGAAAAGCCATGTAAAAATAGTAAATGAACTATATAACAATTGGGTCCATAGGATGAGGTTGCCATGAACCAAACAGGGTGGGAACAAGCTTCCTTAATATGTTTATACAGCACAAACTATAATGGGATCCCTGCCTGAGCTAAGCATATATACCCATTTCCTATTGCAATGCTTAGGCTGCAATCCTCTGCGCTGTTACCTACCGTAAAAGCAGGCCCCAGTAAACTCAAGAGGTGATGCAAAGGATCGCACTATTAGGCTGCAATCTTATTGCAAGCTTAGTAGGAGGCAACCCCAGTGGACTTCCTTCCGAGTAAAGGAGATTAGGAGCACGGTGCACACCCTAACCATGGCGTAATTACTAGCATTATTCTAGTCCTGCAATAGTTTCAAATGGCTTCAGTCTCTCCTGAGCAATTTTATTACATTCCCTTAATGCATAGCATAGGTAAGGGCAATTGTTTTTACTTCGTATTCAAAGGATACCCTGCCACCAAAACAAAACAAAACAAGACAGCAACCACCAAAACAACATTGCTGTATTAATAAAAAAAAGGGCTTTAAGATAAACTAATTCATGAAAGACAGGATTGCAATCAACAACTGGGAAAGATGCCTTGATGGTCCCTTTGAAACACTGGAGGTGATGCAATTCTTTGGCCACTTGGCATAGCACCATGGGCAGTTTTTGGGATCTGACCACTGATGCAGAGAAGATCCTAGGTGCTGAAAAGGACCTCACAGCAAATGCACTTTGCTGGTGAGGTCAGAATCAGACACACTTATTCTGGTGGAAAGAGCTAAATGCAAATGGACAGAGTAAAACCTCTTCTCTTCCCAGGCCGAGTGAAGGCATCCGTTCCTGAAGGAAAAACTTTTCCCCTCCGTTTTTGTTTCTTTAATCTGCCCTCCTGACCCTGGTACACGGACAATCCATTTCCCCCCTTCCTCTTCTCCTTCTGCCACATCCCCAGGCCTGATATGGCTGCCCTGGCTTCTATCCGTGGTTGGAAAAATGCTAGCTGGCGCCCAAGATAAACTTTTCTAAAGCTACATTCTTCCTTACCCACTTCTGAGTGTCAGCTGTTTGTCTGGAAGCTTTTGCTGCAAAAGCTTTTAACAAGGAGGATAGGAAAGGGGGGGGAATGTAGAGTGCAATTCAAACAAAACCAACTCTGGCCCCCAACAACCATCCCCCAAAAATCCCTGACACAAGAAAAAACAAAGAAAGAAATGGGGAAAGGATGGGGGGAACCTTCTCCCCAGGAAATCTTTCCAACAAACTCCTCTATCAGAGGTTCATTGTCAATCAATTAGTCAAAGCAGTGGGACTTAGTCGGTTGGGGGGCAGTTGGAGAGACAATGGGTCACTCCGCTGTATTACTATTTAATCACTTTTACTAAATAAATAAAGCAGCCCTAAGGTGCTGTCATGTCAAGGGAATTTACAGCAAAACAAAAAACCCCAAAGAAAGAAAAAGCCTAATTTTTCCATTACTTTTTCCTTCCCCTGAAGAACAAGAGAGGGTTATTACTGTAGCCTCAAGTCTCATCTTTGTGCAGCTCCTCTTTGATTCCCACTCGGACCCTGCCACTTTCTGGCACTAATTTGTCAGGCTGAACAAAGGAGGGATTTGTACCTCCTGTAAGGTCTCAATTAGGAAAGGCTTCTGCTGTATTATGTGCCATTCAGACAGGACACAATGATGGTAATTACAGGAACTGCACTAAATGGCTGAAGAATTCACAGCAAAACTTTTTTTTTCCACCTCCACAAAGCTTGCCCCTCTTTTGCAGCTGTGGGGGAATTAGATGAGGGTAGGGGGGTGGAAAGAATGGAAGGGTGGGCCTGATGCCTACAAGATGCAATTACCAGCAGTATTCCTATTCAGTTAAACAGCCACCCCGCAAAGTTAAGACAGCAGACATCTTTCCAAGTGGGAAAAGACAAATGGCTACCTTCAACAAGGACTTTCAACAGACAAGCCTGGTTCAGCCCAGTTTCCATAGCACGGCCTTTCCACTCCTTAGTTTTAATGCATTTATTATGTCGTTAAATTAAAATAAATGAATAATAACAATGCATCTTTTTGTTCTTCCCTTCAGGAACCCCAGGGCTCTTTTCATGGGATTATGTGATCCATCTAGATGTTGCAAGATTGCACGTGCACACCTCAATCCATACCCAAGTTCACCTTTCCTGGGGAGAAATTTCGGTGTGAGCTAGGAAATCACAGTTAACTTTAACAGTGCATGAACCTCTATAAGCTTCCCCAGCTGGTAGTTTTTTCTGAGGCACGGATCCTGCCAGAATGGCTCAGTAAAAACAGTAAGGTGCACTCGCAGGGCCACCTTTCAGCCAATGCACAGCTGGAAACCACTAGCATAATTTGCTAGTGCAATGCTGCATACAGAAAACTGGTTTTGAGCATACAAGGCCCAGGTTAAAAGCCCTGCTCAATGACAAAACTTACCGGATCGCCTTGAGCTACTCACTAGATCTCAGGTCACAAATAGAGGTCCCTGGACAGTTTCTGTTCAGAATGTGCCCATGCCCCGGATGAAGAAGGCTACAAGGCTTCTCTACAACCTTCTGCTGCGACCTGGATGGCAAAACACCGGGACCCTGCCCCCACCTACATCACCTCCAAAGTGAGGTGAGACTGGAGAGAGAAAGGGCTACAAGAGGGCTGCTGAAACACTAGTGAGCAACCTGGTTCCACAGATGCAACCGACAGTGTCCAGCTTCAATATTTGCTAACATTTTGCCTTGCCTTCACTGGCTGCAATTGTGTTTATCCAATACCTCAAGGGCCATTGCTCCCCATATGAACTGACCCGGACCCTGCAATCATCATCTGATGCCTTTCTTCGTGTGCCTCCTCCACAAGAGGTCTGGAGGGTGGCAACATGAGAAAGGGCCTTTTCTGCAGTGGCTCCCTGTTTGTAGAATGCGCTCCCCAGGGAGGCTCACTTGGTACGTTCACTGCGTATCTTTAATCGCCAGGCTTTAACGTTTCTCTTTAACATACTATGGCTTTTTAAAGCTGTTTGTAGGAGCAGGGTTATTGGGTTTGTTTTTGTTCTTGGCTTTATTATTTATTTTGTGTTCTCATTTTGTATCTTTATGTTGTGAACCGCCCCATGATCTTTGGATGGAGGGCAGTATGCTAATTTAATAATAAATAAATGTGCTCCTGCTTTCACACTGACCTTCTTCATAGGAGGACTTAGGGAAAGCTCCACTAGGAATTTGCCTGAACTCCTTCTGCTCTCCCAGATGAGAGCAAAGGCAGCTGATCTTCCACCCACTTTCAATATGAATGGGGAGAAAGTGAATCGGGAGTAATAACTGTGGCTTAAGGGAAAAGGTTTTTTTGTTTTTGCAGAGAAGTCACCAGAAATGGAATATTGGGTGTGATGCAATAAAGGGGAAACAAACACAGTGAGCAGCCTCTCTCAAACTGTTTGGGACTACAACTCCCATCAGTCAGCATGGGATGGGAGTTGTAGTCTAAGTGTCCGGGTGTTGCTAAACTGAGGAAGGCAGGGAGAGAGAAAATGGCTGGTTTATTTTAAAGCTAAATGTTCCATTTTTAAAAGAATAATGATTATTATTTACAGAACAAGCACATCAGTCTCACACTTCTATAGGATCTGTATAAATAACCAAATAAGACATTCGGCCTGCCAGAAAGAGGAAACCCACATTTCACCAGCCAAATACTTCCCAAATACTACATAACACCACTTTTCAATTAAAATCCGTGAAATATAGTTGTATTTCCGGGCTTTGACCCTAAACGTACTAATGCCAAATAGCTAAATCTCTCCTTAACATGCAGGAACAGAATGATGGCAATAAAAGGATTTTTTTTTTTAAAAAAAAAACAACTTTCAAAACAAGGATGGCTGACTAAAAATATAAAGACAATTTGCTGTCACTGCCCCCTGCTGGAAAGACTAATTGCTGCATTCCTGGGCATCAGCAATCAGGTGTGTTACTGCCACAAGATCCCTTCCAAAACCTTTCTCCAGCACGCGACCCTGTTCAGGAGCAGGGGAGGCACAGATAAGGATAGGCTGTGCCCAGTGGGGCTTAAATTTTTATTATTTATTAAATTTGAATACTGCTCTTCATCCGAAGTTCACAGTGTGGTTTGCAATATAAAAATACAAAATGAAAACACAACGTGATGATGACCTCCAACGGAGAAGCATGGCCCATGCTTCTCTGTTGGAGAAATAAGTTCTCTCTATGGAGGCACCTTATTTAGGCAGCCAGGTTGCCCAGCCTGTTCCCCAAGTCTCCACTTGGATTCCTGCTGGTGCAAATCAGGACCTACGTATTTTTTGTTCCATAAGACACACTTTTTTCCTCCTTAAAAGTAAGAGGAAATATCTGTGCGTCTTATGGAGCGAATGCGTGATCCCTGGAGCTGAATTGCCCAGGGGCTAAAGGCAGATGGTGCTTTTTTGTTTTTAAAGAAAGAGCTCAAGGCTAACAAGAGGGAATGAGCTGAAAGGAACCCACTCAGCAGCTGATTGCAAGAGATGGGGAGGGAGATAAGAGAGCTAGCTCCCTTCCCGGCCCCTTGCCTAGGCCTCAATTGTTGTCTGCAGAGGGAGACATGTGACTAGCTGATTAGATTATCTGTCAGGAAACTGTAGAAATTGGTCCCTTTCCTTTCCTATAGAAGAAGCTGCAGAACTGTGAGTTGAACCCCATAAAAACAGGATTTTTTCCCTTTGCAAGGAAACTCAGCAACTTTGAGCTGATCCTAAAAAATGGAGCTTTCCCCCCTTTGCAAAAAAAACCTGCACAACTCTGAGCTGACACCCCCCCCCATGGGGCTTTTCCCATTTGCAAAAAAGGCTGCACAACTTTGAGCTGATCCTTAAAAAAATGGAGCTTTCCCCCTTTGCAAAATAAGCTTCCTCAAATATTTAATGGGCACCTAGGCCTCTAGGAGTTGGCTGCTATGCCTAGGACAATTCAAGAAAGCAAAATATTTTTTTCTTGTTTTCCTCCTCTAAAAACTAGGTGCGTTCTATGGTCAGGTGCGTCCTATGGCGCAAAAATTATGGTGCTTAAAGAACCAGGTGCCAGCAGAAGTCTTGTAAGCCCTGGCAGCTCATCACAAGCGCATGCATTCGTGAACCATGTCAGCACAGCTAAGGACACACAGAAAGATCGCCCAAGTCATAGAAATTGCAACAGAAAGCTGTGCAAAACGCAGCAGAAAGCCCTTATACCTTGGGAAAGCATGTCAAGTAGTAAAGGCAGGCAGAACAAGTACAAAACGTCCGATATTTATTTGCTTACCTGCACACTTGAAACTCTGGGCAGTCAGTCCTCTTTCCAACGACAAGGTAGTCAGGATGCTCAGAAAGCTGGTGGTTACCGACTGGCGTTTGATCTTCCTATGCTCTTTTCCGCACAACAGGCCTTGGGTTTTGTTTCTGAGCGTCACTTGCAGATTCTGACCCAAGCTCCTGGTTGCATTGGCGGCAGACTTCAAGGCCTCCATCCATTCCTGAGCTCTTTGACGGGTTTCTGCCCGCAGACGAAGCACATCTTGAGGAAAGATAACCTGAAAGCAAGAGTCACAATCATCCAGAATATCAGTCTGGACAGACAGGCACACGTCAATGTTGTAGCTCAACAGAGGGTCTTCGTCAAGCCCACCGGTCTGAAACGCCATGAGGAGAGACCGGCTGAGTACAAAATGGAATGCTTTCCAGTTATTCTGGAGCGTCAGTCTGTAAAGAGTCCCTGATTTGAGAATGTTTTGGTAGTCCTTGATGTTTTGGGTCAACGATGCCGACTGGAAAAATTGGGTAGGTTCCTTCTGTAAACCACGATTTTGGATGATGCCGCTCTCATCGTTGTCTAATTTCTGCGAGCGCCCCAGATCTCCCTGGGGCCTCATGAAAGATGGCACTGAGGAATGAACAGCTTCCCAAAGTTTCTGCCCCCAGTCCAAGGCCTCCCATGGAGACTCTGCCTTAAGCTGCAGGTGCGAGTTATTGAACAGCACTGCATCAACCACATTCGTTTCCACGTTGATGCTTTGGAAATGCAAAAGCAGGTAGACAGTAGGAAGGTTCTGGTTCCCACTGTTGTCAAGCCAATACAGGTACAGTTTGTATGGAGTGAGTTCTGCGCAGCACGTCTGCCAATAGCTGTCATGGTTGTTCTTAATTTCCAAGTATCCTTTCTTCAGGATATTTGAGAACGTCGGCTTGTGTTCTAGCAGAGAGTTGGAAAAAATGTTAACTACAAATATTTTAAACTTCTCTTTTGCAGTTTCTCAAACAGTGGGCCTCAGGTCACTTTCAAGTGGGACTCAGGGCCACAGCCCAGCCAGGGCCTTCTCACTCTCCTGCCATGTCCACTTACCATGCTCTAGTCTTCTGGTTGGACCAATGGCACTTCCAGCATACCTCCCCATGCAAAATTAAGATGACAGGAAGAAGAGAGAAGGGAGATTTCCCCCAGTGTTATCAGACAGCAACAGCAAGAACTGAAATGTGCCCACTGGTCCAACAAGGTTGGCAACCCATCTGCTAGGGGTTCTTTAGCTGCAATCCCTGCATTGCAGGGGGTTGGACTAGATGTCCCTTCTAACTCTAGCTATATGATTCTTTGTCATACGATTGTAACCCATCCTGGGAACTTACGCTGAAGGGCAACTAAGAAATCTAATAAATGAGTAATTGTCATCTGCACAACAGTTTTTCAAGTTTGCAGATGGGTCCATTGGCCCAAAAAGATTGGCAACCCCTGATCAAATCACTCTGGAAGTTAGTTTTCAAATACAATGAACAAACAATAGGATTTGAGGTGTCAATGAAATGTTTCCTTTGACTACGTGGAAACTATTGTCAAAAATTCAGATTTAGAGTCTTCTGATGGCAACAAAGATGTCTGTTGCATTTTGTTGGGAAAGGGACCCACACCAGCACCCCAAACTGGCGAAATGGCTCCACTACATTCGGGTCAGAGTTATGATGATTCAAGTGATTTAATCAGATGTACATTCATGAAAATAGGGTGACTGAAAACTGCAAGTGGAGGAACTTGGCTTGTAGCTTTGTCAGTTTCTGCCCACTGGGGAGTCAAAGCACTTAACTGGACTAGGACAATAGAGACTAACAATTCAAAATAATCATTCCTTTTTACTGAGCCGTAAAAACTCAGGAGTTGATTTCAAGAATCTGAACATTATTGGCAGCCATCTACATGACACATAGGTGCTTTTAGGAAATTAAGTGAATCTAACAGCAAAGAGTATGACAGATTTACAGGATTTCAACCTTAAGTTGTCATAGCAGGCGAGAAAGGTGAGAAACTCTGAAGAAACAATAACTGAAATTTCTTTGGTTACATCATGAGTAGGTAGGGCTGAGTGATATCTGGTTTTCAATATTGCAATGTATCACCAGCTAAACACTGCAATATACTGATACATCACAATGTCTGAAATGATGGAACTATGTAGAGGCGAACAGTAGGGCTGGGCGATAACTGCTTTTCAACATTGTGATATGTCACCAGCTAAACATCACAATATAATGATATATCACCATGTACGAAATAAGGATGGAACTACCGGTATGTAGAGGTATTGGCTGGTTTTCCCCACATTGCGATTTTTGCATAGCACATGCACATACACACATCACGATTTGCAATATATTGCCAGGTCAAAAGTTATGAAACCGATATCACAATATGGACTTCAAACCGGTTTTGGACGATATATCACCCAGCCCTAGCAGGAGTTCCATTTTAGTTCTGCATAACTTGCTTCTCCTGCACATACCTGACATCACAGAATGAAGTGAATCCCTCCCGGTGGCTCTACTCCCTCTTCTCTCTCGCAAAGGCCTAGCACCCATGTTCAGGGACTATGTGCTCCCACTGGTTTCTCCTCCCTTCTCTTTTGTGTGCTGTGCTTCAAAACAGCGGTTTAAAGAGCGCAAAGGGATTTGATCCCTGCCTATAGGGATGCCTGGGGATCTGCAGGGCTGGCTATGCCAGTGGTGGGCTGGGCAATGTATCGATACATCGCCCAAAATTGGTTTGAAGCCCACATCATGGTAACGGTTTCGTAATATTCAACATGGTGATATATTGTGAATCATGATGTGTGTGTGGGCTATGTAAAAAAATGTGGGGAAAACCATGAAGCCAGTTGTTGCTTCTCTTATGATTCCTGCTGCCCCTGTTGTACTATAAAATAACAGATGTAACAATATGTTAAAGATGAGTAAAAATGCATCAGTTTTAGAACCCTAAGTTGCCAGGACATTACCCCGTTTGTCTCTGCATTGTTGCATCCTTATTTCAGACACTTTGATATATCAGTATATCATGATGTTTAGTGGGTGATATACAGTATCGTGATGTTGAAATTCAGACAAAGGAGGGGGTGCTATGGCACTGCCTTGCACGCTGAGTGTGCAGTGACACAGAGTTTTTCGAGATGCGTTGCCGCCATTGCGAGTTCATTGGCTCCCTCCACATTTGGGTGTTGCCATTGATAAAGAATTTCTGATTGGTGGGGAATGGCAAAACTTCCAGGGGTGCTGGGGGGAGTGCCAGTCACTTTTGCATTTCCTGGATATGTATGTGTCTCCCTCCCAGGCTGAGAATGCATCAGATTTGGTGCTTGTGTAGTAACAATGCATCTTCATGCCTGCCATAACGCAAGTGCATAACATCCAAAACACAGCTTCCAAAAAGGAGCTTTATTTCACATAAACTGCTGGGGGGGGGGGAATAATTAAATTCAATCTAAACTGGAAAAAGAAAAGGTCTTTAAAAAAAAAGGTGTTGATAAGGCAAGGGTATAAGGAAGAAACCAATTTGATTTGCCTTCCCTCTCTGGTCCTATCCCTTTGTAGTACTGATCATGTGTATATATTCCACATTTATCTTCCCTTTCTGTTAATCATCCAATAAGAGAAACACAGCTACTGCAGACCCAAAGTGAAACTTCAGCCCATTGTTCCTGTTTCCATCAAGCACAGGTGACTCTTCTAAGCTTCTCCCACGTTTTTATGCCACACTCACCACTGTTTTCCCTCCCTCCTGCCTTTAGCTACCACACAGACTTGCTTGTCTTTTGCTGAGAGAGAGAGAGAGAGAGAGAGAGAGAGAGAGAGAGAGAGAGAGAGAGAGAGAGAAGAGCTGTCTCTCCTCCCCATCTTTCACAGCCAGACAGCCTCTCTGCCAGCTTTTTCTCTCCAGCTCCTGTGATCTGGCTTCATCCGCTCCCACTTAAACTGGGACAATGACAGTGGACGGCTTGATTAAAATTCAAATGCAGCAGACCCTTCTGGTTTGAGAAGTGGCTGGCTCCTGACATAGACAGGCGGAATCACAGCTGCCCCCCCCAATCTCTCACTCTGGTTCCTTCCCTCCTGCCACCTCACCTTCTTGGTGTACAAAAGCTGCATAATACCTTTCCGCTGAGTGCTTTCTGTCCACCCTCTAAAATAGAAGCACCATTTCTCTTCACTCTTTCCCCAAACAAGGAAATTAAATCAAGGCAGAGCGAATCAGAGCCCATCATAGTAAATAGGAGATAATCACACCAAATAGCCTACATCTGGGGTGCCTTCCTTTTTTCTAAAAAAAATGTAATTTCTTGAGAAATAAGGACCAAAAGAAGAAAACAGCGAAGAAAACAACCTGCTGAGAGCCGTATAAGATTCCTCTTATCTACAGATTATATCCCTTTTCTTGCTGTATTAGGTCTCATTACAATCTTTTTTTGCATACGCTGTGTTTCAAAAACGGTTGCTCACAGAGGCCAACATTTCTCTCCTTTTGTGCTCAAATAGTCTCCCCGGGTACTAGAAGAAGAAAAATTTGAAAGTGGCATGAGCAAAACCTGGGATGTTTATCACGGATACATAATCTTGTATTGGTGGTCTAGTCTGCAAACAATAGAAGAACTGTCTGATGGAATCAGCCCCAAAATCCATCTAGTACAGCCTTGTAAGGGATCCCACAAAAGATACCTGCAAAAGAAGGATAAAAATGCAGCTAGCCTGTCTAGGACTGGCAGCTGTGGGAACTGAGAGCTCCAGCCCCCTGCAAAACTGCCCCGTCCCTGCTGAGCAGAGAGGAAAGGACTTTGCCCCTCAGGCAGCCGGCTTGGTTTCTATACTGGGTGCCAAGGATGGATGGAGAGCACCGTGTTGGCATGCAGTCCCTTGTTGCCCATGGCTATCAGGTGAGTGCTTCAATATAAGGCTGAACAGGTGCCTTGAAGAAGCTTGCACACATGGCATGGAGGGGCATCCATGATTCTTCATTGGCTTCCCATCCCCAGTGGCAGACTGCCTTGTAATGCAGATGTTTCATTTAGCTCTTATGCCTAATCTCCATTGATAGGCCTGTCTTCCATGAATCGTCTGCCTTGGTCAGGCCATCCCTGGAGTACTGCTGTGTTCAGATCTACGGAATTCTCTCCCTTCAAAGGCGCTCATCATATCCAACCTACACTTTGGATTTTTAAACTGGTTTTTAAAAAAACAACATCTTTTCCAAGTCGCCCTTTCCTAGTGGCCTCTTCCATGTTACAAAATATACAGTTGGGCCGCCACTTAGGCAAGGGTTCGGTTCTAGGGGCACATGTGCCAAGGCAAAATCACACAATATCAGGAACCCCCAGAACCAGAAACCACCACACACACACACACACACACTCCCAGAGGCCCCCCCCCAAAAGCCTGGCAAGTGAAGCACCCCTGGGAGCATTCCAGAGACCTCTTGCAACCTTCCAGATCCCAGTAAGCAAGGAAAACCCACTGGGTGCATAGGTGGGGGGGGGGATAAATAAATGGAGAGTGGGTAACGTGAATTTCTCCTGCTCTCCATTTATTTATTTAACACCCCCCCCACATATATATAAGGTTGCGATCGCATATGTAAAATGAGCAAAGGTTGCAGCCCCACTGTAGTATGATTTCCTCTTTTAGCAGCCTTTCTACTAAAAAACCCCCCAACGCTTGGCCTTTCTATAATTGATAATGCTTTCACCTTTATTAATTTTTATTATTTTAGGTCACTGCGTTTACAGTGCTTTCCTTACACTGTGATGCACCTTGGGCCAAATATAAATAATTTGATAAATTAAAGTGCTAAAAACTAGCCATAGTGTCAGGACTGCACAGGCTGACCATCCTGGGATTCAAAGTCACTACCTTTGTCCTCATAGAAAGAACCAGCAACTAGAGCATCTTCCAGTTTCTCTCCCTTACTTCCAGATACTGTAGTGAGCTGGGTAGCATAATTTAGACAGGCTGCAGAATCAAAGTCTTCTACTGCCAAATGTGTCACAGAAATATTTATATTTACAACCGTAACTCAAGTTGTGTTCCTTTGCTTTTAAGGTTGAGACAATCTTTGCAACCCATGGTGGGAGCTGAGAACTGAATTTTCGAGGTTCACAGCTCCAAATCCAACCTGGGATTGTGTTGTCTCACCGAACCTGTCACTTTCCGCTTTCAATAAGAGATAGGCACTAAAAGAAGAAGAAGGAAGCCTGGTGCAGCAAAGTATCAAGCACTCACCAGAATTCCCTTGAATGTCCTCTCCCTTTTCAAATCCAGTTGGTGCAAATGAAAGTTTAGGACATCGATTGTCTTGATTAGACGGCTGCTGTGAAGAGGCATCAGCTAAGATGACACCCCAGTCTATGTGGCTGACGTCTGAGCGTGACCGGTTGTGGCCTGGCTTGAAAGTGGCCGTTTCCTCACTCTGCACTATAATATCGTTCACAGAACGGGGCCGACCCCGCCTCCTCTGGCAGATGTTAAAAGCCGAGGCCTCCCCCCATTCCACCCAAGAGAGGTTGTCTGGAACCATTCCCCTTTGTACTCCAAACTGTTCTTTGGCAGGAATTGCAGTCTGCACTTTGGTTTCCAAGAGTCCGTTTTTGCAGTGCTCCCAAACGAGGTTGGTCTTCCCCAAAGTGATGTTCCTCAGGTCTCCGCAGGCTGCAATCCTATTAAACACCTCGTGGCCGACCAGCTCAGGGACTTCCTGGACCCCAAAAACCTCTGGTGGGTGAACATTCTCTTGTTTAGCATCAAAGGTGCTAAAGAAATCTTCCGTCACTTCCAAGGCTGGACTGATGTCATCGACCTCCAATGCCTCCATTTTATTGGCAGTCAGACCAGAAACTTTGGGGAAATTTTGTCAAAAAAAACAACATAAAAATTCCAGGTGCAGAAGAGGAAGGTGCCTCTGGAAAGATTCTGACACTGCTTGAACAAGGAGGTGATGGGAGCTAAATGATTAGGGTTGCAACTGGCATTGGCCTTCAGATGTTTGGCTTGATTTCCCTTTGTGAACGTGCTGCTGAAGAATAACCTGCCCTCTGTCTTACCAGTCTGGATGGTAGGATAGGATGGGAGGGTATTGGCTGTGCAGTAGAAGTCCACAGAATCTGGATTTTCCTGTAAAACATGTTACAAAACCATGTTAGTGAAGTTGCTCTCTCACCAGAGACAGGGTGAGTGGAACACCAGCAGAGAGATGCTGTTCTGCATGTCTTATCTGCAAAACGCCTGTCAGCACTCAAATGTTATAGGGTTCTTCGAGTATGGGCCATAGCTTCACTAGACTAACTAAAGGACGATAGCAAGTCCCTGGTTCAAGTGCTTCGAGTTCCCTCAGGCTGTAGAAAAAGTGGTGCAAAGGGAACAGAGGTTAGGAGTCTGGGGGGGGGGGAGAGAGATGCAAGGCGACAAGGCAGATAGCTCATGGGGTAACCAACATTCACAGACACTGGGTTTCTGAAGCTCTGGGGAGAGGAGAAGAATCAATGGGGCAACAACCATATTTTCCGCCTTAGGCTTTTTGGTCCCAAGAACAAATACTTCAGAGATGTCTCTATCTTAATAGCTCTCACAGATATTTTTCCTTTACAACTGATCACACTTTTTTTGTTTAAGATATACTTGCACTTGATTGTGTTTTCTTGACCTAAGAAGCCCTTTGTGGCAAAGTCCAAGTACATACATATTTATCACTCAGCACTGTTAATTAATATACGTTGCAGAACATTTCCTGGGCAGGTATATCCCCTGTTTGTTATTCTTTAACTTGAGTGGCTGCCTGTGAAAAGGGTTTCAGTGCCAATGGCACTGTGACAAACAACCTGTTTGTATCTCTTGATTCAGTCAAAGCAATTGACCCCATTTTCTAGTTAAACAACTCTTGTGTTCTTCAGACCAAAACACATCTAGTAACTTAAATAGCCACAAATTAACACCCACCAGCCCATAAATGCTGTGATTTATTTTCATAATTTAAGCTAGCAATTAAACTGCCTAGACATTGAACAATTTATTATACTCTGTGCAAGGTTAACTGACTAAAATGCTTTGATCGGCTGCTACTTTTACATGGCAATCTTATACAGGTCTACTCACAATCAAGCCCCGTGGAGATCCACCAGGTAAAATGCAGCCTTGGAGATCACTTTTTGTTAGACTGGCATTGTAAGCGTTTTCTGCCACATCACTTGGGTACATCCAAAACTATTTTACTGCCAAAATATTTATCAGTTGCAAATCGCAAGTCCTGTGATGGGAAGAAATGACTCAAGCATCATTGCACAACAGTGGAGAAACCACGATGCAGCGCGATTTCCACTGGCCGGTTACAATCAAAGGAGATTCCCAGAAGTAACTCGGTTTTCAAATAAAGGATAAGGCAGACCAAGAAAAAGAAAGAAAGAAACCTATCATCTTTGTTATTATTACTGACAAAATGTCCAACATAATGACAGGCAGAGTGAGAGCCTGTATACTGCAAGGACCTCTCTGGGGAAATGCAATACATCTTTGTGTGCTCTGGGCCAGAAATATGCTCTATCCCCTTGTGAGAGCTCTGTCTGTGGAAGGCCACCCAGTGTCACCGCTGGCTTTGCCCTCACCACAGTAGTGTGTCCTCCCACCCACCATACAAATGCAGCACTGTTCTCGTCCCCATAAGAGAGAGAGGCAGTGTTTAGAAACTCAAATATATAAGCTAATCACCAAATGGCACCTTAAATCTAGGTTACGGCCGCTACAACAGTATAACTAGCTGCCACATCCACATCCCCCCCGCGGGGTTTGTTGTTGTTGTTTATTTCATTTCTATACCACTTTATGTTTTAAAGAAAAAAATCTCAAAGCAGTTTACAACACATGTAAACATCAAAAGAAACAATCCAGGATAAAACTAAGCCAAGCTTCAAGGAAAATATTTCAGATCCTTCTCTAAGTGGCAGTTTGCTTTCCCCATATTTATTTTCCTACTTAATTTATAGAGCTGCCTCATAGCAGAAGGACCCTAGGAAGCCAGTGGGGTGTAGTGGTTAGTGTCGGACAAGAACCTGGGACAGGGCCCCCAAACTAAGGCCCAGGGGCCAGATGTGGCCCAAACGCCTTCTAAATCCGGCCCTCGGACGGTCCAGGAATCAGCATGTTTTTACATGAGTAGAACGTGTCCTTTTATTTAAAATGCATCTCTGGGTTATTTGTGGGGCATAGGAATTTGTTCATGTTTTTTTTCAAAATATAGTCCGGCCCCCCCACAAGGTCTGAGGGACAGTGGACCGGCCCCCTGCTGAAAAAGTTTGCTGACCCCTGACGTGGGAGATCAGGGTTCAAATTCCCACTCAGTCATGAAGCTCACTTGGAGTCAGTCACAGCCTCCCAACCTACCTCACAGGGTCACTGAAGGGATTGACTAAAGAGGGGGTGAACCGTGTACCCCTTGGAGAAAAATGTGAAAAATTGATGCAATAAATAAGATCTTCAGCTTACCTGCTTAAGAAAGCTGGAGGGGCCTGCCAGATGGAGATGTCAGTCGCCAACCTTGCATCCAGATATCTGCACCTGATCACAATTTGATCCATGCAAGTCGCAAAACGCGCCTGGCACCTGGCTGATTTCTAACACTGGAGAGTGGCAACTGTTTGCTGATGACAGTGAAAATAAAGACAGGCACTTGTGGATAACGCTGGAGTGTGTGAAGTAAATACCCCCACACCTGAGTGATATCACTGTCTTGGCAAATGGTAGTTTTCTCCATCTGTGAACTAAGGAGGAGGCTGCAACCTGCTTATTTTGTCCCTTGGCATCAAGCCTGCTACCTCCATGGCTCTATCCAAGGTTCTGCTTCTCAGTCAAGTAGTAGAGTTCACTTTTAAGGACACAAGAGAAGCCTGGAAACTGGCATGGGCAGATTAAACCAGGTGTGGGGAACCTTAGGTCTCCATATGCTGCTGAACTACAACTCCCATCATCCCTGGCCATTGGCCATGCTTGCTGGGGCTGATGGGGGTTATAATGCAGTCCTAAGGCTCCCCACACCTGGTTTAGGTAGCTCATAACAGAAGCCCCCGGATTCTTGTTGCCAACTTCGGTTTCAGCAGTTCAGAAAGAGGGCTACCAGATTCAGACCCAGAGACTGCCTGAAGCTTTAAGAGCTGCAGGGCAGAAATAATGCAGCAGCAGTAGTCTATCTGACCCTCAGTGTTTTAACTGTTTATCCATCCATTCCACAGGGTACAGCGAGAGTCCTAAAGAAGAGAAAGGCCTGTTTCTCAAAAGCAAATTCCTATTCCTCAGTGCCTGAAAGACATGCTGAAAAAATGTGTTGGCAGTTTCTGTTGTAGGACTGAGTGGAAGCTTCGGGCGTTATGGGACATTTCACTTTATTCAGCCTAACAGTTTTCCCTCTAGTTTCCATTCCCCTGAACTAGCAAACCTGTCTAAATACATATTAGGGCAATGCCTTTATTGGGCCAATCAAAATGTCATAAAATACTGTGCAATTTTGGTTGGCCTAATAAAAGTAGTGCCCTAATATTTGGCATTTTTCTTATAGGTCAACTCAGCTATCTGTATATTTTTTACATAGAATTGCATTGCACACATCTAAAAGCCGAAGTCTGAATTCAGCACGGCTTCATACAGCATATCTATATGCAGGGAAAACCAGAGTGATCTTAGCACTACGGAGACAACAAACCCATTCTGAATTAAACCAGTGAGAAATGATCTAAGATAAAAGGAGCCTGAGAAAATCTTTCAATGGGGTGTGCTAGTCAGCTAAAGATTATCCATCACTCTCCATGGTGATAGATCTAGCAACAATAACACAGCAGCAATTTAAGCAATTTCAGACTCTCTCACATGCATGACTTTAAATGCAGAAAATGAAAAAAAGAAACAGAACTGTTTGCCATATACAGGAGCACTTCTCTAAAGCTCTGTTAGAGCAGCTACTGGTAAGCAGGGCTGACTATCCAGGCACTGCCCTCTGTGTTACTGTCAGTCTGACTTCCAGTCTGAAACCACTCAGGAGCAGGTGACAAGGAAAAGAAGTGGCTCAGTTCAGGGGTTGAATACAAAGCAAAACACTGACTCACCAGGGAAATCATGTCATGCAGTGACCTTTCCCAAGCATTCTGCATGTCGTCACCCAGAGGAAACATTTATACCCAAGGCTCAAGGTATTGAATCTTCCTATCAACACAGCAACACTCAGAAGCAGTCAGAGAACTTCCTAGAAACTCTTGTTTTTCTTGACAACGCTATTTAGCACAGGTGTCAGCAAGATTTACCGCACCTGGGCCGGTTCACTCTAGCGGAGATCCCTCTGTGGGCTGGATTGTGTGCGCGCCTGAGCGCGCCCGCCTGCGACTTCTGGCGTCTGCGCAGACGCAATTTCCGGTGCCGCAAAAGCGAGTCCCCACGCTGCGCCGGTTTAGCACAGTACACAGGGACTCACCGAGCGGGTGGCTCAGTTCGGGGGCCGGTTAAACAATCCCCGTGGGCCGCTTTTGGCCCATGGCCCTTAGGTTGCCTACCCCTGATTTAGCACAACTGCTGCTGCTGGCTTCTAAAAAACCTTCCTCACACACACACACCCAAAACACTTCTGATTTAACTATCAGTAGCAGGGGCCCCCACAAAGCAAGAAACATCACTAGGGTTGAATGAAATTACAGTATATCTGAAAGGTTGTGGCAAGAATAAGGAGGCATTCGACTAAATCAGAGTTTCCCAAACTTGGGTCTCCAGCTGCTTTTGGACTACAACTTCCATCATCCTTAGCTAGCAGGACCAGTGGTGGTCAGGGATGATGGGAACTGTAGTCCAAAAACAAAGTAAGTTTGGGAAACTTTGAACTAAATAAACACACAAGTGCAGCTAGTTCTGCTTGAATGATGGGACTTCCCCCTGTCCCCTCCCCAGACATTATCAACATCATACATTCAGAAATATTTCATCATCTAGCTGAATCAAGCCATAGAATGTGTCCAGACTGGCAGCTTGTTGTGCCCATTATTACATACAGTATTACATACATTATTACATATTTTGACTCTCCTCCACCTCTTTCAGCGGTTCCTTATGTTTATAATATTTTTACTGCATTTCCAAATTAAGCCTATTTATTATTTATCACATATAGTCAATATTTGTTTTATATCACTGCACATTTTTGTAATTAATCCTGCTAATGTCTTAATCTGTTCACAATATTTTTGAAAGTATATAAAAAAAGATTTCAACTCTATATTAAAAACTTTGTTGTCTTGAACGTACCGGGGTTACGTTCCTGACCCTTGCATGCATCAGAGGAGCACGCATAAGCTGTTATGCCCTATTTTCTGGCCACTTCTAGGTTGTCGCAATGCACGCATGCACAGTCACACGTCAATTGGATGTGCATAAATTGGTCACTGCCTGTATGTCAAAATCAGCACTTTGAATTGAGCCCAGAATCTTATCAGTAGTCAGTGCAATTGTGCCAGAATCAGTGTAATATGAACATACCTTCTAGTCTCACTCAGCAATCTGGCTGCTGAATTCTGCACTAGCTATAGTCTCCAAATTGTCTTCAAAAGCAGCTCCACATGGTCATCTGGCCCAGACATGATCAGAGCATAGACAACTGAAGCTAGGTTATCCTTGTCCAGAGAGGGTCACACAGCTGGGTTCTCAGCAGAAGGTTCATGCCACCAAAGCAATTTGTGCCTCCGATAACAGAGGCGGATCCAGAAGTCCCACTAAATTGTGCACCTGCCTCTTTAGGGGGAATGCAACTCCTTCCAGAACAGGATGAACCCCACCCATTCGGTGAGAAGTAGTAGAAACCAAGGAGAACACTCAACAGCCCAATTCCTGGCCCAAGCAAAGGGCACTCAGAATTTGAGGTGGATGAAGAAGAAACTCATCCCCACTGTCCCTGGCATAATGCTGAAGGTTTATACTTAGTCATCAATGTTTTCTCCAACAGGCTGCATGTTTCAGTTCTGGATAAACAGACCCTGTTTCACTCTCAGACAGTTTGAGTACTCAGTACAAAAATACATTGACCTTGGAATTCTAGTACTAACAGAACAAAGCCATGCATATGTGTGCATTTTCTTTTTGCCATGGAGGCAACTCTGAAGCATCATCTATGCTCAGCACAAACAAAAGCAAGTCATACAGACACTGCTAGAGATGAGGTCATTAAGCAGGGAGGCTGATGATGAGATGGCTGTTTATAACCATACTCAATTTTTCTATACTTCCAGTTCCTGTAACTGAACCAGGAAGGAAGAGAACCAGGAAGGAAGAGAAGGGGAGTCTGTTATATTGCTTCACGTGAGAGAATTTGTGGCAGCAAAAATAAATAAATCAGGTAATTTCAAAAGATGCTGCAGCACTGTCTTTTGGATGCTAGGGGCATGCCTGTGCATGATTTAAGCAAAAGGAAGCCTCTGTGTATTCAACAGAACTTAGACCCTAACTAAAAGGAAATTATGCTATTGAGAATATCATCACCAAAACAGGAAAATATTTCATATATTTGCCAGCATCAAAACCCAGGAGGATTATTCCAACCCCCCATTTTCAGGGCAGTTTTAAAGACGAATATGTAACATTTCAATGGTCTTATTTTTTCTCTCTTTCTGCAGAATAGCCATGTGCAGCCCAGGAAAAGAGAAGATAAATAGACTCTACTGAATCCAATTTGCAACTGTTGAATCCTTCACTTTCATCTGAATTATTCCATGGCCTGCATCCTAGACTGGATATATTCCTCTGCTCCAACCCAATCTTGGAGGAAGTTCTATCCCTGGCTACCCTAAAGAGCATTATTAAATGACAGGTGAATGTACTGTCTCCTATAAAATATCTCCTATTAACATCTCCACAGTAGAAAAGTTGGCTTTTTATTGGCAAGTTGATCAAACTGGCTCACTCCATCTCTAGTCAATATCAATCCACAGGGATGGAGTTTTGTTACAGTTTACTTTAGATTCAGTCATTCTGAGAATGGTGTATGTTATAGTTTATGGTTATTATCATCAATTAGATATATGTATGGGTGTGTGTTTATGTATATGCATCTCTCTCTCTCTCTCTCTCTCTCTCTCTCTCTCTCTCACACACACACACACACACACACACTCAAAATTAGCCAGGCACCAGGCACATTTTGCACCTGCCTACTGGCCACTTGTTACCAAGTGAAGATGCATGACATCATTTGGAGGGCATATCTGGGGATCATTGGACCTTTACTATTTTCACACACTAATACCACATCCTGTAGGAACAGGCCAATATATATGTAGACTGTCCCTGGATAAATTGACTTTCTTTCAGTTCTCAAAGTTCTTAACCTAGCTCAAGGTTGCCTTCTGAACTAGCCAAATGTTTAACAGATAATCACAGTCAGTCCATTATTTGGGGGGGGGGGAGACTTTCAAACCATCTTGCCCCAAAATGGCAACTATAACCTCCTTTTTCACACTTTGCACTCTGGAGTAAAAATATGTGCATTCTCAAGGAAGCCTGGGTAGCATGGTACACTCAGAACACACCTAGCAAACTATTTCCCACAATGCTTTAAAAAAATTAATCAAAGAGAACATTAATATACTTTTAACTCTGACTCAACAATTTGCATGCCTTCGGAGGGCACCACATATGTGGTGCACATGTAATGTGCTAGAGAGCTATTCTGGTAGAGTCTTGCGTGAAACAGGGAGACCCAGCCTCAACACTGCACCACAAAGTTCACTGAGTGATTTTGAGGCACCCGCTATCATTCAGGGTTAACGGAATTCAATTTATTCCATAGGGTTGTTGCAATGATACAAGTAGGGTGGTGGGTGGTGGTGGGAATGGGAATGGGATGCTCTTACACACCACCTTGGAAAAAGGGCAGGTTAAACACTACATAGAGAAGAGAACAAATATATATTAGACACAGCCAGATGCTGCAACAACAACGAAACACAGTTTACATAAAACGCTTAAGCCGACTGCACAGCTTTGCGCTTGTCCTGCAGTTACTGCCTGGGTTCTTTGGTGAAAGTGGCACGCAGTTATAACTGCATCTATGGGATGACCTAATATTGCATAATGTAAGGAGCTGGGGACGGAGGGAGACAGAGAATGAGTATAGATTCAGGCACAAGAAATTGCACAACAACAACAACAACAAACCCCCAAGCTGCTTGATTTTATAAGGATGCGCGCCTCATAAAAGTCGCAGAAGAGCTGGCAAGATGCTGCAGAGCAAAGAGGGCAACTGGCACAATAAGGAAGGCGCCATAAACGCCCAGGCTGGACCTTCGGGGTGGTCAGGGGCAGAGCCGGCCTTTCCACTCACAGCTGCGGAGCCTCCATGGATTCAGCCGCAAAGGCAGAGAGGCTCAAGCCACAAGCAGCCTCGACCCGGACTCCGCACGAGCCGTTCACGCGCCGCCCGGGGGTCCCGCGTTTACTGCCACCCCCACCCCCCGCCGCCGGCCGGTTTCCCTTGCCTTCTCTTCCCTTCCTCCTCGTTCCCTCCGCCGCCGGCCACAGGCACCGGCAACCTCCCTCAGCCTCAGCCTCAGTCGCTGCCGCAGCCGCCGCCTCGGCTCTCTCTGTTTACAACCTGCCCTGGCCCCGGTGCTCGCCTCAAACGCTTCCCCGCAGCAGCCAGGGAACCGGGAACCGGCAAGAAGGTTCCGGCCGGCAGCCTGTCCCGCACTCCTCAGCCCCGCCCAACATAAAGATGACGATTATTATTATTATTATACCGCCCTACCCGGGGGGGAGGGTGTCTCAGGGCGGTTCACAAAATACAATCAAGATACAAAACCACAATATACATAATGAAAATTAAAACAAAAACCTAATAATAATAATAATAAACAACCCTCCAACATGGGCATAGCCAGGATTTTTGTTAGGGGGAACAGAATCTCAGTTACTTAAGTATTTTTTATTGATTTACTTGATTTAGAGGGGGGCAGGTGCCCCCTTGCCCCCCCAATATGTCCCTATTTTCCAGGGACAGACCGGGATTTACAGAAGCCAACCCGGTTTCTGACTTGATCCCGGAATGCTCCGCTTTTCCTTAGGACATCCCTATTTTTACTGGAGAAATGTTGAAGGGTAAGGAGTTATGTGACACCCCCCCCCCCAAGCAAAGATAAGTAACCATACAACCTTTAGAAGACAATGGGGGTATAAACATTATTGTTGTTATCATTATTATGGAATAGGGTGTCCCTATTTTCATCGGAGAAATGTTGGAGGGTATGGAACAGGAATAAACAACTCGTGATGACTGGTAACAACAACAACAACAACAACAACAACAACAACAACAACAACAACAACAAC
Source organism: Zootoca vivipara (assembly GCF_965207765.1). Classification (NCBI taxonomy): domain Eukaryota; kingdom Metazoa; phylum Chordata; class Lepidosauria; order Squamata; family Lacertidae; genus Zootoca; species Zootoca vivipara. The sequence goes on along the minus strand of NC_142582.1, from coordinate 7,133,354 downwards.
AACAGTAGTAGTAGTGTGTGAAGTGATCGCAGGTAACAGCCAGAGGCCCTAGCATTATGAGAATGAATCTCAACATTGTGGGTACTTTTCAAAAGAAAAAGCCCATTGGTTATTTTATTCCCCCCACCTCACACACACAATTGGCTTTTCTGGGATTTCGAGATGTTCACCAGGGCTAGCATAGTTATCTAGTCCAACCCTCTGCAAAGCATCCAAGACAGATGGCCATCCAACCTCTACTTAAAAACCTCCAAGGAAGGAGAGTCCACAATCTCCCGAGGAAGGAACAGCTCTTACTGTTAGAAAGCTCTTTCTGATGTTTAGTCGGAATCACCTTTCTTGCAACTTAAATCCATTGGTTCGGGTCCTTCCCTCCAGAGCAGGAGAAAGCAAGCTTGCTCCATCATCCACGTGACAGCCCTTTAGATATATGAATGGGAGGAGCTCCTGTCCTGTTTTTTGATGCCTGCTATCTGTAGGCATCCAGGTGGCAACCCAGGTGGCGCTGTGGTTAAACCACTGAGCCTAGGGCTTGCTGATCAGAAGGTCGGCGGTTCGAATCCCTGTGACGGGGTGAGCTCCCGTTGCTCGGTCCCAGCTCCTGCCAACCTAGCAGTTCGAAAGAACGTCAAAATGCAAGTACAGTAGGTAAATAGGAACCGCTACAGCGGGAAGGTAAACGGCGTTTCCATGTGCTGCTCTGGTTTGCCAGAAGCGGCTTTGTCATGCTGGCCACATGACCTGGAAGCTATACGCCGGCTCCCTCGGCCAATAATGCGAGATGAGCGTGCAACCCCAGAGTTGGTCACAACTGGACCTAATGGTCAGGGGTCCCTTTACCTTTACCTTTTCTGTAGTTTTATAAGTACTCATATTAGAAACATATTTTTGTAAATGTGTTGTTCAATTAATAAAGGATGCTATTATGTATTTAATTGCCAGCAGAATACTATGCCTGCCTGCTCAGCAGCAAGTGCCATCGAGTTAAATGAGGTTTATTCACAAGTAAAGGGTTATAGGATTGCAACCTTAAAAAGAAACTTTCAGAGCAATCCTGCCAGGTTAGGGGATGGAGCCAGTGGGGCAGACAAACCAACAATTAATCAAAGTTTGTGACAACATTTAAAATCGAACTAAATTATTTTAATACCAGTATGTGTGTTGCTCCTAAGATAGTGTTTAGTGTTTTATAAGTAAAAATAGTATAGACCAGGGCTTTCTTTAGCCAGAACTTAACGGAACTCTCAGCATCTCTCAGGTGGGCGCCATTACCATTCTAACAGAATGTTGGAGAAGTTCATGGTGAGTTCCGGCACCTCTTTTTCTAGAAAAATAGCACTGGTATTGCTTTAAGGCTGCAGGATGCCTGCATTAGGTTCTGCTGATCAGGGAAAGGGGTGGCCTGGCTAGAATTTGGACTTTGGCCATCTTTGTTTATATTTACAGAAATCCTGATTCGACCCAAATGATTTCCTTCCACCAGAGTGCTTTGCTGTATTCCTGAGTCAGGAATGCAGGTGAAAAATTCTGCCTTGGAATGGGAAATATGCTTCAGTTTTTGCATGAAAGATCTATTAATAATAATAATAATAATAATAATAATAATAACAACAACAACAATATATTAAATTTATATACCGCCCTATACCCTCAGGGTATACTTGGAGCCAGTAGGAATTCTGCTCTTCCCTGCTTCGGATTTCAAGCAAATTAATATAACAATAATATTTATTTCCTGCATGGATCCGTTTTGCTTTATGCTTACATATTTCACAAGCAATTTCTTCACAGCAGTCCATGGGGCGGGGGGGGGGGGGAATGTAACATCAGAGCTGACCCTTGGAGGCAGAGGAAAAGCTGCTCACTGGAATTCAACACTGTAGCAATTACCTTTTCTTTAACATTCAATAAGCTATGTTTTACTTCTCCTTTTGATGAGAGATGTTCCCATCCGTGAGCCCTTCTGCCAGCCAGCTCCTTCTTTCCCAAGCCACTTAGCTCAGGTCTTTTTAAAGAGTGAGATTGTTTTTGAACAAGCTTTTCCTGGCACCGCTCCTTCGCCTCGCAGAAGCGATCAGCCAGTGGGCATAGTTCATTCCCACTGCAAGGCCACCGCTACCACCACAAACAAACATCCACGTCCCTAGAAAGGGGGCTGCTTTTCTTCTGCTAATGGGATTGGCACCGTTTAGAGCAGTCTGCTAGGACATTGTCTGCAGCCACAGCAAGAGAAACATATTCAAAGGCCATTCAGGCCCCAAAAGAAGCGGCAGAGCCGAGTAATTATCGGAGGCTCTCCATTAAGGAGGGCATCTCTGCTCTTTGTCTGCAAGGCTTTAATAAAGCTCACTAATAGGGTTGGTGGGGGAGGGGCCCCCTAATGGCTCCAAACAAACCCCTTTTTCTTTTCTCCCCCCTGCCCACCCCACCCCACCTCACCCCATCGCCCCCTTGTTTGAAGAAGTGGCTTTATGGAAACTGACAGCAAAGCCATAAGTTACCATACTGAATAATGACCTTCAGGAAAACTTTGTGTGAACCCAAATGCTTTCGAGACGCACGTCTTCAGTGCCATCGGAATATCTCTTGCACCCCTTCATGTTTAGGTGTTTCTCTCCTCGCCTCTTCCCTCCTGCATGTGGTGACTGAGGACCCTGTTGCAACAGTTTAGGCTTACTAGCTGCTTTGCTTCTCAATATTATCTGGATGGCCTCTGTTATTTTCTGCTACCGATAGGGAACCCACTTAAGGACTCTCTGCGGGGTCTTGGATACCCCACAAGGGAAAAGGAGCAGGTTTTTTTTCTACATCACTTGCATGAGGGAATCTCAACATATAGCATAGTTAACAGGAGGAAGAAGCTTAATGTGAGCTGCCCAAGTCAAACAATGATCGATGGAGCAGTCATCAGATTTGCTGCTCTGATCCCTTGGGCGAGGTGGACAGACAACTGTGCAAGTCCCTGCTCAGTGGTGCAGTTAGGAAGATAATTTTAGGTCCTGGACTTAATGGTCTTTTGTGGGAGGTACCTCTTTAGAAAGTGCTGGACTTTGTAACTATGACTATGGCAGAAAAAGTTAATTCTTTCAGTGGAAAATATTCTATTGAACTATATACTTGCAATATATAGTCCCATGGACTGCAAGAAGATCAAACCTCTCCATTCTGAAGGAAATCAGCCCTGAGGGCTCACTGGAAGGACAGATCCTGAAGCTGAGGCTCCAATACTTTGGCCACGTCATGAGAAGAGAAGACTCCCTGGAAAAGACCCTGATGTTGGGAAAGATGGAGGGCACTAGGAGAAGGGGACGACAGAGGACGAGATGGTTGAACAGTGTTTTCGAAGCCACCAACATGAGTCTGACCAAACTGCGGGAGGCAGTAGAAGACAGGCGTGCCTGGCGTGCTCTGCTCCATGGGGTCACGAAGAGTCGGACACGACTAAACGACTAAAAAACAACAACCTGCAATATGGAAATGATCAACAGGACAGCAGAAATGGATTTTGCGTGCCCTAATGGTGGCCAAGAGACTGATACTGATGAATTGGAAAATAAAGATATGATGTTTAGGCTCAGTGCTGATCAGAAGGTCGGCGGTTCGAATCCCTGTGACGGGGTGAGCTCCCGTTGCTTGGTCCCAGCTCCTGCCAACCTAGCAGTTCAAAAGCACGTCAAAATGCAAGTAGATAAATAGGAACCGCTACAGCGGGAAGGTAAACGGCATTTCCATGTGCTGCTCTGGTTTGCAGGAAGCGGCTTTGTCATGCTGGCCAGCCACATGACTTGGAAGCTATACGCCGGCTCCCTCGGCCAATAATGCGAGATGAGCGTGCAACCCCAGAGTCGGTCACGACTGGACCTAATGGTCAGGGGTCCCTTTTTTTACTTCCAAATATTATCATATTTATCCAAGCAAAGTCTGCGCCTGTAAGCAGTCTGTTCATAGGTTGCGAGTGATGTCATATTGTCAATCCATTGATTAAAGGGCATCATATCTTTATTTTCCAATTCCAATGAACAGACTGCTTACAGGCGCAGACTTTGCTTGGATAAATATGATAATATTTGGAAGTACTATATACAATATGTAGTAGGCTATTAACATTTACATAAGTAATAGCATAATAACACTATACCAATTTCTATAAGAATGTATGGGAATATCGTATATTGCATTTTTGCATGCATATATATGTATATTCTTTTTCTATTTGTATCTTTGTTGCTCTTCCCCCTTACCTTACCTTTCCTTCTTCTTTTTTTGTACAGTGGTGCCTCGCTAGACGAATTTAATTCGTTCCACGGGTCTTTTCTTATAACGAAAAATTCGTCTAGCGAATCCCATAGGAATGCATTGATTTTTTTTTTTGCCCATAGGAACGCATTAATTGAATTTCAATGCATTCCTATGGGAAACCGCGATTCGCTAGACAAATTTTTCGTAAAACAAATTCGTCTAGCGAGGCAACCTCCACTAGAAAAAAATCTTCCGTTAAGCGGAAATTTCGTTAAGCAGGGCATTCGTTAAGCGAGGCACCACTGTATCACTATATTTCTTTTAATTGAAATCACTTCAATAAACTATAACAAACAAACAAAAATTCACTGTTCTGATCCCTTGGGTGAGGCAGACAGACAGTTGCAAGGAAAATGGTCCCTGCTCAATGGTGCAGTTAGGAAGATAATTTTAGGTGCCGGATGTAATGGTATTTTGTGGGAGGCACCTCTTTAGAAGTTCAGGTGCACTAACTTCACTTACTTCCCTACATGGTCACTAAACCAACCCTGCTGTGTTGAGGTGCCCTCCTGCTCATTCTGCTAAATTGGGCCTTGGGTGCATGCCCTGCATCATTGGGTTTCTCACATGAGCTGTATGTCACAGCATTGCCCATCTGGATGGCAGCTGCATCCATCTCATAGGTCCAGAGAGGCCCAGGACACTTCTAGTTTAATAAAAGCAAAACAAACAAACAAGCAAAAAAGGGGATGACAGCACACAAAAACATAACAAGGCACCAGTGGCGTAGCATGGGGTGTGTGAGGGGGCATGGCCCTGGGTGCAAAATTCCCCACCTACTTGGGGAGGATAGATGGAAACAGTTGGCCAATTCTGAACAGTTGTGCAAGTGGACTTTATTCCCTGTGCACATACCCCACTTAGCCAAGGCTGGCCCAAGACATTTTGATGCCTGAGGCAGACCCCAAAATGGTACCCTCCCCAGGGAATATGGGGTGAGGAAAGATCTCCATCTGGAACAAGAGGAGAAGAAAGATCAACATCAGAATCTGCTGCCTCGGGGAGTGTGACGCCTGAGGCAGTCACCTCACCTTGTCTCATGGGTGGGCCAGCCCTGTACTTAGCCATACATTAAATCCCACTCTTTGTAAATAAATATCAAAACCACCACACAATGATATCAAAGTAAACACCCCAAACACCTAGCGTTTATAATACTCTCCCCTCCTAAGGAAACTGATACTCTCCAAGAATGTCCTAGGTACTTCTGATTGCTTAGGAAAGTGCAGGGTACAAATGCTTATAAGACTTGGCTGAATATTTTGAGTGTCCCAATAATGTTGGGTTTTGAAATAACAAGTATTTTTGTGTGTGCCTCAAAACACACTTCTCACTGGAATTTAAGAACTACCAGCGAGAAGGAAAAAAGAACTTATCCCATAAGACGCAAACCAAAAGGAATGCCTTCCGCAGACCTTGCTGAATTCTGCCTAGGAATCTATAAGGATTGTGGCAGAAGTTCATTAAACGTTACACAAAACAGGGTGGATTACCCTCCCCTGTTGCTTTTATTCACTGAAACCCAGCAAAAGGAAACAGTGCCAAGGAATGCCATTTAGCAAATCAGCAATGTGTGTTGTTTGCAAGCTATTGTGAATGAATGAATGAATGAAATATTGGATAGGAAAAGGCCATTAAGCTTTGCAAGAGTTATTTAGTTTAGTAAACACGTGCTTACCATCTTTGTCCCTGTACTTTCTCAGCTTTTGTCTAGCTACATGACATGCAGCAGCCTTGACAAATTATTGATGTTCTTTAGTTCATTGACATTGTTTGGTTACTTACACACAGCTATTTTTCCTTTGAATGCAGCATGCCCCAGCATGCAGTCGTAAGAGTTATTCAGCCAAAGCACCATCTCTAGGCTGAAGGAGAAAAGCTGGTGTTATGGTTAAGATTTAAAGTCTGGTTCTTCTAGAGGACAACTTCACCGCTGCTGTGTGGACATGGCTGCCAACTTTGGATTTCAGTGCCATCCCTTGTGAATTGAATTGGCACAATGGATTTTTATCACATTATCTGTGCCAATTGGTTTACCAGTGCCATAATATTTGTGTTATTAACACGACTGACTTTTGTGAATGGCTACTCTTAATAATGTAATTATCTCCACCTGTACTTTTTTGGGGCATTTGATTTATTTCTGACTTCACTTATTACAACCCCCCTCCCCGCTGCAACGCAACTCTGAACGTGTCCAGAGGAGGGCAACCAAAATGGTCAAAGGCCTGGAAACAATGCCTTACAAGGAATGGCTTAGGGAGCTGGGTATGTTTAGCCTGGAGAAGAGAAGACAAAGGGGTGATATGATAGCCATGTTCAAATATATTAAAGGATGCCATATAGAGGAGGGTGAAAGGTTGTTTTCTGCTGCTCCAGAGAAGCGGACACGGAGCAATGGATTCAAACTACAAGAATGAAGATTCCACCTAAACATTAGGAAGAACTTCCTGACAGTAAGAGCTGTTCAACAGTGGAATTTGCTGCCAAGAAGTGTGGTGGAGTCTCCTTCTTTGGAGGTCTTTAAGCAGAGGCTTGACAGCCATAGGTCAAGAATGCTTTGATGGTGTTTCCTGCTTGGCAGGGGGTTGGACTGGATGGCCCTTGTGGTCTCTTCCAACTCTATGATTCTATGATTCTAAGATAAGACTCAAGCATCTGATGAAGCAGAATGTAGCCCACATAAGCTGATGCCACAATAAGTGTTTTGCTCTTTAAGATGCCATATTATACTTATTTCCTCCTTTCTGAACAGGTAGCTTCCGAGGCAGAATCTGGTGGCTCAAAGGCCTAGTACAACTAGGAAATAGTTAAGCTAAGCAAGCAAAATAAGTTATTTCCTTTTTCATGTGGCTCTCAGGTTCTTTGGGGCTCCGTTGAGTTGTTTATGACTCAATTAGGAGCCTCTGATTATCGCCCGGCGCGCTTCCTCTCCGCTTCTCTGCTTCCGTAGAACCGGGCTGGCAGTAAAACACACACAGCAGAGTTCTTCTTCTCACACAGCGAAAGCTTGTATAGCCGTTGGATAAAAAGCCTCTTAAGAACACACAGAGTCCAAAGTGTTCTAATAACTACTTAAGTTTATTCTAGAGAGAAAATAACAAACAACCTGGTGAGAGCGCAGACATCTTGCGACCGTCTCCCAGGCAGAAACGAAACCAACTGCAACATACAGAAACACTTCTGGTACATTCTGTAACATGATCTTCCTCAGTGGTCAGGTGCTACAGTACACAGTTAACTCTTTAGTTACTTGTTACTCATCACACCCCCTCTCACCTGAACACTGGGGATAGCGGGTATCCAAACTTACCCCAAAACCAACCCTTCACAGAATTCCCCATGCCGTTGGAAACTCAAGGGTTTTGTGAACCCATCTGCTAGGTTCTTTTGGCTTGGACAATACCTCAACTTCACCAAGCCTACCTGTATGCTCTGACATACGTTTCGGAAGCGGATGTCTAAGTGTTTGGTTCTGGCCTTGAACTGTCCAGACTCCGCCAGTCTCAAAGATGGTTGATTGTCGCCCCAAACAGTGATGGGCTGGCTACAATCACCCCAGATTTCCTGGACCAAACATCTGTAGTACTCCAATTCAGTGCATGTCGCAGACAACGCACAGAATTCGGCTTCCGTGGAAGACATTGCTATTAGGCTTTGCCTGCGCGACCGCCAACCAATCAGGGCATTTCCAAACTTGACTACCAAACCAGTCACTGACTTCCTGTCTTCCTGATTGGCCCAATCAGCATCTGCAAAACAAGTGAGTTGTGGCTCACCTTGCGCTGACATCTCCAAACAATACTCTTTGGTCTCCTGCAAATACCTAAGCACTCTCTTAATGCCATTCCAAGCATGCACGCTAGGTTTCGATGCTTCTCTACTGAGCAAATTGACTGCAAAAGCAATATCTGGTCTGCTCCATTGTGACAAATACAACAGACTCCCTAGCGCTGACTGAAACACTTCAGGACTCTCAAACGCTACTTTGTCCTTCACTTGTGACTCTTTCACAAAGTTTGTCTCCATGGGTGTTCTGACCCCTTTACAATCAGACATTCTGAACTTCTCAAGCAAATGTTCAATCTTGCCTTTCTGACTGAGCAAAAAACTTCCATCCTCAGTTCTGTCTATCTGCACACCTAGATAAACATTCACTGCACCTAGATTCTTGAGTTTGAACCTCTTGCCTAGCTCTTTTGCAAACTTCTGCACTTGCATCTGGCTCTTTGCTAAGCAGATCAAGTCATCAACATAGACAAGCAACAGTTCTTGCTGTTCTCCTTCACCTCTGAGATACAGACAACTGTCAGCTAGACTCTTCCTGAAACCTAGGCTCTTCAAAACAGAATCAAGACATGAATTCCAATTTTTAGCTGATTGCTTCAGACCGTAGATCGACTTGTGCAGCTTCCACACCTGACCTGGCACGTCACTCTCAAACCCTGGAGGAGGTAACATGTACAACTCCTCCTGGAGGTCAGAGTTCAAATAAGCGGTGTCCACATCAAAGTGGTTGACCACTAGGCCTCTCTGCGCTGCAGTCGCTAAAAGCATCCTGAAAGATTCCGCTCTCGAAGTCGGACTAAAGACATCTGTATAGTGGATTCCTTTCTTCTGAGTAAAACCTCTAGCCACTAATCTAGCCTTGTACTGAGGCTCTCCAGTCACTGTGGGTTTCAGCCTGTAGACCCACCTACAACTGACTGCTTTCTTGCCTTCTGGCAACTGTGTTAGGCTATACACACCAAGAGATTGCATGGAGTTCAACTCTTTCTCCATTGCAACTTTCCACTTACTAGCTTCCTCCACTGACAACTGTTGCACCTCTTCAAAGCTTTCAGGCTCACACACTGCTAGGTTCGCCCATACACTGACAGCTGTAAACCTTTCAGGTGGTTTACCTTTCGTGGTGCGTTTTGAACGCCTTGGTCCCACATCTTCCCCCTCTAAATCCGAACTGCTTGTCTCTGACTGTGGCTCTCTCGGACTAGCAGCACTGTCAAGAGACCTACTACGCTTTGCAGCCCCCTCTGGGCTTGCTTTGGGTGAAGTGGGTGACCTACCACGTTTGCTGTACTTCCCAGGCTTGACCTGGGGTGAAGTCGGTGCGCTTCTGACTACTTGCTTCACTTCCCTAGGAGCTACACCACTTGGACCAGCTGCCTGACCTGGATCTGGTCCTGCAGCACCTGGAACTCCAGCATCAGCTACCTGAGTTTCCTCTTCCTGGTCAAAACCTGAAGACCAGTCAAGAAGAACTTCGGGGTTAGCATGAATGCGTCTCCAGCCCTCTTGTTCACAGAACGTAGCACTCCTGCTAATGTGAACGCGGGTTTGGTCCCCCTCTGCTGGTACAAACCTCCAAGCCTTTGAGTTTGGTTCGTAACCACAGAAGATCATTTTTCTGGATCTTGATCCTCCCTTTCTGCGCTTCTGCTTTGGAATTAGAACCCAAGCCTCACACCCAAAAGTTCTGAAATAGTGCACCTTCGGAACTTTACCATACAACATGTAGTAGGGTGTGTTGTCCACAACTGAATTAAAAGCGCGGTTGGAACAAAAATTCACAAATTTATAGCATTCCCCCCAAAACTTCTGGGGTAGTCCTGCATCAAACAACGTTGCCTCCACCAGTTCAGACAGCGTTCTAAATTTCCTTTCAGCTAAACCATTCTCCTGTGGACTAAAAGGAGCGGTTTTTCTGTGCCTAATTCCCTTGCTGCGGAAAAACCCTTGTAGTTCTGCACTCAAAAACTCTCCCGCTCTGTCACTCTGAAAACACTGGACAGTGACGGAGAACTGTAGTTCTACTTCGGCTACCCACTCTTTTATCACTTTGGCAGCCTCCCCCTTCTCTTTCAGTGTTATGACCCAGGAAAAATGGCTGAAATCATCCAGAAGACACAAAACATATTTTGAACCACCTAAACTTAACGTTGACAAAGGCCCAGAAATATCCATGTGAACTAACTGAAATGGTTTTGTGCTCTTCCTCTCAGACCTAGGATAAGAGCATCTCTTCGTCTTCGCTTTCGCACATGCGCGGCATTGCAGGTGTTTTTGACATGGCTTGAACCTGCAACCTTTGACTAAATCAGGGGCTTTTTCCACATAAGGAAAAGACATGTGACAATATCTTCTGTGCCAAGCATGAATACAATCCTTATGGATGGCGCCCTCTGTGCCCTTTGGGGTATTGGCACTTTTAGCCTGAGCATCACCAGTGTTACTTCCACCTGCTTGCCCCCTCCCATCTAGGACAAACAGACCATCAGACCCAACAGTAACACTTACCAGCTCAGCCCCATCTCTGGCAATTTTGCAAACACCATTGGCAAAACTTATTTCAAAGCCCTCACGCAATAAGCAAGACACACTTAAAAGAGCATTCTCCATGCCTGGTACAACATAAACATCAAGGTTAATGTCTAAGCATTGCATATAAAAAACACCCTTGCTTTTAATTGTTCCAGAAGAACCATCAGCAAGATGCAGGCTTTTTTCATCTTCAAGTGGCCTGCAGTTCAGGATCTGTCCTGAAGGCGGTACAAGATGATGGCTGCTGCCTGAGTCGATAATAAAAGTGAAACTGTCCTGTCCTCTGTTTCGAACCGTTGCTAAGGCAGCAGAAAGACGGCTGACAGGCTTATCTGGAGTTTTCCCACGTCCTCTGCCTCGGCGCTGCTGGCTGGTCCCATGACCACGTCCGCTGGGTTGCCTGGCACCTGGCTGAGTGACCTTGGCTGCTTCCGGAGCTGGGCAGAATCTCGCTACGTGCCCCGGCTCCTGGCACCGAAAACAAAGCCTTGTTGCGCACGCACTCACAGTGGATTCCTCAGTGCTTTTTACTGCACCCCCACTGGCTTCTCTGCGCCCACGGCCCCCCTTCTCAGCCGATTCTTTCTGGCGTCTCAGTTCCTCATCACAGCTCCTGGCAATGGCACATAGAGCCTTATTGTCTTTCCTGGTTTCTGCTGCAAACCTCTGTGCTTCAGCTGCTGAATTATCAGCGACAGGGGTTGGAGGATTTAACACACAAGTCCACAAATCCTTTCCTAGCAACCACATTCTGGCCCTTTCTCTCCACTCTGCATAGTTGTCGCCATTCAACCTCTGGAACGGCACGACAAATGACTCCTGTAGCTGCTCCGCCATCTTGTCCACCCCCGGGCTCCGTGTCTGTGTACTCACTCAGAATAGCTCACGTTGCTCCTCCGGGTAGACTGCGGATCCCAGCCTTCTGGTACAGGGTCTTTCTGCTAGCGAGTGCATCTATTGATTGCCGACTGCAAAACAACAGGTTTCTCCCAGCTAGCTCTTTACACCGGCTTTCTCCAAGGCTTTTACAGCTGCAATCACCTTTTATTGCTTTGGTGATTGATTAGGTTCTATGACCCATAACCTGTGACGGGTATAGGGCTCCGTTGAGTTGTTTATGACTCAATTAGGAGCCTCTGATTATCGCCCGGCGCGCTTCCTCTCCGCTTCTCTGCTTCCGTAGAACCGGGCTGGCAGTAAAACACACACAGCAGAGTTCTTCTTCTCACACAGCGAAAGCTTGTATAGCCGTTGGATAAAAAGCCTCTTAAGAACACACAGAGTCCAAAGTGTTCTAATAACTACTTAAGTTTATTCTAGAGAGAAAATAACAAACAACCTGGTGAGAGCGCAGACATCTTGCGACCGTCTCCCAGGCAGAAACGAAACCAACTGCAACATACAGAAACACTTCTGGTACATTCTGTAACATGATCTTCCTCAGTGGTCAGGTGCTACAGTACACAGTTAACTCTTTAGTTACTTGTTACTCATCACATTTCAGACCCTGACACTAGTAAGTCACCAGGCAGTGGCTGCAGTTTTATTGGTTGTAAAATTGAGCTGGCAGCACCCTTGCAGAAACCCTCTGCTGGTCCGCCGGCCAGAAGAATTGTGGGAGAGTCATAGTGACAGGTTACCAAACTCCACACAACATAATGGTCACTTCAGTTCATACAGAGTCTAGTTTTAGTACATCTTGTTTCCTTCTGCCTTGCCATATCTGTACTTTCCAAGTTTCCACATTTTAAATTATAGTGATTTGTCATTTTCTGGCACACTCCTTCACTTCCAAGTTGAAATGTCCAATAGTAAAATGCCCAGTGGTAATAATTTAAGCACTGCCCATGGTTACACTGATTGGCTAGTACTACTGGCAATTGTCATGGTCAGATTCTATACAGGTCCCTGCCTTTCAATATCCCCATTGAGAGATAGTACTACTATTTTTACTTTCCTTTGGATTGGTACCGTGCCCCAGACAAAGATTCATCTGTGACAACCCAAAGCATTCAACTACGGCTAGGCTTGTCCTAGAGGTCTAAACCACGGAGCCTCTTGGGCTTGCTGATCAGAAGGTTGGCGGTTCGAATTTGTGTGATGGGGTGAGCTCCTGTTGTTCTGTCCCAGCTCCTGCCAACCTAGCAGTTCGAAAACACAGCAGTGCAAGTAGATAAACAGGTAGCACTGCAGAGGGAAGGTAAATGGCATTTCTGTGCGCTATGGTTTCTATCATGGTGTTCCGTTGCTCCAGAAGCGGTTTAGTTATGCTGCCCACATGACCTGGAAAGCTGTCTGTGGACAAACGCTGGCTCCCTCGGCCTAAAAGCGAGATGAGCACCGCAACCCCATAGTTGCATTTGACTGGACTTAACAGTCTAGGGGTCCTTTACTTTTTATTCCCAAGGACTCAGGACCATTCTGTCAGTTCATGCACCTTGGGCCCATCCTCTACCGGCCATGCCTCTGCTCCCTGGCATTTCAGGCCCCCTGATCACCCAAATATAAATGTATGCCCAAGTTAGTAAGAAGATGGGAAACTGCCTTATCAATCTGACGGTGCAACCATTGGCCCATCTCCTGTTTTGTCTATGCTGCCAGTAGCTCTGAGGTTTTCAGATTTCCTAGCCCTACCTGGAGAATTTGGGCACTTGAGCCCGGGGCCAGGGTCTGACCATTTCGGCTGCCACACTCGCACCTTCAAGATGCAGCATGCAAACTGATTCTCTCCCACGCTGGGAGAGGTGGGTGGGGTTGGCAAAAATTGTAGTCCCCTGCCTAGAACCATCAGCAAGCAAAGCTCATACTCTCTCACTACATCACTACAGTTGAACTTGCAAAAATGTAGAGATATGGTAATGAGGCACAAGGGGTGAAAAGATAATTATTCAATGTCTCTGGCCCCGGGGAGGCATTAGATAAATGATAGATAGATAGATGATAGATAGATAGATAGATAGATAGATGATAGATAGATAGAATCCTCCCACATTCAGTTTTCGTCGTGGATTTGGAGATAAAAATTACTTCCATAGAGCTTTCCCTCAGAAACCCATGCATGTCAGTTTTCTTTCAGCAATGTGGCATAATAAGGAAAGGCAATTCATGCTGTTTCCTGCTGCCGAATATCATGATTAAATGACTGTCACCCCAGCACTATGCTGGGCAATCTGGGAAGAAAGCAGACGAAAAGCAGAGCACTGCATGTCCAAATGCACTCCACACCTGGCTGCTAGAAACCTTTTGTGCTTGTATTTGTTGTGCCGTATCTTCGGGCTGGAGGCTTTCAAGGGACCTTTATTCCTCTGATTACAAAATTAGTGTTGGGTTTAATGAGATTTCTCCTTTTATTTGTGTCTTCTCCTGGCTTTCTTCCTTCCGTTTGATGGTACAGCCATTTGCTCTTATCTATCTCCATGGTGATGTGCCTTGTCCCAAGCCTGCGTCTCCCTCCCTCCCTCCCTCTCTGTACCCCCCCCCCAACTACTTGTGATACTGCGGGGATTAAGGTTGCCTGCTTAAAACCCTCTAAAGTAATACATGGAAACAAATTGGTTCTGTAAATAGATCTCATCTTCAAAGTAAGATGGTTTTCTAAAAAATCTGGCCTCTGCCTCTTTGCTTGGAAAGCAACTGTTTTACAGTCATTACAATGAACATCTCCATGAATACAGAGGACATACAGGAACTCTGCATAGAAGTCCTATTAAGGACCTTCTACAGGACTTAAAGCCTGTAAACCTAGGCTACTTTTTATGCTCTTCTTTTAACTATTATTTATAAGCATTTATAATCCGAAGGCCCCAGGGCAGGAAATAAAGGTAAAGGTCCAGTCGTGAGGGAAAAGGTAAAATTGTTCAGACCCATGCCTAGAAAGCGTGGGGCAAATGGAAAACTTTTTGGACCTCTGCTGTCTAGGACGAGTGTGGACGAGCTCTCAATTTTCAAAAATATGTGGGGCTTTGGATGTCTCCCCCCCCCCCATACTAAACTGCAGGAACATAAGCAGAACCAGCTGGATCAGGCCAATGGCCCCTCTAGCCCAGCATCCTGTTCTCTCACTGGCTAACCAGATGCCTGCGGGAAACCAGCAAAGCAGAATTCGAGCACAAGAGCACTCTCCCCTCCTGTGGTTTCCAACAGTTGGTATTCAGAAGCATTGCTGATTCATAAGTAAAACAGCAGCAGTGGGCTAGGGAAGGGCTGTAGCTCAGAGAGGCATGTAGAAGCTCCCAGGTTCAGTTTCTGGCATCTCCAAGTACAGCTAGGAGATACTCTTGTCGGAAACCATGGGCAGCTTCTGCCAGTCAATGTAGACAATCGAGACCTAGGTTGGCCAAGAGTTTGACTCAGTATAAGGCAGATTCCTGTGTCCTATGTATTCATTGTTGAAAAAGCAATCACAGCTTCGTATTGGTAATGAAAGGGAAACACCCTCCCAATCTTAACTTTTTTCATTAGACTTTCTATTTAACTGTGAGTGAGTGCCCTGGTTCTCACACAGCGCTGAGCCAAAACCATGTGGTGAAAAATCACAGATTTGCTCCTCACCAATCCAGGTGCTGTTGTGCTTCTTGGAGCTAAGCCATGGTTTGGTTTTGTGTTATGTGTGAACTCAGGCTCATGGCCTGCCTTGGTCCAAACAAACCATGAGCTGTAGCCAAGGGCCAGTGATAATCCAGGCTAATAGGCACAACAATTCCTTATGAGCTGAAGTCAGTAAAAGTTAATTTTCAAACCAAATTGGCACCTGAGGGGCTGGTATTTTGAATGGTTCAAAACACTGGCCACAATATCTCGATTCAATCCATTCTCTGGCGGATTTGTGGGCACAATCAAGAATTTGAAAGAGCAATTTAGTACATGCAAATCTAATGAAATCTGCACTATCCAGTTCAAAATATATGAACTACTGTACCTGACAAAGGAGGCACTTTCACTTCCCCAGTCAGACTGGTTCTCCCTTATAAGCAAGTGTTTCAGTGGCCTCTAGTGATCATAATGGAAACTGCAGAGTATCACAAGGGTCCAGAATGAACACATGAGATTACTGGTAAATAGTCTGGTTTGAATGGTTTAGTTATGTGAACAAGCAGCAACAAGACTTGCAGCTCATCCACACCATCTCAAAAACTGCATTGTGGGTCACTAGCACCTTCATTTTTAAAGCAGGAAGCAGATGACATCCACTTTTCAACTAACTAGTAGCAATATGAGGTTTTAAAAATTGATAATATGGCACTTTTGCGGGTTGATGTGCAAGCACATATCCTGATTTTTTTTTTTGTTATCCCATTTCCCCTCTCTCTTAATTCTTTGCCTGTGCTGTTGCCCCTTTTCTCTCCAGTCAACCTCAACCCTCTTTGCCTCGTTTCTTTTTCATTGTAGGGGCTGTTCATTTCTGGGTTTCTCTCCTTTCTGGGTGGACTTACATGGGAGGAAGTCCCTCTGCATGCAGTAGGGCTTATTTCTGAGTAAAAGTGCCTGACAAATGTGGGTTTTAAACCATGGGCAGTATTCTACCATTGAATCCCATCAGCACAAGGATTGCTGTTGCAGAATGGGACTTTTCACTCTCTTTTATCCCTACATTCTATCGTATGGCTTCTTCAACAGGTCAGTCTCATAAATCAGGTTGATCCTGGTTTGTTTTTTTTAAATAATATATAGTTCAAACTAACTACAACCTGTCCTTTCTGGATGCAATGACAAATCATAGTGAGATTAAACTAGGAAGTGGATGCTTCCAATTTCCTTGCAGTTGCACCAGAGGAGAAGAGGGGAAGGGAGAGCTTTTAACTGTGGTATAGCGTCAGGGTCTGAAACAGGCCAGTAGTTCGATTTGGACATCAGACCAAACTTACTTCTGATTGGCTTGTTATCCAGATGGACAACCATGTGATCAGTTGGCAAAATGGAATCCAGAACCATGGAATGATGAACATAGTTATAGTCACAGATACACCTCCAGAGGTGCCTGCATAATAGCAACTAGATTGCTGAGCAGATTGGAAATGGAAGCACATACGGTAAGCACATAAGTAAATCACAATTTGCTTGTTATGCTTGGAAGAGCAAACCACAATACTGGGTCCTAAACTATGGATTTATGAAAGCCATGGTTTGATATGACATCTGAATTGAGCTAGAATCTGATCTATTATACTTTAAGATGCTTGAGCCTCACTCACTAATAGGTGTATCAAAACAGATGGAAAACTGTCATTTGGGGTGGTATTTAATGAAGTTTTACTCAGAGTAAACCCACTGAAATTAATAGACTAGCTTGGCCCTGCTTATTAATTTCAGTGGTCTGTTCTGAGTAAAGTATAGTTTAATACCACCCAGTTTTAATCGCCCAGTGATTGAAACCCTTGGTACACATGCAGACCTAAATATATTGACCCCTCGATTTAACTTTTCAGGGATATGGTTTCGGGAACAGGGCCTCCTCTCTAGATCTTACTTGGCTGGAGGCTTCATATGGGATTGATTGAGCTGCTAGAGTATCAACCTTAATCTAATTTGTATCTCTCAAATTCACAGCAAATGTGAATCTTGCATAGTTCAATAGGGCTGTTAGTCTAGCCATCCAGAAATAGATTTGAATAGTTTGGAACAAAACAACATGAATGAGATAATCAAATTTATTTTTATTTGTGGCATACATTTGAGTACCACCAGAAAAAAGCACTGGAGTTGTGGAAAGAAAACAAAACTAAAAACTAAACTGCTACAACTGTTGTTAAAGCAATGTTGGAAACTCCCTGGCTCCTAGTGCTTGAAGCTCCCTTTTTTCTAACACATGAAACTGGTAGCCAATAGGGAAAAGCAACATGTGTATGCTGTGTTTACAGAAATGAAACTTCTAAGGTTTAAATATGAGTAGAACAGAGAAGGCTAATTAAACTACTGTGACTGGGATTAGAAGCACTGGGACAACTTATCAGGGTCATGGATAGGAAGGACATCTGCAATCAAAAGGCTGCATTGGATAAATTATTGTTTTTATTTATGACATTCCCCTGCTTTTATCGACTGGAGAGAGGTTTCTGCCACAATGGTGAAATTCCAAGAGGAGGCAGAGTGTAAGTGAGATGGAAAGCGATGGAGGGGCATCTCCATGGAGGAATTCTATCATTAACTACACAGGACTTTGGAAATCTGTGCCTAAAATATCTAAATAGAGGTGGGAGATAAACACCTGTAGGAATTCCTAAAGCAACAGTGAAGCCTGTTAAATGTAAGGTTCTGGGACAGCACAGCTGTAACTTCCAACAGCACCTTAAGGCTGCAATTCTATCTGAAAGCCCACGAACTTAAGAGTAAACATGGATAGGACCAGGCTGCCTGAAACCAGAAGCTCTGTTGTTAGTGGGGTCTGGTCTCATTTGATTAATTTGAAAAACCTACTTTCTCATGATCTTCCTTTCTTTAAACTAAAAGTTCTGGTTGTTTCTAAATTGTGTCCATTGTTTTTCTTGAGTTGCTGGTGGCATTTCTGTTTGCTTCTGTCCTGTGGAACTTGACACCTTAAAAAAGAGAAAAGAATAGATTGTCATTCCCCCACCTCCTTTGTCATTTAACTTGAAATTGGCTGACATGTTCCTGAAAGATTCCTAAGATCAACAGTGAATGTGGATGAAATGTTTTGCTGAAACTGCATACCAATCCTGGGTATTCCCTGTCTAATTTCACTACTGCCCAAGGCTGTCCTTTGATAATCTCCAAGAATTTCAAGGCGAGCAGAACTAAGAAGAGGATGCAAATTTGTCTGCTCTTGATAGCCAGCCAAAATACGGCAGTTCTTTCTCATGATCCTGTTCCCCCTGCAGACAGAGGTCCAGGTTCTTGTTTGAGGACAGGTGTGATGAGGGAGGGAAGTCATTGTAACACCCATTCCCACCAGCTGTGAGCTGGGAAGGGAGGTGAGACTCATGCATGCTATGCAGAGCCTCAGAAAGCTGTCCCCTGTTTGGCAACAAATTGTGCCCATTTGACACAGAAACAGCCCTAAGCATAGCGATATCTGTCTGCTGGAAGTTTAGTAGCACATACTAAAATGAAGAATTGACTTTGAGCTAAAGGAGCCTTCAGCAGAAGCTGTGGGGAAAGTATCACAGGCTGTTTGAAAGGGCTCAGACTTCATAAAGGGAAAGACTGTGTATGCCTTCACTTTGCATCCAGTGCACTCCCACCGTTGGTTTGTGAAGTTGTGTACCATGACATTAGCAACAGTCCGCACCTGCAACATCATTGGGGTTGGCATGAAGGTCTGGGGGGAAATGTACCATGCCTGAATGATGTCTAATGAGCTAAAAATGTTCGGCCAGAAACCCAAACTCATACAAATCAACAATAATGAGCCACTACTGTATTACAATGTCATGTCTACATTGTTGTAGTTTATCCTATCAGTTCAATTGGTCTAGTTATCTCATCATCAATCCCACTTGGGGAAAATCTCAAAAAACTGGCAGGCTATTTTTAGTTATCTCCCAATTGTGGCAGAGAATGACTGATAGATAGGAGAGATTTGCTTGTTGGCAAAACTGAAGTAACAAGTCTTCATCACTCTCCCCCCCCCCACTCCATAACAACCAGTACACAATTTTGTGAGAGAAAGTAATATCCACTTACTCTGTTTCCTGGCATGTTCTGCAGCTTGGGGAGCTGTCAACATGGCAAAAGGATGCAGTGAGAGATTACAAGGATGAATTCGGTGACCCTGCAGGTTAAATAAAATCACACATAAACTGGTACCTTACTTTCCCCCCATAACTTGTGGCAGCAAATATGTGACTACAGTATTATAGGCCATCATTTACATGCTGAGATTATTGGAAGAAACCATGGTGAAAATGTTTGGTATCAGAATACCAGTAGGTTATTGCAATTAATAAGCTCTAATTATTTATCATTCTAGTTCACCATTTCTGACTTTCCTCTTTGCAATATCTCATCAGGATTTATTTCTGCTGCTGCATTGGTCTTCTATTCTTTTCTTTAGGCACATAACAATGGAATCTTGTTAGGATTCAATTAACATCAGGACATAGACTATGGGATCTTCTGAAATGTAGCCAAAGTTATTTTTCTACAGTCTATATAGCTTAGCACAGTAACATTATTTGCACACTAGATGGCATCCTATGGACAGCTCTTCCACTGTAAGACATAGCAGGGGATTTAAATATCATTTTGAAAATTAGTGTTATAACACTTATTTAAGCACTTCTTTTTGGCATTCATCTCGAGAGACAATGGAGTGCACCTCTGGGGGTGAAGTCAAAATGAAGTGACCTCCCTAGGGCGCAAGCCTGGGCAATGTATATGGAAGTTCTGGGCTGGCCAGACAACAAGACCCCCCACTTGGCCTCACTGATGGGGTCCAAAGGAAAGCAGAGCAATACATTTGGCACCAGCTTGGCTGCAGGAGTTGTTGGAAGGAGGGGGACAAGGTGCCACCCCCTTAGGGACTCCATTCCAGATTTGTGTAGGGTTTACTCCTTAACACTTTCTTCTCCTGAAGAGATACCACAAGGCAGCAGAGGTTTAGGATCAGAGTTTCTCATCTCCTAGATGGGCTACCTTTCCAGTTTGACAAGCCTTCTGGACCACTGGACCCACCATTGGTGTCATCTTTCTAGTCTGCCAAAGCCTGTCTTCACATGCAGGGGAAGTCCCTAACTCACTGAGGGTTTGAGACCCATTGGCTACCCTCATCTGGTTTAGCCGGCCAGTCTATTGTGCAGATATTTTAATATATTTTAAAATGTAGCTGGAAAGTGTTTCAGGTGAATAAAAAGGGTGCTAATACTGAAGGTGTGCTGAATGCTTGTAGGATTGCCTGCCTAATACAGTACATCAAGACATACACACACTGATGTCAAAACCATGTCCATAGGGAGAAAGAGAGTAGCTATAATAGCATCCCAGAGCTGCAGAGATTACATTACTTTTTTTTTCTTTTTAAGAAGTCAGTGCACATGCTCTGAATGCTTAGGTTTAATTCCTATCATCTCTACTTAAAGGATTTTAAGTAGTTGGGCTGCAAAAGATTATTCTGCCTGGGACCTTGGACAGCTGTTGCCAGCTGGGAGTAGATGGCAATAGGATAGTTGGACTAATCTCAGTACAACACAGGTTTATATGAATCAAATTGTGAAAAGAAATGATTGCAAAGAGTCTAATACTGAAAATCCAACCCAAAGAATGGAACATGCATTCTCCTGTACTGTATTATACAAGAGGGCTGAGCTGCTAATTTGCCCTCTGTTGCAGTCTTGCAGATAATATGGGAAGTATCTAGACCAGGGATGGGAAACCTGCGGCCCTTCAGATGTTGGGACTTCCTATCAGCCACAGTCAGCATGCCCAGAGATGATGGGAGGGAGCTGTAATCCAACATATGATCTAGACACCTTTCATGTGTGTGTGTAATTCAGCATCACATTTAAGGCTCCTAAGTGTTATGAATAAAAACATTTTTAGAGGGCTGGGTTGAAAATACGTCTGGCAAGATTTTATAGATTTACAAAGGCAAGAAGGGCACCTCATTTTATCAATGACTTTCAGTTGAGCCAGATGACAAATGGTTTTTCTCTACAGAACACTCACTGATATAATATTCTTCTCCATATAGTGTCAGCTGGTATCAAGCTTTTTGTAAAGAAAAAGAAACAAAAAGAAAATAGAAAATTCTTTTCATTGCTTTTCCCCTTTTCTGCATTTTAGCCTGGGGAATATATCATATTATGCAGGAGAGAGAAATGCACAAAACATTCCCAAAAGATCAATTACACAAATATAAAAGGCTTTTATATATGCTTGTATACTAGTCTTACACAGACACTTTGTGGGTTTCTCCATGTCCCCCAGGAGCATAGAAAGATAGAAGCTAACTAATTAAAACTAGCTGCAAAGCCCAACATGACCAATGTAGAAGCCTAAGAGCCAATAAGATTTCAGGTAATTGGCCCAAAATTAGTAAAAAGATGATATTATGATTTCACTTACACATACACACTTCACGCCACTTCGATATACGAAACAATACTTGCAATATTATCAGTTTTATTTTTAGCTGTACTTGTTGAAGTTATATTAAAAGTTAATGGTGTGTGTGTGTGTGTTTGTGTATCATTTAAGGCAGGGATGCATAGCTGCCAAGTTATCCCTTTTTTAAAGGGATTTTCTTTTATGCTGAATAGGCTTCCTCGCGAGAAAAGGGAAAACTTGGCAGCTATGCAGGGATGTCCAAACTTTTTTCAAAGAGGGCCAGACTTGATGAAATGAACATGCATGAGGGCCGACCAAAGACCAAAGTTGTTGAGCTTTTTTTTAGGATTGAAGTTGTTGAGGGTTCTTTTTAGGATTTTACCCCAGGAAATAAACTGCTAGAGGGGCCAGAATAAACCAACTGGCGGGCTGGATTAGGCCCCCCCAAACAGACTTGGGACATGCCTGATTAAAGCAGTGTGTGTGGCAACATCCACAGGAATAAAAGAAGCTGCCTTATATCATGAAGATTATAATTGTTCATTGTGCCCACTACTGAAGGCCAATGACTCTTTAGGGCAGGGATGATAAACCTGTGGTCCTCCAGATGTTGTTGTTTACAACCCCCATCACCCCGATCATTAGCCATGCTGGCTGGTAGTGATGGGAGTTGTAGTACAAACCTGATCCTTCCTTTCCTTGTTTAAGCTAGAGGTGCCGGGGATTGAATTGAAATTAACTGGAAAAACAGCCATACTATAGGTAATTGCATTTGACTGCACTGATTCCTGAACTCCTTAATAGAAGCATGGGGTAAACATGGGATTAAATTTATAATGCAAGTAGGGAAGGTCAGTATCAGTAGATTAATGCCCCCAGAAGGAAAGGAAGCTTGTTTGTCACACGGCCTAAAACTGGTAACAGATTAATAATGTGCATGCAACTTACTTTTGCAGAACTCTGCCAATGTGTTGCACAGGCTCCAGTGGTATAAATCCCAATGACATCTTCAACAGGAATGCTGTTCTGCAGAAACAGTGGTACAGGCCAGTTTTAGTTTTAAATATCTTTCTGCTTTTTATCTAAAACTAACTACCAGTAAGGGCCCACCAAATTTGTAAGGCAGAAGAAGCAGATGGATTAAAAACTCATCCTTTCTCCAGTCCTACTGTTCCCCTCAGGCAGAGTAAGGGCACTGATTGAAAGCCAATGTTTTGCTCTACTCCAGTAAGAGTAGAAAAAAGAAAAAAGAAAAGAAGTTGTGAAGAAGTGTGCATGCAAATGAAAGCTGATACCAATGACAAACTTAGTTGGTCTCTCAGGTGCTACTGGAAATATTTTTTAATATATATTTTGTTTCGACTACGGCAGACCAACACGGCTACCTACCTGTAAAAAAGAAAAGAAAAAGGCATAGTGCTGAAATAGAGGGCAAATTTTGCAACCCTCAATTTAATAAAGAACAGTAACTTGCCTGCAAGAAAAATGCATATAAAATATTTTTTTATTCATTGATAAGATCTTTTTCCTCCTTGGGAGTCTTACACACAACCATTTGTATTAAAACAATCAGTATTTAAACAAAGGATTATACCATTAGCATCCCGGCATAAGATGATAAAATCATAGCTTCTCTTTCAATTCGGTTGGGATAAATATATCGTCGATGAAATGGTAGCTTCCTGTCCAGATGAAATCAAGAAAAAAGTAACAGGTAAATTTATCTAACAATTTATAAGTGATATGTACTGTGGTTTTCACACCTGCATGATGAAATTGAAGAGGAGGGTATCAAAGCCCAAATCTTTCCTAGGTTTAGGGGGCAATGCTAAACTCAGCCACTGCCTGGTGGGCCTTAACAATGATCAGGGCAGAATGTGGAGGACAGGTAGATTGCTGCCCCAGCCTGGAGCTGTTGCAGCAATCACACCCAGTCCTGTCACCTGACAGCAGCAGGGCTGACTTGGGATCCAATGGATCCAAAGGAGTTTTGGGTTGTTCTACCTGGGATCCCATTTAAGGCATTGAAAAAGTGTGACTGTTAATTGTGATTTACGCTCCATAGTGTTTTGGAACCTTCAAGCTATGTTTCTGTCTGGAGCTCTGGAATAAGGACTGTTCATTCTGTTTTATAGATCTAGAGCAGGCATCCCCAAACTTCGGCCCTCCAGATGTTTTGGACTACAATTCCCATCTTCCCCAACCACTGGTCCTGTTAGCTAGGGATCATGGGAGTTGTAGGCCAAAACATCTGGAGGGCCGCAGTTTGGGGATGCCTGATCTAGAGGTTTGTGGAGTACAGGGCAATCCCTTTAAAGTCTTTTCTCCCTTTGGCCTCCCGATCCCATAAGGAATATCTGGCAAACTATGTGATGCACAAGTTCAGAGTCCTGTAGATATGTCACTCAGCACAATACAGGCCAGCTTCATGTACAAAGGATAATGTGAGGATAAATAAGATAACCCTTATAGGTTAACACAAACCCAGATTAATCTATATTACCAACATTTGTGGGCATGTCTCCATTCAGATCAATAGAGTTAGGGTTCCTCCAGACTGGTGTTTTATTGTGGGTGCATTTTGCAACATATTTTTGATACAGTAATAATGTATTAGTGCTGAATTTATCCTGCTTTGGTTTGTTCTGTAATGCTTTCCCATTGCCACCACATTATTGCTGTTTGGAGGGGCTATAGTGCAACAAAAGCAGAGTGTGAGAGAAATAAAAAGTTACAAGATTTCAGCAGAAAGTAACGGGATATGCACTGATTGGAAGCGAAGCAGTGTGACTACCCCAAAGCTTTTGCAGATGCAAACAGTATTGAGAGTGGAATTTCGTGTGACCACTTGGATAGCATCATGAGCACTATCAGCATGAATTTGCAATAAAAAGACCATCTGGAGGGCCCCATAAATGCAGGTTTTTAAATGGGTAGTGGATTAAACATACAGCTCAAGCCAGTGCTATTTTTCTAGAAAAAGAGGTGCCAAAACTCACCATGAACTCACTTATTCTCTTACAATAGCAATGGTGCCCACCTGAGAGGTTCCTCGGAACTGGGTTCTGGCGAGTTCCAGCTGGGGAAAAAACCCCGGCTACCGCTTTCCTATGCATATTAACAGCATCACTACAACAGTGAGACCTTACACTTGCCTTTTTTCTTTTCCCCAAGGCATTTGAGCTTCTGAATCATTGAGCCAAGGTAAAGCAACATTTATGGCCAGGTCATAGTGAGCCTAGAAGAGAAAAAAAGTTTGTGTGTGATGTCAAACTACATCACTTCTTTGCACAACAGCTTAGTGCAACTCAAATGTGTTACATGTGTGGCGCTGACCCACAAGGTTTGGATTGCTTTGGTCTACTTTTCGATTGCCTTGACCACCTACTCTTGAAAAGAGAACTTAGCACGGCTCAAACATGTGTGCTGTTGACTCACAGGGTCTGTGTTATCTCTGGTTACGTTACACAGCCTATCCTGCAAATAAGAGTTCCCGATAGGCAGCACTAGTTGCTGCAATGGTTCAGTGCATTTGTGCAAAAGCTGGAAGTGTCTCGATTTTCCAGGGACAGCCCCTAATTTATGAAAGCCATCCCAGCTTCTGATTTGATCCTGAAATGTCCTGATTTCCCCTGCCTGTGCTGCTGCCGCTGAGCTCAGGGAGCCTGCGTTTGTCCTGAGTGACTGCAGTGGTGGCAGCGGTGGAGCATTCTGTTGTCTCTCCATGGCTTCCACTGCTGGCCCGCTCCCCCTGGGAGCAGAAATCCCTCAAAGAATTATTTGAGGGAAAGAATGTGTTTCAAATATGTTTTAAGGGTATAGTGTGTATGCAGCCAAAGCTGCAGTGCGCCATGAAAGTATTTGTTTCCTTTACTCCTGACTCACTTCTGAATGGAAGATGCCACTTTTTGGCATGCTACAATTAAATGGCCACCTCTACTGGTGGCTGTGTCCAATGAGCGTGTCTGCCAGGAGCACAGAGCTGACACAATGAGCAAAAGGGTCCTCCTCCACAAGCAAGGAAATTACATCCTTTATACATCATTCCTTAGTGGGGGGAAAAAGTTTGTCTGATTGATAAAGACGTTAGATATGTTGTTGTTGTTGTTGTTGTTGTTTATTTCAGTTCTATACCGCTTTATATTTTAAAGAAAAATCTCAAAGCGGTTTACAGAATATTAAAACATCAATAAAGCAATCTGAAGAAAGTCAAATATAGAATATACAGTCAAAGCAACATAATTAACAGAAAACTAAAATGTTATCTTAAAGATTTCAAAATAAAACATTACAAAGGAGGACAACTACAGAATACATATTTAATGCAAAGTTAACAAAAAAACTTAAACATTTCAATAAATAAATAAATAAAAACATTGCTAAGGGAAGTCACATTTAAAACAGCATAATTAACAAGATAATAAAATATTATCATAGTTATTATGCATCACGTGGATTCTCCCTATTGCCTTATACTGTACTGTACTGTGTCAGTCAATTTCTAGCTCAGGATTGTCTGCACCGAATGACTGTCTACATTGCCCCTCCGTACTGCCAGGCAGGGAGCACTCCCAGTCCTACCTAGAGATGTCAGAGACTTAACCTGCAAGCGTCTGCATGCAAAGCAGATGCTGTACTACTACTGAACTGCAGCCTTCCCCAAAGGTCTTTGGCTAAAAGCCAGCAAGAATGTAAAGTAGTTGCTTACCAAGTCATCTAGAAAGGTAGTCTTCCTCTTTCCCTGTGGGTCAAATTCATTTTCTCGAAGTCTAACACCAACATAATCTCCCCTTCCAGGAAAAGAATAATTTTGAATTAGGACCAACGCTCAGCCACTCAGTGCATTATTATTTATCTGTGTGTGCAGGGGTGGGAGAGGAAAGTGTGAGGTGCTATGCACATGGGGTATAAAATGCAGCTATTAGATGCAAATCTACTTTAAAGTACAGTATATAAAAAAGAAAGAAGGTGGTGCTTACAAGAGCTTTTCAATCTCTTGTTTCAAACGTTTTCTCTCCATTAACATGTGTATTCTTTCTTCACGTGCCAGTTGCAAGGTCCAGTTAGGTATGAACTATGTACAATGAATGAACATAAGACATTAAGGATAGGTAAGTCAATAAAGGAAAATTAGAAGGTCATTAGATTGTAAGCTTCTCAGGGCATGTATTACAAGTTCTGCTCCTGTTAGTATGGTAATTTCAAGATACATAGCCAACTGTAGGCAGACCAGCCAGCTTCCTTGATTAGAGGCTACCAAAAGGAGCCCCTATCACATAATGTGACTCAGGTCTAGCAGCGGCTGCAGCAGCCACCATGTCTTTACAAAGCTAACAGCTGGTATCTGAGAAGTGTGCATGCATACGAAAGCTCATACCTACGACAAACTTAGTTGGTCTCTAAGGTTCTACTGGAAGGATTTTTTATTTTTATTTTAGCTGCATGCTATGCAACGAATGGAGCATTTACTGCTGCATGTAGACAAGCGTGGCATTGCAACTACTGCATTTGTCATTCTATCTACGGTCGTGATTTGGAAACTCTGCACAAGCAGCAATGCAAGACCAACAAGTAAAGTGAGGGAGCACAGTTGTAATAGGAGAACAAAGATTGTTGTGTGTTTAGAGCTGCAGATCTGGAGCTAAATAAAAAAATTCCTTCAGTAGCACCTTAAAGACCAACTAAGTTTTTATTTTGGTATGAGCTTTTGTGTGCATGCACACTTCTTCAGATACACTTGAAACAGAAGAGTCAGACCCTTATGTATATACAGAGGGTGGTGGGGGTGGGTGGGAATGGGTGATGGGCTGATAGGAGTGGTAAACCTGTTGATGGCTGTTAACGACTGCTGATGACTGCAATTGGTCCTGCAGGGGGAAAGCAAGGGCTGAGGCGCTAAAGAAAGCTTGATCATGCATAATAAGATGAGAATCCTATGTCTTTGTTCATCCCAGGTGGCTCCATGGTTTTAAGCTTGGAACTCATTACCATTTTTTTATTTTGCTTCGACTCAGACCAACACAGCTACCTACCTGTAACTAGATCTGGAGCTGAATGCTCAGAGCTATCAGGGACAAAGACACACATTTTAAGCTGGTTTAATGTAAGGTGTGGCTGTTAATTTTGTCCCAAGTACCCCATATACTGTTTTACTAGCATGACATCTTCTGAAGTCTCCTGCAATGGTTCTTCTAAGTCAGGGGTGGCCAGCTCCCAAGAAACTGCGATCTACTCAGAGTTAAAGACTTGCAGTGATCTACCCCTTTTTGGGGGGTTCAGGTCAAAGTTGTTGAGCTTTTTTTTAAGGAAGGAAACCCTGTTATGTGGGGTTCAGGTCAAACTTGTTGAGCTTCTTTTAGGGAAGAGGGAAGTCCCATTTTGGGGGGGGGGTGAAGGGTCAAAATGTAGAATTTTTTTAGGGGAGCCAAAGTTGTTCAGCTTCTTTGGGGGGAGCCACTGATCTACCAGTGATCTACCACAGACGTCCAGTGATCTACCGGTAGATCAAGATCTACCTGTTGGATGTGCGTGTTCTAAGTCTTCATTGCTCTATCCTTAAAAAGAAGCAAAAGTGCATTTTTACTGATAGCATTTACAGACTCCAATGAGCACGTGGAGAGAGAAGGCTTGCAATTATAAGTTGGAGAAGCACTGGAATCTAGGGGCAGCTCATTTTTATGTAATGACCATGATTTAATCAAATGAATAGTTTGTGGTTGGTCCTATAAGAAGTGTAAGAGTAAAAACATCTATACTTGAGACTGAAATTACTTCATTAGCTAGACATTGTAGAATGAAATTTCTGTTTCACTGTGCATCCTACATTAATGAAATGTACTGTACATGTGGAACCAACAGCATGCAAGTTGTGCTCCAAAATGCTTTTTGACATCATGTATGCAAATGGACTAACAGCGCAATCCTAACCATGTCCAGTCAGAACAGAAGTGAGTCCTATTGTATCCAACAGAACTAACACCCAGATAAGTGGGGTTAGAACTGCAGCCTTAGACAGTAAGGGTCCATCTAAAAGGCTGGTTCTGTGAAGTCAAAGGGGGCAAAAAGTGATGAGAGAATATGCATTCCTATAACACACAAAAGTACAAATCACTTACAAAAGGGGACAGATATAGGAACTCATGAAGAATGAACAATATGCAATAAAGAAGAACAGCAAAATTATGCCTTCTGTCTTAAACTAAGACAGGGACCCAGGTGGCACTGTGGTTAAACCACTGAGCCTAGGGCTTGCCGATCAGAAGGTTGGCGGTTCGAATCCCTGTGACGGGGTGAGCTCCCGTTGCTTGGTCCAAGCTCCTGCCAACCTAGCAGTTCGAAAGCACGTCAAAATGCAAGTAGATAAATAGGAACCGCTACAGTGGGAAGGTAAACGGCGTTTCCATGTGCTGCTCTGGTTTGCCAGAAGCGGCTTTGTCATGCTGGCCACATGACCTGGAAGCTATACGCCGGCTCCCTCGGCCAATAATGCGAGATGAGCGCACAACCCCAGAGTCGGTCACGACTGGACCTAATGGTCAGGGGTCCCTTTACCTTTACCTTAAACTAATACTTAAAACAAGAACTTATTTGGGTTTGACAGGGCAACCTGTGAAATTGCAGGTCTCACTTGTGACCTACAAAACCAAACATCAACCCTGGATTGTGTTCTGCTATGTGTTTGACAAATCCTCTATGTTAAGATTTTAATTTGTTTCAGAAGATGGACTGATACCTCAGAGGGGCCAGGCAGGTAACAAAAAAATGAAGACTATTTAGTCCCTGGTAGGACACCATGCATGCATATTTGGGGGGCTCTCTTTGGCTTAGTAACTAGAAATTGCACATGTAATTCTTCCTTGGCAACCCCCTATTCCCTGTACACACCTTCCTCCAGGATCCAATACAGTAATATGAAAATCTTCCACTGTATATTAATGGTACATTTCCCTACTATACATGCACATGTATAAGGATAAGAAACCACAGAAAAAATAGAGGTAATATATTCCGGTGGTGATATTTCACTATAAATACTGATAACATAAATGAATTCTATTAACAACAAAAACCCACCCACAGATTCCCATAACTGAAACCTGAATGCTTAACATACTTGTAAACCATATTTTAAACATATCTGATGTGTGAAAGAAAGATAATTATTTTGTGAGCAACTGTTGAGTTACAGTATTCTTATTGTTTCTTCTCCAAGATCCTAATTTTTTTTCTAACAGCCTAAATTGGCATGATAAGATCTACACATTCTGTTCTAATGAAACTGCATTTCTATTAACAACAAAATAAATTTGGGGTTTCAAGGGAGATCCTGGGCTAAATCAAAAAGACATCAAAATAAATTTACAAGTTACAAGCACTTAGTTTGGAAAGCAAAATTGCATGCTACCTTCTGTCCATTTAGCAGTAAAAGGTGAAAGATTTATACGATCTGAAGAGAAACCAGAGTATATTTAGCAGTGAGGTAAATGAATTGACTGTCAGCTGTGAAAAAATTGCAACATCTTAAATAGCATCTTAAAGATGATGCAGTGTGGTACTTCTACATAAATGGATGAAAAATAAGCCATTACCTCTTCTCATGCAATGGTTATTAAAAAGATTCAGGTTCTGGATTTCGTTGACTCCGTATCATTAGAAAAGCCTTCTGTCCAGATGATGTTATTCTTTTCTTGCTTGTCCTGCTGAGCCTTAACAGAAATGAAAGCCTTGCTCGGGGAAAGCAAGAGAATGAACCATTTGTCTGTTGCTTAGAAACACAATATTGCTGAACTGAATTTTTAAGAAAAAGAACACAGTACTAGCAAGCAGCTTCCCGTGGGGCTGAGCTGCTGGGCCAGAGTGCAAGAGATCCTTTTACATGCCAAGGCATTGGATTTCAAAGCTAAATGTTTTATCTGAAACACTGACAGCTGGTTGATAAATGAGAACTGGTCCCTCTTCTGCCATGCACCTTATTGGATGTAACAGTTTGCGTCAACAATCACTTGCATCAAAAGGAAGCAAGGTGTCAAGAAAATAGAGAATTGACATGTTCCTAGGGACACTTGAAGCCTGATCCTGTGTGGATTGAAGCACACCTAAGGCCACTGAAATCAAATGGATGTTAAGTGTGTTTAATTTAATGCAGCGTTCAACTCAACAGTATTTGTTGCACGACACCCCAATCTCTGAGTGGTGCAAGATTCCAAGGGTTCCAGGTGTTTGTTTTTCCAGGGTTTGTTTTTCCTCAGAATGAGGGACAGTGGAGACTGTGATGTCTTTATGATATATGGTTTAGTTACACATATATACAAACTGAGCCCACGATGGAGGGGTTCACACCATTAACACTCCAAAAAGGTCTTGCTTCTCCCATAGCCACAACCTTGGATTCAAGCAGAAATCAGGCATTCTGTCTTTCTGGCTTCCCAGCCTGCCGCTTTACTCCCAGCTTTTAGCTCACAATATAACTCAATTCTCCACTCTGGCACAGAGCAACTTCATTTGTTACCTTAATGACCCATACTCAGGCCACTACCTCACCAGGAAGCTGGCCTGTCTTATTTCAAGAATTTGAATCCTTGTTTTACCACTTTTATCACTTGCTGGATCCAGGAATTAGAAGGGGCCCTTGCATACAAGCCTACCCCTGCCGCCCAAACTCCTAACAGTATTATCGTATACAGAATATGAAGACCAATTGCAATTTTTGTGTGTGTGAATGCAGGTGCAACAACGTGTTGAAATGTGTGACAGCCACTGCAAACTGACTAAAAGCTGCACTCTCTCCTGGGAGTTAAGTGCCATCAAATAGTAGTGCCATCAAATAGTAGGATTTGCTCAAACATGCATCGGATTATACCTTTAGAACATGAGCTGCAGCAGAAGTCTGCAGTGCTATTCAAAGCACTGAAGTTCTGTCCTCTATTGTAGGGATTTGCAGCTGGAAGTCCAAGGGCCAGATCTATCCCCTAACTCGTCCTATTTGAACAATTTATTAGTTTGCCTGTAAAAATATGGAATGCTTCACCTCTTGCCAGCCCCAAGGAATACATGGCACATTCAGCGAACCGTGGCTGGGGCAGCAGAACCCACCAGAACTCAACTTTGAAGAATACGGGAGGGAGGCCTTGGAAAGAATTACCCTGTAGATAAAGCTAGTTGCTGACTAGAGATCCGTTACACACTTTCTTCCATTGGTTTTCTCAAAATGCTGCGTGCAAAGCTGTCCAAAATGCTGCAATGCTGGATCTGCTGCTTTTGTTTCTGAGGTACTGTCCTCTGTGGGATTTTTTTTTAAAAAAGTCCTAAATCTGAACATTAAAATTGCCAACAATTTTTGACACCTGAAAGAAGGTGTTTGGAAAATGACAGAAGTAAAGGTGGGACAATTTGCCCTGGGGAGCAGGGGTACCCCTAAACATTTTGTGAATCTAAGTTTAGCCTCATTGAGGGGCAGTATTTCAACATGAGTAGGAAAATGAGAGTACCCCAAACATTTTTTAGGGAAAAAAGCGCTGGTTTGGCCCAAGAGATTTTGGCACCTGAAAATGGCATTCTCTTGGTCCTCGCCAGGGAAAAGGGGGCGAGCGAAGGGAGGAAAGAAAAGGTCTACGTTGAGATCTGCTGCCCCTGTGCATCCTGCCGCCTCACCTTGCCTCACCGGCAGGCCAGCCCTCATCTCTGGGCAGAAGCTGCGCGGGTTTCCATGGCGACGCAGCCCGCTCACCTCGAGGGACTGTTAGGCCTCGCCCTTCCCTCACATGCGGGAGGCAGGCAAGCGGACCAAGGGCTGCCGGTGGAACAAAGCGGCCGCGCAGAGCGGCTCTTAAGAGCGCACAAACGACAACAACACGTTTTTATTTACTTTGTTCCTTTTAAAATTTAGGACAGGAAACGCCCCAGCCCCTCCAGGAAATCCGGACGCCGTAGTTCGTGGAAGGTGAAGGGGGCGGAGTCAACGCAGCGGCCGACGGAAGAGCCAATCCCGTCGCTTGGAGCGGATCACATGATAAACTCCAAACCCAAACGCGGTTTTTGCTTACAGCGCTGAGCGCAGAACGTTGCGAATAAATTAGATATTAGAAGAAAGGAAAGGAGAGAGAAAGAGCAAAAGCGGACTTTCTTTATCCAGGGCATCAAGGGGTACGGCAACCCTAGCGAATCTTTGTTGCTGTTGTTTTCTTTCAAAATGAAGTACTGTACTAACTAAAGTCCCGCTTTTCGGAGGAGGCTGAGGCCACTTGGAGGATTGTACAGGGTTGCCTGAGCAAGGGTTATATTAAAAAAATATATTGAATGAATACTGGTAAGTATGTTTTCCCTATAATTTAATGGTTATGCTTCGGGGGCGGGGGGGGATGTATATATATATGCATGTACAACACTGCCACCTTAGCCTTAAGTCCTTTGCTTCCTCAGCCACTTTTCTTTGGCTTTATTCTGTTTAAAAATGCACTTATTATTTATTAAACCTATGGGGCAACCTTCACCCGAAGACCCCGAAGGGCAGTTCACAACAGAAAAATACAGGATACAAAACACATAAAACACAAACAAGCCAGTAACCCCCCTCCCACAAACACATTTCAAAAGCCAAATGCCTGGTTGAAGGGAAACGTTTTAACCTGTCACCTG
Organism: Zootoca vivipara; assembly: GCF_965207765.1. NCBI lineage: Eukaryota > Metazoa > Chordata > Lepidosauria > Squamata > Lacertidae > Zootoca > Zootoca vivipara. Next base: position 7,100,099 of record NC_142582.1, on the reverse strand, counting down.
TCGCAAAAAATGTATTAGATACCGTTCTGGATTATGGAATGAAACAACATAAATCTGTGCAAGAGAATACAGTTAATATAAGCAGTATAATGAGAATGATTGGAAGTTATAGATTTTAATTTGTTAGTTGATTGTAATATGTCGTATGTTTCATGTTATTTTTATTTAATTTGTTGTTTATTGTATTGTTTTTGTGTTGTATGATTTGTTATGTATATATGTTTGTATGGGAAATTAATAAATATTTATTTTAAAAAAAGATGTGGCATTGTGTCAGTGTGATAGCAAGGGAGAAACTGTTCTGACAGCCATTTCTTAATTATTAATACCATTACTATTACTACTACTACTACTATTAATGTATTATGTTTATATTGTGCACAGTAACCAGGCTAATGTGTATTGTTCTCACCACCCTTTTAAGTCTCAAGGCAACCCTGTGAGGTAGGCTGCACTGGGAGATGATGGCCTGCCCAATGTCTTGCCCCCCCCCCGGAACCTCATGGAGGAATGAGGTTCTGAACGTGATTTTCCCTAGAACTGTTTTGACACTTCAACTGCTACCCCACTTTCAGTCTGCTTCTGAAAGATACGGTAATGATGGTAGAGTATCTTGTAAATATAAAGGATGATAATGGCAGACTTTTCTTTTTCTGAACAACTGGCAGGACTGCCTGAAAAATGTTACTTCAGGCACTAGAAGAAACATCCATTTCCTTCACAAGTGGAGTCAGGGAACGGATGAAGGAAAAGAAAAATGGTGCTATGAAGACGGCAAAGCTGAATGCTTCTCTTGCATCAAAGATCAAAACAAAAACAATAAGTAAGTGGCAGTATTTAAAAATAATTTGTTATGCTTGAGCTCTGGCGACCTGGACTATTCTATTGGGGTGAGTTATAAGACAAGAGTTGCTGAGCTTTTACAGCCTAAGTGAATGTGACTAAAATGGTCATCAAACTCATGCATACATACCACACTTACATACAGAATCAGAATTGTAGAGAGTCCTCAGTCTAGTCCAACCCCCTGCAATGCAGGAATCTCAGCTAAAGCATCCATGATAGATGGCAATCCAACTCCTGCTGAAAAACCTCCAACAGGTTGGCGCTCTCTCTCTCTCACACACACACACAAAAACAAACAAACAAACAAACACAGATGCACACTCATCCCTGTCAGCAATGGGCCGAGGCAAGAGGTTTAAATCCATCACATGGCTGGACTATGGGGCGATTTCCCCATCACAGAGCTGAGCTTACATGCTAGAAAGGTTTAATCTTCAACCGCAAGCACAGCCAATATAGGGCATTATCAGAACAAAAGCCTTATAGGACCTATTCCCCCCCCCCACACACCTGTTCCGCACAGCAAAACCACAGATGGTGCAGCTTGAGTTGGTTATACAGATGGAGTGCTGTGTATTTGCATGAGTCTGGTTCAGGGAATGCCAGCCTTGATGCTGGTGCATATCCCTGCAATGTGGAGAAACACTAGGTTTTTGTAAATTGAGGGAGGAGGAGAGAAGATGATAACCCTGGTGTTAGCAGGATTGGGGAAGATTTGACCACTCAAGAAAAAATGGCACAGGAAGTGATTTATCAGTATCACCACTGGCCCTAGCTGTGTTTTCAGTCCCAGTGAAGTGGCATTTGACAGTTCCACTTTTTGTGTGTTCTTTGAAAAAGATGTCTGATTTATGGCACAGGTCTTACGGCTCTAAACAGCAGCATAATCATAGTGATTGAAACTGCCTTTGTTCAACCATGCCAAGCCACTGCTGATTGCCAAGGGGGAGACAAGTAAGAATTTGGTTCATAATATACAGCATAAGTCTGTGGCAGGGTACACAGGTTTCATAAGTTGATTGGAGTTTACCTACCAATTTTGGCTGCCGACTTCTGTTGTTCTTGTCTTGATAAGGCAAAGCTTTGGAAAGGGTTGGCCAGTAAAGCTAACAAAACCCACCCATTTCTCTCTCTCTCCCTCTTTTGAAAAATGCAGATAACTCCTCTATAATTAAGTTCTCCCTAAAACAGAACAACAAAGCATTGGCTTTGGCTCTCAATGCTGCAAAGGGAGCTAGTCAAAGACTAATTGCTGAGAAGATGCTACTGCAGAAAGAAGTGGAGTTGTGTCACTTTGAAAATGCTTCCCTGCGCCGAAAGCTCTTCTCTGTGGTACGGTATTTGCAGCCATGTTCTTTGTCTCTGTGGTAACTGGAGCCTTTTCTTCAATGGTGCTTAAACCAGGGGTGAAACTAGGCTTTATTTCACCCGGGTCAAAGACCTAGTTTGGCACACCCACCCAACTATTAGCATTTTGGAAGGGTGTAACGAGGAATTGGGTGTCTTGAGTCACAGAAGGCTGGATTAGGGAACCTTGGTCAAGGGTATCCACGCATTGGCATGGTATATCCTATAAATGCTTGATAAGGTCCATGAGAACCAAAGTCATAAGAAACGAGAGGCAACTGTAGAGAAACATATTTTGTTAAATTTTGGAAGCTCTTGTTACTAATTTATGGATCAAGATTCATGGATTAATTAATAGATCAACATGCTTTACAACACAGAGATAAAATCATATTTAAAACTATTAAAAACCCATGGGGAAATTATTAGGAATGTTATTTAGGTTAATTTGTATACTGCTCCTCTTCCAAAGAGCTCAGGGCACTTCACAGCATTAAAATTCAAAATGAAAACACAAAATGCATAATAAAAACAAGAACATTATTCTAACTGCTTCTGTAAAGAGTCTTCAACCTAAGCTTTCCAGTGCTTATTAGGCCTGGTTTGCTTGTTTTTTATTTAAACTCGATAGGTTTAAAAAAGTTAACCTTTTTTGTTTATATGCAGAACAAATCTATTAATGAACTGCAGCAATATATGAATAGCCACTTGCAAATAGCAATCAAGCTGAGCAGACCTCAGGATGAAGAGGATGAAGCTGCATTGGCACCTGATCTGGACACGCCTTTTGGTGGTATAAAAGAGCTTTTAACATATAATTACTTTGGCTGTATGCGGCAGACATCTGGCAGGCAACCCCAATAACCTTCAAACATCTATTGAAAACCTTTTTATGCTGACAAATCTATTTGTTGAATTTCTTTTTAGGTGAGCCACTCACTCTTGTGGTGATTTTGCATTGTTTTACGCTTTTTATTTTGTGCACCTCCTTGATATATTATGCGAGTGGTCGTATATAAATACATCCATAAATTAAACATAGCACCCCCTGTATGAGTGAGACACACATGTAACTGGAAAGCCATATGCTTGGGACGGCCACAGCTGTGGTCTTGGGAGTAAGCCTACTCAGTGGGATTTACTTCTGAGTAACCATGTATAAGATCAGGCTGCACATTTTATTCATGGCCTGAGCTTACGTGGCGCTGAGGTTCTCTCTTCCTTCTATCTACAGATGTGGTACAGAATCATCGGGGAACTGTTTCCAGTTACTCCTGGCTCAACCTGACCCTGAAACTGCCCATATTCTGTACTCAGTGGTGCAAGATGGGAATCTGCGTCACTTATGTATTTATTTACTGTGCTGTTGGGTGTTGGCAGTATACCAGTCAGGAATCCACAATTCTGTTCCTTTTCAGTACTGAGCAATAGGTTCAGTGTGCATCATGCTTAATTATTCTCTTACAATCCTGTGAGCATTTGGGGGAAGAAAGAGGAGCCAAATTTCTATAACTTTGTCTTTAGGGTTTGTTAGGGTCCCAAGAGATGGTCCTTAAGTTAAAGTCAGTTGTGGGCTGTGGATAAGGAATGGCAAGCAGATTTGGCCAAGACTACATCGTGGAGGTCTGGATGGAAAACCACCTATTGCATCAGACTATGTTACACTAAATGTAGGCAACAATAAAAGGCATAGCTTTGCCTGTCTTCAGTACCAAATACCATTTTTCCTAAGCAGGCAAACTTTTTTTTTTCTGATGAGGGAATTATATGTCAGCTGGCAGAAGAGCTGAAGGTAGAGCTGAGTGGGGGCAAAGTGAAAAGTAGGCAGGGCTGCTTACCCCTTTTTCACTTAATGCTGCTGCCACCTTCCTTCTTCTCACCCCCCCTTCACGCAATGGGACCCACAGCTTGTTTTTGCCTGAGGTTTGATCAGATCACTTGCAGTGGGCTTTTGGAGTTAGGTCTAGAGTTGTATAAAATAATCCCTTGCTGTTTGGTGTGTGCTTTAAAGAATAGCAAAGACTTCATGAAGTGCCATTTGACGGCTGCCACCGAAAAGCTTTTGTAATTACAGAATGGGCATAGACGTCAAAACACACACACACACACGGAAACAATTGTATGCACACTTATGTGGGTTAAAAAGCTGGCTTGTTGAAGCTAACTAGATTCACCACTAACTACAATTCCTGGTTCAGACAAAATGGGAAACCACAATTAACAGAAAATGGAAACAAATTCTTCTGAACTCCTCGGTTGTGTGAGGGAAATGAAAAATGCACGAGTCCAGGAAGCAGCTAGGCTCATTTGCATACTAAACATTGCCATTGTTTAGTATAATGTCTGAATATTGATTGTGGGGTGTGGCACGCAATGTGAAAGGGGGGGTGTTGCTTTAAAGCCCTATTTGTGGGCTCCCTGGAAGCACCTGTCTGGTCTCTGTTGGAAATGAGATGGACCCTTGGTTAGACTGAGAACTATTTTTCTTGTTTTCTTACTGCACAAGCTTAATGGAATGTTAATGTTTTTTTTAAAAAAAAGCAAGTTTGTGTTCACCTACTAAATTAAGCTATTTGCCATTGTAGAAAACCTTTTGAGAACACCACGATGTCCCAGGAGCTGCCTGCAGTCCGTCCTGAGTAACAGTTCAGCTCTGCGGCACTGCGAGGCGACTACAGCACCATTCAGTGGTAGCGTGTTGTTATTAGGTGGTCACGTGACTCAGAGGAAGAAGCGCAGCTCATCAGCTGCACCTGGAGGTGATTCTCAAAAGAAGTCATCAGATACGCTTCAGTGGACAAAGGAATCGGAGCAGGTTGTTAAAGAGTATATTGAAGTCGGTCAGGTTGGTGAGCGTTTGGCACCGGACACCAATAATAAAAGCTATGAGATGATCAAAGCCAATGAAACCACAGCTGTAAAAAAAGTGAGTATGGGGAATGCGCACAGGAGCTCTTCTGCTTTCAGGCAGCTGAAAGGACACTTGGATAATGATAACAGTGGAAGGAGGAGTACTTTTGTGGTAGTACCATACAAAACCTCCGAATCGAACAATAGCGTGATGACAATTCCTGAGCCTGCACGTCACACTGAAGAGTCAAGTCAAGTCGATTCTCTGGAAGAAAGACTGCCACTGAACAGCTGCGGTCAGAAGGAGGCAGATAGTACCCAGCACCGTGATAAAGGCAGAAGTTGCAGGCTGACATGTGTAGTGCACCAGACTATTCCAAAGCAGGTAGATGACTGCAACACTTTGACTCGGGAAATTGAAAAAAGAACATTCTTGGAAAAAATGAAGAATTCAGAAAGTCAGTTCCAAAATCCAGATACTATCTCATTAAGCAATAAACTACAAGATAAAAAGAGCAGTGCCTGCAATGTGAAACATACTCCCCAGTGTTCTGATAAAAACAGGGATTGCAGAAGGACCTATGTAGTGGATCAGACTTCTCTAAGCAATGTAGATGAACGCAGTGCTTTGATCCAGGAAACAAAAAAAAGAACATTCTTGGAAAAAATGAAGAATCTAGAAAGTCAGTTCCAAAGTGTAGAGTCTAGCTCTATATTAGATGGAAAAAGCTATGCCTGCAATGTGAAGCATACTCCCCCATGTTCTGATAAAACCAGGAGTTGTAGAAGGACCTCTGTGTTAGAGCCAGGTCCTTTAGATTATCAGAACAATTGTGCTCCCATTGCACATGAAGGAAATGCACCCTCGGAAAACTTAGAGGATCGAGGAATTGTGTTCCGAAGTCCGGAGTTTAGCTTGTTAAGCAACAAAGCACCACTGCATGCTCTTGCTACAAAACAGTCGATTGGTTTCCAAAAGCAGATTCCTGGCGAAGAAGCAACACTGGATCTGAATGTGAAGCATAAAAAGCCCAGGAAGAAGACCCAGGAAATTTGTTTACAACAGGAGATCAATGAGATGGAGCTACTGCAGCCTCAAGAAACCAAGGCTAAAGGAGGCCACAAACACAAAACAGTTAAAGCGGGCAAGGATAATGCAGGGATCGAACATGGGGAAACGGACATGGGTCTGAGTGCTCAAAGAGTCAATAAAAGGAAGAGAAAGAATTTGAGTCTCACTTCTCAATCGACAAGTCAAGCAGATGCAACCCCCGTTTTCTCTCCAGGAAATGCGCGTTCTGCATTTCGAGGTTCATTGACTGGTGATGCTCCTCCTAACAGTGACTGTAGGAACTCTGCTAACACAGTCCCAAAGGTTCAGGGTTCCTCGACTATTGAGAACATTTCTTCTTCAAGCAAAACAAAGAGTGGCTCCTCAGACAAGAAATCTTGGGGTGTCAACAGTCCTGTGGTTCCCTGGAAGAAAGACTTCACCCTGAAGTTAAACAAGAGAGCACACACGGTAAATGATATGTCAAAAGAGAATGTTGCTTCTGTTTTTGCCCTTCAGAACTCAGAGGAACGTGAAATCACTTCAGCAGATCAGGTAGGATGTCTGTCTCTCCACGTTTCAGGTTCCAGGACTCTGCAAGATTCCTTCCATAAGGATCTTCCTAAGGCTTCACCTCTGGCTGATTCTGTGGCTGTATGTCCCAAAACTCCTGAGTCTTCTGCAGTTGGTCTTTCTAAGACCACCTTACCTCGTTCTTGTAGTTCTGTTCAGTTACATTATGCACTTCAAAATCAGGTGCCCAAAGTCTCAACAGCCTTAAAAAATGATTCAAAGCAAGTGGCTTCTGGCAGATGTGAGAAAAAGACAGCACATGCAATTCCTGAAACCTTGCAAAACACAGCACAAGGAAAAGGTGAGTGATGAAAAGGGGCTGTTGATGTTCAATAGGTGAATTGCGGTGGGGGGCATGAAGCCCTCCATCTAAATCTCAGCATTCACCTCTTTCTGTGTGCAAATCTCTGCACTCCTATTGGGTTCGCTTGATTAAGCTAATCTGCAGGTCCGGTTTTCTCTCCCAACCAGCCCAGAGCTTTTATTGCTCGGCACCTAAAATGAAAGCTAGACTGCAGTACAGTATAGTGGCAGCTCACTGTGAGAAAGCTCAGGAAAGCAAATGGCCTATGGTTGGATGGAAGTTTGCCCTATACATGTGCTAGACTTTTGTCAATGCAAAAAGTAAAGAAACAGGTGGTTTTTTACTTGTTTTCTTCGCCATGATTGGAGGGGGATGGAAGTCCAGCTAAGAAACCTGGTAGCTGCTTTGTGCTCCCTTACAATATCCATAAATTGCCCAAAGCCAAGAATCAAAGATGCAAGCAAAGGATAGTGTGCTGGTTTTTTCTCCTGCTTTTTAAGCTTGCGTGAAGGGGGTGTTTCTTGAACATTATTAGGTATTAAGGCCATGTCCACAAAGGAGCTTCCTTTGCTGCTGTGCTTGTGCTTTAAGCAGAAGAGGAGAAGTATGGGAAGCAATATTTATGTTAAAGAGGTGTCCTGGAATCCAGGGATGTTTTGCACAAGTTGCATGTGTGCTGCATATGTGAATATCTGAATGATACCTTGTTTAGGAAATAAACCTGCACCTTTGGGAACAGGAGAACATTAGTAACCACTTGCTGTTGGGAACCATGTGGAATTTAAACTACTGCTTTTAAAATAAAACCCAATTTGGTAGCCAATCAGGCATAACATTTAACTCTCAATTGACTGGATATTCTGAGTTTATTTATTTTTAATAGGTTTAACATGGAGTCCCAGTGTAGCTTAAGCAGTGATCAATTCCTGACTCTTCACAGAGGACAAGGTCCTGCAAGATTCGACCAATTCTATCCCTCTGGAATCACCTCCAACACGGCCAAGAAGACAGACAAAAGAAGTTTGCTATGCACTGCCCAAGATCAACATGTGAGTATTCTGTTTGATGCCAAGTGCCCTTTTATAAGAGAGGGAGTTGAAATACAGTTCATGGGAATCCTGTGGTATCTGCAGCCTGAAACCTTGACTGTCTTGCTGGGGGTGCTGTTTTCCGGAATATAAAAATCAAAAAACAGTCTGTGTACAACAAATTATATTGCTCCTCTCCCTTCTCTGCTGCAGCAAACTGAGGCGTGGTGACCCATTTACATATTCTATCTACCCCGGGTCCCCTGTGTACAACACTAAAAGAAAGAGGTTGACCAGAGGATCTGGAAAGTCCAAGAAAACCTAAAAAGAGGAAATCAACCCTGTTGCAAATTCAAGGTTTTTAGTAGGAAACAAGTTTGTTACTGTTTTTCAGAAATAAAACATCCCCCCCCTAAAAAAAAGTTCAATTGGATGTTTGAAAGCCTGTCAGAACTCCAGGAATGTAGAACGTTTAACATTTTATTGAGTTGCAGATCATCTCATTCCAGACAATATAGGACTATTACCTTGCATAAAAGTGTCGAAAGCGGAGTTCCAGCGAAGACATGACCCCATTTAAATGCTGCTTAGGGCCTTGCACTAGATCTGCAAGTTACCCAGCCACCCTACACCTGTTCCAAGTGCAAGGATTATTTTGGAAATTGAACTGCAGTTTACCAGTTATCGCCTTACAATTCAGAAACCAGATGACACTTAGGGATGGATATTAGTAGTTTATTTATGCCAAATATCCCCCATAAAAAGAGAATAGGAGCCATGGACGGGACAATGTTTAATGAGAATAAAAGAATGTTCAAATGGTTGAAAATAGTTTGAGAAACTGCACCATTAACCTATCTGAAAGGAAATAAAACACACCTGGCCTAAACACAGGAGTAAATTATTCCTGCACTTCAACCTGGGTACTATACATAAGAAAAGGACTGCATTTGTCTAAGTCTTTGCCCTAATGAACTGTGGCAAATATTCACAACCCTAACATTAGTAGAATCCTCTTACAATCTTGCCAACGCAAGGCTTTTCAGTGCACTTCTACCCATGTCTGTTCAGAGGCAAAGCCTACTGAACTCATTAGGGCTTACTCTCAGGCAACTGAGGTTAGGATTGCAGCCTTTATCCAATTTCACTAGGTTTTTAAATCTTGCAATGCTTTATATACTCCAGCAAGGGCCCAACATCCAGCTAGAATATAAAACCTACTCCATTATTTAAATCATTCACTGTAGAACTCATCTCCACCCCCAGTGTGTGTCTGTCACTGCGGGTTTTGGTTGGCAAGAAGGCTAACAGCTTAATTCAGAGGCAGCCATCTAGCCTGCCCTGTGTGCCTTTTTACAAAAAACAAAATCTGACAATGTAGACATATTTTCCCCCTCAAGTGCTATACTACACGACAGTGCGATTCATTCACGTGGCAGGCAACCTTCTTTCCAGAGCAATTCTTGAGGCCTGCTCCTTACAGTCTTGGCTGGGAAGAGAGCTTTGCCTTTAGGTTTTCAGCAAGTTTATCCATGAAGTCAAATGTGTTCAAGTAGTCAGAGCGCTTCACACTGAAATGAAGAAAGAAAACCGTAAATGTTATGATAGTATGAGATTTAAAATTGATCTTAAACTTTAGCTAGTTTTGCAGGTTTGTGTCAGTCAGGAGCAGCATGGCACAAAGTTTGGCTGTTCCATACATGTGCATGAAATGTTTTGACAATGTTTTATGCCATCTGAATTTTTTCTCCCATTCGTGGATGGGGTGAATCCTCAATCCACTCCTTTCCACCCCTCAGTCTAGTACAGGCACCCCCAAACTCGGCCATCCAGATGTTTTGGGACTACAACTCTCATCATCCCTAGCTAACAGGACCAGTGGTCAGGGATGATGGGAACTGTAGTCCCAAAACATCTGGAGGGCCGAGTTTGGGGGTGCCTGATCTAGTATCTCAAGGCTTCCTTTCCTTTGGTTAAGAAGAAAAAACGGGGGTCATTCCTTTCTCGAAAACCTACATTTATAGGCATGAGAATGTATTTTAGATGCATGTTCCCTAACCTTGGGCCTGTGTGGCGACTTTAGCATGAAATACAGACTAAGACTTTTCGCAATTTGGCAGAAGGAGTAGCTGCTACGACCCTGGGAAAGAATGACTTAGAACACTGCAGTCATATTTTACTGGAGACCCGAGTAGTTCTCTTTTCAGTTCTTCTAATTGCCTGTCTTTGGGATGGAATTCAGGTCTATGCTGCAACGTACACCATACAAGCAGTTTAGATTTTTGGTGATTGTACAAATTCTACCTTTATGTAGTAACAAAATTCCTTTTCAAAAGAAGATAAATCAAGCTTTCCTAATGGGCTGAGTTTACTCACTTGGGTAACCCTTTGATGCAAGCAGCCAGATCTTTTGTCATAAAGCCAGCTTCAATGGTCTCTATGCAAACATCCTCCAAGGCAGAAGCAAAGTTCTTAAGTTCTGTGTTGTTATCCAACTTTGCTCTGTGAGCAAGACCTCTAGTCCAGGCAAAGATGGATGCTGAGAAAGGTCAAAAGGAGAGAGGGAAAAAAGATGAATTGAGCCAACAGTTCCACTTCTGAAATAATGACCATCTCTATTATCACATTACTCCCTCCTGTACCATGAGCACCTAACAATCTAATTTTGATTTCAACTGGCGATTGCACTCCTTGAACTGAATTATCAAAACTTCCCCTGTGAAATGTTTTCCTCTGGAGTATCTTAGCAAGTAGCCTCCTGACACACAGCCATAATGGCCCTGCGACCCATCTGCATCTCCCCATATGGGAATCTCATTCCTCAAATGGTGTCAAGATTTCCAATTTCCGTTTCAGTGTTTTCCCATTAAGAGAATGACGACAAAGACATCCAAGTAGTAGAAGTTAAATTCTTTCCTGCCACACATTACTTCTTGTACCTCTCACCTGGCTCACGCGTTTCCTGAGACACTCTGGAACCATTACTATATTATAAATGCAGAATGACTACTTGAATCCTGGAAACTGTTTGGGTTTCTGCCCATAGCTGCCAAGTACCCCGTTTTCCCCGGGAAACCCCCGTTTTTACTTACCTTTTCCCGGTGGTCCCCCGTATCACTTCGTCTCCCGTTTTTCTCCGTTATTTTCTCCTGCCGGCGGCCATTTTTTTCCTTTCTGATTTGCCCTTCTATGGGCACAAAAAATGGCTGCCGGCTTCAAAAGTCGCATCTACGCATGTCTGGAAGTGCATAATGCGACTTCCGGTGTTGGCGGCGGCCATTTTTGGTGCCCATAGATGGGCAGAGCGACACCGGAAGTTGCGTCGACGCAACTTCCGGTGTCACACGGCTGCCAGTCCCGGATTCTGCAGTCCGGGACTTGGAAGGTAAGTTTCTGCCTTTATTCATTTTGAATTCCACACACTACAGCAATATTTTCATCTGTGCTGTGCAAACTATACAGCATGCACCCCACATGATTATTTTGCTATCTGACAAATCTGCAGACTCCATTCCCTCTTATCTACTGCTGTTCCATCTGCAGAATGACTCTTAATAGAGATGTCCGCTAGTGTAAAAGAAGGGGAGGTGATTCTTGCCCAAAATTTGTCCCAGACTGCTGTGGGTTCTCCACGCCAGCACAGGAAGATCCCTACACTGGATCAAAAGCCATTCTACAAGTGAAACGGCAGCACTGGATTTCACCCTGTACACGGGGCAGTATTCTACTAACTTGTCCTATCTGTGCAAGGATGACTGCTACCACAACAGGAGCCTGCCTCCATGCCCTCTCTGAAATCTGCTCTGGAGACTTGGATAAATTGATGAAAAAGATTTGGGGGGCACAGGTGGGAGGAAGGGGGGACTTCCTTTGCACTAGCAGTAATCCTTGCAGTAAAGGGACCCTGAACTAGTGGAGACAGAACTCGCTGTTCCTATGGCCATAATATTCCATACCAATAGATACAGCTTAACAAAATAAGCACAAGATCTAAACAAGACTTTTATTATTAGGAATACGCTGTGGCAAAACATGCTTCATGGACATTTTCTAGGTATGGCTGAGACAGCTGGGAGCAAACTTACCGATGGGGTTAGTAGAGGTTTCTTGACCTTTCTGGAACAAGCGATAGTGACGGGTGACTGTGCCGTGAGCAGCTTCAGCTTCAACAGTTTTGCCATCTGGGCATATCAGGACGCTAGTCATCATCCCCAAGGAGCCATAACCTGGGCAGGAGAATACACTGAAAACTTCAGTTATTTGCATATTCCTCCATGGCGTACCAGGCGGGGCGAATAAATCAACCTGGTGTGTCTCAACAGCCTTCATTCATGCAGAAGATCAAAGGATGGATATGAAGATGTCTTACAAATTAGCTGGACCTGGCTTGAATTTGCCTGGAATTCACAAAGTGTTTTCCACTGGTGAAATGGAAGGCGGCAATAAAATTCTGATTACAGGATCGTAGTGGCCTAAAGGCATATGATCAAATGCTATGCAGAAGTCACTGCCCTTAGGAGTTCTGTAAATTGCTGAGCCATGTGGGACAGTTGTCAGGGCCAACAGCATCGCGTCTGCCATTAGGCTACATACGGTAGTAATTCTATGACAATTCACCTTAAGGCTAATTGCAAACACCCACTTGTCTTTCCAGCAAGGCTAGCTCCTTAACAATTAGAATTTTCTGCTAACTCTTCCTCTTAGCCTCATCTCCATTCCTTCAGAAAGCTTCCTGCCTCCCAAGCGCGTAAGTGTGGCAAGACCAGTTTTGCTTCCCAATACTCAAGCAAGCAGCATACATTTTCCTTGCTGTTACAGGCCGCATACAATACCTGGGTAAGGGCAACATAGCCATTAAATGTTATGGCTGCTACCAGAGTAAAGAAACAGCAAAACTTGCTTTGAGCCACTGATTAAAGGCAGAGAACCATGTCCTCCTCTCTGGTGGCCCCTTGCCATTCTTGGAAGCCATGTACTGCTGATATAGAAATATTTGTCGGAAATAGGTCTTCCTTGTATCAACATTATGTACAATAATTATGAACAACTCCCTGCTGGCTGATCCATTGTACACATTCATGTTTGATGTAGAAAGGTTTGTTGGACTGGAATATTCTTACATAGCTAAGTGGGTACCATCATCTGTACAAGGGAACAACCTTGTTTTGTATACAGCAGGGAATTTAGTTGCTTTCCCCTTCTGTGACAAATCCTGCGCCATGTGAAAGCTGGCACATTTGCCACCAGGAACTGTAGTCTTTGTAGGCTTTTTTCAGAAGCATCTAACTGCCCACTGCTTGAAACAAAATGCTGGGCCAAGGACGTTCCTTGGCCTGCTCTAACAGGGCTATTCTGATGTCCCAACAATCATTGAGTCACTCCACACACAGCCAACCCATGCCTTGCCAAAGATAAAGAATTTAATCTCAAGCTATCAAGTTGCTACAAGAGAGGGGTGGATCGTACCTTGGGCAACCGAGTCAGACTGCACATCCCCATCATAGTTCTTGCAGGCCCAGATGAATCCTCCCTCAGATTTTAGCGCTTGGGCCACCATGTCATCAATCAGCCGATGCTCATACCATATCTTTTTGGCCTCAAACTGTGACTTGTACTCCCTGGAAGGGAAGGGAAGTAGAATCACAGGTGAAAATTGCAGGTCCAGTATATACAACCCTTGAGAAGAAGGGAAAGCAGCTTACATCTTGCATAAAGCATGTGGGGATGCGGTGAGGAAGGGGAGGAAATCTGCCTGAGTTTTCGTGCTAATGTACCTTACGATATTTATGGCTTGCGTTACATGAGGGCAGATTTAAGTCAGAATATGAGAAGCTTCATGAAAGCAACGGCAGTCCAATATCCAAGTACTTAAAGGATGGTGTGGGGAACCTTTGGTCCTCCAGATGAACTACAAGTTCCCATGATCCTTGGCCATTGACCATGTTTTCTGGGGCTGATGGGCATTGGTGGGCTCTCCTTTGCTGGTGGTCTTTAAGCAGAGGCTGAACAGCTGGGGATGCTACCTGAACTTCCTGCAGGGGGCTGAACTAAATGGTCAGCAAGGACCTCCTGCAACTAGGATTCTGTAGCTCCTCAATCCCTCATCCTCTTCTACAGAGTGATCAGCAGCAAAGCTGCAGACTACCATTTCCTTCCAGTGTGGTCAGTGCAGTGGCAAGGAGCCATGGTCCACAGTACAGGGAGAGAGCTCTGTCCAGGCATCATCTCCTGTTCAAAGTGTAGAAGTGGCAGATCTAGAGTCCTATGCCTGTGTCTTAGCCTGGAAGGGTGTCCTTGGGATCTGGGGTTAGGATGGAAGGCAGGCAAAGAACCTTAGGGGACTGAATTTGATGTCTGGGCCTCCAGTGTCTCTCTCGTTGGATTTTTATTTGGGTGCAGTTTATTTTCATATAAAATATGAAAATCAGTTCTTCATTCACTCAGGTTCATAGCTGTCACGGGATTGTTGAGGCTATTCTAGAGTAACGACGCTCCGCATGCTTTGTCTTTTAGCAGTTTTTATTTAGTGCAGTCTATTTACAGTGAGCTGGGTATGTACAACATGTCTGCTTAGTCCGACGCAGAATCCGGCACTGGACCGCCCCTGGACCGCCTCCAGCATAAGAGTCTTGGGACGGCAAATCTCTTTCCCCTCCTTCTCTTGCGTAATTCCGGAACCGGAGGAAAGGGTCTACACTCCATGTTTTCCTTCTCCCCCCTTTCCCCCCCTCTCTCTTCCTCCCTCCTGTGTTGCAGGGGCTCTTCCGTGCTGAGAGAGCCCCGGCCCTCTCTCTCCACTTCCTGACTAGACTCCTGAGCATCCTCGCTGTTATTGCTGAGTGGGGAGGGGCTGCTTCTGATGAGGGGAAGAGGGTCCCTATATTCTCTTCCCCTTACAATAGCTTTTTTCCACCTCATGTTTCTGAAGGAGTTAACAGAAAGAGATTTTGCAAAAAGAATGACTAACTGGTTCAGCTTCCACTGGCATTAAGAAATAAGATAAAAATGTGAGATTTTGAGGAAGACCTTTTTGACCAAAGACTCAAAGATCAGACTTATAAGAAACGATACAGTTCTTTAAACAAAGATATGCCTGCAAGATGAATATATAACAAAATATTGATTACTTCTCATAGATCTCCTGAAATATGTCCTTAAAACGCCCATCATAACGCTTCAAAATTGTGTTTTTGGTGCTCATGTAGAGAGGCCATGCTTTAGACAGCGCCATCTGGAAAGAACTGTGGGCAAAGTCCGCAATGGACTGGTCAAGGTTGAACATTCCCAGAGCCACACCTCCACAATCTATACCACAGAAGAGAGAAAGAGGAAAGTAAAAAAAAAGGAGTCAGGTAGAACAGAAACATCTGCTTTTGAGCAGCACGGTATTTTTATAGTGTGCTCCTCTCCTCTCTGACACCCCCCAATATTTTTATATATTTTCATTTTAAGAAAACAGCAAACCACTCTGACATCCTTTTAAATGAAGGCGAGTATAAAAACATTTTCAATAAATATTATGATTTTTTAAACTCGTTTAAGTGTGTTTTAATCTTTACTCCTTTTTCTCATTAAAATTAAAATAAAACAGGACTCTAAATCAGTCTTTTTCAGAAACTGGAATGCCTTCTGACGATAATTTCATACCTGAACGACTAAAATGATGACTGATAATCGAACGTTACTCTGACATGACAATTGACCTCCTTGGAATGATTCTGCAGGGCTTAGAACACGCATCGATGCGTGCAATGTAATGCAACAGTAATTAATGGTTAAGGAGGGTTTTGAGGAAGGCTGCCTTAGTTCAAATCTCAGCTCTGGATGGTCTTAGGCTATTCTATTATACCCCAATCTGAAATACAGAAATAATACTGACATACCTTACAGGGTTATTGTATTGATTGTTTTGCAATTTCCCAGGCTTTCTCTCTCTTTTTTTTATGCCTGGAGTACCACTGAGGAGTTGCAAAGTATGAAGTTAGACTGGGTGGGGAGGAAGGACAAAAACCTCAGTGTATCTGAACAGATTCCACCCAGTCTCTGCTTGTCACAGTCTGCAAGCTGGCACACGGCCTACAACTGTTCATTCATGGCCATGGCTCAATGGATAGAAAGCGTACAGGGAACATTCCCAGAATGTTTAAGGACTGTTCTGCAGCCACCAATTATTTTTGTGCGCCCTGATGCATGGCATATATGTGCAGTTCAATGCAGCATTCATTATATCTCTACATCAATGAACACAACCATATACTAAGCATACAGATCCAGTACACAGCTTAAATGAATGCAGCCTCTCATTTATACAGAAGGCTGGGAAATCGACTGCTTCTCCATGCAAACACAGCCTCCTAGCAATTTCCCCAAGCTACACTAAAGGAGTTAAGAAGGCAGAAAGCAGCATTCTTTCCCCCTTTAAGAATAGTAAAGAACCTGATCATAACTTTCTGGGACACGTGAGCACAAACCTCCAGTGCCTTCAGACAGGAATCACCAAACACCCATTTAATGCTTATGGATAGTATGCATTTGTAAAGCACTTTGAGTATTCAGAGTGCTCTGTAGATATTGTCCATGTGATTTATGGAACCATCATGAGAGGGCGGTAAGTGACTTGGGCCACGTCTACATTCTTCAGGCTCTCTCTTTTCCTTTGCAGATTCCATTCCTTTCAACCTCTTCCTCAGAGCTGTATCTTCTTAGCCTCTTAGGAGTTTCTTGGTTCCAACATGTACATGGAACCAAGATGGAAATGACTCTGTTGCATCCCTTCTGCAACATTCTTCCAGTCCAATCTCTCAAGACTCCTGGGCAATCCAGACAGGCAAACAGTGCAGCAACTCCCATCCTTCCGCAAACATAGATTTCAAGAACTCCGCCTGCGATTGCTAGAATCAATCCTTCCCCTTGTAGTCCTTTCATCCTATCTATACACATCAAAGCTAGAATTACCCCAAACTGCACTGCCTTGTGCAGAATGAAGCAAGACATTGAAACACATGGAAATCACAAGTTGGTTTTGCAACCACCGACGCCAGTTTCACAACTGTTTGAGCAACACCAAAGCAACTTTGGATTCCTGGGCTGTGCCCTTGCCTCTGGCAGAAAAGAACAGGTCTGTATGCAACAGGAACAATGGTGACAGGTGACAGAACAATATGTACAGAACAGAAATGCTGGTTTTCTCATACTTCATGTGCTCCTTGATCTAATATTATGTTACTCAGAGTGGACCCACTGTAGTTAATGAACATGACTAAGTTATGTCCATTAACTTCAGCAGGTCTAGCGAGGAAGACTCAATTGAATATCACCATAGTTACCAGTTCCTCTGCATTCTGTTCCCACATTGGCAACTTGGGGTGGGGGGCAACTGGGTCAAGGTTCCCCAGTTGTGGATCCCTAGTTGAAGGTCTGGCTCAATCCATTATTCAGGCTACAAGCCCCCCCTAATTCTCCACATTCAAATATCCTTTCTATAATCCAACACTTACTTTCAAAGTTATGGATCAAGTAAGTTATGGGTTTGCCTCCATTCTTCGGTGTGTAGGTCATCTCTACCTTTCCAGGGCCAGGAATGACAAAGTCTGTGGCTCTGTACTGCAGAAAAACAAACAAAGTGGCCGCTTGGGTCAGGGATGATCAACACCCAACTTTCCAGTACCCCCTCCCTACCAGAATTATATAGCATGTATGTATCAGGTCAGATTTCCATTATTCTCCCTTTGCAGGGAAGAAAGAAGGGGGAATTAGTACTTCCTTTAAATGATTTCCAGACCAAGGCAAACAGCCACAGCTGTAGCTTGCAGAGATTTCAACACGGCTCAATCTATTTTAATCATTAACAAGAATTGCAGTTCAGTTCAAAAATCTGTAAGAGACAAGCTTTGTGACGATTCATTTTCTTGCATTTTGCTCTCTTTCACATGCATTCCCTAACCATACAAAATCTCAACAGCAAAAGCCATAAATGCCAAATGCTGCGTGAAGGACTCACTTGGTCTCCAAAAGCATGACGGCCAATGATGATGGGCTTTACCCAGCCAGACACTAGTCGGGGGATGTTTTTACAGATAATGGCTTCCCTGAAGACTGTGCCCCCGAGAATGTTTCGGATCGTTCCATTTGGAGATTTCCACATCTGCTTCAGCTTGAATTCCTCTACCCTTTTCTCATCCGGAGTGATAGTAGCGCACTTGATTCCTACGTTGTATTTCTTGATAGCTTCTGCAGCTTCCACAGTGACCTTGTCATCAGTTGCATCGCGGTTCTCTATGCCCAGATCATAGCTGCAAGCAAAAAAACCCCAGTCATTTGTTAAGTGCCTTACAGACCAGGGTGGATAAAAATCAATGATTTTTTTTTAAAAAAAATAAATCGGATTTTTTAAATTTAAATCGATTTTTTTTATTTAAATCATATTTTTTAAAATAAAATGCTTTTTGAGGAAAATATATTACCATCCAAAGGCTATTCCATCATGATATAAAGATTAGTTTTTTAATTATGTAGAATAAGGTTGTATATGTTTAATTTTGGGGGTAAATAAATTCCATTAATCTATTCACAATGTCATGCTCTTCCAGAGGTTTTTGTAAGATTATTGGGCAGTTTCTCTGCCTACAAGATATTATCACAGATGCTTGGTTTACTTTTGCAGTTCTCAAAACTGAATTTGACTCAACAGAGATCACATGCCTCTTCTTCACAGCAAAAATGTTATAACATGAACAGAGTTGAGAAAAAGACCTTAACCCTATTGTTCTACAAACCTATGAATACAGAAACAACCCCTTCAGTGCTAAGTTTCAAGAAGTTCAGTGAATAGAATAGAAACAATATTTTTCTGATTGTTTGGAGTGGACAGTATTTAAGTTTTTCATGTGTAGGCTGGGCTGACAGTCTAAGTTTCTTAAAATATATATATATTGTTTATGTTTAGCCAAATTAGTTAACAAACATGGATGTTTGTTGAAGCAAATAACATATGCTGTAATGTTATTGTTTCAGTTGAGTAAATCTGTTTAAATTGTTATTATTAAGGTAATTATTATTTTTCTCCTTCCTAAGTACAACAGTAAAGTTGTCCAAATATGAATGATTAACCTATTAAACTGGGGATAAAAAACTAATATGAAAAGTTGCTATTCTAAAAATCTTCATCTACTTGCATATTAAAGTTATACCAGCAAGAATTAGTCTTTATGTAGAAAACTATGATTTAAATCAGGCCTTACTGACTAGTGATTTAAATCGTGATTTAAATCATTTTGATTTAAATCAAATCCACCCTGTTACAAACCCATCCAAGGCCTTACTAAACATGCACATCATAGTTCAGGGTGGAAAACATGCTCAAAAAGCATAGTAGAGATAGGAAATGGCACAACAAACCAAGAAAAATGACCATCTTCTGCAGGTGTGGGGAACCGTTGGCCCTCCAGAAGTTGCTGAACCATAACTCCCATCAGGCCCGGCTCTAGGTGCAGTCCCGGTGGCGCAGGGCGCCGGGCTGGCAGGGGGGGCGCTGCACGGCAAAGCCGTATGGTAGCTGTGCTGCGAGGGCGTGGGCCCAGAGCGATCTCCGCGCCAGGGCGCCCGACCTGCTCGAGACGGCCCTGACTCCCATCACCCCTGCAATTTCTTGCTGAGGCTGATGGGAGTTGGAGTCCCCATGAAAGAAGGAGCTCCTTCATAAAGTGGATAATTTCATGAAGTTAACACTTGGAGGAATGAGCAAAAGCCACTTGGACAGCAATGTTGGTGCTCTTCTTCAAATAAAAACAAATGAATGAAGATGTGTCTGGACTCAGATGTATGGGGTTGTACAGCTATGCTATCAGATACCGTTTCTGCTTTGGCAGCGTCAGCACAAGCAAAGCAGTACATCTGGTTAGGCAGGTATCTGGGACAAAAAGCAAAGTGCAAGAGAAGCAGGGGAAAGGTTAAAGACTCAACGGTTTAATGTACAACTGATGGATGCACTGAAAAGATTCTGCTGTACTTTTCTCCACAGTATTCTTGCCAATAGCTTTGGCAGTGTGTGGTGTCAGGGGAGTGGGGGTACCTCTGGTGGGGGACACATTGTGCTCCTTCTGGGGTAGTTTGTCCACCTTTGGCCCCCAACCTGCACTCAGTTCTACACTGTGGCTGTCCTAGAAGCTGTCAGCTTCCGACAGCAGCCACATCCCGGGAACAGCTTTGACTCAGGGGAGCTGATGGGTCTCAAGCCCTCGGTGAGTTAGGGACAGCCCAGGACCTCCACGCACACCGCCCAAGCTTGTGCCAAAGGGAGGTCACTTCCGTGCTGGTAAGGCAGTGGTTTGTTTCCAACAACAATGTGTGAAATAGCAGGTTGACTTTCCCCTCCCATACTGTAAATGCCCACCGCAGGCCCACGTGGTTTAAGGGCTGAAGAAAGTGGGGATGAGTCATTGTGGCTACAGTTTTCTAGCTCACAGATGATGCCCAGGTGGTGACAGCGAGGGTGGGGTTCTTCTGAATAGCCATAACATTTGTCAGAGCTCTTCAGAAGCAGAAAAATGGGTGAAAGTGCTGTTGTGGGGTTGGGGTGGATTAGTTCACAGAGCAGATCAAACATAAACCTGAAGCTGCCTATTGTGTTGCTACTCTCCCCAGACTCCACTGCAGAATTCCTATGCTGTTAATAAGCTGCAGGAGAGAGACAGAACACCAAAACCCGGGTCTTTCCTTAGCACATGGAAAAGAACTGCAAACCTCTTACGCTGCTGCCGCTTGTGGCAGGCTTTTGTGCCAATTTGGCACAGGAGCGATGCAAGAAAAGAAAGTGGCAACTCAGTTTGCCTACTTAATTCACAGAGCCACGGCACAGCATGAAAACTATTAAATTGGTATGTGCATGAAAAAACTCCTGGGCTGTGTGGCCGGAGGACAGTGCAAGGAACACTGGGCAGGTTCCTATTTTCTGAGCAGTTCAAGCTTCCCTGGACCCTGAGGTTTTTGTTTTAAAGGAGACGTTTGGCCAACAGAAGCATGTAACCTCTAGTTCTAAGCATGTTTGTACTGGCCACTTACAAGAACTTACAAACTAAAAGATCTCACTCTAATAATAATAATAATAATAATAATAATAATAATAATAAATTTATTGTTTATACCCCGCCCATCTGGTAAAGGGTATACACATTTGAGAATCAGCATTGTGAACACACAGTCACAAAGTACTTAACAGAATTTGCCTCTATTAGACAATTATTTCTAATCACGGCACACCATTTCAAAGTGGATATCAATCTTGGGGTCAGCAAAAGTAACATGTGGATTGGATAGTCCCCAAGAGAGAAAGAAACTATCAAGCAAGACTCTCCCAAATACAAGAGCTAAGCAGTCGACAAACACACATGTAAAAACTGGACATTTCCCCACAATACAGAGGACCTGTGGAAATCCAGTTACCTGTGGAGATCTAGATCCACGTAGGGAAAGATCAGCTTTTCCTTAATCAGATCCCAGATCACACGGGTCATTTCGTCTCCTTGCATCTCCACAACAGATCCGCCATGGATTTTTTTAGACATTGTGAGCTAATAAGGAGGGAGAAAACACAGACACTAAATACAGATTATTGTGACATCCATTGATCAAATCGAGCTGCTAGTTGGCAACAGAGACATTACGAAGGGGGTGTTCATGTCTGGAATGATCCCAGTGAAATTCAGATTTTGGGGGCAGGAAAGGTAAGTTATGGACATTCATGCTCCATTCTGATTTTTTTTTAAAAAAAATTTGTAGTTTCTTGGAGCATAGAATGGAGTTTATTTTTCCATTGGATCTACATGACCTGCAATAGCTGGACTATCTCTGAGTATTGTTAAGGGGAAGGATCATGTATCTGCCACAAGCCCAGATTGTCCTGTGTGCATAAACCACTCCGGAGAATATCGAACTGGACATTTCTGCTGTCTGCAACCAAAATAGCACCCATCTTTCCCCCCCTCTTGCACCAAGGGGGAATGGGCAGCAGCAAGCCAGGAGAAGGCAGAGGAGTATTCAAGGTCAGTTCAGCCACAACATTAACAGCCATAACAGGCAGGGGGAAATCTAGACGTTTCCAGACCGGTGTAGTTATTGTTTCCCATTGCCTTTGGAAAGGTTAAATGGCTCCTGTCCTTCAGACATTCCTAGAATTGCATGGGATTAAGGCACCGGGTATTTCCCCTGGTAAAGGTATGCACTAGAGCACAAAGTCCGCAGATTCTACGGCGCTTCCAGCCACATGTCTCCTAGTATTAAGGAGGGCTATGGCAGGTTTTAGCAAGCTTCCTTCAAAGCCATGCCAGTTACAGGTGGAAGAGTGGCAGATGAAAATGTTAGAATACATGGAACTGGCTGACCTGACCGGGAGACTTCGCGACCAGGGAGAAAAGACGGTGGAAGAAGATTGGAAGAGTTTTAAAGTTTATTTGAAGAAATATATTATTGTGATTGATTAGTAAGATATGGATTTTGAAATATAGTAGAAGTTGTAGCTTAGGTAAGGGATTGGAGATAAAGGAAAAGATGAAATGATAATAATCAATGGTTAGTATAATTAAGAATTTGTGAAATTATAAGTTAAGATAAATGGATTATGAAATAGAATTGCTAAATAGGATTAGTAGTGAATCGCAGCAGAGAGGATCCAAGGAAGTCACAGCACAATGAGTAGAACAGATGTCAAGATTAATGAAAGTTTTTGTCTTTCTTATTTGTATTTTTGTTGTTGTTGTTGTTGTTTTGATAGTGTTATATTTTGTTTTATGTTTTATAAAAATAATAAAAAATTGAAAAAAAACACCAAAGCCATGCCAGTTACAGTTACAATGGCTTGAAACGTCTCAGTTTAAATAATCATATACTGTAGTGCCTAAGATTTGCAAGGTGCCTTACATGACAGCTCACAGATCTTGGCCGCTTTGATGCCTGCGCATGCAGCCTAAAGCTCCAAGATACGGTATGCCTTTTAGATAGCAGAAGTTGCCATCTGTGACACGGGAGCACAAACAGGATCTGTTCAGGCAAGTGAATGACCCCCGCAAGTTAAGAGGCCTGCTGAAACGAAGTGGCCAAATGCGATCACTTTGCAAAATTGTATGTCGCATGGAGACTGCAGTAGTGAAGGTACACCCAGCGCAGATTTTTCTTCTTATTCCCTCGCACACCTTTGATTGGTAAGAGGAAGTTCCTCTGTATATTACTTTTCTGAAAGCGAGAGAGCCAGGCATTCAAGTAAATAGGAGGGAAAATTGCAGCTCCTAACTTGGCCCTTGATCCCTGTCAACAAAAGCACTGTTCAAAAACAATCCATGGCTTACTTATAATCCCCACAGGTATTTGCTTACTACTGTTGGTTATGAAAGAGCAATGACTTGGCCATTTTTGCTTTAAAATATTTCCCATTTATTGTATGCTTGTGTTCAAAGCAAAAAAATTATCTTCATCTACAAAATTGCCTTGCTCTACATGTGCCCACTCAAAACGCTTCGATCGGTGGAATTGGCTCCACTACAGGTGTCACATGATACCTGTTCTGGATTTGTAAGACCTCAATTGTTTAGTGTGGCAGCGCCTGGACTTTGGAACTCCCTGCCTCTCGAGATCAAGCAGGCGCCTTCACTGTGCCCTTTCCGGAGCCTGCTAAAAATATTCCGGTTTAGGCAAGCCTACCCAGATGTTTAGAAAGTTGAGGTAATTTTAATCTGTTTAGCATTTTAACTTTGGTATGTTTTAGGGTAGGTTTGTATTTTTTTAATGATTTTACTGTTTTATGTTTTGTTTTACAATCAAGCAGTGTACAAATTTTATGAAATAAAATATAAATAATATAAAAAAGATCATGCTTTAGGCTGTACTCTGCACATTTTTTATAAGTTATTGTTCACTCAATGTGCATGCTAGTGTTCTTTATTGTTATTATTATTTATTGAATTTATATGCAGCCCTATAACAGGAGGTCTCAGGGCGGTTCGCAGAATAAAATAAAAATATAAAACTACAAAATCAAAATAAAAACCACAACCCAATAACACCCCCCCAACAACAACCACATTTTAAAAGGGCATAGGATGTCAATCAAATTAACCAAAGGTCTGGTTAAAAAGGAACATTTTGCCTGGTGCCTAACAGTGTATAATTAAGGCACCAGGAAAACTTCCCTGGAGAAGTTTCCTGCTTGTAACAACCAGGATTATTCATTCACAATTACATATCACAATGTTTCATGGAATTACTTTCATCACCACAGGTGACTGGCTGTGTGCACACACGGAGTTATGTAACAATTCAATATACAACGCAGCTAAACCACTGATCACAGCGACCGATTGCTGCTGAGCAAACTGCTGCCACTATGGTAGGAAACCAATGGGGCTGGGAGGGCAAAAAAATTCGACTCTTACCTTTGTACGGTAGGCTAAATACGGTAGGAGGGTGCAAAGCAGGTGTGGCCTGGGAAGAGTCCAAGGGCCAGATACATAGGCTTAGAGGGCCACATTTGCCCCCAGGACCAGAGTTTCCCCACCCCTGGTTTAGCATTATGTGTGAGCCAGACCCTTATGACAAACTTCACCCTCTGATAGAAGTGATAGAGTGGGACATTGGGCAAAGATCTTAATGTGTGGGGCAGGATGATACAGGTGGAGACTCCTGCAAGCATGTGAGCTCTGCACAATAAGTGTACTATTATTATTATTATTATTACCATCATCATTTATATACTGTCCATCATCATCATCATCATCATCAACCGCTCTTTTTCAGAAGATTCCAGGGCGGTATACAATATTAAAAACACATTACGGGCCATCAATGATAAAAACATAATTAAAAAAAAACATACTGACAAGATAGCCAATAATACTGCAATTCTGCCTTGCCAGGGATCCCAGCAACATACCTCCTCAGGCACCATAATTCCAAGCATTTTGCTAGTTTAGGAATAGCATACCTTTCTCCCTGGAATGTGTGCGTGTGTCGCAATGGAAAATGAGGGCTTTAAGGGAAGTATTGACACCAGTACTCATAATTTAAAGGGAGGTCTTTCGGATTGCAAATCAAACACCTGTATGAACATGACCTCAGTAAGGTGAGTTTTACTATAAAATAATACTGGGCCCAACTAATACCTGGGTGCAAGGAACACATTTGGAAAGCAGTCTTGAGTTCAGAAATAAGCATACTCTTGGGAAATGATATATAATGAACTGAAAAAGATGTTTAGGTATACTTTTCCTAAAAAAACGGAAGCTTTTGTATTGGGATTAGTAGGAGAGGAAATCGCAAAAAGAGATCAGAGATTATTTATGTCTACTACAACCGCGGCAAGGACCTTATTAGCCCCAAAATGGAAACTACAGGAGATACCGACGATTGAGGAGTGGCAGACGAAAATGATAGACTATGCAGAGTTGGCAAAGTTGATCTGCGTGATCTGTGACCAGGGAGAGACAAAGTACCAAAAGGAATGGCGTAAATTCATTGACTATATGGAGAAGAACTGTAGAAGTTTAAAGACACTTGCAGGACTGAAATAAATCCTACGAACTGCTTTAAAATGTGGGTAAAAAGGAACTGCGAGATAAGAGTGAGAAACAAAGCCGAATGACGGGGGGAGGGAAGTCACAGCTCGGCAGATCGTAATGAATTGAGATGAGAAAAGAGGAATTGTAATTTGGTTTTTTTCTGTTTGTGTGTTGTTTATTTGGAAAAAAGGAATAAATTGTTTTTTAAAAACAAACCTGAAATAGTTACAGGTAGGTAGCCGTGTTGGTCTGAGTCGAAGCAAAATAAAAAAAATCCTTCATAGCACCTTAAAGACCAACTAAGTTTTTATTTTGGTATGAGCTTTCGTGTGCATGCACACTTCTTCAGATACACTGGAAACAGAAGTGTCAGACCCTTATATATATACAGAGGGTGGTGGGGGTAAGGGTCTGACACTTCTGTTTCCAGTGTATCTGAAGAAGTGTGCATGCACATGAAAGCTCATACCAAAATAAAAACCAGAAATAAACATACTCTATCCAGCACAAGGAGAAGGGGACGACAGAGGACGAGATGGTTGGACAGTGTTCTCGAAGCTACGAACATGAGTCTGACCAAACTGCAGGAGGCAGTGGAAGACAGGAGTGCCTGGCGTGCTCTGGTCCAAGAAGAGTCGGATACAACTAAACAACAAATCCAGCATAGTGCAAAGGTTAGGGGTAAGGAACCTGGGGGTCTCCAGATATTGTTGAACCTCAACATCCATCAGCCAGTGTCAGGAAGAGCAATGGCCAGGGATGGGAGTTGTAGTCCAACAACATCTGGAGGGCCACAGGTTTCCCCACAGGTTTAAATCTTGGGCTTGGCATTGGGAGGCCCAGCTGGAAATCAGAGGGGGATTTAGGGGAGCATGACCTGCTCAGTTGCACTGGGTGAGAAGCCTTGGTGGTGCTGCAACTATAATGTAGTCTGGAAAGCGAGAGGCAGGTGCTGAATTTTGGCATTGCACAGGCCGCCACTGAAATTTGGGACTCCAAATCGCTACTCTGTTTTGACGCTCACTGGAGTGATTGCCACTGAGTTAACTGGAGGAAAGGCAGGATTATAAATATAAATAATTCTTGCAGTCTTACATAGTTTGCCATGTTGTGGCTTCAATTTCTATTTAGATGCTTTCTGTTCTTTTTTTACTAGCTACCACAGAGACAGATTCCATACAATTGTGAAAAACCAGAATGAAATATTTAAATTGGAAAAGAATGCATTTGCAGTGCATTGTGCAGCAATGCAAAAATTGCACAGCAGAAATGCAATAATTCTTATTATTATTTGTACCCCACCCATCTGAATGGGTTGCCCCCCCCCACTCTGGGCAGCTTCCAACATATATAAAAAAGTACCAGTAATAAGCAAATTTAATCCCCATTTCAAAATGGTACGCTCTCTACTTCCTTTAAGTCTACATTTCCTTTAAGTCGAAGAGCAATTTGAAAGTGGAGATTTTGCAAAACTGGCATAAAATACTGATAAGGTATCACAGATAAAGATAACCAGTTATGTAAAACAACAACAACAACAACAACAACAACAACAACAACAAAATATTGCACTGCTAAGCAAAAGGTATTTTCAATCGAAAGAGGCACCTGGATGCTTTGACAAGATCTTAAACACATTATAGTCAAGCAGGACTATTGGATAGACCGTTTGGAACACCAGCTCTGCCAAGGGCACAGTTTAGATAGAAGCCGGCTGAAATCCTAACACGGAACTAGGATCCTCCGTGTTCAGATTGTGTAATTTAGCTGTCTAATAGATTTGTACTGGGATTTCATGGACTTGATTGAAACGCAGGCATGCAATCTAAAGTCGCGCCATTGGGGTCAATTAATCTGGAATAATGAACCACCCACTGGTTCTTCTGCTGC
Source organism: Zootoca vivipara (assembly GCF_965207765.1). Classification (NCBI taxonomy): domain Eukaryota; kingdom Metazoa; phylum Chordata; class Lepidosauria; order Squamata; family Lacertidae; genus Zootoca; species Zootoca vivipara. The sequence goes on along the minus strand of NC_142582.1, from coordinate 7,072,667 downwards.
CGTACTAACACCATGCAGGGCACCACCCTATGCAGAAAACCTGTGCTGAACTGAAAGAGGTGGGGAGGGCAATCCTTTAGCCATATACATCTGCACCGACACGACACTGTGTACGAGGGTACAGCATGTTATAAAGGAACCTATCTACATCAAACGATCCCCAACCGATCAGATGCAAGCTCAGCTTGGCTAGCTTAATCTTCTACGGGGTGCCGTGTCAACGGCCTTCCCTGCCATTTTGATGTCTACAATTTGCAGAGGTGGGGTTGGCAGGGAAGCGCGGACAAAGAGATAAAAAATAAAGATGCGGGGAAGGGGGGGGTCATAACAAAAAGGAAGACGCTACGCATAGGTCAATGTGGCACTTTTGTCTGTCTAGTTTTAGTTGCAGGGTGGTTTGCAAACGGAAAATGACGACCCACCCATAGTCCGTACCAATGGGGAGAGAGAGAGAGAGAAGACACGCAGACAAAAGAAGTTGGGATCCAGCAGACTCACCTCTCTCTCGGCTTAGATGCAAGTCACAGAACGTCTCCGGTGGTCTTGAAGGCGAAGTCAATGCAGATTTCACCGCTTGAGCTCTGCGCCGGAGTCCCTACCGCAAACACTGCCCGCTGCTGCCGTTCTCAGGGCGCTTGCAAGCTGGTGCCCGTGGCTGATTTTAAAAGAAGGGCTGCTGGGGCCACGCCTCCTCCCTCGGCGGCCCTCCGTCGCCTTAGTCCCGCCTGTGCCGCCGCATTCCCCCATTGAGAGGAGAAGGGAGGATCCTGCCTCGCCAATGCGCGCTTCCCACGCAGCTTGCAAGGAAACGCGCCCGGAGAAAGGGAAGGGCGGCCTTGGGGGCGATCTGCCAATGGGGAGGGCAAGGAACCAAAAATGCAGAGCAGGGAAAAGGAGGAAGTTGACGATCCGCAAGAACGAGAACCGCTCACTGCTGGGGATCTGGGAGGAGGAGGAGCGCTTAGATATTTTGCAAAGTGTAACGCATCTCTGAGCGCCCAGGCGCAACGCAACCGCCAATCTGATCCTGGGCACCAGGCTGCGTGGTGGCACCGCGCAGTATTTCCCCAAGCTGGGAACAATCTGAATGTGAGGATCCTGGGATCTAAGGGGCAGTGCCTAGATATGGGCAGAGAATGGCACCTGGCTGGTAGGAAGAGGGGAAAGGCTTTCAAGGCAATGAAAAACAAGAACCGCCAAGCCCTGGCCTGTCACAGCCAGAGATGTTGCTGTTTTCTCCGAAAATCCAAGAAAGCTGACATATTTCAGGTCACACCTTGAGACAAGCATGGTTACACTTCCTTCCTTGCATATGAAAATCAAGATGCTTCTCTCCATGGTCCCTCTGGACTCTGTATGATGGTCACACTAAGCTGGCGGTTGGAGTGTAAAGGATGTATGGAAAACTAGGTTTTAATATATTTGAGAAGACTATCATGTACCACTGCTTTTTACCTGTAAAAAACTGAAGGCGCTACTTATATTTCCTCGCAGCTTGGACAATGATTTTATGGGGTAGAGAGCTGAAGGCGAAATAAATGTCTTATCCAAGGCCGTCCACTGACGTTATTTGATGTCTCAGCTCCAAGCCGAACATGCTGTCATTGGGCAAACAGTCAGTGTCCCACTGTGGTGAATTGGGTGGGTCAAAAAATTGCACAAGTAATTCTGAGAGCTGCATCTGAGCTTGTGGCTTTCAAAATCAGACCATAACGGACGTTGCTCAATATGTTCATTTACATACACATGGCTCTTTTCTGCTTTTCTATATCTAATTAACAATATTCAGAAGTTACATACACTGAGAATGAGGAACCACCCCATTAAAGGAGGAAAAGAATCTCTGCACATGCTCAGGGGCACACATTTCAAGTGGTCAGAATACTTGTGAGTATATTGTGGCAACTACTTAGGATGTCTCTCTCTTGTATATTTATGTAGAGAGATTTTTAAAAAAATAATAATTAGTGACTGAAATTTGCATCAGCTTGGTTGACTCCCAGTTCTGATCCAGATCTCACTGAAATTTGAGACAAGCCGTTTCTGATTTCAGATGGATGAAATCGGTCCCCACACCCACAGTATAATCCTTCCTCGAATGGTCAAAGCAAAAAGTCCTATGCTGGCATCCTCCCCACCCCCACCCCCCAGCGCTGGGAATTTTTGTTTGTAAGGGTGAACTTTCTATCATCCCCCTAGTGTTGTTGACATTTGTCTATCTCTGGATACAATGATGGAGTGAATTCAAACTGTTGGAAGGTTGTAGCGCCGGCCGGGGCTGTAGAGACCGATACGGGAGAGACGTGTTTTGTTGCAGCTGGGGCCGATGGAGGAGCCCGGTTGTGCTGCTGCAGATGCACTGTTACCTGACGGTCTGTCTCCAGGCACTGCGGTCATCTGCAAGGGATTCCCAGCCTTCACGACATGTTTGCAGAAATCCTCGTAACGCAGTTGCCAACGGGCCAGGTGCCTCCCCCATAGAGCACGTCCTTGGGGATCCTGCCATCTTCCGTTCCGTGTCCATGGCCAAGCGGGTGTAGACATCGCTGAGACAGGAGTGCGAAATGGGATGGGGAAAACCAAGTGTCCAAATCTCTGCTGTGTTGCAAGGGGTTGGACTGGATGACCCACGGGTCCCTTCCCACTTATGACCCCCCCCACCGGCCACTTGAGAACTCTGTTCATCGAAACAACTGCACTCGAACCGACGGCCTGAGTTGACAACGACGATCGCAGGGCTCGTTGGCTCGCGCCTGCGTCGCTCCCGCATTTTGCGTCGATTGCGTTGCCTGCGGCGGCGGCTCCTGATCTCCGTCTCTCGGGGGTCGATTGCGTTGCCTGCGCCGACGGCAGCTCCTCCTCCTCTTGCCAGTGGCCGGCCCAGGAGTGGAGACCGGAAGTTCATGCAAAGGCGGAAGCGCGTTCAAGTAGAGTCAGGTGCTGCCTTTGCCGGGCATCCCGCGTTCCCTCCGTCGCTGTTTGTTATTGTTGTTGTTGTTGTTGTTATTGTTGTTGTTGGACCACTGGTGGTGTTGGTGTCACCTCCCTGCTAAAGGAGGCAGCCTGCTAAAGGAGGCAGAAGGCAGAAGGCAGGAGCTGCCTGGCTGGGATACAGGGAAGAAGAGAGTTGCAAGGGCAGGTAAGATGCGCGCCGCCGTCATCCTCATTAAAGAGTATTAATATTCCTGGCAGGTGGGTCTGAGGGGGCGTTTCGTTTCTAGCGTAGCTGAGCCAAGGCGAGGCTGCAAGTTTGCCCTCCTGCGTGCGTGGAGTCAAGGAAGCAAAGAAACCACACTTGTCAACCGTTTTCTAAAGTGGGGTTTCTTTTCTTTAACGTATGCAGATAGCCTATTTTGTATGCGTGAAGACTTTTTTTTGGAGGTGGGAACGTTTTGATTCTCACAAATAACTTTTCTGGGGTGTGTGTGTGATAAAACACCAAAATAAGGCTAAGAAAGGAAACCAATTAGCTTGTTTTTACTTCTTTTATGCAGCCCACACCCGCAACTCGGGTGTGTAGGATGTGGTGTTCGAATCCTGCCACCTCTGCCTAGGTCCTCCGGGGGGGGGGAGTTGCAGGACAGTATGTGGTAGTGATGTACCTCGCTGCCTCATGAAAATGAAGAAGGCAGGGGACTGCCCAACACTCCTGCGTTAAGGTGAACAGGTGCAAAGGAAGAGAGTAGTACAGGGAATGTTTGGTTATGGTGGGGGATACTTCACCCATGTAATGAGCTGCACCTGGCATTCCCCCTTCCGCACAACTATTAAAGGTGTAGGAACACACTTTTGTCACCAGTCTCCATGCTTTTTATACAAAGTGCTGTGTAAATGACTATCTTGTACCTCTGGTAGTATATAATTTCTCTCATGCTGAGAGATGGCTTGTACAAGGTCACCTAATAGATTGATGGATGATTGGGAGATGATCTGCGTCCGGATCCAACACTCCTTAACTTGACCACAATGACTACAGTACATTTTGTAGTGCTTTCCATGGCAAGGGGGCACTCTGTTATAAAACTTGGGGTGGCCAGTATGAGAACTCCACCCTTTAAAGCTGAAAGTAGGGCAGCAATTTCGGGAAAACTCTTGCTTTGGTTAAAAAAGAAAGAAAAAGGTGTTGCTACTCATAATATTGATATAGGTGCCATGGGTGCCAGCAGAAAATGGCTCAACAATTAGAGAAAAAAGTGTTGGTACTTTGTACTATTGAGTACTGTCACAAAAAAGCCCCAAGGTAGAGTACTAATTGATGGAACCTGTCTTCAAGAGAGTAGCTGGTCTTAAGATGCAAGCCTGGAATAGTTTGTGTAGAGAAATGTAAAATATGCATGCAGTTTTTCTCCTTTGAAGAAATATATCCAAGTGACCCACTAGAAGGGCAAACTGTAGCAGGAAAAGGAGGAAGTGGCTGTTTGAATCAAAACCTGCTTTGTTGAGCTTGTAAAAAAAATAATCTCATGACAATATTGGACAGCATCAATTGCTTGGACTAACGATGAATGGAATCTTTATTTTTAAGGTTGCTGAGAATGTGATGGAATGTTAATTATCACCCTGTTGTGTGAGAGAGAGGTGGAAAGAACATTACTGTACTTTGGTATATGTGTTGGAAATCCCCTTCCATTTGGATCAACAGGATTTATCCAGTAAATGTCAAATTTGCTAGGAATTGTTCTGTGTTACATCTTTATTTTTTGGTGAGCTGATTTTGAGTTTAAAGGTCAAGGGACCCCTGACCGTTAGGTCCAGTTGCGGACAACTCTGGGGTTGCGGCGCTCATCTCACTTTACTGGCTGAGGGAGCCAGCGTACAGTCATGTGGCCAGCATGACTAAGCAGATTCAGGCGAACCAGTGCAGCGCACGAAAATGCTGTTTACCTTCCCGCCAGAGCGGTACCAATTTATCTACTTGCACTTGACGTGCTTTCGAACTGCTAGGTTGGAAGGAACTGGGACCGAGCAACGGGAGCTCACCCCATCGTGGGGATTCGAACTGCTGACCTTCTGATCGGCAAGCCCTAGGCTCTGTGGTTTAGACCGCAGTGCCACCCGGTAAAACAGTTACTGCAGTTTAATTGAATGCTTAAAGCTTGCAGTTCTTGAACTATTGACCAGAGCAACCATAAATCTCATTAATCCTTTCAGCTTTGATAAGCTATTGTTGAGAGTAATGAGAGATTAACACTTAACTTTTAACAGGGGTCTCTTTGCAATTTACTTAATTGTCATATAACTTCTTTATGATGACCTGCATTTGCTGAAACTGCCACATCTGCATAACAGCATAACAAAGCACCAGTGGCAGAGATCACAGATAAAAAAGGCATTTTCTACTTTCTGAAATAGTCATAGTTGGCATTTTTTTCTGTAGTCAAATGTCAACCTACACCTTTCTTTTCCTGGGGTTTAAATGTCAACTTATTCTTTGTAAGGTAGTTTCTAAACAGTCTCTTCACCGAGTTGGTTTCTGTGCTGGATGCAGAGGAAGGATGGCACATTCCATCCCACCTCTGCCAACCCTCTTGCTTGCCACATGAAGTTGCTGGTACCTATGGCTAACACGCTAGTTCTTAATGTAGGACTGAATTATTGTGTATAAAAACATGGGCTACTATTTATTTAATGATCTGGCTTTTGATGCTTGAGATTTATATTTTTAAGACCCATTTTATTTCTGTGATTGTAAGTTGTTTTAAGTAGTTATTAATATTGTGTTTTAATTGTTGTGTAACCTTCCCTGGTACCTTAAGGGTGAAGGGCAAGTAATTAATAATAATAATAATAATAATAATAATAATTGCAAGGCTTTGTTGAACTGACTTTTAAGAGGTGGCATTCAAATGATTATTCCCAGCGAGTGAGGTGAGACTGATACCTTCCTAAGGGTGTAACTTATAAGAAAAATTGAGTTTCTGGCCCCTCCAAGATCCCACTTGTCCTGAAATCATTACATTGTGTAGTTTCCCTCCCATTCCCATGACAGCAGGCAGTGATGTGGAGCAGGGCTGAGAGATGTTCAGCATAATGCCGGCCCACAAGTTAAGCTCTTCTCTCCATAACCTGTTGTAAATTTTTCGCAAAGCTATGGTTTGGGGCTGCAGCTGTGTGCATCTTAAGTGGGCAAAATTGACCCCACTTTTGCATGAATAGCTTTGTTCTGTTTCTTTCTTTTGGGCAGGACAGAATATTCCCATGCTACACTTAACTATGTTTTCCTGACCTATGCTAGCTGGCACATGAATTTCCAACCTTGCACTAGCATTCCTATGCTGCCTTGGTTGATGAAATTGCTCTGGTCCTGCTCTAGAATTATGGTGAAAGGAAGCTATACTGGTGTTTCGGGAAGAGATCACGCAGCACAAAACAATTCTAGAGTTTGCATGAGTTTGGTAGGACTCTGGTTCATCTGCAGTTTACTAATGCAGAAGTCACTTCTGACTAAGTGATCCAGTTTGCCCTGTCATCCTTAAAACAGTAACTATGGAAATTGTGATGTGAAATATGTCGGTGGTTGCTCCACATTTAGGTTTTTTGTTTTGTTTTGCGGATGGCTGTCTTGTCAGCTAAGCCTGATGTTCAGGCTTGTCAGTTAAGCCATAGCTGTTCACAATATGAATCTGCAATTGTATAGGAATATTCAATTGAATAGGAAAACAAATGAGGAATTTGTTGCAGCTGCCCCAGCTATCTTCCCCTGACCTGCACTTGTGTGCTCTTCCATGCACTAACACAGGCATCCCCAAACTGCGGCCCTCCAGATGTTTTGGCCTACAACTCCCATGATCCCTAGCTAACAGGACCAGTGGTCAGGGATGATGGGAATTGTAGTCCAAAACATCTGGAGGGACAAAGTTTGGGGATGCCTGCACTAACATCTTCTCCCGACCTCCTTGTGCCTGATCCTGCTTTTCCCTGCTTCTCTTTTCCTTCCCCCTTGCCTTTCCTGTGAGTGTCAGCAGGTGAGAGAATGTTGTAAGGGCTGCTATCCTGTGAGTGGCACTTGAAGGGATGAGGAACTAATCCTGCTCAACTTCCCCAATTCCTGAAGATAGTGGAAGACAGGGGGAGGAAACTGGGATCAGAGTTCCCTGCTCTGGCAGGCTGAGTGAGGACTTGTCCCTCTGTTCCATCCCATAGCTGCCAACCCTCCTTTTTTTGTGGGAAACTCCCTTATTCCAAGCCACAGCTGTCAACTTTCCCTTTCTTTGCTGGAAATTCCCTTATCCTAGCGCCGTTTCCCGCTGCTATCCTGGATAGGATATATCTACCGTACACTGTCCCCAGGACAGGTGAGGCAGCTGATCCCTTATTTTCAAATCCGAAAGTTGACAGCTATGGTTCCATCCTCTGCTCCTGAGCACACAAAGGAGCAGCACACCTTCACAGACAGCTTGTCTGCTGGGTTTTTCTTGGGGGTGGGGCAGGTGTTAGAGGAGCTGGCCCCTTTTCTTTGTCAAAAGAGAGCTTGAAACTACCACCTTGTAGCTTGCAGAACTTCCCTTTTATGTGTGTATCTGAACTTTAGAGAGATTTATATAGGCTCTCTAAAGGGGGTTACTTAGATTTATTTGAGGTACATACAGGCTGCCTTTCAGGGGAAGCCCTCATAGCCCACCTCCCAAATAGCTTATTCAAAAGTTCCAGGAGGAATGTCTATACAGTATATCTCTTGGTGCTTCTGGCCACCACAAAGTATGTGGGTACTTTCAGTTATTTCAGGAGGCTTTGAAGACCTGCCTGTTTCAGATGGGCCTATGCATACAAGAGGCATTCTTGGCTGAGATGCTTGCTTGGTTTTTAGCTGTTTATTATACTGGATAATTAATTGTGGAGGGATTGCAGTAGTGTTTGTCTTCTGTATTATTGATAATTGTATTAGTACTTTTTAAATGCCATGTTGAAAGAGTGGTACCCAGAAAGGTTTGTTGTTGTTGTTGTTGTTGTTGTTGTTGTTGTTGTTAAGTCGCTTAGTCGTGTCCGGCTCTTCGTGACTCCATGGACCAGAGCACGCCAGGCACTCCTGTCTTTCACTGCCTCCCGCAGTTTGGTCAAACTCATGTTCGTAGCTTCGAGAACACTGTCCAACCATTTTGTCCTCTGTCGTCCCCTTCTCCTTGTGCCCTCAATATTTCCCAACATCAGGGTCTTTTCCAGGGAGTCTTCTCTTCTCATGAGGTGGCCAAAGTATTAGAACCTCAGCTGCAGGATCAGTCCTTCCAGTGAGCACTCAGGGCTGATTTCCTTCAGAATGGATAGGTTTGATCTTCTTGCAGTCCATGGGACTCTCGAGTCTCCTCCAGCACCATAATTCAAAAGCATCAATTCTTCGGCGATCAGCCTTCTTTATGGTCCAGCTCTCACTTCCATACATCACTACTGGGAAAACCATAGCTTTAACTATACGGACCTTTGTCGGCAAGGTGATGTCTTTAAGATGCTGTCTAGGTTTGTCATTGCTTTTCTCCCAAGAAGCAGGCGCCTTTTAATTTCGTGACTGCTGTCACCATCTGCAGTGATCATGGAACCCAAGAAAGTAAAATCTCTCACTGCCTCCATTTCTTCCCCCATCTATTTGCCAGGACTATTTCACCATGAGCAACTAAATTTCTATATTAAACATTTCCACCATTTGAGGCATGGTTAAGGAAAAGAACTCATATCATGGAGGGGGGAGACTTTTTTGGGGAGCAAAAGATGTATCTATGTATGTGCATGTGTGGAGCTGAACCCTCCCCAAGTTATGACTTAACTCCTCACAGTTTTCCCCAGGTGCTTTTTCCTTCAGCTGAGTTTTTGTACCCAAAGGAACGCACATGTGTGAAAAACATTGAGAGAGAGGAGCTGGGGTGTTTTCTTGTAAAACAGCGGAGAGGAGCCTGCAGAACTGATAGTGCCCCCCCAGCCTCCCCATTTGGGCTGTGGCACCACCAACCTGTCAATCCCCTGACACCATACAATGTTGGGCATGGACCAGGTAAACCAAACAGGAAGACTTGGGAGCACACTCTGACATATCCTCTGTATTCTTCCCTTCTAGCCACCGGTAGAATTCAGTGCGTTTGGAATTTGGTGCCCTTTTCTGTCTTCTGGGAAGAATCTTATGTTGCAACTGCGGCTTGAAGTCACGATGGAGCTGTGAAGGGGGAAGGGAAAGAACTGAGAGTGCACTTGAAATGCACTCCTGAGTCTTCATTTGCAAGCCTCAGGTTTAAAGGTGAGTTGCATGGCATCACATGATATCAAGTGATAGACAGGTGTGCAGCCTCACCCATCTGTCAGTCGTGCACAGAGCGAAGGGGAGTTCTGGATCTGGCTGGCTGTTCCCCATCACCTCTTCCTATGTTCCCCATCACCTCCTGTAACAGGAGACTATAGTCTAAGGCAGTGTTTCCCAACCTTGTGCCTCCAGCTGTTTTCGGACTACAATTCCCATCGTTCCTGACCACTGGTCTTGCTAGCTAGGGATGATGGGAGTTGTAGTCCCAAAACATCTGGAGGCACAAGGTTGGGAAACACTGGTCTAAGGTAACTCAGATTGATAGACTTAAGCCACAGTTCTCTTTTGTCAGCAACTGGGTCCTATGTTCTGAATTAATCAGGATCAGGTCTACTGCCATTGTGTCTAATTTGGGCCCAACTTGAAACACAGACTGGTTTCTCTGGACAGTTTTACCCTGTTTCTCATATTTTAAGACATACCCATAAAATAAGCCATAGCAGGATTTTTAAGCATTCAAGGAATATAAGCCATACCCCGAAAATAAGACATAGTGATAGGCGCAGCAGCAATGCCGGCCGCAGCAGCAGGAGGAGGAAAAAAATAAGACATCCCTTGAAAATAAGCCATAGTGTGTTTTTTTGAGGAAAAAATAAATATAAGACATGTCTTATAATATGAGAAACACGGTATTATGCTGTTCAAATAATGGACAAACTTCACTTCCTTATTGCTATGAGACAGAGCCTTACTTTTCTTCTGAATCATCTGGTTTTAGTACTTCCTCTAAAGTCAAGAATGTGCTTTTTCAAAAGTGAATAATTGTTTAGCTACTCTGTTCCAATTTCTTCTCTATTTCTGAATTCACTTCTGACTGCATATTTGGTATGTGTTTTAAGCTGACTACCTGTTCCTCCTCCTAAACTGGATCTCCTTGGGAATTTATATTCCACCCTTCAGTGTTACCACACCAGGGGACACTTTAAATAATATAAAAGTCATCAGAATAAACTGTGAAAAGCAGAATTCTTAAACAGCAGGACGGTAACATGCAGTGGCTTATGTTTCATTGGGGCATTACATGTGCACTTTCAATTTTCTTAGGATCCATGAAATGGCCACAGATGACAAAGCATCTCCAACGTTGGACACTCTGAACGACCTGCCCTACTCTCCTGGCAGCCCGTCTCACCTTACGCACTTCAAACCTTTGACTCCTGACCAGGATGAACCGCCATTTAAATCTGCATATAGTTCTTTCGTGAATCTCTTTCGTTTCAGTAGAGGTAACGATACATTGTTTGATTAATTGTTATGAGTGAAAACTTGCTGCCAAAAGTGGAACAGCCTATTCAAAGCATGCCAAAACTGCATGCCATTGGGCTCATTAACATGTAACACTAAACTAACTGGTTTATTGAAACAAGCCAACTTCACACTAACCACAGTTCCTGGTTAGCATGTAACACAAAACTGTGGTTAGACGAAAATTGAGTGAAAGCTTCCAATCTCTTCGCAGGAGCACCAGAGGAGGAGGGAGAGCCCATGAACTTGAGGCTTGCACACACAACCCTAGAAGAGCAATGCAGTCATTTAAGTGCAATGTAGCATGGACTGCACATTGTTGTTGTAACCAGCCTTGTGCAGATGCCCATTTTGTGAAATAAGTGGCCCTGCCCTCTACCTCCAAGCGTTCAGGCCAAAGTGGGTGACTTGTTTGCCAAAGTGGATAATCCTATCCAGTGTCTGGCTTGCATGTGCAGGTTTAGGTGCGCAAGGATAGGTCCCAATGTTACTGAGTGCTGGAACTCTGAGCATGCCCCAAGACTGTGTTTTGCTCTGAGCAATGGCTGTGTCATTGTGGTAGACCAACAAGAGCCCCTATGGTGGCAGATGGCATTGATCCCAGGCGTGAGGTTGTAACTGCCTAGTTGATCTCCAGTCCCAGTGACATATCTAATACAAACAACGCCTGTAACTGTGTCGTTAATCATCCATTGTGAGTTAATGGGTACCAGCCAGTCAGCATATCTTGCTTTGAGTCGGACAAGTGTCTGTTCTACTATATTTATGAAGAGGCTCACGTGTCATCTTTCAGGAGAGAAATGAGCATGTCACTAAAGTAAGATCTGACAGTCAGGGATTCCCCTGTGACTTGCTTTAAGTCCTCTGACAGAAGACGTAACTCTTATGACTCTGGCTGATCTAGGAAAACTCATCAACTGTGTCTTTGGTTTAAAAAACAACACTCATGTGTAGCCTGGACCTTTGTGAAAAGGCCTTTTCAAATTCAAGTTGAGGTTCACTCATTTAGTAGTCTATAATCGAGTGTATGTTGCACTCACAATTTGTTCAGCTTTGGAGGATTTTAACCCAAAGGTACTCTACACTGCCTTTTCCCCCCCTCCTCAGACATCGCACCCCCCCTCTGGTTGGCTGTGGAGCTGGAGTCTCTGTTTAACTTTAGCTACGGTAGCGCTCCTCCTTGTCACCTCTTTCCTCATTCCCCTGGCTTCTGAACCATGTTGGTTATTTCGCTCAGCCAGTGCCATTCTAAAGAGAAAAGTTTTTCTAGTTTTAGACTGGAATAAGGAGATTCAATGGAACCCAAATTAAGATTAATTGTGGAGTAACTTGAAGAAGTAGGTGAAGTAGCTCATCCTTTTTGAGAGTATTGGTGGATGAAAAGGATTATGGTTTGGGAAGGCAGCGGATAAACATCTCCTTTGGTTAAGAGACCTGGTCTCACCTGACAACGCAAAAGGAATTATGACTGCCCTAATTTTTTGTTTAATAAAGTGGGTCACATGTTGTGCTTTTTCCTCCAAGTATGACCAGCCCCAGTCAACAGTAAGCTTCCAGGTTGTGATGAATAATTCTTGTAGGCATGAGAAACAAGTGACCAAAGAAGGAGGGCCTCCCAGACCAAAGGAACTGGGAGGTACTGAAGCCAAGAACTAGTTCCTCATTGCTTAGTAACTTGCGGGTTGCGATCCCCCAACATCTGAATTTATAGAAGCTGCCTAGAATGCAATTGGCCTGGAACTTCTTGCTGGAAGGTCTGGTGTGTGTTTGCACCTTCTGGAGGCTTGGCTCTGAAACTGGAGCTTGGTACTAGCAGTTATGAGAGGCAGGGTGCAGACCTACTGCTCTTTCTAGATGCAATGTTTGTAGTTGCATGATTCCTTTCGCCTGTAACTTAAAAGTGATGGATGGTGGTAATTGTTGAGAGCAGAGGGAGGGGGCTGTTTCCTTGGAACTGTCTTTGAAGAACAATAAATAATGTTTGGTCCTGATTTCCTTCTCTCTTTTGCTAATAAGAGTTGTAGGTGAGCACTGGCAGCCTAAGTGCTGTTTGTGCTGGCAATAGATAACTGAGGCTGCTGGCCTACGATAAGTTTTTTAAAGAGGTAAGCCCAGTGGGACTTACTTTGGGAGGTGGGAAATGCAGAAGATCGGGCTGCCAAAGAGTTATTTCTTTAGATCTAAGTCTTTCACTATGACTCAGTGTGGGAACTGTGGTTCCAGAGAGATTTATGAGAAATTTGGTAAACACTGGTATACTAGAGAAGTGCCTGTAAAACAATGACATTTCTGCTTTGTGTCTATTACCGATTCACTAGGTGGGACGATCTTTCCCAGGTTCATAAGTCATGGCTTATGTGTGAACAAACGCTAGTGTCTGATTTATTTGAGAATAATATAAAAGGGTAGTTTTCCAGTTCACATATCTCAACATTGATTAGACTAACACTCCCTCTTTCTAGACGATGGTCGTCTTGCTTCCTCCGTGGGGAGAGCAGAGACAGGACAGGGTGATCAACAGACGCTGAATGCAAGTTGGTCAAGTCCGCAACATACTTTGAAGTCGCAGTCGCTAAGGTCGTCACCTGTACCTTACAAAAAAAACCAGCCCTCTGGGGAGTTGCAGAGAAGATCTTCAGCATCTTTAGGTAAGAGTTCAGAGTTTGAAAAGAGTGCTTCGAAATTTTCCAAGCCCCATTCAGCTCAAGAGATGCTTCCAAGGAAACTTCTAACACTGTTCTTGCTTAAAAAACAATACACTCCTAAATTTGGCAATGTGAAAACTCAGTTTTTCTCTGTGTATGTGTGTTTGGTGTTTTTTTAAAAATTCATCTAAGCAAGAAGGAAAATCTGCCTGTGTTTCCTGCTGCTTTATTTTGTTACCCCTACATGGAATTTCTAATGTATACATTTATGGAATTCCTAATGCCATCCTTTTTGTTGGGAATGCGGAAAGTAGGAGGGAAGTACGTATGTGGGAGCAGATGGACGAATGTCTGCCCATTGTGACTTGCTTACCTTTGTGCCCACTGAAAAGTCCTACTTTCCAGACCTCTTTTCCCTACTTGGTGTAAAGCCAGAAGAACACAATGAAGACTTGTATTTTTCCACCTTATTATGTTTCGAAGCCATGAAAACTTGTTGTTGTTGTTTTTTAAAAAAGATAACTTCCAATGATCTGCAGAGTGGGGAATGCTGCAATTTGAGTCTGGGGCCATGAACACTTAAGAGTGTTAGCAAATGATACATAAATCGCTGGCTCCTATGCATGGTCCTGAAGCCCTAATGTGGGCATGCAGATTTCCCATTCCTTGTTGCTGCCTCCAGTAGATGTGAACAAAACCCTGGTGTGCAGCATTCAGCTGGCATTCCAAGGTTGCATAACAGGGCCGTGACCTAAGTAGATTAGATTTCAGCTGTGTCCAAGTCTAAAAGTCCAAACAGTTATTTGAAGTGAAATGCCCTCTGTTCTGTTAGGAGTCCTGATTTCCATCATGGGCTTCATCAGGCATCCTCAAACTGCGGCGCCCCCAGATGTTTTGGCCTACAACTCCCATGATCCTTAGCTAACAGGACCAGTGGTTGGGGAAGATGGGAATTGTAGTCCAAAACATCTGGAGGGCCGAAGTTTTGGGATGCCTGGGCTTCATTTTCAGGGAGAGAGTTGAGAGCTGAGCGAAAACTACATGTTACACTGAGAGATTGGTGATTAACTCTCTGACTTCTGTTGAATCAGATGGACCCACAGGAGTAGGGTAGTGTGTGGGACTGCTCATTTGTTTGGGGCAATAGCATGGGGCCATTTAACCCTGGGCTTACGCCATTTCCTGTTATAGAATGCCCCCCCCCCCGATAAGTTGCTCTCTGCTCTGGAAAGAGGAATACAAGCACCTCTCCCCTCATGCAAAGCAAATATCCCCTGGGAGAGCGTTTACATTGGGGGAAATGGTCGATGTGGGGCAGGGTTAAATCCTGCTTTGCTGATCCTAGTAGCAATGGGAAGTTTGCTAAACTCAGTACAAAAATATCAGGCAATTAGTTTTTGTTTAACTTAGCCACAGAAAGCTGAAGTTGTTAGCTTTTCCAGCATTTCAGATAATTAGTCCTAGACTTGTAACTAACTGCTGAAAAATATTGAAGAGCAGAATCTGTGTGTGCTTCTCTTGTGACAGATAGCCTCCAGGGGGCGCTCATTTCACTGGGATGCGCTGGTTTCTTTTCCCTGTCTTGTGTAGCGTTTACAGAGATCAGCATTAGCCTGTTTCAGAGTGTGGCCCTTTGGATAAAAAGTGCTTAACCCCAGTAGGAAATAATGAAGAAGATCTTTCTGCATACATAGACCAGGTTTCTCTGATTCCAGAACAGAGAAAGCAATAAGGGGGAAGTTATTTTAAGCCTTAGTAGCACTACTGAGACTTTCCCTTATTACAAGATGCATTTGCATAGGCTACTGCTACTTTGGCAGACTTTAGATCAGGCATCCCCAAACTTCGGCCCTCCAGATGTTTTGGACTACAACTCCCATCTTCCCCGACCACTGGTCCTGTTAGCTAGGGATCATGGGAGTTGTAGGCCAAAACATCTGGAGGGCCGCAGTTTGGGGATGCCTGCTTTAGATGTTCAAGAGCTAGGAACAAGGAGCACAAGAAGCGGTCAACACTATTGCACTCGACCCTTACTCTCAAAGGGGCAGCAAGGGCTAAGATTCTGGGGGCAGCCCTGCATCCATCTGTTGCTAGAGGGCCAGGTGACTCCATTGGCTAGGAGTGCCTTTTGCCAGCTTTGGTTGGCAAGACAGCTGTGACTGTTTCTGGATCAGGAAATCCAGACCTTTGCTGGCACCCTCCAGAATGGATTGCAATGCTGTCCTTGCAGCTGACCTGGAAGGTGCAGCTAGTAGGAAATTCAGCATCTCAACTGCTCCCTGGGGCAGACTGTCACCGTCATAGTTGGTCACCGCTGAGCGAACTGCACTGGCTGCCAGTGAGCTTCTAGATAACATTCAAGTTGCACATATTGGTGTACAAAGTCCCATACAATTGGAGACCAGAGAACACGTAACGGATAGGCCACAGATAGTGGTAGAGTTTTCTAGAAATCTTGATGTCAAGTTTATTCACACAGATTTTTTTCCTCCTTAATTACTGTCTCATTCCTTAACCTCTATGAGGTGCAAGTTGTCCCCCTGTTTCACTAAAAACATGAGCGATTGCTGTGTTACCATTCACATAAATTATACACCTGTATACTCCAGGATTTCTAAAGTAAACAGCACATGAACAGATAATATTCAGTAGTGCATATAACTGTATAAAAAATGAATTTATTACCGGTAATATAAAACAGCAATGCGAGAATAGCACAGCATGCGGCTCGACTCTCTTATATCTATAATACGGAGTGGGTGTATTTTGCGTATAATTTTCATATAATTAGTTGGGCTTTTAAAAAACCCGGATGACGCACAAGTGGCTTAGACACAAGCAGGCGCTCGATACAAGGGGAAGTCTAATGCAAGCAAAGCTCAGTCAGGTTTGGACAGTCAAGTTCTGTGTATAAATCTGCTTGAAATTGATTCCCCCCCCCCCCAGCCATAGGTTTCCCAGCCCTATTAGTGTCGTGCCAATATTTTTGCTTGTTTTAAAAAAATCTATCCATGCGAGGGATCAGTGAAAGTAAATAATGTGTGACCCGGGGGGGGGGATGTGTGTAGAGGGGCATGAGAGGTTTTGCCTATTGTTCTTTCTCTAAAATCATTGACCTTAAATAACCTCTTCACTTCTTTAATAAAACAGTCTCTGGAGACCTTCAGTGCTAGTCTCCTTGGGGAAACCCCTGGAGATGATCTTGCAAGCAAGCATTCAAAGAAGCTGGGAATGGGAGAAGCTGGCTCAGAAGCTGATGCAAAGTTGCTGTGCTTTTTTTTTAAAAAAAAGTAATAATAGAATATATGCACCAATCACCCATCTTGTAGTGATTTTAAGGTCAGAGCAGCAAGCAAGCGTTTCTCTCCCATACATATGAACAAGAAAGTTGAAGTGTGTGTGTGTTTGTTGTGGAGTGACCTCTTTTGCCAGTAGCAAAGACGTTGGTGAAATGCAGGGACGGGGAGACGAGGATTTGGCACCCTACAATCTGAAATAAGTCTGTCTCTTGCTGCATTTGAAGCACCAGTGTTGTAAATACTTCAGGTAGGATTCCCCTGATCTGTCTCTGAACAGCTCTTGAGAACTCTGCTCAAGTTCTCCAGGAGGATTGGGGTGTGCAAAATAAATGATTAGTTCCACAGAGTGGGAGCCAGATGGATTTGTGCTGTAGCACAAAGGCAGTTTTGTGAACGCTATGCAGAGCTCAGTACAGTTGAGGGGGGCGGGGCGGAGATCTGCTTCCGGGCTCTGGCATTTCAGACTGCAGGCAGGGGCCCACGGGACTGGATGCTCTCCTCCATGCAAAAAGTATTCGTTGGTCACTGAAAACTGCCATGTTGTGGCAGCAGGAGGCTAGCCCTCTCTGGCTCAAAGCTTAGGGATTTAGCGTGCAGAGATTTGTTTTCAATGGAGCCATCCAGTCGTGCAATCCCCAACCTGCATCCTGGTACAGTCCAGGAACAGTGCTATCCCCCCTCAGTGCAAACTAGGTGATGGGGAGCAGAACTTTTCAGTGCAGTTTGGCTGTCATAAGAGCCATGGGGCAGAGCTAGCATAACTATAGGTCATAATTTGTTGAGCAAGCCAGGATGCATCTTGCACTTTCTTTGCTCATCTGTAGTTTGTTTCACTTGATGCTAGTTGGTTTCTCTCCCCACCCCCTTCTCTGTGAATACTTGGACTGCTATCCCGAATGCCTGTGTGGCACTTGAAGACTGGCACGGCCACCTCATGTCACCAGTTCTCATGCTATTGGCTGGCCACAGAAATGGGGCGAGGAAACATCAGTGATCTCCTCCTCTGAACTCTTCAGCTGTTCTCAGAAAGTCCACAGTCCTAAATCTTCCCTCCTCCTCGGTATTTCTAGAGGTGGTGGGTAGAGACTTGCTGGCTTTGTTTCTTAACCCCTTGATCCCAAACTTCCTGAACAAAAGAATCTCTCGCTGCAAGACTCTACCTGCAATTTCATGGTGTGTGTTTATTTCTAGTATCCCCCAAAGGCGAAGGGAGTTGTGAAAGCTCTCTGTTAGATTCTCAAGTATCTGAGACAAATCCCCCCTTGCCTGTCTTCAGCTCTCACTGCCTCCAGCCAAGCCTAAATGGATTTTGTCGTCTCTTCCTATCTGTTCACCCAGCAAACCCATATGACTCTTACCGTATTTCTGCTTCCAGGCAGAATCCCTAACCTGGATATCATCACCCATCTCCCTAGCTGTAAGATGTGTAAACTGCACTCCTTTCCGCAGATATGTTTGCACCTACAAGCCCTAGTGCCTCCAGTACATCTGGGCACAATTGAGGTCAGCATCCAGCTTCCTGAGAATTCTTCCTGGACTCGCATTCCTTGCATACCCTTCCCTCGCCAGCTGTACCCATCCATGCAATAAAGACACAAGTTTTAGCTAATTACAAAATTTTACTGGTTAGCCCAGATAACTACAGGAGAAGCTATAACAGGGGCTTGGAAACAGTCATTCTGGCTTGTGCTGATGGGAGTTGTAGTGTGGAAATATTTGGAATGCACCAAGGCTGGCTATCCTTGGTGTTCAGAAACAGGCTGTGGTCCAAACTCTTGGAAACGTGGGGGTGATTGTCCCCAAGGAATTGGCCTGAAGTTCTTCTGATGGCCTGTGCCTGCCTGACAAAGGTTGGCTGCTTCATAACAAGCTTTAGGAAAAGCTGCAGAAATGCTGTTTACCTGCGGCAGGCGGGTAGCCAGCCTAGGCAGATAGGGGTTTCCCCCCAGAAGGACTTCTGTACCCACAGGTGAATAGGTTGCAACGTGCCACAATCACATCAACAGCAGGGTCTTCCTGAACATTTAGCAGAAAGGCTAGGGACATGTAGACATCCTGGCCTGGCTTCAGTAGTAAGTTTAAGTTCATTTTTCGCATGCCCAGGAGTTGTACATGAGCTACAGCTATAGATGATATGCCCAGGTGAGATTTGAAATCTTCAAAACGGAAGTTATTATTCCTGTGCTACTTAATACTCATACTTTTTGTATGGTGTATGGTGGGGTACTGTAGAACGGACCCTTTCATGCATATGCTTGATTTTAGCAGATTTGTAAGAGATTGCAAAAAGGCTTGAGGCTTGGCGCCTCTGCACTGTTGGTTTTGGGCACAGTGCGCACATTCCTTCATGCTCTATGAGTTCATAATGAAAAATTGCATAAGTGCAACAGTGTATTCAGCTAATCTCTACCCCCACCCCCCCCAGCTTCCATTCTCAGTGCTACGTATAATTGCAGAGTTAGCATTTTAAATATTAACAGGATTACTACGCACGCACAAGTATTCTGTGTAAAAGGAAAATCAGAATGGGGAAGCTACAGAAATTTGATACTGGTACTTAAGCGTTTATCAAGGATGGCCAAGTGATTTTAATTAAATTAGACAAAATGGTAGGAGTTTTAGTTCCTCTTAATTCATTTAATGATTAGCAGATTTTTGTCTGTATAGTGTGTGTGTGTGTGAGAGAGAGTGACCTTCTATTTTTCTTATTTATTTCATAAAAAAATTATATATCACTTAATTGTGTATTTTTATTTTTTTAAAAAATCTGTTTTTTAAAGCGCCTCCACAATCATGTTTGTAGGCTTGCTTATTATAGTTCAGCATTTTTATATATCTTTTTGGGGTACTCTGCATACAGAGGACACAAGCAAGAAAGGATGCAGAAGAAAGGGACAAAAATCTGGAGCATGTGGCTTCTCTCAGCATGGTGGCCTCCTGGTGTTTTGGACTCCCAACCTGTAAATGTAGCAAATAATTAGGGGTGATGAGAACTGAACGGCAACAGGTTGGGAAAAGCTGATTAAAGCATGTCGAAAAGATGAGGCAAAGATTTTGAGCTGCTATATCACGTCTGTAAAGGACAACTCCAATTGTACAACCTTTTGTGTGTATGTGTTAAAGAGCCACTGCTACATGTTTGTGCCAAAACGCACACTTGTGTTTTCTGCATATGGAAAAACCTTAACGCATAACAGTTGCATTGCCTATTTCCATATCCACCAACTCACAGATTAGCATATTAAGTGGGGAATCTTTTGCAGGTTCCCACACCGTATTAGGTTAAGCAGGTGGTGGACAGACCTAGAGGACCGCACTGCTGGTGGTATAACACCCCAGTCGTGGAAGTCTCTCTACAGAGATGTTCACCTGGCATGTACCATAAAAAAGGTAAAGGTAAAGGACCCCTGACAGTTAAGTCCAGTTGCAGACGACTCTGGGGTTGTGGCGCTCATCTTGCTTTATAGGCCGAGGGAGCTGGCGTTTGTCCGCAGACAGTTTTTCCAGGTCATGACTTCTTCCAGAGCAGCGCATGGAAATGTCGTTTGCCTTCCCGCTGGAGCGGCACGTATTTATCTACTTGCACTGGCATGCTTTCAAACTGCTAGGTTGGCAGGAGCTGGGACCGAGCAACGGGAGCTCACCCTGTCGCAGGGATTCAAACTGCTGACCTAATTGGCAAGCCCAAGAGGCTCATTGATTTTAACCACAACCCCACCTGCATCCTGGCTTGTACCAATACCATAGTGCCAGGCAAAGACCAAGTGCTTTAGATAATAATAGTGCTCCCTGCTTAATGCTGCTTTTGTGACGTTGGTGGTCTTTTAACTACAGTGGAACCTCGGTTTATGAACACCTCGGTTTACGAATTTTCGGTTTACGAACGCCATGGACCCATCTGGAACGGATTAATTCACTTTCCATTACTTTCAATGGGAAAGTTCGTTTCAGTTTATGAACGCTTCAGTTTATGAACAGACTTCCGGAACCAATTACACTCATGCTTCGGGTTAAGTACGCTTCAGGTTGAGTACTCCGCGGACCCGTCTGGAACGGATTAATCCACTTTCTATTACTTTCAATGGGAAAGTTCGCTTCAGTTTATGAACGCTTCAGTTTAAGTACTCCGCGGACCGTCTGGAACAGATTAATCCACTTTCCATTACTTTCAATGGGAAAGTTCGCTTCAGTTTATGAACAGACTTCCAGAACCAATTGTGTTCATAAACCGAGGTACCACTGTATATGCACGTGGGGAGTTGCTTGAAGTGGACCTAAGATGATGTTAGGTATCATTCGTCACGAAACAGGAAAAGGGTGCAGATAACTTTAAGGACATTTTCTATGAGTTCTGGGTGTGGCCTGCCAGGCTAATTAGGCACAGCTGGTGATGTGTATAAAGACGGAAGAAGTCTCAGTTTGCAACTGCCTGCAGAAAGAAAACACCCACATGCTTTGTGTTTGTTGTTTGCATAGCCATAATAAAACTCTTGTTTGAGTATTTTACATCAGTTTCATGGTTCTGTCGTCTGCCGCCAGGGAAAATTCACCTCCAATAGATGATACAGTCAAACAAATAGATGATACAGCGACCGCCTCCGTTTGTGACCGCTTCAGTTTCCGACCACCGCGGACCTGGAAGTGTTTACATCCGGGTTCCGTGGCGCTCGGATGCGCAGAGGCGAACTGTGCAGTGTGCGTGTGCGCAGAAGCGCTCTATCGGCACTACACGCAGAAGCATGCCTTCGGCGAGTGACCGGTTCCACGGAACGGATTGCGGTCGCAAACCGAGGTACCACTGTACATGGTTCCTCTTTTTTTTAATTAAAGATTTTCTTGATTTACAAACGTATGTGCAATGTCTCTCGTAACATTTTTACAAATCAGTTTCATTTGTTGAGACTTTGGGAAGAAAAGGGGAAAAGAGCTAGATGGGGGAAAGATGGGTGGGGTCCCACTCACACACGAAACAAAGACCACCGCAGCCAGTCACAAATGAACAGTCCAACTCCAACATCTCTCGCCACCAAAGGAACACAAGCGAACATGGTTCCTCATTTGAAATCTGGAGTCAACACTTTGATCTACCATGAATGCACCCGAAAACTGAAATATGCTTGGACTTCCCCCAACACTTGAGGTTGGAAGCCGTGGCACAGGAATTTTAGTACCTGTTAGAAATGTTCAAGGTCAATCCAGAACATCTCATCTCCATCCCATTCCACAACCCCTTGCCTCAAATTTCATTAGGAAATTAATTGTGTTGCCAGGCAGCTAGAAAACGACCCCGTAGCCACAGAGTGTTTCAGAGGTCCTACTCTTAGAAAGGCAAGCTGTTTCCTTGTCCCTCCGAAACTGGGAGGTTGGCCGTTGCACAGCAACAGTTAACTTGCTTCTGGTCTGAGCTGCCAGCCTTCCTGCTGACATCAGTGATATATAAAGCAGTACATACAAAAGGAGCCATGTTTGTTTCTCTTCAACCAGGGAGCGCCTATTAAAATGCATGTCCAATGGAGAGTGATTCGCTTGGTGAGAAACTTGATGTTATTGTTGTTATTATTATTATTTTTAAAAGGTTTTACAAAGCACCCATTTAAAAAGGAATGCCATGAAAGGAGCACAGTTAGCAAATCTGGGGCGCGTACTGTTTCCAGCATGTCAGAATGGGAAACTTATAGTGATATTAAAAAACTTTGCTAAAGTGTATGTACCCTTTTATTCTAAAGTTAGCAAATGTTGCTTTGCAATGGATTGCAGCTTTTTAAAGTTCAGATCGTATAAACCTTTCACCTTTTAAAGTGTGGGCGAGTAGTTTTAGTGCGTTTTATCCACAAACTGTTGACCTGTTGGGTTTCGTATGAATGAAATTGTTGTATGTGAAGCTACTTTTGAGTTCAGTAAACGTAGAAAAGGGGTATGTAAAATAAGCTCGACTTACTAAAATGAATGCAAGTTAGTACTTTGGTCATGTAACTGTTCACAGCTCCTGATGAACACTTTTAACAGTGAATTACTGTGATTTTTATGGATTACCATGCAGCTGAAGCAGAGGGTTGTAGTGAACCGCTGAAAAATTATCCAGTAAATTTGTTAAGATGTGTGCTTTATAAATCTGTTTTTGAACAAATTTCCAAATGTTGATAAAAACAGAATACGGTCAAAGGTACTTTTATTGTATGCCATTTGTGGTGTGTGCTATTATACTGGGAGGAGGACTTCTGCTTGCATAAGCATATTTTTGCTAAATACCTCAATATGAATGTTGCAGCAACAGTTCCAGTGAAAGCGACAAAAGTAAGCTGATTCATATACATAGATTTGGTTTTTAATTCCTCAAAGTGTGTCTGTTGAGGAATTGTAATACAGGCAAGCGACAAAAGTAAGCTGATTCATATACTTAGATTTGGTTTTTAATTCCTCAAAGTGTGTCTGTTGAGGAATTGTAATACAGGCAAGTTTTTATGTGCTTCTTTTAAGTTATTTATCCTAACACTCAAAATAAACTGAGAAGCGCTACCTATATTTCTGAACTTTTTAAAAAAATAACCTGCTGATCTCACAGAAGCTAGCCATACTGTTAACAGAATAATGGCTCATGGTTAAATCTGAGGGCTGCTTTCCTAACATACTTTCTTGGAGTTAATTTTTTGTTAAAATCAGTTAGGCTTTCTTCTGAGCAAGTGGGTTCAGATTCTGTACAATTAGAACTTCCATGCTGGAAACACTTTTTGATGGATGCCAAATTTTATACCCTTTGGATCATTGCAAAATGCCCATTTCCCATGCAAGGTAGCAACTCAGCTCTGAAAAAGCTCTTCCAATTGGTCAGTATTTACTGTAAAAAGTTTGCATCAAGAGAATCTCTTCTGCATTCTAACGAGATCTCCATTGATAGGCATCGCAAAGAGAATATCTATCTCAAATGGTAGCTAATGTCTCTTTGTCCTCAGACACTCGAAGAAAAGAACCTCCCCTTGGCGGTCATGATCCTCGAACGGCTGTTCAGCTTCGAAGCCTCAGTACTGTTTTAAAACGTCTAAAAGAAATCATGGAAGGAAAAAGCCAGGTAATGCTCAAGGAGGAGGGAGGGGTGTTAATATGATGGTGCTGCTATGAAACACATGTCATGTTTGGTGTTTACGAAAGACTGTCTTGTTCTTCAAGTTAATACAGAGATCGAAACAGCACTACCTGCTGCTCCTAGATGTTCCCGCGAGCCCTTAAGGCAAGATTAAACCTCACTAATTTTGGCAGCTTCCGGATGAAACTAATTGCTTATGAAGTATAGATGAAAATGAGCTTTTATTTAAGGCTTTCAGCCTAATGGGACGTGCTTCTTAAGAAATGGTGGGTTAAAACAGGGTTGAGAAACCCTTTTGGCCTAGCGGTCCCTATATTTATCTTTCCACCAACTTGGACAGGTGGGCGATGCCACTCACCTGTCTGTCATCTGACGTCAGTTGACCGGTGGGTGGTCTTGCTCACCTGTCAGAGTCAACCCTTGGGGGTGGGGGAAGGGGTCCGCTTTGTAGTGTATCCTGCACTGGAAATGCTCTGGTGAGCCAGCACCCAGCAGGAGTAAACTCTCTGTTCATCAGCTGATGAATGAAGGTCTTAGTCTTGCTCTCTGTCAGGGTCTGCTTCAAGAGCCAGATTGAACCCTGCCCATCAGCTGATGTCACCAAGGGATGCCAGCTGATTGACTGGTGGGCATAGTTAGGGGGAAATGGCCTCACATGCCAAATTGAAGCCCCTGGGCATCCTCACCCCTGGGTTACAGGCAAGGTTTGCCTTCCTGAGATGGTAGGAATCCTTTACTGGATCAAATTGTATAGCTTTAATAACAGCACCTGGAAAATTATTTTGGCTTGAGTAAACCATGCCTGTGTATTAAAGAAGAAGGCTGCCTTTTAAAGGTTCGGTTGAATGGAGGGAGGAGTCCTCTGTTTAATGCCTTTAACATTACATATTTCTGCTGGGGCCGCTCTGGAGGAATTGCCAGAGTGTGATCAGAACTTGTTGAATGGCTGGGCCATTGTCTTCTGGACTTAAACTTTTACTTGGTAATCTAGAGAGTGTGCTATCGGGCAGCGTGTCTAAGAAGGACTTGCCCTGGGAAATCTAATTAGCCTGTTACTGAGGAAATGTAATCTCATCACGGCCTTGTGACTTCCCATGGTATTGTTTTGGCTTCAGAGATAGAAATATCCTACATAAATCTGTTGCCTTGTGTTGTGACCAGACTGAATGTTTAATTCCCTCCCCAGGACAGTGATCTGAAGCAATACTGGATGCCAGACAGCCAGTGCAAGGAGTGCTATGACTGCAGCGAGAAATTTACCACCTTTCGCCGGAGGCACCACTGCCGGCTGTGCGGGCAGATTTTCTGCAGCCGCTGTTGCAACCAAGAAATCCCTGGGAAATTCATGGGTTACACAGGTAAGGCATGAAGCATTCGACGTCTCAGCCTTTTTAGGGGAGCGGATAAAGTTGCCTTTGTTGAAGGACTGAGCATGGAGCCTTTCCACATGGGAAGTGAGATATCCGCTTCATTCACAGTTCCATGCGAAGTTAAAGGTAGGACACTGTTAGTTGTGTTTGCAGGTCTTTCCCTGCTTCCCTGCTTCATACCTGCCTCTGAAAGAATTTGCTCCTTTGCGTTCATAAATGTACATTATGCAGTTATTTTGGTGGGAATGTAGTTGACTTCACAGCATGAGAGATGGCACCTTGAGCAGTGCAATGGCATAAGGCGCGGGAAGACTTCCTCATACACACATTAATGTGCCTTTACTTTGAGCTCTGCCTTCCCTTGCTTTCAAAAAAAATCACACTATAGCTTCTTGCAATGTTTCTGGGGTTTTCTCAATACTGCACCAGGATGGCATCCCACATTGGTTTTAAGCATGAAGCAGTCCCGCTAGGCGGCTTTACTCCCCATTTTTATGCCCAGCCTGAAAAATCTGTAGCAAGAGCTGTGGGAAAGCCAGGTCAATGAGCTTCCATAGTTGAAATCACTGCTCCAGATAGTGGCCTTAAGATCAAGGAAGGAAGTTGTCCTGGTTTAGTTATGTAATGTGCACAGGAATCAGTACCTGGCAGTAAATTTTCTGGCTGGTGGGCTAGATTGTTACCACCCCACTTCCTGGCGGGCCAGACTTGGCAAGTGGGTGGGGCGTGATGTCACGATGGTGTCAGGTGATGTTGTGCTTTGAAGTCCCAGTTGTTGGGACTTCAAAGGGCAATGCTGCTTGAAAGCTCCTTTGCTGTTTATAAAAGGCTTTCAGACAGCACCCCCCCCCTTTTCTGTTAGAGCCTTTGAGGCTGAAATGGGAGCGGGGAGGCA
This sequence comes from Zootoca vivipara, assembly GCF_965207765.1. Taxonomy (NCBI): domain Eukaryota; kingdom Metazoa; phylum Chordata; class Lepidosauria; order Squamata; family Lacertidae; genus Zootoca; species Zootoca vivipara. Next base: position 7,046,849 of record NC_142582.1, on the reverse strand, counting down.
ATGTCTGAAGCGCTTCACCAAAGAAACTGTTTTTTTTCCTGATCACCTGATGTGGAGGGGAGGGGGGGAAAGTGCTTTTTGGAAGCAGTGGCTGCTCCTGGAAGAAGCCTCACATGCAGAGAATGCTTCCAGGAGGAGGGAGCTATCCTGTGCTGCTCCTTTCAACTCACAGCTTCTCAAATTGTAGAAAGGCCTGGTGAGAAAAACAATCTCAGAAAGTAGACTTTCTTTTGGATCCTCAGTTTCACCGCTGCAGAGGGCAAGGCTGTTCAATCTTTCTTCCTTTTCGACAGGTGACCTCCGAGCTTGCACTTACTGCCGTAAGATAGCCTTAAGCTACGCTCACTCCACAGAGAGTAACTCCATCGGGGAAGACTTGAATGCTCTGTCTGACTCTGCCAACTGTGTGTCAGTACTGGATCCTGGGGAACCGCGGACTCCGGTTGGCAGCAGAAAAGCCAGCCGCAACATATTCCTCGAAGAAGACCTTACCTGGCAAAGGTATCAATATAGCTGGTTTTGGCCCGGGGGGGGGGGGGGAGAAATCCACTTAGTTTTAAGTGTTTGTAATATCTTTTGTCCATCCAGCCACACAATTTGTCTGCAATATTCTGCTTGAATGCAGTGGTCCAATCACGCTGGCTGTTGCTATGGTATTGTGTTGATTTTGCACATCAGGTTTTGATAAGCCATAGTTTCCATCAATAGTGGAATGGCTTAACTGACTTTGCCATATTGTCTTCTCGCCATAATTTTTGTTCCTGGAACCCTAACATTAGCAAGACAGAGCAGGCAGAGAGCCTTGTTTGTGTATCTGAATAACTTTGTGTGTGAGAGAGACTAAGAATTCTGCAAAAGATATACAACGGGGGCATGGATGCCCCTCCCATCTTTCCTGCCGTGTCCCATCTTTTCCCCTTCCTCTGCAGTTAGGCTGTTAAAGCCTTCTATTGTGTCTGTCTCTCCCAGCAGACGCAGTCTCTCTCTACACCCAAAGGCTTAAACATTAATCGTGGCGTAAGCTTCCTTGAATGAGAGTCCACTTCCTCAAATGTCTGCAAAACCAGGTGCCACAATAAACCCGTTAGTCTGCAAGGTGCCACTGAGACACTTTCCTCTTCCGACCCCAAAGGGCTTACAATCTTATGATGGACAACAGGGAAACAACAGTGGAAGGGGACAAGTGGAGGTGCGCGAAGAACATGCCATTCATTCATTTTCGCATATCTTCAGCTTGGTTACTACTACAACAATTTAAAAATCCCTGTCCCCGCATGCATGCTGCAGTCAAGCAGCAGACCCAAGTAGGAGAGAGTCGTCGTCGTCGTCCCCATCCTTCTCCCTGCATATGTGTGGGGCAAGGAAAGAAATGTCTTTCCCGCCACAGGCCTGCTGGCTTAGTTGTTTCCTAAAGCAGCTTATGGTGTTGTGTGTTTGGCTTCCACATGCATAGCTCAGTTGGTGGAGCATGATCTCAGGGTTATGGGTTTGAGCCCCTGTTGGGCAAAATGATTCCTGTAACGCAGGGGGTTGGACTAGATGCCTCTCGTGGTCTCTTCCAACTCTACAGTTCTGTGGTTCTATGATTCCTCATCCCATGTGAGCAAGGGGGTGGGGAGAACTGTTGCAGTTAAGGAGACCTTTGGGTCAGGCTGTCTGCTCCTGCATTATTCCAGTGGCCTGGATCTGCCACGATGGAAATAAGCACAATCTGGTGGTTTCATTGGCACAGGAGAGAGTTTCTAGCCCCCTCAAGGTTCTATCAGTTATCAGTTTGTATGATTTTTTAAAAGAAGTAAGGTGTATTTACGTATATGTTTTTAAATGTAAGCTGCTTGGGGATCTTTCAATAAGTCTGATGGATGTTGATGGAAAAAGTTGCATGATTGGACACGCTTTGAGCACCCGAACTTTCCTAGCTTGAATCTGAAAGGGAGAGGTGCATATTTTGTAAATCTCAAAGTGAATTTTAGACTGCTCTTCTCGGTCCGAGTCCTTTTAGCAATCCCACAGCTTTTATGAGGCTCGAATTCTGTAAAAGCGTTCAGTTGAGACATGGTTTTGTGGCCTCCTTGTGATGGATCAGGTTGCAATATGTTAACATTAACTGCTGCAACTAAGAGAACCCTCCAGCAATATCTGTAGGCAAACACTGAAGTTGCTCAGCTGTAGTAAAACACCTGACCTGTGGGGTGAGGGATAACTCCTGCCTTGTTTCTTTTTCACTTTCTAAATTTGAATGCAGCACCCTCTGCTGTCTGTGAGTTGAAAACAATTATTTTCAGTAGTGTCGAAACATTAAGAGATTGGCATATGCATTCCCCAGCCAGCATACTCCTGGAACTGAACTCTCAGTATAGAGGAATGTCTCTGAGCATATACAGACTGCTTTTCTTTAGCAGCATTGGCTACTGTAAACAACTTCTGTTCTCCTGGAGGGCATTTTGATGTAGGTGGCACCTCCTTCCCCATCCCTGACCAAAAGAAATTCGGCTTGCAGAAATAATTGAGAGCAATTCTGGGTGGCCTACAAAACAAATTAAATATTTCACAGCCCTGGATTACTGGGATATGTAACCTGCCCTGTTCTTTAAAACCTCATATTCCTGACTGCATAGTTCTAATGATATTGTGATGTGTAGTGGGGAACAATGATGCATAGAGAAGATTCTTGTTATAGTTATACCTTGGATGTCAAATAGAATCTGTTCCGGAAGTCAAATAGAATCTGTTCCGGAAGTCCGTTCAACTTCCGAAACATTCGACTTCTAAAGCGTGGCTTCTGATTGGCTGCAGGAAGCTCCAGCAGCCAATCAGAAGCCGCAGAAGCCCCGTCGGATGTTTCGTTCCGGGGTTTTGATCTTTCAGGTGCTGGAACATTCAACTCCCAAGGCTTTCAGGAGCCAAGGTACGACTGTACTTTTAAATGACTTTGTTTTTCTCATCCTTAGTTCTGCCTCCCCCTTGCAGAATTGCAATCTTCCGCAGCATTTGAGAACTTGTTGCTTGCTATAGCTTTTAAGGAACCACTTTAAAACATTTCTCCTTTTGAAAAGCAATTGTAAAGAATATAATTCCGCTGCCTTTTTAAGTCCTGGGAGAACTCACAGAGTTGTAGTGTAATAATGATGGCTTGCTTTAAGTGCAGTAATTTGGTGCTAATTGCTGCTTTAAAACAGTGTCATTTACTTGCAGCTTGATTCACCCAGACTCTTCATCCTCCACTTTATCGACACGTCTTGGATCAGTTCAGGAGGAAGCAGGGAAGTCTCCTGCTCGGAATAGGTGAGCCACCCTCTCTCACGCTTATGAGTGTTGTTGTTGTTGTTGTTTAGTCATTTAGTCGTGTCCGACTCTTCGTGTAGGATGAGTGTATGAGTGTAGGATGCTGCAACTGTGGAAATAGCACACTGCAGCTCCTGTGTAAAGTTAATTTCTGAGGACAGAGGTCTTAAAATGACATTGACTTTCCGTCGAAAGTTGACCGCGTCCTTTGGTAATGGACCGACATTTGTGTCCTTTGGTAATGGAGCGACACCTTTCTCACAAATCTTGATCTTTGGCCATATACTGTACATCATATGTCCTCAGGATTATGGGGAGGTTAACTTCCAGGGCTCGTTTCTTCTTTCCACAGCAGAAGATGTACATATTACCTTAGATACTTAGCTTTGCTGGAAGATCAGTGTCTCTCAAACTCCTTTACTCCAGTGCAGCTCTTGAAATGGTCAAGGCCTGGTATTTTCCTTTCCATTGCCAGACTTATGGCAAGGAAGCAGTCTTCCCAGAGGCCTTTATAAAGGGGCCTTCACACAGAATCAGGGGGTTATAGAGTCGGAAGGGACCCTGAGGGTCATCTAGTCTGGGGTTCCAATTTGCTCCCAAAGTCTTCCCGTCGAAGGTTGCCCTAAAATGGAAGTTGGTCCTCGGAATTATTATTGAGTAGACTGATGTTAATTTCCCCCATATTAGAGTTAGTGGACAGAGGAGAGCTTTAGTACATCAAGCAGGCTCCTACTTACTATTTGAGGAAGGGGGAAGAATTTCACATGGGGCAAATCAGTTTAATAGTTTTGCATTGAGATCCCAAAAGCTTATTTCCAGTTGCTGGTTTTCAAAATGCTACATTGACTTTGAGAGAGAGAAAGAGAGATGGGCATTACTTGGGAGGTCCCTTACCTTACCTAATGTTGTAAAATCTCGGACCTGCTCTGTTAAACTTTAATTTTAAAGAGCTGGAGTGAGCTTAAAGACTGTATGCATTGTTTTCTTTCTCCCGCCAGATCAGCCAGCATTACCAACCTGTCCCTGGATCGCTCTGGATCGCCCATGGTCCCTTCCTATGAGACATCTGTCAGTCCACAAGCCAACCGCACATATGCCAAGGAGGCCAACGAGGACGAGCGCAAAATTCTCCTGGTACAAGCCAAGCAGTTAAAAAAAAAAAAAAACTTTCATTCTCCTTGCATAAATCTGTAGTATCTTGCTGCTTTGGGGCTCTCTGTTTCTTAGGTGCAGTCACTTTGTGCTGTTCTCTGGTTGCAGTCTATGAACTGTTGTAATGCTATTTGCAACCCACCCTCGTGGGCTATCCCTTTTTATCTTCATTATAATCCTATATGTATGTTTGAAAAGTAACTTTTATACGACTACCTAGTTTTTGAAGAGATGTAAGAGTTTTAAGCTTCAGCATGGAAAGATTAGCAACTCCCTCCCCCCTCTATATATTAAAAAACCTTTAAGGAATTGCCAAATCCTTGTGTCGTTGGGTCTGAGAATGCAACCGCGGTGGTTGTTTTGAACCAGCTTTGCAAGAGAAAATGCTAGCACTTTATTTCGTTTGTGTGTGTGTGTGTGTGTGTGTGTGTGTGTGTGTGTGCTGTCCATGCCATTTCTTGACTTGCTGTGCCACGTAAGGCCAATTGTTCTGTTTATTTAATTTATTGCCTCGGTCCAGTATACCTGAAGGAGCATCTCCACCCCTATCGTTCTGCCCAGACACTGAGGTCCAGCTCCGAGGGCCTTCTGGCGGTTCCCTCGTTGCGAGAAGCCAAGTTGCAGGGAACCAGGCAGAGGGCCTTCTTGGTAGTGGCACCTGCCCTGTGGAACGCCCTCCCATCAGATGTCAAAGAGAAAAACAGCTACCAGATTTTTAGAAGACATCTGAAGGCAGCCCTGTTTAGGGAGGCTTTTAATGTTTAATAGATTATTTTATTTCATTTTTCTGTTGGAAGCTGCCCAGAGTGGCTGGGGAAACCCAGCCAGATGGGCGGGGTTGTTGTTGTTGTTGTTGTTGTTGTTGTTGTTGTTGTTGTTGTTATATTTCACCTTCTGCAAGGAGCTCAAGGTGGTTTACGTGGTTTTCCTGCTGCTCAGTTAATCCTCCCAACTATCCTGTGAGGCTGAGAGGCGGTGATTGGCTCAAGGTCACCCAATGAGCTTGATTTGGGGATTTGAATCCTGACCTACCAGGTCTCTAACCACTACACCACACTATCTTTTTCTAGGATACTGTTGCTTCAGTATCATAGGACTGATTTATATGTAAGCATGCATATTGCACTTAAGTAAGACCTCCTCTCCCATATGACTTTCAGCTAAATATCTCAACTACTTCTGTTGAAATGTATTTTGTTTGAGATGACGTCTCAGACAGGCAGGTGCTTGCTTGATGTTGCCACCCTGGACTCCTTTGGAAGGAAGGGTGGAACAGAAATTTAATAATAGTAATAGTAATAATTTGTATATAATTTTTGAATGAGTGTGCATGTCTGAATTATCCCTAATTATGATTTGTAATACATTGTGGTATTCACTGCTGCTTCAAAGGCCTGCCTGATGTAAGGGAGAGCCAAGCAATCTCTAGTTAGCTGTTCTAAGTGTCAAGAGCACAAAATGTTCAGCAAAGCTTTGTTTATTGCTCTACCTGAAGACAGAATCAACAGACGGACACACATGTCTGCTGGTGAAGAAGGGAAGTTCGACATTTTAATCTTCCGCAAGCGCTTGCAGTCAGAATAAAAAAAGATAACAATAAGATACTGGTCAAGTTTTCTCTTGATGCACATACGTACTCATGTACGATGTATATACATAGCCCTGCCTTTTTATGAATGTGTATAACAGAGCACTGCCTTCGGTGCGTTGCCGGGGGGGACGGGGACGGGGGGACGGTGCAAATCACTTGCAACAGATGTAAACAGCACTTCCCAAGACGGCGAGAACACTTAAGCCCACCAAACAGATGCTATCTAAAAGTGTCATCACTCTTGCCTCGCAGGACTCAGTCCAGCTAAAGGACCTGTGGAAGAAAATATGCCATCACAACAGTGGCATGGAGTTCCAGGATCATCGCTATTGGCTGCGAACGCATCCCAACTGTATCGTGGGGAAGGAGCTGGTCAACTGGCTCATGAGGAACGGCCATGTCACTACCAGGTACTGGGCAGCTCTGAGTTCCTGTCTGTATCATTACTTCATGGCTCAGGGGATTCCTGGGCTTTTCTGAACTAGTTATATCCATGAAGGGAATGTGTTCTCTGTTTTTTTTGTTTAGATTGCAACCAAATTATGAAATGCAAACAGTATTATAAAACACAACCCCTTAACCCACCCACCCCCATCCCTTTTCTAATCCAAAGTAAATTTGCTGGGTAGAAAATGCTACTCTCTTATAGTAAGGTAGTACCGGTAGTTGTTGGGCTTGTTCTAACTCGGTGCTTCTCCTGTGAATGTAATATAACTCCCATTCCTCAAATTATTTTTTTGCTTTTTCTGCTGAGTCCCAATCTGTTTTAAACATTTATTCCTTATTATTATAACCCCTTACAGTCTGCATTCAATTAAAATGTGTGTGGTCCTCAACTTTCCTTCCTTCCTTCCTTCCTTCCTTCCTTCCTTCCTTCCTTCCTTCCTTCCTTCCTTTTTTTAATTGATTGGGTCAAGCGGGAAACTGCTTGAAGCTATGCTTTTTAGATTTGCTTACTTACTTGGCCAAACCTTTATTAGGAATTGCAAATCAAGCTGATGGACAATGCCGAGATGGCAAAACTGACTGGAAAACTCAAAAACCAAGAGGATAAAAACTTTACAAAAGAATGGGAGAAATTTATAAGCTACTTAGGAGACCACTGTAAGCAGATGGAAACGAGAGCAGGATTTCTCCCATTCAGTTGTAGCGTAAAAATCACTATGGATAATATGGTTTGATGATAAGAATTGGAGTATGGGTGAATATGCAGTTGTAGATGTTTGAAATGAGACCCCATGGAGGGGATGAGGGGAAGTCCTGAGATTCGGAAAATCTCTTTATATAGATAGTTTTGTATGTTTTACTTTTTGTTTATCTGTATTTTGTATTTGTAAAATCAATAAAAATGAATCCAAAAAAGAAAAAAATATATTAGGCATTGCAAGTATAGGCCCTCATAAAACATCCACATATAAAATTTTAAAATATATACAAATAAACAACCGTGTAAAATAGTAACAACGAGGATTTTCATTGGAATTTCTTCCCGCTAAATAGTGTATTTTACAAACAATAACTCCATATTTGTGAAGCTTTCGCTTTGGGCTTGTAAATGTTTTTGGTAACTCACTTGCGATTCGAAACCTATCTTTTTTTCCCAGAGCTCAAGCTATTGCAATTGGTCAGGCTCTGGTAGACGGTCGCTGGCTGGATTGTGCCAGCCACCACGATCAGATTTTCAGAGATGAATATGCGCTCTACAGACCACTGCAGGTATGGATTTTGTGTGTGAGTTGGGCTGCTGAGCGAATTGCTTTCTGCTGTTGTGTAGTGGTTTTGGACTTTTTATCACCCAGATATAAAGAAAATTTTAATGGCAATTTCCCCAAGGCTGTGTATTCAGGCTGTGCATTTGCTTGTTTGAAAAGGTGTGCAAAAGCGACTCTGCTAAATCACTAATGCAAACTAATTCACTTAAGGTCAAGAAATGTAGCAAGAAGGCTGTGAAACCTTCCATGAAAAGAAAGGTAGGCACCTTCCAGGTAACTGGAGAAGAGAAGTTGGTGGATTGGGAGGAAACAGGCTAAAGGGGAAGTTTTTAACAAAAAAAGTGACTTTTAGAAATGAGACGTATCAAGCACAGATCGGTTTAGACTGTCTCAGAAAAAGGTGTTTTGTATTAGATTGTTTGCTCCCCAAAAGCTTTCTCATTAAGGGCTCTGCGACAGCCTTAAAGACACCCGTAATGCCACTCAATCAAATTCAAAGGAAGAGGTTGACCAATTAAGGTATTTGCTAATGGCCCAAGTGTTTGACAGTAGTGGCTTCTTCACTATGGGGGTGAGCTGGAGAGGTTACGGCAAAGACACTGGTAGCTTTCTGATGAAGTAGCATAATTTATGAATGTACCAAAAGGTGAGGCATAATAGTAATTGGGCATGTACTCAATGGGAATTGTTTACACCTAGGAACTTCAGGCTTGCTCTGACGCATTGTGCCAGTGGGGCATCTGGAAGGGAAGCATAAATCACAATGAGTCATTGCTTGGTGGGCAGTCCCCCCCCCAATGTCCTGGAGAAGATAATACAATGCAATCAATGGGCTTTGTTGGATTTTTGGGCAATCTTTTTTTAAAAAAATGTAATGCCTGTTGTGGGGGGATATATCCTGATTTGTTTAGCTGCTACTTTCTCAAGTTGCACTCAAATGCCACAGCCAAGACTTTCACTTAGTTGGATGTAAGTGCTGCTCGAAGACTCTGGAGTTGAGGCATTTCTGGTGCTTTAGTCGTCCCTGGTCCACATTGCTGTCGTGAGATTGGGCAGGGGCAATGTGGGACTATGTGGAGTGACATGGGATCTGCCTTGGGTCTAGGACAGGCATTCCCAAACTCGGCCCTCCAGATGTTTTTGGCATACAACCCCCATCATCCCTAGCTAACAGGACCAGTGGTCAGGGATGATGGGAATTGTAGTCCCAAAACATCTGGAGGGCCGAGTTTGGGGGTGCTTTCTCTAGGATGTGCATGTACTGCAGTACTCAGTGAGGCACGGTGGAAGATGCTGTCTTTGCTTTCCCAAAGCACTTGACTGCTTCTTTTTCTAATCTCTGTAGCAGCAGCTTGGGGACAAGAACCAACTACCCAGTTCACATGTAATGCCTTAGTAAGCCAGATCACGGCTTAATGTGAGCAAGCAAACACTTAAGGATACCTGGAGTGAAGATTGTGGCCACTGGGCCCCTTCCCTGGTTGTTCTGCTCCCAGGGCTGCTATCCAGGGCTGAGCCATGGTTTGGCTTGCATTATATCTGAACCTAGGCTCATGGCTTGTCTCGCTCCAGACAAACCACAAACAGCAAACCAAGAACAAACCTTGGTTACAGACTCTGGCTTTTCTGGAGCAAGACAGTCCACAAACCTTGGTTGGGTGTGATGCTGAGCCAAAGAGTGGCTCAGCTCTGGGGGAAGCTCCATTTGCTCATTCATGCCAACCCATGTTTTCTCCTAGTGTAGTGTGTAAACCTGTTTATAGTATGTCAGCTGATCTGCCTTTATTTTTGCCTTAGTTGCACGTGTAGAATCTAATTAGTTTGACTCAGGGTGAAATCTGGTGACCGGTGGTTGTGCAAGTGCCAAAAAACGTCCAGTGTCATTTATATATTAGAAGTTAAAGTGCTGGAACTAAAATGAACTTTTAAAAAAAGGGGGGAGGAACATGGGGGCAAGAGGAGGTGGGGAAATGGGGTGGGGGAAATAAGGGACCCCTTTTATTGTAATGCTGTGAAAACCCTGGTAAACTATAGATTAAAAAGACCTGTGTGGTAGTGGCTTTAGCTCTTGTCTAAAAGAGAAGGTGTTTAGGTTCTTTGGTTGCCAGAGAGCTCCATTGGTATGGCTAAGCCTTTACAGCTCCTTGTTGCACTCTGTGTGTACCAGAAATCGACTGAAGCTACAATCCTGTATATACATGCCCATTAAATAAAGTACTCCTTGTTTCCAAACGACTATGCAAAATGGAGAGAAATTAGGTAAAACATGCTTAATTTGCACCACCAGTGAATTCAAATACAAAGCGAATTCTGCCTTTGTTTTTGCAGGCTTGAACTTACCTTGGTGCAGTTTATTAAAAAAAAAGAAATCCTTAGTGCAGAGTTCCTAAAGCCCTACTTATTTATGGCAGTGTTAGAGAGCTTATGCTTGACAGACCCACCTGGGAAGGAATAAAGCCATTTGAATCATTTGAAGTGTTTCAGGAGCACTGAACCTGAATTATATGCAAACATAATTTGAGTTGAATTGCTTTTCGTCCTGCCTTCGCGTTGAAACATGGTTCAAGTGCAATTCCTGGGCGTTCTAGACCTCACTTTAGAACTGCATTTGTAGAGTTAATTTGTGGAAAGGTCAGAGCTGGCATTGTAGATGGAACAGATTGATGTCACTTTTTGTTTGGTCAGCTAGAGAATTGCTCAAGTAGTAAATGCGTATCTTTCCTCCATGGGCAGAGAGTACTAACCTTGGGGCAAAGGCTGCATTTCAGCACAACACCTTGGCTGTGTTCCCAGGATTCGAGGAGCTGCTAGCTACTGTTTAGGTATAGAAGGGAGCCTGCCCTGCTAGTTTCCTATGAAGTTTCTTATGAATAATATGGGTGTGAAGGGAATGAGAAATCACCAGTGGGGCTCTAAAGCTTGTAGAAAAGTGTTTGGGGCAGGTGGGAAATGTGGCCAACTGAATTGTTGGTTTTTTTACTTGAGGGATTTTGTTACAGACGTATGCAGTCGGAGTGTAGCTGTTGTAATTGGAAACCCCAACATGCTTTCCTGGTGCCCCACAAAGAAGTATCTAAAGGGGCTGCATATAGTTTTCAAGATTATGGGAAAATTTGGATGCCATATTTAGTGCCTTCTAGCATGAACATGGTCGTTTATACACCTAAATATATATGGCTTTCATGCACATTTCAATAGCCTGAATGATTTATTGGGTGGATATAGAGATTTGCTCTCAGATTGACAGGAGAGAATTTCCAATACTAGAAAATAGACAAGGTGAGGCAAATGTATCCAGTGCAGAAATACTTTCTTTGCTTTAGTCTTCTGATGGGCCACAGTGTTCTACAACAAACAGTTAGTTATCCATCTCTGTTTTTGGAGAAAAATAGATGAGAAGCCATTCCTATGGAAGACAACCCTAGTACAGTATAACTAGGTTTTTTCCAAGTGATTTGAAACATGTTTTTTCTCCTGAGCTGCTCAGAATTATCTACTTAGATTAAAGTCTTGCAATTTCAATGGCTACATAGCTCTTTAGTTTACTGTCCAAAACATTCACAGTTCCTTATTTATCACAAGTCCATGACTAGATTTTTTTTTTTTGCGTATTTGACACTGAATTGTCATTGTTCTTCTTTTCTTTGAATTTTTATTAAGTTTTTTTTACAACACATACACACACACTCATAAAACTAAACATAAAAGTAATAATACACAATCAAAAAACAAAAAAATACAAATAAAACATAATAACATACGGAAACTTATCACAGATCCAATAGTCAACAATATATATAAATATTTCAATTATTTTCTTCCAATTGACTTCCTTTCATCCTCAACACAGTTCTCTTTTCATTTTTGGTAAACTGTCTCCTTCTTAGTTCATTATTACCCCATTTTCTTTCTGTTTTAAACTTTTATACCATTATTTTTTTTTGCAGAAGTTAATCGAAACAAGTCCAAGTATTAATTTGAGGGCACTGCTTTTTATGGTGTTCTCTATAGTTTCCCCATTCTTTTTGAAATTTTTGCTTGGGCTGACCCCTAATGGCTTCTGTCAATCTAGCCAATTCAATATAATCAAATAATTTATCTTGCCACTCTTTTTTTGTTGGTATTGTTTCTTTTTTCCATTTTTTTGGCAATTAGTGTTCTCGCAGCCCCTGTAGCATAAAGGAATATTTTCTAATTATCTCTGGCTATATCTGTGTCTAATATCCCCAATAAAAATGAATTGTCATTGTTCTTGGTTTCCTGCTTATTATATGTATAGATTCCAATTATCTTATATTTTGTTAACATATTTGTGCTACATATTTATACAAAATTCATGCGACTTAAATATATATCTATGCACACTATGCAAGTTTTGCAGACTTTTAGATTTATCCCTTCAGAGTAAGCCTACATCTACCCCTGCCCCCCTCACAATCCCATGCAGTTCCTGCTCTTTATCGTATTTCTAGAACTCTTTATTTTTCCTTTTGCAACATTAACGTGCGCAAACACAATCAAATACAGATAAAATGGAATTGCCGCTTGCAGAAAAATGGAACCTGTGGCTCTCCAGATGTTGCTAGACTCCCCCAACTCCCATCACTGTGACCCCAGGTAACTTTCAAGTGGTGAAAAAGCCCCACTTAATGGGCCATCGGGACCACCAAAGGCCTGCTGCAATAAGTTCACTGAAGACCCTATCATTTGCCTCCATACTGATCTTGATGCTAATACAGTCTCTGGTGAGATGTCCAGTTCTGCAGGGTCAGTTTTAGTGATAGAGGCCTGAGGATGTGAACAAGGTACCTTTGACTGTCCATCGTATCATTGGCCCATCCTGGGGGCAGGCCGGGTGGGTCCAGGGGGTGGTTAATGCATATTTGCATGAGCAGGTTGTCCTGATTGCCTTGGGGGGGGGGGGAACCCCTTTCTACTTATGTATTCTTTTTATGATGGATATTATAGTTGTAAACTGCTTAGAATCCATTTTTGCATGTAAGCGGAATATAAATTCATCATCATCAGCCCTGGTCATTGATCATGGTGGCTGATGGAAGCTGAGTGTCCAACAACGTCTGAAGAGTCACAGGTTCCCCACTTTTGTGCTTTCCGGTCAGATAACATGACCGGAAAATAAATGCCACTTGATTGTTGGCATTTATTTTTGGCTCACCTGGTACAGCATAATCCAGTACCTTCTAAAGCAAATAGTAAGAACAAAGTTTTGTATTGATTTGTATATTCTAATGAAGGAATTGTACTTAATCCAAGGATGCTTAGCAACTATAATGAGAGGAAATGTGTGTTTCTGCCGCAGAGCACAGAATTTTCTGAAACTCCTTCTCCAGATAGTGATTCGGTCAACTCCGTGGAGGGCCATTCTGAGCCGTCGTGGTTCAAAGACATCAAGTTTGACGACAGCGACACAGAGCAGATTGCAGAAGACGGAGATGATAACTTGAACAGTGAGTGTTTGTGTAGTCCGTTTCCTGAAGATAATCTGTCTTAATAGCAAGTAAAAGCTCTGCCTTGCTGCTGCTGCCTGCTGCTGTTGTAGAAATAGACGCTTTTATCTATTTCTTTTACGGAGATACAGTATCTTCTGTGTGTTTGGCTAGATTTCCACACACACACACCCAGATTCCGAATTGGCAGAAGGTCTGCAGCTGTTTGGGCATCTTGGTCCTAACAGCAGCCTTGCTTTAAAAACAACGACAAGCAAATGGCCTCAAAACACCATCCAAATAATGAAAAGCACCAATATGCAAGTGGATGAAATTACTGTCTCTCTCTCTCTCTCTCCAGCATTGCACACGGTTTAATTGAGATCATTTCTCTCCTTTCCTTGACCCCCCATGAATACCTGTTATTTGAACCCCCCTTCTCCTTCCTGTATCTCCCCCTCTCCTCAAACCTAAAAGATTCTGCCAGTCCTAGCAAGCGCACCTCAGTCAGCAGCTTCCAGTCTGCCATGGACAGCGACTCAGCTGCTTCCATCAGCCTGAACGTGGAGCTGGACAACGTGAACTTCCATATCAAGAAGCATTCCAAGTACCCACACGTGCCCCCTCACCCTGCCGACCAAAAAGGTATGCGGTAGTTGCCACTTGGAGTCACACGTGATGAAAAGCGGGGCCTAGGCGGCCGTTTGCCCAAACACCAGCTCCTCCTGTTCCCCCCCCCCCACTGGTCTTATTTTCTACTCCTCCTTCCTCTCGCATTCGGCCACTCTGCTTTTGAACCACGGTAGACAATGCGTTTTCACATAGCTTTTTTGACAGGCCGTCTTTTGGCCACAGAGAGCAAGGATGTTTTGAAGGACATCTTCTGTTTCTCAGTCATTTGTGCTGGATGCAAATGTAAGGCAGGTCTGGTCCCAGGGCTTTTGATTTATTTATATTTTTTGCAGCCACAACTCGCCGGAACTCAGTTCCGGCACCTCTCAGGTGGGCACCATTGCCATTATAAGAGAACAAGGGAGGCGTTCAGGGTGAGGTCCAGCACCTCCTTTTCTAGAAAAATAGAACTGGCTGGTACCATCTAGAGCTCAGTCCAGTTGAAAAGACCAGAGTTCTGCTGTATTCAAGTACTGGTGTGGAATGTGGCAGGCTTGGGTTCAGGCCGACTTGGCCTCATAGACAAGATTTTATGTCAGTTTGGTCTACACCTTTTAAATGGTGGAGAAATTGCAATCTTGTATCATGTCAAAGCTTCTGGGCTGCTTAATATAGCAGTTTTACATGTAGCAATATCAATATCCCTTCAGCTTTAAAAAAAAAAGTCTGAAAATAAGGCCTCTTAGTAAAATTTTTAATAAATCTTTGATTCTTTCCCCCTGCCCCAAGTACTAAAACTCTGATAGTGGTATTGACCTTAATATGACCTTTTCATCTTCCTCATTTCTTTGTCATCAGTTCGTGATAAAACAACAGTGGAACCTCTGGGGCTTTGCTTCTGTAAAATAATGTGTATAAAAGGAGGTAAATTTGCCTGTGCCCACTCTTGCTCACAGGTAAAGAGGGAAGTTAACAAGAGTAACATGCTGTAGCCGAACTCCTCCATGCCTAATAACATTATGCAATAAACACCTGCTTACTAAAATTCTTTATTAGTTGCTGTGTGGTGAAACTAATTTCATAAAATGGCTTTAGTAATAGAAGTTCTTTTTTCTGGATTGTGAATTAACATACTGTAATCCGCCCCCAATATTATTGCATGCTTGTAATGTATATTGAATGCATCCCCGGGAAGTTCTGTGTTCATCAGGAAAACAAACTGTAAAAATCCATAGTATTTATGCAAAACATCTAGGAAATTCAGTTCCAAGTTCATTGTTAATGTTTGCATAGCTGCTGTTTCAGATTATGTGGGAAAACAACAAATACACAAGGTAACTGAGACTATTAAATTTAATGCTGGTGTAGATCAGGAGTATCTTTGCAAGATGAACAGAAGCTTATAGTAAACCTCCTCAGCAAGACCAGAACGATGCTAAAATGGCACATGGCATCTGGAAGCAACACGAATCGCTTTACCGCAAGACAGTGATAAATTAGCCTGTGGCATCCCTTACTGTGATTTATTTTTTTGTTTCTCAACTTGCACAGAGAATCAGAAATGTGTGCAAAATGTTGATTAAAAGCTTACCCAGATGCTTTGTCACTGGCGATTGCCATTTTTCTTCCTATGACGAGAACTGTAGATCTTTTAGGAAAGCACAAAACACAGATAAAAGTGCCTCTTGAAAGTGCTACAGGAGTTTGCAATAGGTTTGATCCAGAACCTGCTTTCTTGAAGTGAGGCACTTGACCAAAAGTATAGGAGGAATAAGACCAGATTATGAGGAACCTCAATGCTCTAACTTCTCCATTCCTTCTAAGCTGGTCTGAAGGTGAATGGATGGGATAGGCAGTGATCATGAAAATATAATTAATACAGTAGTACCTCGGTTTACGGGTGCAATTCTTTCCGGGGGGCCATTTGCTCCCCAAGCAGTACTTAAATGGAGTGCCTCTTCCGTACGTGCACGAAGCGCCGATAGAGCGCTTCTGTGCTCGCGCACGTTGCATAGATTGCTTCTGCGCATCCGCGCATTGCGGAACCCGGAAGTGTTACTTCCAGGTCCACAGAGTACTCAAACCGAGAGTACTCAAACTGCAGCGGACTTAAACCAAGGTACGACTGTGCATATGAAATTATTGTGGCTGTGAAGAATTAATATTATGTGCCTGGCTTCTTTACTATACAGCTTTTGGGCAATACTGAAGACACACCTGTTTATCCTGGCCTTTGATGACTGGCATGTGTGCTTTCAGGGCCTCTGCTATTCTTGCCACTGTTCTTTGTATGTTTTTATTCTGAATTTTACATTGTAGTAACCCACCCTAGGACCTGTTGGTGAGGGGTGGATAATAATAATAATTGTAATAGCACCTGTATCCTTGCTTGGCCTCCACGTTAAAAGACCATGAAACCGTGTAAATTGGCAAATGGGCTCTTTCATGTCAATCTGGTTCCAGAACTGCTTTAATGCCTCGTTTGGCACATTGTCAAAACAAGGAAAGAAAGCGAAGATTCCCTTCACTTGAACATTTTGGAGTTGTTACTACAACAGTGACTAAAAATACAACATGAGTCACGCCTCTCCTTCTCTTGTGGAGTGGGTGTGTAAACCATATGATTATAGCACTGTGTCCTGTCATTTCTTTTCCCCCTCCCATCTCCATATTTCTTTCTCCTTTCAGAGTACCTGATTGCCGACAACGGAGGGCAGCAGATGATCTCAATAAGCGACGCTTTTATCAAAGGTGAGTTGAATGCCAGAAGAATGTTTCCCCCTTGGACATGGGTTTGGATGTTGGGTGAACATCTCTCTCTCTCTCTCTCTCCCTCCCTCTCCCTCCCTCTCTCTCTCTCTCTCTCTCTCTCTCTCTCTCTCTCTCTCTCTCTCTCTCCCCTTTTGCTGAAGGGTTTTGAACACACTGAACGATCTTGCCCCAGAGCTTGATGAAATCTGTACAAGTCTGTGCGTGTGTCTGTGAATATGATGAAACAGGATGCTTCTGGGGGTTGGGGGGGGGGTGTCTGTTTTTCCAGTTTGAGTGATTGTTCTGTTTTAAGCTATTCTCTCTAAACACAAAAAAGAAGTTACTGATGGCTTGCGCTTGATATGCATTCCTCCCCCTTGTGTCATGCAACTTACGTTAATATTTATTTCCGGGTTTCGTCAGATGCTTGCCAAGCAAAGAAGCAAGTGCCGTAGGCTTTTAAGAAACCTGCTTGGCTGCATCTTAAAACGTTGTCCTGCAGAATAATTTAAACTAGAAGAATGTCTTAAAGAAAGACTCTTCTGTGTCTATATGGTTATACTTTTTACAGTATATCCTCTCCTTAATACACAAACATACTGCAACCAATTTTTAAAAACGTGCGTATTAGCTGCAGTGGGTAGTATATTTTTGACAGCTACTTTTTTACATATAAAGATGCTTTCCTACCACAGTAGCCCCTTTTGAAATTAATCTTGATTTGGAGACCATTGTTGTAAGCTCTTTGTTTGAATTGCATGGCGCTTCTAGACTGTTCTGCTAAAATAAAAGGAAATCTTCTTCTTTGCAGTATTCTCTCCCCCGCTCTTTTTTCTAGCTGCTAGACATATGACTGTTTTCAGACACCACCAAGGTGGAAAATGTGTGTTGTGAAGAGTCATCTGGAAGCCATTGCGACATTCCTGTGACACCCTTTTTCGTTTTTATAAACTGTATCCTCCTCCAAGAAGGATTTAGCCACATTCTTGTACGTAGCAACCCTTTAAATCAGGCACCCCCAAACTCGGCCCTCCAGACTTTTTGGGACTACAACTCCCATCATCCCCATCTAACAGGACCAGTGGTCAGGGATGATGGGAATTGTAGTCCCAAAACATCTGGAGGGCCGAGTTTGGGGATGCCTGCTTTAAATGGTATGATTTAGCATTATGGGAATCAGCCTAGGCAAGCAATGGGCACATGTATTCTTGCTCCTCCTCATGCAAGTGGAAGGGAGGGAAAGATTCAATTTTAGAACTAATTACCGTTCCAGCCATATATAGTTTGCTGACAATAGTCAGCTGAAACAAAACAGGCTATTAAGCCATGATCTGATACCCTGTGATTTTCTAACTCACCAATTAGAATAAGACAGTTCTCTCTCTCTCTCTCTCTCTCTCTCTCTCTCTCTCTCTCTCTAAAATACTTTATTGAAGTTAAATTGATAAAAAAACACATACTGTACAGAAGAATTATCCAACAAAGAAAGGAAAGAAAAAATAAAGCTTAATATTTCACAATACGATATGCTCTTCTTGAATTCCTAACAACTTCCCGTCACCCCACCATGTATCTACAACTCAATCTGTCAAGCGCACTGTTAAATTCTGTTTTTCTTTTGTTGTATTTCATCAATACTGTATTTTCTCACACCTATCCATCCTACCGCAGAAGTCATTCAAAGGCTGCCACAGATGTCAAATTATTATAATAATCCTTTAAATATTTTCTGTACATATCCCATTTCCTAATAAATGTCTGATCAGAACGACCCCCAATTTTTCTGTTAATTTAGCCAACTTGGCATATTCTAGCAGTTTATTTTGCCACTCTGGCTTTGTAGGTATTTTCTCTCCCTTCTAATTCATGACGATTAATATATTCTTACAGTTCTCTGAGTTCAAACATCAGTGGGAACAGTGGGTGTCTTTCTTTGTGTGGTGTGAAGCCACAGCTTAATGTTCCCTCTGAACTTGATCAGAGAAAGTGATTGGCCCGGGGCCACCCCACGAACTCCATGGCTTTGTCGGGGTTTGAACTCACATGTCCTGAACTCACCTGCCTTCTCCCAGGCCTGTGGCTCATTAAACAAGCCTTTTAAATTGTGAGGTTTATTATTATTATTTTGTTTGTTACCGTGTTATGTATTTTTGTGTTTTTATGTTGTAAACTGCCCTGTCGTCCTCAGATGAAGGGAGGTATAGATAGAAAATAAAATATAAAATAAAATAAAATCGACCTTGGAATCCAAGGAGCTACTTCATGCATAATCAAGGGTCTTGTAGTTGGTCTAGTGTTGCTATATATTTGAACAAAGAACTCACCTGGCCCATGTGCTGCCTCAAACAGCTCTTGAAAGCTTGCTCAACTGTAAAAGTGTTTTCCCATCTTATTGTCTGTGTGTGAGAGAAATGGAAGCCTAAAGCCTCATTGCATGTTTAGGACTACCTGCACAAATTGTTTGTTTGTGTGTTTGTTTGTTTATATCTCAGCTTCTGCTCTGTAGGGTATCTTCTTTTCCATGGCTGGTGAGCTTGTTGATAAAGAAAATGTGTAAAATAGCTCCATTGCTGAGAGTGGAAGTAAGCGACAGGATTGACAAGACTGGCAAAAAGGTTCACATTGCACATGACCACACTTACACCCTTGCAGAAAAAATACCACCCGCAAAGCAGTCCTTAATCTTGAGAGAAGCCAGTACAGTGGTACCTCCAGTTGCAGACGGGATCCGTACTGGAGGTCCGGCTGGATCCTGAGGTTTCCACAACCGGAGAGACCGCTTCTGCGCACGCACGGCAGTAGAGTGCTTCTGTGCATGTGCAAAAGCAGTCTACCGCTTCTGTGCATGCACATGCGGCAAAACCCTGGAAATATACTTCCAGGTTTGCTGCTTATGTATCCTAAAGTTTATGTAACCAGAGGGATACGTAAGCGGAGGTCCGACTGTATATGGATTAAAGTGTAATCTTACCACTTCCCTCCCACCCACCACTTGTGTTTTTTAGAATCGCTGTTCAATCGGAGAGTTGAAGAAAAATCCAAAGAGCTGTTTTTCACACCCTTGGGCTGGCACAACAGCAGCCTGGACCTTCTGAGGGAGGAGAATGGGGAAAAACAAGCCATGGAGAGGCTGCTGTAAGTTGGGTTCTGTAGCGGTGAGTTCCTTCCCTTGCCTGCGAAGACAGGCTCTGGCGGATTGAGCAAATGAGACCAAGAAAGCAGGGAGGGAAGTGAGAGGCAGGTGGGGCTCATCAACCTGGGAAGGGAGTCTGTCTAGGAGAAGGAAAGCTCTCACCCTAAACCTCTGCTGCCTTGCGGGATATCTTCTGGAGAAGGAAAGGCTAAACCCTAATGGATAATGGAGCCAGAATGGAGCTCCTAAATTTGTGAATCTGCCCTCCTTTTTGCTTTGGGAGCCCTGAGCATTTATTTTGGGGATTTAGAGGGGCTTCCTCTAGCCGCTTCACAGGCATAGTTCACTGTCAGGCAAACAGGTATATATGGCTCCAGAGGATATTTCCTCTCTCTGCCATCTCCTGAACTTTAACCATGTTTTTAAACCTTTCTCTGAAGCTCAGCTAATCACAACCACATGATGGCGCTACTGCAGCAGCTGCTCTACAACGAGTCCTTGTCCCTTTCCTGGAGGGATATGATTGTGCCCGTGGTCTGCCAGGTGGTTCAGACAGTCCGGCCCGACGTCAAGAACAGGGACGATGACATGGACATCCGTCAGTTTGTCCATATCAAAAAAGTGAGTTCAAGTGGGGGAAACGGGGGATCAATGAGAAGGGAAGTGGCTGCTCAAGGCTTGTGCTGACTTTCAGAATGATGGCACCTCAATATCCTGAAACTAGCCCAAGCCTGCCAGAGAACTTGCCACCCTCCAAGCCAGTCGCTTGATAAACCTCCATTTCTTGGTGTTTGCCTGGTTGTACAAACTTGCTGGCTTAGTGGGTAAATGTTTGGGAGGCAACTCGCAAATCATTCACACCTGTAACTAACATTACAGTATTGTAAGCGGCAATTTTTTTGCAGCTGATTTCCACCTCCCACCAAGTGTCCCATGTTTAATTCCATTGACTGGTATTCAATCATCTCTCAGTTCTGACCTAGTTTTGAATTTAGATTTTCCCACCCCCTTTTCCTTTAGCATTTCCTAGGCATAATCTTGAACTAGAAGAGGTCACTATGCTAAACATTCACTTAGCATGAAGATTTTAGACTATCTGTAATAAAAAGATAAATGATAAAATAAGATTTGATTAGTCCAGGAATAAAAGTGGTATGTAGCTAAAATTCATGTGCATAAAAGGCAACCTACTTTTGTAATAGAAAGGGTTTTTGTTTTTTTAATGGTGAGGACCTGTCATCAATTTGGCATTTTTATGTACTTCTGTGCTTAAGTGGCCTCCTTAGCTAGATGTTCCTGGTTGACAATATATTGCAGTTGTGAGTACTGGGGAAATGCCATATTCCTAAAAAAAGTAGTACTTTCCTGGGATAAATAATTTGAATTGTGTGCAATAAATGAATTTAATTTGCGTATTTTGTTCTCACGATAAACTGGATGCCTGAATTACCCATTTGAGCAGGTGGGTAGATAATGATTTTGGTCACATAGCTGGCTGCTCATATGAGCCTCATGCAAGAAATAATGGAAGCTACATTTATCTGGGCTATTTCTAGTTAGCATATTGATGTTGGAGGGAGAAGAAAAGACTTTTTTTTTTAAAAAAGTGGATTTTTAACACAAACTGGGAAAATTAGGAGATCCATGGGTAATAAAATTCTTACTGTTTTGACAGATTCCAGGTGGAAAAAAATTTGACTCAGTTGTGGTGAATGGCTTTGTTTGCACCAAGAACATAGCACATAAAAAGGTATTGTGCAGCTATGTCAGTTTATGTAATATGCTAGCATGGATGACTTGGAACGTCTAATGTTCGATATAATACCTAATCGATTAGTTTCGTAACAGTTTTTGCTCTTAAACTTCCCCAACCCACTTATTCCTTCCTTTATTCCCCACCCTTTTCCCTGACAGGGATTCAAGGCGGCTTACAGATAAAATAAAAACTGCTAAAAACCTATAAAATAGGTTGTTGGCATTATGTAGGTTCAAATTCACACAGGATTAAGGAAAGCCGAATCCCTCACACGGATTAACTGATGTCATGAGGTCCCAAGAGGGTCTCCCACTTGGCTGAGTGTGGCTCATTTGAGCAAAAACATATTGGGTTTGAATTCACATTCTAACTCACAGACTGGCTCCTATCCTGATTTTTATTGGGTCCCTTCCACTTTATGTCTTGGCAGCCTAGCAATGCTGTCTTTTTGCTCTGCCACTGAGTTGTTGATTCTTCCTATTGCACCTTCTAAGGGAAGGTCTTGCTCTGTCTTTCAACACGAAATAGTGAAGGGATACATTTAACAACCTTTTTTCTTTCTAGATGAACTCCTGTATCAAAAACCCCAAAATTCTTATGCTGAAGTGCTCCATCGAATACCTCTACCGAGAAGAAACAAAATTTACCTGCATAGATCCCATTGTCCTTCAGGTTGGGATAGTTTGCTTTTATTTATCCTCTTTTACCATCCTATCAAAGTCTAATTCGTGACTGCAATGGGTTAATTCTGAATAATTGCAGGGAATATCTGGTTTGCCATAGTCTCCATGGTTCAAGTCAGCAAAGCATGGAGACTATGGCACACCACATATTCCCTGCAATTATTCAGAACTAGCCAATCGCAGCCAATTTGAAAACGGACTGGTGCTTCGCTCAGTTCATTATGACATGCATTTGATAGTCCTATGCATTGTGAAAGAGGGATGCGTGTAGCGTTCTCGTCTGAACCACTGAGCCTCTTGGGCTTGCTGATCGGAAAGTCGGCAGTTCAAATCCCCACAACAGGGTGAGCTCCCATTGTTCTGTCCCAGCTCCTGCCAACCTAGCAGTTCGAAAGCACGCCAGTGCAAGTAGATAAATAGGTACCACTGCGGCAGGAAGGTAAACGCCGTTTCCGTGAGCTCTGGCTTCTTTCAAGGTGTCCCGTTGCACAAGAAGCGGTTTAGTCATGCTGGCCACATGACCCAGAAAGCTGTCTGTGGACAAACACCAGCTTCTTCGGCCCGAGAGCGAGATGAGCATTGCAACCCCATAGTCGCCTTTGACTGGACTTAACCGTCCAGGGGTCCTTTACCTTTTTTTTTTACACCTTCCATTGTGAAAGATTACCTAGCAAATGAGAGAGGTTTTTAACGATACCAGTATGCAAGAGCCATATGAGGGTCTTGGTATGCACACATATGACACAGCCCTGTACTTGTTTACTGAGAATTTAAAAAGTAATTTTTAATCTGTTTTGGTATTTTAACCTTCATATGTTTAAAGGCATGATTGTGATTTTTTCTTGATGTCATTGTTCTTTTTGTAAACTGCTTTGAGGTTCTTTACAATCAAGCGGTGCGTGAATTTTATATACTGGGGGCTTAATATCTTGTAAGTATGCTTAAGATTGCAGCCTTGCTATTTCTTCCCCAGCTCCAATGGTAAATCATCCAAACACCAGCTTTGCTTGGGAAAACAATGCTGGTCTAGTGAAGATGTGAGCCATTCTTGATACAGCTTGAATCCAGAATTTGAAGTTGGGTTTTTTCAATTCTAGGTGAAACTAGCATTGACATCAGAGCAGCTGTAATGTTGCTCCATGCTTAACTCCAGAAAATGGGCAGGGAGTGAAGAGTACGCAGACCACAGGGTGTTTCTCATCTCCAAGGATATTAGAACCATACATCTGCTCAGAGCAGGCATCCCCAAACTGCGGCCCTCCAGATGTTTTGGCCTACAACTCCCATGATCCCTAGCTAACAGGACCAGTGGTCAGGGAAGATGGGAATTGTAGTCCAAAACATCTGGAGGGCCGAAGTTTGGGGGTGCCTGGCTCAGAGCAACTCTGACTATGGAGAACATTTAATCTAGGAATATTGTAACAAAGGAGTTTCAGTGCTTCTTAAAAAATATTTTTTTCCAAAAAAATTAAAAACACCAGTGGCCGAAGCATTCTGCATACCAAAGTACTAATTTCAGAGTTGCTGAAATTCAAAAACTGTTTTAGTGCATAAACCTGAATTAGGTTAGTATTTACTTGAACTGTCAGTTTAGTTTTAAGGGGGGGGGAACCTACTCTTGAGTAAGCATGTTTTAAGTTTGCAGCCTTAGACATGCTTTTAGTCCTCAAGTAGGGCCTGGTATCTGATGACTGCAATACTTGCTTCTGCCATGATAGGAAAGGGAGTTCCTGAAGAACTACGTTCAGAGGATAGTGGATGTCAGGCCAACTCTGGTTCTCGTTGAAAAAACTGTGTCCCGTATTGCCCAAGACATGCTGCTGGAACATGGCATCACTTTGGTCATTAACGTCAAGCCGGTAAGTGCTAGAATTCTAAATGAAATCGTGGTTCAGTAACAGGTTTTCCCTCCCTTTTTTTGGTAATGTACACAATATTTTTTCTCCCCGTTTTGTTTTCTACATGGGTCCTATCCTATTTCCTGTTTCTTCTCCTTTTTTGCATCTTATTCAGTGCACTTCTAACGTTCTACTTTTTATTTTTCAATAAATAATGTAAAATTTAAAAAGCCTTGGGAGTATTTCCACATCAGTATAATTTAGCAAATGGTACTTTGCCCTGAATAGGATCAAATGCCATGAGGTAGATCTGCTGAGGCACAAGGATTCTCTTGTCACCTGTTGTTTCTGTTTGGCTCTGTATCTACAGAGTGTGTCATGAAAATAATGGTCTGTAGAGTTCATGGTTTCATAAGGTATGGATTGTTTTTTTTGTCAGAGATCAGACCTCCCAAGGAAGACTTAAACAAGAGATTGGGATACAGTTTATGGACTGCACAGCATTCCCTTGCCATTCCTCCAGTTATCCAGTATCTTACCTGATTGTCACCTCTCATTCTCATTCTCCAGTCCTTGTCACGACATCACAAATGCTGCAAAAAAAAAGCACAGCAGGTTAATTTTCAGAAAATGTAGAAATGATCTAATCATGCATGCGGGTCCTGTTGCCTGTGGGCAAATCTCGGATTCTTAATTTACGTAAAACCATTTAGATTTCGTTGATACGTTGCTTTTGGTTGCAGTCTTGTGCCATAGCCTATTCTCTCCCTCTCCTGGATTAAGGTAAGTAAGTGCATAGCATTTTTCTTATCAATGTTTTGCAGCACGTCTTAGACAGAGTAAGCCGGATGACTCAAGGAGACGTGCTAATGTCAATGGATCAGTTGCTGACCAAACCACACCTGGGAACCTGCCACAAATTTTACATCCAAGTGTTTCAGTTGCCTAATGGTGAGTGATCCAAGTCCTAACCTTGTTTGTCTGTCCTTTTTAACCGAGTTAGGCTTCTTTGAGATACAGCGTCATGATTAATGTGATAACAAAGTAAATTCTATAGAGCTGGCACCAATACGTAGCATTTATGTAGTGCTTTTGAGTGTCCAAAGTGCTTTGGGTTTTGTAATTCTTACCCTAACCCTTTGGTAGGCCGCTATTATCTGCTGAGAGAGTGGGTTTCCTGAGGCCATATCGTGAGTTCACAGCAAGGGCAAGGTTTAAAATCATGGGTTTCTTTCATTTGTCACTTGGTTTAATCAGGGCCGGCCCTACGGCCAGGCTGGGTGGTGCAGGGCGCCACAGCGCCAGCCCGCCAGGGGGGGGCGCCATGAAGCTGCGCCTGCCTGGCCTCTCCGCCGTGCAGCAGCGCTGCGCGCTAAGCCCGTCTGCCCGTCGTGCTGGAAAATGGGGGGGGGGGCGCCGGAGGGATCCGTCGCACCACGGCGCCAGAGGTGCTTAAGACGGCCCTGAGTTTAATAATTTTATGTCTTAAGGGAATATTCCTTTACATCCATAATCCTCTGGCTTTTCAATAGGTTTTTATTGTATGGCTTTATGCAGAGGTGTTGTAAACTATGCTGATATTTTTTTTTAATGAATAGAATATATTTAATGAATATAAATATTTTAATAAAGGAGTGAATAAAACCTCTGCTCGTTTTGCATTTGGCGCAAAGTGCACGAACAATTTTAATGGACAGCTTAACTGCATTATTACTTTATGGAAGTGGCCGCAGGGATCCGTATGGTTTGACACATGAGTGCAAGCGACAAGGAACGT
This sequence comes from Zootoca vivipara, assembly GCF_965207765.1. Classification (NCBI taxonomy): domain Eukaryota; kingdom Metazoa; phylum Chordata; class Lepidosauria; order Squamata; family Lacertidae; genus Zootoca; species Zootoca vivipara. Next base: position 7,021,112 of record NC_142582.1, on the reverse strand, counting down.
GGGGGAAAGCCAGCCTACATTCTGAAAAAGATCTAAAGCCATTTGTAACTCTGGGATATGTATACCAGCTGACCGCTTAAAGAGCCTGCCTAGTTTTAACAAAAAGAGAGAGACGAGCACAACTTTATCTTCTCCTTTTTTTCCAGAGCAAACGAAAACGCTGATGTTTTTTGAAGGCTGCCCCCAGCACCTGGGCTGCACCATCAAGCTGCGTGGCGCGGGGGATTACGAGCTGGCTCGAGTGAAGGAGATCCTTATTTTCATGATCTGCGTGGCTTATCATTCCCAGCTGGAGATCTCCTTCCTTATGGATGAGTTTGCTATGCCTCCAATGTTGGCCAGACACGGCTCCTTTCACAGTCTGCCTGAAGGGCAGGAGGAAGAAAACGGACAGCAAGATACGTTGAACAGAGAAAGCAGCACAGCGGGGAAAGATGCCGACATGGCCCCTGACAAGCTGCCCGTTACCTCAGAATTGGTGTCTTCAGATGAGATGGGCTCCCTGGAACAAAGGACTTTGACAGAAGAGGACGACCAGGATTTGGGCGATCTACCAGCAACTGCCTCCCAGAAACAGCATATGCACTTCTTAATGAATTCTGCATATAGAGCCCCTTTTGTAACACCAGTGTTGGTGCCAGAGGCATTGTTACCCCTTGAGCTGACTGACCAACACCTGGGGATTTTGGACAGTGAGCCTCTTGAGAGTCTGAGGCACATGGATGACTTCCAGGAGCCCAAAAGTCAGATCAGGGAATTTCGGGACCCCCTGCAGGATGACACTGGATTGTATGTTACAGAGGAAGTGACGTCTTCAGAAGACCGGCTCAAAACCTTCTCTTTGGCTTTTAAGCAAGAGTTGAAGGACATTATCCTCTGCATCTCCCCTGTGATCAAGTTCCGCGAGCCCTTCCTGTTGACGGAGAAAGGCATGCGCTGCCCCACCAGGGAGTATTTCTTGGAGCAGGTCTACGTATCTCCTCGGCTCAACAAGGAGTACAAGGAGATGGACAGCAGAAGGAAGAAGCAGCTGTTAAGGGACCTGTCTGGGTTGCAAGGCATGAATGGAAGCGTCCAGGCCAAGCCTGTGCAGATATTACCTTCCCACCAGCTTGTCAGCACCCGGATCGCTGAGCATCTGAACAGCAGCCATAGTCTGGCCAGAATGTTGGCCGACTTCCGGGCCAGAGGAGGAAGGATTGTGCAAAAGGACTCCGACCCATTTGCTCAGTCTTCTAAAGAGACATCCGGCATGAAATTTGGACTCAGGAGTGATGACGACGACAGAGGGTTTATTCAGAATGAATCCTTATGGTCTCATAAAGTGAGCACTTACAATACATTGGAGGGTTTTTTGTCTAGGGTTTTAGAGAGATGGGCAATTGTACGAATTTAGTTAAAATGTCCCCACCCCACCCCCCAAAAACCTGGTTTGAATTGCATTGGAGTTAAAAGGCCATTTGTTACTTCCTGAACTCTGCTATTGCACGAGTGGAAGCGGTGTTTTCACTGTTAGAAACTCCCACTGTTCTAGGTGCATTTTGTGACAGGAGATTTGATTGGCGCAAGCAGTTTCTGAGCTCTGGGCGCAGCACTGTGCCTAAGATTTCAGTTTAAAACCGCAGAGTGGAAGGAAAGAGGACCTTCTTCTGCCTCCCCACTTCCAGCTACTCTCTGAAGACTGGAGAAGAGACCCTCTTAAGAATATCAGGGGGGGTGGGGGTGGGCAGGGGAAGGACTAGACCATGCACCCTCAAACTGCGGCCCTCCAGATGTTTTGGCCTACAATTCCCTTGATCCCTAGCTAACAGGACCAGTGGTCGGGGAAGATGGGAATTGTAGTCCAAAACATCTGGAGGGCCGAAGTTTGTGGATACCTGGACTAAACCATGTGAAAAATGAGCATAATATTTTAGCTGCAGTTCATTCATTTTCAGCTTTGTATTCTTCTTATAAAAAAGAGCGCCTAGACATTCTGTTGTTGCACCCATAGCCTAGGTTTAAGGTGCCACTTAGCTCCAAGCTTTTGTATCTCAGTTTCTAAGGTGTGCTAATTCTTTCTCCTGGGATGTGTCTTGCCAGGTGGACTGTCTTAGCCCTGCAAACCACCAGAGGCTCTGCGTTTTGTTCAGCAGCTCTTCAGCCCAGTCCAGCAATGCTCCAAGCGCCTGCGTTAGCCCATGGTGCGACACTGGTTTGCTTTTTCTTTCCCTCTGACCTAATTTAAATGTTTCCTAACTATCAGTTAGTTTCCCCCTTTCTATGTAAAGTCGAGGTGGGAGCTGTGCAGTGGGTAAATGGTGCATTACCCTGGGCAGGGGAAGTGGGGGGGGGTGGCTGTAAGGGAGCGTAGATGGGTATTTTTTTTATTGGATTTGGGCACTTGCACAAAGACCTGGAAGATCTCCAACTCTCCTCCATCTCCTCCCAGAGCTCTCTAAGTTAGGGAGGATGTCAAAGGATAGGCAGTGAGGAAGATCACCCCATCGCCCTGTGTAGGGGATTTGAGCCAAGCTGAGAAAACATGCATTCCTCACTTACTGCTTTAAAGAGCATAGCCAGGAACCAGATGCCTAAGACCTAAAACTCACCAAAGGTTCATTGCAAAGCAACCCTTTCAATGTTAATTGGAGAAATACTTGGTTTTCTGAGAGCCAGTGCGGTGTAGTGGTTAAGAGCAGTAGACTCATAATCTGGGGAACCGAGTTTGCGTCTCCGCTCCTCCACATGCAGCTGCTGGGTGACCTTGGGCTAGTCACACTTCTCTGAAGTCTATCAGCCCCACTCACCTCACAGAGTGTTTGTTGTGGGGGAGGAAGGGAAAGGAGAATGTTAGCCGCTTTGAGACTCCTTTGGGTAGTGATAAAGTGGGATATCAAATCCAAACTCTCCTCCTCCTCTTCTTCTTCTTTTTCTTCTTCCAAGGCATTTCTAAGATTTGGGCATAGTTTCATATCACCCAGATCGGTAGTCTTCCCTGGCCTCCCATCCTGGAGTCGTCTTTAACTCAAGCATGCAGTAGGGAACTCCTATCTTAATTTTTCACCTTATATTCATTTGGTGGCATTGTTGACCAGGCAGCGACCAGGCAGTGGGCCTTGACCAGGGGTGACCTGTCCCGTTTTTCCTCCTGAGGCAACACCTCTTGGGGTTCCACCACCTAAGACCTTAGTCCTGAAAACCAGTGAAAACACGATTGCATGTTTTTGTGCTTTGGCTGCTTACAGCTTGTGCTACCTTTGAGTGCGCTTGCTGCCGCTGCTGCTGCTGCTGCTGCTGCTGCTGCTGCTGCTGCTGCTGCTGCTGCTGCTGCTGCAGCAAGACTTCACCCTCTGCTGGTGGAAGTTCAATACTGTATTGCATCTCTGCCGTTGCAGCCAAAAGATCCAATATAGCTATTTCCAAATGCAGTACATTTATTACCTGTGCCTCTCACATTTAGGTAGAGTGTTCTTTCCAAATGCTGCATCCTCTATGCTTTCTTCCTCATTGTAAGGAAGAATGGGATAGCCACATTGCCTCCACGCCAGGCTGTAATGTAGACCAGTGTTCTCCAACCTTACAGCTCATGTATCATGATATTATCCCCAGATAATGGTCGGGGATGATGGGTGTAGGGAAATGGCTCAGCAGCTTTGCTGGTGCTACATCATGACATAGTTTAATGCTGATAATTAATGGGGAGTAAGTTCAAGCTGTATCTGTGATTGACACCCCCCCAATGGCTTTTATGGAGCCTGTGCCTGTCTCTGGAATCATACTCTGATTTATCTGGTGGTCAGAAAAAGTACAGGCCTCCCTGAGTGTTATAAGAATGTATTCTACAACCATTCTCAAACCACCCAAAGAATCATTGTTCTGCTTGGTCACTTTAGGATGGTGGTTATGGAGTTCTATGGGAAGAATGATCTCACCCTGGGTGTGTTTCTAGAAAGGTATTGCTTCAGGTAAGAAATTTCAGCTTTCTTAGATTTATTTCATAATTTTATTTCATAAAATTTATACACTGCTTGAGTGTATTAAAAAAAACCCTCAAAGGGGTCCTTCTTAAGTACCATCTGTTCTTGAATATAAACACTTAAACCATAGTGGTTGAGTAGGGAAGAAAGTTGATGTGTTCTTCAGTGCTTGGAGAAGGATGGATTCAGTAAGCAAGAAGAAGGCTGCCATAATGTGGAGAAGACATAAGCAGGCCTCCTGTGGCGAGGTTTTCTCACGCTGTACAGACACAGCCAATGTGCCACTGTAAGGAAGTGCATGGGTCGTCTTCATAGTACAAAGAGGCACAGCATCAAATAAAAGAAGGAAGCAGCAGACCCTTCAGAGCTCTCTGGTGGCCCTCCAGATATTTCAGGCTCCCAACTGGCATCAGGCCCTGCCAGCATGGCTTGTGGTCGGAGGTTTATTTTTATTTATTTAGCAAAACATAGACACGCCACTTAAATCAGTCAAGAATAATAAGTATCCATCAAACACAGGTAAAATCAGCAAAGCTAAAGGAAACCCCAGAAATAAATGTCTGGGTAGGCTTGCTAAAATAAAGCTTTCAGCTGGTGTCTAAAACAATATAGCTAGGATGCCAGCTTTACGTCAATAAGCAGGGAGTTCACAAAGCACAGCTGCTGCCACACTCAAAGATCTGACTCCTCACAAATGCAGGTGGAGCCTTTTGCGGCCCTTGCAAAACTGCAAGATCCCCAGTGTCAAAGCAGTTGAGCGTTGTAGTCCAAAAACCCCTAGGGGTCCCTCCTGTTTCCTGCCCCTGCATCAGACTGAAGAGGATTGCCAAGTGAAAGATGTTTGCTTCACATTTTTGCCCTTTGTCCTTTCCAGGCCTTCCTACCAGTGCCCGAGCATGTTCTGTGAAACCCCAATGGTACATCACATCCGTCGCTTTGTCCATGGGCAAGGCTGCGTCCAGATCATACTGAAGGAGCTGGACTCCCCGGTGCCGGGCTATCAGCACACAATTCTAACCTACTCCTGGTGTAGGATGTGCAAGCAGGTAATGAGAGATCTCCGTTCTGGGGCGGTGGTGTTTTGTTTAGTTTTGTTTTTGAGTCGGGTATCACAAGCTTTTGTATCATGAAGTGGACTTTGAGTGGGGATGCTTGCTAGCAAAGGGGCAGGCAGGGACCAGAAACATGGAGCAAAAATTTCACAAAGGCTACCTTTCTTCTGAGTTCCTGCCTTTAGTTCAAAGTAATTTGTGAAGGGCAAGGTTGCATGTCCTTAATTAAGATGTCTTAATTGTGATTCAAGGCAAACTTAAGCCTTGCACCCTTCATTCTTGTCAAAAACTTCGTTTAACCATACCAAATACCATTTGTATTGTTTTACTATCAAGATAATAGTGACTGCCTATAAGACTCTGTTATGAAGAGACTGCCCCCCCCCCCATTCTCTCTCCTTTTCCCCTTGCTTAGTGTTCAAATTTGCACAATCCTAACCAGGCTTTAAGAGGGAACCTGGTTAGTGTTGTGCCATGGGATTCTAAACCAATATGAAGCAGAATTCATGCTTGGGGGGCAAGGAAATGCTGCTTTTGAAACTGGCTTTGCAGCCCATGAGATATGGACTGGACTTCTTGACAGACCTTTGTTGGGGGGGCAGGGGAAGAAGACCCCCAAAGATGTTGATAATTCATGAACTACTGGGGCAGCATTCTTACCCACTCGTGATGTGTGGAGATCACTCTTCTTAAAAAAAAAAGCTGCCTTCTAAGTAGAGTAATGGTAAAGGTAAAAAATATAAAGGACCCCTGGGCAGTTAAGTCCAGTGGGGAGCGGCCGCTCATCTTGGTTTGGGCCGAGGGAGCGGGTGTTTGTCCACAGCTTTCCGGGTCATGCGGCCAGCATGACTAAACTGCTTCTGGCTATTAGCATTTGTTAGAGAGACACTGCATTTTTAGTAAAGCACCATGTGAAATCATTTCTGTTACACCGTATAAAAATACTGCATTTGAACCTGAAATTAAGTTAGTAGGCCTGAATATGATATTTTGCATTTATGCTACACTTTTACATACTCTAATCTTCTGCTGGACCTCATAGTTCTTAAAGTAGTGAGTGCCAAGGAAGAGTATACCCATAATACAGGTGGGTGACTGAGGCTGGGCGATAGCAGCTTGCCTAAGCCCCGTCCTATACGTTTATGCACAGAGGTGAGATTTCAACTGGAGACCTCCCATCAGCAGCATAATAAATTGATGCATGTGAACAGACTGCACCAGCAGTGCTTTCATGCTGTGAGAGAGCATGCCACAATATGGACTATTTGTGCGTTTTGAGAGTTGTGTTTTTCTGCAGCCAGACTTCCAAGTCAGCAGTTTCATTTGCTACCTCTGTCCCAGTGACACTGTTATCTAGAGGTGTGCTGGCCTTGTTGTTTTGCTGACTCCTTCCTATATAAATCAAAGCAATGCACAAATCTATGTTGTAGCTTCTAAGTCACACCCAAGAAGTGCTGAAGCTCATGTTAAATCATAGATGTGGCTTGGATGGATTTTTTCTGCATGTCGCCAAAGTGCTCAAGATAAAACCACTGACTTTTTCCAGGTAACACCAGTAGTTCCGCTTTCCAATGACTCCTGGTCCATGTCCTTTGCCAAATACCTTGAGCTGCGCTTTTACGGGCACCAATACACCCGAAGGGCCAACGCGGAGCCCTGTGGCCACTCCATCCATCACGACTACCACCAGTACTTCTCTTACAATCAGATGGTGGCCTCTTTCAGGTAAGAAGGCTTTCCCCCCAAAGGTTTATCACCTCCCTCTGCAAATTCAGGAGATAAGTGGCCTGATTTTATTTTATTATTTTAAGAAATAAATATTCGTATAAACACCTGCAAGCAAAAATTCAATAAATATATGGAGTAACATGTCATCCTTTAAAAATAATAATGACTTTTATTTTTAGTAGAATTAGCCAGTGAAGCAAATAAGGGTTCAACATAGCCAGAACAATTGAAAGAAAACAATCAAGCACAATTCCTTTTGTTAGGATGCGTGGAGTAGCAAATCATAAAGCCCACCAGCCATAATCTTAGTGGATCAGCAAAACATCATCACAATATTTTATAATTCTAAATTTTGGTGATCTTTTGATGAAGGTAATTTTTACTTTAATCTTTTGTTTTTGTGCTAAGAAGAGTTGTAACCTATCCACCGCAGTGATGGTGTTGGGGGGGTGGGGAGGGAGGGGAGAATGGCATGTAGGTGCTTCTGCCAGTTTCCACTGATGGAGAAGAGGGCTGTTGGGTGGGGCTTCAGGTGGTCGGAAAGCTACTGTTTGCAGCAGCACATGACCCTGAAACAGGGCGCTTTGGGTGTGGAGTGCTGATAGCTTTAGATACCCCAAGGGGACCCGTGCTCAGGCCCCTCAACTACGCCAACTTAGAGTTGGCCTAGCACAGAGGAAGGAAGAGACACCCACCAACCTTCTGCTTTGGCCACCAAGAACTGGCAGGGCTTGATCTCAGGCAGCGGATCCATTTCTTCCTTCCTCCTCAGCTTCATATAGGATTGCTCTGCTCAACATGCTGTATTGTGTTTTTAATATTCGGTTGGGAGCCGCCCAGAGTGGCTGGGGAAACCTAGCCAGATGGGTGGGGTATAAATAAATTATTATTATTATTATTATTATTATTATTATTATTATTATTTATTATAACATTTTATTATTAAAGCTACCCCAAAAAATTACTCTTGTTTATTTGTCCTGAATAAAATATTAGCACCCAACAACTCAAAATATGTCAGCCTCTATTTCCCCATATTTGAGCAGGAGGCATGACCCCCGTTAGCAGAAACTGGTGTTTGTCAGTCCTCCTCAAACCATCGTTTCTGATTCTGTCTTACGGGCAATTCACAAGCCAGTTTGTTAAAATTTAGGGGTCCTGACCATACAAAACGACACCTGCGTTAACAATGTGGCCCAGTTTGAAGATGTGTTATGTTCTCTTCCTAGTTTTTCTCCTATACGGTTGCTAGAAGTGTGCGTTCCGAATCCCAAGATCTACATAAAACGTCAGGTTCCACATAAGGTTGCCATGCTTCAAGACCTGAAGGATTTTTCTCAAAAGTAAGTTATCTGCATCTGTTCTCTGCCCCTTCCCCCTCCAGATTAGTTTATGTCCATCCTGATAATGGCATTTCTGTTATGGTTCTTTAACTGCTATTGCCTTGCATTGGATTGGTCGGGTTCTCATGTTGCAATAAATGATAGTTCCTGGTTTGCCATGAGACGCCACCTGCTTTCCTCTCTCCCTTAGAGCAGGTTGGAGCAACAAACCCCGGTCCTTTGCTTAGCATTATGTCTGAACCAGGGATTGCCGTTTGTTTTGCTCCAAATGAAACTCAGTGGTTTCTTCCTGATGTGGCAGTTGTGATTTGTGTTCCAGGATATTCTGGGGTGTTCGGGGATATTTTTGTGGCCACAGCTAGATCATATAATGCTGGCCCTATATAGATTCGGGGTTTGATTATGAAAAGTAATTAAATGTGTTGCCATATTTACATCCCCCTTAAGTTCAAGATCCACATTTGCATCTCAGAAGTGTACCTCTTTGTTGTGATAGTTGAAGAATCTAAACTTTGAGATCCTTCTATCCCAGTGCAAGAATGTTTACATCTGATAGGTGGAGTCTTTGCTTTGACATGCCTTATAGTTCCTTTAGACAACAGCCATGATGCATTCGTAGGGACGCAGGTGGCGCTGTGGTCTAAACCATTGGGCTTCTTGGGCTTGCCAATCAGAAGGTTGGCAGTTCGAATCCCCGCGATGGGGTGAGCTACCGTTGCTTGGTCGGTCCCTGCTCCTGCCAAGCTAGCAGTTCGAAAGCACACCCCAAAGTGCAAGTAGATAAATAGGTACCGCTCTAGCGGGAGGGTAAACGGTGTTTCCGTGTGCTGCTCTGGAAGCAGCTCAGTCATGCTGGCCACATGACCCAGAAAACTGTCTGTGGACAAATGCCGGCTCCCTCGGTCTGTACAGCGAGATGAGTGCCGCAACCCCAGAGTCGTCTGCGACTGGACTTAACTGTCAGGGGTCCTTTACCTTTACCTTTTATGATGCATTCAGGGCTGTGTGTACGCTATAGTTTAAAAAGCTGAAATTTTGCACTTGGACAAAATCCAAGTTCTGATTACATTTGCGTAATGCAAAGGAAATTAAGCATTTTATTTTGTTTTATCATTTTGCATCGTTCCAAAGCCATGAGCTGCACAGATGTGCTATCATGTGTGTTTTACCATGTAAATTACATTTCTGTGAGGATGCACATGCTTTTGCGCTATCTCAAAGTATCGTATATGCCATGTGTGAAGCTGCCTAGAGTAGCTCAGGCTCAACAGGTGTATAATCACAACCCATAATAATTCAAGTTTAATTTCTCAACGGGCACATGTAAGAGTGGGTGTATTGTGACAAAACCTGAAAGGGGTGCAGTTCTGTTCCAAACTTTGGCATCATTGTTTTAGGGTTTCTCAGGTATATATAGCCGTTGATGAGCGCCTCACCTCTCTGAAAACAGATACTTTTAGCAAATCAAGAGAGGAGAAGATGGAGGATCTTTTTGCCCAAAAGGAGGTAACATATTTTTGATGTATTTTGTGGAGAAAAGCACGCTAATTATATGCAATGTTACAGGTTTGCTCAGTTTGCTAAATGTAGCAGGCTTCTGATTCTTGCATCACAGCCAACCCATCCAGGGTGCAGCTTACATGAGGTTGAAGAGAATGGGGTGTGGAGGACAGCAGTTCTATACTCTCAGCCAGCCTTTCTCAACCTTGGGTCCCCCAGATGTGGCTGGACTACAACTCCCATCATCCCTGGCCACTAGTCCTGCTAGCTAGGGATGATGGGAGTTGTAGTCCAACAACTTTGGGGGAGCTGAGAGCACTTTGGGCATTGGTCTTGAGTTCTCTCTCAATAAAGCATAGTGGGAAATGATATATAATTAATTGAAAAAGATGTTTAAATTAACATCTGTAAAAACACCCAGAAGCTTTCCTTTTGGGAATTATAGGGACAGAATTATCCAAACTATATAAATTTATTCATGTATGCCACCATGGCAGCAAGAATGTTAATTCTCCAAAAATGGAAAGAAGAAGAAGTCCTGATGAAAGAAGAATGGATACAAAAACTTATGGAATACACAGAAATGGCAAAAAATACAGGAAAAATTAGAAATTAAGATAACAAGCTTTTTATAAAAGAATGGAAATGGTTTATTGAATATTTACAAATAAATTGTAAACAGATAGAAACACTGGCAGGATTATTGTAGTAACCTGCAGTTTTATAAGCGTATACATTTAAAGTAGATGAATGATTAAGTTAAATTAATTTGGAATATGCAGAAAATATAAAAAAATAAATTTAAGGAACCTCAGAAAGAGAGGGAAAGAAGTTGAGTTTCGAAATGTTAAAATGATTGTAAAATTATTGAAATGTATAAAATTGAAAATCATGAAAGAGTAGTGGGAGGGGCAGAGTTGTAGCTGAAGTACTTGGCCATTATAATGATAAATCTTTCCCTGCTGTTTTGTTTTTTGCTCTTTTAAAAAGATGGGTTTTGCCTACTCAGTATTAGTCCTCAGCAGAAATAAGCATTCCTTTTGTGCAAAGGGCTCTCAGAGGTTTGATCTGTGTTTGATAGCTTGCTAGGAAGAGGCATTGCAGAGAGGCCAGGAGTAGGTCTTTGCCCGAGAAGAGCCATTGCAATGTTTGTATCCCTGTCCTTGGATAGATGGAGGAAGTTGAGTTTCGCAACTGGATAGAGAAAATCCAAGCTAGGATGCTTTCTTCGTCCCTTGACACTCCTCAGCAGCTGCAATCAGTTTCTGAATCTCTAATAGCCAAAAAACAGAGCCTCTGTGAGATGCTGCAAGCTTGGAATAACAGGTGAGTGAGTGGCAGCTATTAACTATCTGGTGCTCTTGCGAACACCAGCCATGGCACAGCCCCCTGCAATGTTTCCCTTCCATTGGATAGCCTTGCCTGCTGCGTAATTTCAGTACTGTAGCATAGATAGGCTTTCTCTGCAAAGTAGGGTTCCCCCCCCCTCTTTTCAATTTGTCAGTCACAGGCATGGAAAAGTACTGGATTTCTTTGCAAAAATTTTCTTTCAAGTAGACCCTAGTGTGAATTTGAGAGGGACAGCATTACTGTAAGCATACAGACATCCTGCTCACAGATAAGCCACACAACCACTGAAATGGTTTACCTGTTGTAAACATTAAGGTAGTGTGACCCGGTCTACTTTTGAAGGTGACCCGGAAACTGCAGTTAATCCAGAATGCGGCAGCTAGACTGGTGACTGGGAGTGGCCGCCGAGACCACATAACAGCAGTCCTGAAAGACCTACATTGGCTCCCAGTACGTTTCTGAGCACAATTCAAAGTGTTGGTGCTGACCTTAAAAGCCCTAAACGGCCTCGGCTCAGTATACCTGAAGGAGCGTCTCCACCCCCATCGTTCTGCCCGGACACTGAGGTCCGGTGCCGAGGGCCTTCTGGCGGTTCCCTCGTTGCAAGAAGTCAAGTTGCAGGGAACCAGGCAGAGGGCCTTCTCGGTGGTGGCGCCCGCCCTGTGGAACGCCCTCCCATCAGATGTCAAGGAAATAAACAACTATCTGACTTTTAGAAGACATCTGAAGGCAGCCCTGTTTAGGGAAGTTTTTTAATGTTTGATCTTTTATCGTATTTTTAATATTTTGTCGAAAGCTGCCCAGAGTGGCTGGGGAAGCCCAGCCAGGTGGGTGGGGTATAAATTATTATTGTTGTTGTTATTGTAGGTTACAAGATCTCTTCCAGCAAGAGAAAGGGCGGAAACGCCCCTCCGTGCCGCCTAGCCCTGGGAGACTGAGGCAAGGGGAAGACAGCAAGGTAATGGTTTCTGTTCTTCATAGTAATGAATTTGAAACGGCAATTCTTATTAGGCCAGGAGTGGGGAACATTTTCCAACTCCAGGGCCCCCACCCCCTTTCATGAGTAACCTTAGAGAGGCCGCCTGACAGAGGTGGATAAAGCGAGGGGCAAACAGTGGAGAGAGAGGAACAGGTGCCATTCTCACCTGTGTACAGTAGGAGGCATTCCAGCCATGGAAAAGTCACAGGTTTCTGTAGACATACACCCACACATCTCTCCAGGCCAAGCAAGAGGCACTTGCGCAGTTCAAGAACATGCTTCAGCCAGGCAGAAGCACCCGAAGAGAGTCCAGATCAGGCTGAGGAGAGTCTCAAGGGCTGGATTTGGCCACCAGGGTTCAGGCTCCTCACTCATGTTCTAGGCCTGCTGAGGCACAGATCCATACAGGAGCTGCACACATTTCTCGGGGGAGACCGGTTTGCGTGCACAGAATGAACCAAGTGTCACGTGTCTCTTCCCCCACCACTTCTCCTGAGCTTCCGAAGTTTCTCTGGAGGGGACATGTGACTCGGGTTGAGCTTTTCCGGCACAGCTCCTAAAACATTGCACACGCTAGAAGCTAGTTGCATTCCCACCATGCAGGTGCTGATGAGCTGACTTGCCAGGTGATACAAGTAAATGGGTTGACTGGTTGCATGACAGCCTGAAACCCCGGGGATTATTTCGCCTTCTGATTTTATGGCTCAGCACTGAGCGTGATTCCTGTTGGAGGCGAGTCCCACTGAGTGAGTCCAATGAGAGGAACTCATTTACAGGTTTCCCCATGGCCTCAGATTGAACCCTGTGACAGCAGGATGCTGGAGTTGCCTGATCTTTTGTCTGATCTAGCAGGGCTTTCCTTGTGTTTTTACGTTCTTGCTTGCTTCCAAATAAGCCCTGAAGTCCACTGCAGTTTTCACGGTAAAATGAATAAAGTAACTTTTTTGGGGGTTAGTCTTCATTGGAGTTAAGGATTCAGCTTGTGAAAGAGGGAAAACCAGAATTAGGCATTTCTTCTTTAATCATCAAGGTAACTTTTGGGTTGCAATATCAGTGTAAGTTTTTGTATCCGCATTGCCTCCAATTAGTCCAAGGGGGAACAGGCAAATGCAGATTACTTTTTATTCCACAGATCAGCTCAATGGATGCCTCTCCTCGCAATGTTTCTCCAGCACTACAAAATGGCGAGAAAGGTATGTTTGCCTTCTCTAAGAAACTCCAGCTTTTCATTTACTTGTTAGGCTGCCTCTGAATGCCCCTCAGTAAGCTTGCATCCCAGAAGCTGTATGCCGGCTCCCTCGGCCAGTAAAGCGAGATGAGTGCTGCATCCCCAGAGTCTTCTGCAACTGGACCTAACGGTCAGGGGTCCCTTTACCTTTACCTTACGTTATTAATAAAGGCTAATATTCCTTGGGTTAGATGACGAAGAGGAAATGCCTTGAGTGGAAATGGAAATGTTCTTTTGCACAGTACCCTTATGCTTACTTAAATCCACTTTTTGGAATGCATAGCGTCCCCACAATATCACACTGATTTGTTTCCATTGCAGTACGCTGTCACTCCTTTCATGTTCTCACAAAGCAAATAACAAATTCCTGAAAATTCCAGCCAGGAATAAAGTCAGACTCCTCTTGTGAGTGTCTGGCTGGTGCAGAGATTTCACTGGTCAAGAGTTCAAAGGGCTAATTATTAGCTGCATGCCACTGCCATGCAGCGCTTGTTGATTTAATGACGGACTCCCTTCCCTTGCCCCATAATTTGAACACTGCCTAGAATGGAGAAATAGGTTCATTCAGTGTCTCTGCTTAAGCTATGCCCCCACAACTTGTGACCCACTTAGACCACTGCAGTCCTGGATTGGCAGGAAAATCGGGGGGAGGGGGGCTGCTGAATACCTGGCAGGCTGCTGTTTGTGGCTATAGTGAGTTGCAATCATCTTGGCCTCAATTTGTGCAGGCCTGGCAGTGAGCTGAAGAAAATGCCCATTTTACTCTCAGTGTAATATCACTGAGATCTCCGTTTTAAAAATAATTCAGTCCCCAGTTCTTAGATTGCAAGGTTGCTTCAGTGTAATTTGACTGTTCTGTCATGCATGGTCAGGAGTAAATAAGGTGGCATCAGAAGACACAAGCCTAAATCTCAGCTCATTTTCTTTGACTTTCTGCATCTTGGTTCTCTCAGGCTAAGAAAATGCTCTTACTGATATCACTATGAGCTTATTTCTCTCTCCTGACCCTGGCTGTTACCTTTTATTTTGTTTTTGTTTTTTAAAGCCCTCTTTATTTAAAGTCTGTTTCCCCTTCAGAACATATAAATCTTTCGCCTTTTACTGCAACATTCATTTTTCTACAAGTTTAGCTATTTGGAATGTTAAGGATAGAAAGACAGATAGCTAGATAATGGGAAGAATTGGCTGGTTCCTCTTGCAGATGAAAGGTAATGCAAGTGATAAAAATGGGCGGGATGCTTATTTGTGCGTCCAGTTCCCTTTTTCCAACCTATGCTAAATAATTCTCAAGAGGCAAATAGGGAATGCCTTCAGAAATATGCTGCTTGTATGTTGGGTCAGCTTTTAAGTAATTAACTGGGTGTATGGTTCTCTCTCTCTCTCTCTCTCTCTCTCTCTCTCCCCCCCCCCCAAATTTTGCAGAGGACCGTTTCTTGACAACCTTGTCAAGCCAAAGCTCCACGAGCTCTTCCCTTCTCCAGCTCCCTACCCCTCCGGAAGTCGTGTCAGACCAGCTGACAGGAGGCACCTCCTTTGCCAATGCGCAGCAATCAGAAGCAGACATCGCTAGCGGCTCGGAAGGTACCATCCTCAGTAGTGCCTTTGTTCTGCTTCCCCGTCCCCTCCTGCCGGCTGAACCACGTAACCAAAAGTGCATTTATTCAATGAATTATCTTCATGGTAGGCTTGGCATTTCTTCCTTTAGCATATGCCCTTTCTACGTGAGCAAAAATTGGGTGTTAAGGAGGGATTGTACCTCTGGGAGTTTCAGTCCAGCATCACTGAGAGTTTTGCCATTTTCAGCATTCAGGTTTGTAGGCTTATGCCTTCTTTTTTTCAGAACTGCAGAGATTTTTAGACATGTACATTTTGTTCACGTTGACACAAGCACCAGGCTATCAAAGTCCCCGAGATTGATTTTTGGCACCGTGAGCTATATTAAAATCATAGTGATCTCTTTGCAATCGTCTTGCTAGAAGCAGTGGCCTTACTGGATAATTAATAGTTGAACCAATCAATACAATAGAGATAACAGGCGACTTTTGAACGTCCCCAGAATAAGCAAATCTTGGAACTCTGGTGTTTTAACAATATTGAGAGATGTATGGCTTATTATTATTCCAGATGTCTTTGATGGGCATTTGCTGGGGTCCACAGACAGCCAGGTGAAAGAAAAGTCCACCATGAAAGCTATCCTAGCTAATCTGTTACCTGGAAATAGCTACAGTCCCATCCCATCCCCTTTGTAAGTAAAATCAACTCTACTTAGGAGCAAGTGCACCATGTATTTTTCCAGGTAGCCGAATTTTGCTGTCTTGACTGTGTTGCTTGTGGTTGGGTGCAGGGCTGCTTATCTTTATAAATTTGATTGTTGGGTGTGTGAAATGATGTTCATAAGCATTCCTATGGAGTAATAGTCAGAGGTAGCCAATTGAATGCTCTTAGGCCAAGTTTAGTGCAGAGATGACTGCCTATTGGCCCCTACTAACAGCCACTAAAAGGTCTCCTTTATTACACACACACACACACACACACACACACACACACACACCACTTTCATACAAAAATGTCACGAGGTGGAAAAGAAACTAAAAATACAAAGGATTGGCAAAGGATCTCAGGTTTGAAAGGCCTTCAGTACAGTCTGATGGTTCTTATAGCTAGTTTAAGAAGGGTTGAAAAGCTGCCCTGCTTGCATATTTTCTGCAGCCTTCCTCTGCAAAAGGCAGCACACTCTTCTGGGTAGTTAACAACACCCACGAAACACAATCAGCATAAAAACAGTAATCAAAACACACATCCATCTGTAACATGAATAGAAATATATATATATGTAGCAAACCGTTACAATTTGACAATTCAGCTCTACTCCAGTTATGTTGCTACAGCCTGAACAAAGAAAAGTTTATTTATCAGCTATCTTTTTGGCTGGCAGATCTGCTAATGTAGAATTGCTTGTTCTTGAACGTATAATATATTATAGCTTGATCTGTTGTGTTCTCAATGCAGTGAGCCTGACAAGCATTACTTAATGTATGAGCATGAACGTGTCCCTATTGCCGTCTGTGAAAAGGAACCAAGTTCCATCATAGCCTTTGCTCTCAGGTATGTTGGTTTGTTACGTTTTGGTTTACAGCGTCTTATTCTTCTTACCTCCACGTTTGGGAAATGAAATGCTTCCTCCTCTGTATGTATCCTTTCATCTGTAAAGAGGAATATTGCTAAGATCCACCCTATTTTAGAGACTCGTAGTAGTATATTAGGTACATTAGCAGGTGAGGCTGATGGACCTCTTTCCTTTGACACTTAGCCAAGCCTGAGCATTTTCCATAAACACCCCGTGACCTTTTGATGGCTGGCTTTATGTCAAGTGACTTTTGCATGCTTTAAAGAGTGGGGTTTTTGATGTTCGTTTGACAGGTGTGCGTGTGTAAAAAAGCTTGAACGTTTTTGATGAGGCAAGCTAAAAGTAAAACCAGTAACACTTTTACATGCAGTTAGGGCCTCCAGAGACACAGCACTAGCAGAAGCTCTTAATTGTGTCTTAACTAAGCAGTTAAAAATACTGTTTGCTTCTTTCCTTCCTCCATAGACCTTTGCCTCCCGAGTATCTAGGCCCTTATCACTTCAGGTTGAATGAGGCTCACCCACCCCTAATAAACTCTTCCCCCCCCCCATTGAAAACTAGCATGCCAGGAAACAGTCTCATTAAACCTCTCTGACAGGCCCATTTTTTATATGGAGGCTCTGCAATGGAGCATTGCACCTCAAGAGCCCTCACCTGCAATCTGAAATGACACAGCCCAGACACAAGTGTGCTTCTAGCTCAGGAGGCAAACCTATGTCCTCTTGTCTTTGCCTGCCACACTTTGAGCTGCGTTGGACAGTTGGTATAACGCATCATATTTGCTTTACTCTTCAGCTGTAAGGAATACAGAAATGCCTTAGATGAATTATCCAAAGTGTCTCTGAAGAGCAATCCTGAAGAGGCACTCCAAACTAACAGGTGAGACAGTCTTCTATCTATCCACTTGCAGCGCATTGATGTAGCGCAGAAAGTCCCCTGACACCGTTCGGATTTACTAGAAACTTCACTTTTTGTTCAGTGTTACATGGTCAGCAGGCAGTGTGCTGAGCTTCATTGTGAGCAGGGTTTCATAGAATCATAGAATCGTAGAGTTGGAAGAGACCACAAGGGCCATCCAGTCCAACCCCCTGCCGAGCAGGAAACACCATCAAAGCATTCTTGACATATGCCTGTCAAGCCTCTGCTTAAAGACCTCCAAAGAAGGACACTCTACCACACTCCTTGGCAGCAAATTCCACTGCCGAACAGCTCTTACTGTCAGGAAGTTCTTCCTAATGTTTAGGTGGAATCTTCTTTCTTGTAGTTTGAATCCATTGCTCCGTGTCCGCTTCTCTGGGTTTCTTCACAGCCACATTTTTCAACAACAACAACAACAATTTATTATTTATACCCTGCCCATCTGGCTGGGTTTCCCCAGCCACTCTGGGCAGCTCCCAACAGAATATTAAAAACACAGCAACACATCAAACATTAAACAATTCCCTAAACAGGGCTGCCTTCAGATGTCTTCTAAAAGTCAGATAGTTGTTTATTTCCTTGACATCTGGTGGGAGGGTGTTCACAGGACAGGCGCCACCACCGAGAAGGCCCTCTGCCTGGTTCCCTGTAACTTCACTTCTTGCAGTGAGGGAACTGCCAGAAAGGCCCTCGACGCTGGACCTCAGTGTCCGGGCTGAATGATGGTTGTGGAGACGCTCCTTCAGGTATCCTGGGCCGAGGCCGTTGAGGGCTTTAAAGGCCAGCACCAGCACTTTAAATTGTGCTTGGAAACGTACTGAAAGACCATACTGTTACATGGTCTTGGTGGCCACTCCCAGTCACCAGTCTAGTTGCTGCATTCTGGATTAATTGTAGTTTCCGGGTCACCCTCAAAGGTAGCCCCATGTAGAGCTCATTGCAGTAGTCCAAGCGGGAGATAATCTACATCTTATCACAGCAGATGAAGTGCGTCCAAGGACATGAGTTTGGCATTGCTAAACCCAATGTTCTCTCTATCAGTTCAGTATGGTTTTGGTGCCTGTCTCTGGCTCTTCAGGGCACCCACCACATGAAGCTTGAGATTAAATCATTGAAGCTTATCTGCCTATCGACAGCCATTTCTTAGCTGAACCTCCAGTTTCAGAGGCAGCCTCCTCCTGAATGCCACTTGCCAAGAGGGCAAACAAAGGGAACATTTTTGCTTTTGTGCTCTCCTTGTGAGCTTTGCAGAAGCACCCAGCTGGCTGCTGTTATGAAGATGGGTGGGTGGGGAGAATGTGGGGTTTTATGAAACCTTGGTCTAATTCAGAAGGGCTCTGAATTAGAACTTTTGCCATGACCTCGGAGACTGGAAGCTGCTGGTGAAGACTGTTCCTTCTTACAAGCAATGACAATGTGGTTGTATTGACATCAGCTGTACTGTAAAAACATAGTGAACTAAAATGCTTTTTTTTCTGCCCTGCCCCCCCCCCAGTCTGTCTGAAAGTAGAGCGAAGAACAGCAGTCCAGTTCGACTACCTGAGACGAATATGGGGCAGTCAAGCCAAACAGCTGAGGCAGAGCAGCGTAAGAATTTAAATTGTTTGTGGTGTCGTGTTTTTAATTTGGAGGTGCAAAGTGTGTAGCTACAGGAATTGATGGTTTAGCAAAGAAAACCAAATATTGAAAATCAAATCTCAGCATATGCTAGCTGAGGCATGCCTAACCTTTTATTATTATGCTGTACCAAACTTGCAGTGCTTACAAATCGTAATATTGATGTGAAAAATCCACCTATTGCTAGCTGTGTCCAAGTAATTTTTCGTGCAGACACCGCTGTGGTGTTTGGTCTTCAGCATCGTGATGATGAATGAGTTCAGCAACAGTTAAATGAAAAATAGTTGCTGACTTGAGTTTCAATACAATTCTTTGAAAGAATAGAAGATCCTGAAAGCCTTTTAAGACAGGGGGTTTTTTTGGTGGGGGGAGTGCTCTTTTAAGAAGCTAGGAAATTTCCTGTTCACTGCAGAGTGGATTCTTAGCTTAATGACATGGTGGATTTTTCAACTCCTTTGCCATACAGCTGCTTCTGGGGTAGCTGCTTTCTCCCAACACTGGATTAGGGTAGAAGACTCCAACAAGTCTAGTGTGGGTCATAGGGGCTCACTGGTTTTATGACAGCCATTTCCCTCATATGCTGTCTATTCCAGAGCTAGTTTCTGTGGGTGGCTTTGAGGTAGGGCTGCCACATGTCACCAGTCATATAGATTAACTGGTGAAAAATCTTTTGATTCCAAAGAGATGCTGGTGAGAGATTGGCGGTAGGTTTTTAAGTACAAGTTCTACTTAACTTGAACCACAGGTAGCAGGTGACATCTTAGAACGATCTTCTAGCCATCATGAAATTTATCCAAACATTAAGCCCGTCTACCCACCTGTTACTTAGTTCCGCTAGATCTAGTCCAGTCTTTTAGGTATTTGGACTGGTATTTGAAATGTGTTTTTCACACCTGCGTTGTGAAAAAGCCACTTCCTTGGCTTACTTAGCTACAGATGATTATATCTCATCTCATGTCTCTGCTGGGTAACAACACACACACACACACACACACACACACACTTTTCCTAAGGCCCACAATGCCTTTAAGAGCAAAAGACTTTCCCCCAACAATTCTGCAAAGAGCCTTTTGCAACAACCTAGATAAGCTGGAAGTCTTGGATGGGCTTAGGCTGGCCTCATTTGGCTTTGTGATGGAATGAATGAGGAGTGGGCTGCACCAAACGTTTTGTCCTTACTTTGGTTATAGCAAAGAAGCCATATGGAGTTCTGTCCTTCTTCCGTGGTACAGGAGGGAAGAGCCCTGAACTCTCTTCTCAGAAAAAGGAGACCTTGCGGGGAGCAGACAGTGCCTACTATCAGGTTGGGCAGACAGGCAAAGAAGGGGGAGAGAACCAAAGTGCAGAGGCGCAAGGTACAAAGTTTTAAGTCTTCTTCTCATTTGCACTTCCTTAAACGGACCCTTCATCTTCTGCAAATGACATTATAGTTCCCTTTTCTCAAGATGGGGAGGGAATCAGCTTTAAAAGTAAAACAAAATACAAGGTTGACACCCCTGAACCCTGAAATGTGCTGAATCTCTTGAATAATTTGTTGAATTAATTAATGATGTATGGCAGAGTATGTTGTAGCAGCAATCCCACTGGCTCTCATTCCTTGATATCTTTTCACATTCCCCCCCCCAATTTTGACTTTTGTTGCATCTAGCAACAGTGTTCAGTTTCAGGTTTGGGAAAAGGTCATTGTGTCTTTTTGCTGGAGAAAAATAGGGCCTCTGTTGACCTGCAAGAACAACTGAAAGGTTGCATCCCTGGTCCCATTTTCTGTTTGCTCTTTTAGATGAAGCAGATGGAGGTGATGCACAAAAGAAACAGCTGGGAAATCCACATGTTGAACTCCGTAAGTAGGAATCTGTTTTGGAGCCAGAATGGAGAGCGGGGAGCACAGAGGCAGACGCGTGGTTTCCTCTGACAAGTCCCTTGTTGATCAGAATTACAGGTTCACTCTCTAATCTTGAATGTATTCCATGGAACCGAGTTCCACAAATACCTGAAAGGGAGCAGGGCCATGTCTAAATACATTACGACCACATTCACTCCATGCATTTAAAGCACTGTGGTACCACTTTAAATAGCCATGGCTTCCTGCAAAGAATCCTGGGAAATGTAGTTTGTTAAGGGTGCTAAGCAGGGCTGGTCCAATACGTTTTGGCACCTGAGGCTAACCATGAAACGGCGCACATAGTCCAGCCGGGGAAGAGGCGGTGAGTGAAGATCTACACCCGGAACAAGGGTGAGAGGAGGTCAGCAGTGCCTCCTGTTGCCCAAAAGGCCTCTGTAAAGGCCCATCCTGGTGCTAAGAGTTGTTAGGAGACTGCTGTTGCCCTCTTAGAGCTGCAGTTACCAATGCAGTTTAACAATGAATCCCTCCATGCAAGAAACACTGGGAATTGTAGCTCTGTGAGCAGAACAGCTCACAACCGCCTTAGCAAGCTACAGTTCCCAGAATTCTTTGGGGAGAAGCCATGACTGTTTAAAATGGCATCATAGTGCTTTAAATTTATGGTGTGGATGTGGCCTGCTTGGTCAAGAAGTTGATTATTTTTGCCACTTGCAAACTAAGCATAGCTCTGTAAGACATCCCTTGCTTATGCACCAATGCTGTTTATTCCCAGTGGCATCTCAGAATCAGAAGACCGAGGTGTATTCTAAACTAGCAACAGACTTTGCTCGGGACTTGCTGTCGCATTCTTGAGTCAGCCAGAACTGCTCACTATCCAAGTGAAAGATGTGTCTTGTCATCTTGGCTTTCCATATGGGGGTTGATAATATGATTCTGTGACCCGAGAAGTCTTAAGTTTTTATTGCTTTTAAGATGCACACATCTCACTGCATTGGGCTATCTGAATAGAGATCTGCATTCAGATATTTTTGCTGCCTTATCACGAAGGCTCAGAGCAAGCTTTTACACTTAGATATTTGTGTTGCTTGGCATGCCAAATAATTGAATAAACTCCAACCGCTACAATGCAGCCTCAATAAAATGCTTTTGCTGCAGTCTCGGAAAATGTTACTAGGAGACATTTCTACAGTTGTGATGCTCCTGAAGATGTGTTGTGGCATGCCATTGTCATATAAACTATCTAGACCTGAAGATTGTGGTAGAATGTAGTGACTGAACCAAAGATCCAGCTGCACAAGTGGCAGATTCTGGTCCAGAGGGACATGAGGTCATCCAGTGGAGGGTTCCGCAGATTCTCCAGATGTGTAAGAGAATCTGCCACCAACTGGAGTAGGCAAGGTTAGGGTGGGGGAATGTAAGGATTTTGAAAAGAGGAGACCTTAGATATGGGTGAGCATCTCTTCTAGGAAATGAATCTTTCATGGCCTCTCTGCCTCTGTGTTTTTCCACAGAATTCTCTGATGCCAATGCCAAGTTCTACTGCCGGATTTACTACGCGGGAGAGTTCCATAAAATGCGTGAAGTGATACTTGGGAGCAGCGAAGAAGATTTCATCCGTTCCCTCTCTCACTCTCTGCCCTGGCAGGCCCGGGGAGGCAAATCTGGAGCTGCTTTTTATGTGACTGAAGGTAAGTGACTGTCTTCTTCACTTGTCCCTTTGCATAAATGTTTGCTCTTGTATTTTATTCCACGTGGATGAATCGTGCAAGGTATAATGAGGTTGAGGGTACGTTTTTTGATATGTGACCTGTGAAAGGGTAAAAGAGTACTAGGAAATAATTTATAATGAATTGAAAAAAATGTTTAAAAGCACTTTTTTAAAAAAAACCAAAAAAACAAACAGTGTATGTTGGCGATAATTCAGATGGACATTCCCAGGTGTCAAAAAAAGGTTATTTATGTATGCCACTACTGCGGTCCGTGTTTCGTTAGCCCAAAAATGGAAAATGAGCGTGGTTCCAACCAAAAAATATTGGCAATTTAAACTAGTGGAATTTGCGCAGCTTGCGGACCTAACTCGTAGAATAAGAAAACAAAAAGAGCATACATTTAAAGAAGATTGGGAAATGTTTATTGAATATATGGGGAGAAATTGTGTACTTTTGAAAACGTGGGCAGCATTAAGATAAATTCAACAGTGTAAATAAGTTTTGATGGATGTAATAATGGAATACTGAATGGTCTAGTTTATATAAAATATGCTGGGATTTGTGTTATGCAAAATGAACCATGGAAAGAGAAGAAGGGAAATGTGGTGGAGTCTCCTTCTTTGGAGGTCTTTAAGCAGAGGCTTGACAGACATATGTCAAGAATGCTTTGATGGTGTTTCCTGCTTGGCAGGGGGTTGGATTGGATGGCCCTTGTGGTCTCTTCCAACTCTATGATTCTATGATTTTATGATTGATATTTTAAGGTTGTTTAAGTGAATATTTTAAATTGTAAAACAGAACATTTAATAAAAATTATATTTTTTTTAAAAAAAGAATTGTGCAAAGTCAGTACATTCTGAGCCAGCTCTCTGCTAACATCCCAACTACCTAAAACTGAAAGTTGGTTTCAGAACTATAGTTTTTACACGGAACTGGGCTTTAGATGGTGATTCGTGAAAGGGCCGGACAATTTTGCATAGTGATATTTGGTTGTTTTAAAAGTACATAATGCATCAATGCACATTCTCCTCTAGATGACCGATTTATCTTGAAGCAGATGCCTCGCCTTGAAGTCCAGTCCTTTCTAGACTTCGCCCCACACTATTTCATGTACATGACTAACGCGGTTCAGCAAAAGGTAAGAGGCACAAAGTGTTCTCCCCTGGCTTTAATCTTGATAGTTGCTGCCTGGCTTTAAGTACGGCTCCCATCATTCCTAACTGTTTGCCATGGCGGTCGGAGATGATGGAGGGCAAAACCGATCTAGAGAAACTGGCCACATTCACTTCCTGCAGATCCTTCCTTGCCCATATCCCTACCCCACGCTGTACATATTTAGGTACATTTCATTTGAGAGCTGAAACGGGAGCAACTTTTCACTCAGCTAATCAACTGTCTCCTCTATCTCAGAAGCCAACAGCTTTGGCCAAGATTCTTGGGGTTTACCGGATTGGTTATAAGAACTCTCAGAACAACACGGAGAAGAAGCTTGACCTGTTGGTCATGGAAAACCTCTTCTATGGCAGAAAGATGGCTCAGGTGAGAAAAGGCTCACTGGCAAAGTGGCAAGCTTGCCCCTGCGTTGGCCTGTTGGGAATTCTTGCATTAGGAGAGTCGGCAAAGCTGCTGGTAGCAGTTGGTTACACATGGAGCTGTTCTGCACTTGCCTGCACTATTTGCATTGGACTTTGTCCGTCTTCCTCCTCCAAAGGTTTTACGCCAGTCACTTGGCTTTGGGAGCCAGCCATGCCTCCTCTGTGCCATGTCACAGCATTGTGACCTCCAACATGCACATGTGCGTACGTGAAATAAGTCCTTGTTTCATGAAAGCAGGCACAGCTGCATAGTTCCAGGGGAAAATATCTCTTCTTCCCCCCGCCCCTCGCAAGCAATTCTCTGTCCTTAACATGAAAGCCGCTTCTGACCCTGAGGACAGCGAAACAAACAACACATATTGGTTGCTAGTAGTAGCCGGGATTCTGCATTTCCTTCCAAATGCCTATTCTGATTTCCTTAAACTTCAGTTCGTGGCAGCCACCATATTCCCTCCCTCCCTCTCCACACACACACACACACACACACACACACACACACACACACACACATTTTATATTTTTTATGAAATTAAAATAGCAGTGGCTTGAATTGTTGAAGGGAGGAGAGGAATTTCCCTGCTCTTCTGTCAGATCCTTTCTGTCAGCAGCCACCCAAAATACTTAGTGGATGCCAGACTTGGAATTACCATGAGAAATGGTTATTTCTCTGCTCTTTTTCGTCTTGTGGCTGGAAGACCAGAGGCTGCTGGCATTACTTTTTAAGTCCCATGTTCATGCATCTGTAGCTGTGCAGAGGTTTGACCATGGTGTGCAGCTGCTGGGATTCTCCAGAGGTTTGACTTCACCCTCGGAGGCACACTCCATTGTCTCTCGAGGCAAATGGATGCCAACAGGGCGCTACCCACTCTGATACTGAGGGAAAGCAGTTTGAGGTGCTAGTTTGGAGACTTGCGATAATATCGATAATAGCAGCAGACCTACTAATAGACATTAATTTTTTAAATGAATTTCTCAATAAAATAATTACGTGTAACAAACCTTTCTATTTTTTTCTGATTTAGGTAGTCAGGAGTTAGGGGCTCTTCCTTTACAGTGGAACCTCGGTTTACGAACACAATTGGTTCCAGAAGTCTGTTCATAAACCGAAGTGTTCGTAAACCGAAGTGAACTTTCCCATTGAAAGTAATGGGAAGTTGATTAATCCGTTCTAGACGAGGAATAACACCCCCTAGAACGGATTAACCGCTTTGCTCCGATGCCTTCGCGGAGGCCGGGGAGCGTTTCCGCGACTGGGCTGTGCAGCCGCGAAAGCAGTCCCCGGCAACCGGAAGCCGGGGACCGCTTTCGCAGCTGCACAGCCCAGTCGCGGAAACGCTCCCCGGCCTCTGGAAGGCATCGGAGCGAAGTCCCGGCTCCGATGCCTTCCGGAGGCTGGGGAGCGCCGCAAAAGTGCTCCCCGGCCTCCGCAAAGGCATCGGAGCGAAGCCGCTCCGATGCCTTCCAGAGGCCGGGGAGCGTTTCCGCGACTGGGCTGTGCAGCTGCGAAAGCGGTCCCCGGCCTCCGGAAGGCATCGGAGCGAAGTCCCGGCTCCGATGCCTTCCGGAGGCTGGGGCTTCGCTCTGATGCCTTTCCGGAGGCCGGGGAGCACTTTTGTGACTGCAGCCCAGTCACGGAAACGCTCCCCGGCCTCCGCAAAGGCATCGGAGCGAAGCCCAGCCTCCCCGAAGGTATCCGACGCTCCAATGCCTTTGGGGAGGTTTGGCCTTTGCTCCGATGCCTTCGGGGAGGCCGGGCCTTCGCTGCGGGCCTCCAGGAGGCATCGGAGCGAAGGCCCGGCCTCCCCGAAGGCATCGGACGCTCAGTAGACCTCCGGCACCTCGGTTTACTAACTTCCGGGTTAGGATAGTTCGTAAACCGAAAGTTCGTAAACCGAGGTGTTCGTAAACTGAGGTACCACTGTATTAAGTTAACCAACTGCTGTTGCCCTAGGAGTGCTGCCATTCCGAGACAGTGTTATAAACTGAGATATGAAAGCTAAGTGGCACCTTAAACATAGGTTATGGGCACAACAAGAGAATGTCTAGGCACAATTTTTTTAATAGCAAGAATACAAAGCTGAAAATGTGAACTGCAGCTAAAATATTATGCTCATTTTTCACATGGTCTAGTTCTTCCCCTGCCCAACCCCCTAATATTCTTAAGAAGGTCTCTTCTCCAGTCTTCAGAGACTAACTGGAAGTGGGGAGAGAGAAGAAGGCCCTCTTTCCTTCCACTCTTCAGTTTTAATCCGAAATCTTAGGTGCAGTACTGCGCCTAGAGCTCAGAAACTGCTTGCGCCAATCAAATCTCCTGTCACAAAATGCGCCTAGAACAGTGGGAGTTTCAAATGTTATTCTGAGAGAAGTCATTTCAAACTCCCCTGTCACAGTAAACGACAGTTTCTAGTTTACTATGAACACACAGATTGCCACCTGCTTTGCTCTTCCCTGGCAGCCAAGGTTTGTTCTTGGCTTACTAAGCCTTTTTTGGAGCGAGACAAGACACTTTTCCTGTTGAGACCCAGCACTGAGCCAAGCACCATGGTTTGACGCTCCTGCTCACAGTGGGGGAGGAGCAAAACAGGAGGCACCTTGCTGGATAAACCATAACCTGCTGTCTCTTTTGCTGCTAGGTTTTTGACCTGAAAGGCTCCTTACGGAACAGGAATGTGAAGACGGACACGGGGAAAGAGAGCTGTGATGTTGTTCTGCTGGATGAAAACCTCTTGAAGCTTGTGCGGGACAACCCCTTGTACATCCGTTCTCACTCCAAGGCCGTGCTCAAGGCTTCCATCCACAGTGATTCCCATTTCCTTTCCAGCCATCTCATCATTGATTATTCTCTTCTTGTGGGCCGGGATGATACCACTGACGAACTTGTGGTTGGGATTATTGGTACGTAGCCGTTCGACCCAAAAAAAACCGTGGGGTGGCTGCCCATGCGAGAAGAACTTCCCATCATTTAGGTACCACTTGGGGCTGCCTGGATGTGGCAGCCGCTCCACACAGCAGACTCTGATCCCATGCACACCATACAATTAAACCACACCACTTCCTCGAAAGAATTCTGGGAACTGTAGTGTGGTCACAGTGCTGGGAACTGTAGCATAGCCCTGTGAGTTCCCGGGATTCCCAGGAATATGCCACATTCCCCTGGCGCATCAAGGTGATGAGCTTTAAAAAGATACTGGTGAATAGCATTGCAGAAGGTGCGGGGAGAAGGTGCCATATAGGCAGAAGGAACTGTGAAAGGGTAAAGACTTAATGGAACTGATTCTGTGGAGCATCAAAACCTCTGTAGCTAACCCATGCTACTTATCTTTTTGTTACAGATTACATTCGCACATTTACTTGGGACAAAAAGCTTGAGATGGTGGTTAAGTCAACAGGCATTTTAGGAGGACAAGGTGAGTCTTAATTCTTATCTATCAATACATACACTGTGATTTGTCCATCTCCCCCCCCCCCCCGGCCTCTTATTCCAGTTCTCCTGTGAGTATAAATATGCAGGCATATATATTTGAATGCCAAATACTAAATAACCCTTTAAGTATTACATTCTTAAGGGTAAGATTTAAGGGCCTGAATTTATTTTTATTTTTCCATTAAGAATAAAGATTCCTAGTTCTTCCACCAGTACCAGTTTTGGTGTTCAAAACCACTTTGGTGTCGTTGTTTGGAAATCAGGGGTCCATGTCATTTCACCAGATTACTGAGGAGGGGGAGCAAGAGGCCCAGACCCATTACTCTTTGTCCTTTCCCCTCCCCCCCAAAAAAAGGAGGAAAAAAGATGTGGGCTCCAGAGAGGTCATGTGAATGAAATAGAAGGAAAGTTGGGATATGGGAGTTGAGGGTTCGATTAAGGGTTCCCATACCCCCCCGCCCTCCACACATAATTTGCACGCTCATCCAGGTCCTTTACTTTAAATGTTGACTTGGGAACATTAATCAAAACAGTTTGGAGGATACCATAGACCTCCTTTCTTGGCCTGGGGGGCGGGGGGGATTTGCTTATTATAATTTGTTCCTTGGCTAGCCCTAAATACTTCCTTGGAAGTCTCGCCCAGTCAATGTGACATCATATCCTTTGAGCAGAAGCATAGTGCTTTGAAATGTCATGCTGCTAAAAATGGTTGGATACTTAGCTCTGTTTGATAAAGGTAAAGGTAAAGGGGCCCCTGACCATCAGGTCCAGTCGTGTCCGACTCTGGGGTTGCGGCGCTCATCTCGCTCTATAGGCCGAGGGAGCCGGTGTTTGTCCGCAGACCGCTTCCGGGTCATGTGTCCAGCATGACAAAGCTGCTTCTGGCGAATCAGAGCAGCACACGGAAACGCCGTTTACCTTCCCGCCAGAGCGATCCCTATTTATCTACTTGCACTTTGATGTGCTTTCGAACTGCTAGGTGGGCAGGAGCTGGGACCGAGCAACAGGAGCTCACCCCATTGCAGGGATTCGAACCGCCGATCTTCTGATCAGCAAGCCCTAGACTCTGTGGTTTAACCCACAGTGTTTGATAGAGATGGCAATTATGTAAAGCACAGGAGGTATTCCTTAGGCATGGCCGTTGCCTGTAGCCTAAGAATAAATATGGTCCCAGTTGTCAGGTTTACCACAAAATATGTGCTTATACAGAATAATTAATATGATATGATTGGATCGTTAAAGTGAAAAAATTAATAAAAATTATTTATAAAATAAAATGTGCTTATACGTTCTCTAAATGGGGTGGGGAGCAGAGAGGGAATAATCCTCTGGGGTTTTTGCCCTGCCAATGTGGATTAACAGTCCTCATAACAAGAGGTCTTGCGTTTCGCAGGCCCCTTGTAAAATAGAATCTGAAGACTGGGCGGTACTGAACATTTTGCACTAGCGCAATAGGATTCCCCCTCTCTCCATCACCACATCTGCTCCAGAGGGAAAACCCAGAACAGATTGGGGGGGGGGAATGTTCTGCAATCCCCCACTGGGATACAACCCATAATTTGTGACGTATATGAAAGTTTAGTTATTCCTAAAGTTACCTAAAGTTAATTTCTAAGACAATTTTTTCTCTACCGTGAATTAGGTAAGATGCCAACGGTAGTATCTCCAGAACTGTACCGGACGAGGTTTTGTGAAGCAATGGACAAGTATTTTTTGATGGTGCCAGATCACTGGACAGGGCTGGGCCTGAACTGCTAAGGTAAGGCACCTCCTCGGGGCATGGGATGGGACGCCGCCTTCTAATTAATTAGTAAAGAACTCGAGCGAAGGCTGTCCTTCCACACGTCCAGCCCCCAACTCAGTGTCTTCAATAGCAGCTAAAAGATCTTCAGCCACTGCCTGCAGAAACTGGCGTATCAAAAGAAGCAGGCCTGCACTTTTGGTGCTGGAATGTTAACGCAAAAGGCCGGAGGAGAGTCTTCAGAATCTGAGCGGGACTCTTATCTTTGGAAAGACAAAGGTGCTCCCATCAAATGCATTGGCCCCAAACGAAGCCAGGATGAGCCTTCCACAGATTACGGTCAATCCCATTGGAGTTCCTGATGACGTCTTACACAGAAGGCTCTCGCACCACAGAATAAAGTGTCTTAATAGGAAACAACAGTGGGCATGTTGGCCCCAAATCAGACTGTTGCAGCTTGTTGCAGTGAGGATATTACAGTGTCTTTAAAAAGCATCACAATCATGAGGAGCTCTGTACATCTCTTACGAATGCCGCTGCTGTCATGAGGGTTGGTTTTCTGTTAAGCGTTATTATTGTGTGTTCTCTCTGTTATGCACTGATGTCATTTTGCAGGTTTCCAATGAGCAGTATCAGAGGATTTTATCAGCGTTCCACTCCCATCATCTGAAGCCTTGCTTTTCTTTTAATGGTGTCAAACTTCCAGGCAGTCAAAAATTTTTACTAAAGGGCAGCTTCAGTAATGGCAGCTTGGATTTTAGCGTACAGCGGTAAATAGAACTGCCCTCTTTTCAAATGAAATACACTAGCAAAATAAATTTTCTCCAGAAGATGGTCCTTGTCTAGCTACTGCATTTGTATATTGAAAAGACCTTCTCCCCAATCCACGAGGTACACTTGGTTGTTTTTCGTTAGTACTCCCCCTCCCCCCTTTAAATGGCTGCCTTAAAGAATCAAGTCTGTAGTGTCCGTTCTCCCTGGTTTGGTTTTGTTTTTCATTTCAGCACCATTTTGTAGAACATAATAGGTCTCTCTACTGAGCACACACAGGTTGTATAAACAAACAGCTGAACTTAGATGGTGTGAGTCAGCCATAGGTATGTGGAGATTGGGGTGTTTTTGCTACCTGAGAATAAGCACTTATGATTAGTTGTTTTGTTTTGTTTTTTTGTAAATATGAAACATTTACTTTACTTTTTACATAATAACGGCCAGTAAAAATAAGGGTGTGTTGTAGTTAAGGAGGCACGGCTGTCATTGTCTCTGAACCTTAATGATTGTCTGGAATATTGGTTTGAGTACAGATTGTATGCAATGGCTGAGATTAGTTTATCTTTAGAGTCCCTCTTCTCCCTGCAGCAGGATTCCTCAAACCAAGGATGGAGAGGATTTTGGTCCTCCAGATCTTGTTCCCCTATGACCCCATCCGCTCCAGCTGGCATGGCCAGTGCTCAACCACATTGGGAGTTGTTGTCCCAGCATCCTCTGGGTTTCCCAACCCTTTGGCTACCAACCATTATGAGTGAAAAGTCTATGGCCATAATCTGCCGCACTGCTGCGTTACCTCCCTGCAAAAACCTCCCACTCAATATATGTGACCCCCTGTATCATGTAAAGTGGGTAGAGTTCTCTGTTGAAAGCCAAGAAGACATCTTAAAAGCACATCCATTAAGCCAGCCAGGCATATAGGGTGAGAACGTTGACCTCTGTACATCAGTTAGGAGTTTAGTTCTGGCTTAGCTTGACAGTGAAAGCACAGAGCTGTCATATCTGGGGCTAGCCTGTTACAGCCTTCCCCAAACTGGTCTGCCCCAGATGTTCTGCACTTCCAACACCCATCAGAACCCAGCCAGCATGGCCAATATTCAGGGAGTTGTAGTCCAAAACTCTGGAGGGCATCAGATTGGGGAATTGTGTGGGTTTTCAGTGTACACCTTGGAGGAATGGTTCAACTCTTAATTTGATTTCCAGCCGTTGTATTATTTTGCTTTGTTCAAGTCTGCGGTTGTATGACCTTATATATGAAACCTGATAACCAGTTTCAGTAAATGAGTATTGTAGTTGAGCTTCGGCCACTTTTACATTCCCTATTTCTCTGCTGACCTTCAGCTTTGAGTGCTATGAAAACATTCCTTAATTAAGAAAGATGCTGTCATCCATCCGAGTCTCTAGATTAATTAGCAGTATTAACACAAAGCCGGAATAAATTTTAAATTTGGGGTTGACTTGCTGCTTGAGTTTTCAAGAACAAAGTGGCCTTCGGGGGGGGGGGGGGAGCTGCTTCCAAAATAGTTTTGGTAACTGGCAGGTTTATATGCTATAACTATGGTTTGTTATGGGGTATGTCTCACAAGGGCCAGGCTGTGCGTTGCAGGACAGTTTATTTCATTCATATTTTGATCCTGTTCATATGAGAAGCTCCGGAAGGCTGTGGTATGCTTTTGCTCTCAGAGCTGGGCTGGTAGAAAACTATTTGAACTGATGGAGGGCTGCAAGTTGAGTTGAGTTGAGTTGGAAAGGCATGGCTTTGTCATCTCCCACCCTCTGCATGCTCCATTTCATGTAGAAAAGATTCTACGTCATATGTGAATAGAGCAGAAATGTGTACAAATGATGTCTCGTCTGCTTAATGCTGACCAAGTCAGGTGTGTGTTGCTATTGGCTTAGTGGTTGTGCTGAAGAATCAAATGGCAAGTGCTTTGAGGGCAGGAGGAAGAAGGCAAGCTTCCTTTGATTGCAAAGGCAGGGATATGGCATGTGAGAGGCACTTGATCTAATCACATTGACTTAACCAATGAAAAGCATTTTCACCAGCTCTTCCCGTGTCTAAAAATGTGTGCCAGTTACAACCAGGGCAACTTGCTCTGAGAGAAGAGCAGGATTCCTGGAGCATTTCCCCATTTCCATGATCTTATCCTGACAAGTAACATACTGCTGGTTGTTCGGATGCTGCCTTCGGATAGAGCATTTGTGGGTGTTCAATGGATTTCTTAAAATGCATAGTGAGAGAGAGATTGAGAGGCCTGGTCTGCACAAACAACAGAATGTGATGGTGGAATCCTGAAATAGTATCACCTCAGACTGAAGATGAGATGGTGGCGGTCTAACTTCACAGCATGTCCATGTTAAAAAAAAAAAAAACACCCTGCAGGGAGAAAACGTAACACGCCAAGGAAAGAGGTCCAGCTCATCTTCTCTCCCCGGTGTAATGGGTTTTTTATTTACATACATTGAAAACGTGATCCCTGACCTATAGCATTGTTCACTCTGTTGTATGCATAAGCAGACACTTGCACACAGAGTCTGTAATGAATATCTCTCTAGGACGAAGGTTGGTAACTAGCACAATCATTGCCGGCTAAGGATGGACAAGCAGCTGAAACTTGACAGCCTCTTTTTGTAACGTTCACTAAGAAGTGATGGGCTGGGGTTTTGTATCATCATAGGAACATACTAAAATCAAAGCAGCTGAGTTTGGCTAGGTTAGCTTAGCTTTTTTCTAAATTGGCCTTTCCATTTCAAGTTCTCCAATACTGACCATCTGCATTTCCTATATGTAGAGTGTTCTTAAATAGTTCCTTTTACACATTTAACTTCTATTGCTGCAAGGAACAGGCCTGAAACTTTTAGTGCCAAGCACCTGAAACTTGGTGGGTTATTATGAAATTCCTGGCCTGGTTTTTTTTTGGGGGGGGGGGTAAAAAATCAGGTGCTAGCACAGCAGTATTTTCTAGAAGCATTTATGTTGTACAGTGTTCATGTTTTGGACAGTGCAATAGGTTCCTTTTAATCTTGCCATGTGGATTCCACATATGACTCCGTAAGAGTAAATAACCGTCTACAACTTACTGAGCAGATGTGTTCTGTTAATTGCTGTTTTGTTCGGGGAAATAAGAATGGGCCATTTGATTTTGTTGGAGTTTTTTTGGCCTTTTAATGTTATTGTCTGTATAGTTCAGTCTGTAAATGGCAGGCCATGCTTCTCTGGAATGTACAGAAAATGGCATTGTACTGTATATGAACAGTTGAGGCCAGGGGGAATGTTGCATTGTGTTAAGATGCCACAAAATAAAATGGGGAAGGAGTAGAATCAATACCGCACACTAGTTGTAAACTATACCGAAAGCACTTATTTAATGTATCATAATGTATATATTTGTACCCTACGTTGGTTATGGATGTATTTTTATGATATTGTCATGCTAAACTAATTATGTTGGCTCTTTCATTTACTAAATTGTACATAGACAGAAAATAAAGAGTACCTACTGTATGTACCTTGCTGCTTTTATTTCATTACAGTCTCAGTGTGACAATATGCTTCAGATAGATGGGATTTGGCTTAACTCCTGGGGTGCGAGAACCTGAGTTGTTTGTACAGTCATACCTCCACTTACGTATCCCTCTGGATACGTAAACTTCAGGATGCAAATGCGGCAAACCCGGAAGTATTTTTCCAGGTTTCACCGCATGCGCAGAAGCGCAAAACTGCACCACACACATGGGCAGAAGCGATCCTCCGGTTGCGAATTCCTCGGGATGCGGCCGGACCTCCGGAACAGATCCCGTTTGCAACCGGAGGTACCACTGTATTAACCAGAATGCAGTATTCATTTTTTTAAAATGTACACTTGTAGTTTGTGTGGATGCTGACAGGTACTGTACAGACATGTTAAAATATGAGTCAGTTACTTCTGAGAAAAGTATTTACAGAATGCTTTAAAATGTCAAAATGTATTTCCGTTTGACAGCGAATATGAAGCAGACAGTGATGGTAGCTATAATAAAAACACATGTCAAAATCTTTCTAAGAATCTAGCCTTAAGTGCTTTCCTGACACAAAGTTAATTTTAACTGGTGAAATGATGCATTAAGCCAACCTTCTCCAGTCTGGTGGGAATTGTATTCCAAAACATCTGGAGAGGGCACCAGGTTGGTGAATCCTATATTAGGCATTAGTATACAGACCTCAAATCTATTTTTCTCTAGTATCTATGACAAAAGCAAAGGACACTTGAATTTCACAATCTGTTGCCACCAGCGATGCCATTTCACCCTCTTGTTCTGGCAATCCTTTGTCCCTATTTTTCTCTGAAGTCTTTGTGTCCTCTTTAATTCCACCTTCCATTTCATCCATTCTCTGGTCCGCTTTCATTCACCATTTCATCTGTCTGAGCTCTGATCACTTTTATTTGCTCATCAAACATTTGCTGAAGGATGCCCACAGTCGATGGAACATCCCAACAATGTATTTGCCATACCAAACGCTCTTGATCCTACTAACATTTCACTCTCTGCCTTAAGATCGACTCTGGTGAACAAAGCAAGGGATGTTTGAAGAACTCCATTGCAGATGTGTGGGAAGGCACTACGTCACCCATTATATTTTATACTGTTTTCTTTCATTTCTGTGGTCAAATGTGTAAACATATTCTGGAAATTTACATATTTTTAATGTAAATGTTCATGCATCTGTATGGATTGTTTATGCCACCGGCTCATTTTCTGGACAGCTCACCACTGAGTTTTAGGACTTGACAGTCGATGTTGCCGTAGCTCAGGCATCCCCAAACTCTGGCCCTCCAGATGTTTTGGACTACAATTCCCATCATCCCTGACCACTGGTCCTGTTAGCTAGGGATCGTGGGAGTTGTAGGCCAAAACATCTGGAGGGCCGCAGTTTGGGGGTGCCTGCCATAGCTGCTTGCTATTCACTAATGTGCAAATGTCGAAGTGCCAGGTAATTCTGAGCACAGAAAAACTGTGCTTTGATGCTGGACATTTGATACTTGGAGCCATTCACATGTCTGCAAACTAGCATATTGAATATATAAGTGGATTCTTTCTAATTTACTTTTCTTTGGTGTGCACTAAAAACCCTAACCATTACAGTGGACACTTGGGTTACGTTATCTTTGGGTAACGTAACCTTCAGGTTGCAAATGCAGCAAACCCAGAAGTGGATTTGCCGCACGCGCAGAAGTGCTCTGTGCGCCTTGCGTATGCAGAGAAGTGCTCTACGGCACTGCGTGCATGTGCAGAACCTCCAGTTCTGCACATGCATAGCCTCCAGTTACAAAGATTTCGGGATACGGTTGGGCCTCCGGAACGGATCCTGTTCATAACCAGAGGTACCACTGTGTATTACAAAATCTCAACTTTTCCATTCTGTCCTTAACGTATCTTAAGTCTTGGTGACTGTAATGAAAAATCATTTAAAAAATAATATTGCATCAACATTGGAAACAAAAAGCCAGTGGGAGTTTTATTTACAGACAACTGCTCTAGGGTTCCTAAAGTGGATTTCGAAACAATTGTGGGGAACCTTTGACTCTCCAGATGTTGCTGAACTACAACTCCCAGCAAGACCCCAAAAGTATGGTCAATGGCCAGGGATGATAGGAATTGTAGTTCAGCAACATCCGGTGGGCCACATACCTGTTTTAAAAGAATTATGTGGACCTTGGTGCAGGGACAGAATTGAACTGCAGCATCTCTTTTCAGCCTCAGGCCATAGGATGTAAAGTCTACTGCCAAGATCTGTCCAAAAGGATCCCCATTTTGACTAAAGACCCAAGTACATTGTGGCAGTTTTGGGCACACTTGTACTCTGATTCGCTTCCTCTTCACAGCTGCCTCTGAGCTCTTTTCCCAAGGTCAAGGAGCAGCATAAATGGACCAAGAGTTTTCCATTTTACCTTGAATATGCTTGAGGGTGACCTTTCTTTTCACTTGAATTAGGAAGATTTTCAGGGAAACACGGTATATGTATTCAAAAGCCTCTGATATTGCTTGATCTAAAATACCATTGTCACTCCAAAGTCAAAATCAGAGCCTAGGAAACTTTGCATGCCACCCCTCTGGAAATTCATGTTACAGACACCTTTGAAGTTTGCAGAGACGTCTGCATTAAACATTCATCTTTTGCATTAATAAGGAGTCAACCTTCTGTTGGAATGTATGCCACTAATTAGTTGAATCTATAATGATCTTTCCATCTTAAGAGGTTGGCTTGCCGTTGAAGCAGGGAAATAATTTTACCTAGAGGTAGGAGAAGATTATGACAAAAAAAAAGGAGGTAAGAGCCTTGTGGGTGAAAGGCTTATCGAGTCTGGCATTCTTATTTCCCACTGTGATCCAAAAGATGCCTCTAGGAAATTGGGGGCTAGGCAATATCACTCTCCCTGCTTGCACTTCCAAGCAGCAGGTATTCAGAGGCCCATGGTCTCTCTTTGTGATAACCATCATGCCCAGAAGCCGTTGAGTCTTATTCTCCATGGATCTGCCTAATCGCCTTTTAAAATAATCTGGCGGCCATTGCTACATCTTTGTGGTCACAAATTTCAACTTAACCGTGTTGTGAGGAGATGTACAGCACTTCCTGTCCTAGATCTCCCAACAATTCAGCTTTATTGGATGACTATCCTTTTTCCAGGGACCCAGGTGGTGCTGTGGGTTAAACCACTGAGCCTAGGGCTTGCTGATCAGAAGCTTGGCGGTTCGAATCCCTGTGACGGGGTGAGCTCCCGTTGCTCAGTCCCAGCTCCTGCCAACCTAGCAGTTCGAAAGCACGTCAAAATGCAAGTAGATAAATAGGGAAGGTAAACGGCGTTTCCGTGTGCTGCTCTGGTTCGCCAGAAGCGGCTTTGTCATGCTGGCCACATGACCTGGAAGCTGTACACCGGCTCCCTTGGCCAATAATGCAAGATGAGCGCGCAACCCCAGAGTCGGTCACGACTGGACCTAATGGTCAGGGGGCCCTTTACCTTTATCCTTTTTCCAGACCATACATAATTTAAGACTTTATGATGCCCTTCCCTGCTTTTTTCCCAAAACTAAGAAGTTCTCTCTCTTTTTGAAATATTTTTATTTTATTTTACAAACAAAAAGTTACAACAATACCAAATAGATAACAATATATTGAGATTTCTCTGAATCTCCCGACTTCCCAGTCCTCCCCTCCATGGGTCCAATTGTCAACATCTTCATCTACATATTATTTCAGAATCCATGTATTGTATCTCTTCATATTAACCACAGTGTTGGTTACATTACAAGTGTTATTAAAATCATGCTAATGCTTTTATCTCTTTACAGTGGTCTCCTAGGTAAATTGTAATCCCCCCCCCAATTCTTTCTTAAAGTTTTTGTCATCTTGGTTCCTGAGCTTTCCGGTCAGTTTTGCCATTTCAGCGTACTCCCAACAGTTTAATTTGCCAATCCTCTTTGATAGGGACTTTGTCTTCTTTCCAGCTTTGGGCTAATAAAATCCATGCGACTGTTGTCACGTACATAAGTCTTTTCTGTTCCTTTGGTATGTCGGTACCTATAATTCCTAATAATAAAGCTTATGGTGTGTGTGTGTGTGTGTGTGTGTGTGTGTGTGTGTTTACAAAAGTTATTTTAAACATTTTTTTCAGTTAATTATATATTATTTCCTAGAATGCTTTTATTACCTTACATGATCACCACATATGATAAAAGGTACCTTCTTTCTCTTTACATTTCCAGCAAGTATTTGTACTTGTCTTATACATTTTTGCTAGCTTAAAAGGTAAAGGTAAAGGGACGCCTGACAGTTAAGTCCAGTCACGAACAACTCTGGGGTTGCGGCGCTCATCTCGCTTTACAGGCCAAGGGAGCCGACGTTTGTCCAATCCACCAACAGTTTGTCTGGGTCATGTGGCCAGCATGACTAAACCGCTTCTGGCACAACGGAACACCGACACCAGAGCAGTACCTATTTACCTTCCCGACAGAGCGGTACCTATTAATCTACTTGCACTTTTTGGCGTGCTTTCGAACTGCTAGGTTGCCAGGAGCTGGGACCAAGCAATGGGAGCTCACCCCATCACGGGGATTTGAACCGCTGACCTTTTTATCGGCAAAACCAAGGCTCAGT
Organism: Zootoca vivipara; assembly: GCF_965207765.1. NCBI lineage: Eukaryota > Metazoa > Chordata > Lepidosauria > Squamata > Lacertidae > Zootoca > Zootoca vivipara. The sequence continues at coordinate 6,983,097 of NC_142582.1, read as the reverse complement.
GGTTTAGACCACAGCGCCACCTGCGTCCCTTTTTGCTAGCTTATTATGGGTCAAATATCACCGGTACATCATTTTCATATAATTTTCTTTCAGCGTACAACAAGCCGTGAATTTTAAGTCAGTTTTCCATAACCTTTCCCAATCTGAAAATTGAATATTATGCCACAGATCTCTCTCCGGCCAGTGTTTCATTACAGATTTAACTTGTTCCTCTTTTGTATGCCACCAAACTAAGAAGTTCTAAACCCTTTTAAATTTTCCCATAAGGGAGACTTCCGGTTGGTTGCGGCACCATCGCAGTTGGAGGTCCGTTCAGCGGAGCGGACCTTGGCACTTTGAAGAAAGGGGGAAATCGCTCCAGCGAAGCGGATTCCCCCGAAAACCCCCAAGTCGAGCGTCTTGGGGCCAGGTCATCTGGCGGGCTCTCCCCCCCCCCCCAGCAAGGCTCTGTTTTGAGCCCCCGAGAGCGGGGGGATCGGAGCTGCGACGCGGCAGACATTAGATTGCTAACTTCAAAGCGCAACGCTGCAGGACTGCGAGGCTACAGCGGCCAATTCTCCCAAAGAATCTGGATTAAAAGTGTGAGTTGAATTCATTGGATTTTATTTTGGACAATTTGGTTAAGGGAAGAGATTTAAAAAACGGGAGTCGGTCTCTACCCACTGAGAAACTAAGAAGCAGTGTTCTAGCCCTAAGCCAGGGAAAAAGGATACAGAGGCTTAAAATCTTCAAGGAAAGACTTTAACTTCCCCACCTAAGGCAGGGTGAAGGGGGGAAGAGTTACTGGAACCAAAAAAACCCTGCAAAATTAAGAGAGAGCTGTGGCACCCCAGGAGAGGCAGCGAGGTGCTAATGAAAGGAAAGTTTGACAGCTGTCAATAATAAAGTTAAATTGGCTTGCGACGGAATGAGAAGAGACAAAAATGTGGAGTTATAAGAACTTTGGAAAATTGTTTTTCAGCCATGTTGGATCCTTTTGTCTTGGAGTTGGAGTCTTCATTGTTCTTTGTCCTCTAATCTCTTTTTTGCCCTTGAGTTGGAAAGAATGTCAACATCCGGAACATCTGCTTTCCAGAGGACAGTGTTAAAACTGCTGGGAGACCTTGCAATCGGGCAGCAAAAATTTAATGCACAGTTAAGAAGCACCAGAGAACAGTATTGTCATGATATTGTACACATTTCTGTCTTTGGTTCCTGCGAAGCATTGTGGGAGAAGCGGGGCTTGATGGGACACTGCCCTGGCTGAGAATCTCAACTTTTGAACTTAAGGAAGAAGCGTTTTTTTCTAAGCTTTCTGACCCTTTTGATGTAGTGGGAATGCTATCACTTTCGAGCTGTAAAAATCTAGCATTCCTGCGATAAGCAATTTAGGGAGGATGGCACTCTGTGAGAAACCTGAGAGTCAGGAAGTTAATTGCTCTCTGGTGTGAGTAATGAGTTAACGAGGGGCACCTGTTTAATATCACTAATTGACAACTGAAGTAAAAGATTGTCCATTGTTGATTGGTCTGTTTGAATGAAAAAATCAATGATGATTGGGTATCTATCTGTAATCCCCACGTGGGACTAAGGTGCGCCTCAAGGGATATAAGCTCCCACTGAGAGAGTGGTCTTTGTTCAACACCATGGGCAGGAATCTCTGTCTGTGATGTTTGTTCCATTTTGCCAGCTGATCGCCGGACGGCTCTAAGTTACTTCTGCCTAAGGGAGAGATGTGACTTTGATTTAAGTTCTCTGAGTAAGTTAGTGACTTTCTTGTTTTTAACTATTGTAACCCCTTTTGTGAGAACTGTTTTTACTTTGTTATATTTTGTAACCTTTTGCTAAACTTGTTTACTTAACTATTCTTATTAATAAATAGTTAAAAAGGATTTCTGTTTAGTTTGTTCTTTCTTGAGCCACAGTGCTAAATCTGGTTCCTTCGCTGCTTGGGTCACCTACCAGACCTGTGTTAAAGTAAGAGTTTGCAATTGCTGGTAAAGGCAATTGCTGGTGGCAGCTACCGAGTGAGTTTAAGTTCGCTGTTAGCCCACCCGGTCATAGCTTAGTCGTCCTAAGGAAGGGGTGCCAGCCCGACTTTGGAAGGAGGTGGGTGGCACCGGGGGAAGGACAGACGAAAGGTGACTGGGGGCTAACATGACAAGTATCAAGAGTTGAAAGAAATCATTCAGAATGGGATTGATAATGGAAAACTAATTCCTGATGACAAAATGCAAGAACACATAGAAGAGGAAGAAGGAATTACTCAACAAGGAGAAGAGAACGATCAGGACATTCATGATAGCCCTGATCTTTTTGAACTGGAAGAACAAGAACTGGAACTGATTTCATGGGAAATGCGGGAAAATGTGAATAGGCAAGGGAGAGAGTTTGTGGAGATGGGGGGGCAAAAAGAGGGGAGGTCAAAACTATGGGTGGCAAAATGGGAGAGAATGGGAGTGGGATAAGGAAATGCTGAATTTTTAAGCAGAGGGAAAAATGGTTATGAAATCTGGACTGTACTACGGAATTGCTGTATCAAATGGGGGAAAGAATCTAGGGGAGAGGAGGAGGTATGGAGTAATTAAGGATAGAGGAAAATATATGGAAATAAAGGAAGGATTAATTACATGAAATTTTTCTTGGGGCAAAGATCAGGCTAGGGAAGAGAAAATATGATATTAGTTGGAAAAAAATGTTTATATGAAGTTAGAAAAATAGATGGGGGTGTAGCTAAACAAAAAATTTAGGTTTAGGTAGATAGTTGGGTGGCTCGCAGCCTTCACTTGTCTCCTCCATTCCGGGACCTCTTGGTGGCAGGGGGGTCCGGGGGGGGATGGAGGGGTAGCGAAAAACCCAATTATAAAAGGGAACATCTTGGCCTGTCCACCGGCCACAGGGTTCTCTTGTGGCCGGAGAGGGGTCGGTGGAGGGGGGACAGGAAAAGCTGGATATGTTGAAGACGAAAAAGGAGATAAAGTTTAGAAATAAGGATTAGCCGTAAGAGTGTTTACGTAAAGAAAATGAGTTGAAATTGGGTTATATGAAACTGTTATGAAGATATAATTTGGTTAAAAATGAAAATCAGTTGGGAGGTATCTGGGGAAGTCACTAAAACAATGTTAAGCAGATTATGAATTTGAAAATGAGTTATGTGTGTTTTTGGTTGTTGTGTCTTTTGTGTTTCATTCAATAATGTTTGTATAGATAGATAATTGGGTGGACACCCGCCTGCATCTCTCCCTATCATACTAGAGCCTCTTGGTGGCAGGGGGGTTCTGGGGGGGAGGGGGGACGGGGACAAACCCGACTGCCCACTTTCCATGGGACTCTCTCGTGGCAGGAGGGGGCTTGTGGAGGGGGGGTTAGAAGGAGGGGGATAATATGTTTTGTATGTATGTTTTATGTAAAATCAATTTATATATATATATATATATATATATATATATATATATATATATATATTCCCATAAGGGACTTTCCATTTTAGTTGCCATTTTATGCACCTGTTAAAGCTCTACCACACCTTCTGGAAGTGTGGCAGTACCGTTCCTAGGGTGACTCCAGATTGTAAACTATTTTGCAAGAGGGATTCAAGCATATACGGAAGATTTGCACTTTTGAAGTGGATCAAAGCGTTCTGTCGACCTAGTGCTAAAAGCCCAACATAAAAAATAAAATTCCTGGACTTTTTGTGGTTTGGAAAGTAATGGAGAAATGTATTGAAAAGCATGTGATGGGTAGCAGGAAGAAGTGTAAACACCTCACAACCAAATCCAGTTGAATGCTCAGTGTCATATGAACCAGTTAAGACAAGTGCTCAGCCAGGACTGGACCCAGGCTAAAGCCACTTCCGCGCCTGCGACGGAGGTGGGGTTGTGGGCTGCCCGACTGTACCATCGCGTAGGGGCTGCGAGTTCAGCCCCTGCGCGATGGAAGGTTCCCGCCTGCGTCACCCCCGGACCGGCCAATGAGGTCGGGCGCGGCGGGGCCACCATCTTTAAAGCACCCCGCAGGCGGGAAAGCGGCCCCCTTTTCATCCTGTTTGCCGGAGTGAACAATTCACCCACCCACCCACCCCTTAATAAGAGGTAAGGGGACGCTGCTATGGACGTGAGTTGGTTGCCTGGTTAGTCAGGGGCCTGGTAGGACTTTTCCCATACTGGGCTAGCCATGATGGGTTTTTCGCCTACCTCGTAGCAAGTCGTCACAACTTAGGTTAGGCGGTTAGGCGTTGGAAATTTGCATAACAATTAGATGGAGGAGGGGTAGGTTACGTCATCAACTGCCCAAATTTGGAGAAGTAATTCCATTAAAGGATTCCGGGGGCGAGGCTTGGTCCTGAGCCGGGAGTTGCCTGGGTCGTAGGGCACGCCCCTTTCGGTGGCCACAGGAGGAGTTCTAGTAGATGTACATCACGGGGCACCTTTCTGGTGGTTAACTTCTCACGGACTCCAACACACGGGTTGGAGTCGGATATATTCTGTTAGGTTCCAACGCCTAAGCCAATTCCGCTCAACATGCATAATTAATAAAGTTGTGGCCTTAACCACCCAATTAAATCTTAAATCTCTGTGTCATGAGTCTTTATTACATGGGAAGGAGGGACATTGCCACACAACCACCATGTAAGCTCTATACAAGCACATCAGGATGAATGCTGGGGAAGCAGGGCGGCTGTAAATTACATTACATAATATGTAATTTACCCTTTTCACAGGTGCCACATGTTTAAATTGAGCTAACTAGGAAGACTTCTGACCCCATAAGCAGAGCTGGATTTAGGTTTGATGAAGCCCTGAGCTACTGAAGGTAATGGGGCCCTTTATATGTCCAGCTGTCCTTTGTCAACAACAAATTGTCACTGTTTTTTGTAATTTATGGACCTAAGGGGTATCTAAGTCCATTTGCACATAACAAAATATGTATTTTATCAAAGTAATATTTATTTTATCTTATATTTTGGAAATGTACATCCAGTTTCCCCCCCCCCTCTAATTTTTTTTGGGGCCCCCAGGAGAGTGGGGCCCTAAGCTACAGCTTGTTTAGCTTATAGGTACATCCGGCACAGCCATAAGTCAAAATATCTCTCTCTCTCTCTCTCTCTCTCTCACACACACACACACACACACACACACACAGAGAGAGAGAGAGAGAGAGAGAGAGAGAGAGAGAGAGAGAGAGAGAGAGAGAGAGAGAGATGGGTGGTAGGATTTTTCCCTGCCCCAGTGCGCAGTCATTTTGCACTTGTTTTGCTCCTGTGCTCCTTTTTCTAGGACTCCTGTGTTGCCCACCTTCTACTCCAGCTTTGCTTGTCTTCGCAGAAACCCACGAACACCCATAGTACCCCTCAAAGGGATGCTGGAGAGGCAGCCTTGGCCATGTGATTTCCAGCGGGCTCCTTGCGGGGGATCCCACGTCTTTACGCGCCTCTCCATGGTGCGCGCTGCCCATTTTATTCCTACCGTCCTCTTAGTCTTATCCCTGACTTGTACGTTTCCTCGGCCAGGACTTTCCTGCTCCCGGACAGGGTTCCCTTTCTTTTCCCAGGACGCTGGCTAAGTGCTAGCAGAGGAAAACCCGCCGCGGGGGAATCCTAAACCTGGATTTCCCGCCTCCCATCTAGGAAAGGGGAAAGCCGGAGAGGCGACGCGCGCATCCGCAGCTGCCGCCTGCTTGCCGGACGCGCGTTCCTGGCGCTCAGCGCACTTAAGCGCCTTTCTGTGGGCAGCATCCTGAACGCACCTGTGCCTCTCCCTTGGCTAGGCTTGGGGCAGCAGCATCATTTTCTTTCGACCGGAGGAGAAAGACTGGAAGGACCCGAAAGCCGCCGCAGCCGGAGGGTCTCGTTTCTTTGCTGCGCCGATTCTTCCCCGCAGTAGAAGAAGAAGCCTAGACCTGCTCGTTGGATCGGGGCTTGGGAGGGACTAGCAACTTGCCTCCGGGGTCCTCCATTTTAGCCGTCGGGTTTCCTCGGCGCTTTCCTTTTATTCGACGTGACTTCTGCGCGGAGCCCAGAAGCGTCTCCAACTTTGCTCTCAGGTGGCGCGCAGGATGCCAGCCTCCTGGGGACTCCTGGCAGTGAGCGGCTGCTTTCTGGCTATGGCTGCATCGGCACAGGTATTATCATTATTACTACTACGATTATTGATTAAATTCCCACACCTCCCGCCACCCGAGGCTCACAGGGCGGTTTACAATATAAAAGCACAAAAAGACATACCAAACAAAAACAACCTCCCGCACCCGACAGACCGCTTAAAAAGATGGCTTCATTAGCCAAAGGTCTGGGTTTTCCAACTTTGCGCACTTTCCCCCATTACTTGCTCAGTCTTGCCCGGCTGCGGGTGGGAAGAGAGGGTACCGACGGTTTGGGTAGTTTCACCTTCCAGATCCGAGCGAGCTTTACCGAATTGAGCGTTTGCAACTTCCAACGGGGCCGGGCATTCACTCCTATCCAAGCAAATGAAATCTGTTCCTCAAGTTGAGCCATGCACAAAGCCATCCTTTGGATTGGAACAGCGCAGGATTCGATCCCTTCCAAGGATGGGACTGTAAGAAAACGCGATAGGAACTTGCTAGACACCCAGCATTAGTTTCCTAGGAAATACAGTACATCCCTCGATGTTTTGCGGTGCTGTTGAATCCTTAAACGGGTCTCGGAATCCTTCTAAATCAGTGTAGTCTGGTTGAAAGTTTGTGGGTTATTTGAAACGCCTCTAGGAGGCGCTCACAGCAATGTTAGTTTTCATTACACTGATTTTCAGCCAAGGAATGGGCTACCGTAACCCCTTTCAGGCAGCAGAATTTGTAAATTGATGCTGTTGGTAAATAGGATTCTGCTAGTTTGAGCGAGATTCCCTGGGAATCTTCTTTTCTATTGCATTGGTGGCGCATCCCGTTTTAGCCAGATGTTCTGGGTTGCTACTGTGGGTCCTCCTCCTCCTCCTCCTCTTCTGAGTCAAGAGTGATTCAGCTCCCTGTTCTGTTGGAAAGGGAGCTAGACTTGCTTTTTTGCTGGAATGCTGGTATTCTGTGCTACACTTTGCCATCTGTGGGTGTTTTTTATTTTATATAAAAAAAAACCCATTAAGTGTAAATCAGTCGAGGATTACCTGTGCACCCATGGTGAGATTTTTTTTCTTTAAAAAGCATTTAAAGAACCATGCAAGCATTAAGATATTCTTGGCTGCTGTTAATGTAAGCAGCTCTATACTGCACTGAGGCTGGTTCAGAATTTGGTGCTTTCTGTCCCACCTGTAGCTTGTCTGGCACGGAATTGGATTGTTGGCTTTGAGGCCAGATTGAAGGAGCCTGGATGTTATGGACTACTCATATGAAAGAAATTTCAGATTTTAATGTGTTTTGAAGGCACTGCTCGCAATTCTGATACCTGAAAAAGTGAATGCGGGGCAGGCATCTTTTAATAAGTGCATTAAGAAAACAGCTTGTAACCTGCAAACACAGGAATATTCATGGTTGCCAGTGAAAGTCTCCCCTGCCCCATCCAAGGGCTGTTCCAAGTTTGTGAAGGATAAATCTCATGCTCCATTTCACACTTAGGGGTCCTGCCCAGTTAACGGCATGAATTGCTGGCTCTGTGGTTAAACCACTGAGCCTAGGGCTTGCTGATCAGAAGGTCGGAGGTTCGAATCCCTGTGACGGGGTGAGCTCCCGTTGCTTGGTCCCAGCTCCTGCCAACCTAGCAGTTCGAAAGCACGTCAAAATGCAAGTAGATAAATAGGAACCGCTACAGCGGGAAGGTAAACGGCGTTTCCATGTGCTGCTCTGGTTTGCCAGAAGCGGCTTTGTCATGCTGGCCACATGACCCAGAAGCTGTACGCCGGCTCCCTTGGCCAATAATGCGAGATGAGCGCGCAACCCCAGAGTCGGTCACGACTGGACCTAATGGTCAGGGGTCCCTTTACCTTTACTTTACCCATAGGGGGGAGAGAGACCCAGAGTCTCATTTAATGCAGCCATGGGGACCTTAGCTATTGATGCTGCTGGCTGGGACCGGTGGGAACAATGTCAGGAAGGCCACAGCAGAGGCTGATTTAGGGGAGTGTGACCGGTTTGGTCGCACTGGGTGTGAAGCCTCTGGGTTGCCGCAACTATTATGTAGAATGGAAGGCAAGAAGCAGGAAGGGGCACCAAATTTGAGGCCCCCAAGGCCCACTGTTGATCTGCAGTGTTAGAAATTAGCCAGGCGGCTTATGTGTTTTGCTACTGGCATGGGTCCAGGAAGTTTGGATGAGCCCTTAGAAACATCCATTTGAAGCAGTATACATATAAAGGGAGAGTCTAAATGACTGAAGAAAGGAGTCTAAATGGAGTCCCCTCCACACCTCATAGAATCACAGAATTGTAGAGTCGGAAGGGACCACAAGGATCATCTAGCCCAACCCCATACTGCACTCCTTCCCCCTCCACCTCCTAGTATGCTGATCCCATTAGAACCAGGCCAGAGTGATATATGAGGGGTCTAGACAAGAGGGGCTCCTGGTTGCCCAGATAAGGGGTGCCTCCCTTTAAGGGAACTGGGTGGCTGAGTTCGCGGTGTGCTTAACTGAATCACACAAGCAGGGAGGCTCCACTGATTTATCATCATGAGAGGCCACGCTCTAGTCTTCCTGGTGGTTATCTTCTCCTTCCAAGTTTCATGAATACAGTAAAACTCACCGCTTGCACATTCCAGAAGCAAAAGGTGTTTTACTCTTATAGTGCGTACTCAGGATCACTCAGCTGATAAATGGGTGCTTCTTCCCCATTAGTGAGTTGATGCTTGAGGGGGATGGAAAGTTCTAATCTAGGTTAGTGATGGAGCGTGAAACCAAGGTAGTTATTTTAGATCAGGCATCCCCAAACTGCGGCCCTCCAGATGTTTTGGCCTACAACTCCCATGATCCCTAGCTAACAGGACCAGTGGTCGGGGAAGATGGGAATTGTAGTCCAAAACATCTGGAGGGCCGAAGTTTGGGGATGCCTGTTTTAGATTAATTCACATCGGACAAAGGTGACATTTTTTGTATGCAGCTAACATATGAATTATGGTGCTGGAGGAGACTCTTGAGAGTCCCATGGACTGCAAGAAGATCAAACCTATCCATTCTGAAGGAAATCAGCCCTGAGTGCTCACTGGAAGGACAGATCGTGAAGCTGAGGCTGCAATACTTTGGCCACCTCATGAGAAGAGAAGACTCCCTGGAAAAGACCCTGATGTTGGGAAAGATTGAGGGCACTAGGAGAAGGGGACGACAGAGGATGAGATGCAGGGGCGTACCCAGGATCAAAACTAGGGGGGCAAGGGGCGGGGCCAAGGCATGGGAGGGGACACAAAGTGGGAATGTGGGCGGGGCTACGGAGCCCAGGTGAAATCAAAATAAACAGTAAAAACTACAGCAAACTGATCACATATTAAAAAATTTTTTTTCAATGCCAGTTAAAACATTACTGAGAGAGAAGCGGGGAGAGGGGGATGAGAAAGAAATAAACCCCCAAAATGCAACAAGGATGGGTAATAATCAAGTCTGAAATGTGTTTGTTTGCATTAGCTATGATGTTTTATAAATGTACAGTTGTAGCTTGGGACTCAAACGGCTTGGCTCACCATACTAGAATCTGGAGGGGGGAAATGCTATAAAAATAGAGGAGATCATTTATAAGCACCTCTTTATGCAGACTTCATACAGCTCAAGTTAAGCAGCAGAATGAACTGGCTTTCGTACACACGATGGAGCTCTACAAATAAGTCACTTTGTAGTTATTTTTCCATCTACCGGTAGTTCTAAATGCATAATATCAAACTGTTCCCATACCCTTCAACCAACTCACATGCAGGAATTCTAAAAGCAGCTCCAATTTTTAATTTTATAAAATTACATTTAAATATATATTGGGTGGTGGTGGTGTTCAGCTGATAAGAGCTAGGAACAAGACGTGCCAGCTATTGCCAACCTGCTTGCTGGATGCTGGGTTTTTCTTTACTCATCCCAGCCCCACAGAATCTGCGGGGAAGCACTTCTTTCCCCAGACTAATCCCCTGCACTCCAGAAGAGCTATATTGGGCACAGCTCTACACACTGGATCTTCTTTCTCTTTTAACTATGTGATCCGATCCTGCCAGCCCGAATAAGACAAAAAGGGTATTCAACAGTCCACTGGAGCAAAGTCTCTAAGCCTGCAGTGACCACCACAATCATGGAAAGATGCTGAAATAATGTATGATTTAGCTGAGGTTCCTGCATCGTAGGGGGTTGGTCTAGATGACCCTTAGGGGTCCCTTGCAATTCTTTGATTCTATGAAAATGGTTCTTTCCGGACCATCAGCTATCAGTGTGAGTCCTACTCAGAAGGCCACTTCCCCCCTTCCCCCCTTGTATTCTGCAAAACTACCACCACCCCTTATATGTACAACCAGAAGTTGTTTGGACTAAAATGCAAACAAATCTTCACTCACACACTTGCAGTGAAAGAAGAGGAAAAAATTGCCCACACTTTTACCTCTAGGTTTTTTAAACCTACTATTTTTAAAAAATAATCCTCTTTTTATCAACTATTTATTTGCTCCTCTGCTTCAGTTTCAACATCAGCCGGACATGTTGGCATTAAAAGCAGGTGAAGATTTTCCTGGTCTCGAAATAAAAGCAATGGGGAAAACCTTCACTGGGGAGATTTCTGCCTGGATGTAGCAGAAGCCAGGCAAGTTCTCCCCCCTCCCCCCAAAAGTGCTGCTCCTATTCACCCCCCCCCCAACCAGGGCTTTTTTTCCTTTTAAAAAAATGTTTAGGGGTACTCTATTTTCCTACTCATATTGAAATGCTGCCTCTCAATGAGGCCAAACTTAGATTCACAAAATGTTTAGGGGGCGGCGGGGGGGGGGGAGAGAGAAAAGCGAAGGCGAGAGAAGCAGCTACTGAAATGATCTTACAGATGAGAGGGGGGAGAGAAAAAAGAAGAGCTCGCTTCATGCCAGTGCTATGCCCAAGCTCCCATCTCCAGCACCGCTACCTCCCATCCGCAACAACCCCGGGAAGATGTGTCAAACCAACGGCCAGGGTGCCCTTGAGCAGGTGCAGAGTGCATTGCCTCCGGGCGCCTGTCTAATACGGCGGAGATCGTGGGCACAAGCCCTAGATCGGAAGGGAACAAGACTCTTAATCTCAGCGTCGTGGGTTCAAGCCCCGCATTGGGCAGATTCCTGCATTGCAGGGGGCTGGTCTAGATGACCCTCGTGGACCCATCCAACTCTCCCATTCTATCATGAACTCTGCCGGACGAGCCCCAAACCCCTCTCCTCACCCCTGAGAAGAGGAGCTGGAAGAGAAGGGAATAACCAACATGGAGAAAGCTGCCTTTTTAAAATTTTCATCCTTCCCATCCGGGCAGCTGGATGGACTGCGCCTCCGAAGCTCCGCGAAGCCCGATGCAGGTCGCCAGGAAAGGGTCATGGGCGCCCTGGAGGCGCGCACTGCACCGCCCCAGGCTGTCCGCTGATGCCGCCGAAGATGATGCCGGCGCAGTGGGAGAGCAGCTGAGCTGCCTTCCCTTCACTCTGCCCAAGCAGCTGAGGGCTCCCTGCGCCCCCAGTGGCAGCCTCAGGTACTGCAGGGTTCTTTCCGAGCTCTGTTTAGCTCTGAGTCTCGGCTCTTCCCTGGGCTGTCCTCCGCCTCTGCCCACCAGCCCCGCCGGCAGCGCCACTCTTGCCCGCAGCTGCCCGACCGGCCCTGCCTCTAGGGAGGGGCAACGGCCCTCCCCTGCCCCACGGTGGGTACGCCCCTGACGAGATGGTTGGACAGTGTTCTCGAAGCTATGAACATGAGTTTGACCAAATTGCAGGAGGCAGTGGAAGACAGGAGTGCCTGGCGTGCTATGGTCCATGGGGTCACAAAGAGTAGGACACGACTAAACAACAACAACAACACCCAAACACTCCAATCAGCTCCTCACCCCTTGATATTTTATTAACAGAGGCCCTGCAGTGACTGTGGCTGAACTCACAACCCCTATGCATGTAAATATCTCTCTATCTCTGTGGCATTATATAAATTGCTTTGTGACAGGTGCTATAAATAAAGAGAATTTCATAGGAACATGTGTCTGTTTTGGACCGTTTTTCCTCCTCTGCCTTATCTTGCTGTCTGCAGGTATCTAACATATACCTTGGCAGCCTTTGCTTAATACAGTATTGATTTTTGCCAGTGTTGGAGTTAGAGGACAGCTCTGTTGGCTTGGGCAGATCCGCAGTGCTAATTGTGCTTTTCAACTAGCAGCTCCAGGCTGGTAAGCAAGAGGTCAAGCGGTTCATTTTCCCTGGGTCTTAAGAAACCAGAAAGCCTGACTCCATTAAGAGACTTTCTCCAACAAATATATTAGAAGCATTGTTTATATTAAGAGGGCCCCTGGAGAGTTTGTGGGCAGTCCAACCATGACCTGTAAATTCAGGAAGGGAAATAGTTGCCCGAACTTTTGAATAATTGCAATCTGGCAGTCGGCTGACTCATCCATCCCCAATGAGGACCAAGCCTAAATCTAGAATAGAAGGGGGGGGGGATGATGTGAAAACATTAACACAGGCAGAAAACATTGTCCCAAGATATCACAGGTAGTTTGGGAGGAAGGTGGTGTGTTTTCTGCTTGCTGTCAGAAGGAAACTGCCCTTTCCATAATGACTTGATAATGTTATACTGTATTGCCTGTGAAAGTTTCCAAAGGCTAAGCTGTCCAAACCGAAATGAAAGGCTGGTGGGAATGCCATTTTTACATTCAAAAGCGTCTTCCATCGCCTACTAGCTCAAAATAAACTGCATTAATAATCTACCACTACCAGGTTTCTTCAAAGTGAAGGGTCTTCTCCCCACTGCTTCACAAAGCTCAGATCCACCTTGCTGTCCTCATTTATTGCAGTAAGTGGAGGGTCAGGCAGGCATCTCTGTTCATTATCCAGGAGTGCCTGGTGTGCTCTGGTCCATGGGGTCACGAAGAGTCGGACACGACTAAACAAACTAAACAAAGCTTAGGGGGCCCGGGGGGGGGTCATGGCCCTGGGTACAAAATTCTTCCATGAGGATCCCACCCCTCCCTGGCGAAGCAGCTCGGGCCCACAGTGAGCGGGCATGGATAGGGGGAAATCAAATCAAGGTGAACTCCCCGGGACACAAGTCTGGGCAATGTGTATGGAGGTCCTGGGCTGCCCAGATGACAAGACCACCCCGCCTCGGCCTTGCTGTGTCCCAAGTGGCAGATTGGGGGGACAGTGTAGGGGCACACAGACCTGTAGGAGAGGGAGTTGTCACTGTAGGCCAGGGGTCCCCAGACTTACCGGCGTTTGGGCCGGTTCCCACCGCGCCGATCGCGCGGCGGGCCGGAGGACGGGGGAGCGCGCGCCTGTGCGGGCCGATGGGCGGGGGAGTGCGTGCCCATGCGCATGCGCACGAGCGCTTACTGGCGCGGCGGCGCGCTTCCAGGGTGGAAAAAGCGCCGAAAATCCGTTGTGCGCATGCGTATGGGCCTCCCCCGACCCGGAAGTGACCAGAAATGACCTCTTCCAGGTCGGGAGAGGCCCATACGCATGCGCACAAAGGATTTTCGGCGCTTTTTTCCCCGACCCGGAAGAGCGCTGCCGCGCTGCGCGCCGTAAGAGCGGGCGGCGGCGGCCGGCGTCGCAGGCCGGATTGGCAGGCCAATTGGGCTGCATCCGGCCCCCGGGCCGTAGTTTGGGGACCCTGCTGTAGGCCTTTGCCCACTATAGCAAAATGTGTAGATCTGGCACTGCTTTGATTTTGCAGAGCAAAAAGCACAAAAATATATGAAGCACATAAATATGCCATTGGTTCCCCCCCCCTCTTCCACCCGCCACAGGACCCAAACTATATTCCAGGGCAAAATAATGTTCCAGGAGAAAAGTCCCAGTGACAAATTAATTCAAGAAGCGACCATTCCTATGAGGCCACCAGGAAAACTGTGGGGAGGGGGGAGCTTCCAAGGAGGGTGGGGGGGGATTCTGCTACGGTATGTCTCAGCGCCAGCAGTGTCGGCTCATTTAATACCTGCTCATGCAGAGATAACAGCAAATTTGCCATCCCTCGACAGAAGAGGCTGCCTGAAACAGCTCAGTCGGGAGAACATGAGACTCTCCATCTCAGGGTTGTGGGTTTGCGATGAGCAAAAGGGGCTTGGGTGAGATGGCTCTTATGGTCCCATCCACTTTTACTTTTGCTTCAAGCAGGTAAGGCAACGTTGGCCATTGCCAGGGGCACTGACTTGGGCCCCACACTTTGGGGGCCCAGCACCTCCAGCCCCGTGGCTGCAGCTCTCTCTCGTGCCCCTCTCTCGCTGCCAACGCAAAATAATAAATGCATAGAAAGAGAACCTACCCAAGTAATGCTGACCCAAAATCCGCACACTAAGTAAAAGAGTGTAAGTTCACCACCTCCCTTCCCCCCCTTCTCCCCCAACCTCATACTGTGTACAACATTAATGTCTCGCATCGGACACAACTGATTTGCAGAAAAGACTCTGCGATCTGAAAATAGAGGCAATGCATGTATTTTTGGTAACCCAATAAAATCTTTAATAAAAATTATGCATTAAAAAAAACCAAAACAGACTTCCAATAGGGTCATTTCACACATTCAGTAATCCCAGTGGCTTTCCCCATCTGAAACAGGCTGAAACGAGGAAAGCTAACAAATGGGGCCTGAAAGGACAGCGATGAGTCAAGGGATGCTGGAGCATTCAGGAGATCTGGAAAGAGATCTCTCTCCTCTCTCTCTGGCCCTTGCATCGGTCGCTGGGCGAGGCTGGCTGGGAGGCAGAAGTGCCTCTCTATCTCTTTCTTCTCTAGAAGATGATGCTCTGCAGTTCTGCCCCAAAAGTAGGGCCAGACAGAGAGTTTAAACTTTTCTCCAGAGTGGATAAAAATCAGTGATTTAAAAAAAAATCGATTAAAAAAGAATTAACAGATTTTTTAAAATTTAAATTGGATTTTTAAAATAAAATGCATTTGGAGGAAATACCTTTCTAAAGATAGTTTTCTATTTAAGTTACATTACAGTCCAAAGGCTGTTTATCAGGAAATAAGGGTTTAAGTTTTTCAGGTGTGCTAAAACTCAGATGGGGTTTGTTTGTTTGTTTTTTAAATTGTTTAACCACATCAGTTAACAACATGGATACATATGCTATAATGTTATTTTAGTTAAATAAATAGTTTAAATTGTTATTAAGGAAATGATTATTTTTCTCCTCCCAATAAAGTACAGCAGAAAAGTTGTCCAAATATAAAGAGTTAACTTATTAAACCTCACAATAATTTCATAATTATATGCCTATGTATTTCTAATAGTATAAGTAAATCAATAATTTTTTATATAACTGTAAAAACTACTCTGAAAATTTATTGTTCCAAAAATGAAACCCTCATCTGGTTGTAAATATTAAGATTATACCAGCAAGAATGAGTCTTTCTGTAAAAAAATAAAATGATTTAAATCAAGTTAAAAAACAAATAAAACCTACATACAGCAACAGTGTTTTGTGTTGTGGAGGCTCCTATGATGTAAGTCATGAGCCCTGCCTGCTAGCCTGCTCCCTAATACATCACTGGTTTGCTCATTTCTGTATATAGGGTGCCTACATTCTGCATGTGTGAATGGCCTTTGATACCCATTTGGTTCATATATTGCCCTATAGCATATATTCAACACAAAAAACAGCGGCAATTTGTTGTTGACTGAGGACAGCTGGACATATAAAGGGCCCCATTACCTTCAGTAGCTGAGGGCCTCATCAAACCTAAATCCGGCCCTGCTTCCGCCACAACCCGTGGCGCAATGAACTATTAAAAATGTCACAAAAAGGAAAGCAAAACCTCTGAAGCTTTTCGTTTATTGCTTCTTAAGTAACTGCCTCTGCTGGAACAAGCAGAAATGTCTGCCTCTTCATAAATTGGGAACCGTTACTAGGAAACCTGAGGTGATACTATCAAAGGCAATCAGATTATGAAAAAAGTCCTGGTGCCTTAACCACGGCCAAAGCTCTGGGTATTTATTACTTAGAAATGTGTCAAATGAATGGAAGTGCAGCCACTATGAAATAGGAAGGCTTCGGTTGTTTACCTTCTTTTCTCTCCCCAAAGATCATAGAATATGAGACCACAAGGGCCATCCAGTCCTTCTTCACCAACCTTATTTCTGTCTGGGTTTGTGTTTTACAGGAGGACTTCGATGACACGGTTACAATGGAGGACCAGATTTATCTTCTCCTGGAGGCCAAACTTCAGTGCAAACTAAATATCACTTCTCTGCTACAGGAAGAAGGAGGTGACGTTTCTAAATAATATGTTTTATTTTCCTGTCCCGTTCCAGCCAGCATTTCTAAGGTCATGTTCACATTCTTGCTAACAGCATCCAATGTGCTCCCACTGCTAGTTTCCAAAGCCGCGTACACACCATGTTAGCCGCAATCCGTGTTAATCCTTTCGTTTCATGTCAAAAACTGCAGTTTGAGGTGCTTCCCCCCCAAATCACCTTGAGTCCAATGAAGATCAAAAGAGAGTAAGACTACATTCCTTTTTATTTTTATATATATATTATTTTAGAAATTTTAGCATACAGTATTATTTGCATTAATCCATAAGAAATTCAATATCTTTATAGGGGTTCTTCCGACCACTGGACCTCCCCCCCCCCCAGTTTCCAGTAATTGTCTCTTCTCTTTTCTGTGACTAAATACTTTTATCCAATCTATTAAATCTCCTTTTTCAGTACCCTTTATCAGATTATATTACAATTGCTAACCCAATCCTGCTAACGTTTTTAAATGTTTACAATGCTCTTTCATGTATTCTATAAAATTTATCCATTCATTTCTAAATTTGTTGTCCTCTTGGTGTCTAATATTCCCGGTCAATTTCGCCATTTTGGCATAGTTCATCAGTTTCAATATCCATTCTTCTTTCAATGGGGTTCTTTCTTCCTTCCATCCCTGGGCATATAACATTCTTGTCGTTGTCGTCGCATACATACGGTAAATAGGACCTGAGAGTAAGACTACATTCCTATGCAAACTGGAGTGAACCCGAATGAATATAGCAGTGTGTGGTTCTGTGTAGACACACACAGGACTATACTGTGAAATAATAATAAATTCCAAACACTGAGATAAAACTACATTTTCAAATTAAAATAAAGGAAATGGGAGAGGCTAGTTAGCCAAAACAAGCTTTGAGAGCTCCCCCCCCCCTTCCAAAGGAAGAAACTCTAAAGCAGATTTAAGGTTGGATGGGGAAATACCATTATAGCTTCAATTACCATTAGAGCGCAAGAAATAATGATAGCAGCAGGAGGAGGGAGGTGTTCAGAGAAAGGTGGGCTGGGAGACAGGGATAGAAGAGCAAACAGCAACTTCATTGTGTAAGAACATTGGGCAAAGACTTGATGAGGAGAAGCTAGAGGAATAGAAGGAAGGGGCATCAGCTTAACAATTGGAAGAAATGGAAATAGTGATTTACGAATTTAATGTGTTCCGAATGCACATTCGTAAGTAGAAAAATTTGTAAGTCGAATTGCAGTTTCCCATAGGAATGCATTGGAAACGGATTAATTCGTTCCGGAGCCTAGGAAAAAGACCGACACCCGGTTTTTTTTTTGCAAAACTTCTTATCAAGTGCACTTTAAAGCCATGCAAACTGCACAGCAACATTACTTTTCAACAATAAACATTTACAACAGCACTTTATCATTTTTTGGGGACCTGATGCAGGTCACTTCAGGGCACTTTAAAGGCAGGCACCCCCACATTTTCAAACCTTACTCAAGGCAGTTTTTGGACCTTCAAAGGCAGGCAGGCACAGTGGACATGCCTCAGCCAACATTTTAGCTTTGGGACATGTTCAGCTTTGGAACATCCTAAGGACACTTGTGTGTGCAATTCTAAGGCAGGCACCCCCACACTTCCAAACAGGGCCATCTTAAGCAGATCTGGTGCCCTGGTGCGACGGATACCTCCGGCGCCCCCGCCCCCCCCAGTGCGGCGGGCAGGCAGACGCAGCGCAGCACCCCCCTGGCGGCCCAGCGCCACCCAGCCTGGCCGTAAGGCCAGCCCTACTTCCAAACCTTACTCAGGGCAGTTTTTGGACCTTCAAAGGCAGGCAGGCACAGTGGACATGCCTCAGCCAACATTTTAGCTTTGGGACATGAAATATACTCGGAGTCAAGAGTGAATTTCATGCTCTTTATTCAGCTCATAGTCATCAAGGAGGAGAAGAGAAGACGAATGGCTCTTTTCCCCAAACCGTCTGCTTATATACATTATTTACACAATGGGCCTTGCGTGATTGGCTACTTCAGGGCTACACCTGTGGGCCAATTATATTGTGGATTGACTTCTGCCTGCAGCCTGATTGGCTGCTCCTACAGGCCAATCAGGTAGCAGATTCACTTCTGCCAGCCGCCTGATTGGCTGCTCCCGCAGGCCAATCAGGTTGCGGATTCACTTCCACCTGGAGTTGGATTGGGTAGCTCCCGCTGATTCTGAATCCTATTGTTCTAGGATTCAGCTCAGTACATAACACCCCTCCCCTCTAAGTTCCAGTCCTGCCCGGGAAGTTGCATTCGTAGTCCCCAAGGTCTGCTGGCCGCCTCCGTGTGCGTTGTGGCCTGGGGTGTTCCTTGGTCAGGGGTTCTGGTTCTGGCTCGTGTTCCGAGGCTGCTGGCTGTGCCGGGGCTGTCTGGTCTGGCGCCACTGAACCACTAGGTTGTGACTCTGGTTCCGGTGTCCTTCCAGCCTCGGGGCGCCCCTCTGTGCCTACTGCTTCTGCTTCCCCTGCCCACCCCTCTCGCTCTACAGGCCTCACTGCCCTGCTGTCCCCTTGGGACCCCTCTGTCCCGCTCTCCTCCCGGGTTCCTCCTGGGAATCGTCGCCGTAGCTGGTCGCAGTGGCGGCGCCAACATTGCCCCCCTTCCGTTAGTACCTCGTACGACACGGGACCGGTCACCTTGGTGACTGTGGCGGGTACCCATGCTGGGCCTGCCCCAAAATTCTTTGCATACACTGGGTCCTGGGCCACAAATGTCCGGGGGTTCCTGCCTTTCCCCACCACTACCTCATCCTGAGCTCTGTTGGGGTGAAGTCGGTCCAGTCTAGTTGCAAGGCGCCGGCCCATGAGTAGTTCAGCTGGGCTCCGGCCCGTCGTTGTGCTTGGGGTGCTGTGCTGTGCTAGAAGAAATGCGGCAAGGCGGTATTCCCAGTCCCCTTGTGTTATGCGGCGGAGGCTGTCCTTGGTGGTCCGCACCATGCGCTCCGCTTGGCCATTGGTGGCAGGGTGGAATGGTGCTGAGCGGATGTGGCGGATGGCGTTCTGCGCTGTGAAGGTCTGGAACTCCTCTGACGTGAATGCGGTTCCATTGTCCGAGACGAGGGTGTCAGGGAGCCCGTGGGTTGCAAACAGCTTACGTAGTACCCGGATGGCTGCCGCCGTAGAAGTGGACGGTACCAGTGCGACCTCCAGCCATTTGGTGTAGGAATCCACCACTATGAAGAATGTTTTTCCCTGGAAGGGGCCAGCGAAGTCCACGTGCAAGCGTGACCAAGGATGTCGGGCGGACTCCCAGGGCTGGACTGGGGCCCTTGGGGGATCCGGGCGGGATTCTTGGCAGGTCTGGCAGTGTTGGACCCAGGCCTCTATCTCTCTGTCAATCCCAGGCCACCACACATAACTCCTGGCAAGGGCCTTCATCCTCACTACCCCTGGGTGTGTCTCGTGTAGGGCTGTGAGGACCCTTTTGCGGAGGGGCTGGGGAACAACAACCCTGCTTCCCCATAACAGGCACCCCTTGTGGGCCGACAGTTCATGTTTGCGGTTTGTGTAGCCAGCGAATTCTGGCCCGGGGCTGCTGCTGGGCCATCCTCGCCACACCCAGTCCAGGACCCGGGAGATGACCCTATCTTTTGTGGAATGGTGCGCAACTTCTTGTGCCTGAATGGGTCGGTCGGGAAGCAGCTCCAGGGTCATAACCTCTTGCGCAGGCGCTGGGTCGGGGCCTGTTTCTGGTAGTGGTAGCCTGCTGAGTGCGTCTGCGTGGCCCATCGCCTTCCCAGGGCGGTGGATTAGTGCATACTGGTAGTCCGTGATCTCCGTCGAGTTGCCTTGGTGCATGGTGCCGTGTGACCTGGGGCTCCTGGGTCGGTCATCTGATGCTTGTCGACGGGTGAGTCGAGCCCGACACACCCGGGCGATGTGTCCCAATTTTCTGCACTGCCTGCACTCTGCGTTGCGGAAACGACAGGTCCTCCTCTCGTGGTTCTCCCCGCAGCTTGCACAGTTCCCTCCTTCTCGTCGAGGCTGCTGTGGTGTGTGTGCTGCTTGAGTGCGCCGCTGTACTCGGTGTACTTCCTCCCTGTCAGATTCGGATTCGTCGGTGAGGTCTTCGTGGTAGACCCTCGGTTGGGATGGCGGGGCCGGTCGTGCCTCTTGCGTTGACCTCTCGGCGGCTTCGGTTGCCAGGGCTTCCTCCAGAGCAATCTGGAACGTGAGGTCTTTTTTGGCGTAGAGGCGTCGTTGCAACATCTCGTCCCTCAGGCCACCGACGAGGCGGTCACGAAGCATGTTCTCCAATTCTGAGAAGTTGCATAACCGGGCGGCTTGGCGGAGGGAGGTCACAAACCCAGTTATGGTTTCCCCCGGGGCTTGCCGCTTTGCGTAGAAGGCATTTCGGCAAGCTACCACCGAGGGCTGTGGTGAGAAGTGCTCCTTCAGCCGTTCCATTATTGTTTTGTAAGAGACGGTAGCGACATCTCTAGGTGCAAGGAGAGCCCGGGCGATTTCAAACGTCTCCTCTCCACAGACGCTGAAGAATGTTGCCCTCTTCATGGCATCGTTGGTGACTTCTTTCGCTTGCAGGAGGAAGTTGAAACGGGCGGCGTACCCTTCCCAGTCTCCTGATGCTGGTTTGAATGGCGAGAAGCTGCTGTCGGTTGCCATTCTGGGTTCCTTGGGTCCTGGAGCTGAAGCCTGGATGCACGGTGCGATGCAGCGGTGCAGCAGGTGGCGGTGCTGCGGTGCAGTGCGTGGTGGCGGTCAGCTCAGCAGGATCCCACCTTCGTCGCCAGTGAAATATACTCGGAGTCAAGAGTGAATTTCATGCTCTTTATTCAGCTCATAGTCATCAAGGAGGAGAAGAGAAGACGAATGGCTCTTTTCCCCAAACCGTCTGCTTATATACATTATTTACACAATGGGCCTTGCGTGATTGGCTACTTCAGGGCTACACCTGTGGGCCAATTATATTGTGGATTGACTTCTGCCTGCAGCCTGATTGGCTGCTCCTACAGGCCAATCAGGTAGCAGATTCACTTCTGCCAGCCGCCTGATTGGCTGCTCCCGCAGGCCAATCAGGTTGCGGATTCACTTCCACCTGGAGTTGGATTGGGTAGCTCCCGCTGATTCTGAATCCTATTGTTCTAGGATTCAGCTCAGTACATAACAGGACATGTTCAGCTTTGGAACATCTTAAGGACACTTGTGTGCAATTCTAAGGCAGGCACTCTTCGAAGGAACTTGCCTCACCCTCCCTCACCCCTTTCCTCTTTACACCACACACCTCAACATGGGAACAGGAAAAACAAGGAATGCAGTAAAGTGCAAACAGCAATGAACTTGTTCTTTTTCATACCAAAAATATCATTTATTGGAAGAGGAGGCAGATGGTGACGACTGCAAAGAACGGCAAGGTTCTTCCTCCTGCCTTGCCCGCTTCACCACAAACTGGTCCATGTTCTGCTGCCTCTGTCTCTTGCAGAGCAGTGCTCGCCATGGGACAATGATCACATTGTCAAACTGCTCCACAATTTCCTGGGCTGCAGCCTGATGCTCACTGAGATCGTTCACAAAGGTCTGCAGCTCTCCCCACAGTTCTCAAGCCCTCTTATAAGATGTTGTGGGCAACTGCCTTGGTTCTGCCTCCTGCTCCTCAGGTGTGTCTGGTTGCTGCTCTTTCTCATGCTTGCGGGTGTCCTGCTTGACCTCCAACAGCAGAAGCTCCCTCTTGCGCTTCCCGGACTCTGCTGGCTTCTTTGGTGCCATGACACCACAAACACTAGGAAGAAAAAAATAACATCATTAGGACCCTGAAGACAAAAGAGCAGGAAGAGCATCTTAAAGATGGCATGGAAAGCAAAAAATGTTTAAGCATGGCCACACCACAGGCCAGGAAATAAATCTTAAAGGTGCTCAAGGCCAGGAAATAATTTTTAAAGGTGCCCAAGGCCAGGAAATAAATCTTAAAGGTGCCCACGGCCAGGAAATAAATTTTAAAGGTGCCCACGGCCAGGAAATAAATTTTAAAGGTGCCCACGGCCAGGAAATCAATTTCAAAGGTGCCCACGGCCAGGAAATAAATCTTTTTTTAAATTAATATTTTTATTAGTGTTTTCACAAAAATAACAACAATATATAGAAACAGAACACAAAAATGAAAAAAGAATAAAAAAAGGAAAAACACATTATAATAGTAATTCTCTTGTCCTCTCACATGATATAATGGGACCTCCTCGGGCTTCCCTCCCTGTGGTTCTTTAACACATTTATAATTAGCAAATTCTAAATCATTTTCATCACCTTATCTATCCTTATTTTCTAACTCTTATATCACTTATTCCTAATTTCCACAGTTTCTTTACAACTTAATTTCTGATCTACTATGTTACATTAGCATGTTTTTTAAGATACAGTTTAAAGTCTTTCCATTCTTCTTCCATCGCTTCTTCTCCCTGGTTGCGGATTCTTCCAGTCATCTCAGCCAGTTCCATAAACTCCATCATCTTCATCTGCCAGTCATCGATCGTTGGTAGTGTTTGTAATTTCCAGTTCTTAGCAATCAAAAGTCTTGCTGCCGTCGTAGCATACATTAAAAAAAGACACATTTTTCTTTGAAATCTCTTTCCCTACAATGCCCACTAGGAATGCTTCTGGTTTTTTAACAAATGTGTTTTTCAACACTTTCTTGAGTTCATTATAAATCTTATTCCAGAAGTCACTTACCAGTGGACATGTCCACCACATGTGGTAAAATGATCCTACTTCTTTCTTACATCTCCAACATTTGTTATCCTGGTTGTGATATATTTTTGCTAATTTTACTGGTGTAAGATACCATCTATACATCATCTTCATTAAATTTTCTTTTAGTAAACTACATGCAGTAAACTTAATATTCACATTCCACAATTTCTCCCATTCCTCAATAATAATATTATGACCAACATCCTTTGCCCACAAAATCATCACATTCTTTGTTTGTTCATCTTTCGTATGCCACTCAAGCAACAATTTATACATCTGGAAAGTATTTTCGTCTTAGGTTCTAACAATTCTGTTTCCAACTTTGACCTCTCTGATTGAAAACCAACTAGTCTATCTATTTTGAAAACTTCGTTTATCTGGTGGTATTGGAGCCAATCATCTAGTTTACATTTCAAATCCTCATAAGTCTTTAACTTAAATTAGTCTCCTTCTTCAATTAACAAATCTCTATATTTCGGCCAACTGGTTTCCATGTTTACTCTTTTACGAACCTTGGCCTCCAATGGTGATATCCATTTGGGTGTTTTTCTTTCTAACAAATCTTTGTACCTGGACCAAACACTATACAGTGATTTTCTGATTATATGCGTTTTAAAGCCTCTGTGGGCCTTTACTTTATCATACCATAAATATGCATGCCAACCATAAACATTATCGTAGCCTTCTAAATCCAGAATATCTGAATTTTCCAACAAGAACCACCAGTCCTTCATCCAGCAAAAGGTAGCTGCTTCATAATAAATCTTTAAATCCGGCAGGGAAAAGCCTCCTCTTTGTTTATCATCAGTAAGTATCTTATATTTAATTCTTGGCTTTTTCCCTTGCCATATAAATTTCGATAAGACCTTTTGCCATTCTTTAAAACAATCCAACTTATCAATTATTGGCAACGATTGAAATGAGAACAACATCCTTGGCAATACATTCATTTTAACAGTAGCTATACGGCCCAACAGAGAGAGTTTCAGATTAGTCCAGGTTTCTAAATAATTTTTAACTTCATTCCACATTTTCACATAATTGTCCTTAAATAGATTCAAATTTTTCGCCGTCATATTAACACCAAGGTAAGGTGGCGCTGTGGTTAAACCACTGAGCCTAGGGCTTGCTGATCAGAAGGTCGGCGGTTCGCATCCCTGTGACGGGGTGAGCTCCCGTTGCTTGGTCCCAGCTCCTGCCAACCTAGCAGTTCGAAAGCACGTCAAAATGCAAGTAGATAAATAGGAACCGCTACAGCGGGAAGGTAAACGGCGTTTCCATGTGCTGCTCTGGTTTGCCAGAAGCGGCTTTGTCATGCTGGCCACATGACCTGGAAGCTATACGCCGGCTCCCTCGGCCAATAATGCGAGATGAGCGTGCAACCCCAGAGTCGGTCATGACTGGACCTAATGGTCAGGGGTCCCTTTACCTTTACTTTACTTTCTTAACAAAAGACAAACCAGTTGCTTCTTGTAATTTTTCTCTTTCCTTACAGTCCAAATTCTTGTCTAATACTTTGGTTTTTGATTTATTCAATTTGAAACCTGCTACCTTTCCAAATTCTTGAATTACTTCCAGAGCCCTTTGAACACTGGACTGTGGATCTTTTAATGTCAAAACAAGGTCACCTGCAAAGGCTTTAAGTTTATATTGTTTCTTCCCTACAGTCACTCCTTTTATTTCCTCATCCTTTCTAATCCTGTCGAGTAAAACTTCTAGAACCGATATAAAAAGCAAGGGGGAGAGGGGACACCCTTGTCTTGTACCCTTTTCAATTCTAATGTCTTCTGAGACCATTTTATTAACAATTATCTTTGCTCTTTGCTCTGAATAAATCGCATTTACTCAATTCAAAAAGTTTTGGCCCAACTCCATTTTATCTAAATTCCTTTTTAAAAATAGCCAGGAAATGTTGTCAAAGGCCTTCTCTGCGTCAATAAACATCAACACAGCTTTTTTTGTTCATTTTCTGTTCTAACATCTCCAAAATGTCCACCACATTCCTTATGTTATCCTTCATATGTCTTCCTGGCAAAAAAACCAGCTTGATCTTGGTGTATAAAGTCTCTTAAGGCCTTTTTCAATCTGGAAGCCAAAATACTAGCAAATATTTTGTAATCCACATTCAACAAGGAGATTGGGCGGTAATTCTTAACTTGCGTTCTATCTGTGTCCGGTTTAGGTATCAGTGTGATATAGGCCTCTTTCCAAGACTCGGGGGCCTCTCCTCCATTCAAAATTTCATTGCACAAATCTTTCAATGGTTGGACTAACCAGTCCTTCATTGTTTTATAGTATGTAGCAGTAAGTCCATCCGGTCCTGGGGTCTTACCCAGTTGCATTTGTTGTATAGCTTGTTCCACCTCTTGTGTTGATATCTGCTGCGAAAGTAGGGATTTCTTATCTTCCGGGATTTTATGCAGTCCATGTTTGTCCAGGAATTGCTCCACCTCATCTTTATCTTGCCTTTCTTGTTTGTACAATTGTTTGAAATATTTTTGAAAGCATTTTTGAATCTCTGTCGGGTGCTCCAGATGTTTTCCTTCTTGCTCAAGATTTGTGATAGTATTTAACTTCTGCCTTTTTTTCAATTGCCATGCCAGTAGTTTTCCACATTTATTTGCTGATTCAAACGATTTTTGTTTCATCCATTTAATTTTAGATTCTATTTCTTGGTTCATTAACTGAGAAAATTGTACTTGCAGTGCCTTGATCTCTTTCTGTACCTGTACATTCTTAGGATTAGATCTTAATTTCTTTTCCTTTTCTTTCATTTGGTTCCAAATATTTTCTTTCCTTGCATTATGCTCTTTTTTCCTAATTGCATTTTGTTGAATCAAGAATCCTCTCATTACAGCTTTACTACGGCCAGGAAATAAATTTTAAAGGTGCCCACGGACAGGAAATAAATCTTAAAGGTGCCCACGGCCAGGAAATAAATCTTAAAGGTGCCCACGGCCAGGAAATAAATCTTAAAGGTGCCCAAGGCCAGGAAATAAATTTTAAAGCTGCCCACACACAGCACAGGCCAGGAAATACAGTAAATTTTAAAGTTGCCCACAGCCAGGAAATAATTTTTAAAGGTGCACAGGCCAGGAAATAATTTTACAGTAAAGCATGGGCATACCACAGGAAAGCCAAAAGTTTTTAAACATGGCATGGAAAGAACACCCCCCCCACACACACACACACGAGACCCGCTCCCCGGCAACCCCCACAGCAAAGAGAAGGAAAATCAACGTACCTTTCCAGCAGTAGAAAATTGCAGGAAAAAGAAACTCCCAAACTCCAAATCTCTCTCTCTCCAACACCTCTTCACTCCACGCCTCTTGCAGCAACCCACAGAGGCATGGAAGCCAAGCGTGCCATTTTTCAAGCCTCCCAAACGCAAAGCATCATGGGAGAAGCATTTTTTTAAAAAAAAACGTAAGTAAAAGAAACCCCATCTAAAAATTCGTAAGTAGAAGAAACCCCATCTAAAACCCTTCCGTTCGTAAGTAGAATTCGTAAGCGCGCGCGCCTGTTTTTTTAATTCATAAGTCAAATTTTTCGTAAGTAGGGTCGTTCGTAAGCCGAGGTACCACTGTAATCAATTGGGGGGGAATGTTTGGCAGAAGAAACAGAGGGAAGCATGGAGAGACAGAGACTGCAGAATATATATTTTTTTCTTATCTATGTCTTGAAACTGTTTTAAATTTCTCTTTGCTGAGGCTTTTGTTAGCAAAATGCATAACGACAATCAATCTGTTCCAGGTCTCTTTTCACTATCCTGAGGCAACGGTGTTGGTTCAGGCCACTGAAAATGTACATCAACTTACTTAATTCCAGGGGAAACAGCAATTTTCTGGAGGCAGTATCAACCTAGAAGCATTTGAGACCATTCTTGGAATTTATGTTCACTCTGACTACTTATTTGTTTGTATGTTTGTTAATTATTTAAATTTCTTTACCGTCCTTCATCCAAGGATCACAAGGAGGTTTACAATATAAAAACACAAAATTACTCAACATAGTAACAAACAACAACTCCCCCAGTTTAAAAGGCCATAGATTGTTTAATTAGCCAAAGTGCTTTAACCTGGTGCTGAAAAATATGCAATGAAGGTACCAGAAAAGTCTCCCTGGAGAGAGCATTCCATTAGTGGGGAGCCACCACAGAAAAGGCCCATTCTTGTGTTCCTGCCTCAGATGATGATTGCAGGATCCAGGCACCAGTTGTTAAATTGTCATAGAACAAAATAAGATAACCCAAAGATATGTGCTGTTGTAACTGCATGCAATACGAAAAGTTGTTTCTTTGTAAATCTGAGCTGCTTGAATGCTCACATTGATTCTGACACAAATTGGAGAATATTTTTAGCTTCCGTTTAGGCAGAAAACGCTCTGTTCTTTGCCTAATTTGGAGGGAAGTAATTTTGAAAGCATTAAAATAAAAAACCCTGAGGATCACGCACTGTGCTCTTTCCTGCTTTTTCCCCATGTTCTTCATTTGCAGCTTATTTCTGCTTTTCCCCTACAGAAGGCAACTGCTTCCCAGAATGGGATGGTCTGATCTGCTGGCCCAGGGGGTCTGTGGGGGAAACATTAGCTGTCCCATGCCCTCCTTATATATATGACTTCAATCACAAAGGTACCAGCAACACACTTCACGTTGGATTTTATCTTACACAAAACCTAGCTGGGGAGAACCTTCTCATGGGAGTGCCTCTCCTCTCTTGCAGGCATGGCTTTCCGACGCTGTAGCTCAAATGGAACGTGGGTCTCTGTGCAAAGTTTGAACCAGACATGGTCTAATTATTCGGAATGCATTGACTTCCTGCAAGCAGAAAACAGCCCAGGAAAGGTACGTGCTCTTTCTCCAGCAAAGGAGCAGAGTTGAAAAGCTGCGGGTGCTTGAGGGTGTTTTAGTGCTGAGATTGTTGGAGAACCTAACTGGCTTTTTATTACTAATTAATCCATACATTAGGGACGCAGGTGGCACTGTGGGAGCCTAGGGCTTGCTGATCAGAAGGTCAGCAGTTCGAATCGCCGTGACGGGGTGAGCTCCCGTTGCTTGGTCCCAGCTCCTGCCAACCTAGCAGTTTGAAAGCACGTCAAAGTGCAAGTAGATAAATAGGGACCGCTACAGCGGGAAGGTAAATGGCGTTTCCGTGTGCTGCTCTGGTTCACCAGAAGCGGCTTTGTCATGCTGGCCACATGACCTGGAAGCTGTACGCCGGCTCCCTCGGCCAATAATGCGAGATGAGCGCGCAACCCCAGAGTCGGTCACGACTGGACCTAATGGTCAGGGGTCCCCTTACCTTTTTAATCCATGCATTAGAGGGTGGGAAGAGCTCAGTCTATTTTAGTCTTAATTCTTGCAATGAGATTGCGCTATAAGGAGAGGGTGCATACATCTTGATAACAATTAAATATTGTAAACTGTGCCAGAAACTACCATGACTTGAGAAGCGTCACCTTTCAGTCGTTCTCCAGGACATGGCAAATCTCCAACACCACCGTGAGGGAGGGGGCACTCAGAAGAAATGTTGGCCACCCCAAAGCACTGCATAGAAATTGTTTAGCATCATGCAACAGCCGTACGGATCGGGCCACACCTTCCCAGAATGGGTAGCACAATGGGGTTGCATGTACAATCCTGGCTTTACCTCCATGCAGAATAGGATTGTGTTGGTCTGTAAATGACAACAGTTGAGCTCCAGACTGGATTCTCTTAAAGGACATATTTTAGAACTTCTCAATTGTGCGCTGAAGGAGAAAAGAAATCCTGGAATATCTTCTGTTTCCCCCAGAAGGAATTCTTCGAACGCCTCTATGTCATGTATACCGTTGGGTATGCCATCTCGTTCTGCTCTCTGGCTGTGGCGATCTTCATCATGGGCTACTTCAGGCAAGTAAAACACACTTCTAGAATCTGTCTGTCCTCTCTTAAACCTTTTAGCCAGTCCTAAGATGACAGAATGTCTGTAATTCCTACAATGACTACCCCTCCCTTTCCACTCACATTCTCACAATGGCAAGTGGGTAAATTTAGTAGCAGTATAAAATGGAGTGGCTTTCATGGACTGAACACCTAAATCCATTAAATATCATTGGGGAAACTGAACTTTGTACACAATTGTAAGTAACAAAGCCCAGGACTTTATATATGTATTACATTAAAAGCTGCCTCAGGAGTCTGAGATTTGAACCGAGAAAGGGCAGGGAGAAAAATGATTAATTCTTTCTCTGTTGGCTGCATCTATATTTATGATGGCAGATACACATCTAGAATCCCAGTGGGGGAAAGATATTGGGGGACCTACCCTAATTTTGAGCAGAAAAACAAACAACCGGTGGAGAAAGGATTAAGTAGTTTCCACACGCAGCTGCTTCTCTACGTGGAAATGTTAGCACCCCAAGTTCTTTCTCATTTATTTGTCTTTTAAACTGTTTGAACCCCTTTTCACTCATTTGCATGCAATGTTTAGTTTGCCTCTCTCTTTGTTATGACACTTGAAGGGAACATAATACACTGGAGCTTTGTTTAACATGCAGCGACTCCTCCTTAAGGGCCTGTGCTTATATTACCACTGAAAGCATCCTATCACTGTCACGTTTTAGAATGCTTACCTGCGCAATTGGTAGACCATTGTAACCTGTTCAGGCAACATGCCCACCTGATATCCGCCGCCAGTGATGCTCTTGAAACAACTTTCCTTTTCTGACGCGGTAAATTCAAGAGCTTGTGTGCTGGGATACAGGACTGGGTCTGATCCAGCAGGGCTCTTCTTGAGTTCTTAAAGGTAAAGGTAAAGGGACCCCTGACCATTAGGTCCAGTCGTGACCGACTCTGGGGTTGCGCGCTCATCTCGCATTATTGGCCGAGGGAGCCGGCGTACAGCTTCCAGGTCATGTGGCCAGCATGACAAAGCCGCTTCTGGCAAACCAGAGCAGCACACGGAAACGCCGTTTACCTTCCCGCTGTAGCGGTTCCTATTTATCTACTTGCACTTTGATGTGCTTTCGAACTGCTAGGTTGGCAGGATCTTGAGTTCTTATGCTCCCTTTAATTAGGTTTTTTCCCCTTGCACACAGGAGACTTCACTGCACCAGGAATTATATACACCTGCATCTGTTTGTCTCTTTCATGCTCAGAGGTACCAGCATATTTATAAAAGACAGAGTAGTTCATGCTCATATTGGAGTCAAAGAGCTTGACTCGCTGCTCGTGGGTGACCTGCAAAATATCATAGCGGCTCCAGCCCCGGACAAGTCCCAGTACGTAAGTACTTCTCCCCTCCTCTTGCTAAAGTTCATCCATCATTAACTAACGGAATCACTGTTCAATATTCTCTCGCACCCAATTTGCATCTGAGAATACTATCACGCAGCTGAAGCCAAAGTGACCCAGCAGGCAGGGACTGTGAGTGAAATTCAGTGTAGTGCTTAGTGGAGCATGCCCAGTGTGACCTTTCCCCTCTCCTTCCCCTGTGGACCCTCTAAACCTGTTCTGGGGATTCCCCCAACCCTCCAGAGCAGATTTAGGGCACATGGGGACCTCATTCTGTTACATGAGCGGAACTCATCATATGCATGCAACACCTTTGTTGAGTCTCGCCCCATATGGTTAGTAGCAGGAAGCCATTCATATTTCCCGGGCATCCAAATCTACTGATTTCAGTGATGGTCCCTGAGCCTTCCTAGTTGCAGAAACTTCAGTGCTGGACTCCTGAAAGAGTTTCATTCCAGCTGGTTCAGAATGGGCCCAAGTCACCCATCTCCACAGGAGTCAGACAGTACATGCTGAAAAAGTAAATTTATATAAATACATTCCACACTTGGATCCTGGGTTCCTTCGCAATCCTGGGATATCAATTCAGTAAACAATACTGAAAAGAATACAGTTCAGTAAAGAATACTGTCATTTGAGCCAATTTATTTGCAGTGTTGCTTCCCAGATTCAGCAGAACTGTGAAAAAATATCTTAGGAATAATTGTATAGTTTTCAGTGTGACCAGTCAATACCAGTTGATATTGTTGTTGTCGTTGTTGTTGTTGTTATTTAAATTTCATCCCAAGATCACAGGGCAACACTGTGTATGTTGTGTTTTACAATATAAAAACACAAAAACGCACACCATAATAACAAACAAAAACCACCATCACTCCAGTTTTAAAGGCCTACCACAAATTAGGCAGCTGGGTTTACCGCATTTGGGTAAATTGCTAAGATCAGCACACCTGTAGTGCAATGGATGAGCCTCACGCTGGGAAAGCGATATTTGTGATTGTAGTATCTCCCCTGCTAGGTAAATCATTTATTTTATGTTGGCACTAGAAGACAAGAAAGGCTGATTCTGATACCAGACTGTGAGGGGTCTACTTAGACAACTGGGCCAAAGCAAACAAGATGAATTTTAACAAGGAGAAATGTAAAGTACTACACTTGGGCAAAAAAAAAAAATGAAAGGCACAAATACAGGATGGGAGACACCTGACTTGAGAGCAGTACATGTGAAAAGGATCTAGGAATCTTGGTAGACCAAGAGACATGAGTCAACAGTGTGATGCAGCAGCTAAAAAAGCCAATGCAATTCTGGGCTGCATCAATAGGAGTATAGCATCTAGATCAAGGGAAGTAATAGTACCACTGTATTCTGCTCTGGTCAGACCTCACCTGGAGTACTGTGTCCAGTTCTGGGCACCACAGTTCAAGCTGGAACGTGTCCAGAGGAGGGCAGCCAAAATGGTCAAAGGCCTGGAAACGATGCCTTATGAGGAACGGCTTAGGGAGCTGGGTATGTTTAGCCTGGAGAAGAGAAAGTTAAGGGGTGATATGATAGCCATGTTCAAATATATAAAAGGATGTCATATAGAGGAGGGAGAAAGGTTGTTTTCTGCTGCTCCAGAGAAGCAGACACGGAGCAATGGATTCAAACTACAAGAAAGAAGATTCCACCTAAACATTAGGAAGAACTTCCTGACAGTAAGAGCTGTTCGGAAGTAGAATTTTCTACTAAGGAATGTGGTGGAGTCTCCTTCTTTGGAGGTCTTTAAGCAGAGACTTGACAGGCATATGTCAAGAATGCTTTGATGCTGTTTCCTGCTTGGCAGGGGGTTGGACTGGATGGCCCTTGTGGTCTCTTCCAACTCTATGATTCTACTTTAGCTGATGGAGCACAGAATTACAGACTAGGAACTAGGAAGTCGGACAATTGGCCCACCTAGTGCCGTATTTGTCTGCAATGGCTGGAAGTGGTTCTCCAGGACTTCAGGTGAGGGTCTCTCCCATCCCTAATGCCGGAGATTGAACCTGAGATCTTCTGCATGCAAAATGGATGCTCTACCTCTGAGCTATGGCTCTTTCCTTGAATACTGGAGTGAGCAGCAGTATTGGTGATAGAATAGAGAGAGAAGTTCTGATCCATTGACAGCATTCAGGATGGTCCCTCAAAGGTCTTCCATATGAGCAAATGTCCACAGGGAGAGTCTAGGAAGCCCGGCCCTTTCTGCTGACCACCACCAATATGCTGTGTGTATAAAGACACATATGGCATGAACAGAAGCCCTTAATGAGTTGCAGCTCCCTAGTGGGTCTGCTTGGGTATGTGAGGAAGCACACCCTCAATTCACAGCTTTTGCGTCGCTGCGCAGACACCGGTCGTGGCACCGGTGGGCAGCACAACAGCTGCAAAAGTGTCGACCTGGTGGAAGAGGCTGCTTTTAAGTAGCTGGCAATAATTGTGTGGGTTTTTAAAGCACATAACAGACTCCCCTTATTTTCACAACCGTTACATATGACTCACAATTTTAATACAGGATTGGAACAATTCTTTGTGCGGGGACGACAAAGAACAGTAAAACTTACTGAACAACGTTAGCTGCCATGAGTCGTAGCCTTGGCCTTGGCCTTGATGCCAAATTAGTAAGTCCGCTGAAACTGGAAGACTAGGATAAATATGCAAGTACTGTATGCTACTACGTTTAACTGCTTCCCTGACCGCCACAACTGTGCTGCTTTATTTTGAACCGATTGACAGGTCTGGTGCAAGATTACTGTGGTGATGTTTATTTACTTCTTGACGACCAACTACTACTGGATCTTGGTTGAAGGCCTCTATCTGCACAGCTTAATATTTGTGGCCTTCTTTTCGGATAGCCAGTACCTGTGGGGTTTCATCTTAACAGGCTGGGGTAAGGTACATTTGTCTCTCATTGAAGCATTGTCTTTCCATTTAAAGCTAGATTAGGGCTGTCCATTCTAACATTACCTCTTGGGCAATGCTTTTTATTTTAAATTATTTTTGCAAACCACAAAATCAGAAAGGGGTGGTTTACGTATTTTTTCAGTTTTGTGAGTTAGGTCCAAACTGACAGTGCGATGCTGAGGATGCTTACTGAAGAAGAAGCCCCGCTCTGTTCTGTAGAACTTCTTCCCAGGTAAGCGTGCAAGGATTGCAGCCATAATAAGTTTCGCATAGGTCCTAGTAAAATTGGTATGGGTGATACCCAGCTTAACAGTTTTGCTAGTGCAAGGATAGCCATCTGTCATGGATGCTTTAGCTGAGATTCCTGCATTGCAGGGGGCTGGACTAGATGACTCCCAGGGTCCCTTCCATCTCCACGATTCTATGATTATAAGGAGTTCTAGCTGTGCACTGGAACTCCCCACCACTCCACTCCCTAAATTTGTTCTGGGGGAGTTCCCTCAACCCTCCAGAGCAGATTTACAGGACGTGCAGGACTGATGGTGCTATGACTTAAGTCACAATGATTTCAACAGGACTTAAGTGGAACGAACATGCAGTGCCATTGTATGCACACTTACTCAGAAGTTCAATAGGATTTGCTCCCATGTAATTAGGATTGCAGCCTTAGTCTAGATGCAAATTTATTTCATGAATATTCCACAAAAGAATGTCTCCCAAATGCTAAAACTTCTAATCTGACACAAAAGGAGCAAAACGTTAACAATATTTATTGTTCCAACGTAACACAAACTTTAGTGAGAAATCTTTGTCTTTTGCACTGCCATGCAGTGTCAGAGTCATATATAACTTGTCATTTTTGCTATAATGGCACTGCCCAAATCTTTTTAAAAAAACCAACCTAAAAATAATCAGACAGGAGACTTTATAACGTATATCATGATCCAAATCTGATTTGTGATGGATCGCCCATCCTCCAGCAACTCCTTCTTCCTCATCTCATGTCCGGGATGGTCCACAACCTTGCAGAAAGGCTTTAGGGAGACAAGTGTCTGCAGGGGAGAGAAGACCGTGAACTTCCTGAGTTAACTGTCTTAGGATTCAAGCCCACCTCTTCTGCGGCAACCCTCTGGTCTCTCATTGTGGTGTAAAATCCATTTTGTGGACTTGCCACTGAAGACAAGAGGCTCACAGGATGGTATGCTGCCTCGCAGAAAAACACCTAGAGAAGACTGCCATGTCTAGAACCCTAGACCTTTTCTTCCTTATGTTTAGTTCAGGACCATTCCGTCATTTGAGACCTCGGGTGCTGCCTGAAATGGTTCAGTCCAGATACATCTTTACCACCATCAAGTGAAAACGAGGAGTCTGTTGGTCTGTAGTTTGCTAGCAGCATCCGTGTCTCATAAAGGATTGTTTTGCCTGTCTGCCTTGTTCACTGTTATATCCATGCATCCACGCATGTTGCAATTTTCGCTTGTGCTTGAAGAGCTGTCTAGCTAATGAGACACTTGAGGCACGACACACCCACTCACTTCTCTGCTTGATGTGAGGGACGTTTCTGTGCACAACTTACACCCCAAGTGATTTACGTTAACAAGCTCCCATCATAACTAATGCTGCTACATTTTGTCAAGATAAAAGGCTAGGAGTTTTTAAAAAATGATGTTAAGCAGGGACCGTGACCAACTGTAAGTTTTAATTCCTTTAAAAGCGAAATGCCAAATTTACCTGGTTCTTTCACTGTTTGGGGAGGTGAGGTACATATAATAATGTGAAACTGGCTTGCACTGAATCAGACTGAATCAAAATAGTGTTTGAATCTAGCAGGATAGAGGTTTATTTGATCATCACATTCCTTGCTTCTGACTATTGCCTCTGCTTAATAGTTCTGAGAGACTCTGAAGCACTAACATAACCTGCTATTTCCTGTTCGACCAGAAGCAATAGATTGATTTCTATTTGCCTGGAGGCAGATTTCATTCAAGACAAATTTTAAACGCATTTCCCCCTCAAGCTTGCAGCTATTAAAGCCACAAAGTTCTGATTCAAGAGCTAAAAGATGGCAGCTTTTTTTCCTCTCAAGCTCTCTTTTAAGCCAATTTAATGTCAGCAGAAGATCTTCTTTTAAAATAAACACTATTATTATATTATTCTAGGCTGGTTATAAATACCTTACTAGGAAATTTGTCCTGTTGAAATAAATTGAACTTATTTCCAAGTAGACTACTAGGATCAAACCATGCACCAAACAATGTTCACTAGAACTCATTTAGGTATAGTTCATGTTGTCGCAAAATCTCATTGGTAGAGTTTAATTTGAAGGAGCTCTGATTATTATGTTGGGGGAGTTTCAATATTAGCTATTGGAATTATATCATAATAAAATCCTCATATAATCACAATCTTATAGATGCCAACAAAATATGTAGAAAATAATTGCTGGGGTGTGCATCCCAAAATAAATAAGCTTTGGACAAACTCACATTCATTTTGGGAATGTTTGAAGATAAAATAATATTGGAAGACCGTTCTGTGGTATATTTATCAAATTACAGGTTATGAAATTGCTCTGAATTCAGTAGGTGTGTTATTAAATCATCAAGTGCTAAGTGAGACTGATTTGGAAGAAGCGATAAATTTATTCAGTAGGCACTAAGGTGACAATTGCTCATTATTGGGGAAGAACACCTCTTCCTCCTTCAGTACCAGAGTGGTTTTATACAATAGCTATAATGATGCACAGGTACGGTACATATGTTACCTGTTCAGAGAGGACATACCATGCAAAATGGACCAAATTGCAGGTTCTTTCAACCAGGTGCTCAAAGAGTGGAAAGAGAAGTGCAAAAGTTTTGTTTCAAAGTAGGATATGGTTATATCTCTTAAGTTGGGTGGGTTTAGAGTCACCTGAAAAGGTGAGTTCTTCAAGCACTGCAGTAAACATGATGATGATGATGATGATGATGATGTTCATGTTAGGTCACATGCATTCTTCTCCTTTTTTGATAGCATTATATCTCTTCTTTTAAAGTAATAATTTTATAGCATTTTTGAATATGATATGTATGGGTTTTTATTGCCATATTTCTTGGATGTGGTTTTTTTTTTTACAATCCATTGGATATAAACACTTTTCATGTATTTTTATGTTTTGTAAATAAAACATAGCCTTTTCCCCAAAACCTCTGTATGAAACCTCAATAGCCCTCTCACAGTTCATTAATTCTTAGCATCACGTAATCCAGAAATTTTTGTTACTCCAAAGTGCTTTGATCAGAATACCCAAAATATCTTAAGTGGGATGTATAAGACCAAAACTCATTTTATAGATCTAATTCAGATAGTATAAAATAGTGTACTTTAATCCGAATCATTCATCTGCACTAGAGCAGGTGTCATGGGTCAGGAAGCTGGCTTCTTTAAATAAACCATAGTTAAAACTGACCGTAGTTTAGGGTTTGCTTCATTGACTACGCAAAAGCATTTGACTGTGTCGACCACAGCAAACTATGGCAAGTTCTTAAAGAAATGGGAGTGCCTGATCACCTCATCTGTCTCCTGAGAAATCTCTATGTGGGACAAGAAGCTACAGTTAGAACTGGATATGGAATAACTGATGGGTTCAAAATTGGGAAAGGAGTACGACAAGGCTGTATATTGTCTCCCTGCTTATTTAACTTATATGCAGAATTCATCATGCGAAAGGCTAGACTGGATGAATCCCAAGCCGGAATTAAGATTGCCGGAAGAAATATCAACAACCTCAGATATGCTGATGACACAACCTTGATGGCAGAAAGTGAGGAGGAATTAAAGAACCTTTTAATGAGGGTGAAAGAGGAGAGCACAAAATATGGTCTGAAGCTCAACATCAAAAAAATCTAAGATCATGGCCACTGGTCCCATCACCTCCTGGCAAATAGAAGGGGAAGAAATGGAGGCAGTGAGAGATTTTACTTTCTTGGGTTCCATGATCACTACAGATGGTGACAGCAGTCGTGAAATTAAAAGACGCCTGTTTCTTGGGAGAAAAGCAATGACAAACCTAGACAGCATCTTAAAAAGCAGAGACATCACCTTGCCGACAAAGGTCCGTATAGTTAAAGCTATGGTTTTCCCAGTAGTGATGTATGGAAGTGAGAGCTGGACCATAAAGAAGGCTTATCGTTGAAGAGTTGATGCTTTTGAATTATGGTGCTGGAGGAGACTCTTGAGAGTCCCATGGACTGCAAGAAGATCAAACCTATCCATTTTTAAGGAAATCAGCCCTCAGTGTTCACTGGAAGGACAGATCCTGAAGCTGAGGCTCCCATACACTTTGGCCACCTCATGAGAAGAGAAGACTCCCTGGAAAAGACCCTGATGTTGGGAAAGATGGAGGGCACAAGGAGAAGGGGACGACAGAGGACGAGATGGTTGGACAGTGTTCTCGAAGCTACCAACATGAGTCTGACCAAACTGCGGGAGGCAGTGGAAGACAGGAGTGCCTGGTGTGCTCTGGTCCATGGGGTCACGAAGAGTCGGAAACGACTAAACAACAATAAACTGGTTAATTGAAATTGAAAATGAGAACTTAGTGGAGGAGGAGATGGGATAGGAAGTAGGCTAGCAGCAATTTGTCATCAGCACACTGAAGGGTTTATTTTGCTTGCTGTGGATAATGACCTTTCAGATGTTCTGCTTTGTTCATGGGAAAAGGGCACTCGCTGCTTTTTTTGTGCCTGCTCTTTCTAAACGCTTCAGTTAATATCCTCTGAGTGAACAGAAAGGCATTATAAATTATTCTCTTGCTCCTCAAGAGGAATCTGTTCTAACAGTTGGCAATGAATTTTTCATATTTGTAGGGTTTCCAGCTGTTTTTGTCGTGGCCTGGGGAATAGTCCGAGCAACTGTGGCAGATGCAAGGTAAGGGAACACAGTGAAGAGTTTACTTGATCTTTCCTTTTTTTTTTATTGAAGGATGATTGACACATTCAAGTTCTGCATATATTTTTTAGTATACACTGACACAGAACCAAAGGTAGCTGTTTGATCTGCATTTCACCCTTCTGAGACTGCTAATGGAAAATATGCTAAAGGTCCCTGTTTAGACCAGGCTTTCCACATTGACTCCATTTGTAAAAGTTTTAAACAGACAAGTATTTTGTAATGTTATTTATTTCATGCAATTTATTCACTGCTTGATTGTAAAAGAGAGAGAGAGAAAAAGAAAAAGAAAAAGAAAACCATCGAAGCGGTTTGCAAGAATGACTGGGGCAACTCAGTCAGATGAATGGTATATAAATGACAAAATTATTATTATTACATATATGTATGTTCTATTGTAAACTGTCCATATTTGATGTTGGCTCATGTATCACTGTGGACCACCCTGGAATCATTTGGAAAACTACGTAATTGCTATCTTTTTGTGTTAATTTTGATCCCTTCGAAAACCAAATTTGCAGGCAGCTATAGAGAACAATTTATAGTAATTTTAATAAATGTTGTTTTCATGCTGTTTTTTTAATAGAAGTGTGGCCCATTTTTAAAATTTAATTCTTCCCCTGTTCTATTCTGAACATTGAAAAGGGAAGGGGCTCCTGACGGTTGTGTCGAAGAGAACTTTGGGCAGGCTTGCCTTGCCTTTCAAGACACAGAGGCTGAAATTCCCTCTTCTGTTAAGGATGCAAAAGCCCTCGCCTCTTTTGCACCTGGAACACCCTATTTAAATGTCACAGCAATATCGATATATGTTTGTCTCATTTGGAGCGGTGAGATATGTTTTACTTATTGCAAACCTGTTTCTTTCCAACCCCTTAGACAGATCTTTGAGCAATGGTGCTTTCTGAATGCACTTGGCTTGAGTTGCCTCGACTGGGGGCTTATCCAAACTTCCACTTCCCTGGCTCCTTTCCCCTTGGGAAAACTGCTCTTTGGTGAGGTTTCCATGGATTGCTGTTTGTTCCAATTTAGCACCAAAGAGCGGGGTTTCCCGGGGAAAGCAGCGGGGCAAAGGCAAACTTCCTCAAACCCCTCCTTTCTAGGCGTGAGTGGAAGCGTAGAGCCCTTAAGCATGCTGGCAATATTTTATACTGGGGGAAATTATCCCAGCCACACACTCCTTGCCCCCACTTCCCCTCAACAGCCGCTTATTGCTGACACTCCGTTTTCTTATTTACCACCAACACCCACTTGACATGTGGGGAAAACTTGTGAACCCGCTGAAGACCACACAAAAAGAGGGCAAGCATATCTTCCTACCTGGGTCAGGAGCTACAAAGGCAGTTCTTTGTTTGCCATTATATTCAGCAAGATGGTTATCAAAGGTGCAATCCAGCCAGAGTTCAGCATTATGAAATTCCATCTTACTTCATTTATATCCCTCTTTTCTCTGCTGTGTGACTCAATATTCTGTACCTTGAGGATTCTTGAGCATGCTCCTGCCAAGGACTGACCACACCCAGAGCTACTTAGCATCAGAAAGACTGTTGCATCGTCAGCGCCACTGCTGATCCCGCACTTTTCAGCGGGAGACTTGGCAGGTATGGGGGGGGGGAGCCAAGAAAGCTGCTGCCAAGAGGGCAGGAAAGGTGGGCTTCTGCTTTGCAACCTGACCCTTGTAGAGGAAGAAGGACGAGGTTAGCGAGGGGCCTCTCTCTAATTTGCTTCCATGAAGCACACAAAAGTGGAGTGGAGTGTGGAGCGCAAGCCGCCTCCTTCCACCCTCCCTCTCCCTCCCCTTGCCTGCGTTGCAGGGGTCTTGGGCTGCCTGTCCACCCACCGGGCACCCACAGTGCCAAGGCACCCAGGGACCCCCAAGGATGATGCCTACGTTCTCCAATAAGTGGGGGTGAGCATTGTGCACACTGTCTGCACAGGGCAGCACCTTCCCGTTTCACCTCCGGCATTGGATCATGCCCCTGTTAAATGTTTTCTTGCAGAGTATCAATGCGTCCTGGGGAAGGAAATTATTAGAATGTAAGAATACATTATGAGCAAGAGTACTCTTTTAGCAGTAATAATAGTTATCCTCGCTATTACAGTGCCCCAAAGGTACCACTGGAAACAGAACTATGCTAGAAAAGCATAACCTTATACAAAATTATTAATCAGACAGCTTCCCTAATGAGCAATTACTAACTAGTAGATGTGATGTGTCCTCAATTTCTTCTTCATTACCTGAAGAAACTGTTGCATTTCCTTGCTGAGCCTCTCTCTCTCTCTCTCTCTCTCTCTCTCTCTCTCTCTCTCTCTCTCTCTCTCTGGTTTCTCTTCAGATCATATAAATCTGTCGCCTCTTTCACTGGTGTTTTAATTGCTGAGGTTTAAACTAAGTGCTGTTTGCTTAAAAATAAATGTTCCAGGCTTTTAAATTTCTCTGAAATGTTCAGCTACTCCCCCTCAACTCCCTCACCTGTGCACCTGTGGGAGCAGGGCGAGGAATGAAACTCGGGGCGGGCTGCACCCACCCCTTTCCTCCACCAGTGCTTTGGTTTTCTTTTTTTCCTCTTCAAATAATATTTATTCATTTTCAAACACTACAAAATACAAAAAATAACAAAAAACAAATACAAAAAGACAAAAAAGAAAAAGAAAAAAAGAAAAAACATATCATTTCTAACATTTTTACTTAACATTGTGGGCTTCCTCAATTCCCCCATTAGGCCCATTTTTAAATCCAAATTAGGCAATTTTTCATATTATAACTTAAATCTTTTTAAACATTTTTCATTATCTCTCAACATTTTCTATTCTAAAAACATCAACTATTCCCCCCCTTAGCCTAAAATTTATTCCCAAAAACTTTCCATAAATTCAAATATTACTTCTTATATCCTAATAACTTTTAAACATTTAAATCTAATTCAGCCCCCCCCCCCCCGCCCTGGACTCAGGGTCTCCTAGATGAATCAGCCAGTTCCATAAGTCATTCCAGTTTCAGACCATCTGAATCAGTCAAAAAATATCATCCATTATTACTTTTTACCCCACTCCCAGCCTATCCACCACCCTTCCTTCTTCGTCCCCTGCTGGTTCCCCAATACTTTAGCTGTTTCACAACACCATCCAACTACATTTCCACATTTCAGCACTATCTTGATTTTTAATCCCCATAAACTCTGACCCCAGTATGGATCCTGCCCTCCCTCTCTCACTGGGGAGGGGATGGCATTATTCCACACTGGTTCTTCTTTGTTATATTTATATAAAATGGAAACTTAATAAAAATGATTTTTTTAAAAATTCGATAAGCAAGGACGCTCACTTTTCCGAGCACATGCACTTTCAAACACCCATGCCATCCCTTAAAAAAGAAGAAGCCCAATTTTATTTGTTCAGCCCTTTGCTACAGGTGTTGGATTGGGTCAAAACAAAAGCCCTGTTTTCAGCTGCAAAATGCCTCTTTTCTGCTCTACTAAGCACTATGGAGAATGCCAGCATTTCAATGGGAAATCGATCCAGTGAGATCCCGATGCTGCTCCTCTGATTATGACAGTCAAGTTTGCCACAACGGCTGGAAGTCACCGTGGGGTTTTGCAGCAAATGATTTTTAAAGAGAACTTTCTTTTAGCATTTTCCACATTTGAACAGAAATGACTTTTTGAGTTGGGGATTTGTTTCCTGTCAATATGAGAGACGCTGTTGTATGCTCTGTGCTCCTGTGCTGTGTATGGGGTTAGTTCTCCAAGGGTTGGAAATCTGGAATGGGCAGTACTGTAGCCCTTCAGATGTTGGACTCCAGCTCCCATCTTCCCCAAACAGCATGTCCAGGGGCCAGGGATTGTGGGAACTGATAACATTTAGAGCAGGAACCCCCAAACTCGGCCCTCCAGATTTTTGGGACTACAATTCCCATCATCCCTGACCACTGGTATTGTTAGCTAGGGATGATGGGAGTTGTAGTCCCAAAGCATCTGGAAGGCTGAGTTTGGGGATGTCTGATCTAGAGGGTTGCAGGCTCCCCATTTCTGTCCTAGGGGCAGATCTTTCTTTTTGCTAGGGGACTGCTTTGAAGACATCATCCCAGGAAAAATTAAGCTGGAAGTAAAAGCTTGCTGTTGGAAGAGATCCCTTGCAGGGATCAGACCTCAGTTTATTTGGGGACACCTTTGTGAAGGAAGGGCCAGCCTGGAAATCTTTTCTATGGTGGTGCCTCTGGTTAAGAACTTCATTCGTTCCAGAGGTCCGTTCTTAACCTGAAACTGTTCTTAACCTGAAGCACCACTTTAGCTAATGGGCCTCCAGCTGCTGCCACGCCACGCGGAGCACGATTTCTGTTCTCATCCTGAAGCGAAGTTCTTAACCTGAGGTACTATTTCTGGGTTAGCAGAGTCTGTAGCCTGAAGCGTTTGTAACCTGAAGTGTTTGTAACCCGAGGTACCACTGTATAAGCTTCTGATGTTTGCCTCTGCTTCTTGGTTGCAAAACTCCTGAACCTTGTTTCTAGGCCTGTGCTCACCTGCTGCCTTCTTTGCTATGATTTCAGGACAAGGCAAATACAGTCAAATACACCATCCCTCAGACCATGTGGTGAGCCGGACTATATTGGGGGGGGGGGGAATGAACGGATTCCTATGCCCCACAAATAACCCAGAGATGCATTTGAAATAAAAGCACACATTCTGCTCATGTAAAAACACCAGGCCCCACAAATAACCCAGAGATGCATTTTAAATAAAAGCACACATTCTACTCATGTAAAAACACCAGGCAGGCCCCACAAATTACCCAGAGATGCATTTTAAATATTCTACTCATGTAAAAACATGCTGATTCCTGGACTGTCCGTGGGCCGGATTGAGACGGCGATTGGGCCGCATCCGGCCCATGGGCCTTACGTTGCCTATCCCCTGTTTTAAAGGCTTGTAAACACTGACAACCTTTGAAATTATTCTGCCAACCTTCGAAATTATGTTAAGCTGCTCTTTTGTTTGTCTTTTTTTGTATTACAAAACAAAGAAACAAACTATTTAATGAGCCATCCTGGGAATGCTGACCGGTCATTGAAAGGCAGGACATAAATGTTTGAAATACAAAAATAAAAATAAAACAAAAACCCAACACAACAAATTGAGGCTCAGAAGACTATTATTAAGCCTAGTTCTCACGAAAAGGATGGTGTGAGCAGCATGTTCCTAGGCTTTATCACTTTATAATTCAAGTGGTTCATTTATGTTCACCCCCTTCTATCCTGAAGTAGCATAGTCAGAGTGGGGGGCCATTTACAGCATCATTTTGCTGTTTCCAAGAACTGGGCCTCATCTTCATAATCTTTAGCTCTTGAATGGATTGCCTTGAATTATAAAGAGAGTGGCAAATTCCACCCTGCATGATACTTGTTGTGACATACTCATTTGTTACTGCTCCCCAAAATCTGCATTTGTTTGTTAATAGTGAAGAATCTTGAAGCCAATTTTTTTAAAAGCCTGAAATGGTTATTCTGTGCACCTTCCATAATTAATAAAGCCTTACACAACTATGGAAATAATATATTGTTTGGCCACTTATTCCTGCTCTGTTTATTGATGTAGAAATGTTCTTGATTTTGCAGGTGCTGGGAACTCAGTGCTGGAGACATAAAATGGATTTACCAAGCTCCAGTTTTAGTAGCGATTGGGGTAGGATTATTCATATGTATTTATTTTTAGTGAACACTGAAAATAGCCTCTGTCTAGCCATAATTGAAGGTAGCAGTTCAGGGGTGATGTAAACCACCAGTACAAAGAAGAGATAGGGAGCCAAGCAATTTCTGCATCTTCCCGTGATTCTTACTGACATTCCACCATCCCAGGGTCCTGATGAGGGAAGACTCATTGAAACCCTTACTTTTCTCCCTTTTTGATGTTGTTTCTTAAAGGGAACTTGAGAAAGGTTTCTTTTAAATCATTCCTCTGAAACGGGCGGCCAACTCCCAAGAGACTGCGATCTACTCACAGAGTTAAAAACTGGCAGTGATCTACCCCCTTTTGGGGGGTTCAGGTCAAAGTTGTTGAGCTTTTTCAGGGAGGAGGTAAAATGTTGACTTTTTTTAGGGGAACCACAGTTGTTCAGCTTCTTTGGGGGGAGCCAGTGATCTACCAGTGATCTACCGCAGACGTCCAGTGATCTACCGGTAGATCACGATCTACCTGTTGGACATGCCTGCTCTAAAAGTTACATGGGGGTGGTGGTGGTGGTGGGGAAACAGGAAGAGATTTCTCCTCATTCACTGCACCGCCATGGCCAGCAAAAGCTTCACCTGCTGATCTCTGCCCTGCTATGGTCAATAGCAATACTAACAAGGGCAATGTATCCTTGTTACAGAAACAGGCTGGGCCAGCTTGAATGGCCCCTCTTCCTGCTTGTTTGAGGCTCGCTGTGGTCTGTTTTGCCAGGACTGAGCTGCAGGTGTATTAATATCTGATTGCAGGATATTTGTAGCTTGGATTATGTTGGCCCTGACCTGCCATTTGCTTTTAGGCTACAATCTGGAC
The DNA here is from genome assembly GCF_965207765.1 of Zootoca vivipara. Lineage (NCBI taxonomy): Eukaryota > Metazoa > Chordata > Lepidosauria > Squamata > Lacertidae > Zootoca > Zootoca vivipara. The sequence continues at coordinate 6,938,410 of NC_142582.1, read as the reverse complement.
TTGCATCCTGATGCCACCCAGGAAGTGTCCCTAACTGCATCTGTTGGAGAGCCGTATTCTCCTCACTCAGTGCTTTATTGAGTTTCTCTGCCTCTTATTCCGGTTTTCTACTTCACACAATAGCCCATGGGCATGATGCCAAGTCAAGGGAAGGGGGATGGACTGGGAAGAAACTGGGGAAGGTTAAATAAATGCAGTAATGTTGGGAACTGGGCAATTTGGAGCCTGGGCTTGTCAGCCTGGATTGGCATAACAATGTAATCATCTTGACGGAGATGGAAACGAATAGAGAATCACTTCCTGCTCCTAAATTCCAGGTGCACGATGCCCTCAAAACCTTCCAGTTATCAGAGGCAGATTTAGGGCAAGCACAGTCGGTTTCCCCACACTGGGCACCAAGCTGCTTGGGGGGCGGGCGCTGCAGGGCATCACAAGTATGACTTAGTGCATGTGTAAAATAGAATGTGTGGAATTTTGGCCTAGCACAGGGCACTGCTGAAATATGAAAGACCAAAGTCTGCCCCTGCCGTTATAGAGGCAAGGAGCTAACTATTTGATAGCTCTGCTGTAAAAGGGATAGTGGAATAATAACACACACCTGTAAACTGTTTTACAGTTAAACTTTATTCTGTTCCTCAACACTGTTCGGGCTCTGGTGACAAAAATTTGGGAGACAAATGCTGTTGGCCACGACGTAAGGAAGCAATATAGGTAAGTCTCTACTAAATTAAGTTGTGTCGTTGTTTTCCAGTTGCCGCCAGAGAACTGAGGAACTGTCAGAATGTAATACTACTTCTAAATATGTCCAGGGCTATAACTTATTTCTTATGCTGAAAGCATTCTCAGAGAAAATACTAGTTTTGCAAACTCCCCATATGAAGAATTCACTTCTTCAATGTATATATTAATGTAACTTATATGCTAATTGATTTCATCATTCCCAGAGGCGTCCAGCTCTAAGAGTGGCTCTCAAGCATCACTGATCATAATTTTAAATCAGATGTATATGAAGATTTTCAAGTATGAATATTTGTCAGCTGCTTACTTCTGATGTGAGGCAGATTTCAAGGAGGCTGAAAAAGGAGAACTGTTTAAAAATTTGCTAGAAGCATTTAAAAAATAGAATACTTCTCCACACATCTTAAGCATCTCAACCCTCCCTGCGCATAAACTCCTTCATGTGTTATTCTGGGCTGAAGTATTCAGCTCAGACCTTTTTTGGAGCGGATGGGAATAGCTTCTATAGATATTTGTGACTTTTAGAGGTGGCGAGTCTTTCTTTTAACTGATGAAAAGGGGATTTGCCAGAGGTTCAGGTGTTGGCTGAACTGCAACAAAAGGGCAGCCCTGCAGTGTCTGTGATTGACAATGGCCCCGTGGGAATGATACTGCCTTGTTCTATATCATGGGGGCGTTCTTGGTTGGTTGGTTGGTGTTTTCAAAGATGGCTGCCTACAATGGCTGGTAAGACTTAAAGGCCCAACTTTGATAATAAGATAGTGACCTTATTCAGGATGCCAGGATGCTCACGTAGAAATCCAGCCTTAACTGAACCAGTATGGTATAGTCACCATGTGCCTGACTAGAAGTGGGAAGACTGGGGTTCAAGTCTTCACTCAGCCATGAGGCTCACCAGGGTGGCCTCAAACCATCTTATCAGCCAACCCTCTCTCACAGGATTGCTGTGAGAATAGAGGAGGGATGAAGTACCAGGTATGCTGCTTTGCTTATTGGAGGGAAGGTGGGATATCTATGGAAGAAATAAATAAAATAAAATAAAGAAGAATGAAGCTGACCCATACTTGGACTCCTAATTTGGCATTGAGCTCTTTAAAATGCACCCTGGGAGATTGTGATTCAAGTTAGCAAATGGACTTTGTGTCTCTGGGACTCCTCCCCCTTCAAACCTCCCTCTTCACCACTGTGCAAGTTCTCGTGAGCATCAACTCAAAGTGTATCCTTCTGTTTTCTCGTTGAAGTAGCCATACTAATTGAGCCTACAATAACTGCAGAGAGAGCTTCATCTGAAATCATATTAGTTCTTATTTCTCCACTTTGGAAGAGAGAGCCAAACAGAATGTAGTTTTTCTGTACTGCGCTGTAGTAGTAGTAGTACTACTACTACAAGTAGTAGTAATAATAATAATAATAATAAATTTATTATTATTATTATTATTATTATTATTATTATTATTATTACCCCGCCCATCTGGGTGGGTTTCCCCCAGCCACTCTGGGCGGCTGTTAGTGTCTCTGGCAATGTATTGAGTTATTTCAGAACTCCTCTTCATAATGAAGATGATTGTTGAGAAGCAGAAAGAAGAGCAGAAGGAGGCAGGGAGAAATCAGCTTTGTTTCTGCAACATAAAAGAGAGATGTATGTACATATGTATGTATGTATGTATATATGCATGCATATATATGTATGTATATATATGTATATATCAGTGCAGTTTTTTCTAGAAAGAGTGGTGCAGGAACTCAGCACGAACATCTCCCTTGTTTTCTTATAAAGGCAATGGCACCCACCTGACAGGTGCTGGAACTGAGTTCTGGTGAAAAAAGGCCTTGCTCTTTGTGGGATGTGCTCTCTCAAGAACCAAAAGTCAAGAGTCAGTGAGTTTCTCTCAGCCTTCCCTGTGCACAGGCACCAGGAAGGAAAGATGAGAGCTGTAGATCATCAGGGCTTTGAGCTTCCAAGGATAGTGGGAGCCTTTGTTCCTGATACAGTGGTACCTCGGTTTATGAACACAATTGGTTCCGGAAGTCTGTTCATAAACTGAAGCGTTCATAAACTGAAGCGAACTTTCCCATTGAAAGTAATGGAAAGTGGATTAATCCGTTCCAGACGGTCCGCGGAGTAACCGTTCATAAACTGAAGCGAACTTTCCCATTGAAAGTAATGGCAAGTGGATTAATCCGTTCCAGACGGGTCCACGGAGTACTTAAACTGAAGCGTTCATAAACTGAAACATGGGTGTAATTGGTTCCGGAAGTCTGTTCATAAACTGAAGCGTTCATAAACTGAAGCGAACTTTCCCATTAAAAGTAATGGAAAGTGAATTAATCCGTTCCAGATGGGTCCGCGGCGTTCATAAACCGAAAATTCATAAACCGAGGTGTTCATAAACCGAGGTTCCACTGTACTGTAGGATCTACAGGCACCCAATACTTATGTGAGAAAGTGAGGTAGGCCTCTGATCTCCAGAGCAGATAGAAGAATTGGTTCTAGGGACAGGGAACGTCTAAGGGGCTCTTGTCAGTTGTACGTAATGAATTCTCATGCCTGTGACATTGTCCCATCTGGCTATAAATACAAGCCAGACAGTCAGAAACACAAGGAACGGGGAAAAAGCCGAAGGGCACCAATAAATCCTCCAGTTTTCACAGGCAATGACGTTTCAGGGAGCTGGAGTATGCTATGGTCCTTGGACTCCTACTGAATAACATTGCATGTCTGCAATTCTGTTGAGAGTTAGGCTGATTATATCCTATTGTGCTCAGGGAGATTTGGGCAGCCTCAGGGATTGTAGGCTATGACACTTTTCTGTGCAGCATCTAGCACTTTGTTGGAATGGCTGATGGTGATAACGGCAACAACCTCTCTTCACTCTTCTAGAAAACTAGCCAAATCCACCTTGATCCTGGTCCTTGTCTTTGGCGTGCATTACTTTGTCTTCGTATGCCTGCCTCACACGTTCACTGGGCTGGGCTGGGAGATCCGGATGCACTGCGAACTCTTCTTCAACTCTTTCCAGGTGGGCTGATGTTGGTGCTTATAAGCCATAACTGTTCACTTATGCTAACTGGAGAGGAGGTTGTTGCTGGGAGACAGTAGATCCTTCACGGGCAGCTGAATGTGGCAAGAAGGTATTTGCCCAAGACTCTGGAATATGCAAGGGGACCTCTTGTACCTCCAAGGACTGGGGAACTGGAAACATTTTGGGAGAGGGCCAAACTTAATTGTGACGTGTGTGCTTCTTTAAACGTAAATAGCTACTGCAGGAGGGGCTGGACCAGACTGGGACTGTAGGGAGGGAGCAGCACCTCTCTTTCTTGCTGTGGTCCTGGCAAAAATTGCACCTCCCCCCAAAATCTGCTACCTGCATTTGGAAATAGCTATTTCCCTTCTGATGCAAATAGCAGCTTGCAGAAGGATTTCTGCCAAGACGGTGTTCGCCTTTCCCACGCCCACAGTCCCACACCTGCTTGAGGCCTCCTTGCCTGCGGCTGCTTTTTTTCGTCCACATCTTTACCTTTAAAGAAAGATGCATTTTAATTGCATCCATGCAATTAATCTTGTGCCTAGGTTAACTTTAAGAGTTTGCATTTGCTGTGCTCCCCCGCCCCCCGCCCTCCTTGCAGGGTGAGCTCAGCATCTTTTACTGTGCAGAAGGCAGGTGTAAAATACCAATGATTCCAGTGCTGATTTAGTGACTGGTCTCTCCTTCTCTCTCCATGCCTGCCCCATCATCAGCCTTTCCCAGTTTAGGCTGGCTTGGTAGCTTCCTTCATAAATGTTTTGAAGTTCCCCATAAAGCGCTCATTTGCCACCATTTTAAAACAAGAAGTGCTACCTTTTTTATTGATATTTTATTGATTTTTTTCCAATTATAAAGCAATAAAGTGATTTAAAAAAAGAAAAAGTGCTATCCATTGTAATAATGTTGTGCAAAACTGCTGCAGGAACTGGAGGAAGATTTAGGCACCAGCCAATCAGTGCTGTGCAGAGCAGGCTTCTGCTGCAAACTCATGCAACCAGTTTTCACTGATTTGTTTTTTGGGGTGGGTGTCTAGCTCCAGAGGTTGCTGGGCTTCAACTCCTGTCATCCTCACCCATTGGCCATGTTGGCTGGGGCAGATTCAAACTGGAGTCCAACAACCTCTCAAAGGCCACTAGGTCAGCACTCGTGCTGTAAATGCACCTTGAAATTTTTAACAGATGCAGAAGAGGGAAGACAAAATGAATATGAATCCAAACATTGTACCTTCCTTCTTCCTTCTCTTTTGCTCTCTGCTAAAGTGACACATGTTTAAAGCTGTTATATAAGCCCCGGGTTTGTTTCCTGTGAGTCTGTTTTGTTTTTGTTTTTGTTTATTTTGGTAAAGTGCTGAAAGGGCCAGCCTTTGATCATCCAAACTCAGATGCAGCTGTATATGTGCATTCGCAGCAAAGATAGGTGCCATAATAATTCTACAGTATCGGCTTTTAAGGTGCTGCAAAACTCTTCCGTTGTTTCCTTTGTGGATTGCTGCAGGGAGGCCCTGAGGAGATCTACCCCTCAGATTCTGCTTGTCTCTTATAAAACCTGCTTCCTTTTCCCATCAGTCTGGGATTCTTTTGGTTTCTGGTGCTGGAGTGGCAACACCATGTAAATAGAGTAAGATCAATGCATTGCTTAATTTTTTGTTTATTTAAGGCTCTTCCATACCTCTTTTCATGTTGCATACACATCATAATACATTTGATGTGCATGGCATGACTCAAGAATCCTGGGAATTGTAGTATGCTAAGGATGCTGGGAATTGTTTCCCCAACCTCCCCACCCCCCAGCCAATTTCTGGAGGCACAGAGGGAGGAGAGGGGGGAAAGCAGAAGTCCTTGACTAGGGCTTCCGCTGATGGGATGCAGTTGGCTCCAGCCCCATGCGTTTTAAATGTGCGGTCCAAACGCAACCTCAGGTGAAACTCACAAAGCAGATCACTTGAGATGATTACAATAAGCATCAGGTGTTTTTTTTTTAAAAAGTTACAATATAATAGAAGAGATGACTTGTTTGTATTTCCTGTCTTACTGTATAGTTCTTGAATCAATAGTAGATTGCATAAAGTTTCTTCTTCTTTGTGTATTTCCTTACAATATGATTCAGAGTAAAATATTGATCAGTCCTTTGAACCCCGCTTGTTCTACATGAATGACATTGCCATTTTGCATCCAGTCAGTTAATTATTGAAGAAGATACTGTGCATATAGTTTGGAGGAGGTGTCTAACAATAGATTTGTGGCTCCCTCCTATTCCCTTTCTTACAAATCGCTAAAATGACTTTCATTGTCCACCCAGAGGGCATTTAGCCTGTGCTGTTTATGCTGGTAAATAAGTCAGCCAGGGTAGGTCTCCACTATTAAATGTAATCCTTGTACAGCTCAGAGGGAAACATATATTATCCAGGAGTTTTCTTTGATTTTAGGCAGGAAATGAGGGCCTTTGTCTCATACAGGAGACTGGCTACGTTTTAGGAAGGTTTGAGAAATCCTTACACACTGCTGGTGGTCCAGACTGACCACCACATATATTGGAGAAATAGTTAACCTAATCAGAGGCAGGAATTGAGACTCCATGTGATGATCTCACTTCATTTAAACCCCGGGCCACCAGTTCCCAAAATTTGTCTTCTCTCCAATTTGTTTGTTTAGAAAATGCTATTATCACAAATGTGTTAATGACAACAGGGTTTGTGGGTTGTTGTTGGGGTTTTTTTTGGTAACCCATCAGATTTAGCCCACTCATTTGTTGTGAATGGCTCTTACATAGCTAGGGCAACATTTAAATCACCCATCCAAATGTGGAGGGGGGACTGATTTGCACAGACCCGCCAATTGTCCAATTTTTAGTGAGACATCCCAGATCACAGAAGCCATTCCCAGCTTCTGGTTTGATCCTGGAATGTCTCGGCTTTTGCTTTTGCTTTTTAATACTTTATTTTTGTTTTGTTTTTATAACAATGTCCATATATATTTAAATCATTTTCAATTTGTACACATCTCTGAGATTACTTATATCCCCAGACTTCCCCCCCACCCTCCCATGGTTTCCCCTATTTTTTCTATTGCATCTAAATACATTTTTCAATTTCATGTTTGTCCTTTTTTAAAATTTAAGTCATATTACATTGTTGTTGTTGTTTAGTCGTTTAGTCGTGTCCAACTCCTCATGACCCCATATTACATTATAAGTGTTATAACAATCCTGCTAGCGTTTTTAGATATCTACAGTGGTTTTTAAGATACTCTATAATTTTTCCCATTCTTGACTATTTTTTTTTATCCTCTTGGTGTCTGATCTTCACAGTCATCTTCGCCATTCAACATCGTCCATCATCTTGGCTATCCACTCTTCTTTGGTTGGGACTTTCTGGTTTTTTTGGTTCAGTGCTCTGGTGCTAGTGCGAGTGTGAGATTTTGTTTCAAAGAGCTGGTGGTGTATTCTTGCACCCTGGTAGGGTGCTGATTCCATGGGAAAGGCTCCGGCTCTGTGGTTGAGTCATTCAAGTATTCTCCTGTGTGCAAGAGCCAGTCATGGAGAAACGGCTCCTGTGCCAGGCCATTGGGGGCATCAGCTAATAGGACATCTAAGTATCTTCCTTGCTTATGGTATCAATTGGTTCAGGGCCAGCAGACATACAGGAGATGCCATCTGGCTCAAAGGATGCTTATATATATACAGTAGTACTGATTACAGTGGTACCTCTACTTACGAATTTAATGCGTTCCGAATGCACATTTGTAAGTTGAAAAAAATTGTAAGTTGAATCCCATAGGAATGCATTGGGAGAAAAAAATCGTAAGTCGAAGCAACCCTATCTAAAAATTCGTAAGTAGAAAAAATCCTATCTAAACCGCATCCAAGATGGCGGACGGAGCTCCATTCGTAAGTAGAAACATTCGTAAGTAGAGGTACCACTGTACTTAAATATTAAAATATTGCGTCTCACTTTTTAGCCCCTCCTTCACAAATTTCAATTCAGCTGCATCCATGTGAAATTCTTGGTTCAAAGTGGAGATGGTGAAATGACTGATATTCTTTCATTGTTCTTTATTCTCATGCAGGGTTTCTTTGTCTCCATCCTCTATTGCTACTGTAATGGAGAGGTAAGGCACTGGATGAATTGGGACAGGATGAATTGGGACAGGTGGCCTTCCTAGCTGTGAAATAGGGTAGCCATGGCCCAGTCAGCAGGTGCATTTGGGACAGTGAATGAGATTTTCAGAAGTTGCTACCTGTTCCAAGCCTCACACACAGACACACACACACATATTTTTAATAAAGCAGATGTTTAGGTATAAAGAAACACATAATTATATATGTGTGATTGACATGACCTGTAAAGCATGAGAGGAAGATTGTGTGTGTTGCTTTGGATCCCAGCTTCTATTTATAATTTCGATTTCTTTTCTTACAAAATGCTTCCAATGAGATTGCAGTGGCTTTACTTCTGGAGTATGGCACTCTTACGTTCTGTCTAAGAAAGTGCAATTTGTTAAAACCAGTAAGGACTCTCTCCCCTGGCCAGCCATATGCCAACACAAGGTGGAGGCAGGAGAGAAAGCTTGTTTCCATTAGAAATGAGTGGTAGGACCTCATATGTAATTTACCTGCCACTCTTGTTGCACCTCATTAGTTGGTTTAATTAACTTACTGCCGTCTGGGCATTATTCTACAGGTTTGCTAAGGCTGGGAAAGAAGGAGAGACAGAGAGATTTGAGTAATGACCATGACATATAAACACTTGAATAACCTTTTCTCTCTTAAATAGTTCTGACAAAGCGCAACACAATAATTAAATTTCATGTTTTTAGGTCATGTTGTTTTGTCCAGTGACTGGAACTAATATTTGATGTAGATTCCAGATAAGATCTCTCTATTTTAAAAAATGTTTCTAGCCCTCATGGTGTTAGAAATAAGAGCTGCAAAAACAAACAAACAAACAGCTCTTGTTGTTTCAGCGGAGCTTCTGTGTCTGGTGTGGCTCTCTGTCCTTCTGTTGCATAGTGTTATACATAATATATATATATATATATATATATATATATATATATATATATATATATAATATATATATATATACACCTCCAAAATAGGGACGCAGGTGGCGCTGTGGGTTAAACCACAGAGCCTAGGGCTTGCTGATCAGAAGGTCAGCAGTTTGAATCCCCGCGATGGGGTTGCTTGGTCCCTGCTTTTGCCAACCTAGCAGTTCAAAAGCACGTCAAAGTGCAAGTACAGTGGTACCTTGGTTTACAAACACAATTGGTCCCGGAAGTCTGTACTTAACCTGAAGCGTACTTAACCTGAAGCGAACTTTCCCATTGAAAGTAATGGAAAGTGGATTGATCCGTTCCAGACAGGTCCGCGGAGTACTTAAACTGAAAATACTCAAACCGAGGTGTACTTAAACTGAGGTATGACTGTAGATAAATAGGTACCGCTCCAGTGGGAAGGTAAGCAGTGTTTCCATGCGCTGCTCTGGGTCGCCAGAAGCGGCTTAGTCATGCTGGCCACATGACCCGGAAGCTGTACGCCGGCTCCCTCGGCCAATAAAGCGAGATGAGCGCCGCAACCCCAGAGTCAGTCACGACTGGACCTAATGGTCAGGGGTCCCTTTACCCTTTTACCTTACCTCCAAAATATATATTATTGTGCTTTCCTACCCACTCACCACAGCTTCCTCTTGCCCCTTAATGCTTCTGCTGAAGAGTAGGCATGGCTCCAAGTTTAATTTGGCAGTCCAAGCAAATATTAATTGAATGAATGTTTCATTTTATTATTACTAACACAACTGGACGTAGTTGTAGTTGTTATGGTGAGGAACGGGGGAGCTGTATGTTTGTTCCTATATTCAAAATTATTTTTTAAAGAAGAAGACGACGACGTTGGCCTAACGCTCTTCATTTGCGTTTTGATCTGGATTTCCTTCCCCTCTAGGTGCAGGCTGAGATCAAGAAGACCTGGGCTAGGTGGAACCTGGCTGTGGACTGGGAGAGGACGGCTCCTTGTGGGAGCTATCGCTATGGCTCTGTCCACACACACATGATGCACAGCACCAGCAGCCAGTCTCAAATGGCGGCCAGTTCCCGCGTGGTACTGATTTCCACCAGGGCTGGCGAAAACGTCACCCGGCAGAACGACGCCCAGATAACTTTGCCTGGGTATGTTAGGAGCAACTCTGAACAGGACTGTGTGCCCCGGTGGACTCATGAAGAGGCTGAAAAAGAAGAAGAGGAGGAGGAGGAGGAGAAAAGGCTTGATGCTATTTCTCTCAAGGAGTCCTTTACGCTTCAGGGCCATTGCGCAGGCTCCCTTAAGGAGGAGGTGGCGGAGAGCAGGGCTGAAGTAGAGGCAGCACTTTAGCAAGCCAGAGAGGCACAGGCATGAAAGAGAGGCCGGGAATTAAAAACAATAATGGGCAGGCCCTTGTTTTCCTACCCAAGGAACCAAGCTCTGCATCAGAGCCCGCCATCTTGGCTCATCTTCATCAAAGACTTCCTCATGTCATGTGCTGACTCAGATCTGTGTAGCCCACTGTCATCTACAGGGGCTCTTCACTGTTTCAGGCCGAAGCTTCTCTCAGAGCTGCAACCGGGGCTTCCTTGCCATAGAGAGCATGGGGTTTTCTGCATGCGAAGCGCATCTTCTGCTGAGCTCTTGATGACCCAGGAGCCTCACAAGCATTTCTGCATTGCATGATGTCCCTGTGTTAGCAGGAAGTTTCTTTCTACCTTAAAAACATCAGGGGCACCAGTGAAGTTGAAATTCAGTGGCCTCACAAGGCAGATTACATGAAAAGGAAAATACAATACACAAGTCAAAAATACAAACAACATATCAACCACCATTAAAACAAGAACATATAGTAAGCATGAAAGATGACCACAGCATTAAAAATTACAGTATCAGGCCAGCATAATATCATTAAATCTACTTAAACGTTAACATTTCAATCCCAGCATGTTTCTAGGAAAAGGCAACTCAGAATAGGTTGGTCTTTAAAACTGACTTCCAGCCCAAAAGAAGGGAGGAGGCGATCACACATGTCACACCCAGAAGAGACTTCCGCGTTGTGGGGCTACAAACAAAAAGGCCCTGTCTCTCATGAAAGCAACATAAATCTCGATCATGGACATGTGAGAACGGCCTCTGGTGCTAATCTGAAAAGCACAGGCAGATTGATGAGAGGGAAGCTGGTCCTTCACATAACCTGATCCAAAACCATTAGGGCTTTGGAGAGCCATACCTGTATCTTAAATAAGAGCATAATAAGAGTCCCGGCGTGCTATGGTCCATGGGGTCACGAAGAGTCGGACACGACTAAACGACTAAACAACAACAATAAGAGTCCTGCTGGATCTGTCCAAAAGCCCAAATTCTCCTATTCTTCTAGTGGCTGACCAGGGGCCTATTGGAGTCTGCAAGCAGTGCTTTCCCCACTTTGTTGCCGAGCAACTGGTATTTGGAGACCACTGCCTGCAGTCTGGGAGGTAATACACAGCCTTCATGGCTAGCAGCTGTGGATAGCCTTATGCACTGTTCACTTTTTATGGTGAATGCCATAGCTTATGTGCTGTGAAAGGGGAAAAAAACCATTTGGCCTCTTCCATCTCCCATTATTCAGCCACATTGTGGAATTTGCCTTTTCCTTTCTTTCTTTTCTACAATTTTCTTATTGGTTTCTGCAGTTTACATTTGTATTCAAATCATACTCATACTCATAAAGGATTCCACGATTCCTTGGACTTCCCTCTGCCCCTCCATGTTCCATTGACATTCCTTTTTCAACTGCATCTCATAAGATTCTCCATTTTCTTTAAATTCCCCATTTCCCCATAGTTCTTGTTACATTACAAGTGTTGTTATAGTCACGCCAAAGTTTTTAGCTGCTTACAGTGTTCTCCAAGCTAACTTATACATTTTTCCCATCCCTTAGTAAAATGTCTTCTTGATTTCTGATCTTCCTGGTCATTTTTGCCATTTCAGCGTAATCCATCTTTATCAGCCATTCTTCTCTGGACGGGACTTTTTTTTTTTCCATCTCCAGGCCAAAAGTATCCACGCCGACTTAAATAATCTTTTCTGCTCCTTCGGTTTTTCTGCACCAAAATCTCCCAATAGAAAAGCTGCTGGTTTTTTCCAAATGTTTCAAAACATTATATATACTTTCCCAGATTGTTTTTGTTATTTTGCATGCCCACTACATATGGTACAACGTGCCTGGAATTTTCCACAGCTGCCACAGTTCAAAATTTTTCTTGTCTTATCCACCACAACCCTGGGACCCCTTGTCTTCAGAGCAGGTGCTTCATCCTAGAGCTACAGCCCAGAACAGCTAATTGGAACACAGAAACCAACCTTATAGCAAGCCTGGCGGTTGATTCGTCTAGCATCACCTTTCCAGAGTTTCAGACAGGAGTTTGTCCCAGGCCTATTTGGAGATGTCAGGACTTGATTAAAGAGCTTTATTGCTTGCAGGATGTTTGCTTTTTCCACTGAGCTACAGTCCTCATGCTAAGAACAAAGTACAAAGCTTTCTAGGAAAAGTATGATGAGGATTCGACTTTGATCTGCAATGGAGAAACTTTAAAATACATTAGCTCTCTCCCTCGGCTCATTTTAAAAATGTTATTTAAAATTTTAAAAATGCGAAAGCATCAGCTTGGGGAAAAAAGAGGCAAAAGAAAAGTGTAAAAGATCACAGTTCATCAGATACAATACACATAAGACAACAGCTACTGGGGAGAAAACAACATTGTTGAAATACGAGCACAACATAAATGATAGGGAAATACAAGCTCGGACTCACATTGTCAGGGGTGTTTTTGTAGAACATTAGTGGAAATGAGCTACCCAGATTTTAGTACTTTTATGTCTAATTGATTTCTGTGGGAGAGGCATGTGCTTGATGAGCACGAAACCTTTGGCAGGAGGCCCAGGTCTTGGAACCTGTGTTTCCATCAAACACTTGAGAAGAGTGAAGGTTGTGATTTGGAGAAGAAAAGCAGCAGTCAGGACGGGGTGCTTAACCCAATTGCCTCCTGCTATTTCTCCCTTTCATCTCTCTCACTTGGTAGCTTTTTTCCTAGCTGGGTTCCCAAATATATGGTTGGTTCACTTCAGGAAAAAGTACAGGGAAGATCCGAAGACCCTTTCCCCCTGCCTGCCACTCCAGCCTGTTACCAAGGTTCCACCCAAACTCAAAATGCTTCATTGTGACAACACTGGACATAATCTAGGGAAAAATGTTTGTTCCTTATTGTCTGACTGAACTTTGTTTGCTTATTGATTTGTTAATATGAGTGCGGGTTTACTGTATAAATGGGTGCCAGCTGTATTTTCTTTTTATTTATTTATTTATTTATTAAATTTTTATTCAGTTTTCTTTTTCTGTTATTACATACATCTCATATCACATCACCTCATCCCTCCGCTCATGGGCTTCCCCCAACTTCCACTTCTGGTTTGTTTCCCTTTTATTGCATACTGCTGTTTCTTAAAAACCCACTATATCATTTCTTTGTTGTTTTAAATGTTCTTTGTTAATAAAGATGTGAGTGTTTATTTAAATACTGCCATCAAGTCAATAGCCTTCCTTTGTTTCTGCAAGTATATTATAAATGGTTCCCACTCTTTTTCAAAGTCACTGTTGTCTTTTTCTGGTGCCGCCTGTATCTCAACAGGTATTTGCCTACCCAAATACAGTACATGAGAATTAATGTTAATTGATGTTATTGAAGTTGATAAACCTATTTATGTAAATATTGTGAAGTGGTGCACAAGATATATTAAATTTTGTTTTGTTTTGTTTTTAAGTTCTGTCTGCTTTGCTTTTAAAAAAAAATCATTTGAGGGAAAGATATTGGATTGTATCCAGCATAGCACCAAGTTAAAGGCACTTAGTGTTATACTTCTTGCACAAGAGATAGTGCAAGAACATTACCAAAGATTGTTGTGCAACAGATTATGCAACCAGAATCAGCTGTCACCTATCAAGTTGGGGACTCCTTTGTTGCACAGCCTTTAAGCTCTTGCACCTAGTGGACAGAGGAGGTGAGACACAACCGATTGAACTTAGAAGTGATCTTAGCTGAAATTGTGTAGGCAAAACCTGTGCAATCAAGTTCAGGGTATAACCTACTGATTATTAACATTATACACGAGTTGTTTGGAAAGCAATGAGCTGGTTCACATTACGTACTCTCTCTTGATGGCTATAAGGCTTTTGATAGAATTGATTCGTTGTTTCTGACACGCCTGCTAAACAAATTTAAATTTGGATCCAAGTTCTTGCACCTCATTAAGCAACTATACTCCAAATCAAAGGCAATCATTTCAATCAATGGCTTTGATGATCAAGCTATAGGTCTCGTAAAGAGCTGACCTCTCTCGCCATTGTTGTTTGCGTTGGTCATAGAGCTACTAGTCATCCAACTACGCAGAGACACTTCTATAGACAGGGTCAACATGCAGAATGAGATACACAAAGGCAGATGACGCCCTTTTATTTTTGCAGAATCCAATGGCAGCCCTTGAGTCACAGTGGCAGAAATGTATCACAGGGTAGCAGGATTGCAAATCAACTATTCTAAATCTGTGCTCCTTCCTATCAATTTAGACAACACTACAAGAGACTTGGGGATGCGGGTGGCGCTGTGCTCTAAACCACAGAGCCTAGGGCTTGCTAATCGGAAGGTCGTCAGTTCGTTCAGTCCCAGCTCCTGCCCACCTACCAGTTCAAAAGCATGTCAAAGTGGAAGTAGATAAATAGGTACCGCTACAGCGGGAAGGTAAACGGCGTTTCCATGTGCTGCTCTGGTTCGCCAGAAGCAGCTTAGTCATGCTGGCCACATGACCCAGAAGCTGTCTGCAGACAAACACCGGCTGCCTCGGCCAGTAAAGTGAGATGAGCGTCGCAACCCCAGAATCATCCGTGACTGGATCTAACAGTCAGGGGTACCTTTACCTTTTTATAAGAGACTTGTGACTAGTTATCTCTCCATTTGCCACAGTGCATGGAAGATTTAAATACTTGGCTATTAACCTCATTGCAGGTGCAAGCCAACTGGGACTTAGAAACTATAGGGTACTGTATAAAGGCATTCAACAAGAACTTAGGAAATGGAAACATCTCAGCCTTTGCTGGCTTGGGTGATTGGCTTGGTCAAAATGTCTGTTACCTAAGTTCTTACCCCGCCCCAGGTTTTGCCTATTCCCATCCCTCCTCTTCAGCTAAAGAAATAGCAAAACAAACTCAATGTATTTGTGCCAGGAGGCAAAAGAAATATGGGATAAGCAACAAAATTCTCTACAGACATAGAACAAAAGTAGGGATGGGAATGCCTAACTTAATGTTATACTATGCTGCTTTTCAAATCAAATCCTTGATCCCATTGCTCAGGGGAAGAACAGAAGCATCCACCAAACTAATTACAGTTTGCCATTTCCTTTCAAAACTTAATGCGTATTTCTGGAATTTGAGCCCCATGCTGGGCAAAAGATTCCAGCATTGCAGGGGGTTGGACTAGATTACTCTTGTGGCCCCTTCCAACTATGAGTTTCCCCATTTATTGCTATCTTTCTATTAGAGTGCTTCATCCTGTTAGCTGTTTTTTTATTACATTCTGTACATTCCCTTGAGGTGTGTGGATGCGATAGGTAAACAAACAAAAGCAGCTCCCTCTGTGGAAAGTTGGTTTCACTCTCAAATAGAGCCATTACCACAAAATTGTCTTGAGCACCCGGCTACAAAAGCTGGATACCCTTTTTTCTTTTTAATCATACCTATGTGAGATGTATGATTCAGAAACATTAAGAAGATTTTACTTATGGTAAGTACAAATACATTCGCAAGTGAAACAGCAAGCACCTGTTCTTTGTCAAAATTACTTCTTTTGCTAAATTAATTTCTTTGTGCTGAAATCAATGTTCTTCTTCCAGAGCTGCTGACAGCATGTCCACTTTTTTAAAAGTCATGGAAATAATCAGGAACAGAGTAAAACTATTGTTATTGGCCATCAGGACTGATGAACAGGGCTTACAAGGTGGTAGAACTGAAACATGCTGCTCCTTACCTGAGGACACCTATGAAAGCCAAATAGATCTTCTGCTCTATGAGATGACAACATGCTTCTCTTGCAAAGTTGCTGTAGGTATTTCTGCATCACCTTTTAACAATGGCCAGAGCATTCCTTTATTAAGTACTGAGCTTAATAGTTAGAGCCACACAAAAGACCAAATCAGATGTCATGAGAGACTCGCAGTTGGTGAGTCACAGTTGGTGAGTCACCAACATTTGGTGAAGTAAGAGGCAGGCTGCGCCAGTTAATGAGCACCAGTTAATGAGTTTGCACTGTGGCCCCTTCCAAACCATGACCCCCATCTCTCTGCTTCCGGCGAGGCTCTGGCACAGGCATCCCCAAACAACGGCCCTCCAAATGTTTTGGCCTACAACTCCCATGATCCTTAGCTAACAGGACCAGTGGTCGGGGAAGATGGGAATTGTAGTCCAAAACATCTGGAGGGCCGAAGTTTGGGGATGCCTGCTCTGGCGAATGACATAATCAAGCCCATGCCACCAAGTTTGGAGTGGGTCGCCATGTTGTTGGGACAGAGAGACAGGATCTGCTGTGAGGCAAGGACAAAGTCTTGATACTGGGATGTCCTGATTTCAAGTCAGAAGCTGTGATGGCTTTACCAATTCCAGGACTGTCTCGGGAGAATCGGGGCAGTTGAGGTATATGAGACAGACAGAGGCCTCGTACTACCCAGGGAGCCCTCAAGCCCCTAAGAGGCTTGGCCCTTTTGGAGGGGAGACATGTTGTTGTTGTTTAGTCGTTTAGTTGTGTCCGGCTCTTCATGACCCCATGGACCATAGCACGCCAGGCACTCCTTCTTCCACTGCCTCCTGCAGTTTGGTCAAACTCAAGTTCCTAGCTTCGAGAACACTGTCCAACCATCTCGTCCTCTGTCGTCCCCTTCTCCTTGTGCCCTCCATCTTTCCCAACATCAGGGTCTTTTCCAGGGAGTCTTCTCTTCTCATGAGGTGGCCAAAGTATGGGAGCCTCAGCTTCAGGATCTGTCCTTCCAGTGAACACTCAGGGCTGATTTCCTTCAGAATGGATAGGTTTGATCTTCTTGCAGTCCATGGGACTCTCAAGAGTCTCCTCCAGCACCATAATTCAAAAGCATCAATCCTTTGGTGATCAGCCTTCTTTATGGTCCAGCTCTCGCTTCCATACATCACTACTGGGAAAACCATAGCTTTAACTATACGGACCTTTGTCGGCAAGGTAATGTCTCTGCTTTTTAAGATGCTGTCTAGGGGAGACACGGGGCTTCCAATTAACCATAGATGTACCGGGGGGCGGGAATGAGGGTTCTTTCTTTTTAAAAGTTTTAGAAGAGGGGGCTTATACTGCTCAGGCTCCTTCCCTTCTTTTGCCTGTACTTTCTAGCAAAGCTTCAGGGCAAAGCGGCTCCATAGAATGCCATGTTGTGGCTCTGGCATGCTGCTTTCCTCTTGCTATGCTTCCTAGAGTAGCCCTGGAGTAGCACTTTGCTCTGAAGTGTGTGGGGGGGGAGTACAGAGGGAGCAGCATGCTCTACTTTTTAAAGTTTAAAAAAGAGGGGGGAATCCCTCTGCCACCTTGCACATCTCAGAAAGCGGCTGCCTGCATGGCGCTTGCGCAGGTGCCCTTGAGATATGGCCCTGGTGCCTGCAAAGCCTCTGAGGTCTACTGCCCTCTCAGTAGAGAAGGTAACTATTTGTTTCTCCCTTGAGAATTCGGCTCCCCCCCCCTTTCCTCTGCCCGTCCTATGTGTTTCCCCCCAGATCTCTTGGGGGAAATGAAGCGTGTGCTCTTTCTGTGGTGGGCATGGGCTGATCTGGGGTGGTGAGAGAAGTGACCAGAGGGGGCAGCAGACACAGCATTAGCCAGAAAATCAAAATGTGGCTATGAACCTAAGGTGGTCAGTGACTCTTCTAAGGTAAGAGGGGGGGAGGAGGGGGCCTTGGAAGGCTCCCAATCCAGAATCCTTTCAAACCTGGCAGCAACTCTGAAGTTGAGGCTGTATTACTCCAGAAAAGTCTTGTCATGCCTGTGGAATTGCACTCAGTTTGAACTCACTTTGATTAAGTATTGCCTCCCTGGCCTGTCACATCCTCTACATTTTCCTTATCTGTTTGTTGCTGTTGTCTGTGAAAACCTCCCCTTATGGATTGTTACCTTTTCCCATCTTGTTTCTGTGCAATATTTTCCCTTACTAATACAAAATAAAAAAAATTGCTGCTGCTGCTGCTGTTATTTTCAACGCCCTACCCAGAGCCAATGAAGCCACAGGGACACTCAAAATCTTTGCTCTAACTTGGCGTGACAGCAAAGCTTTGTTCTGATAGCAGACTTTTTCTTATTATTATCAAAGATGACACTTGGAGGATGAGAGGGAAAGGAGTTTAAGATAGCTGGGCGAAGGGTAAAATGAGCAATGCAGGCAGCTAGAACATCTGTGGTATGAAAAGTTATGGGATTTTAGCACTGATTGGAAATGAAGCAGTGAAGGCGAATCTGCTTGAATTGCCTTGTTACTGCATTCATTTATTTAAATTTCTATACCACCCTTCATCTCAGGATCACTGCATGCCCTTCCCCACAGGTTTGTATATTAGTAATATGTATCCAAGGAACACATGTCTGAGTCTTTAGCCAAGAGTCATGCCATGCCATGCCATGTAGGGTTGCCATACATCCAGAATTTCTCAGACATATCTGGAATGCCACATTCGTGAGCTTCATCTGGGCAGAAATCGGCCAAATGCCTGGAAAAATCCAGATGTATGGTAACCCGGACTTTTCTGCCTGGATTTTCACTGTTTGAAACATGGCAACCCTAATGCTATGGGGGCAATCAGACACCAGAGTTTATAGCAAAAGAATAGGGTGTTTGTGACAAAGCAGAAGTATCAATTAACGACCTCACCGGTGTTCAGACTGGGACCCAACTCTGTTTTGGGTCCCCTTGACATGGGTTTCTGCTGTGTTTGCTCCATACCTATAGGAAGATAGCATGACAGAAACATTAATTTGGTTGTATAGGTTTGTTCAGCTTCCCATGCAGCTTGAGTGATAAGCCCTGTTCAGGGAGGCTTTTAATGTTTAATAGATTACTGTGTTTTATTTTTCTGTTGGAAGCCGCCCAGAGTGGCTGGGGGAACCCAGCCAGATGGGCGGGGTATAAATAATAAATTATTATTATTATTTATTACAACACTCCTGATGGTTAGGGGCATCTTGTTTTGTAGCAGAACGAATACTTGTTTGCTACCTCACCTATAGAAGCAGTCTGTCTGAAAAGTTATTTTAACACAGCAAACAAAAAATTAAAAGAAAATTCTATGGTATTTGGCAGAGGAGAAACAAAGGTTGCCATGTGCTGTTGCTCCTTCTGAAAGAAAGGTAGTATGGAATGAAGAAGTAGGGCTGCCATGGGCAAGCTGCTCTCTTACATACCACCATTAATGGTGCTATGTTGTTGTTTGTTATTGTTATTAAAGATTTTCTTTATTTACAGAAATATGTGCAATGTCTCTCGTAACATTTTTGCAAATCAGTTTCATCTGTTTAGACATTGGGAAGAAAAGGGGGAAATAGGTAGATGGGGGAAGGGTGGGTGGGGTGGGGTGATGATGTTTCTATATCTGGGGGGGGGGAGGTTTGTCAGCATCACTTGTGTAGATTCTCTGCTGTTCGCTTGTGTTCCTTTAGTGATGAGACATGTTGGGGTTGGCCTAGGTCAGGATATGGTTGTTCATTTGTGGTTGGCGGTGGTGGTCTTTGTTGCGTGTGTGAGTGGGGTGGGTGGGTGTTTTGGATCAGGTTAGCCATATTGGTTTGTATGCTGTTGGTGTTATAATAATTTTAAGGTGCACACACATTTTAGGCCACACTCCACAGAAAACCAATCCTTCGCACTTCAAAATTAGGAAATTCACCCTCAAAAAATAGACACTTTATTTTAGTACACAGAACAGTCCTGAAGCCGACTTGGCTCTCCTAAGGACCACAAAATATTTCCTCTGCAGCAGAAGTATCTTGGAAAAACCTTTCCCAGTAGTTGTTTTCACCTACAAATACTGTCAAAAGAGCATATTTTGTGTATGACTAGGCTATTGATTCGCCAGGTAACACAGTCAGTGAGCATTACCAGGTATCTTTTCAAACAGGAGACAAGCCACACTCTTATTTATTTATTAAGTAGACTGCCTCTTTCTGTGATGCTCATATGATGCTAAATGGTTGGGCAATTTCTAAAGCCTTTGTTCTGGGTCCTCACCTTGCAAGCACTGCTAGGAGTTGTTTCTTTTTGTTTTTCAATGTATTTATCAATTTGGTGCAAGAAATTTTTTATTCTGAAAGTGTGGCCCAGAGAAAAACATTTGGGAACCACTGTACTAAACCCTTAAAGGTAAAGGGACCCCTGACCATTAAGTCCAGCCGCGGACGACTCTGGGGTTGCGGCGCTCATCTCACTTTATTGGCCGAGGGAGCTGGTGTTTGTCCACAGACAACTTACGGGTCATGTGGCCAGCATGACTAAGCCGCTTCTGGCAAACCAGAGCAGCGCATGGAAACGCCGTTTACCTTCTCACCTATTTATCTACTTGCACTTTGATGTGCTTTCGAACTGCTAGGTTGGCAGGAGCAGGGACCGAGCAACGGGAGCTCACCCCGTCGCGGGGATTTGAACCACCGACCTTCTGATCGGCAAGCCCTAGGCTCTGTGGTTTAACCCACAGAGCCACCTGTGTCCCTATTGTAGGTTTTAAGCAATGTTTAAATGATGTTTTCCTTTCAGTGGCCACTGCCAACTGAGCTTCCTCAGTTTTTGGGGCAAATAAGTGCTGCTCGGCAAGCCCTAGGCTCAGTGGTTTAACCCACAGCGCTACCCGTGTCTAGCCCACTGGTTAATTCCTGTAGTAAAAATATATGGAAAACAAAAATTGGCACAAATCCAGTCCCAGTGGATATTTTCAGTAGCCTCACTCAGCTGTATCCCCATTGTTATCTGACTCTGCAATTCAACCCCCCACCTTGCTTTTCATCTCCCAGGTCTCTGTGGTCTACAAAGGATTTAAAGTTATCTGGAAAACACCTGCGTCTTTTATAAGTGTGTTCCATGTTGTCATTGTGTCTCACAGTCACTTTGAGTTGTTGATCTGGCCACAGGCTGTAATAAGCCTCACAAAGAGCAGGCTTTTGAGGAGTTGAATGCAGTACTTCTGTAGAAAGGGAGAACTTTTTATTTCAGGAAAAATGACAACGTTATTCAACAACACTATTGTCCATTTTGCTTCCCCTACCTTTACTGTAAGTTAAATGAAACCGACGGTTGTGCTGAACAACTGACAGCAGGCATGAGAAATTAAGGACCTGGGGTGCCCACAAATTCACCAACCCTGTCATTTCTTGGTGGGCTAAAAATTCAGGCGTACAGGTCCTTAATATAGTTTGAAGGCTTAATATCCACAATTAATATAACCTTGTTCCCACAATATATGGTGCATTTGAAAAAGGTATGGTGGTGCACTTAGGACACAAATTTTGTGAACTAGATTGAAGACATATGGCTGGCCAAACCAGGAAAGTCATTCCCTGCATATATTAGGGAAAATTTGATTGAGATTTTAGCTTTCCCCTGCCCCCCCCCATTGTCTATGCCCATGGGAGAATACAACCCTAAAATTTGGAAATCATACAGGAGCAAATTGATTTTACTGCCACTCTTTGAGGGAGCAAATAATGACATAAAGACAAAATACACCTATGGATACCCGGTAATATCACTTGTAGCAACAAGGCTATCTGCAATCCATACATGGAGGAATCTGCAGGATTTAGGCTTACGTAGATTGATAGTACAGTGGTACCTCTACTTACAAATTTAATGCGTTCCGAACACACATTTGTAAGTCGGAAAAAATTGTAAGTCGAATCCCACAGGAATGCATTGGCAGGAGCAACCCTATCTAAAAATTCGTAAGTAGAAAAAATCCTATCTAAACCGCATCCAAGATGGCGGACGGAGCTCCATTTGTAAGTAGCAAAATTCGTAAGTAGAGTTATTTGTAAGTAGAGGTACCACTGTATTAAAATGTTTGGAAATTGGGCTTAGGGGGTGAAAAATAATGTATAAGGTTACCAGTGATGGGAGGAAAAAGAAAAAACAGATGCTTTTAATGCCATACACTGGCCTTTTGTTCCATGTATGGAAGAAACAGGAGTCTACATAATACCATACTTTATCAGCAGTTTCAACACAAATCTGGATGCTTTGACAATGCAAACTTATTGAATTTTGACCATGGAGGTTTTTTCCTCCATCTTTGGATAACTGTTTTAATACATCACCCAGACAATTCAGCATACAACATTCCTGTGAAGAATAAAACACAAGGTGAGAAAGACAGACTGGTTTCTACTGCTGCAGGCGAGACCTGCGTGGGGAGGGGTGGCTTGTGTTTTGTTCTCCTGCTTTATTATTACTGAAATATACTCGGAGTCGAGAGTGAATTTCATGCTCTTTATTCAGCTCATATTCATCAGGGAGAAGAAGAGAAGACGAATGGCTCTTTTCCCAAAACCATCTGCTTATATACATTATTTACACAATGGGCCTTGCGTGATTGGCTACTTCAGGGCTACACCTGTGGGCCAATTATATTGTGGATTGACTTCTGCCTGCAGCCTGATTGGCTGCTCCTACAGGCCAATCAGGTAGCAGATTCACTTCTGCCAGCCGCCTGATTGGCTGCTCCCGCAGGCCAATCAGGTTGCGGATTCACTTCCACCTGGAGTTGGATTGGGTAGCTCCCGCTGATTCTGAATCCTATTGTTCTAGGATTCAGCTCAGTACATAACACCCCTCCCCTCTAAGTTCCAGTCCTGCCCGGGAAATTGCATTCGTAGTCCCCAAGGTCTGCTGGCCGCCTCCGTGTGCGTTGTGGCCTGGGGTGTTCCTTGGTCAGGGGTTCTGGTTCTGGCTCGTGTTCCGAGGCTGCTGGCTGTGCCGGGGCTGTCTGGTCTGGCGCCACTGAACCACTAGGTTGTGACTCTGGTTCCGGTGTCCTTCCAGCCTCGGGGCGCCCCTCTGTGCCTACTGCTTCTGCTTCCCCTGCCCACCCCTCTCGCTCTACAGGCCTCACTGCCCTGCTGTCCCCTTGGGACCCCTCTGTCCCGCTCTCCTCCCGGGTTCCTCCTGGGAATCGTCGCCGTAGCTGGTCACAGTGGCGGCGCCAACATTGCCCCCCTTCCGTTAGTACCTCGTACGACACGGGACCGGTCACCTTGGTGACTGTGGTGGGTACCCATGCTGGGCCTGCCCCAAAATTCTTTGCATACACTGGGTCCTGGGCCACAAATGTCCGGGGGTTCCTGCCTTTCCCCACCACTTCCTCATCCTGAGCTCTGTCGGGGTGAAGTCGGTCCAGTCTAGTTGCAAGGCGCCGGCCCATGAGTAGTTCAGCTGGGCTCCGGCCCGTCGTTGTGCTTGGGGTGCTGTGCTGTGCTAGAAGAAATGCGGCAAGGCGGTATTCCCAGTCCCCTTGTGTTATGCGGCGGAGGCTGTCCTTGGTGGTCCGCACCATGCGCTCCGCTTGGCCATTGGTGGCAGGGTGGAATGGTGCTGAGCGGATGTGGCGGATGGCATTCTGCGCTGTGAAGGTCTGGAACTCCTCTGACGTGAATGCGGTTCCATTGTCCGAGACGAGGGTGTCAGGGAGCCCGTGGGTTGCAAACAGCTTACGTAGTACCCGGATGGCTGCCGCCGTAGAAGTGGACGGTACCAGTGCGACCTCCAGCCATTTGGTGTAGGAATCCACCACTATGAAGAATGTTTTTCCCTGGAAGGGGCCAGCGAAGTCCACGTGCAAGCGTGACCATGGATGTCGGGCGGACTCCCAGGGCTGGACTGGGGCCCTTGGGGGATCCGGGCGGGATTCTTGGCAGGTCTGGCAGTGTTGGACCCAGGCCTCTATCTCTCTGTCAATCCCCGGCCACCACACATAACTCCTGGCAAGGGCCTTCATCCTCACTACCCCTGGGTGTGTCTCGTGTAGGGCTGTGAGGACCCTTTTGCGGAGGGGCTGGGGAACAACAACCCTGCTTCCCCATAACAGGCACCCCTTGTGGGCCGACAGTTCATGTTTGCGGTTTGTGTAGCCAGCGAATTCTGGCCCGGGGCTGCTGCTGGGCCATCCTCGCCACACCCAGTCCAGGACCCGGGAGATGACCCTATCTTTTGTGGAATGGTGCGCAACTTCTTGTGCCTGAATGGGTCGGTCGGGAAGCAGCTCCAGGGTCATAACCTCTTGCGCAGGCGCTGGGTCGGGGCCTGTTTCTGGTAGTGGTAGCCTGCTGAGTGCGTCTGCGTGGCCCATCGCCTTCCCAGGGCGGTGGATTAGTGCATACTGGTAGCCGGCAAGGAAAATTGACCACCTGAGGACACGTGGAGACAACACTTGGGGGGTCTGCTTCTCGGGGGCAAACAGGCCAAGCAACGGCTTGTGGTCAGTCACTATGGTAAAGGGCCGCCCGTACAAGAAATCATGGAATTTTTTTACGCCCTTCACGATTGCCAGACCCTCCTTGTCAATCTGTGAGTAGTTTCGTTCGGCTGCAGCAAGCGTCTGGGAGAAGTATGCCACCGGCACCTCTCTTCCATCCGGGAGTTGGTGTCCCAGGACAGCGCCGATGCCATAGGGAGAGGCGTCGCATGCCAGCACCACTGGCAGCCTCTCGTCGAAGTGTGCCAAGACCGAGTTTGAGACGAGCAAGTCCTTGACTGCCTGGAATGCGGCCCTTTGTCGCTGGCCCCACACCCAAGGGGCCCTTTTATCTGGGAGTCTGTGTAGGGGCTCCGCTACCGCTGCCTTATGGGGAAGGAAGGCATGGTAAAAGTTCAATAGTCCCAAGAATGACTGAAGTTCGGGCTTGCTCTTGGGCGCTGGGGCCTCACAAATGGCCCGTACCTTGTCACCGGTTGGATGGACCCCTTCTGCGTCCACCTTAAATCCCAGAAAGTCCACCTGCGGCACTCCCAGTAAACACTTTTCCCGCTTCACCTTGAGGCCCGCCGTCTGGAAACGGTGCAGGACGGAGCGGAGGCGGTCCTCAAATTCCTCTGGTGTGGGCCCGGCGATCAGTACATCATCGAAGAAGGGGGTGACGCCAGGAATCCCTTTAAGGAGAGAGTCCATTAGATTCTGGAATATGCCTGGTGCCACGCTAACGCCAAATTGCAGCCGCTTTACTCTGAATGCCCCTCTGTGCGTCACAATCGTCTGAGCCTCTGCTGTGGCTTCGTCCACAGGCAACTGTTGATACGCTTGGGCCAAGTCCAGTTTGCCAAAGATTTTTGACCCAGCCAGGGTGGCGAGGACATGGCTGACCACTGGCACTGGGTATGCATGGGCCGTGAGAGCCTTGTTTATGGTGCATTTGTAGTCTGCACAGATGCGGACCGAACCGTTAGGCTTGACGGGTGTGACAATTGGAGTTTCCCAGGGGGCGTTGGGCACCGGCTCCAGCACTCCTTGCTCCACGAGCCGGTCCAATTCCTCGTCTATGCGGGGTTTCAGGGCGAACGGGACCCGGCGGGCCTTGTGCCTGATGGGTCGTACAGCGGGGTCTAGCTGTAGGGCAATGGGGGGTCCTGTATATCGTCCCAATGCCCCATCGAAAACCCCTGGAAACTCTTTGCATATGGCGTCCACGTCCACTTGTAAGCTAGTGCGGTTCACCCCGGTAACGGCTAGCCCCAGAGGTCCAAACCATGCCAGTCCCAGTAAGCTAACGTAGGGGCCCTTAACTACCAGCAAGTCCAATTGTTGCTTTCGCCCTCGATATTGCACCCTGAAGGTCCCCACCCCCATTGTAGGGACCTTACGTTTCTGGAAGTCCCGGAGGGTGAATGGGGCCGGCCTTAGTTTGGGACCCCCATTAGGGCACAGTTCCCTTAATGTTCGGACCGAGATTATGGATAGAGTTGAACCCGTGTCCAGCTCCATGCGGCATGGGGCTCCCTCTATCTGCACCTCTATATAAATTTTCTCTGTGCTGGGATGGGGCAACTGGAATACCTGGTAGTCCGTGATCTCCGTCGAGTTGCCTTGGTGCATGGTGCCGTGTGACCTGGGGCTCCTGGGTCGGTCATCTGATGCTTGTCGACGGGTGAGTCGAGCCCGACACACCCGGGCGATGTGTCCCAATTTTCTGCACTGCCTGCACTCTGCGTTGCGGAAACGACAGGTCCTCCTCTCGTGGTTCTCCCCGCAGCTTGCACAGTTCCCTCCTTCTCGTCGAGGCTGCTGTGGTGTGTGTGCTGCTTGAGTGCGCCGCTGTACTCGGTGTACTTCCTCCCTGTCAGATTCGGATTCGTCGGTGAGGTCTTCGTGGTAGACCCTCGGTTGGGATGGCAGGGCCGGTCGTGCCTCTTGCGTTGACCTCTCGGCGGCTTCGGTTGCCAGGGCTTCCTCCAGAGCAATCTGGAACGTGAGGTCTTTTTTTGCGTAGAGGCGTCGTTGCAACATCTCGTCCCTCAGGCCACCGACGAGGCGGTCACGAAGCATGTTCTCCAACTCTGAGAAGTTGCATAACCGGGCGGCTTGGCGGAGGGAGGTCACAAACCTAGTTATGGTTTCCCCCGGGGCTTGCCGCTTTGCGTAGAAGGCATTTCGGCAAGCTACCACCGAGGGCTGTGGTGAAAAGTGCTCCTTCAGCCGTTCCATTATTGTTTTGTAAGAGACGGTAGCGACATCTCTAGGTGCAAGGAGAGCCCGGGCGATTTCAAACGTCTCCTCTCCACAGACGCTGAAGAATGTCGCCCTCTTCATGGTATCGTTGGTGACTTCTTTCGCTTGCAGGAGGAAGTTGAAACGGGCGGCGTACCCTTCCCAGTCTCCTGATGCTGGTTTGAATGGCAAGAAGCTGCTGTCGGTTGCCATTCTGGGTTCCTTGGGTCCTGGAGCTGAAGCCTGGATGCACGGTGCGATGCAGCGGTGCAGCAGGTGGCGGTGCTGCGGTGCAGTGCGTGGTGGCGGTCAGCTCAGCAGGATCCCATCCTCGTCGCCAGTGAAATATACTCGGAGTCGAGAGTGAATTTCATGCTCTTTATTCAGCTCATATTCATCAGGGAGAAGAAGAGAAGACGAATGGCTCTTTTCCCAAAACCATCTGCTTATATACATTATTTACACAATGGGCCTTGCGTGATTGGCTACTTCAGGGCTACACCTGTGGGCCAATTATATTGTGGATTGACTTCTGCCTGCAGCCTGATTGGCTGCTCCTACAGGCCAATCAGGTAGCAGATTCACTTCTGCCAGCCGCCTGATTGGCTGCTCCCGCAGGCCAATCAGGTTGCGGATTCACTTCCACCTGGAGTTGGATTGGGTAGCTCCCGCTGATTCTGAATCCTATTGTTCTAGGATTCAGCTCAGTACATAACAATTACCTACTATTGAAAACCAATAAAGATATATACATATACATATAAAAGGCTTAAGGTTGTATTCAAGCACACAGTGCTACCTCTTGACACAATCTGCTTCTGAGAATTGCACAGAACCATAACGCAATTGAAAACATCCCACCCAGTTCAAATTCTGCTTCAGCCCACAAATTCAGTGGCCTTGGGTAACCTAATATCTCTCAGCCTCAGGCCGAACATCTGTAACATGGTAATAATAACACTGTTTGTGTGAAAGAGACTTCTCAAAATTAGGACAAGTAAAATGTCCCCACAGTGCCTTGACTCATTCATGGTTTTTATACTGTAATGAACAAGAATGGGCATTGTCTGTTAATTACAATGATGCGACTACGGAATTTAAATCCATCACACCCAATGTGCGATGTCTCATTTTCTAAGACAGGAAGAGTTGGAGTTCAAAGAAGGGGCTTAAAAGGGGAAGAGAAGACGACATAGGGCTGGTATTATTGTCAGTGTGACGTTACCAAGGAGCAAAGTGAAAGCTAGTGTCGGAGAGGTAGAGGGAGCAATACGGAAATGCAAAGGAGAGTAAGCTTTAAAGTGGAGAAGCATTGGGACGGGTGCCTTGGTGCAGTGTGGAACTGGCTGGAGGAGGAAGGGACCCACCGCCAACACCAAGGCTCTCAGGGGAGATGGAGAGGCCACCTAAGGAGTTGGCAGATTTCAAACTTTAAAATAAGTTTGTATTAGTTCTGGAGGAGAACTCGCCAGATATTGCATGCTCACTGAGACAAAGGAGATTGCTCCACTTGAGAACATATTAAAACACAAGATGTATTTAGAAAGCGTACTGAGCTGCACATTGCAGCTAAATTGACCTGTCAAGTCAGCTTAATGGAAAATCAGGGGCTATTCGCAATAAACAGTAGTAGATTAAACTCCACTCACGGACTGCTTAACCCCCCCCGCAGCTATTTCCAAGCAATCCAGAAGTAAACAGCTTCTATGAATTATATCCATCTCTCAACAGAGAGGATTGAACAATATATATATGAGCTGCGGATATTATTAATGGGATATCTTACAAATGTGCTGTCAGCTTTACAGTTTTCCAATCATGCTTTAGAGAATGAACATGGATTGCCAATTAAGATTCAAATAGCTGAGGAAAAAAATATCTTAGTGTTCCTGAGTAAAACTGCTTCAGAGAATTCAAGGAAACAAAAATATTGCCCCCAAAGACTTTCCCTGAGATACCGTTATGAAAACTTGAATCTGTTTTGGCCATTTGTGGTTGACTCTAGCAGTTCAAAAGCACGTCAAAGTGCAAGTAGATAAATAGGGACTGCTCCGGCGGGAAGGTAAACGGCGTTTCCGTGCGCTGCTCTGGTTCGCCAGAAGCAGCTTTGTCATGCTGGCCACATGACCCAGAAGCTGTCTGCGGACAAACGCCGGCTCCCTCAGCCTATAGAGTGAGATGAGCGCCGCAACCCCAGAGTCGGACACGACTGGACCTGATGGTTAGGGGTCCCTTTACCTTTTACTGATGAGCCATTAGCCGTTTGTACACTCATTTTCCCAGATGCATTTGAGATCATGGTTTTGCCTGAAGACATTGCGTCTGTGTGTGTTACACGCTGCAGAGCCAGAGGACGGCTCTTGAGAATTGTGGAACACAGGAATTCTAAAGAAGGATGCTGAAAACACCAGAAGGATCAGTTCTATTGTCTTTATTAAGAAGGACTTAGACTTACAGCAAGAAGCAGCCTGCCATTTCCCCTTGCATCTCCCACAGGACAAACAGTGCTAGAAGATGATAGATTGTCCATGTCCAAAGATACATACATTCTTTATACACTAGAACAGCAAATGTCACATGGGAACACGGGTGGCAAATGCCCAGACGTTACTGATGTTTCCCCTTTCTGGGCTCTTGGACATCAGTCTCTGGTACCTGTTTTCTTCTGCAGTGTTACAGAGAGCAGCAGAAGAATGTGAAATATATGCAACTTTTAAAAACCTTTTAAAAGGCATCAAAATAAACAAAACACTGTTATTGGAAGGTGCTTTCTTTTCTTTTCTGTAACCTGTTTCATAATACATGTATCTGACAGACAGCTAAAACAAAGGTCTACTGAAATAATGCCCCGTCCCCTTTGTGAATATAACAGATTATGCACAATAACGTACTGAAATAAGAATTACTTTAAAAATAGTATTTTAAATGTCAGAAATGTACAGGAAAGAGATCACGCACAGCAGTCTGGTTGGGAGGCAAAATGTCATTTACTCTTAATACAACATAGCACCAGTGACAGGGAATTACAGAGATTGGCAGTTTTTCTTTGAGCAAGGAAAGCCCATCTTTTAAACATATTCTTTGTATTACAGATGTACCTTGGGTTAAGAACTTAATTCATCCTGGGGGTCCATTCTTAACCTGAAACTGTTCTTAACCTGAGGTACCACTTTAGCTAATGGGGCCTGCCGTGCTGCCACCGCACGATTTCTCTTCTCATCCTGAAGCAAAGTTCTTAATCCGAGGTACTACCGTGTTTCCCCTTTTTTAAGACACCGTCTTATAACTTTTTTCCCTCAAAAAAACACACAGTGGCTTATTTTCAGGGGGTGTCTTTTTTTTAAAAAAAAAAAGGGCTGGTACAACTGGGACCCACTGGCTCAGGATGCTCGGTGCTCTCTTCTGCACATTGCTGGGCGCGTTGTTGGCGCTGCCAGTTCCGAGCACCTGCAGGGTGGGGTGGGGGTGGCAGTGCTTTAAACCCCCAACCCTGTAGAAAGCAATGGAAGTTATGGACCGTAACAATCCTTAAGAGGCGCAGGTCTTAAAAAACCCCTGGTATCACCCTTGAAGCACAGCCTTCCAAAGTCAGGGGGGAAGAGGTCTGTTTAGACAAAGGAAAGGATCGGGGGTGATTCTGCGCCCTGGGACCCACAGAACTACTTTAAAAATCCCAACCTGGGGGGGGGTCAAATAGTGAAGCCCCATAGCCCTGTAGCAACAGAAGGCACATTCTGAAGCACCCAAGCTGTTCGGTTCCATAAAAAATCCAGGAATTGTAAAATTAACAACAATAATGGGGGGGGCACTCTATCCAAAGAGTTAAGAAGGAATGGGAAAGTGTTGAGTTATATATGGAAAAATATGGAAAGGAAAGTTAGTTAAAGATAAAAAATAAATAATTATCGCAAGGGAAAAAATAACATCATAAAGGGTAATAATATTAAATATAAAATAGACAACACAACAGAAAAAGCAATTATATGACTAAATGAGATCGCACAGGAGTGAGGGAAGTGGGGAGAGAGGGAGGGGGGTAAGGAATGGAAGGAGGCAATGGTTGGAGGAGGGTATAGGGGGATGAATTAAAGGAAAATTAAGACTGAGAAGCGCATGGTTTTTGTTTTTTAAAGATGCAAAGGCTTGCAATCAGCCAAAGTATAGAGCCCAACTTCCAGGAGACTGCGATCTACTTGCGGATTTATAAACTGGAGGTGATCTACCCCCGTTTTATTGGTGTTCAGGTCAGAGTTGTTTTTAGAGAGAGGAAATATCCCATTTTTGAGGTTAAAGTAAAAGTTCCTGACCTTTTTTTTATAATGAGGAAATGCTGCTAAAACTCCGTTCTTCATTCCACGAAGGGGAGAGGGGGCGGGGCCGGGTGCTCAAAGACAAAAGAAATGGAAAAGGAGATAGCGATCAACTCCAGCCTCGCATTCATGCAGCCGTCGGGAGAGGCAGGGGCTGCAGCCGAGTGCTGCTTCACAAACAAACGGGGGGAAAGTGCTTAGAATCCAGAGAATCCAGCTGAAAAACACGAAGCAGCAACAGCAATTGCACACACACCATCCCAAGCCAGCACAGTAACCAAGTCCCAAAAGCAAGAAAGGACTCAGCAAACACTGCTGCGGCCGGCGTTGCTGCTGCTGACTCAGGGAGCTCAGTGCTCTCTTCCGCACAGCGCCTATCACTATGGCTTATTTTCGGGGTACGGTTTATATTTCTCAAATGCTTAGAAATGCTGCTATGGCTTATTTTATGACTACGCCTTAAAAAGGGGGAAACACGGTACTTCTGGGTTAGCGGAGTCTGTAACCTGAAGCGTCTGTAACCCGAGGTAGCACTGTAATGCTGAATGGATAGTCATGATGCTTTTGACTCAGGTTGCCAAGTGATTAATGCACCGTGATGAGCACATTGTGCAAATTCAGCCTGAAATATTATTTTGATTGTTTATTTACATTTGCTTAAATGCACACCTCACTCCATGCCAGAGCCTTGGGGCAAGCAGCAGTAGCGCAAACTCACATAAAAGCCATCCTTACAATGTCAAAATGCTGCAATTGCTGGGACCCTTCCTTTTCTTAACATATTCCAAGCCTTACAACACCAGCAGCAATGCAAAGGTATTTCTGTGTGCTTCCAGAAGGGACATGAATTTATGCACAACAGTTTGTTCAGAACCCAGGGCAAGGCTTAGAATCTACCATGGCTACCCTGTTTACCCCTGAGTCCCCTGTGTCAAATTTTAGATTGTAAGCTCCTTGGGGCAGGAATTTGCCCTCTTTGGCTCTATAAAATGCCATGTGCACTAATGGAACTACAGTATCAAAATAATAAATCACCCAGTTTCTAGAACTGATGCATAACCAGAACGTAGGAGCATAAGAATTGTACTGTTGAGTTAAACCAACTCTGCTTCTAATGGTGGGCACCTACCTTTGTGAATGCTCACAAGGGGGCTGTGGACGTGACAACACCCTCCCTTCGCCTGAGCCCAAGTCAGCCTCTGATAACGAAGGTTCTGTTTAGCTATTGCGACTTAATAGTCATTGACGGTTTTTTTCCTTCATGAATTTGTCTGGTCATAAAAAAAAAAAAACTCCATCTAAGGCCTTGACTACCATCTCCACAGCTTGTACTTGGGAATTCCGTAAGTCAACAAGATTTTGTGTGAAAAAGAGTTTCCTTTTCTCAGTCCTGGACCTACTTCATTGGGTCCCCTCAAATTCTGATATTTTTTTTCAAGAGGGAGGGGGGAAACCACCTCTCTAGTTCGTAAATGTGAACATGCAACTAGAAAGAGGCACGTACAGTGTTTTTTTAAATCCCAAGGGTGGGGAATACCCCCCCCCACGGTATACGACTTTCCAATTACAGTATGCGAAAGCCAGATATTTCAACACATTCGCTTGCCGCATGGACTTCCTTACATCCAGGCAAGCAAGAGGCATTATCAAAGCTCAGGAACGTATTCCAGTGGTCAAAAACGCTCAAATGGATGTGTGGAGCAGGGCTGGGGGAGGCGGGGGGGGGTTGAGATTCTGTTTCCCAGGAGATAAACATTAGCCACAAAGGCTAAAAGCCAATGCAATGTCCTTGCAAGGCCCAGAAGACAAAGCCATTCTAAAGAAAAAGCATGTTTGAGATGGTGCTGAGATTTATAGGGCAAATTAGGAAGTGGTGGTAGTGAGGGAACAGGCAAACTTTTAAAAACATACAGTACTTTTAAAAATGCACCATGCCAGTAAACACTACTGTTGCAGACACTGTAGATTGTTTTGAATTTGTACTCCCACAGTCTTCTTCCCTTTACTGTATTGCCAGGCATTATTTATTTCAAAAGAGTTTCCTCCCTTTCATTTTCTGTCAATTAATCCCTGATTTTCCACTATTATTGAAAGAAACCAGTATCAAATGGAACCAGTAGAAGGCTGCTTCCCACTCTTCTTTCCTCCTTTTCTGATCAATAGGTAGTATTCTGGAGTTCAAGGGAACTTGTGTTATCTCTCTTTGCACATGTTCTTTAATGGATAGGCTGGATTTCAAATCACATACAAGTGATTAGATCAGTAGTTGTCAAACTTTTTTCTCTGGACCACTCTTCCAGAAATTTTTTTTTGCTCGAGCCACACTGAGTTTTTCATTGATAAGAAATACATTGGAAAACCAAAAGAAACAAGTCCTAGCAATGCTTGATTTACAACACAGAACACAACTACTTTATAATATGATCATGGCAACATCCAGAAAGTATAAAACAATTCTGCTACATAATAACATGAATCATTCCCAAAATATAATTATAAATGAGCCTGTTACATATGTACCTTAATACAAACTCTTTGAGAGGCATGAGCTTGCTTTTGCCAGGTAATCTCATTTATATTAGGTCTAATATGAGACAAGGGACCCAGGTGGCGCTGTGGGCTAAACCACTGAGCTTAGGGCTTGCTGATCAGAAGGTCGGTGGTTCAAATCCCTATGACGGGGTGAGCTCCCGTTGCTTGGTCCCAGCTCCTGCCAACCTAGCAGTTCGAAAGCACGTCAAAATGCAAGTAGATAAATAGGAACCGCTACAGCGGGAAGGTAAACGGTGTTTCCATGTGCTGCTCTGGTTTGCCAGAAGTGGCTTTGTCATGCTGGCCACATGACCTGGAAGCTATACGCTGGCTCCCTCGGCCAATAATGCGAGATGAGCGCGCAACCCCAGAGTCGGTCACGACTGGACCTAATGGTCAGGGGTCCCTTTACCCTTTACCTAATATGGGACAAGCAAACTCTTATCTCCTCATCAGCACAAAGAAGCTTTTCTCTTTTCTTATCTTCCGTATCTGACAGAGTTGAAAATCCCTGTTCACAACAATATGTTGCGGAGAACAGTAGAAGTATAGCCATTGCTCTTGAAGAGCGGTGTGGATATAGCTTCCAGTTGTAAATCCCCGCAAAATATTTTGATTCTGTGCTGTGCTGTGTTGTGCTATGCTATGGTTGCCATACGTCAGAAATTGCTAAAATGACAAGCCCGATCAGAAGTGTATATTTTGACGAATATCCTTAAAAATAGCTGAAAGATTTCAACAACTTTTGGGCAAAACTGAAAAGAAAGCTCAACAACCCCCCCCCCCCGACTTTGGGTCTCGATTTTCACTTTTTGAAGTATGGCAACCCTATGCTACGCTGAAATGTTTAAATGTTTGATTATCCCTTAATCTTCCTGCCATACTTGCCATGTATTTCTGGTAACATCTTTCCTCTAAAAATAATCACCACCACAAAAGAAAGAAGAGCATACAGTAATAGAAAAGTCACTTTTTGTTTCTTTGTGGGGGTGTTCTGGCGGTGGTGGAAGTGGTGGGGTGGGCACCCTGGCAGGGGTAGGGCAGGAAGTGGCACATTCCTGTTTTGCCTCAGGTGGCAAAATTGAATGGGCTGCCCCTGGTAGGCTAAGAAACATAAGTATTAGCAAGGATTTTTTATATAGATATACCATATTTTCCTGTCTTTATGAGCCAAAATATGGCTTACAGAAATAAAAAAAGGATGGATTGTTGTTTTTTTACACAAAAAGGCATGGATACAGAAGGATAGAATTTTACTTGGCCAACTAGGGTCTTAGGGACACCACTAGAAGGTACACTTGCTAGTTGACCATGCAGCTAAACCTCCGCAGGTCCCATCGTTTCCCCAAGAAATCAGAACAAATGGATTGCTGTTTGCTCTGATTTAACACCATAGAGCAGGTTTTCCAGGTGGAAAGCAGTGGGACAAAGACAAACCCTCTCAGACCCATGCCTAGAAAATGTGAGGCAAGTGGAAAACCTCTTTGCCCCCATTCTTTCTAGGCATGGAACAAGTGGAAGTGTGGTGGAGCCCATAGTGAGCTTGATGCTGTCTTACATCAGACACTCACAGGTGGCAGGAATAATGAATTAATGGCACCTTTTCATCAGTGAAGACCATACCCAGAACTCTGAGTAAAAAGCCATTTTAAAAGAGCTCAAAAGTGGGTGGGGGTGGTATTTATGCCCCACTAAAGAATATTCCAGCAGAATGCTTGCTAGTTTGCCTCCCTTTTCCCACCTCACCTCTATGTGCAATTTAGTAAAGTGGTGTTTCTAAATGACCTGCTTCAGGCAAAACATGAAATGTCAAGCCTTCTGGGCAGCAGAAGCATTTTCAAGTAATTTTTTTTACGACTCATTGACTTTGGTGGTACTCTGAGGGAAAATGGTGAGTCAGTGAATAACAGAGACTTTGTATAGAGAGATTATTTGCATGCCCTAAATGAGAAAAGAATACAATGCCAGACATTTTAAGAGGATAAACGGGAAATGGTAAGGCCTTATTATCCAGTATTTATTATTAGCAGGGCTAATGGGACACCAGTGTCTTTCGGTGAACACTGTAAGGTGCGAAGGGGAGATCCTCACCAGTGGACAACATGTGGGTACTGGGATGCCCCTGGGGAAGGCCAAATTTGTGTGTGTGTGTTATTTTCCTACTGGATTAAGATTCCTCTCCTAGCAAGGCCAGCATGAAGTGAATTTGTCATACATAAAGCTATTGATGGCCTGTGTTTGTTACCATGATGCACTTGCAGATGTCGGGACAAATCCTTAGGAGGTTAGTCAAAGGCTAAAGGCATTTCAAAATAGGGAGGTAAAACATGGATAATATTGTTCTGGCTTTGACTGGTATCATCTCACTGATTTCTGCAGCTTTACTTAATTAAACAGCTTCATTTCCCCCCCTAAAACAACAAAAGAAATGTTCTTAATCTTGTTGAATATTTACCTTCAATACACACACAAAGCGAGATTTCCAGAAATACATTCCATTAATGAACCAGAGTGAAAAGATATTCTGCTGAATATCTCTAAATGAATTGTTACTTATTATGAGTGTTTAAGAGCAAGATAACAGCAGGAGCCTAACAGCATTATTCAACTCCAATCTTTTTGCTAAATAAGAAAATTTACGCTATAATAGGAAAGGGGAATAGGAAGTCTCATGTATATAACGGGCTCATTCTTTGTGGGATGTACCTGCGTATTTCTCAAAGGTCTCATCAAGGATAGTGGATCATGGGATCCAATCAACAGGCGGGTTCCTAGCCATTCCGAGCCAGAATGGAAAGCCACAATTTTTGCAACCAGGGTTTTTTTTACGGCAAGCCAACTGGGATCCAAAAAACCCGGTGCAGAGCCTTCCACATATGCACGAGCACTTTCCTACCTTGCCTCCCTTAGGCACCTCTGCAAAGATACTCCAGAGTCTTAGAAGACACCCTGAAATAGCATCCAATGCAGATACAAGGGGGGAAATAACTTCAATCCCAATGAATGCATGGTAGTGGTTAGATGATGAGCATTAAGATTACATGACATTTGGCTGCCGTTTGGCAGGGAAGAGCACATTTGCTTCAGGGAGTTTAAGAAATCATTGATCTTCACTGTAGAGGGGTTCAGAGAGCAAGGGTGAAGGGCTTTTGCTGGCTAGCCGTACCCCCTCCCAGCCACTTTTCTGGTGTCTGGGTAAAAAGGGGATTGTGTACCAATAAGTGTACCAATATCTCTGCCTCCTCGATATGAAGTTGATGTGGTGTATTTCCTCTCATGTGGATGTAGTGTTTGTGTTGAGCATAGGACTGTTTCACCCTGGATCACTGAACATGCATCCAGCTGGTGTATCGGGAACAGAGCTAGCTGCTACAACTCAAACCTCCCCCTCCAAGATTGCTTTCGATATATGTGAGGGGAGTTATCTGGACCCTACTATTGGGGGGGAGGCAGGGCCATGGGGTTGCAAAAACCATGCCTCTCCACTACAGCTCGGAGGGACTAGGAGCTCGCCTGCACACTCCCCGGGAAGTTCCGCTGCTGCTCTAGGAGGCCTGGCGAAGCATGCCGGCTCCTCTGGGCGCCTCCACAGAGGAATCTGGTGGTTGGCATGGGCCATCGCAGCAGCTGTCTGTGGCCCCCTTCCTAGTCAGCCAGCAGCACTATTTGAAGTGTGTGTGGAGGGCCCAGTGGGGCTGGAAGGAAGGAAGACAGAGCAGGAGGAGTTGCAGGAGGTGGAAAAGGAAGGGAAGGGAAGGAAGGAGGCAGAAGGGAAGGCAGCAAGCCATTTTTGAGTTTCTGGTCCATGGTCTCTCTTGGCTTTGGAAGGACCAGTACAGCTTCTTGCCAAGGGTGTAAGGCCGCCTAGGCCCATCTCTGCCTAGTAGAGCCACTTATTCTGCTATTATCCAGAGACAACAGGAAACAAGGAAAAGGTGGGAAGGCGATGGAAGGGCAGGCAACAGTAACCAGAGTGGCTGGCTGAGAAATCTCAAGGGTTTTCCATTTAGGACAAGATCATGCTGGATACAAGAGAAAAGGCATTGAGCTGTTGGTTCACCTTTGAAGGTGGGTCCACTGGCACATATGGGAAGAAGCAGGCACAGTCTTTCTTCATCCAGGAGCAAACTTGTACAATACAGTGGGCATTAGAACATGATGTCCCCCAAATAGTGGAGTATGTCAAGCACTGACTTTCAAGTTACAGGTAGGTAGCCGTGTTGGTCTGATGTAGTAGAAACAAAATAAAAAAATCCTTCCAGTAGCACCTTAGAGACCAACGAAAGCTCATATCAATGACAAACGTAGTTGGTTTCTAAGGTGCTACTGGAAGGAATTTTTTCATTTTGTTTTGACTTTTTCAAGTATTTCCTTGTTGCTTTACTACAATCACCTTCTCTTTCATACAGAAATGTGCCTGTTTTCATTTAATAAATATTAGACACGAAAGGATACATCAGGAGTCTATCTAGGGATTTGATGGTGAACAAAGTATTTGACTGTAAACAACAGAAATGGCTAGCAGGTGGTAAAATTGGAGGTTTCTTCCAACAGCAGGCAAGAAATAATTTATTATGCTTCTTAGGTTCCTACTACTTTTTCTGTACTTATGATGTGATGGCTTGCTAAACTGATGGATATCAGCAAACAAAGTTCAGGAGATAATGATGCCAATTGTAATGGCATAGTGAACTAATCATTAGTGTGCATCAGCCTGTCTTATCCCTGACAGTAACCCTACCTTTTGGCTGCTAGTAACTGATGAGCCATTAGATGTTCCCTTTAGCTGTCAGCACTGCCTCCAGTGAAGTCTTGGGTAATTGCCTACATTGGTTCTATTAAAGAATTCTCCTCTAGAAATCTATTTGTTTGCTTCCCAATTACACAAAAACACTTGTCAGCATTCTGCCAGCTTTGGGCAAATCTGTAGAGGATAGCTTTGTTCAAATGTTCTGTTGCTACTTGATCAAAAAAATGCTTTCACAGAAAAAGTACAGCAGCCTCACAAAATGTCACAATTATGGTATTTAGCTATATTTATTTGTCACTTTATTTAGCATTACTAGCTGTTTTGTTATGTAACTGAAACCTGATGGGATTAATTTTCCACCCACCTGTGAGCAACAGAAGTTTATATTGGAGGGGAAAGTTTTCTTTGAGATGGCTTCAAAACACTCACTAGAAAGTAATGCTATTGAATATAAATAAGATCTATTTGTGCATTATCTGTCACCGAAGAAGATTTAAAAAGCAATAGATCCAAGGCTTCTCAACATACTATGGAACCATTTTTCAGCTGAAAAACGGCTGAATAACAATCAACCAACAAATGTGGCAGATGAAACAGCCTGCCGTCTCACAACCAAAAGTAAATTACAGCTCCTAAAGTGCTGCCTAAAATAATTGCTACTTTCACGTCATAAAGTGTGGTTTCTCTTGCTGTAATTGTTCAACACAGCGATTTATTTGTTCTGTTTTATAGATGGCATTTAATTAACCAAGAACCATTTTATATCACACACCTTCGGTGAGTAAGGGTCTTCCCCTGCTTACGAAGACAGGCTCTGGCGGATTCAGCAGGCGAGACCAAGAGTTGGTCCAATGGTCAAGAGGGCGGTTTCTACACATTCTGTCTTCTTGCCTCCTGGACCCACTCTTGGTCTTGTCCGCTGAATCCGCTAGAGCTTGAAACCATCAAGAAGGCGGTTTCTACACATTCTGTTTTGACCAAACTGCAAGAGGCAGTGGAAGACAGGAGTGCCTGGCGTGCTCCGGTCCATGGGGTCACGAAGAGTCGGACACGACTAAACAACAACACATTCTGTAGAGTGAAATGAGGGACAAATGGGGCTCATCAACCTGGGAAAGTAGCCCATCCAAGAAAAGAAAAACTCTGAACCTAAACCTCTGCTGCCTGGTGGCCATACACATTTGTGAGAAAGGCTTCGGGTCTGTGATAGCTACTGAAACATCATCAGGGACTATGGAAATTTGAGTTGAAATAACCTTATTAGTGGATTCAAGACCATGGCAGCTCTTGAATTGTTTGTACTCAGACTGACCGAGTTGGGAAAGTCCCAGGAGGAAAGAACCTAACATATTTCAGGACCCACTGTTGAACAGACAACCAGAGAAGCCTAGCTGGAGCTGTTTATAGTATGACAAGGGTTCTTTTGAGCTACTCCCTTCAAGCTTCCCAGATTTACCTGCCCTTTTATTAGCCAGATGTGCTGGAATGCTCCAAGGTTAAGGCAGAGGCTGCTAACCAAGTGCTTGCAGCAGTTGCCTGTGGTCCTGGTGGCAGAGGCACACGCTATGGATTTACACTCTCATTACACTGATTTATTTTCACACTCCTTTCCTCATCTCTCCCCAGTACTCTCCGACCTCTTGCTTCCTGCTATTGCTGCCAGGGAGGAATGATGCATTCCTGAGGAGTCAATGGCATTGGCAGAGATAGGCAAAGAGAAGAACATTATGTTAGCTGTGCCATTATGTGCAGAGTTGCTGTTGTTCTGCATAAATGTCCAGCATGTTTGGAATCTAGCATGTGGGTTAATGAGGACTTTAGGACCATGCCTGCAGTTTCTCATTCTTCTGTAGCATCGCACGTCCATCTTTGGATAGAGGCCTCTTCAAGTTCTCTCCGGCATTTTTTGTTGTTTGCCTCCTGCATCCGTACAAGCCCTGCTGTTAGTTTTAGATCATCCCACCCTCACATAAATGGCTGTCCTCACAGTCTTTTAAGATCGCATGGTCTCCGTATTAACACTGCGTCCTGCCTATGTCCATTTTAGCTTTGCGGCCTTTTCCAATAAATCCATAACTGTGGGTCTTTGTTGTATCCAGTTATTAGGTTTTCTACCTTGTAGTGTGATGTTTTACCACACACTGCGCATTCCATTGCATGTGGTGTTGCTCTTAAACTGTTCGTGTTTCACGAGCTGCAGTTGGCATAGTAATAAAAAAGGTTCCAATGCAACACAGCAGAGACAGACCTCATGGATCTCCTCATTATTCATTTATTTGTTATCTGTAGTCCTGATAGCTCTATTTATAAAAAAATCTCTGCATACTGCTATTTCGTGTAAAATATGAAGGCAGTGTACAGTGATGTATGCAAATAATACGTACAGATACATTAGTAATAGAAAACTAATGCAGAAGTCTAGGAGGCCCAAGTTCACCAGGGTAAAGTGTGAGATGATAGCAAAATAAAAATTCATTCGACTCATTCACAAGGAGATGCTGCAGTTCCAGATCCCACCACAAACTTCCCGAGTGTGGGTGGGCTGGTTTGCTTTTATTGGGAACGTCTGCCCCATTCACATCACAAGATGGAAGAAGGAATATCTCCATCCGTACTCCGTAATGGCACTGGGGATCCCATTGCTAGGACTATGTCTTCATATCCCACCCTGCACTGCAGACTGTGGGCCCAATTCCAACCCAGCAGGATTGAGAATTTAATGCAGTGCAATGTTTGAAGTGCATCTTTCGATTCAGCTAAGAGACGCACTTGTAGAAAGCCTAATAATTCTTCATGCAGCTCTGCTTCACTGGGTCAGGGCAAGTCTAAGAATCTCCACAGTGCTTTCCTGCCATCTTGTGGACCATCTCAGGATTAACAGTTTGCATCTTCATCTGGAGAAGCAGTTTTCTTGCACAACATTAAGAAGCTCATTTGCTCTTAGCCCCACCCCCTCCTCTGTGTCTTCCATATTATTTCAACAGAGGATTTGGTAGAAAAATAGAACAAATGTTTTGGCTAGCGCAGGATTCAAGTTTGAGCCCAATTTAAGCCTCACATGGGGGGAAGTTTAAGAGATGACTGATCGGTCATACCCCCTGACATTTTGGGAGGGCAAATGGAGGGGCCCCCTCCCACCACCCCACTGACCCCACTGCTCTCCCGCTTGCCCCCTTCCTCACCCACCCGCCCCCTCACCATGGCCGGCTCAGTAGTCCCCTCCCACCTTTGTCCATTGGCTGCCTGCTCCTCTGCAGCCTCAGGAGATGCTGTGCTGACTGATGTGTCCTGGGGAGGGGAGGCTGCATGGCGGGACATGGAAGGCAGCTTCCAGAAGTGCTGCAATGGAAGGAGAAGAAGAGTGCCAACCTTCGGTTTTTCTGGCCCTGCGCTCTGGTGTGAGCCAACTAATTCGCACCACACTGTGGAACCAACAAAGTGTGTCTTTTGGCCCCGTGCTCTGATGCTGTCTCAGCATGGGAGCGAAAACAGACCATCTGGGATTGGGGTAAGAAGCAGGGGCGGCTTCTCTCAATCTGGGACGTCCTGCTTAAAATGGGACACTTGGAAGGTATGGCCCAGTATTTGTGTTACATGCCTTCTTTTGTCATCAAAATGGCAGGAAGATGGAAGCAAAGTAGGAGCAATAAAGGAGGATGTAATCTCTCATAGCTGCATGCTGCTTCTGTGAACGGCCATAAGTACAGTGGCTTTAGGTGGTGTCATAGGTGCCCCCCTATGCCTGCAAAAAGCTCCATTGGGCCTTTTCGTAGCCCGCCACAGGGGTGGGGAAGCCAGGTGAGACCTGCCACAGCGAGGTCTGGCCCCTCAAGGTGGGTGGGTGGGTTTAACCCCATCCCAATTTTGCGGGGGGGGGGGGGGGTCTGAGGTCCCCTCAGCCATAGGGAGTTGGTGCCTATGGTGGTGTGGTCAGATGAGGACTGCCTTCTTAAACCTTCACTAATCTAGGTAAGTGCTTTACAAAATTCCATTTTTAAAAAAATTCCCCAATCGCAGCAAGTGACTGGAACCCATGAGAAGGGATTTTCCTTTCTGTTCTTCTAAGTCCCACTAGTCCCTTTCAGCCCGAAAGGTTCTATGCTTAGGCAGAAATAACCTGCTGCACCAATATAAGATGGGGGACACTTGGTTTATCAGCAGTATATGTTAACAGGATCTAGGAGTCTTAGTAGAGCACAATATGAGTCAACAATGTGATGCTGCAGCAAAAG
Organism: Zootoca vivipara; assembly: GCF_965207765.1. NCBI lineage: Eukaryota > Metazoa > Chordata > Lepidosauria > Squamata > Lacertidae > Zootoca > Zootoca vivipara. Next base: position 6,896,033 of record NC_142582.1, on the reverse strand, counting down.
AAGCTAATGCTATTCTAGGCTGCATCAACAGAAGTCTAGTCTCTAGATCAAGTACCACTCTACTCTGCCTTGGTCAGACCACACCTGGAATACTGTGTCCAGTTCTGGGCGCCACAATTTAAGAAGGACATTGACAAGCTGGAACGTGTGCAGAAGAGGGCAACCGAGATGATCAAGGCCAGGGTCTGGAAAACAAGCTTTATGAGGAGTGCTTGAAGGAGCTGGGTATGTTTAGCCTGGAAACAAGAAGACTGAGAGGAAATATGAAGGTCATCTTCAAATATGGAGGGCGGCTCCTCCAGAGGGACGGAGGCTCCGGGCGCAGTGCAGCATGGCGGAACCAGGCAAGGGCGGCAAGCTGATACGGGAGGCGCCACGTCCAGCCTCTGCCTCTTCCGTGGCGCCCTCCAGAACTCTCCCGGCTCTTCGCGAGCGGAGAGGGGCGCATCCATGGCGTAGGGCAGAGGCAGGCACAGGCTGTAGGCGGCAGGGCGCCGTGACTCGAGCCGGCGTGCAGGGAAAGGGGAGGCTGCCGGCAAAGCTGCGCAGCTCCCCCACTCACTGGGGCGCCCCTGAGAGGCCAGCACCCTGGCGCCACACACCAGTAGCCCCAGTAGGAAAGACGGCTCTGGAAAGGAGGGCAAACGAGGGCTGAGAGCAAATTTTAAAATGATGGGACAACTGCATATTCCTGCACTGCAGAGGATTGGACTAGATCAGGGATGTTCAACCGGTCTACCGCTAGTGACAGGTCGATCCCTGGATGATCGTGGTCGGCCGCGGTCCCTCTCTTCTTCTTTTTCTCGATTGTGATATTGAAAGGTAATGTAGTGAAAGTCCCCGCCCCTCTCCTCCATTGCTGTGTTCCTCCATTGTGTCAAATTGGTGGTCTTTAATTGTATTTTGCCTACGAGTTAGGAAACGGAAGTAGTCGTTACTGCTGCGTCGTTGTTTTATGTGTGTGATTCCCCCCCCCCCAAAAAAAAGCTCAACAACTTTGGCTTCCCACCCCCTTCATGGGTAGATCACTTCCAGAATTTTTATACTGGGAGTAGATCGCAGTCTCTTGTGAGTTGGACGTGCCTGGACTAGATGATCCTCAACAGGGTCCCTTCCAACTCTACAATACTATAATTCCAGGGGAAAGGAGCCGAAAGGGCAAAATCGCTTCCCAAAATACAGCCCATTACTCAGGAAAAGAAACCCATGAATACCCGCAGGCACAGTGTGAAGACTTTACACAGAGAGGAACCCCACACAGTTTCCCCGCACATAACGTAACAGGCAGGGAGACAGCTCAGATAGAGAGAAAGGCAGCAACTATTTTATTCCCTTTTTAGCGCTGCTTCCCTCACACCCCACCTCTCCTCCTTTGCGTTCCAGGGTTTGGGTCCTGAGTTGAGGAAGCTTTTGCTTCTCTCCTTCCAGGTCCCCAACCCAATGGGACTTCCTTTATTATTATTATTGAAGATTTTCTTGATTTACAGGAATATATGCAATGTCTCTCATAACATTTTTACAAATTGGTTTCATTTGTTGAGTCATTGGAAAGAAAGAGGGATATAGAAGTAGATGGGGGGACTTCCTTTTGAGCTGACAAGTCTAGACTTGCCCAATAAACTGCATTCTCGGGAATGGTGTGTGTGTGTGTGTGTGTGTGTGTGTGTGAGAGAGAGAGAGAGAGAGAGAGAGAGAGAGAGAGAGAGAGAGAGAGAGAGAGAGAGAGAGAATATTACAATGGTGCAGCCAGCCATGGTTATGTAGTGCCACAATTTCTTACAAGGGAGTATGAAATTCCAATTTTCAGTACGTGTCCTTTGTGCTTAGGCAATTAATCTGCCTTGAATATAGAAAATATTAACCTTTAGGCGGCTTCAATCAGATACTAAATTATCTGAGTGTTATTAAATCCAGCAGGTCTGCGTCCACATACTGCAAGATCCCTTCTGCGTTTGCAGCGCCGCCCCCGAAGTGACCCTTTAAATCCACTTGGTAGTCCAGCTGTAGGCGATCGTCTTCCACCGATCCCGCTTCCTTCCTCTCCCCTTCCCGCCACCTCTGTTCTTTCCTCGCCTGCCACCTTCCCGTCCTCTCCCCTGCCTGCCTGCCTGCCTCCTCCAGCCGGGAGCACGGGGCAATGGCGTACCAAATGTCACCCCCCCCCCAGGGATGACACCTGGGGCGAACCGCCCCCACCGCCCCCTTCCTCCGCCACTGCTGGCAAGGCAACCTGAAAGGCATTGGGAGAAGCGGCGCAGCCTGGCACAGCCTAGCGGAAGGCCAACCCAAAAGGAAGACAATGCAGAGAGGGTCTTGTTCCCACCTATTCCTTGCTCGCCTTCTGCAATAGGTAGACTCTCCCCAGGGAAGTTTAGAACATCAATTGGAAACACCAGTTATTTGTGCTTATTAGAATTAATTAACCATTCTAAAGATCTGCTTCTTGTATCATTGCTTGTTGCATGCTTTTCTTAAGGTACAGTTGCTGACAGGACATAGAGAGAGAAGAATGTAAAGGAACTGAAGGAGACCGAGGTCAGATAAGACTGGTTGGAGAAATGTAACAATATGATGGACCAGTAAAAGCTCTGCAGAGATAACATGGCAGATGCTCTATCCTGCACAGAATGAACTGAACTTGGCAAATGTTTGTTTGCTTGATTGTTTTACCAGTATACCTTTGTATTTATTTCTGTATGCAATGTAGTATTAGGCACGTAGCTAAAATAAGTCACTGGCCATTGTTTAGAGTATCCTTTTAAATACTGGTCAGGAAAACAAATGATGTAAAAATAGATGAGTAACTTTTGATTAAAAGAAATAAAAATGGATTTGCATCTAAAAGTGGAAGAAATGAAGTACTTTAACCTTTTCACCAGACAATGTGGCAACATGCTCAAGAGCCCATTTTTTATATTTAAAAGATATACCTTTAAAAGACATGAACTGTAATTACATGGGTATTTCATAATATTTAGTTTATTTGTCAAAAGGGTTACAGTGTTTTAAATAAGAAGATTTTTCCAAAAATGTTTAACTTTATAATGCCCTGAATTAAAGTACATCTTGGTGAATCTTGGGTTAAAAAAGGCGAATCACTTGAAATACACAACAAGCCATGTGCACTTCAAAAATATTCTAGTGTTTCAAGCAAACAAGACTTAACAGAATGTATGGCTTTACAGTAACATCAATTTGTCAACTAAATTGTAGCAATAAATACTTAAAATCTCTATCTATAGACTTACATTTTGATCTGGTTTAAACAATACAGAAAACAAATACCAACAGAAAATCTGCTGTAAAATGTTGAACACTCAAAAATCTTTTTTCAAAATCTAAAACCAAGACGTTTAAAGGGCATTATTTGGGAATGGGGGGCAGGAACGAGAGTACATATCCTGAGGGGAAGGAGGAGGGGAGGGGTTCGATTTTGACACTAGTGTCTTCTTTCTTATTCTTTCTTGTTTTTTTCTTTTCATTTTCTTCCTTTGGGAAAAATCTGAAAGGCAAGCATGGACATGATTCAGAATGAATCCACCCGCACTTTAATTAACTCATTATTAATATCCCCATATGTTTTAAACCTAAGCTAAGAAATGCCTGTAGGGTGGATCTGTTTCCACCTACAAAATTTATTAAGGGGAAGGCTAATTTGTTTTCTTAAAGTCAGGAAAAATAAAGAGAAAATGTAACACTATTCAGCTGGTAGCAGTGCATATTAAGGTATCTTGAATAGCTGCGAGCACAGTACAGGATATGCCCTTGCCTAAGCTGGGAGGGGAGCCGCTTTTGCATCACCAAAAAAGAGTGCACAGGTTTGCATATAGTTTGTGCCCACTAATTTATAGGTAGAGCTGCAAATTTAGCTATGACCGTCCCTGAAACATAAATGCATCTACTGTTGTGCAGAGTCTGTGCCTGGTGCCCCTCTGCATGCTCAGTTCGCTATGCAGGTGCTAACCGCTGATGGGCAACTTCAAGGCCCCTCATATCACGTCTTCGCCCAAGCAGCCGCTGCGACAGAACAGCAGCACTCTCCTCCCCTCCCGACATGGGGGACATCCAAGATTTTTTTCTATCAGGACTGGATTGTGCTACTGCTGCTACTGCTATTTGTTATTCTTACCTCCGTTTTGGTTTCGACAATCTTTCCCAAATGGAAGGGTCCTCTTTTTTTCCTTCTTTTTTCTTTTGCAGGGGAGCTGTTGGAAACAAAATGGTGGGGGGGGGGAGAAGGAAGCATTATTTTGTCTTGCTTCAACACCAGATTGTGGCCCCTTCAGAGGCGTCTGAGGTTCCACGGTAGATAAAATGTACAACTTCTTCATACAAGATGGTATCTCACCTGGAGCGGCTTTCCCCCCTTCTTTCATTCTCTTTTGATCCTGTAGAAAAATAGCATTATTATTATTATTATTATTATTATTATTATTATTATTATTATTGCCTATAAAAGGATGCCATGATGTATGTGACTCACCAAGAAGGCCATCTTCCAGAGGAGGTCTATCTTTCTGCCCTCCACTTCTAATATTTCCTCCGATGTTACTATCGGTGGTAATATTCGTGCCTGTAAGTAAAGAAGGAAAATGAATGTGGTTATTTCTCCTGCTAAATATCAACAATCTGAGTGCTAAAGAGTGGTTTTACTCATTAATAATAATAATAAAATGATTTATTGCAACATGTTAATTCCCAATACATTTCAGTAATAGTGTGCCTTTATCTATTAAAGCAGTTAGTACAAACATCTATATCAATGACTTGGATGATGGGCTTGAGGGCATCCTGATCAAGTTTGCAGATGACACCAAATTGGGAGGGGTGGCTAATACCCCAGAGGACAGGATCACACTTCAAAATGACCTTAACAGATTAGACAACTGGGCCATGTAAAGTACTACACTTGGGCTTGAGAGCAGTACATGTGAAAAGGATCTAGGAGTCTTGGTAGACCACAAACTTGACATGAGTCAACAGTGTGATGCAGCAGCTAAAAAAGCCAATGCAATTCTGGGCTGCATCAATAGGAGTATAGCATCTAGATCAAGGGAAGTAATAGTACCACTGTATTCCACTCTGGTCAGATCTCACCTGGACTACTGTGTCCAGTTCTGGGCACCACAGTTCAAGAGGGATACTGAAAAGCTGGAACGTGTCCAGAGGAGGGCAACCAAAATGTTCAAAGGCCTGGAAACAATGCCTTATGAGGAACGGCTTAGGGAGCTGGGTATGTTTAGCCTGGAGAAGAGAAGGTTAAGGGGTGATATGATAGCCATGTTCCAATATATAAAAGGATATCATATAGAGGAGGGAGAAAGGTTGTTTTCTGCTGCTCCAGAGAAGCGGACACGGAGCAATGGATTCAAGCTACAAGAAAGAAGATTCCACCTAAACATTAGGAAGAACTTCCTGACAGTAAGATCTGTTCGACACTGGAATTTGCTGCCAAGGAGTGTGGTGGAGTCTCCTTTGGAGGTCTTTAAGCAGAGGCTTGACAGCCATATGTCAGGAATGCTTTGATGATGTTTCCTGCTTGGCAGGGGGTTGGACTGGATGGCCCTTGTGGTCTCTTCCAACTCTATGATTCTACAAGGAAAGTAATAGAAGGAGCAATCTACATGCAGTTGTTTGTTTTGATTTTCAAAATAGGAGTATGGTATTGTCCATGTGGGAATTGTTTAAACTCCTAGTTGCAAAGGTTTCTAAAGGCAATAAATATCTTGGACTGAGCCAAAAGAATGGGATTCATTGGAATCAAAGCAGTGGTCCCTCAGTTTTGCTCATTTGAGGAGTAAGGTAAAGGGACCCCTGACCATTAGGTCCAGTCGTGACCGACTCTGGGGTTGCACGCTCATCTCGCATTATTGGCCGAGGGAGCCAGCGTATAGCTTCCAGGTCATGTGGCCAGCATGACAAAGTAGCTTCTGGCAAACCAGAGCAGCACATGGAAACGCCGTTTACCTTCCCGCTATAGCGGTTCCTATTTATCTACTTGCATTTTGATGTGCTTTCGAACTGCTAGGTTGGCAGGAGCTGGGACCAAGCAACGGGAGCTCACCCCGTCACAGGGATTCGAACCGCCGACCTTCAGATCAGCAAGCCCTAGGCTCAGTGGTTTAGCCCACAGCGCCACCTGGGTCCCTTCATTTGAGGAGTACTGTTGTGAAAATGTTTGGCAGCATATTGAAAAGCTGGAACGTGTGCAGAGGAGGGAGACCAAGGTGATGAAGGGTTTGGACACCAAGCCTTATGAGGAATGGTTGAGGGAGTTGGGTATGTTTAGCCTGGAAGGAAGTGTTTGAGAGGTAATATGAGAGCCTTCTTCAAATACAGTCATACCTCGGTTTAAGTACGCCTCGGTTTGAGTACTTTCAGTTTAAGTACTCCGCAGACCCGTTTGGAACGGATTAATCCACTTTCCTTTACTTTCAATGGGAAAGTTCGCTTCAGGTTAAGTACAGAATTCCGGAACCAATTGTGTACTTAAACCGAGGTACCACTGTACAGACAATCCTTCTTTTGCGTGGGGGTTCTCTTCCAGACCCCCACATGTTTTGGTGGAGTGTGTGTAAGTCTGCCCCTGCCGTTTTTGTGATGTTCCAATAACATTTGGGCGTTACTCCGGGTTTGGTGTCATCACCAGTGTGCGATCACATGTCATTCGGATGCGCCCAAACTGATAGTTGCCTTTATCCAAAACAGAAAAACCAAACAAAAAAGGGTTTAGATATGAAGCTTTAAAGTACAGAAGGAACTTTAAAGGAAGTTTGGACGAGCCCTAGCTGGGAATACTTGAGATGAATGATATAGAAAAAAGAGGGGGCTCAAAAGGAGTGTTGAAGCACAGCTTGCAAGCAGGAGCTGCTGTTGGAGGGTATTTGGACCCCTTCTGGGGAATTGGTACTTTCTAGCCAAAAGTGATGAGCAAACCTGGAGAAGATTCAGTTCTGTGTGAATGCCTACTCCTCTTCTATTCCAGCACCCTGTTCCTTCTCTCTCACACACAAATCTGCTTTTAAAGCTACCCATCTCCACAAAACAGGCCAGGTTTATTAGGCATTCACTTTTTAGCAGTGCTCAAGCATGATTTGAAGAAAGAAAGTGAAAGAAAGAAAGAAAAAAGGATTGGGATGGCCAATGTGGAAAATCAGGTGAAGGTGAGAGGATGGTGAAGCCCTTCTGGCATTCCTCATCTGAGAAAAGTAGCAGATAAAAACAGAACGCTTAAAAGTCTGTTAGGATGCGGCCTCATGTATTTCAGAGTCTTTCCATCTTTGCAACAAGAACAGTGCAGACAAGCCACCTTGCTCAGTCATGTATTTTAAAAAGTCAACAATTACAATTGATAGTTCTCTTAAATAAATAGCTGAATTTAATGTTCATATTGTTCTGAGGCATTTCCAGAACATGCATTCTGCTTGGTGTTAGCAGGTCCAGGCAAAGGTCAAGGAAGCTGCCCAGCCAAAATACTGTTACACACTCTGCACTACCTGTTCCTATGGCCATGGGGTGCTCCCTCTCTGCCGCCACTCGGGACAAGCGCTGGCTCACCCTCCACCCTGAGCTCAGTGGTGGCAGCACTGGCTGGGGAAATAGGGACATTCCGGGATCAAACAGAAGCTGGGGTGGCTTTTGTAATTCCAGGACTGTCCCTGGAAAATCAGGACACTTAGAGGGTTATACTATTGCAACTGTCCCAAGAGCATAAACTGGAAGCTCAGTTGGTCAGGGTGTGGTGCTGATAAGGCTGCAGGTTTGATCCCTGCATGGGAAAACATTTGTTCTTAATGTACTTACTCGTCTTGGAGCCGGTGGAGGATTGGCTGAAAAGTAAGAAAAGGAAAGAGTTACCTGTCTGCTTCATTTAACCTTGTCCTCTCTACACATGGTGAATTTGGGGTGTGGGTAGCTAGAAGAGGCCATCCGAGATCTTGTGAAGGACCCATGAGATCTTAGGCAACCTTCCCAGAGGGCTTAAAAAGCTCTTTCCGCACCAGGTGTTCCTCCTGCAGAGGTTTTTTTGGAAGCCCTCCACCTTGCTCACCAAACTCTGGGAAGGTCATGTGAGGCCTCTGGATGACTCTGTGAGGCTCCCACAACATCTGGCAGGAGCCACCCACAGCTTCCCAGAGGCCTTGAGTGACCTTCCCAGAGCCAAAGTAGGGATATCACTGGGAGCATGATTATGCCTTTGCGTGCAACCCCCCCCCAATGTAACCCCCGTTTAAGTTGCATGCCCACTGTAGACTACATTTCTGTCACTCCATCCTTAGAATGCCAGACTTGTCTAGAAATATAGATCCTCTATAACAATAAAATAACAATAACAATAAAATAACAATAACAATAACAATAAAATTTGGAGGAAAACAGAGGAAAGTGACCCCCTCCCAGCCACTCAATGCCCCACACTCACAGACCACCCACTTGCAACTATTCCAACCCAAGGAAGTTAATAAAATAGGAATTATACATACAGGGTTTGGGAGGTGGCTCAGGCCTTCGGAATGGTGTTCTCTGCAAAGGAAAGTAAGACACTTATGTTGGGTTCAATCTGGCCAATGGGGCGCAGTCCAAACGGATCGAGGGACCTATATACTGTATACCGATGCACATGACCCAGAGCTTCCTCTTTCAGCTCATGCATTTGGAACACCCACCCACCTCTCCCTACTTTTAAGGCATTTTGCGATTGACCTTGCTATGCCGTCGTGTGTCATCTGTCGTTGGGACAGGGGCACGGCAGGAATGTTCCCCACTTGGCTGATTGGCTGTTGCCATTTGGGTTTCGCCTGCTGCGTAGCAAATCGTCACAACTTCTAAGGTTGCGGATAGGCACTGGTTCAGGTGATAGAGATGGGAGAATGGTCTCGCCATCCCTATGTGAAGGGTATTCCGTTAAAGGAATCAAGGGACTCAACTGTTTTGGTCAACACCTGAGAGGGGCCCGTGTCTGAGTCTAGTGGGGCATCTGGGTGGTGAACATAGTCTGTTCCCGGCTTTTCGCCGTACAAATACTTACTTCCAGATGTGGCTCGATATTTCTCCCCACTACATATCTGCAAAAGATCAAGATTATTTGAATATTTCATTGATTTGGGGATAGTGCAACCAATCATTTACATATCCTTTAACCTCTTCATAAGGTTTTATTCTCCAATTGTTACCTTACTCACTAACCTTTCATAGGTGGCCCAATTCTAACTCATATTTATTTTTTTCACACTCATTGCCTCCAAAGGTGACAGCCACCATAGTGTTTTTCATTTTAATAGGTTTTTATACCTATCCCAAACTGCATATAGAGATTTTTGGAATATGTGGTTTCCAAATCCTTTATGAACTTATGTTTTGTCATACCATTAATTGGCGTGCCAACCAATCTATTGTCAAATCCTTCCAAATCTAGAAGATCTGTATTTTCTAACAACATCCATTCCTTCAACCAACAGAGGCATGATGCTTCATAATACAATTTCAAATCTTCCAGGGCAAAGTCCCCTCTATCTTTGATATCTGTTAGTAATTTAAATTTAATTTTTGGTTTCTTCCCCTGCCAGATATATCTTGAAATTACTTGAAATTACATCTCACCCCTTGCTTTTTCCTGTAAGACCAATTGCAGCCATTAACAGTTGTCAGCAGGTTTACCACACCTATCAGCCAATCAATCACCCCTGCTCACCACCCTTCAGAGTAATACCCCTCCCCACCCTCTCACTATATATAAGGGTCTGGTGACTTCTGTTTCAGTGTATCTGAAGAAGTGTGCATGCACACGAAAGCTCATACCAAAAACAAACTTAGTTGGTCTCTAAGGTGCTACTGGAAGGAATTTTTTAATTTGTTTTAAAAGCAGGAAAACTTACATGTGAGGCAGGTGGGGGAATCTGGACGGAGAAATCTCACGCCTGAACTGTCGTGACTCCATAGTGTCTACAGTCAAAGAAAAAAATGCTATGAAAAAGCTATTTAAAACATTATAAATATATCATATTTTAATGATTCTGCAGTTATATAAAAAGAGGAAAACATGTGCCTGAGAGTTTGGCACCTACTTGAATACAGGCCATCTGATATAACAAAGCAGGGCCAAAACAAGGCTTTCTGTCACCTGGGTCAAAGACCCAGTTTGGCACCCCACCCTCCAGATGTGTGTTTGCAAATGTACACACACACACACACACACACACACACACACACACACACACTTATTTGGAAAGGGCATAAAAAGTCAGCATTATATCATTTGAATACAAAGGACTGTATGATTAAAGGGGAAATGAGAATCCCTTCCAGTAAAAGCAAACTGTTTGTCAAAAGTAGAACACCCATGGGGGAAATACAAAATATATGCTAATACAAAAATATAAAATTAAAGTTCCAGACTCTCAGGCACATGTTCCCCTCTTTTTAAATGAATACAGAATCATTTCAGAAAAAAAGGAAATGAGTGCTGGCTAGGGCTCTATTTACAACTCTTAACACCCCAGTGTTGAAATGGGTGCAGTGGTTGCCATTGCTAATTTGTTTCTGAGTCAAATTCAAGGTGCTCACACTAGTGTTCACAGTCTGAAATGACTCGGGTCCCAAATATCTGACAGACGGCCTCCTTCCCTACAGACACTCTCAGGTGTTGAGATCAGCAGAGGGAGCCCTCAGTCTTGGCAGTTCCACTGTCCTCAGAAGCTCGGCAGGGTGGCCCAGCAGAGGACAGTCCCTAGGTTGTGGCACCCCCTCCCCACAGAGGCAGGCCTGCCCCCCTTTCCATCCCAAGCTCAGCACCATGACCTACCTGTAGAAGAACTCTGATGGAGTACAGTTAAAGAAAAAGATCCGCCCTTCTTTCTAAACTGATGCCGTCTGATGTCATCGCATTCCACAGGTGTCCAGTGGTCCTTGTGTTCTAGGTGTGGTTCTTGAGCGCTGCGATTTGATCTCGCAAGGACAGGGCTTAGGTGCCCATTCAGGTCAAAACACAAACACACCACAATTCCTGTTCAGCAAAGCACATACCCTCACCCTTTTTGAACTGGGCAGCAACCTTCTCCTGTGCTGATGGGGACTTGAGTTCAGCCCAGGCCAGACCTGTTTTCCTTCCTGTATATTTTTGGACAAACTAAGCCAGCCTTCCCCAACTGGGTGCCCTCCAGGTATTGGGGACCACAACTCCCATAAGCCCCAGACTGCACAACAGAAAGGCAGCAGGGGGGGGGGGGCTGATCTACAGAATGGTCACCAACCCCCAACCCCACCCCTTTTCTGGGTGATTGTGCCCTGACTCTGGGAATCTGTTTGCCTGGGCCTTTGGAGGAGTTGCTTAGCCTACCCTGGGATTTAACCTGAATCTGTATTGCCATAGTGGATTTTTAATTGTAATTGTTTTTCATTTATATCTTTTTATTACAGTGGAAACTTCGGGACCTTCTATATGGTGAACAGCAATAAACTGATTGAATACAGGAAACTATAAAAGACTATTCAGGACTGCAGAAACATTATCATCAGTGGTCTGGATTAATAAAATTCACATTTAATTGATGAGACCCAAAATTTAGCGAATTTTGACTTGCTGGTTCTAAAAATTGGAAATTAGTCGCATGTTACTAGTCATAAGCTAAATTGGTCCTATAATACTAGCCTCACCAACCCAACCACAACCACATCTGCTCCCTGTCTGCCCCATAGAGAAAGCCAGGGCCCACATGGGCCCACAAGTGTCCCTCTTGCTCTGCTACAGAGGTAGAAAAAGGTTTCACGGTTAAACTATAAACAGTGTTTGCCACTGCAGCAAATGGCCGGCAGTGCCTCTGCTCGGTCAGTTAACCCGGTTGCCCCCATGCCTTTCCTCAAAAATGCACACTCCTTCCTCAGAGTGACACACTGTGGTGTCAGATACTGCTTTTGCTAGGCTAAATTTTGGACCAGTTTAAAGGGCACAGGCAAGGGGCTGGGTATGGTTTGTTTTGTTTTGTTCTTGCTCTTATTGTGTGTGTTAAATCTTGTATTCTTATGCTGTGAAGTGCCCCAAGGTGATGGTGATGATTTGCTGGTTTGACTGCCACTCCCATCATCCTGACCATTGGGCCTGCTAGCTGGGGTGCTGGGATTTGGAGTCCAACAGCCTCTGGAGGCCCACAGATTCCCGCCCCCCCCCCCCGTTTAATCAAGGCTTGAGCTTGGCCACTATTGCGCTATGTGGCTGTCTAAGGCCATTTCGCCCCATCACCCCAATGTCACACTCTGAGGAACGGACCCTACGCCATGGCAGAGGGCTCCTTCCTCTATGCAAGGCTGCTGCTACCTGGGTTAGATGCTGCCCAGATCAGTGTGATGCATCTTGGTAGGGAAAGAGGCTTTTGGCATACTCACCCTACTGCTCTCTCCATAGGAGAAGGGGGGGGGCAGGGCTAGCATTTAATGTTTATAGAACATCATAGCGGAGGGGTGAAGGGTTGCATTGTGAGAGCTTTCCACCCCAACCGAGAGTCCTGATTATCCTCTTTCAACAATCAGGGGTTTCTATGGGGTAATCAGCTGTTGATTTCTGTAGGGAGCTACTGGGCTGGCAGCTGTTTTTGAGGTTGCAATCATGTGACTTTGACGTGTGTGTGTGTGTGTGTGTGTGTGTGTGTGTACGTACATACACAAACACACATCTGGGGGGGTGGGGTCCCAAACTGGGTCTTTGACCTGGGTGACAGAAAGCTTAGTTTCGGCCCTGCCCCATAGCATCTCCAGGTGGGGACTGAAAAGGTCCCCTTCCTGAAACCCTGGAGAGATGCTGCCAGCCTGTGTAGTCAATACTGAGATCAATCAATCAGTGGTCTGAACTTCGGCAGCTTCCCTCTAACCTGACATTTGGGCTGGGGGGGGGGAGAGAAAGAAGAATTAAGGGTGGACAATGGTTGCAGCCTGGCATGGCTCCTTGTGGCTGGCTGTTGGCACCAACAGTGGCTGGCTGTGGGGAACTCCAGCATTGCCCACCAAAAATCACTCGTTTAAATTCACAAATTCTGACCTCCACAGTGGGCAGGGTTCGGGAGCAGACCAGAGGGAGCGAGGTTCTGCTCTGCTGCTACAGTTAAAGGTCGGCTGCACTCTGACCAAGTGGCACAGTTGGCAACAGTTCAGCCCAGCCACCGGGTCTGTGGATACTGCATTTTAAAGACCTTGCTGTGGTATAATTGGTCTCTGTATTTGGGGCTGGGAAAGAATTTGCATGCAAACAAATTGGGCTCGTTTTGAAGTTTTGCCTTCCTCATATCAGTCACCACAACTTTGGGTTGATAAAGCACTGGGTTGAATCCCGTAGTCTATTTTCTGGGAGGGGGCGAAGTGGCGCATCATCCTCTTTCCTTCGCGCAGGTGTGATATCTCCAGGTCCCCTGTTAAAGGGCTCTGCGTGGAAGTTCCGCCCTGAGCAGATGGGCCACCAAACTTCCAGGGGACAGTCTGGGGGACCAGCTGAGTTGACTTGCATCTGTTAACCTAATTTTAACTTAAAATAGGATTATGAAACAGTATTATTCAAAGATGATAATACTATCTATTTTATGTATCATTTTATGTATTATTGGTTTTCTTTTTCTTATTTTGCTGGTCTATGACCGTAATAAAGATATTATCTATGACTTGCATCTGGAGGTGACCATTAACCCAGGCACAACCCAGGCAGGAGAAGTGATCAGGATTTGACGACAAAAATTCAGACAATCTGCGCAGAGAAGAGGTATTTGCAGGTTTCTGCAACTGACATAAACCTCTCCTTCTTGGGTGCAAAATGCTCCCACCACAGCCTCTGGGAACAGTAGACCATTAGAGGCTATGAAACAACGGCTGTCTGTTTCCTGCTTGCCTTTTCCAGTCTGCTGAGGTGTCAGCAGATGCTCACTGTGAAAGGGAAATGTTTCTGTGAAGATCTGAGCTTCAGTCCTGTGCATACCTTGGATAGGAAAAGCAAGGCAGAACTGGTAGTTATGGGCAGCAAAAGCCAAGCCTCAATTTTTACATCAATTTGGTGGTCTGCCTACCTCCAGTGAAGGTCACCACGCAACTGGCCATTTGTCAGTGAGTTTCCCTGTTTCCCCATTTTGCTTTGGTGGGAGGTAGCTAGAGTTCTGGATGGGAGCTGGAACCAGAGAAAGCAATGCTAACATCAAATTGGCCAAGGAAAGGAACAAGGATCCCAGGACTTATGGGGCGAGTATAAACAGGAAAAGGGCTGGGGCGCTAGACCTTGGGGAGTGAAGGTTGAACCTCCACGTCTCGGCAACAGACTGTTAATATTAAGCCACACAAACTCATTCGAGAACAATGCAACACCAAGGACTGTCAGGCTGGGATCTTTGGGGCTGGTTTCCTAACATCAGTTGGTTAAGAGATTTAGTGAAGGGTGCATTACTGCTGCTCGTTGCGGTAATCCTCTTCTCTTTTATAGCATGTCGCAGGTTCAGGCACCACTGTGATCATGAATGGAAAGTCCTAAGTTCCCAGAAATTATACAAATGCACCACCTTGGTGAAGGGGAATACCAGGTACTTTCGGTGGGGCAATTATTTCGTTAGAAATTCAGCCCTCAATTTTGCCTTAGTCTGCTCTCCTTCTAATTCCCTTCTCCCATTACTCCCCTCCTTCAAATCTCCCCTCTCCTTTTCTGTCAAATAAAACATTTTTCTTTCCTCCCTGCACTGCCCATTACCCCATTTCCTCAATTTACACTGATGTAGAAAAACTAGAACTAATAAAAAGAATGGTGTAGAAAATGCACCTGATGTAAATAATGTAAAGGAAACTGTAAGAAATTGTAACTAAGAATTATACAACCATGAAAGCATGAATAAGAAAGACTGTAAGGGTAACCCTTCAGCATGTAACCTGCCTGCTCTGACAGGATGACAGGTGCACAGCACCCTCTAGTGAGTCTACAGAAACAGACACCAATTTGCAAACTTCTTGACTTTATTGAATGAACCATTCATAAAAGCACTCCAGCCATTCATGAAAAATGTATCCTCTAACACAGACCATAGCGGAAAATGCCTGGACTTTTGGCTTCCCTTTCTTCTCCTGGTATGCCCATCACATCTGTCCCTGCAACCAAAGCACAACAATAAACAGCCATTAACAACAGGACGGGTGGGACGAAACAAGCAGGACTGCAGACGAAAACCCATCCACACTTCCCCTTCCCTTGTGACTTCTCACTAGGAACATGCATGTAAAATGAGGCACTTGTCTACCGGCTGTGTGACACTAACCTACCTTTGTTTAGTGAAAACTTACCTGAAACCTCATCCAATGTACATCCTCCCCTGACGTCTTGTGACATGCCATGGCAGGGCAGGAAGTGGGAAGATCCACCTGTAAACGGAAATGTATATAAGTGTTGTTTTCCTTTTGTTCGGGGTTCCGGCTCCCTCGCTCCTCGACTCCCTTTAGGGGAAAGGGGAAGTGAGTTTTATTTCCCTAACAACAGGCTTTGCATACATGGCCAGTTACAGCAATTACAATTTGCTAATTAAAGGCCCCGTAATGTATAATATTTTGGTCGCCAGTCCCAGCAGCACTTATTTGCCCAAAAAACTGAGGAAGCTCAGTTGGCAGTGGCCATTGAAAGGAAAACATCATTTAAACATTGCTTAAAACCTACAATAGGGACACAGGTGGCGCTGTGGGTTAAACCACAGAGCCTAGGGCTTGCCGATCAGAAGGTCGGCGGTTTGAATCCCCGTGACGGGGTGAGCTCCTCCCGTTGCTCGGTCCCTGCTCTTGCCAACCTAGCAGTTCGAAAGCATATCAAAGTGCAAGTAGATAAATAGGTACCGCTCTGGCGGGAAGGTAAACGGTGTTTCCGTGTGCTGCTCTGGTTTGTCAGAAGCAGCTTAGTCATGCTGGCCACATGACCCGCAAGCTGTATGCCAGCTCCCTCAGCCAGTAAAGCAAGATGAGCGCCGCAACCTCAGAGTCGTCCGCAACTGGACCTAATGGTCGGGGTCCCTTTAAAACCTTTTAAAACCTACAGTGGCTTTTAGTCGGAGCAGAGGTACCATTGGAACTGCGTTAATCATCCTGATTATTCACACAGTTGGGGAGAAAGTTGCACTTCAGTAACATTTTATAGATATCTAAAAAATAAAACTGGCAATTTCTATAATAATAATAATAATAATAATAATAATAATAATAATAAATACTGCTGCAAATTTGCTATATACTGTAGATAGGGTAAATAATCTAAAGGTCAGAATGCAGACGCCAGTGTTGTGGGATTTAGAATGTGATTTCCAACTGGGCACCAAATCACTTCTTTGCTGCTCATCAGATGGGTCAGTTGATCATCATCATAACCCATGTACTGAGACTGTGTAGCTTCAATCTTGTTTGTGTATTAATTAATGAAGATACCATGCAGAGGGATGGGGAAGGCCAAGGATGAATGAAAAATGTCTTGGAATACCAACAGTGTTATATATTTGTCAGATTCTATAATATCAAAGAGAACAGCATTCTTTCATTACAGATAAAGTAGGAAAGAGTATAAAGGGACTATTATTTCTCTTTAACAAGAATAGCCTGTAGGAACAGCCATTCAGTATAAGAATGATTAGTTATATCAAGGCAGGTATCTGTTCTACATCTCGGTTTCAAATCTTTAATTCATATGTAAATGCTTATATATAAATGGTCATGTAAAGAGGAAACATATGCTAGATTCCCCTGCCCCCCCCCAAAAAAAGTTCCTCTAATGATCAGTGCAGATACTTGAAAGAAACAATAGCCTTTTAAGGTAGGGAATTAATTTTCATAATGTTTGATATTAAAAAATAAGTCAGTCTCAACCACCAGTCATACCAAAAACTAAACAAAGTTAGCAAATAAATCATGGCGTAGATTCAATTATAGACTGTAGGTGAGGACTCGGGAGGATGCTCACCCACAAACATTTGTAAACCACGGGCATGAGTCAACAGTGATGCTGCAGTAAGAAAGGTTAATGCTATTTTAGGCCGCATCAACAGAAGTATAGTGTCAGATCAAGGAAAGTCATAGTGCCACTCTACTTTGCCTGGGTCAGACCAAGTAAAAAGGAGGGGAAGGTAGAGGAGAAGATTTACTCACCTGAAGATGCTTTGGAGTTCATATTTATGCACTCTGGGTGCAGAATACAACATGTTCCTTACGTGGTTCTGTGGAAATTATTATTATTACCCCATCCACTCTGGGCAGTTTACAGCATATCTAAAAACATAAGAAAAATGGCAAGTGTTTAAAACCTCCCAATACAGGGCTGCCTTCAGATGTCCCCTAAAAGTTGTGTAATTCTTTATTACTCAATACTGTACTCAATACAGTCTCAGTACTAGCTGTGACTTATGTCTGCCCTTGCAGGTGGAGTCCTAGAATCATCAAATTAATTTCTTGGTGTGGCTTTTCCTTTTTGTAAATCTGCCAAATAATAAAATAAAATAAAATCAGAGTAACATTTGTTATTGCCTGGACTACTGCTCTCTGCTTGCCCTCATCTTGGATTGCCTTTGGACGCTGCTTTGCCTGTGTGGTTGCTAGCTGGTTGTCTGGATCTTGCACTACTGTACCTGCTGATCCTGCTGCAACACACATCCAGCCTTGGCCATGCCTGAAGCAAGCCGTTGCGTGAGGACTGTCATCTCTTCTGCTATCCTTGCCATATCTTCCTCCCTCAAGATAACTGAGACTAGTTACATTATGCGCAGCAAAGACGTCTGCTTTTTATAAAACAACAACCCAGCTTCGTTCTCCATTGTAGACAGTTTATACAGATTAGAGGAGGCTATCTTCTTTATCCTCTTTTTTTGGCCACAAAAATAAAAAGCAAATAAAAATAAATCCAGGTTTCCTGACACCACAGATACCTTGAAATTCCCAATACACCTTTTTATTCCACACTGGCTCAAAAGCTCAATCCATGCATAAAAGAACCAAAGAAACAGGCCACACGTCTCTGAAACAGGGCTCTGTATTCTGAGATGTGATATCTGTGATAAAAAGGCATTTTTGTAATAAACTTCTGCTCCATAATACTTTTTGTTTTCTCTAGGCATGTGAAAGATTTTGAAAGTGGAAATATAAGTGTTGCCTGATTTCTGAGAAATGACTGGACACCAGCAAATTAACATTGTCAAACTTAAACAAGATTCAATTTCTTCATCTTCCTCAATCCCTAAGTAAAGGTTGCAGAGCTTTAGACTGTAGGTGAGGACTTGGGAGGATGCTCACCCACAAACAAAAAAATTAAGGAAACATTTGTTGGGCATTTCAAGGCCAGCACCAGCACTTTGAATTGTGCCTGGAAGTACAATCCCAGTGCTCTGCCTTTCCACTTCTCCTATATACAATTCTGTACAAGAGCCTCTGTTTCCCTTGCCCTCCACTATGTCACATTTTATCACTGCATAAATTAATGGAGATGTAACTCATAATCTTAGAAGAAGAAATCGCAGGTTTCATTGTGCATTTCCCCAATACGAAATCTAGCACAGAGAACAAAAATAGCAAAAATCAAAACAATTCTGTATTTGTAAAAATAATGGACCGTCCAACTCAATTAGTAACTCAATTAGTAAAAGGTGCATTTGAAAATAAAATCACTGCAAAATGTTGTGTCACGTTCAAGACATCAGTTTTCATCGTAGTACTTTTCACATTTACCCTGCTATCATGTTGGAACTAAACCACTCTGACATCTCACAACATGTTCTGGGTTCAAATTCATCAAAAACGGTGTTTGTGGGGGGGGGGTAGGGAATAGCAGGCTCAGAAGGGGGAAAGGAAGAGGGTTGTCACCTGTCCTCTAAAACACAGATGGGTTCCCCTGTCCCTCCATATGCGTTTCCTTTTGTCACCTTTTGGAAGTCACAATAACACCTGAAGGTTTTTGCCCTCCTCCTGACCTGCCTGCCTTGTGCAGCCTAGCAGTGAGGCTCCTGGGAAATTGAGCCCACCCTCCACGGCTGGCTGATTGACGCTCCAAGCTGGCCAATAGAGCTCCACAGGCAGCAGGCTCTTCTGGGGTAGGCGGAGCTCTCAATGGGCCTGCTATGCACACTCATCAATCAATCAGACAATCAGTCAATCAATCATTTTATTTGTAAGCCATCTTTCCAAAGCTAAAACCATGCTAAAAGTGGCTTACATCGTTGTGGGCTTTGTTACTGTAAGGGCAAGTCTTTGGTCGCCATCTTAGTTAAGGGCAACATGGCGGGGTTGGCCATTTTAGCTGGCCCATGTGACTCATTTGAAGTGAAGGTCGCCATTATGTTTCAGGGCAGCAGTGGTCCATTCTGACTTAACCCCTTGCTGCCTGTTCCTTTTCATTGTTATGTGGATTACTGTGCTTGCTGTTATCTCCACTAACTGTAGCGTGAAGTGAAGTTGCATTCTTCTTCCTCTTATTATTATTTAACACTGTGGTCTTTTTCTTCCGGACGACGAAGACGACTACCACGACTGCTTCTCTTTTGTGTTTCCCTGTTTTGGATCTGTATAATTTATTCTGTGTTGACCTTTCTGTTGCTCTCTGGCACCACGTGGTTTGAGCTGACGGTGATTTGGCCCCAGTCAATAATAAATGGCATATAGACATATAATTAAAAATAGTAATAAAGCACAAAACAAAACAAAAACAAGCAAACAAAGACCTTTATTTCCTGCATTTGATTTCTCTTTTCGCTGGTTTGGGACTCATAACTGCATTCTGATTTGTTATTGTTTAGGGGTCTCCTTTAAGGGGATTCTGCTTTATGACGCTTTGACCATATTCCTGGCTGTAATAATGTGTTCCCTGGGTATTTTGTTGTGGGTAGCGGCTTGGTCAATCCTACCATTTTAGGGTTGTGCAGTCTGTACTGGGGGACTGTGAATAGGATCTTGCTGTGTTGTGCTGCTAGCTGCAAGGTTGTTTTCTGCTGCTCCAGAGAAGCGGACACGGAGCAATGGATTCAAACTACTGTACAAGAAAGAAGATTCCACCTAAACATTAGGAAGAACTTCCTGACAGTAAGATCTGTTTGACCGTGGAATTTGCTGCCAAGGAGTGTGGTGGAGTCTCCTTCTTTGGAGGTCTTTAAGCGGAGGCTTGACAGCCACATGTCAAGAATGCTTTGATGATGTTTCCTGCTTGGCAGGGGGTTGGACTGGATGGCCCTTGTGGTCTCTTCCAACTCTATGATTCTATGATTCTAGTCAGAACAGGCAATACTGAAGCAGCACTCATGGCTGTGTCAGTGGTGGCAAGTCTAACGTGCCTTGTTAGTAATGCTGCTGCCAGTGTGTGTAGGCATTATTGAATACAGTCATACCTTGGTTTACGACCACAATTTGTTCTGGGGAGCCAGTCGCTCCCCGAGTACGTAGTAAATGGAGCAGCTCCTCTGCGCGTGTGCGAAGCGCCGATAGAGCGCTTCTGCGCATGCACGCGCTGTGCAGATCGGTTCTGCACATCCGCGCGCCGCGGAACCCAGATGTAAAGACTTCCAGGTCCGCAGCAGTCGCAAACCGATTGGTCGCAAACCGCAGTGGTCGTAAACCGAGGTATGACTGTAGGCCCATTGACGTCCCATCTGAGATATTGTTTTGGTTGCTGCCAGTCAGTGTAGACAATATTAACTGGTGGTATCTAACAGTCAGTGCTGTTTAGTTATCTTGCTGGTCAGTGTAGGCAATACTGATTCGCTGCCTGGAGGTCTAGTTGCTTCCTCAGAGGCCAGCCCTTCGGACCACTTGCCCAGCTTATAAGTTGGAGCTGCCTGTTGTGTAAGCAATATGGGCACCACTCTGCGGCTTGCCACTGTATCTTCAATTATTTACTTTTGATTGTTGCTGTTCTTTAGTCGTTTTGCTACTGGTTTGTGTTACCAATACAGAGCATTTTTTAATTAGTTCAGTTGCTTTCACTATTGTGATAGCACTGTACACCAGGTGGTGCTGTCGTCTGGACACTGTGGGCAATAAAGAGCAAGGATGACCACGTTACACGTGGTGCTGGTTGCCGTCCAGTGTCGGCAATACTGAGCTTGGTTGACTGTGCTGCTCTGCGCAGCTGCTCTGCGCACGTGTGGTGATGGCTGCCGACCAGTGTGGGAAATACTGAGCGTAGTAGACCATGTTGCTCTGTGCACAGAGTTTGATCTTTGCTAGCCAGTGTGGGCAATAAAGAGCTTTGCTGACTATGTTACACAACTTACATGGTGTTGTCTCACAGCCAGTGTGGGCAATACAGAGCTAGGTTGACCACGTTACAGGGCGCACAGGTGATGCTGTATTCCAGCAAGTGTGGCCAATATTAAGCTTGCTTAACCGTGCTGCTCTGTGGACAGGTGGTGCTGGCTGCCAGCCAGTGTGGGAAGTCCTGAGCTTGCTTGACCATGCACCTCTGCGCACAAGTGGTGCTGGCTGCCGACCAGTGTGGGAAGTACTGAGTGTGGTTGACCACGTTGCTCTGCGCACAGGGGGTGATCTGTGCCAGCCAGTGTGGGCAATAGTGAGCCACCTGGGGCTCAGGTGGTTCTGGCTGTCAGCCAGTGTGGGCAGTAGAGAGCTTGGTTGGCCATGCTGCTCTGCACACAGGTGGTTCTGACTGCCGGCCAGTGTGGGAAATACTGAGCTTGCTTGACCACCCTGCTCTACGCACAGGTGGTGATGGCTGCCAGCTAGTATTGGAAATACTGAGCATGGTGGACCACCTGCCTTGCACACAGGTAGTGCTGGCTGCCGTCCAGTGTGAGCGCTACTGTGCTTGGTTCACCACATTGCTCTGAACCCTCCTCAGCAAAAGTGCCTAAACTCTGCTCAAACAAAAATATAAAATAATTTCTTGAGTGTTGAGTTGTCTTTTCCACATTGAAATCATTGCAATTTGGAAGTAAAATTTAGGGCTCAGAGTGAGCAGCTTGCCTGGAGCTACACAATATGTACATGACATGAGACTGCCAGCCAGTGTTGGCAGTACTAAGCTTAACTGGAAAATGCTGCTCTGTGCATAGGTGGTGCTGGTTGCTGTCCAGTGTGTTAAATACTGAACTTGGTTGACGACACTGTTCTGCGCACAGTTGGTGTTGGCACCTGACCAGTGTGGGCAATACTGAGCTTGGTTGACCGCGTTGCTCTGCGCAGAGGCGGTGATCTCTGCCGGCCAGTGTGGGCAATACAGAGCTAGGTTGACCACATTAAACGGTGTAAAGGTGATGATACCAGCTGCCAGCCAGTGTGGGCAATACTGAGCTTGGTTGACCACACTGCTCTGCGCACCGGTGGTGCTGGCTGCTGGCCAGTGTGGGCAATACAGAGCTTGGTTGAACGCGCTGCTCTGCACAGAGGTGGCACTGGCTGCCGTCCAATGTGAACAATACTGAGCTTGGTTGCCCACGCTGTTCTGCGCACAGATGGTGCTGGCTGCTAGCCAGTGTGAGCAATACCGAACTTGGTTGAACATGCTGCTCTGCACACATGTTTTCCTGGTTGCCTGCCAGTGTGGGAAGTAATGAGCTTGCTTGACCATGCAGCTCTGCGCATAGGTGGTGCTGGCTGCTGACCAGTGTCGGAAATACTGAGCGTGGTTGACTGCGCTGCTCTGTGAGGGTGATCTTTGCTGGCCAGTGTGGGCAATAAAGAGCTATGCTGACCACGTTACACAACATACAGGTGGTGTAGTCTTCCAGCCAGTGTGGACAATACAAAGCTAGGTTGACCACATTACATTACAGGGCACACATGTGATGCTGTCTTCCGGCAAGTGTAGCCAATACTAAGCTTGCTTAACCACGCTGCTCTGCACACATGTTGTGCTGCCTGCTGGAGAGTGTTGGCAATATTGAGGTTGGTTGACCACGCTGCTCTGCACAGACGTATTACTGGCTGCCATCCAGTGTCGGATAAACAGAGCTTGGTTGACCACGTTACATGGCGTACAGGTGGTGCTGGCTGCTAGCCAGTGTGGGCAATACCGATCTTGGTTGACCACGCTGCTCTGCACATATTGTATGTGGTACTGGTTGCGGGCCAGTGTGGGAAATACTGAGCTTGGTTGACTACATTGCTCTGTGCACAGGGGGTGATCTCTGCTGGCCTGTGTGGGCAATACAAAGCTAGGTTGACTACATTACACGGCGTACAAGTGATACCGGCTGCCAGCCAGTGTGGGTAATAATGTGCGAGGTGGACCGCGCTGCTCTGTGCACAGATGGTGCTGGCTGCTGGCCAGTGTGGGAAATACTGAGCTTGGTTGACCATGCAGCTCTGCACACATGTGGTGCTGGTTTCGGGCCAGTGTGGGCAATATTGAGCTTGGTCTACTGTGGTGCTCTGCACATGTGGTTCTGTCTGCCCGCCAGCCTGGGAAATACTGAGCTTGGTTGGCCACGCTGCTCTATGCACATGTGGTTCAGGCTGCCAGCCAGTGTGGGTAATACTGAGCTTAATTGACCACACTGCTCTGTGGACAGGTGGTGCTGACTGCTGGCCAGCGTGAGCAATACAGAGCTTTGTTGACCGCGCTGCATGGCTCACTTTAAGCAAAACAAGAGCAAGAACCACATTCATTTCCCTTTTTTACTTTCAGCAAAAAATAATAACTGACCAAGAAATATTTGATACGGAGGTGGAGAAAACTGATTTCTTGTTTGAGGTGACAACAATGGTCGGCAACAAGCCGCACCTGTGCACGGAGCAGCGAGGTCAACCAAGCTCAGTAAACCTTGGGCATTGTAAGTGGCTGTGAAATCAAGGAGGCCACTGAGCTCAGCAAAAGCTGGAGGACTACCGGTAGTATCAGCTCACTAAATGCAGGCATTGCTGTTCAGTCCGGTGAGCAAACTGATGCATTTCAGGAAAGCTTGGGGGGTGGAGCCAAGATGGCATCGAGGTAAGATGTGCTTGCCGGAGTTCCTCTTTTAAGTTTAAGCTGTGGCCTATTTTATTTCAATTTTATTTTAAAAAAAAAATTCATTGAAGATTGTATGAGGTTGCTCTGTTGACAACGCCAGGAGTTCACATTGCTGATACTTGTGAAGTCGGCATTGTAAATCAGTTTCAATGAGCTGATATCTGTATCCTCCGGCAGCGTTCCTGACTCTCTGGCTCCCTGCCACCCCATGCTTCAACGCCAAGAGGATGTAAAAGTATTGCTTTTAAGGATTTTAAAGTATTGCTTTCAAAATACCTTCATTATATTTAAACACGCTGACGACGAAGTCCTCAGAGCTTGGCACGAGACTTGTTAACACCATAGTCCCCCTCCTGGTGGTCTTTTGATTAACCCTCGAATCTGCCTCTTCAGCAGTATCCTGCCCAAGAGCCTTTTAAATATTAAGTACTATTTTGCAAGCAGAGAAAAAGAAGCTTCCTTGCATGACTTAAATAATGGGCCACGGCAAACGCCTAAGGGATTTTGATGAGGCATTGTCCTCCCTGAGACCTAAGCAATTAAAAACTGACCTTCCCCTGACTGGCAATAGGAGTGGCCCTATGGAACATTGTTACACGGTGGAAACTCAGAACCGTTTCTTCCCTCTATTGACCTCGGAAATAGCACCAATACTGGAGGAACCAATTTCACCTCAAATTAAAGCTGTGGCTGTCCAAACTAAAGAGGGCAGCTGAGTATGGCCCAGGCCCAGCTAAGCTTTGCCAGGTATATTTCCCCAAGATCCATTTTTTTAAAAACTTCCAGAGATGGTCTGCTATGACTTTCAGGTCCTGGTATAAAGGAGCAAGAACCCAGGATAACATACTGCCCGCCAGCTGTGGGCTGTTTTGCAGCCCACAATCAGAGAAGAAAGGAAGCATCAGCTGCCAGAGTTCCTTCAGGCAAGTCAGATCTCTGCAAGATCTATGCTGTCAGCCGCCCAGAGTGGCTGGGGAGATGCTGGCAAACTAATGATGGGGCATAACTCACATTACAGTCCTTCTTATGACTCTGGTAGGACACAAGTGTCAAAAGCTATTGTTCTGGACCAAACCCAGAAGTACTGGTTAGCCGGTGTGTAAACATACTGAACTAGATGGGCCAATGGCCTGCTGCACAAGGGCTCTTCACGTGGTCTTCAGCCCATGGCTCATATTTTCCCCCCGTCGCTACGCCCCTGCCGAGAAGCATTTGTTATAGAATCCAGAAGAGCTGGATGTTGATTTTAAAAAGCTGATAATTCCTCATATTTTCTATAACAGATGAAAAGACAGTTAAGGCATCAAGTGTCTCCTTCAAGATTCTCCCACCTACCACACATGTAAGTTTTGTTATATCAGAATGCCTGTATTCAGAATGCCTGTACTGTATTCAAGTAGGTGCCAAACTCT
This sequence comes from Zootoca vivipara, assembly GCF_965207765.1. Lineage (NCBI taxonomy): Eukaryota > Metazoa > Chordata > Lepidosauria > Squamata > Lacertidae > Zootoca > Zootoca vivipara. The sequence goes on along the minus strand of NC_142582.1, from coordinate 6,870,695 downwards.
CAGGCACGTTTTCCTCTTTTTAAATAACTGCAGAATCATTAAAATAGGTTATATTTTTATAATGTTTTAAATAGCTTTTTCATAGCATTTTTTTCTTTGACTGTAGACACTATGGAGTCACAACAACAGTTCAGGCGGGAAATGTCTCCTGCAAGATTCCCCCACCTCCCTCACATGTAAGTTTTCCTGCTTTTAAAACAAAATAAAAAATTCCTTCCAGTAGCACCTTAGAGACCAACTAAGTTTGTTATTGGTATAAGCTTTCGTGTGCATGCACACTTCTTCAGATACACTGAAACAGAAGTCACCAGACCCTTATGTATAGTGAGAGGGTGGGGAGGGGTATTACTCTGAAGGGTGGTGAGCAGGGGTGATTGATTGGCTGATAGGTGTGGTAAACCTGCTGACGACTGTTAATGGCTGCAATTGGTCTTACAGGAAAAAGCAAGGGGAGAGATGTAATTTCAAGTAATTTCACGTTCCAGCTTTTCAATATGGTGCCAAACACTTTCACAACGGTACTCCTCAAATGAGCAAAACTGAGGGACCGCTGCTTTGATTCCAATGAATCCCATTCTTTTGGCTCAGTCCAAGATTAAGATATATTCATTGCCTTTAGAAACCTTTGCAACTAGGAGTTTAAACATTTCCCACATGGACAATACAGTACTCCTATTTTGAAAATAAAAACAAACAACTGCATGTAGATTGTTCCTTCTATTACTTTCCTTGTAGAATCATAGAGTTGGAAGAGACCACAAGGGCCATCTAGTCCAACCCCCTGCCAAGCAGGAAACATCATCAAAGCATTCCTGACAGCTCTTACTGTCAGGAAGTTCTTCCTAATGTTTAGGTGGAATCTTCTTTCTTGTAGCTTGAATCCATTGCTCCGTGTCCGCTTCTCTGGAGCAGCAGAAAACAACCTTTCTCCCTCCTCTATATGATATTCTTTTATATATTTGAACATGGCTATCATATCACCCCTTAACCTTCTCTTCTCCAGGCTAAACACACCTAGCTCCCTAAGCCATTCCTCATAAGGCATTGTTTCCAGGACTTTGACCATTTTGGTGGCCCTCCTCTGGACACGGTCCAGCTTTTCAATATCCCTCTTGAACTGTGGTGCCCAGAACTGGACACAGTATTCCAGGTGAGGTCTGACCAGAGCGGAATACAGCGGTACTATTACTTCCCTTGATCTAGATGCTATACTCCTATTGATGCAGCCCAGAATTGCATTGGCTTTTTAGCTGCTGCATCACACTGTTGACTCATGTCAAGTTTGTGGTCTACCAAGACTCCAAGATCCTTTTCACATCCTCAAGCCCAAGTGTAGTACTTTACATGGCCCAGTTGTCTAATCTGTTAAGGTCATTTTGAGGTGTGATCCTGTCCTCTGGGGTATTAGCCACCCCTCCCAATTTGGTGTTATCTGCAAACTTGATCAGGATGCCCTCAAGCCCATCATCCAAGTCATTGATATAGATGTTTGTACTAACTGCTTTAATAGATCAAGGCACACTATTACTGAAATGTATTGAGAATTCACATGTTGCAATAAATCATTTTATTATTATTATTATTATTAATGAGTAAGGCCATCCAAACTGCAGGGTCTGGCATGCCTTGGGATAGAAGTGTATTTTAAGAATTACCTCTGCTCTGCTCTGAAAATCATTTATTTAAATTTACGACCCATTCTGGTGGTAGCAATAGGTTAAAAGATGTAAAATGTCCAAATAAAATCAGATTTCAGAGAGCTGGAACACGTCCAATGATAATCCTACTTTCCCTGTTTTCCCTCACTTTACTGCAGTCACCCAAAGCTGTCTCAAGTTAAAAGTTGTAAGTTGTTCGGACTGCATAGCTTTAGGTTATTCTATGTTTGGGGGCTATTTACAGTTACCATCTTTCCATATTTTTTGCTCTCAAATGGTAATCATTCAGAAACCAAACAGGTTATATTAAATGTAGCCAGGGTGATTCCCTCCATTATCGGCTAAATCATTCCATACTCATGAATAATTCAAGCCACTTCTGCCATTTCGTTTCTGACTCTCCCAAAGTCAGCTTTAGTTATTCCGAATGCACTTGGACTCTCTTCAGAATTTCCATCAATGTAAGAAGCCCAAAACTGATCATTGGGATTCTCTGCATTTTATTTCTAGTGAGCATTTTTATTTCAGTGCCTTTGGCTTTGCCCCAAAGACTACACTCTGTGCATAGAGAGCCCTTCTGCCCAGCCAGATCCAGTGCACCCAGAACACCAAGCCAAGCCGTGTCTCAGCACAAAGGCACCACGTGGGGCTTCCTGGAGCCAAGAGCAGGAGTTGCTTTGCCCCTCCTCTGGTCCTGCTGCACTTGAGACAGGGTTTCGCTTAAGGCTCAGGCACACTTTCCCGGGGCGAAACCACTCTTTAGCACTCAGATTGTTGATATTTAGCAGGAGAAATAACCACATTCATTTTCCTTCTTTACTTACAGGCACGAATATTACCACCGATAGTGACATCGGAGGAAATATTAGAAGTGGAGGGGGAAAAAATTGACCTCCTCTGGGAGATGGCGTTGTTGGTGAGTCCCATACATGTAGGTTTCTAACCATGTCCTATAGAGGACATTTGCTTGCTCCAAAGGCTCACTGCAAACAAGTATTTGAATAATAACATACTGAACACACACACACACACACATGTATAGAAGTATATTTTAAGAATTATCTCTGCTCTGCTCTGAAAATCAAGCCAAGCCGTGTCTCAGCACAAAGGCGCCACGTGGGGCTTCCTGGAGCCAAGAGCAGGAGTTGCTTTGCTCCTCCTCTGGTCCTGCTGCACTTGAGACAGGGTTTCGCTTAAGGCTCAGGCACACTTCCCCGGGGCAAAACCACTCTTTAGCACTCAGATTGTTGATATTTAGCAGGAGAAATAACCACATTCATTTTCCTTCTTTACTTTCAGGAAAGAAAACTGCCCCCAATAGTAACATCAGAAGAAATACTGGAGGTGGAGGGCAGAAAGATAGACCTCCTATGGGAGATGGCCTTCTTGGTGAGTCCCATACATGTAGGTTTCTAACCATGTCCTATAGGCAGTGTTTCTCAACCAGTGTGCCTCCAGATGTTTTGGGACTACAACTCCCATCATCCCTAGCTAGCAAGACCAGTGGTCAGGAATGATGGGAGTTGTAGTCCCAAAACATCTGGAGGCACACTGGTTGGGAAACACTGCTATAGAGGACATTTGCCTGCTCCAAAGGCTCACTACAAACAAGTATTTAAATAATAACATGCCGAACACACACACACACACGTATATGTGCAACTGCCCCCAATAGTAACATCTACTGAAGTCCTTGAGGTCGAAGGCAAAAAAATTGACCTCCTCTGGGAGATGGCCTTGTTGGTGAGTCACATACATGTAGGTTTCTAACCATGTCCTATAGTAGAGGACATTTGCTTGCTCCAAAGGCTCACTGCAAACAAGTATTTAAATAATAACATGCCGAACACACACACACACACACGTATATGTGCAGCATGTTAATATTTAAATATTTATTTATATAAATATCCCATGATCTTTAACATTGCAGGGCTAGTTGCTTAGCATCACCAAAAGCTCTCAGGTTATACCAGAAGGATGATCTAATTCAAGACAAGGATAAATTTGAGAATACCTCAGAACACCCTATAGAAGGGTGTTACATCATGACATCTTTTTATAGGCATTTATTATTATTATATGCCACCTATCCAACTAGGTTGCCCCATCCACTCTGGGCAGCTCCCATCAAAATAATAATAACACAATGATAACATCAAACAAGCAAAGTTATTGTGATTCTGAACATGGAGGTTCCATTCGTAGTTACCACAGCTTAGCATACCGGTAGTACCTTCATAGGCCTATATTCCCTGAACTGGCCTGATTGTGAACTGGTGCTCTTTCTCTACAGGAGCAAAGAAGGAAAGAGCCAAAAAAAAGCCGCTCCAAATGAGATACCATCTTGTATGAAGAAGTTGTACATTGTATCTACAGTGGAACCTCAGAAGCCTCTAGCTGAAGGGGCCACAATCTGGTGTTTGAAGCAAGACAAAATAATGCTTCCTTCTCCCCCCACCATTTTGTTTCCAACAGCTCCCTGCAAAAGAAAAAAGTAGAAAAAAGAGGACCCTTCTTCCATTTGGGAAAGATTGTCAAGACCAAAATGGAGGTAAGAATAGCAAATAGCAGCAGCACAATCCAGTCCTGATAGAAAAAAAGCTTGGATGTCCCCCAGACGCTACAATGGAGTAACCATTTCATTTCCACTACTATCAAAAGTCTGAGAAAAGTCAAAGAACAGGATCAGTAGGGGACGTCCTTAGACAGGGCTTCTGCTGATGGGATTCACTAGTTGAATCAAATGCTTGCTTAGCTTGACCATGGAGCCTTCAGAAATTTAGTTTCTATGTGAGCTTGGGGAGTGGGGAATGAAAGCTGGTAGTTGTGGGTGCATGCCCACTGACAAGTTTTTAGGGGGCATTCCCATTGTTTCCCCAACAGTGGAACAATCATTTTCCATGGACAAGTGCCGGGAGATAGGGAAGGACAGAAAACAGGGATTCAGGAGGGGCAACCAGATCTTGTATGTTCTGTCAAATAAAACATTTTTCTTTGCTCCCTGCACTGCCCATTACCCTATTTCCTCAATTTACACTGATGTAGAAAAATTAGAACTAATATAAGGAATGGTTTAGAAAATGTACCTGATATAAATAATGTAAATGATGTAAAGGAAAGGGTAAGAAATTGTAACTAAGAATGATACACAAGTAGCAGGTTTTAAATTAAATTAAAAGAAAACTAAAATTTTAGTTAAATATATGAAACAAGATTTGGTGGATATGTTGCAACAACAGACTGGTATAGAAGTAGTAAAGAAAGTTAAATACTTAGGAATTTGGTTAACTCCAAAGAATATAAATTTATTTCAAGATAATTATTCAAGATAATATTAAATAATAAAGTTAAAATATTATCAAAAATGTATAAATTGCTATTGGAATGGCATTTGAAAGATGAAGCGGTTAAGTCGGTGATGATACATTGGGCTAAGGATTTTGGCTATAATATACAACTAGCAGACTGGGGAAAATTATGGAAAGAAGGAATAATATATCAAGAGTTTTATATATAATCTTGGTCTTTTGCAGATACGTAGTGGGGAGAAGTATAACCAGCGAGGCAGATCTGGAAGTAAGTATTTGTACAGCTTAACAGATAAATATGAAAATCAGCTATTCAGTTTTTTTTTACTTTTCCACTAAAATCTACAGTTGTAAGTAAACACATTGTCACCAGCTTGCTGCTCCCTATGTTTGCCAGTTAGGTGTTGCTTTAATTATTTCCTACAAGCACTCATAAAAAATGAGCAAGTTCTATGACAAAGGATTATAAACGTAATCCTAGATAAACACCCAACTCTGTGCAGGAAAGAGTTAGACAGCCTGCTGTGTGTTTTCTGGTCACAAGCTTACGCCGACCAACCCACAACCCCTGAATTAGTCTTGGGTGCAGGACTGTTGAGAAGGATGAGAAAAGAGCTGAACATTTTGGCTCCCGAACTCTGACAAACCGGAAGTGAATGCTTCTGTTTTCAAACGTGCCTTGAGGCATGTTTCTCTGTTTCCTAAGTGGGCTGCCCCATTGAGTCTCAGTTTTCGAACATTTCGGAAGCTGAACGTGCTTCCTGAATGCTTCAAGTTTGACAGTCAAGGTTCCACTGTACACGGTTCATATTAAAGAATATGAAGTGTTTGTTGCCTGCATTCAGACTTCCTTTTGTCTGAATGCTGCCAAAGGACCAACCTTGACAATCTCTCAGGGGGTGGTTTCACACTCTAACAGCTGGTTGGTCCCATTTATTGCAGAGGGGTGGGTGTGCCTGGGAAATGCAAAGGTTCCCTTTCAGTTAAGCCTGTGCCAATTACGATGCACCACATGGACTGGAATCCATTGGTTCTGCCATGTGGCCTGCTGGGAGCTCTTCATTCCCAAACAGGCAGCAAAACAATGAAGTTGATTGTGCCTCTTTTGGCTCACCAAACATGGCTAGTGGGCGACAACACCTGCAGGTCAGCTTTTAGAGGCATTTGCTAGCTGAACACAGTGTGACTGCATTTGGGAAGGACAAGAGGGGATTAGCAGGAGAAGATCCTGAGGGCTCTTCTGCTGCACTAAACTAGTCACCCTTCCATGCCTTTCCCCATAGTGATCTCCCAGCTCAACCAGGCTGGCCAGCTGCCTCCTCTTTCCCTGTCAGGAGTGGAGTGATTTCATTCCAACTCAACCCAGAGGCTGTAGGAGTCTAGAAGGTGCATTGAGCTGAGTCAGTCTGGGAATACTGATTTGCTACAATGACCGCGCCACACATCAAACGGGGAGCAACTTTTGCGTGGTCACGCGCAGCCTCCTGATCCCATAGGGTGACTCAGGGTTGGCAACACCTTACGGGTAGGATGCCAGGGGTCTCCGTCTACCCCAGCTTAGCGTCCAATCCTGTCTGGGGAGGTGTTGCCAGGAAATGGCCAGGTAAGGGGAGGGACTTCCCAGCTCACACAATAGAATTTGAATCTTACCTCCAAGCACCAGTTGATTCCACCCTCCACACCCTCATTCAAGTTTCTTTTGCAGGTTAACCTTTTCTCCACAGGTACACAGGTACACAGGCGCTGCTACGTCAGGGCCGCTGCTGAAGGGCCAGAAAGGAATTTTCCTGCATCGGCAGGTTTTGCCTTTCCCGTAGCAATACGTCACTTTGGCAGTGTCAGGCCTTGGGTGGAATTCTTTGACAATTTTCCTAGAGGGAGGGGCGTGAGGTGGAGACCTCACCCCCTTGCAGCAACAAGATCGGGGTATTGGGGGAAGCGTTGGCCACACCAATAGGCATCATTGCTTCCCCCTTCCAGCGGCGGCGAACGGGGGGCGGGCTCTCTCTGCTTGAACATATGTTCTCCAGAGACAGCCCCAACCCTCATACATGTGGATAACCCCGAAGCCTCCCAGAACCCTGCCTGGGGACTGGGAAGGATAACGCCCAATGCCTGAGCCAAGGTCTCCTCCCTACATCTAAATCTTAATAAAGTTGTGGCCAATTTGAATCCCATAGCACGTTGTCTTGAGTCTTTATTCCGCTCAGGGGGTCGCCCGGGGGTTTGGGGGACTCCGCCTGTCCAAGCAAATGCCTTGTACCCCACTGGTGTTTTAAGAAACATATTTTCTGGCATTGGAAGAAAAGCCTCCAGCTGAGGGGGCCACAATCTGGTGCTGAACATAAGGGTCTTGTGTTCATGTGAAGCAAAACCAATTAATGCTTCCTTCTCTCCCCACCATTTTGTTTCCAACAGCTCCCCCGCCTGAGAAGCCAAAAACAACCCCAGAGGACCCCACCATCTGGGAAAGTTTGTCCGGGCCAAAAAGGAGGTAAGAATAATTTCCTGACTTTAAGAAATTAGCCTTCCCCTAAATAAATTTTGTTTAGGTTTAAAACATATGGGGATATGAATAATGAGTTAAAAGAATAGTGTTTTTTGGGGGGGCAAAAGGCAGGGTGGGGTCCACCCACGGACAGACAGGTTTATGTTTTAATCCTTTTAAAAGTATCTAAACTGAGGTTTGATGCCAAAGCCTTTCTCTCACACAACTGGCAAGATTCACGCAGCTTTGATGGCGTAGCAACAGCAAACAGCGCTAGATAATGGATCAATTAACATTATGAATGCTATGCTAATAATTAAAGTGCGGGTGGAATCATTCTGAGTCATGTCCATGCTTGCCTTTCAGATTTCTCCCAAAGGAAGACCACCAGGAAAAGAAAAAACAAAGAAAGAAAAATAAAAAAGATCGTGTAAAAATTGAACCCCTTCCCCCCTCCTTCCCCTCGGGCTATGTGCTCTCCTTCCTGGCCCCCATTCCCAAATAATTTGCCCCACCCCCACCCTGCTGCTAACCCGTACCAGTTTGACTTCAGATATGTTAAGTGTGAATGTTTCTTTCAGTGTTTCTGGCGTTCAAGCAAGACAAAATAATGCATATATTTTGAAATTAATCCTGTCTTTCTGTCCCAATTTGAGACACTCAATAATGCTTCCTTCTGCCCCCACCATTTTGTTTCCAACAGCTCCCCCGCCAAAGCAGGAAGAAAAAAAGAGGACCCGTCCTCAGTTTGGGAACGACTGTCAAGACCCAAACGGAGGTAAGAATAACAAGTAGGGTAAATCTCTAGAGTTCAAACTCCTGCTGAGCCATTGCTTGACATTGGGGGCCAGTCACTGCTTCTCAGCCTTACCTACCTCACAGGGTTGTTGTAGAGATTAAATGAGGAGGGGGAGAACCATGTTAGCCCTCTTGGGACAGAAAGGCAATAAACAAACAAACATTTCCAGTGGAAGACAGGCGCCAGTTCTCCCCTGTGCAGGCCCATGCCAGGTATCTTACTGCTTCCCCACAGCTATGTTCCAAGACCAGACAAAGGCCAACAGTAGGTAAAAAAGACTGGGGAGTATTTGCAGTGGGAGACCAGGGGGCTTAGGAAAGGTAAGGCATCCACCTCCCACTTGTTGATACTACTTTGAAAATCCTTCTGTTGGACCCGCAGCTGGAAGTAGAATGATTCATCTTAACATGTGATTTTAGGTCCCTTGGACTAATCTCCATGCCACATTGTGACGGCTCGCTCTGCTGGCTTCACAGCAAGAGTGGAAGCATTTTGTTTCCAACAGTCCCTCCGCCGGAGAAAAAGGAGAGGAGAAAAGTAGAACCCGCGGTAACACAACATAATGAGTTAACAGAGGCCATTACTGCAAGAAGGGTTTCTAATACAGTATATTAGGAAAAATGATAATGCAATGGAAAATTACTGGTACAAATTTGACCTCCAGAAATACACTAAATAGAATGTTTGACTCATGGTTGCACTGAATAATTTATCTGCAGATGAAATCTGAGGTTTTTGCATAACCTGCTGGTGGTTTGTGGTTTGGGATGTTTTTATTGTCTGTGCATCCCTATTAATCTGACTAATGCAAGTGGTTTCAGATTGTTGATATTTAGCAGGAGAAAGAACCACATTCATTTTCCTTCTTTACTGTCAGGAAAGAAAAACGAATATTACCACCCATTGTTTCGTCAAAGGAAATATTAGAAGTCGAAGGGAAGAAAATCAACCTCCTTTGGCAGATGGCCTTTTTGGTGAGTCACATACATGTAGGTTTCTAACCATGTCCTATAGAGGACATTTGCTTGCTCCAAAGGCTCACTGCAAACAAGTATTTGAATAATAACATACTGAGCACACACACACATGTATAGAAGTATCCTATATAATAATGTCCATGTTGTCCCTGCGTCCAGATGTCCCGTGTGTCCCTGGGGTACTGCGCATGTCCCCCAGAGACACAGGGATTGGACGGAGGGACAACCAGGGACACAGGGATTGGACCCGTGCTCTCGGGACACAGGGAACAGCCAACTGCCGCTCCGCCAACCGCCGCTCCGAAGCCCAGTCTCATGCTGGAGGTGCGCGGTGAGGCGGCGGGGGAGAGAAGCGCTCCCCCCCGGCAGCCTTGCCGCACACCTCCGGCATGGGACGGCGCTTCCTCGGGGAACCCGAGGAAGCCGAAGCGGCAGCGGGCGCGGAGGGAGGCCCGCTTTGGCTTGGCAGCGGCGGGAAGAAGGGGAGGAACATCCCGCCACCGCCAAGCCAGTCCCGGAGCCGAATTGCGGCGCGGCGGGGTTTTTCGCTGTTTGCCTCCCCCAGGGGAAGGCAAACGGCGAAAAAACCCCACTGCGGACTGGCTTGGCGGTGGCGGGAAGACCCGCCACCGCCAAGCCAGTCCCGGAGCCGAATTGCGGCGCGGCGGGGTTTTTCGCCGTTTGCCTCCCCCAGGGGAAGGCAAACGGCGAAAAGCCCCCGCTGCGGACTGGCTTGGCGGTAGCGGGAACATCCCGCCACCGCCAAGCCAGTCCCGGAGCCGAATTGCGGCGCGGCGGGGTTTTTCGCTGTTTGCCTCCCCCAGGGGAAGGCAAACGGCGAAAACCCCCCGCTGCGGACTGGCTTGGCGGTGGCGGGAAGACCCGCCACCGCCAAGCCAGTCCCGGAGCCGAATTGCGGCGCGGCGAGGTTTTTCGCCGTTTGCCTCCCCCAGGGGAAGGCAAACGGCGAAAAGCCCCCGCTGCGGACTGGCTTGGCGGTAGCGGGAACATCCCGCCACCGCCAAGCCAGTCCCGGAGCCGAATTGCGGCGCGGCGGGGTTTTTCGCCGTTTGCCTCCCCCTCAGGGGAAGGCAAACGGCGAAAAGCCCCTGCTGCGAACTGGCTTGGTGGTGGCGGGAAGACCCGCCACCGCCAAGCCAGTCCCGGCAGGCCGCTTCCTCTAGCGCCCGTTTTTAAACGGGCTAAAATCCACTAGTATTTTAAGAATTAGCTCTGCTCTGCTCTGAAAATCAAGCCAAGCCGTGTCTCAGCACAAAGGCGCCACGTGGGGCTTCCTGGAGCCAAGAGCAGGAGTTGCTTTGCTCCTCCTCTGGTCCTGCTGCACTTGAGACAGGGTTTCGCTTAAGGCTCAGGCACACTTCCCCGGGGCAAAACCACTCTTTAGCACCCAGATTGTTGATATTTAGCAGGAGAAATAACCACATTCATTTTCCTTCTTTACTTTCAGGAAAGAAAACTGCCCCCAATAGTAACATCAGAAGAAATACTGGAGGTGGAGGGCAGAAAGATAGACCTCCTATGGGAGATGGCCTTCTTGGTGAGTCCCATACATGTAGGTTTCTAACCATGTCCTATAGAGGACATTTGCCTGCTCCAAAGGCTCACTGCAAACAAGTATTTAAATAATAACATACTGAACACGCACACACACACGTATATGTGCAGCATGTTAATATTTAAATATTTATTTATATAAATATCCCATGATCTTTAACATTGCAGGGCTAGTTGCTTAGCATTACCAAAAGCTCTCAGGTTATACCAGAAGGATGATCTAATTCAAGACAAAGATAAATTTGAGCATACCTCAGAATAGTGAGGAAGGCCTATAGAAGGGTGTTACATCATGGCATCCTTTTATAGGCATTTATTATTATTATTATATGCCGCCTATCCAACTAGGTTGCTCCATCCACTCTGGGCAGCTCCCATCAAAATAATAATAACACAATGATAACATCAAACAACCAAAGTTATTGTGATTCTGAACATGGAGGTTCCGTTTGTAGTTACCACAGCTTAGCATAGTACCTTCATAGGCCTATATTCCCTGAACTGGCCTGATTGTGAACTGCTGCTCTTTTTCTACAGGAGCAAAAGAGAACAACAAAAGAGGAACGAAAAGCCGCTCCAAGTGAGATACCATCTTGTATGAAGAAGTTGTACATTGTATCTACAGTGGAACCTCAGAAGCCTCTAGCTGAAGGGGCCACAATCTGGTGTTGAAGCAAGACAAAATAATGCTTCCTTCTCCCCCCACCATTTTGTTTCCAACAGCTCCCCTGCAGCAAAAGAAAAAAGAAGAGAAAGAGACCGTTTGGGAACGACTGGCAAAACCAAAGCAGAGGTAAGAATAACAAATAGCAGCAGCAGCACAATCCAGTCCTGATAGAAAAAAGCTTGGATGTCCCCCAGACGCTACAATGGAGTAACCATTTCATTTCCACTACTATCAAAAGTCTGTGAAAAGTCAAAGAACAGGATCAGTAGGGGACGTCCTTAGACAGGGCTTCTGCTGATGGGATTCACTAGTTGAATCAAATGCTTGCTTAGCTTGACCATGGAGCCTTCAGAAATTTAGTTTCTATGTGAGCTTGGGGAGTGGGGAATGAAAGCTGGTAGTTGTGGGTGCATGCCTACTGACAAGTTTTTAGGGGGCATTCCCATTGTTTCCCCAACTGTGGAACAATCATTTTCCATGGACAAGTGCCGGGAGATAGGGAAGGACAGAAAACAGGGATTCAGGAGGGGCAACCAGATCTTGTATTTTCTGTCAAATAAAACATTTTTCTTTCCTCCCTGCACTGCCCACTACCCTATTTCCTCAATTTACACTGATGTAGAAAAATTAGAACTAATATAAGGAATGGTGTAGAAAATGTACCTGATGTAAATAATGTAAATAATGTAAAGGAAATGGTAAGAAATTGTAACTAAGAATGATACACAAGTAGCAGGTTTTAAATTAAATTAAAAGAAAACTAAAATTTTAGTTAAATATATGAAACAAGATTTGGTGGATATGTTGCAACAACAGACTGGTATAGAAGTAGTAAAGAAAGTTAAATACTTAGGAATTTGGTTAACTCCAAAGAATATAAATTTATTTCAAGATTATTATTCAAGATAGTACTAAATAATAAAGTTAAAATATTATCAAAAATGTATAAATTGCTATTGGAATGGCATTTGAAAGATGAAGAGGTTAAGTCGGTGATGATACATTGGGCTAAGGATTTTGGCTATAATATACAGCTAGCAGACTGGTAAAAATTATGGAAAGAAGGAATCAAGAGTTTTATATATAATCTTGGTCTTTTGCAGATACGTAGTGGGGAGAAGTATAACCAGTGAGGCAGATCTGGAAGTAAGTATTTGTACAGCTTAACAGTTAAATATGAAAATCAGCTATTCAGTTTTATTTACTTTTCCACTAAAATCTACAGTTGTAAGTAAACACATTGTCACCAGCTTGCTGCTCCCTATGTTTGCCAGTTAGGTGTTGCTTTAATTATTTCCTACAAGCACTCATAAAAAATGAGCAAGTTCTATAACAAAGGATTATAAACGTAATCCTAGATAAACACCCAACTCTGTGCAGGAAAGAGTTAGACAGCCGGCTGTGTGTTTGCTGGTCACAAGCTTACGCTGACCAACCCACAACCCCTGAATTAGTCTTGGGTGCAGGACTGTTGAGAAGGATGAGAAAGGGTACATTTAATGGGGAAGTTCCTTGGATGAGATGAAGCAATTCCTTGTTTCCCAGTGAACTGAGACACTCTGAGGCTATCAAGTTTGGCAGAGAGGTAGCCTCCAGTCTTTTCAGACTATAGCTAATTTGGACCATTTATCCTTGGCAGCAGCCCTAGCACCCAGACGAAGTTCCAGCTCCAAGGATATAGGTGTGGGGGGTGGTCATGCGGGGAGGCAACAGCTCAACTGGTATAGAATAGTTATTTTTAAAGTTTATTTCTGCATCCCCTTTCAGTTACAGTGGTACCTCCGCTTACAAACTTCAGGTTATGTAAGCGGCAAACCCAGAAGTATATTTCTGGGTTTCACCGTGCGTACATGTGCAGAAGCGCTCTATTGCACCGTGTGCATGCGCACAAGCGATCCTCCAGGTTGCGAAAACTTCGGGATACGTCCAGAGCTCCGGAACAGATCCCATTCGCAACCAGAGGTACCACTGTACTTTGTTTTCCTTTTCTCTTTTTCTGGAAGCAGAACACTGAAAAAAGAGGAGATATGGGTCATCCTTTATTTAGCTGGATTTGTTCAGCCACCAACATGTGTCTTGTTTTCCTTTGCAGAAAATGTCTCTACACAGACCCAATCCCCCTTCAAAACCGGGTATGTAAAATTCATATTTTGTTAACTTCCTTGGGTTGGAATAGCCGCACCTAGCCTTAACCCTGACATGCTAACTAGAATTGTGAATAAGCCTTCAAAGATATGAACTCCTACAGTACAGCCCAGATGCAGATTTCCCACCTCAGTGATACATAGGTCTAAATTGTATCTCATTCTTGCAGAACTGATGTTGGTCTGAAAAGATGGTACCCAGCCTTAGAAATGCTGGGTCTTCCTATAGCTCTCATGGCATTTGGCCTATCATGTCACAGGGCAGGAGAGCAGGAGACCCCTCTTGTTTTGTACAGGTCCTTCATAAATAATCTGCTTTGTCAATACAGTACTGCAGCCTAACCTGTGGCTTCAGGGCAGCTTCCCACAAGAAAACCCAGTCACCCTTCTCCAGGTGTCTTGTTTCCCTAATCTCCGTGCCACTTAGTGACACAACAGTAGGTTAATCACCCTGTTCAGTCTGACTTCAATCCATGTCTTCTGAGTCTGCATGAGACACTGAAACACAGGTGCTCCCTGGCACTATTTCACCCAGACCCACATAGAGGCTAGTTCTTGGTCCTTGCTGAACCTTGCCCTTCCTTTCACTGAAGTCTCAGATGGTGTCTTGGTGTGGGAATAAGGAAAGGATCTATTCTGACACTGAACTCCCCATAGATTACAATTTGAGAAGCCTTCTTTGAGACAGAGGGCTGGTTCTTGCATTGACGCAGACAGTCCATTCTCATGGCAGAAGTAATTTAATTAGTTCTAAATCATCCCTGCTAGGCAATGTCAAGTCTGATTCCGAATATATTCAGAGTTGGCAAATTATCTTCAGTGATTTCATGTTGCCTCTTTGCTGCTTGTTCCAACCTTTAATTGCTCTTTTTGCCAGAGACTTTATTGAAAGCATTTATATATTCCTACATTGTATGTCTGGAATGAGTGGCTGGAGGCTCTTCCCGTCTCAGGTTGCCCTGCACAGGACATGGAGCCTCCACCTGCTGCTACACCAGTTCAAGAGCTAGGCCTGATTATATGCTAAAGCCAGACCCACATGCTGGCTTGTTCCTGTCCAAGTGTGCCCCACATTCCCATTGTCTGGGCCAAGTGTGGCACGCAGCACAAGAGAGGACAAGGTTAAATGAAGCAGGCAGGTAACGCTGCTCTTTCCTTTTCTTACTTTTCAGCCAGTCCTCCACCACTGGAAAAAACAGTTCTCAGACGAGTAAGAACAAATTCAAATGTTAGAATCATAGAGTTGGAAGGGATCCAGCTCACATCCAGCGGTTTGAATCCGTGGCAATGTATCTGTGCATGTTCGCACCCCCACCTCAATGGTCCTTCGGGGAACATTATTCTTAAAGTCTTTTTGAAGGAAATATCTTGTGTAGAATCACAGAACAGCCTCTCTTGAAAGACAGCCTATGACGTCTTCCATCTGCCCCAGCCTTCTCATTTGAGGACAGTAACAAACAAGGAAGCCTCATTGTGCACGGGGATACAATCCGACAACCCCCCCCCCCCCGGCCTTTTCCTTGAACATTTTGGTTGCTGTTATGTACTGAGCTGAATCCTAGAACAATAGGATTCAGAATCAGCGGGAGCTACCCAATCCAACTCCAGGTGGAAGTGAATCCGCAACCTGATTGGCCTGCTGGAGCAGCCAATCAGGCGGCTGGCAGAAGTGAATCTGCTACCTGATTGGCCTGTAGGAGCAGCCAATCAGGCTGCAGGCAGAAGTCAATCCACAATATAATTGGCCCACAGGTGTAGCCCTGAAGTAGCCAATCACGCAAGGCCCATTGTGTAAATAATGTATATAAGCAGATGGTTTTGGGAAAAGAGCCATTCTTCTTCTCCTCTTCTCCTTGATGACTATGAGCTGAATAAAGAGCATGAAATTCACTCTCGACTCTGAGTACATTTCAGTTGCATTATCAGCTCCTTTCTCACCACACTGACAAATGTCACCCTAACAGCTTATAAACTAGCTGAAAGGTTGCTGAATGGATTGGCTCATTGGCCTTGTGTGGGACAAGGCTTGTATTATTTGCTAATACAACACAATGAGTTAACAGATGTCATTACTGCAAGAAGGGTTTCACTATATTAGCAAACATGATAAAATGCAATGGAAAATTACTGGTACTAATTTGACCTCCAGAAATACACTAAATACAATGTTTGACTCACAGTTGCACTGAATAATTTATCTGCAGATGAAATCTGAGGTTTTTGAATAACCTGCTGGTGGTTTGTGGCTTGGGATGTTTTTATTGTCTATGCATCTCTAGAGGTGGAGGGGGGGGGGGAAATCGACCTCCTGTGGGAGATGGCCTTGTTGGTGAGGTTTCTAACCATGTCCAGCTGAACATTGATAGATGATTCCTAGATACCTTTCTAGGCAAAACTAAAAGTTGGAAGCGGAGGAAAAGTTGGGATAGGAGAGCAAACCACAGGATGTGGCAACATTGTTACATCAGAGGAAATATTAGAGATACAAGGGGGGGAATCAACATCATGTTTGAAATTGCCAAAATGGTGAGTCACATATGTGTATAAGATGAGGTTTTTTTCTTAGAAACTAATGTAAAAAATAGGGGGGACGTGGGATTGGTTGCTGCCGTGAGCAGGAGATTTATAGTCAAATGCTTATGCTCAATAAGTTATGGCAATACCCAGTTAGTTATGGTGATGCTAAAAATATATTTCTGTGTTTATTGTCTATGCATCTCTATTACTCTGACTAATGTATGTGGTTTCAGTTCATTGATATTTAGCAGGAGCAAGAACTACATTCATTTTCCTTTTTTACTTTCAGGAAAGAAACTTCCCAACAATTGTTACTTCCCAAGAAATCCTGGAGGTCCAAGGGGAAAAAAAAAAGATCTTCTGTGGGAGATGGCCTTATTGGTGAGTCACATACATGTATAAGACGAGGTTTCTAACCATGTCCAGCTGAACATTGTTAAATGATTCCTAGATACCTTTCTAGGCAAGACTAAAAGTTGGAAGGGGAGGAAAAGTTGGGATAGGAGAGCAAACAACCACAGGATGTTGGAGATGGGGTGGTGCATGTAATCTGACTGATGTGGGTGTTTTCAGATCGTTGATATTTAGCAGGAGCAAGAACCACATTCATTTTTCTTTGTTACTTTCAGGAAATAAAATTCAGATTTCCCCCTATAGTGACTTCATCTGAAGTGTTGGAAGTCGAAGGAAAAAAAAATAGATGTCCTCTTTCAGATGGCAGTAATGGTGAGTCACATATGTGTATCAGATGAGGTATTTCCCATGGTCTGGCAGTGCCTTTTCTCTGAATAGCTCCCAACTTGCCAGAGGAGGAGACAGTTATGCGGGAAATACTTTCCCTCGCCCATCTTCCTCCAACTGCAAAGAGGCACTGGCAGAGAAAAGGCTTCGCCACAACTATGGCAAACTTTCAAGGGCCACTCAAAGAACGAGAAAAAGGAGAGGAGGAAAGGGCTCCCAAGGCCCAGGAGGAGGTGGGAATAAAGTAAAAGGTACAAATCCCTCAAGCCTCCAGAGGATAATGAATCCCAAACGATCGAACCCTTCCCTCCCCCCTACTATTCAGGTTATGTTCTCACCGTCACTCCTTCTGCCCTGCCCCCCATTCCTCATCCCTCTTGTGTTCACATAATAATGCTTCCTTCTCCCCCCACCATTTTGTTTCCAACAGTCCCTTCACCAGAGAAGGCAAAGAGGAAATTTGACCCCTTGATCTGGGAAAGACTTTCAAGACCAAAGAGGAGGTGAGAATAAAGCATAGGTACAAATCCCTAAAGCATTCTGATGACTCCCAAGGAAGTGTGTGTAATCCAGCTGTGGGATGCTTTGTATCCTGCACACCAAGAAAAGAAAAAAAAGAACCACCCAAGCACCTTCTGGTGAGTAAGATCTCCTGCTCTCCCTCCTCCCCCCTTTTGGTATTGTTTTGTATTATTAAACCTACAAGGAAAAATTAAAGAGGAAGAGGAAGCATTTTAAAAAGTGATTCCTGATTACAATTTCCTCGAGCTGATGGATCTGTAAGTTTTCCGCTTTTGTGGGTAATAATAATAATAATAATAATAATAAAAAATCACCACAGGACCGTGTGAGAAGAATTCTCCTGACACCGGGGGAGCAGACTGTCTTCCAGTTGCGGGATGCTTTGTATCCCACACCCTAAGTGTATAAATACCAACCACCCAAGCACCTTCTGGTGAGCAAGATCTCCTCCTCTACAACCCCGCTCTTTGCTATTCCTTTGGATGTGGGGGCTCTTATTATTATTATTTAATAATAATAATAATAATAAATCTCCACAGAACTGTGTGAGAGACATCCTTTTGCATCCGGGGGAGAATATCGTCAGCCAACTGCGGGATATGAAACACTAAAGCGCCATACAGGGGGCTGAGTCTCCTAATCCCTCCGAGATTTCTCTAGGCGCCACTGTTGGAACTGGGGATAGTATGCCTCAGTTGCAGGCTAGTTAAAAAAGGCACAAAAAAGGCAAAGGACCCTGGGTGGATAAAGTCTAGTCGAATTTGACTATGGGGTGCGGTGCTCATCTCCGCTTTAGTTCCCTGAGTAAGGGGAATAATGGAGTGACAGCTCTGGGCAAGAAGTCAGACCTTCCCTTGGATTTTTCAAGAGAGCAATGACCTGCCACATCAAAACCCAGTCCCCCTTGTCCTGTGACCTCCTTGGCCTAATCTCCATGCCACACTGTGACACCATGGTGGGTTAATCACAAAGGGCCCTATGCTGTATTTCTGCTATTACCCAGTCTAGGAATAAATAGGACCCTAAATATGGGGACATCAAATCCTTAAATGCAAGGAAGCTTTGAAGACTTTTCTTGGCAAATTGTAATTGCTGTAACTGTTCATGTATGCAAAGCCTGACACATGTGAATTGGCAATGTGGTGCGTATTTGGTCATCTTGCCAGGTGGTACTTGTCTCTTTCAGTGGAATAAATTGACATATGCATTAAAAGAAATAAAAACTCTCTGGTGTTTCTTTTTAAATCTTGAAATTGGATATCTCAGTTTGTTTGTTTGATGTAGAAATTGTTGCCAACTTAGACTGAAGTTCTCTGAAAAAAAACTTCTTTGCTGATAAGGGATTCTTTGGGTTATAGGTGTTACGAAAGGACAGCAGATTAAATGAAATAACTCTCCTTTTTGTGTTTCTGCTGTCAGATTACCTGCCTCGGGAGCACAAATAACATGGCCAACCTTGCAGTCGGTGCATCTTGACTAAACATGTTAATGTCTGTAATCAGAACTATTTTCTCAATGCGGAACAATTGTTTGGCCATGTTGGATATGATCTCCCTGGTAGAAAACAGAGGCCAGGAGAGCACAGATGTCTCCTCTCTGTAGTCAGAAATCCCTCAAAGACTTAATGGTCCTTCGGGGCCACAACAGTTCCAACTGCCACTCTCCCTGTTCAGCCAACTGCCTGTGTGATTTAAAGGGGCCACACCTATTGGCCATTGTAGACTAACACATGGAATGCACTTTCCCCTAGAAGGACAACATTTGCTGCCTTTCAATCTTGCTGTAAAAGCCCAACATTACATAGAAATACACATTAAGGGCAAAATTCAAAAGAATGAATTTTGCATATTTATAGACTGAAGCAATGCATTTATATACATTGAGAATAAAGCATCAGGCCACAAACGTGGTAAAAATCTCTTACACCTTATAAAACATTGCAATTTATTTATATTTTATGACTAAAACAGGGCAAACCATTTGCCACCCTGCATTTGGGGCCTGGGATTGGCCTGTGGATCACTGATTTGCCACCGATGCTCTAAGCTGCCCTCTCTCATTGCCTTCAGAAGGCAGCAGGAAAAGAATTTGGAGAACAGCATCCCCACTACTGGATTTTCACAATTTTTATCACATGTGAACTAAAATATGATTAAATGTGACAGGAATGGGGAATTGAAAAATACAGTAGTTTTGGAGGGTGCAATTATATAATTGCATTATATAATACCCAAAATATATAAATATATGTGGTTTCTATTGTATAGTTCATTTTGCTGCACTATGATCTGTACTCTCCCTTCTTTATTCAGATGAACCTTTTGAGAAGCAGGACTTTGTCTTCTTGTATGGACTTGATTTAACCCGAGCTGAGCCCTTAACATGTGTTGCTTGCAAATCTGTGCAGCAAAATAAGCCTCTCTCCCCCCCCCCAAACTCCACCTGGTTCAGCCTTGGTGATTGGACTGTAAATCTATATAAGAAAGAAGTGTTTTTGCCTCAGCAATAAAAAAAGCTATTGAGATGAGGTTTTTAAAATGGATAGGTCTGCATAAAAGAACCTGCATATGAGGCCTAGATGTAGCCTAATTCTCAGCAGCCTGCTTTGTTAAATTAATCCTTTCAAAATGGTTTGTAAACATATAAGCACGCCTTGAATTTTCTGGTTTCAGGTGGCAAATCTCTTCACCGAAGCTATCAAATACTCTGGAAAACTCGACTCTAAAAGCCTCTTCCACTACAGACAGTTCAATGGCAGCGTTGAAGAAAAACCTCACTGGTTTTTCTTCCTGATACTGAAAGGAGGAATGACATCTCAAGAGATGACGTCTGCCCAGTTCTGTAGATAATGACCTCAATGAATGCCTGTGTGTCAAAGATTTGTTTTCTACTTTGGAGAAAATTTTGTACCCACATATTCTAAATGCTGAGTATTTGGACTGTGTTCCATTGAAGGCCTTGGATGTATTCCTTGGATGTATCCCATTGAACAGAGTGGGACTTACTTCTAAGTACATTTACATAACATTTGGGTGGTAAGCTGAAATCCCAAAGAATTCTGAAATTGATTAAAATGTTAAAGTATAAAATCAGTGTCTGTTTTAATTTTTGGTGTTCTGTTGCATCTGAGCATCTAAATCAAAATTCCTTAATGTTACAGATGGTAACTTTCTGGGAAATGGAGAATATGCATCGGCCAGGAGAGTCTCGACATCTCCTCTCTGTTGTCAGAAATCCCCCAGTGACTTTATAGTCCTTTGGGCCCACGAACAGTTCCAGTTAACTGCCTGTGTGAATTAAAGGGGCCACAACTTTCAATAAGATAAAAAAATTCTTATTGCCTCCCTATCAAATTACCTATCCCATTTATCACCTCCAATACGGGGTCAATTCTCCCAATCCACAACCCACCCACCCCACAATGTGAAAGGTGCCGCGTGCTACAATTCCTCATACTGGGGGCACTGAGTCTCACCACAAGGGAGAGAGTAATCAAGGTTACTTTCCTTTTACTCAAGAAATATTAAAGAAAAGCTTGTGGAGGAAAAACTTAACTACAAGTTCCTCAACGTGCTGGATATGTACATTTTTCTGCTTTTATTGATAATGCTGGATAGTGCAGAGATCTGTGAGGGATTCTGGCAATTTGCTCTGTAAAAAAGACACTAAATCAAACTACTTGAAGGAAGTCCCTTTTTAAAAGTCAACACTGATGGAAGGAAGCCCTTTAAACAAGGCTAGATGTCAGGAGTCCCTGCGTCCCATGCTCAGTTTGCATTTTACTGTATCTCCATTTTAGTGTACATAATATAATCTAAAGCGAAATAAAAACAGCATATTCTTTATTCCCATACACCCAAGCCTATCCTTTAAATGTCCCTTCTTTTTATAAAAAGGGTTTATTCCTCATGTAGATGATAAACAAAACAAAAAACAAACAATTGGATATCTCAGTTTGTTTCTAGTTGTAGAAATTGTTTCCAACTTAAAGTTCTCTGAAAAAAATCTTCTTTGCTGATAAGAGATTCTCTGGGTTATAGGTGGTAGGAAAGGACAGCAGATTAAATAAAATAACTCTCCTTTTGTCTTTCTGCTGTCAAGATTCCCTGCCTCAGGAGCCCAAATAACATGACCAACCTTTCAGTCGGTGCATCTTGACTAAACATGTTAATGTCTGTAATCAGAACTATTTTCTCAATGCGGAACAATTGTTTGGCCACGACAGTTGGATATGATTTCCCTGGTAGAAAACAGAGGCCAGGAGAGCACAGATGTCTCCCCTCTGTAGTCAGAAATCCCTCAGAGACTTAATGGTCCTTCGGGGCCACAACAGTTCCAACTGCCACTCTCCCTGTTCAGCCAACTGCCTGCAGGATTTAAAGGGGCCACAGCGCTCCTATTGGCCATTGTAGACTAACACATGGAATGCACTTTCCCCTAGAAGGACAACAACTGCTGCCTTTCAATTGGCCAATGCAAAATTGTCTACAGTCTAGCAAATATATTTTTTATGAGAATGCTATTTCTAAGTTGCAAGCTGAATTCACTAAATCCTAACTAGGTTGCAAAATAAGATGCTAATATTAAAATTATATCTTGCTTGTCTAGATTTCATTTTGAATAGAGGACTGTTGTGGAAGGCAGTCATTTCTATGCATACATTTCATCCAATTACCAATTCTGTCTACATCCTCAAACATGACAATCACGTGATCTACAGGGCAGCTGTTGACAGTGGGCTCTCTCTCCCCACTAATTGGCAGGTATATTGCTCACCATTTCCTACAATAGGGTTTGTTTGGGGTTTTTTTTTTGCACCACTGAGGCTCAGGCTTTTAATTTCAACCTGTGCTAGAGAAAGTTTTAGGGCTTGGAAAGCTCCCCTCTTGTTTCAGGGCGGCATCTAGCTCCCTCCTTCCTGCCTCTTGCTTTCCTGCAGCCTCTCATACTGCAGAAACTGCCCCTAAAAGCATGGATTCAATTGGAGTAATTTGCAGTAAAATACTGGCAAAATTTTCCCAAGGTTTTTTTTAAAAAATATTTCTTTTTATTTTGCAAATTGCTGCAGAAATGTGCAGAAGCAGACCTAAGACGAGAAAACAAGAAGTATTCCATTGAATAGAGTGGGACTTACTTCTAAGTACATTTACTTAGTGTTTGGGTGGAAGGTGAAATCCCAAAGAATTCTGAAATTGATTAAAATGTTAAAGAATAAAATCAGTGTCTGTTTTAATTTTTGGTGATGCAATCCAATTTCTTTTATTTTACATATGGTAACATTCTAGGAAATGGAAAATATGCATTTGAGGAATGATTTCCCGGACAAGGCCATAAAAATATGAAATGTCATGAGATATAGCAGGATTACGGTACATACGTTTTAACGCAACAAACCAATTTGCATTTTCCCGCCTCAGAAGTTGCTGGGAAATATTGTCTCCTTCTAAAGAGAATAATAAAAAAGGGTAATTTTTCGGGGATTTCTTGAAGACTCATTCTCTGCTCTACCTTCAATAGCCAGGGAGACATTTAGAAAATTTGTATAGACTAATAAAAACCTTCCATTCAACTGTCATGTAGTCTTAATCTATTTCCTTCCCACTGCAGCTCTTTCTGAAGAATTTCCTGCCTTCTCCTTGGCAGTAATCAGCCTTCTCCTGCTTGATTTACCTCAGCAATACTGCAGTCTACAGGTGGTATTTAACACTAGTCAAATTAGCCAAAATCTATAAACGGAAATTGATTCTAGAGAAGACGAGTAGTGGTGGAGGGAAGTTAAACAGGGTGGTGGGTTTATTTTATTTTGTTTATGTTTTTTTCTTTTTTGGGTGTTGTTTAATGATTTAATGTTTCTTTTCTGTTATGTATTATTTCTCTCTTTTTTATTAAATTTTATGATGGAAAAATCTAAATAAAAATACAAAGAAAGCAATACTGCAGTCACTTGCTACTGAATATGATGAATATGACAGGACCCTTTCAAGTAAAGAGAACAGCAATTCACAGCTTTTCAGTGACAGCAGATGACAGTAATAATGCTGCTTCTTTTTGTTTGTTCTTAAGCCTAAATTGGCCTACTGTCTTTCTTTACACATGGGTCTCACTTTGCCTTGTTATGTGATACAGGAATGCCTCCCCGAGTTGCTCTTATGATGACAAAACATTTGTGGGGGAAGGTTTTACCTCAGGACAACCTCACAATAATCCTGTGTTATGTCATTCATTCATTTAACCTTTATTGGCATCATTTCCAAACATTGAAAATACATAATCCAGTGAAATCTTGTTGCCAGCTTTGTGTTATGTCAGGGGGCTCAGGGAGAAAGTCTCCTTTGATATCTTGCAAAGAAGCTTTTTCATACGGAAGGTCCCATTACACCAACAAATGGTTTTTGTATTGTTACTTGTGCTGCAAAAATGTGAAGAGGCCACAATACAACAGGACACGGAAAGATCAGCCACATCTAGCAGAACATCTGGCAGAGGTTTTCCCTCAGCAAAGTGTTTTTGGAAGCTGAGGAATAAGGAATCAATGAGGATATCAATATTCAATATCTGACAGTGGGGCCATGCATATTTATTCCAATTCTGCTTCCTTGCCCACTGCCTTTTGTCCCTTTATTGGCCCTTACTCCTTCTGCACTGATAAGAAATGGCACAAATACTGTAGAGGCCATTATTATTGCCTGTGTAACTGCTACCGGTACCTGGTTATTACTGCAATAAAGACTCGAGGGCATGCCCTGGTCAACTGACAACTAATTCACACTGTGGCAATAAACTTATGTCTGGGTTATAGCATTTCAGATTGTGTACTGCAAAATACATATAAATATTCTTCCAAAGGAAAGTAGCATTTCAAATGGCAAAGATATTGCTCATGGTGACCATCACTCTGCTTTTTGTTCTGACTAAATAAAAATGTTTGTTCCCTCCCTCGCCCTGCTGCGCTCAGTTCCTTATGCCAAATGATGCAATGCACTTTTGTAAAAATGCTCACTTCTGTTTGGATATGTACCCTGGATACTGAGACAGAGAACAATCTTTCCCGCCCTTTCTTCCTGGGCATGCAAGCTCTGATTCTAAATTTTCAGCCTTTATTATTCTGCATCGGAAAGTTGATGCAGCAGATATAAGCAGCGGCCATTTGGTAATTTATAAAGAGCCAAGTCAACGGTTTGTTTTATTGAAGGTTGAGGACCAAAAAGGGGGGGGGTGAGGAGGCAATAAAGAACAGATGTTTTATCACTGCACAAGCTATGAAGCATGAGTCTCTTATCATAAGCACAGGCTGGGGAAGAGGAGGGCCCAGTTTCCGGTAACAAACTGTATTCTGCAGGAGGCGTTTACTACTTGATAGCATGTTCTTGCACTGCCTACAACTTGAGGCCTAGTTCTCACTGAGTCTCCTCAGAGTGGAAGTCTCACTTCACTCAGAACCAGTTCTCCCTATCACCCAGCCTGAAACCTGTTAACATCTCCAATCCAGCCCTAGCCCTAGCCCTCTTCTCCAATCCATCCCTGCCTCTCATCTAAAATCCAGCCCTATCTAATTAATTCCCTCAGAAACGGCTCCTTTTACTCTCCGTCCCAAAGTGCTGCTCCTCCCCCCTTCCTGATTAGCTGACTCTGCAGCCAATCAGCAAGTGGCTCCAGCCCTCTGGTGGAGTTTCAGAGGAATTGCATCCACAGACTCTTGGTAAAGAGTACTGTGCCAAGACGGGGAAAGTTTTTGTAGCACCTGAGGAAAAAAATACCACAAGCATTTCTTCCCCAGGCTGACGGTGAAATCATCAGAATCAAATAACGTTCAATTTGCTGTCCCCTGGGACACTCCTCAGCATCAGCCTGAAATGGCTGCTTTGTGGTCATCCCTACTTGAACTGGGGTTTCATTTATTTACATTCGGAATTTCAACATGCATCTGCCAAAGCCATAAGGGAGCCACTGCTCTCTCTTGATTGGATCCATTCTGTTTACACAGCCTGATGATTGTAGGCTACAAATGCCTTCCCCAGATATCTGGACTTGAATCACAGCCAGAAATATAGTGCTAACAGAGATGAGTGACTGAGAGAGAAAGAAGGGGGGGGGGAATAACACTTTAGCTAAGAGGTAATAAAGACTGAAGCCTCAATAGAATGGAGAGTGGCAATTAGACTAACATGTGTCCAGGAATTCAATTGTAAATGATTGCATGGCAGTCTTGTTTAATCCACCTAGCTCCTCTGATGCACCATTGTTAAGATATATTCAAGCCAAGTAGAGTCAAATTTTAAAGAAAACAGTATTTATCATTAACTACTGGAGTGAAACAGTTTGAAGGAGAATAATTGGAACCAGGGCTCCCTGGGGCCCTGGGTGCCTGAGCACCCGCAAAATTCCCCATGAAGTGGCCAGGCACCCACACATTTTGGTGCCAGGGTCATGCACACTGCATGGCACCAATGGGCACGGGGCCAATATGGCATTCCTGGACTGAAGACTTTGTGAAGAACTGCTGGACTCTGAAGCAACTGAACTTAGTATTTGGCTATGGACTTTAACACAGCAAGGACTTTGAAGCAAAGAACCCTCTCTGGGCTCAGAGAGAGAGACAGAGAGACTACTCGTAACATCTGTAATGTGTGTGTATATATATAATGACGTATGTTGGTGTTGGCCTAGTAAATACAACTCTGGTGAACGGCTGTTTCGTGTGGTGAGCTTAACCGCCTGGCTGAGCTTCTGTGGCACCCAACATCCAACAGACCATTCTCATGCCTATTCGTTGAGTAAAAGAGTTCACCTGAGCTGGAAGCTATACTTACAACCTGGGACTGGAGTTTCTTTTCTGCACACTCCATAGCCCGACAGAGAAAGCATTTCTTGAAATCTGCTTTAAGTAGCTTCTCAGGTAAGGCCCCCATCACAATAATTGTTTAGTACTGTGGGTCCTAAACTGTGGCCCACAAACTTCACTGTGTGTCTGTGAAGAATCCAAGGAGCAGGGACTGTGAATGGCAGTGGCTGCTTGGTTTCTCTAAGAGCCCAGAGGTCTGTCCACCAGGTGGGCAGATGGACCAGAGGTGAAGGGTGGCAGGAGGCAATTGAAAGGAGTGGAGAGGACTAGAAGCATGAAAGGCAGAGCAGGAGGGGGACAACTACAAACAAACAAACAAACAAATAACGCAATAAAAACACAGTTTAAAATCATTCAGCACCCAGCACAGCGAGTTACCATTGCTATGTGTGTGTAAAAAAAAAAGAAGGTAAAGGACCCCTGGACGGTTAAGTCCAGTCAAAGGACTATGGGGTGCAGTGCTCATCTCACTTTCAGGCCGAGAGAGCCGGTGTTTGTCTGCAGACAGCTTTCTGGGTCATGTGGCCAGAATGACTAAACTGGTGTACAGAGGACCATGACGAGTGCCAGAGCACACTGAAATGCCATTTAAATTCCCCCATGTGCCTGTGTGTTTTCAAATATGGTACCTATGTGCCTGTGTGTTTTCAAATATGGAACACAAGTAACATATACAGCAATGCACAAAAAAGTAATTTGACAAGTAAATATATATCTAATATTCTAAATGCATAACCATATTTACAGTATAATACTGTAAACAAGTGGTACAGTGACAATAAAGTATTTCTCTTTCTATTTATAGAATAGGGAATAGGTAACCAAGAATTTTGTTCTTTCCCTCTGCATGTGGACTTTAGTAACTAAGCAACTTTTTAAATTGCCCTATATCTTTTCTGACCGCTTTATGGAAAAGCACATGAATCTGAGCTTTGAAGAGTTTTGTAAGTAAAACCATTTTATGACTTAGCTAACATGTGGTCTATCTCTGAGCTAGGTAAGTGTGAAAGTTTGGAAATAACTTTTAAAAGGGGACATTTTGGATGAGCACATTTCAAAAACATGTTTTCAGGGTCAGGCTTTGGCAGAAGCCAGCAGGGATGTGCACAATCGGTGTCATAGACGTTATGCTCATCCTCCACCTCCACACTATAAATCACGATGTGTGATGGGAAATGACCGTTAAAGGAGGGGTGGGCAAGAAAAGTGATATACATCACTTAGCAATCCATTAGGGAGGCTACAGAAGGTGCTGGCATCTTATCTGAGTGCCACTGCAACTCAGACTGAAGCTTTTAGGTGTTCACAGGAGGATACTGCAGTTACCAAGGCGAAAGAAGTCATTCAGATGGTCTGAATGCACCTGTATCCTAGGCCTTGGGGTGGGAGGGAATGATTATAATCAGAACTCAGTGCATTATCTATGGGGATGGAGTTGTGATGATAATCTAGCAAGAGACTGGCGTGCTTAAGTATACTGAGGGGGCTGAATAAATGGACTTTCCTTACATTTAAAAAAAGAAATGGGGGCTCTCTTGCTCTCACCCCTTTACAGCAGCCTTTGCCTGAAAGAGCAGCATGTGGAAAAGAGGAGGGTGGGTGGGAGATCCAACAGAAAACTGAGGAGTGCTGGGCTCATCTCAATTTATTCCCCAGGGAGCGGACCCAAGCAAGGCCCATTGGCTGGTGGGGCCTGCCCCCTGGGCAATCCCCAGACCCAGGCCTGTCTCCAAAGGCCAATCTGCAGGAAGGCCAGCAGTCCCCCCCAACCAGCCGGCTGCTGGATTGCTGACTAGGCCCGTGGCCAAGCTGCAGACTTCCCCATTTCAGTTTCAAAATATGTAGGCATGTTTTGTAGAGCAAAAAAGAGGACACATTTGCTGGCTTCTACTTTTAACTACTTTTAACTTGACAGTAAGAGCTGTTCGACAGTGGAATTTGCTACCAAGGAGTGTGGTGGAGTCTCCTTCTTTGGAGGTCTTTAAGCAGATGCTTGACAGGCATATGTCAAGAATGCTTTGATGGTGTTTGCTGCTCGGCAGGGGGTTGGACTGGATGGCCCTTGTGGTCTCTTCCACTCTATGATTCTATGAACTATGGATCACTATGACAACTCTACCCATGAAAAAGAGGGCATGTCCTGGAAAAAGTGGGCATACAGTATGGCAAACCAAGAATGAGCCCTATGCTTGGTTCTTGGGAATAACAGAGGAACTGGCACTAATTGTTCTGTCTCTATGCGGTGGCTGTACTTTGCATCATTGCTGAGGAAAAATACTGAGCAGTAGAGAAAGAAAACCTAAGCTCTGCTTGAACTCTGGGGTAAGCAGGAGACATGGAAAACATACTGTGATGTTTCATCACCACATATTTTCCCATACATGTTATTTTATAAGGAGCAGATTCAACTGCCCCTGGCCATGCCAGCAAAACTTAGAATTTTTTTTTTTAAAAAAATTAAACCACTTTGATGGATATGTATGGGTTCTCCCCCGACACACAATGGAGAGGGTCAGTATCGATTGTTTACCTCAGGCATCCCCAAACTTCGGCCCTCCAGATGTTTTGGACTATAATTCCCATCTTCCCCGGCCACTGGTCCTGTTAGCTAGGGATCATGGGAGTTGTAGGCCAAAACATCTGGAGGGCCGCAGTTTGGGGATGCCTGGTTTACCTTTTGCTTATATGGGTAATGTTTGACAGTCTTTTAAGTAAGTGCATGCAGTGCTTTTTTTCCTGGGGGTACGCAGGGGTACGCATACCCCTAAACATTTTGTGAATCTAAGTTTGGCCTCATTGGGGGGGGGGCAGTATTTCAGTATGAGTAGGAAAATGAGAGTATCCCTAAACATTTTTAAAGAAAAAAAGCACTGAGTACATGCCAGCAGAAACTTGGTTTTAATTAAGACTAAAGCCCTGAAAAATACTAAATGCAGTACATACGTTTCAGTTCGCCTGGCCCCTTAATAAAGCTGGCTTACAGTTGTGTTTGTGTTGACAGTCGGTGTGAGCCTGCAGGCGCAAGGTGTTTCTGAGCTCTGGGACTAGCGAGTAGAAAGTTAATTATATGATTGCCACATTGCCCTTCACTCTATAAAGGCTGGCCAAGTAACAGTTGGCACATGTGGGCATGCATGGCATTGTGCAGAGGCCACGGAGTGTTTCCTGAATATAATAATAAAGCTATCACATAAGTGGTTCTCCCCACAGTCTTTTAAGATCCCATGGTCTCCGTATTAACACTGCTAAGTCGTCTCTGACCCCGTGTTCTGCTGTCTACATCCATTTTAGCTCTGCAGCCTTTTCCATTACATCCATAACTTTGGGTCTTTGTTCTATCCAATTATATCACAAGATGGAAGAAGGAATATCTCCATCTGTACTCCGTAATGGCACTGGGGATCCCATTGCTAGGACTATGTATTCATATCCCACCCTGCACTGCAGACTGTGGGCCCAATTCCAATCCAGCAGGATTGAGAATTTAATGCAGTGCAATGTTTGAAGTGCATCTTTCGATTCAGCCAAGAGACGCACTTGTAGAAAGCCTAATAATTCTTCATGCAGCTCTGCTTCACTGGGTCAGGGCAAGTCTAAGAATCTCCACAGTGCTTTCCTGCCATCTTGTGGACCATCTCAGGATTAACAGTTTGCATCTTCATCTGGAGAAGCAGTTTTCTTGCACAACATTAAGAAGCTCATTTGCTCTTAGCCACACCGCTCCTCTGTGTCTTCCATATTATTTCAACAGAGGATTTGGCAGAAAAATAGAACAAATGTTTCAGCTAGCGCAGGATTCATGTTTGTGCCCAATTTAAGCCTCACATGGGAATGGAAGGAGAAGAAGAGTGGCGACCTTCGGTTTTTCTGTTCCTGCGCTCTGGTGTGAGCCAACTAATTCACGCCATACTGTGGAACCAAATAAGTGTGTCTTTTGGCCCCGTACTCTGATGCTGCCTCAGCATGGGAGCCAAAACAGACCATCTGGAATTGGGATAAGAAGCGGGGCGGTTTCTGTCAATCTGGGACATCCTGCTTAAAATGGGACACTTGGAAGGTATGCCCAGTATTTGTGTCACATGCCTTCTTTTGTAATCAAAATGGCAGGAGGATGGAAGCTTCATGGGGCAGGAAGGTTCGTGCTTGGCTCTGGAGCATCAATCCCAACCAAAGCCTGGCACAGTGTTGACCAATAACATTATATTTGACAATGAGAGTGACTGAAATGGGAATAGCAAAATAAATGAAGTGAGAAGTGCAGCAGACCATAACCAGCTGGCACTTCAGCAAACTGACAACCAAAGTGGGACCTCATCCCTACTCTGGAAACAAATCCAGCACCTACCATTTTAGTAGCTCTAATGGGAGCAAGAAGGCGCATGCCTTTGCATACCCTCTGGCTGCGGAGGGGTGGTGGCAATTTTACAAGTCCTTAGCAACCCTAACCTTGGTGAGTTGGGGACTTCCACCTGCATGCGAAGACAGGCTCGAGTGGATTGGGTCCAATGGTCCAGAAGGCAGTTTTTGCACATGCCGCAAAGGGAAGTGAGAGTCCACTTGGGAAGGTAGCCCATCTAGGAAAAGGAAAACTTTGATCCTAACCCCCTGTTGCTTTGTGCGATATCTTCAGGAGAAGAAATGCTAAGGAGTAAACCCTACACAGATCTGGAATGGAGTCCAAAAGGCAGCTGGATGGCACCCTGTATGCCTCCTTCCAGCAATTCCTGCAGCCAAGATGGTGCCAAACGTATTGCTCTGCTTTCCTTTGGATCACATCCGTGGGGCTGAGAATGGGGGTCGTGTTGTCTCGGCAACCCGGGACCTCCACACACACTGCCCAGACTTGTGTCCTGGGGAAGTCATTTCGGTGCTGCTCATGCAACGGTTTGACTTCACCCCTGGAGGCGCACTCCATTGTTTCCTGAAACAGACAGAAGCCAACACAGTGTTATAAATCTTTTAAAACACCAGTTAAGCAACAGTACAATTTTTTAAGTGAGATACAAAAGAGAAACATAATCCTAATGGGCAGGATAATAAATAATAATAATAATAATAATAATAATAATAATAATAATAATAATAATTTATACCCCACCCATCTTAATAAGAATGATCATGGTAGAAAGTCTCCAGTCTTCCATAGGAAAAAACGAAAAGCCCTAAAACTCAGAGCAATTTGCTGGAGGTGAAGCCTGGCCATTCTGAGTGCTTAAGGCAAAGTTAACCAAAGTGACTGCAAGGTTTATTTGCCATGGAAAGAAATAACAGAGAAGGATGCATTCAGGAGCTGCTGCTGCTGCTTCACTACCAATTTTCAACTTAATTACTTCCTCATGTTTATTTTAGCCTTCTGTTTGTAGAACAAACTAGAGTTCTCTTTATCTTCAGAGTCATAAAAGCTACTGACTCTTCCATCTGGAAAAAAATTCCACCGAGGAGTCACAAAACTATTTTCTTTTTGCCTGGGAGGAGCTCCACCTTTAGCAAGACAGCAGCAGCCTTACTGCTTCTGAATGTTGTGAATCTCAATGCTTAATCAAATAGCAGGGCTGAAGTTGCCATGTGGAAATAAATCTCAAAACTGGTTCTTTAGAAAATGGATGTGCTATTCTTATTACAATAATGTATTAAATTCTGCCCCCCCCTGACAACCCCTGTTAAAGATTCCGAAAGGAAATTTGGGTTGTTTCCACATGTCAGGCTTAAAAATAAAAGTGGCACTGTTAGGGATGTCCACTTGAGTTTTCTTCCAAATTACAGCCTGCAGTTAACAGCATTGATGCAGAGCAGAAAAGCTGCTGTGTGTGGATGTGTGGGTGTTTATGTGTGTGATGGACTCCCAAGTAAAAAGATGCACATTGTAATTTCACAGATAGTCCAGAAGATGTCAGGAGTGCATTGTGGAGATTTACTTTGAAAATACCTGACTCTGTAAAGAACTGCACATAGAAGCAGGTTTTATGGGTTGTGGCTAACATCATGTGAGCACGGCTTCAAAAACTACCTGTAGGAGAGCACTGGATGGGGAGTAAGTGGAAATGGTATGGAAACGGAGCACATTCTATTCTTAAACAATTGGTGCACATATTGTCCCTGACATTGCCTGTCACTTAAGTGCTTAATAAACACATATTGGTACATCTCTTGCTGCACAGTTTTGTGGCCAACTGCACACTAAAATAATACCCTGGAGACGTAGCAATTTTTGTGCCTCTGCCCATGTGATGAGTGCTCTGATGTGAGATTTGAAGCCATGTCTGGTCGGAGTGTAAAGCATGAAACTGTTGCTTGATGCAGCAGGTGCCATTTTTCTGCCTTCATCTCTGTGTATTCTCTGGGGCTGGGGGGGAGAGAGACCACTACTTTGCCTTTTTGCATCAAATATGAGAAATTATAAGAAAAACAGTATTCCAAGAACTCTGTTCCAGCCTTTGATCCATTAGATTACTGCTGCTTGAACATAAAGCCTTGGCACCAGTATGAGGACCCATTCACAGGGGTTGTTGAAATTAAAATCCAATTAAAAATCCACATTGTAAAACTACAGTTAACAACCTTACTGATTAATCTTCCAATTAATCCCATTAATACATTCAGACTTATTCATAGGTTTCCATTATTGAGGAATCAATTGTGAGGCTCTTTTGTATGCTATTCATAGAGAAACATTGCTCTTTATCACATTGGCAGAAGTGCTTGATTCATTGATCTCTTTGACCCCAAAGTATTTGCGGCACTTTGATAATGTAGGAGCTCTAAGTGGGATCTTGCAGGACCATTGGGACCAGCTGGTATCCAAAATATCTTTTTGTGTGCCGAAGTGTCCTCTTTTGTTGGGTACTTTTCAGTCCTATGGATGTGGAGAGAAAAGGCCTGTCTTGTCCACACCTGTCTGGCTGCTCAGCTCTGCCTGTTGGGTGTCAGTGATCCCTACAGTCTGGATGGAGGCTATAGTGAGGCTGGCACTAATCAAGGCCAGTCTTCTTCGCGCCCAGCTACTCCTTCCTCTCTTTCAGTATTTCTGAACAACTCCCATCAGCCCCAGCCGGCAGGGCAAATGGTCGGGGATGATGGGAGTTTCAGGGCTCTTCCACACTTCCATTTCTCCTGCTGCTTTCCCCTGGGAAAACCTGCTGTTTACTGCAGAGTCAAAACAAACGACTGTTGCGTTTTCTGCAGGCTGACATTTGTTCCGCTTTAGTGCTAAACAGCAGGTTTTCCTGGGACAAATGGAAACGCAGCTCGGATTCATGCCTGTAAAGCACGGGGCAAGCCGAAAACTTACCGGCTCATGACAAGTGGCAGTGTGGCGGAGGCCTAAGTCAGAAACCTGCGAAGAGCACCAGTTTGAGATTGTATTGGCTTGTGTGGCTTGTTTGTTACTGGTTTGGAGGGGGAGTTTATTGGTCCAGACCAGCTCCATGTATTTGTTCCGTTGTTGGCTTATTTATGAATTTGTTTGTATAATAGTTTTAATGTTAACCAGGTACATATTTAAAATGATTAACGAATAAACAACTGTAGATTTTAAATCAGGCGTGACACAGATATCTAGATGGGGTGCCACTCCCTCCCAAACAGAAGCTGCACAGACACCAGTTTGAAACAGCCCCAGCTCCTTCTGATTCAGGTGTGTCAGATAAAGAGAGCTAGATGTCATTAGCACAGAAATGGAGACAAGGCTGCAGCCCTCGGACCTGCTCCTAAAGGGACCACCAATTCTGAGGTAGACTCCGAATCCCATCTGGGTCAGAACCCGCCCAGATCAAATCATGAGAGTCCACTTTGGAATCAGACCTCGGTGAATGTCTACCCTATCCCTTCTCTCGTCACAGATTCTTGCGTCAAAGCTGATGGTAGGAAAGGCATTTTTAGATTCCCCTCTGGCTCTCCTCGTTCCACTGGACTGCCAGCAGGTATCGCACAGTTCTGTGTCTTATTCTCCACCTCCCCTTTCTCCATCCTTCATGCAAAGCAGCTGCAATGCAGCCTGATTATCAGCAGCTATTAACGCCAGTTGCTATTCCTGTTTCTTGTCTAACAGCTTCCTTTAGTCTCAGAATGATCACACAGAAGGAATCCTGCAGCTTGCCAAATAGTGTTTCTGGCAGAAGAGACTGACTCCTTAGTATACATCAATCTTCTGAAGCATCGACGTTTGACTGGGTACCAAGAGAGCCTAGGGAAGACGTCAGGCAGTTTGTTTTATTTGTATTGGTATCTGAATGTGAACATTTTTCTATACTGTATTTGGAACAGTCCATACATATTTTGTGTTAAAAAATTATGTCTGCCATCCATTTGTTCCATATGTAAACTTGTCTTTCAAAAAATGGATTGGCCCAAAAAACACTGAGGGGCTTGATTCTGTTATATAAGCTGGCCCCACATACCATGGTTTTCCTATTACAGAGGGGGAGGCTCACTTCTTAAAAACTAAAACTGGGAAGTCTGGTGTGTGCATATCATGCTATGTAATTATTATAATTATAATTATATTGCTTACCAGCAATAACAGGGGCATATGCCCTAAATTTATTAACCCATAAGTAGACAAAGAATAAACATTAGAATAATGAATTATCAACTTTTCATAAAAAGTTATATTCAAAACCATTTCAAGTCAGATAACCCATTTATAGTCAGTTTCCCTTGAACGACCTCTCTGTTGACTGTAGATGGTATTTTAAGTGGCTAATAGTCTTTGCTGGGTTGATTGATTTTTCTGCTGACTTTTTTATTTTTTATTTTTTAGATGATTATGAAATGCAGGTCTTTAAAATATTTCAATATTGTGTGTGTGTATGTTGGTTGGTTTGGTTGTTATACTGTACACTGCTTTGCAAAAAATGTTTTCTTAAAAAGTGGTTTGTACGTTTACTAAACTTGAACACAGATGGGCCTGTGGTCTGGCCAGGTCTTTAGTCTGGCATCTTCACCGGCTCCTCTTGGTCATTTCTTAGCAACCACATTTCACAACAAGGCTCCTATTTGAAAGAGGAGGAGCACCAAGGGCGGATCGACACTCATGGTTTCATTAAGGAACAGTTTTTACAACGTAGATGGATACATGACATCCTACTTTTAACCTTCGTAATGCATTATTAAAATGTGACACCAGAGGGCCCTGCAGAGCAACCAGCAACCGTCAGCAGGGAAACTGTTTTGCTGGAGAAAACAAATAAACACTTTTAATTTACAAGTAGGCCCTGTGACATTTTACCGTAGAAAAACATATCTAATATCATTCTAATAAGGATAAACAGATCCGTGTAGGTCCAGCACAAGGCAGAAAGAGACGCAATTAGCAGAGGCCTGCCGATAGAGCCAGACCTGCCTTCTGCTTGCTGCTGTAATACACCCTTGAGCTGGACCGGCCCATACATGAGGCAAGGTGAGGCAACTGCCTCAGATGGCAGGATCCACAGGGACCGCAGATCCCGATGCAGCAGATCTTTATTCCTCTTTTGCTCCTGATGTTGGCCTTCACCAAGCCCTTCTTCCCTGGCAGGCGGAGAGCAGCATTTGGTGGTTTGCCTCAGGTGCCAAACTATATTGGGCCTGCCCTGCCCTTGAGGATGAGGCCAGCCCAGGAGTGAGGAGCAGCTACGTGAGTCAGATGGTAGCAGATCAGGAAGAGGGACTTGCCTGCTGCCACCTGAAGTGGTACAGTCAGGAATTCCTCAGACAACGGCCTCATTCTGCTGTGCAATGCATAGGACGGCTAACAGCTTCCCTCACTGAAGGACTTTAAGGATACAGTAGCATCAATTTGCATTGAGGGACAGGTAGGGCTTGAAGGAGATATGGCAGGTGTGTACTGAAATGAAACCAAACATTATTTCTCTGCATTGTAAAGCTGTATATTGAGGAGTGAAATCAAACCAGCTATTGTGTTTCCAAACACCAAATGATATTTTTCTGCTGGGCCAGCTCTACGATGAGGCATAGGGAGGCAGCTGCCTCAGGTGGCAGGTGCTGAGGCGCAGGGAGGGGAGAGTGCCATGTGAGTGCCATGTTGTCTGGCCTGTACCCCTTGCATTAGCCTGCTGCCCTCAGGATACAGTCCTTTTACCAGTACTGTATTGAAGTAAGATTAAACTACCAGTCAAATTGGCTTCTGTCTGTGCCTTAAGAAAAGGCGCCATCTCGTCCTTTGCT
Source organism: Zootoca vivipara (assembly GCF_965207765.1). Lineage (NCBI taxonomy): Eukaryota > Metazoa > Chordata > Lepidosauria > Squamata > Lacertidae > Zootoca > Zootoca vivipara. The sequence continues at coordinate 6,834,290 of NC_142582.1, read as the reverse complement.
CAAGGCAGCAGATTGTCCTGAGCTGCCTCTGCTCTGTGTTTTGTTTGGGGTGTTTTGTTCTGGGCCAAGTAACATTTTCTGGGTAGTATCATTTCATCTTTCTTTACTGCTGTTTTATCTTCAGTTGCTTGTTATCAGGTGAAACTCCTGATGAATCTAAAACAATTTATTTCAGCACCTACACACACACACACACACACACACACACACACACACAACTTTAGAGATACAGAACATGGAGAACATGGAGCCGTCCATTTACAAATGGACTGCTGGATGCTGACACTGCTGTTTCCATGGCAACCTGTAAGACTGCGCAAGGCTCTGAAGACGCATTCATAAGCATCAAATAGCAACAGGGAGTTCTTTCAGATCTAATATATATGTCGTATCAATTTGAAATGCAGCTCTTCCTTTTTATCTCTCTCTTTCTCTCTGATTTTCCATACACACCATACATTCAAAACACATCCCCCCTAAGAATCATGGGAACTGTAGGTTGTTAATGGTGCTGGGAATTGTAGCTCCATGAGGGGTAAACTACAGTTCCCCTGGTTCTTCGGGTGTCCACTTTAAGAGTATGGTGTCTTGTCCATCCATCACTTTACTTTGTATGCCTTAGAAGAGGCACACTATAAATGATGCTTCAGTTAACCTTTAGTTTCAACTTTGCATTTTGACTCCTGATGAAGGCCTAAAATTGATGTAGGCCAAAACTCATTGGACTTGTTTGCTACTAAAATGCCATACTGCATACAGGTATTGAGATTTTTCTCCTTCCTTTTTTGATCTATTTTGAATGCTGACTGTTTGGATGCTGACGGTTTTATGAAATTTGTCACATAGAACCTAATTAAGGCAGGATATAGTTTGGCCAAATATGTGCCAAGTGTGTTTTGGTTTTTCAGTTTAACATAGGGCTTCATGTGGCGTGGTGTGTCCAAATGTGTGTCTATGTTTTCTAAGTTGGCTGAAGTAAATATCCACTGAAATACTGTTATGTTTTTACAGGAAGAGGGATGACATTTGTATGTGCAAGCAGGAAAACTGCCAGTTTTTGAAATCAAACAGCAGCTTTGCATAACACACATGCACTTGAGAGCTCTGGGTATAGATTTAGCACTTGCGCAGAAATTAACATTTGGGGCAGAATCCGCTGTTTATCCACAGGCCACTGCTTGTTTTAAAACATTAAGCATGTAAGAGACTTTTGACAAAATGATACAGTGATATATTCCAGTGTGAGAACATGCAGACTTTCAAGTTTCCACACTACAAAACTGACTCATGGCCCAGGTTTTATTTAGATTAAAGTTCTAAATAGGGTAGCTGTCAAGTTTCAAACAGCTTGGCAAATCCACTATAAACAGGGCCTTGAACAAAAGCAGGCTTGGCAGGTTCCGGTCATCTTTGCTCCATCCAGATTAAGACCCAAACTACATTTTATGCAGAAACATGTCTCACTGTAATAGCCTAACAGGCTTTTTAAATCAAGGAGAGCTACTTGTTTTTTGGATGGTCGAGGTCAGAGCAACAGCATGCCCAACACCACTGGCTTGGTGACTTTTCCCATGCTTCAAAATTTTGAAACAAATACTAAATTTTATTACTAAACCCCCTCAATACTACTATAACTCAGGGGAATGGGTGGCGCTGTGGTCTAAACCACTGAGCCTCTTGGGCTTGCCGATTGGAAGGTCAGCAATTCAAATCCCTGCGACGGGGTGAGCTCCTGTTGCTCTGTCCCAGCTGCCAACCTAGCAGTTCAAAAGCATGCCAGTGTAAGTAAATAAATAAATAGGTACAGTTGTGGCGGGAAGGTTAAATGGCGTTTCTGTGTGCTATGGTTTCTGTTATGGTGTTCCATTGCGCCAGAAGCAGTTTAGTCATGCTGGCCGCATGACCTGGAAAAGCTGTCTGCGCACAAGCGCCGGCTCCTTCGGCCTGAAAAGCGGAGATGAGCACTACCCCATAGTCACCTTTGACTGGACTTAACCACCCAGGGGTCCTTTACCCTTACCTTTCTACTATAACCAACCAAATGATTAAAATGTCATAATCAAGCAGCACAATAAAAACATATCAGAGCCTCTGACTATAGCCTTAGTATATGGCATCTTGACATACATGACAAGATGCTGGCAGATGTGTCTCTCCTTTCTCATAGGCTGAGTCTGAAAATAATCATGTCACCCATAGCTCTAGTACCTGTACTCGTGCACGGCTGCGGTCTCCATGGCGACCACTTGCTCTGTAGAAAGCGCTGAACATGAATTCTCTTGCAATGTTCTGCAGCAATTCTGTATTTTGCAGAAAACCATGTGGTTTCAAATAAAGAGAACAGTGTGTGTGTGTGTGTGTGTGTGTGTGTGTGTGTGTGTGTATCTTTGCATATCACCTCTCTCTTTCCACCAGCTCATTTTCTCAGGCACCAAATCTTCAGTTCCCTGTCTCTCTTGGCAAGCATTTTTTTACCCCTCCCGCCTCCCTACCCTCTCTACACCCAGTGTTTCTTCTAGAAAAAAAGTGCACCATGAAGTTGTTACAGCAAGTGCTGCACTTTTAACCAGTATGTTTCTTCTAGGAAAAAAATATATGCTGGTAACTGTTTATCCTTGAGTACCCCCAGAAAAAAAGCACTCTTACATCCCTTTGTGGACCCCCAGGATGATGGCAAGAGGTTCTGAGTTTCTGATGTTTCCATTCTAGGCTAAGCATCTAATCAGATTGGGATGTAACGTTACTTGCTGGGTGCGTCTTTCATTTGGCCTTTGTGCAGGGTGTTGGGGTGACTGCTTGGGTTGGCAGGTTTTCTTGGCCCTTGAAGGAGGAGCAGGCTCAGCTCCCTTCACACGTGCAGCTCTTTGCTGTGGTAGAATGGCAGAGGTGTTCTTGACCTTCCAGGAAGTGCAGACCCTGCAACTTACTAAAAGAACTTTACCATTTATTTATTAGCTTTGTATTGCATTTGAACAATTACTTTTTTCTTTTTTAAAAAAGAACTTAACTATCTGTAACTATTTATTTATGTTACATTTACCACAGCATCGTAGAGTTGGAAGGGGATCCCGAGGATCATCTAGTCCATCCCCCTGCAACGCAGGAATCTCAGCTAAAGCTTCCATGACAGATGGCCATCCAATCTCTGCTTAAAAACCTCCAAGGAAGGTGAGTCCACAACCTCCCGAGGGAGTCAGTTATGCAATGGTATGCTATGCAGCAGTTGTCTAGAGCAGTGGTCTTCAACCCCCGGGCCACGGACCGGTACCGGTCCGTGGATCAATTGGTACCGGGCCGCTCAAGGAACATTTAAATACAATTAAATTAAAATTATTAAATCAAATAATCTAAATAAAATATAAACAATCAATGTCCCCCCCCTCAGCGGGCCACGGTAAAATTATCAAACGTCGACTGGTCCGCGGCGATAAAAAGGTTGGGGAGCACTGGTCTAGAGCATCAAAACACAGTCAGCCATTTTCTCAAAAACACAAATAGCCACCTTGGCCCCATGTTGCTCCTTGAAGTCAGGCAGCCTTATTATTAAGTTTCCAAATATTGTTGCATGCATTCGTGGAATCATAGAATTGTTGCATTGGAAGATACGCCGAGGGTCATCCAGTCCAACCCCCTGCAATACAGGAATCTTTTGCCCAACATGGGGCTTGAACCCAGGACCCTGAAATGAAGATGTGTTGTAAAAATTATTCTTGCAGGCTCCCATGGGGACAGACTCATGAATCAACAAACAATTGCATCTAGCCTGGCTCTTAAAAATGCAGCAGCTTGTCCTTGCTGCAACCTTTGTTTAAAAAAATAAAAAATGAAATGCCACTTTATTCAATTGAAGCCGATTCTACTGGCAAAAGCATGTGCTACAACAATAAATCTGTTAAATCTTTGAGCCACAAACTATTCTGGCCTCCCTTTGTCTCTTTTCTGTTGCTGGGCAAATAATGGGCTATGCCATGACTGCTCCTCTTCAATGGGCCTTCCCAATATTTCCCCTGAAGTACTGGTTAGCATCTGGGGTCCTCCGGGATTATCTCTTTCTGAAGCTCTTTTCAGGCCTTCGTTTTATCAGTATTTAAAGAAAGGGACTGAAGAGGAATGAACTACAGAGCTAGCAGCTGTTTTAAAATACCCCTCTGAAGTTAGCAGAGTTAGTTTTCAATTAGCAATTATCGCGCCTCAAATCGAGATTAACCAGTTTTATAAACTGGTTATATAAAATGATGCCCTTCACTGTAAAACTCCAAGAAGCATTCATCACAGTGCAGTCCCGGTCGTGTCCGCTTGGAAGTGCCATTGAGTGCAAAGGGATTTACTCTCGGATAAATGTTTGTGGGTTTGTAGCTGTGGACAACACATTAGAGGTATGTTGGGAATGGTCACTTTTTGCATATTTAGTTGCACTGCATCAAAACCCAACCTTACTGCATGAAAAGGAATAGTTGAGCATTGCATAAAGGTTTCTCAGATGACTAGAAAGAATTTTTCTAATTAATTGTTTCAAATATTTGAAACAAGGGAACCATTATTCCTCAGCAGCCACAATAATGGTTGCAAGAAAATGGAGGCCAAACAAATTCTACTCTATTATTTATCAATTTAATTTATATCCTGCCCTTCCTCCCAAAGAAACCCAGGAGAAGTAGAATGGCTGGTTCACATCTCCATTCTCAGGTGTATGGAAGAACCTATATAGGTGTATAGGTGTCTCCTTCCCACTTTCCGTGGCCCTCCTGTGGCACAATTGGCCAGTGTGTTGAGCTGTTAACTAGGAGGTTGGCGGTTCAAGCCCACCCAGGAATAGCTGTGGACAGGCTTCCAACATTGCAGGGGGTTGGACTAGAGGGCCCTTGGGTTCCCTTCCAATTTTATGAAATTATGACACACAGAGACTGAAGGTGAGGCCAGGGAGTTCAGCCCCAGTCTCCTTCCACACATTCAGCATACAGATGGAAAGGAAGAGGTGCCAAAGGCCTAATCTCTGTTGAAGATATGGCACTACCTTTGGGTTGGAGGGGGGAATAATCTCAGACAAGACACAAATACATTATATAAGATCAAGGTGATGTTGTTTTAAAAATAAATGTATATACCGCTTCTACTATCTTTCTTCTTTCTGCATGTAACATTGCTGTACTAAGTGCTTCAAATATATTTTCAAGTAAGGAAATATTTTTAATCCCACAATTTTTAATCTGTTAGCGTTTGCATCCCTGGTCTGCCAAGAGGCATTTTAGCTGCTCAGCATTTCCAGATGGTTCGTCATAGCACTGCTTACCATGCAGTGCTTTTTCACTAAACAGCGCTTAAAAAGAAAAAGAAAAAGTGTGATGAAACTGAGATGTGTAGCTCTCTTGACACATACAAATCACTCCTTTTGAACATTACTTGAAAAACTATGAAAGGGTTCAGACATCAAACTCAGAGCCTTGTGTGTCAAGTGCCTCGGCCATACACCTTATGAAAGATCCTATTGCTAACATCCTTTTTCTGTATATGAAGATTAAATCTGTGGAATCATGGTTAATGTAGCAGAGAAAGTGAGGCATTTGTAATGTGAATGAGCATGCTGGCCAGTGAAGGATTTCTCTTGGCATTACAAATGCATTGAGCATCTTAACTCAGAGACTGTTTATGAGCATTCATTCTGATTTGTTCATGGGGAGATTTTTAAGGTGGTTATTCTTACAGTTTGTGGTGTGTTTTGCCTGCCACTTTCCTTACTGAAAAAGTCCCTTTTGTTTGGACATGGGTTTTGTTGCACAAGAGCAGCAAATCCACTTTAGGTTGCTTCTTGGCAACATGCTTATCATTCCTCTGCCATGACCCTCACCCTTGTTGCCCCTTCCAAAACTATGATCCATTGTTTTTCAGTGCCAGGCAAAACAGTCTTCTTTACCCAGGTCTTCAGCCATTAAGCAATCTACAGTATTGCCTTTTAAAGGGGGCGGGCTGTTATTATACCATTTCTGTTTTTATTTTATTATGCTATGCAAACTATGTTTTTAATGTTGCACACCTCCATGGGATCTTCGGATAAAGAGCAGTATATAAATCATAAAAAATAAATAAATAAATACATTTGGGAATTCCTGGAGGGTTAGGGAAGAGTGCCGGCGGCGCTGGGGGGGGGGGAACCACCCCCTTCCCACTTTCCCCTTATTCTTCCTTATTCTTCTTAACATCTCATCATCATCAGTCATCATTTGTCTAAGTGCAAACAGAAAAAGGTAGGGAAGGAGAAGAGATGCATGCAGTTAGAGGGCTGGAGCCAGCATCATCAAGACCAATCGACCTCCTGCTTCTCCCCACCTGCCAATAACACCCCCCCGCCGTTTAGCCGAAACTTCCTGTGCCCAGACATGTGCACCCCCTCTTCTTGCCCCTCCCCCCAGGATCCCCCCCGGTCCACTTTTCCTTTGGGCGAGAGAGGCTGCAGCAGCTGCGGGAGCTGCCCCTTGAGGCGCCTGCACGGAGGAACGTGGGAAGGGGCGGTGCGCGGCGAGCGTGGGGAAGAGGCGTGTCCTCGGCGCGGGCGGAGGCGCGCAGGCAGGCAAGACAGACAGGCAGGGAGACAGCAGCTCCTTGGCGGCTGGACTCGGTGGCTCCTCTCTTCTGCCAGCTGCAGGATCGGAGGCAGCGGCGGCGGCGGCGGCAGCAGCAGGAGGAGGTAAGGTCTGCGTGCTTTTCACAGGTGCTCAGCTGCAGTCTTTCTCCGGGCACACCTGCAGCTTGGGCATCCCTCCTCTGCAGCTCCTGATCCTGGCACCTCACCCTCCCCTGGAAGAAACCCAGAGGAGGGCTATGGGGTTGCTTTTCGTCTGTCTGTCTGTCTGTCTGTCTGTCTGCCTTACTTAGCATTTGGACCCTGCTTAGCTGCAGGAGATATCCTGCCCACCTGCCGAGAGGAGTTGAGCAGGTGCCGGAGAGCTCGTCTCCCTCCCCCCACCTCCTTTGGCATTTTATTGATTGCCAGTTACAAATGAATTAGAAATGACAAAGGGGAGCAGAAAAAGAACAATAATAACAATAACAGGTCGAAGTACACATCCATCACAAAAAGGGAGGGGGATAACAGAACCAATCCCAGCTGTGGTTAATTTACCTTTTTTAGATAGTCTGTACTCAGGTTGCCCTTGGACAGACTCTCAGGAGTATGACAAAGTCAAATGGCAGAAACATCTGTGGGGGACTGCTGTAGGTGGTGGACCTGTTTGCTGGTGGACTGCAGCCAGCTTCCTTTCTGGCAATAGTATTAAAATAGTATGAAAAGCGTGCACACTCTATATGTGTATATATATGTATATATGTATATATGTGTGTGTGTGTGTGTGCGCGCCTGCCATTAAGCTTTGTTGGATAACTTGGAACACTATAAAGAAAAGAGCTCTTGGAGTTGGTTGAAGACAGGGTGGCAAGTGTAATAACTAAGGGGTCTGAGCTAAGCCAAGGGGTTGGTTTCTTTCCCTCCCTAGAAGGAGGAGGAAATGCTTTGTGTTTTGAGGATGGAGGTGGTTGTGTGTGTCTAAGTGCAAACAGAAAAATGTAGGAAAGAAGAAGAGATGCAGTTAGAGGACTGGAGCCAGTATCTTAAAGCTGTTTAATATTTATGGGATGGAGCAGGTTTATGAAGGTGCTGCATCTCCACCAAGGTGAGTTTAAGTCAGTGACTTAAAAAGAAAAGTCTTTCTTTTAAAAATTGCTTTGCCCCCCAAAGCCCTGAGGTGTGGTCATGTGACACCTCCTTTATTTTCCTCACTTTCTTTTGTTTAAGGATGGAAATTTCAAGAACATTGGGAGGGGTGGAAGGGGGTGAGCAGACTTTCAGTAAATTCCTCACCACCAGCCCTGCAACTGGGGGAGCCTGAGAAATGAGGCAAGGCTTTGTTTCCTTCCTTCGTTCCTGAATATTGAGCATCCCTTTTGGCAAGCCCCATTCAGACACAAAAGCCTTTAAGACTGTAACTCTACTCTTAAGCTCCAGTAAATGAATCTGCAAGGCTAGAGGAGCAACAAGGAGGGCAGAAATGGGGATGCATCTCAGAAGGAGCAAATGGGAGTATATGTCCATCTGCATTCCCTATCCCCCCCTTTTTTGGGGGTACAGTATTAATATAATTAGCTATTGGAAAAGCGATGCCTTAGACCACGGGTGTCAGAGACAAGGCCCGGGGGCCTAATCCGGCCCGCCAGACCTCGTGCTGTGGCCCGCCGCCTGCTGCTCGCAACTGTTTGCCTCAAGAAGGAAGCGGCAAAGGGCGGGCGAGGTCCTCGCGGTTGGCTTTGGGGCTCAGGACAGAGAAGGCACAGCCTCTCACCCCCTTTATTTGTCCTGCGGCAGAGCTCGGCGCTGCCAACTTGTGCAGGGACAACGCTCAGGAAGCCCCATGTCCTCAGGACAAGCAAGCACGTGCAGGAGGAGGGCGACTTCCGAGTAATTTCTGTGAAGTGCCTGTGCAGTTGATCGAGCGTGCCTGCCGTTCACTTTCCCCGCTGGCTAACAGTTCCCTCCCTCCCTCTCTCTCTCTCTCTCTCTCTCTCTCTCTCTCTCTCTCTGCCCCTCCTCTCCCCTGCACCTTTGAAGGGCCACCTTTGCAAGGAAACACTTGCCCCACCACCCCAGCCCCTAACAGGACCCCCAAGGCTCCTGCTTCAGCTCTTCAGCCCCCCAAGGAGCCCTTCAGCCCCTACCTGGCTGGGAGCCCAGGGAGGCGATCCAGAGCGCCACAGGCAGGCTCTAGGTGTCAGCTGGCCAGAGAGGACATGCCATGTCTGTTCCCAAAGATGAGGCACAGAGGAGCCTGCCAGATCCTGGGACAGTCCATCTCCCTCAGTGCAGCCAACACTGGTTGGCAGCAACAGCTCTCCAGCTTTCAGCCCTGCCTGGAGTTGCTGCCAGGGAAAAGCTGCCAGGATTCCTGCATTGCAGGGGGTTGGGTTAGATGACCGATGCAGCTGTGTGTGTGTGTGTGTGCGCACCTTGTGGGTCTTTCATCCCCTGCAAGACAAAGCCCTCCCCATCAAGCCAAAGGGCAACCCTTTTGCTGGGGGCACCTGCTGGAGCTCTGAAACCTGCTGTCCAAATACATCCCCTCTCTCCAAGCCTCCCTCTTGAGCAGCCACAGACAGACCCCCGTGAAGAGGAGCCTCCTTCCATGTCTGCCCCAACCCAACCTCTTCCCCAACCCCAGACGCTGAGCTTTCATTTTTTAAAAAAGGTCTCTAGTCCTCCCAGAGAACTTTGGAACTCCCTGCCTAGGGAAGCTAGATGGGCTCCCTCCCTGCTGGCAGATGGGAACTGACTGTGTTTTGAGGAAAGGGCCAGCGCTGTGGTATTTTTATTGTTGTATTATCTGTATTTCTAATACATCTTTTCAATACATAAATACATAAATTGTACAATAATTGTACAATTTGAATATCTACTTGCCATTATTCTGACTATGTTTCTGCTTTCAGAGCTAGTTATTACTTACATTATTACAAAAAAAAGTAATAATTGAATGCAGTGACAATAATTTATGATAATAAAGAGTGGACACATAGTCCTACAGATACAGCCGGCCCTTTGAGGGTGACCAAACTGCTGATGCGGCCCCCGATGAATTTGAGTTTGACACCCCTGCCTTAGACAGTGGGCTTGTAACTGCAGCGAGGCAGTGGAGAACAAAGCCTTTTGAAGTGAGTGAAACATTATGCAAAAACGTTCCATGCTTGAACTGCCGCAGGTAAATGGCACAGAAACCCTCTGCCAGGCCAGTTGTCTGGCGCAGCCTTTTGTGTTTCAGTGGTGGAAAAAAAATATCCCAAATAAAGACACACTGACTCACTTGCATACAGGTTTGGGTTGCTGTTCACACCCTAGCATTTAAATGAAGGCTGTTTTTGTGAAGGTTTTGGGAAAGGAGGGGGCGTGTCTTTGTGGGTAGCCAGAACCTTTTCCTCCATTCTGTACAGCAAAGGGTGCAGGGTCCCTCCTGCCTCTCTCCTTCCATCTAGAATTCTCACGACCTCTTAGAAATGCAATTCCTTAAGGACATTGTAGACATCATGTGTAGTCATATCTCTCTTTAAGGAAGTGGTTCTTTCTTATTGTTTGCAAAGGTTGTTTGTTTTTGATCTGAGAAAATTTATTTGTGTAAACTGCATGCTTTCATTCTGTCTCAGTAGGCATGCTCAGGCATACATGGGGCTGGTTTATGAACTGTGGCAAACACCCACCGGCACAGTCCTACCCCCAGCCCCATGACTGTCATTCCATACAAGTTATAAGCAGCTGCACCCCCTTTTATTTCTATATCCAGTTTCCCACATGTACCATCTATGACAGGACCTCTTTTTTTCACCTGTGCCAATTTGGACTACTTGTTGTGTCTAGACTTCTGTATTGAGCCTACCCAGCGAAAAGAGGAGCTGGGTTTCAACTACAGGGTTTTCTGTAGCTGCTCTCTGGTCTCCTTTAACTGAAGGTGTTATTCTGGCAACTTGGCTCCAGAAGCCATAGAGAATGTGCTGAGAGAGCATGAGCTCCGTGAAGCAGGTGCTGACGTTTCTTCACACTGTTGCTCTTCTTAAACGGGCGTCACCCCTGCCTGATGTAAAATAGCAGCAACAGGGTCTGCTCATCACTTTTCTGAGCCACTGTAGGATTGAAGCCTGGGCATTAATTTATTTGTTGGTGTCTGTTTCCAGTGGGGTGACACTGTTCAGGGGTGGTTTGCATAAATGGACCGTAGCATTTGGACCAGTGATATTTTAAAACCACGAAATCAAATGGCACAAAATTAAGTGCATAATAGAAATGCCTCTTGTGCTGATCCAGCCACCCAATGCCTGCTGAAATTATCTGTAGCTAAAATATGCATATGAGCCACATCTCATCTACACAGCCATAGCCACCCATTTGCAGTCCTGGGGCCAAACAAGTGACCCTTGCTCCGTCCTTGTGTTATGGAGCCAAACCCTTGCCTTTAACTTTCTCTCCTCTCTGCAGTTCTTTGTTTCCCTTTCTTCCTTCTCTGCTGTAGAGATGACAGTGGCAGTCTCATAGGCAGCAAACCCATCATGTGGTCAGATCAGAATTTGCAGACACACAGGCTAGATTTGCATTGGGTACAGCAGCCCAAATGTCTGGGATGTGAATAGGGGTGTCTTCCCAAGCCATCTGCCTCCACAGAGCAAAGGGCTTTTCTATAGAAGAGAGGGTAGATTTAGTCGCCAGCTGTGCCGTTAAACTGTGGAGCACTCTGTGAAAAGGAGATTTGACATGACATGTATAATTGCCTTTCAGATATATTAGAAGAATGAGCTAACGTTTTCTGCCTTGCTAGTATAGATTCCCACTCCCCCTGTGATCACCATTTAGCAGGTTATGGAATATTCCTTAACCCATTTCCCCCACCCTGGTTCTTTGCTTCTCAGGAAAAACAAACCATGAAGATTTGAGGCTGTTCAGTTCTAAAACGTCATTTCATTCTTTCAACCCTGAGCCAGTGATTCTGGTGTGGAGGACCAGTAAGGAAAAGGAGGGGCTTTCTCCTCCAACCCCTGGTCACACAAGTGTGTTTGCACTTGCACTGAGGAGAGAGTATAGCACCTCCACATGTGAGCGCTGCCATTTTTGCTTTTTTTTTAATATGCCGTTGCTCTACAATGCCACAGTCCTTGGACACCAGTTTATCACCTGGTCACCTATGGTGAGTGTTTAGCTCACCACACAGAATAGCTATACAGAAGTTTCCTTCGTTACTCCCCCCACCTTTTAGGCCACACAAGCAAGTCTTAGGCCACTGGAAATGGTTGTAGGTTAGTCCTTATTGTGCATATACATGCCCACAGCTCAGAGCTAGATCCAGGGCCAGCCCACCCATGAGGCAAGCTGAAGCAACTATCCCAGGGTGCAGGGTTCACTCATGGGGCAACAGATCCCAATGTTCCTTCCTCTCTTATTCCTGATGTAGATTTCCCCTCATCCCTTCTTACTTGGTGGGGAGGGCCACCATTTTGGGGTCTGCCTTGGGTGCCAAAATGACTTGGGCAGACCCTAGCTAGAGCTTTGTTGCATGAAGTCCCGGGTTCTACTTCCAGTGACTCTGGGTAAAAAGTTCACTGGTAGCAATGCCTCTGTCTGAAGCATTGGAGAGCTAGATGGAGTATGGTAGATCACTAACCAATAGTCACATTTGGTATAAGGGCAGCTTCACACATCCAGAGTAAATGGGATTTGGGACAAAGATCATCACATCATTTTATTTATATGCCACCTTTCCATAGCTATAACCATGCTCAAGGTTTACATAATTACAACAATAAACAAAACACATCCGTTTCCAAATAAATCATAATAAGATCTAAAAATAAAGATACAAACAGTAAATATCAATTACAGCAAAAAACCAAACCAAACCAAAACAACAACAACAACAACCCAGTAACAACCCCTGTTAAGCAATACCCCAGCCCAAGAATCTGTTCAGCAACCTCCTCTTTTGTAGTTGGAGTCAGTCAGGGCTCCACCCTCCCTCCCAGGGCAGGTGGGAAAAGGCCTGCAAGATGCTTGGAAAAGGGAACAAAAAGCACAGAAGGATTTGCCATGTGGTGGAAAGGCAGTGCAGAAAGGAAAGGTAGGGCAGCCCCCTGGGATCACTGATGAAGTTCACGCAGATTTGCTAGGAGAATAAAGAATGACACACAAACACACGACAATTATAAAAGGAACCACCCACCCCTCAAAAAACCCTGGTGCCACAGACAAGTGACAAGGGCCTTTTGTTCTTTGCCAATGGCTTAGGGCCCTTGTATTACGGGACCGCCTCTCCTGTTATGCCTCGCAGAGGAACTTAAGGTCCATGGATAACCATAGTTTAGAGGTCTTGGGCCCTAAGGAAGTCAGACTATCCTCCACCAGGGCCAGGGCCTTTTCAGTGATGGCTCCGACCTGGTGGAATGCTCTGTCCCATGAGACTAGGGCCCTACAGGATTTAACCTGCTTCCGCATGGCCTGTAAGACAGAGCTATTCTGCCTGGCCTTTAATTTGAACTCAGCTTGATCTTTTATTTCCCTTCTCTTCCCCCCTCCCCCCTTTTATGAACATTACCTGCTCTGGGACCCCACAGCTAATTCTCCCCTGGCCGCCTCGCTGGCCCAAGTAGGTCTAATTTAGCCAGCTAGCCCTGGTGACCATCTAATGTTTATTGGATGGATTTCCCCCAAATTGATTCTTTAACTTGAATTTTATTGTTATTCATGCTTTTCTACTGTATTTTATGCTGCTTTTATGTTGTATTACAATTAAGTGTTAATTTGTTGTTAGCCGCCCTGAGCCCGGGTTTTTGAACCGGGAAGGGCGGGATATAAATAAAATTGTATTATTATTATTACTACTACTACTAGTTGTATCCGGCCACGCGTTGCAGTGGCTTAGTCTGGGGTCTCGTTTCCCAGGACAGGGGGTGGATGTGACCCACCCCCGGTCCCTGTCTGTCCCCCCCCCCTGTATAAAGTACTCGTAGTGAGGTAGGAGGAGGAGGAGTGGGTGGGGTGTGGCAGTACTACAGAAATTGAGTCTGTTCCTCAGAATTCATGTTTTTACCTGCGACAGATGTCACATCTATGCAATCTAAGTTTATGCAAACACTCAGATATTGGACTGGAACATTGTGTCCAAATTTGAAGTCAAGCGGTCAAGCGGTTTCCAAGAAAAGTGGAGACCCACACGCATGCACGTTTTACATTTATATATATATAGATTGTTGTTGTTATTGCTATGGTCCTAAATGGAATTGGCCCTTCATACGCCCTGTTTGAAATTGGAAGAAAGTTCCTATTGGTTTCTGAAGATATGAAAGGATTAAAACCCCCACTCCTTTCCTTCCCTTTGTGTCATGGCCTGCCCACACCAGCTATTTGGGAGAAAAAAATCACTACACACCACCACACTATGTGGCAAATGTCATATCTAGTTTGGCTGTCAGACGTGCAAGTATATCATAACATGATGTGCCCCACGTGTTTCAAAATTAATCTCCAGGTGCGCAGGAATCTTACTCTGATAGTAGCCTGCTCCCACTTTCCACTGCCTTTTAGTCAACAAATTTAAAGCCTTTTCTGTTCGTCTTCCCTGGTGGAGGAGAAGTGGTTGATGCCCCACAGAAAACAATTTAGATATCCAGGGATTTCGTGGTGCTGCCTGTGTGACCAGGCAAGAGGGTGCCTCTTCCAAAACAACAGGCCACAACAAAGACAGGAGTTCGTAATCTTTCTAATTCAAGTCTCATTTCATACCAAAAACAAAGAAAAAAGTGACCCCTGTGTTGTTAAAAACAATAAAGAAATACCCTGCTAAAGCCAATGTGGATAAAACCCATCATAATTATATCCACAGTGCAGAGGGCAGGGCTGAGTTATGTGAGTTATGTCTGCCCTGCAAAGTAACCCATTGTTGTTGTAGTACCCATTTTGCTGGGGTGATGGTGAGGTGGGGAGTTATTGAGTAGTGTCCGGCAGCCCTGAAATGTAGTCCAGTGTTGATATCCAGTGTGTTATTTTAGGGAGATGCAGTGAAGAGGTAGCTGTGAAGTTGATCGTAGCAGTGGTGCAATTAATTATGGCCTGGAGCTGGTGAAGTGAGCCAGGGGGAAGATGAGGATTTCAGCAGTGACTGGGAAGATGGTTGGGCTTTGGGTCTAACCATAGATGTGCAGCTGGTCTACCCATTGAGAAATAGCAGAAGGGTAGTCCTTGTTTACAGGAGCCAGACTTCTGAAAGCCTCACCACTGTTCTGTCACCTGATCTACTAGAAATGGTAGATCTGTTCTCTGATGCCTCATTGTGTTTGTTTATTTGAAGTATTCTTCTCCTCTTCACCACACCCCTGGAGAAATTCCTGCAGACACCCATGCCCTCTTTCCAAATTTATGTGGCCAGGAACAGTGTGTGGTATCTCCTCCTTGGATTCTCCCTTGCCCTGCCTCTTGGGTATTCTGCACGCACTTGCAGAGACTTTGGGTGAGACCTCCAGGGACCCCAGTCAATGGTTTTGTGACACTAGCAGGGATCTTTGTTTGTTTGTACTATAACAGAAAAGGGTGCAGATCCAACATCAGGCTTCCTTGCCTTAGCTTTGAAAAGTTTTCAGGGTCATGATGCATGGATGTCCTTCTATTTGATTAAGATTTGAAGGAAAACATTTGATTCTAATAACGAGGTTCCCAGGCAATGAAATTATAATGCCTTTGTCTTCCAAGAACATGCTGCAAATGTACGTAAATTAAAGTCTGTGGCAGGCCAGTTGTGAAAAAGAGAATTGCCAGATTAATTACAATACATTTCTTGGGTTCTGTTCAGACAATTTGAAGCTACTGGCACCCAATGGAATATGCTTAATACGTGTTTTCTTGTTCCTTTCAATTATACGTGCTGATGCCCTATGGCCTTGCAGTGCTGCATAGTTTGCCCAATAATGGCATTCTGAGTGTTTTTTAAAAACGAAATATTTCCAGGTTAAAAGCACTAGATCTTCTGCTCAGATAAATCAGCGTAGCCCCTCCTGCTTTCAGTGGAGTGCCACTAATTTACATCAAGTAGTCATTAGGTTCATTGACTTCTGTGGACTTTCACCAATCTGCCCTGGTTGAGGTGCTGACCTATAGACACTTCAGATACCTTTTACAGTTTATATAGAATTCAGCTTGCTCTTTGCTTCACCGAGTGTGTAAAAATATATTATATTGCCAGTTACTGTTTCAGTGATAATATATTTTATGCCCATCAAATGCACATAATGGAGTTTATTCTGGACTGCTCCATTTCAGACTGCAGGAGAAACAGAGAAACACTAAAAAAAATTAAGCTCCACCATTAAAAAAGAAAAGACAAACCCATAATAGCTTTTTTATGTGCAAAATAGATAAACGGGGTAGAAAAGTCCTACTGGTAGCTATATTAGTTCCCTTCATATACATAGTTTCCTACATTCAGGGAATGTTATTTAACAATAATAATAAGGGGGCAGGATTTAGAAACATCATGCACCTCCACCAGTTGACAGAAGTGGCCCAGTCTCAGGACACCGCCATGTGATTTTGTTGAATTTGTAGATACACCTTAGAATTACAGTGCTGGGAGGAAGAGAAGGTGCTACAATCCACCCTCCTGCTTTAAAATCGGGACACCCCATCCAATAACCCCTCACAAACTGACAGAGTAGAGCAGACCTCCTATTCAAAACAGCACCACCACTCCCCAACCAGTAAAATAGCTGTCCAGAGAGCCAGCAGGGAGAGTGGCGAGTGATAGTCTGGCCAGGCTAGGCTGGTGAGGGGCCTTTGTGAACCCCTGGGGGGTCTTGGCCAATCATTATTGCCAGGCCTCTACATTACACATCAACTCATCTCTTGTTGAAGTGTTAGGATGTTAAGGATGCAATTCTGTATGCACTTATGTGCAAGTAAGCCCCATTCAACTCAAGATTGGAGAGTAGCTTTGAGTTAACAGTCATAGGATTGTGCTGCAGACGATCGCTTGTGAGCCTTTTGCTCTGTGGAAACTTTTAGGCAAACTTCACAGGGTCAGGCAATAATGCAATTAGTCTTTCATAGCATTTGAAATGTTAATTAAAACAAAATAAACCCTCTACTTTCTGAAAGTATTTCTTTATGCCCTTGAAAAGAAAACACTGAAATGTTCGCCCCTTTTGCCTAAAATGTCTTAGTAATAGCATTCAAGCGGCTTTCTTGTCAGCTCAATATGGATAGCAATTTGTTTGTTTTCAAATAGAGCTGTCCATACACAAAATGAAAAACGGAGTTTTCTGCTGAATGGGACACCTGAAAAAACAAAGCATTTCCTTTTATTTGAGAGAATCCTTGTGTTGCATAAATGAATGGCAGCTGTCCATTTTTAGAGTTTCGAAGCTATTGATGTAATCAGCACGGATCGAGTGAAGACCAAAATACTGTCATGTTTCTACCATTCAGGACTTTGACTGGTGGAATATGTTCAGAGGAAGACACATGCTCCTTAGCCTGAGCCCATGCAGGACTATTTAGAAGTTATGTCTCCAAAGTGCATTGTGGCTTCCTCCCTAGTACCGGTAGATGTGCATTGAATTCCAGCTGTTGTTTTTAGTGTTGTGGCTATTCTTGGCACTGAGGATCTGCACCATGACCTTTGACATGAGGCTAAGAGATTGGTGGGGAATCTGTCTGCTTCCAGATGTTGCTGGACTTCTACAACTCCCATCATTTGGCTGATGGGAGTAAGGAGACCAACAACATCTGAGGAGCCACCGTGTGTGTGTGTGTGTGTGTGTGTGTGTGTGATCACAGAATGAAATTTGTCTCTAGATTGCTGGGGGTGGTGCGGTGATAATCTAAAGTATAATGGAATGTTGCTGGCCTTCTAGCAACTTAGTGAAACACATATACAGACTGCAGAGTATTCTACCAGAACACAAGAAATAATGAATGCAAGAATTTCACCTCAAGCAAATATTTTTAAAATCCACATCAATACAACACGGAGCCATTTCTTCACAGGCCAGAGACATTAACTAAATATTTAAATACTTTCAACTGTCCTGCTTAGGAGCTCCCCAACTCATTTTAAATGCATAGTCCCTCATGAACTATGAAAGAGCTTTCCTTTCAAGCTGACATGGTTGGGTTTCAGCCCATATGTTGAACAAGGGTTTAAAACAGCAGCAGCAGCCTGCTGGATTTCATTCTGCTTACGATTTTCTTGCTCTCCTCTAATCTGGGCAGTGCTCCCTCAGAATTTTATAATCTTCCAAAAATAGTTAGTAACCCTTAATAAAATTGGAAAGACAACCCTATATTTTCTGACTAGTATTTTCACTTAGTTCACAAAAGAATCTCATGGCACTTTCAAAACTATTACTATTCTATTAAATCCGCTCCACCACCCGGCCACCCACTCCCCTCCAGGGGCGGGGACATTGTTCGGCGCCGCCTGGGGGATCCCGGCCACGTCATCCATCAGCCAGCCAATCAGCTGGCTGGGGGGGGGGGATGGCCAGGACCAGTTTAAACTGCCGCGCGAGCCGAGAGGCTTCCTCTTGGCTCGCGTTCTCAATCTCCCACCCTCCCTCCCTATTTGCAGGTTTAGTCTTTAATGGCCTTGCTATGGACCTCGGTTGGTCGCCGTTGAGGGGCCTGGTGGGATTTTTTCCACTTGGCAAATCGGCTCAGGCCATTTGGTTTTCGCCTACCTCGTAGCAATTGTCAAAACTTTGTAAGGTTTTGCGGTTAGGCATTGGGTGACCTTCTGATGGGGGAGGGGAGACCTGGCCACCGCCTGCCCCGCCATGCGTAGGTGTATTCCGTTAAAGGAATCTGGGTGTGTGGATCTTGTCCGAAGCTGGGCTAGGGCCATGCCACGACCCTTCCGGGAACCCAGGGGTGAGCTTCAGTTGGTTTGCATCGACGGGGCTCCCCCTATCGGTCGTTTACCCTACCAGACTTCCTGGCCAATACCGCTCACATTCTGTAACCAATAAAGTTGTGGCCTAAATTTGCCCAATAACATTAACCTTATATCCTGTGTCCTAGTGTTTTATTCCTCGAGGGGGTGGTTGCAATTGCAGCAGCAGCAGCAACAACAACAACAACAAATAAATTATTATTCTAAAACTACTAAACTGCCTTGAAAATTGTATGAATGGTGGTTTCAACATATTTTAAATACATAAGTAAAATAAAATAAAGGGCAAGAAGCTTTTGGGTCTCCTTGTTCTGAAGCCCAGATGAATGGAAGGAGGGCACAGTGCACAAGACAACAGCCAGAAATGTTGTGGTGAGGAACCCAGGGAGGTCTTGCTCTTTTGAAAACCTAAATATAAGTAGCCCACCACCTCCCAAGGCAGCCTGTGCCACTGCCAAATGGCTCTTCCTGTTTAGAAGGTTCTCCTAACTTTCAGCTGAAATCTGCTTCCATGCAATCTCCATCCTCTGGTTCTAGTCCTGCCTTCTGGAACAGCAGAGAACAAGTTTGAACAATCATGCCCATAGCTTTAAAGCTCTTAAACAGTGAGAGCAGATGCGAATCTCTCACCTGTTTCTCATGATGCACTTGGCTCACCTGCATCCCATGCCCACATTGTATTTGAGCACAACAATACCCTACGCCAAGGGATCAGAATGGGGACATATGTTTAGAAACAGACCAAGAAGGTAAAATGTAGATAGAATACAAAAAACAACAACACCCACAACATAATTTTTAAAAGGTTTTATTTTTGAATTTTTCCAGGCTAACGATAACAGTGCCAGCAGGTACACAAATACATATGTTCACATGTACTATGCTGATTTGCAGCTTCTTGTTTTGCACATAGCACCTATTACATAAAATGTGCATTAAATTAAAGTAGCAGTTTTTTGTAATCTTCAACTGCAAATAGATTAGAGTTCATAATTGAATTCAATGCCAGAGTGGATGCTTTCCATGCCCAGATAACCTCCCAGGCCAAAGGATCCCAGCTAGCAGCAATGTGAACGGCTTCTGCCCAACACTCTGGAAGTGCCACTGCCAGCTGGAGGTGGTGGTACTGGGCTAAGCAGACCAGTGGCCTATATAAAAGGTAGGGTCTAATTAGCTCTGGCAGGGGTCCTTATTTAACCCACAAGACTGATTTTCTCCAAACCACACTCACCTGCCCTACACCTGATGTCACATGTGACATCAGGTGTGAGCAGGTGAAGACATGGCTGCAAAGGAACATTGGAGAGTGACCTCCCAATCATTCTTTTGATCTTGGCAAACAGGAATCCTGCTCAGTGCTGACCACCTGAGCTCCAGTGGGATCAGGCTGCACTAGGTAGTTCAAAGAGGATGGCTTTCAGCATGTAGCAGCTGATTAGCTTCTGCCCAACACTCTGGAAGTGCCACTGCCAGCTGGAGGTGGTGGTACTGGGCTAAGCAGACCAGTGGCCTATATAAAAGGTAGGGTCTAATTAGCTCTGGCAGGGGTCCTTATTTAACCCACAAGACTGATTTTCTCCAAACCACACTCACCTGCCCTACACCTGATGTCACATGTGACATCAGGTGTGAGCAGGTGAAGACATGGCTGCAAAGGAACATTGGAGAGTGACCTCCCAATCATTCTTTTGATCTTGGCAAACAGGAATCCTGCTCAGTGCTGACCACCTGAGCTCCAGTGGGATCAGGCTGCACTAGGTAGTTCAAAGAGGATGGCTTTCAGCATGTAGCAGCTGATTAGCACCAAAAGCCGGAGCAAACCAGCCGTTTGGCTCTGTGAACCCCGTTCAAGTTGACACCTGATACCATTATGACATCATGTGATGGACCCGCCTGTCAAAGTTGAGCCAAACCCAATTCCCCACCCCTAATCTGCCTTGTCTTGCCTTGCTTTGTAAAGCCCACCTATGGTACCTGCTTTTACGTTCTTAATTGTTTGGGCTTCGTATGCTGTTTTACCATTCTCATACAGTGGTACCTCGACATCCGAATGCCTCGACTTGCGAAGGTTTCAACTTACAAAGTCAGCAAACCAGGAAGTATTTTTGCTGTGCGTGTGGTCTGTGCCTGTGCAGAAGCGACGTGTGCGGTCTGCGCATGCGCAAAGCGCAAAATCGCGCTTCACGCATGCGCAAAATGGACGCTTCGACTTCCGAAGGTTTCGACTTACGAAGAGCACCGCGGAACGGATCGCCTTCATAAGTCGAGGTACCACTGTATTTTATTGAGCCATGATTGCTTAGAAGGTACATCATTTTCCTAGCATGCTACAACAGCAAGGGAGAAAAGAAGCCTTTATTGATGCCGTTGTTAGATATGTTAGCAGGGTGTGCCATTTTAGGGGGTGAAACTTAATTTTTGTAAATTTCTTCAGTGAGGGGTCTTAAAAATATGGTTTTAGGTGTGAGGAATTCAAGTCTGCTATTATTTTTTGTGATTGGACAGCATTTAGCTTCATAAGTCTGTGTTTGATGAAGAGGCATATTAACTGCTTTTGGAATTTTACTTTTACCTTTTGAAAATGTCAGGTAATGCTAAATAATAAAAATAAATAAATAAATGACATAATATTAATATATAAGTACTTGGCAATCATTTAAATGATTTTTATGTACTTTAACGCAATTTTACTTTCAAAGCAAAACTAGATTATATTAATTTAGCCAAAATATATTTTGAATTCCCAAGCCATGTTACAAGTTTTTTGCACCCCTTATTTTTGGAAATTGAAAAATTCAACAGGCCCTGATGCATTGGAATGTAGAAGTAAGCCTTCACTGCGTGCTAGAACTCAAACTGGAGACTCCCTAATCTTCACCTAAGTCTTTTAGCCACTCATCAGCTCTTGGTTTATTTAGTGTGTATAAATGTCCGCTGCTGCAGAGGATTAATCTGTATACCCAGGACACTGCAGTGAGCTTGCCAAAGACAACATTTTAGAGGTCCCGAATTCCCATGCTCCAAAGCGTACTGTGACCTCTAGCTGGGAACTGGAAGAAATGTTTCTCAATGACACACCAGTGCTTCATTTTACAGCACCAGCAAGGAGAGCTTGGCTTCTTTTGCTATAATGAACTGTGACTGACAAAGACGGTGCCAAACTCAGCAAGGCAAGAATGGGTTGATACAGGGAGTTTGCTTTGCACCATCTTGTTTCTTGAGATGTATTCTGTAAAAACCTGAAGCTTTTTCTCCCTTCCTCTTCTAGTCTGCAAAATATATGGTAAATATATTAAAACAGCTATGAGTTTGCATTTGTGCTTTGGTAATACTGTGCAATTTTTATAATGCCTTGTGGTGAATGAGAAGGCAATTGTTTACATTTTTTATTGGTATTCCGTGGGGAGTATCCACATGGAGCCTGACATTCATGGACTTAGCAAGTGGCTGCATTTAGAGATCATTCACTAGACAGTCTCCCCCCATATTCCTATCTCCATGATCTCCACCACAGCGTGGTACCAAAAAGTCATATTAAGGTACAAAAAATAGAGGTATGAATCCAATATTGCTCAGTTGTATTAGAAATACATTCATGAATCTTCTGCCAGCTTTGGGAACTCCCAAAAATCTGCTCATTTGTTCAGTGACATTTGGCATGGGGCAAGATATATTTATTAATACAGTGGGAGTGTGACACAGTGCAAAAATTTGCTCTGCCTGAGCTTCTAACACAGAAATATACAAGGCACAATTATGGAGTGCATAAGATTCCAAAGGGCTCACAGTTTATGCTGTACTTTGTTTAGAGAAGGCAAGGAAATGAAAACTGGGAAACATCTGCTCCTTGATCTCAAACAAGCACCATTTCCTGGGAATTCTGGAGATGCAAATTCTACTCCCACTGTTGAATCAATAGGCATCACTTGATGATCAAACATGCATGCTCACAGCCAGTTTTTCAGATAAATAAATAAATCTGTGCATAAGCTGCTTCCATTGCCTTTTAAGTATTTTCTGAGCCTACATGTGCCCTGGAGAAAAGCTTTCCTTTCTATTGCAGAACCGATTTATTATTTATCTAGGTTTATAAATTCTGGTTTTCCTTATGATCATTGTGATATAGCAATATTTGTAGAGCAATTCTATGCCTGACTATTCAGAAGTCTCTCTGATCACAGTGTGTCTTACTCCCAAGTAAGTACATAAAGGGTTGAAGGCTTCATATCAAAACAATCCCAAGAGATTGCATTCTGCCTTCTGTTCCTGTAGGTATGGCTACCTACTCTGACTGGCAGCAGCACCTCAAGAAAAAAGAAGTCTTGGAAAAGAAATCCTTAAAATTATATGTGAATTAACACATGCCTTAGTGTCAAGAAGAGCCTTGCTGGATCAGACAAGAGGCCTGTTGCCCAACAACACTATTCTACTCATGTTCTCCAGCAAATGGTATTCAGATCCCTCCCTGATATTGGAGGGAGTTAAAATTGGCAGGATATCACAACCTCTTGTGGGAGCAAGTTCCATAGGAAACCTATGCTCTGTGTGAACAAGTCCGTCCTTTAACTTCTTCGTTGTCCAAAAGTCTCTCTAACTGGTTTCCTGCTTCTGATGTACTTTAAATCATCTTTAAATCTGATCTCATTTTTTGACAGAATTACAAGCCTCATAGATGAAGGGAATGCTGTGGATATAGCCTATCTTGATTTCAGCAAGGCCTTTGACAAGGTGCCACATGATATTCTTGTAAAGAAGTTGGTAAAATGTGGGCTAGACAATGCTACCATTCAGTGGATTTGTAACTGGGTGACTGACCGAACCCAAAGGGTGCTCATCAATGGCTCCTCCTCATCCTGGAGAGAAGTGACTAGCGGGGTGCCATAGAGTTCTGTCTTGGGCCCAGTCTTATTCAACATCTTTATCAATGACTTGGATGATGGGCTTGAGGGCATCCTGATCAAGTTTACAGATGACACCAAATTGGGAGGGGTGGCTAATACCCCAGAGGACAGGATCACACTTCAAAATGACCTTAACAAATTAGACAACTGGTCCAAAAAAAAACAAGATGAAATTTTAACAGGGAGAAATGTAAAGTACTACACTTGGGCAAAATAAAAAATAAAAAATGAAATGCACAAATACAGGATGGGTGACACCTGGCTTGAGAGCAGTACATGTGAAAAGGATCTAGGAGTCTTGGTAGACCACAAACTTGACATGAGTCAACAGTGTGATGCAGCAGCTAAAAAAGCCAATGCAATTCTTGGCTGCATCAAGTATAGCATCTAGATCAAGGAAAGTAATAGTACCACTGTCAGACCTCACCTGGAATACTGTGTCCAGTTCTGGGCACCACAGTTCAAGCAGGATATTGACAAGCTGGAACATGTCCAGAGGAGGGCAACCAAAACGGTCAAAGGCCTGGAAACAATGCCTTATGAGGAACGGCTTAGGGAGCTGGGTATGTTTAGTCTGGAGAAGAGAAGGTTAAAGGGTGATATATGATAGCCATGTTCAAATATATGAAAGGATGTCATATAGAGGAGGGAGAAAGGTTGTTTTCTGCTGCTCCAGAGAAGCGGGCACGGAGCAATGGATTCAAACTACAAGAAAGAAGATTCCACCTGAACATTAGGAAGAACTTCCTGACAGTAAGAGCTGTTCGACAGTGGAATCTGCTGCCAAGGAATGTGGTGGAGTCTCCTTCTTTGGGGGTCTTTAAGCGGAGGCTTGACAGCCATCTGTCAGGAATGCTTTGATGGTGTTTCCTGCTTGGCAGGGGGTTGGACTGGATGGCCCTTGTGGTCTCTTCCAACTCTAAGATTCTATGATTCTTTATTGTTGCTTTTAATGGCTCCTCAATTCCACCATGTGCATTTGCATTTCTTTTGCAGAGAAATACAGTCAAAGGAACAGGGTGGGTCTATGCATATAATTGTCAGTTATATTATGAATAATAATTTATTATTTATACCCCGCCCATCTGACTGGGTTTCAGAGCAAGAGGGGGGGGGGAGTCATACGCGGAATTACAGAAGCCATCCTGGCTTGTGATTGGAATCCAGAATGTCCCATTTTGTGGTCCAGCACTCCGGCATAAGTTAGTTGGCTCTCGTCAGAGTGCTGAACCAAAAGGTGCTCGTTTTTGGTCTCATGTGTCAGAGGTTGTTGTTGAGACTACTCTAGAGTAACGATGCTCCATATTCTTGTCTTTAGACAGTTTTATTTAGTGCAGTCTATTTACAGTGAAATGAGTGTGTAGAACATGTCTGCTCAGTCCGAGGCAGAATCCGGGAATGGACCACTCCTCGTCTTCTTTCAGCATAAGAGTCTCGGGACGGCAAACCTTCTTCCCCGCCTTCTCCTGCGTAATTCCGGAACCGGAGGGGAAAAGGGTCTACGCTCCATGTTTTCCTTCTCCCCCCCTTTCCCCCTCTCTTTCTTCCTCCCTCATGTGTAGCAGGGGCTCTTCTGTGTTGCCAGAGCCCTGCATCCCTCTTCCTCCTTCCTCACTGGACTCCTCCCCCTCCCCGCTGGCATTGCTGCTATTGGAGGAGCTGCTCTTGATGATGGGAGGGGGATCTCTGTATTCTCTTCCCCTTACATCCTGCAAACCAGCTGATTCACGCCAGCGTGCTGGACCAATTATTCTAATTTTTTGACTTGTGTTCTTGTGTTTGTCAGCTGGCTCCTGCGAGAGCTCAGGACCAAAATAACAAGCGTCCCAGTTTTGATCAGCGAGATGTCGGAGGGTATGAGAGCTGTGTTGTCAGCATACAAAAGGAAATATGTAATGAAGGTTCACCTCTGTGGGCAGGCAATTCTACAGCTTAGGGGCCACCACAGATAAGGCCACCTCCCAGGCTGCCACCCTATAAATTTCTGAGATCAGTGGAACTACCAAGAGGGGCTGTAGGGAAGGAGAAGATCTTTCAGATATTTGGTTCCTGAGTCATGTAGGGTTTTAAACACTAATGCAAGCACCTTGAATTCTGCCTGGAAATGAATTGGCAACAAGTGCAGCCAGCAATCTTGCTTCCACATTTTGGACCAGATCTGAGTCACCTTCGAGAGTAGCCCCACATGGAGTGCATTGCAATAATCCAGTCTGGAAGTTACCAAAGCATGAGATATAGTGGCCAAATTATCTCCATCCCAAAAGGGGTCATAGCTGGCCAACCAGCCACAGCTGGAAATAGGCCACTGTGGCCTCGTGAGCCTCCAATGACAATATTGAATCCAGGAGGACCCCCAGGCTAAGGAACTGCTACCCACAGTAGTGTCCAGATAGGCTGCCTCCCCACTTCCTAGGTCTGAGAGTTTGGAACACATAAAACTTCAGTCTCATCTGGATTCAGCTTCCTTGACACTGCACTTTAATCCTGCTACTCTCCAGCTGAGTTTCTATTATTTTAGTTTTGAATAACCACCACGAGGGATGACATCTTTGACTTTTGCTTTGATAATCTTATTGTGGTTTGTCTTGTCTTTATTTATTTCATGGAATTGTAGGGTTGGAAGGTACCCCCAAGGGTTATCTAGTCCAACCCCCTGCAATGCAGGAATCTCAGCTTAAAGCATCCATTTAATTGTTTGCTTTTGTTGTGTTCCCATAATTTAATTTAACAGTTTATATTTGTTTTATTGTACATTATTTGGAAGGTTCTGCATGAGGTGACTAATAACTAGAATAAATAATACTGTACTAAGTAGCTGAAAAATGACAAAGCAGGGAGCAAGCTGTTGAGTTTTTCAGATCTATTTCTTGGGCTTGGTGGCCCCACCTCTATTTTTTACATTCAGTTAGGGTTGCCATACATTGTCCTATTTTGGGGGACCAGCATGCCCATTGGGCCAGATTTTTGCGGATTACCAAGGTTTGGGTTAAAATAAAAATAAAAATGGGGGGGGCAACATGCTCATAAGGTGCTCTGCCCCAGAACAGGAAGTGCCACATGGGGCAACCTTGCGTGGCCTTCTTGGGGCCACACTAGGCTTCATATTGTTCCTAGCAGCTGGCAGACCTTGCGCAGCCTATCCGGGGTTGCGCCAGGCCTCCCACTGTTTCAGGCGGTCGCCAGGCCTGGCACAACGTTTCCAAGGCTGGGCATGATCTCCTGAGCAGGAGGCCGAAGACAGCAAAGGTAAGGGGGGATGGACGGAGGGGGGGTGAGCAGGCAGGTGAGGGAGGGGGCAGCGGCAAGGAGGGGGCAACAGAGATGTGAGGGTGTGTGGGAGGGGTTCTGGGGTTTTGCTCCTCAGAATATGGCAACCCAAATTCAGTCCCTGGATGATTTTAGTGAACTTGAAAACTAGCCAAGTGCTTTGTGACTTCCAGATGTTCCTAATAAAGCTTATGGGGTTTAGATTTTCTTCTTCTAACAACCAACAGAGATACCTGTATGTAGTAAAAATGATAATTCACTTTACTTAAGGCGAGAATCCATTCCAGGGTGACACTAACTATTGATAAACCAAGAATATGACACCTCAGCTGGAAGAATGGCTTGCTGCAGCCCCTGATCTGAATTAGCTGACGGCCTTTCTCACAATATTGTATTTTTATACTTTTTATATATTCTGTACTTACTGCCGCTTAAGTAAAATTAGGGCTGCCATACGTCCGAAATTTGAAACATGGCAACCCTAAATTAAATGTTTATTTCATTCACTGTGCAATGTGCACTCCAAAACAAACACAAAACCCAACAGCTCGTCATTTGGAACAAAAAGTTGGTTTAATGGTCAAGCTGATAATCGGAAATGGTATCTTTTAAAAGCACCATCCTGTCAGATCAATCCTGGAATGGTGGCAGCAGAATATTGATTTTAGCAAATGAAAAGAGGAGCTGTGCCTGGATCTTAGAGTGGCGAGTAGAGTGCAGGGAGGCTGCACTCATTCAGAGAAGCTAAGCCACAGAGCACCTGGCAGACAGATGGCCAACTGCCTGCAACCCACACCTTTGTTCGGGATTTACTTGGACTGTCTCTGGATAATAGATTTAGAGAGCTGGGGTCACAAAGAATTAGAAAGCTGTAGCTAGTTGCAATTAAACCAGAGTTATTTTTAGACGACAAAGGAGTGACTGATAGGTCTGAGCATGAATCTCCGTCAGATCTGCATGAAACGCTGTGGTTCAGAGATTATAACCATGGCAGTCAGGCGCTATTGAGCTCTATGTGCAGAGCAACAAGGGAGCTCCTAATGCTTTAGATAAGCAGAGCAGCAGGTGGGCAGAAGCCAACTGGGAACTGCTAGTAGTAGGAGGAGCAGCAAAGCGGAGCCAATGTTTTCCCTTTGCAGGCAACTGCTGTATTGTGCTTTCCTCTGAATATGTCTTCCAGAACTCTTATATGCCCCTTACTTTCACTAGTTTCTCTGTAAGGTATTACCTCTTAATGTGTTGCTTGTTTCCCCTCACTGATTTCCCTGTGGCCCGGGTTGGAATTGCCCCTGACAAACAGGAGCCGTTTCACAGTGGGGTTTGGGGACTCAGATGTGTGGCTGTTTGCAGTGAGAAACGTGTAATGTGGGGAGGAGATGCTTGATGAAACCCTAATTTGATGTCTATATTTAATTATAAAATAAGATTCATTCTGTTTGCCAGAAGTATTTGAACGGCCGCTTTCTAATTCAGCCATTTTGTAACTCTTCATCTTTAATCTCATCTTCTAACATGGGGTCTACTTTGAATTTTTTACTATACGTTTCTGTGTGCCTTTTTCTGCTTTCTCCTTCTCACTCACCCTCTCTTTGCCCCCTTCTCAAGAAGCAGTGATGTTTGGCAACAGGCACAGCCACTTTAGTTCAGGCATGGCCAGGTTGTATGTTACAGTCTGCCAGCAGCTACCTAAACAACATGCTAACTGCTATTTTTGTAAGATCCCAAGGAAATAAATGGATAGATTCCCTTTTATTGCATTGAATTCCAGTTTGAAGGGTTGTTGTTGGCATTCACCTGTCTCAAGAGACAATGGAGTGCACCTCTGGGGGTGAAGTCAAAACCCTGGAGAATGACAGTGCTTGCTGTGGCTGCAGAGACCGGCAACTCGTAACTGCTGCCTCCCACATTGTTTTTGCTGTGTTAGAAGTACCCTTCTAACTGGAAGTAACCTCCCTGGGGTGCATGCATGGGCAGTGTGTAGGAAGATTTTGTGCTGCCCAGATGACAAGACCTTCCTCTCGGCCTCGCTGATGTGGTTCAAAGGAAAGCAGAG
This sequence comes from Zootoca vivipara, assembly GCF_965207765.1. NCBI lineage: Eukaryota > Metazoa > Chordata > Lepidosauria > Squamata > Lacertidae > Zootoca > Zootoca vivipara. The sequence goes on along the minus strand of NC_142582.1, from coordinate 6,805,614 downwards.
CAAGACGTTTGGCACCAGCTTGACCAGGAGTCACCAGAAGGAGGTGTACAAGACGCCATCCAATCATCTTAGGGACTCTACTCTGGATTTGTGTAGGGTTACTTCTTAGCCTTTTCTTCTCCCGAAAAGGTCCTGCAAGGCAGCAGGTATGAATTTTCACTCGGGGTTTACTGCCGAAGCCATTTTCAAGAATAAGTATAGCTACAAGGCGGCAGAGTTTGGGTTGGTTGGCCACTGTCACTCCCACTAGACAATGGTAGTGTTGTGTATTGAGTCAAAGGATTTTATATCTGTATTACTATTGTCTGTTACTATTAGGGTAACATTAGGGTAAAGTACAGTGGTACCTCGACTTACGAATGACTCGACAACTGAATTTTTCGACTTACGAATGGGGTAATGGACGCGCGCTTACGAATGTCTCGACATCTGGAAAAAAACCGTGGCAGTTTTAGATAGGGATTTTTCGACTTACGAATTTTTAGATAGGGTTGCTTCGACTTTTGAAGTTTTTCGTTTCCAATGCATTCCTATGGGAAATCGCGTTTCCAATGGCGTTTTTCTACTTACGAATTTTTCGACTTGCGAAGGTGCCTTCGGAACGGATTAAATTCGTAAGTTGAGGCACCACTGTAACTGCCTTTTGGTTCCAGAAGGTACAGCTTGTATTGGTTCATTTAAGCTGTATTTGGATCCTCTTTCCTCCAAAAGGCAGCACTGTGATTGCCTGATATTGTTCCTTCCAAAATGTATCCCTTTCTAGCTAGTCCCCCGTCCCTATAGATGTAGCTTTCCTCTCCTCAGAGCGTAGTCTTGTTTGCTTTAATAAAAAAGTGTTACTAGAGAACTGTCTCCAGCATATTATGTCAAGAGAGCTGAAATCACGAACCCCATGTCACAACAGGTAGAGTGCTCCTTCAAGGATGAAGTCAAACCAAGCTTTTCAACCTCCCAATTCTCCTTAGTGGCTGAAGTATTATCTTCAGTATTATCCATTCTGGAAATGGCATATGGTTTGTGGTGCTGCACAAATTAGAATAATAGCTCCCCTGTCCCTGGTATCACATACCCCGCAACCCCTGCCGCCTCATGCCAGCACAAGGAGCGCAGACATCTGCAAAAGGAAGCCTGCACATGAACAAATTCTCCTCCTCATCACGAAGAGGAGGCCACGCGGAGGATGCATGACCAGAAGAATTTTAATGCAAGCAGTTTAGGGAGGGGAAAACCCTGTGGCAGGTTGCTGCTTGTGATACACAACTGGAACCTAGAATTACAGTGCCAGAAATCTGTCTTATGCAGCTTCTGGTATGGCAAGCCAGGTGGGCCAAAACATCACGGTATGTGTATATACTAACGTGTGTGTCGGAATAGTACAGCTGGGATACAGCAAGAAAATGCTTCAGTTGTAGCTTGAGCCTGTTATCATCACCACCCTCATTATTGACCTTGGTAGATAAGAGGTAGCCCCACCCCTGTTAAATAATAATAATAAATAATAATAATAATAATTAATAATAAAATTTTTATTCCCCACCCATCTGGCTGGGTTTCTCCAGGCACTCTCATGGCTTCACTTTGTGTGTTTGAAGTCTTTTCAGAAGTCCTCATCCTTCCCTCTCTTCTCTAAGTTGCTCTGGCTCCTTCAGCCCTGCTGTATATAACATATTCTCCATACCTTCATTTGCTTTTGTCTCTCTCTGGATTCTTTCCAGCTGCTGCCATGTCTTCCCCACCCCCAGCAGTATAGTGATCAGAACTTACCAAAATGGCTGAAAGCGATAAGTAATTCCTGTGTCATGCTCACAAATTTCCATACAAGGATATAGTAGTAACTCTAAGTAGCCTTTCGAAACTCATGCTTACCTGGAATCCAGATTTAGTTGCATTTGATTGTTTGGGGATTCTGCCAATCTCAGAGTGGGACGGCTTTTGTGCTTCCTGACTCCGGCACACATGGCTGCACCCAAAACCTCCCTGAGTTTGGCTTCAGTGACAGCCATCTTGCTATCCCATTTCAGACATTTGCATAAATGTATTAGAAATTGAATGGACCAGAGGCAGAGCAACCTGTAAGCCATGGTATGCCACAAGCAGCATTTCGGGGCTCTGTTGAAAGGTACCAGCTGTTAATTCTGGAAAGGAAGGCAAGACAGAATCGGGCCCGTTTACATTTTCAGCAGGTGCTTGCGGGAAAGAAATAGCCAGACTGGAACACAGGGGCGTAGCCAGGATCAAAACTAGGGGGGGGGGGCAAGCCATGGTCGTTCAGGGGCGGGGCCAAGGCACGGGAGGGGAGGGGCCACGAAGTGGGAATGTGGGCGGGGCTACAGGGCCAGCAGGCCTAATGACATCGTGGCGGCGGCGGCAGCGGCCACCTTGTGCTTCTGGGGCTGGCAGCGTTGGCAGCTACCCTGCTTGGCTGGAGAGGACGGGAGGGTCGGGCAGGCGAGAGGGGGTGGCAGGGCAGGCGAGGGCGAGGCAAGGCACGGCCGCAGCCACGACGGGTCCGAGGCATTGCTGCATATCAGCATAATATTTCAACCATGGTTCAAGCCCCACCTTAGGAAAAAATTCCTGCATTGCAGGGGGTTGGACTAGATGACCCTTGTGGTCCCTTCCGACTACAATTCTATGATTCTATTGATATATTACCATAGCATATGCATCATTCTGCTTTCTTGAATTGTCCTACTCCTAGGCATAGCAGCCAACTCCTAGAGGCCTAGGTGCCTCTCCCCCCTCCCCAATTACTGGTAAATACCGTATTTGAAAGAGTCATCCCCCCATGTTGATGGGCTTTCTATGTGGGGCTTATCTGCCCCCCCTATTTTATTAAGGATGGAAGAGGGAGGGAAGGAAGGAAGAAATAGAGAGAGGGATAACTCATATTTGTGGGTGCCTCTGGGTGACGCTGTGATGCTGGAACTCTGCATGTACAGGAACCTTGTAAGCAGCTTTCTCTCTGCTTGATTTACAGCAGGCACGTCCAACAGGTAGATTGTGATCTACCAGTAGATCACTGGATGTCTGTGGTAGATCACTGGTAGGTCACTGGCACCCCTAAAAAAAGCTCACCCAAAATTTTCCTCCTCCCTAAAAAAAGTTGAACTATGACCTGAAGCCCTAAACAAAAAATGGGCCTCCCTCCCTCCTAAAAGAAGCTCAACAAGTTTGACCTAAACCCCCCAAAACAGGGCTTCCCTTCCTTAAAAAAACTCAACAGCTTTGACCTGAACCCCCCAAAAGGGGGTAGATCACCCCCAGTTTTAAACTCTGTGAGTAGATCAGAGTCTCTTGGGAGGTGGCCACCCCTGATTTACAGTATACAGATGCAGGAGGAGGGGCAGACTGGAACACCACTGCTTTTTATAAACATCACTGTGTCTGTCAAAGCTACAGCCCCCCTTTCTTATTCACTTCCTTTTAGCCTTGCAGAGCCACCTTAGTCAAATTGAATCCTCTGAGTCTGCACCCTCATTAAATCGCCAATAGAACTCTTAATGCTCCTGAATGCTCATTAACAACTCCCACTTAAGAACAATAGGGTGAAATGGTCAGCTATCAAATCTTGCCTGGGGATATATGCTCCATTGTCTTAACTGCTTAACTACTGGTAGCCCCTTTGCTTTATTTATTTGATGTGTTTTTGTTACAGCTGTGTTCCCCCACCCCCACCCAAGCAAGCAGAGACTTAGCTGCTCTTGCTAAAGCAAAGCCCTTTCCACTTCAGTTTTTGGAGGGGGAAAGTGCTGGTTATGGTCTGTAAAATACATTAATTTTTTGCTTCTAGGGGGGCAGCTGCCCCCTCCTGCCCCCCCTGCCTACGCCCATGCTGGAACAAATGCGTAGTAGGCAATTAGAAGTTGGGAGAGAGTGCAAGGAGCAGGAACCGAGAGCATTCCGTTAGCGTTTTAGCCAACGCTGCACAAAACAAAGGCAGTTCACACAACAGATCTTTCTTTTCCTCTCCTCCACAGCCAAAGCCTGTGCAGAAGTCTTAAGGGGCCTACCAGTCATTGTGGGCTGAGATGTTCGGGGCCACAGTGGAAGGGTGGAATCAGCTGACGTCTAGTGAAAGAATCTTGTGCCTGTGGAGTATAATATTTCTGCACCCAGTTTTGGACAATTCACTCCACACCACTGTAGCTTTGTATAACACAGCTCACAATGTTTGGAAGGAGGTTACAGGGTGGTGCGACAGGAAAGGGATAGCTAGATCCTTTGTGTGAGCTTGTCCTCTATTCAAGAGCTCTAAGGTGGCCTACAAGTATATGTTAGGTTAGGAAGAGTCGGTGAAGAATGGCAGAAGAATGAAGCTCAGTGGAAGAGAAGAGAACTGAACAGAGCATTCAACAGGCATTCCTGAGTGCTGAGAATATGGTGGAGTGGCTTGGTACGGTAGATGGACACCAGGTTCAAAAGTGGTACATCAAGGCCCCTGAATCCTAGAACCAACAGATTAAAGACCTCCAGGTGACTGTGAACCAAGCCATGTGCTAAAACACCCAGATGTTCTGCCATGTGAAAACAAAGCATCCTCAGTGGAATTGAGCCGGGACCGGGAAATGGATTCCATTTGTTCCTATTAATCCGTATTTCGTACTCTGGCAGACTTTAAATTAATGTGAGCATTTGAGCAGATGGCTTTGCTTTAGAAATAGGAAAGCGTTGACAGTTGATGAATGTTACATGTCTTTTGCACACCAGTCTGTTGTTCTCCAGCAGCTGCCTTTTTTATGTTGACTAGAGACTAATTTAAGGGGAAATAAGTGTGAAATTGCTGCGGGTCATGTAGCCTTTGATTATTCTTACATTGTATGTTTTTACTGAACAATACCATATTTCCGTGACTCCTGGTTATGGAAGAGCCAGCATTCCAAAGCCAACGTTTGAGGATATAATTTAGTTTTGCTTTTGTCATTCTGATTTGTACTAGGTCAGGCAGCAAAAGGTATGCCAGATGGAAAAAATAAATAAAATACATCTTTATGAAATATCATTTGGGGGATATTGGAAAAGGCCTAGCCATTCTAATCCTTTGTGCTTTCTCTTTCTCCCTTAGCATCCATCTTTCATTATTTCCCGTAGTCTCTTGAAAGTAAATCTAAGCCTAATTCTCCTGCTTGTGATTTCTGAGGTGTGACTCAGCACATTTTTCTTAGTTGTGAGGCTGAGAGAAGGGGAACTGAATATAATACTCTTATGGAGAACGGCAGTGGAATTTCATGGTGGATAATATTTCTCTTTGTTGAAGTTTTAAAGCTGCCTATCAAATGCAGTTATGGATTATCTCTCTCTGCTTCAGAACTACCCAAACACATGATTCTCAGAGCGGGAGGTGGTCTGCCTAAAGAGACAAGAGCGCTATTAGGCAGGGACTGCGAGCTTCCTCTTTTCCTACTACCTTCTTCCATTTTGGCTGCATTCTTAGAGCTGATCTAGAATCACTTCTACCACAGAGCTCAGCATCCCCTTGGTGACCCTCTCCACACATCAGCTGTATTGTGAACCTGAACTCTTTGCACGAATTGGAGCCCATCACAAAGAGTTTTTCCAGCTATTACTGTCAGCTGCCATTGGAGAGGATCAGGAGCGATGGCTTCAGGACCCATTGAAATTAATGGGCCCAAGTTAGTCATGTTCATTAGTTTTGATGGGTTGTATCCAACACTAGGCTACTCTGAGTAAACGTTAGTTGGATACAACCCAAAGGAGTCTACTCTGAGTAGGACTAGCATGGGATACAGCCAATTAAGAATTAAAAAACAAAACAAATTCAGCAAAATCAATTAGATGGTTATGAAACAGTCTCACTAAATCTCAGTAGAAACAATTAGATAATGAATTGGGTGGTGTATTACCTGTGTGATTGGTTGCCCTGATTGCATATGCAAATATACTATACTACATTGGAATACTAGTTTGGGAAGAAACAGACAGGGTGAGGGTGGTTCAGAAGGAAGATGGGATAAGCATCTAATTGCACAAGGCAAACACTTATCTCACTACATTGTGACTACATGAACACAGAGCCAGCTGTAGCTGGGGATGTTATCTCCTATGTGGGTTTCTCAGTGTTGAAAGATAATATGAATTGTATCAAATGATGAGGAATGGAAGGTAGTCTCTTTGGCAGTAAATGTCTTCAGTTTTAGGAAGAGTTATTTGGAGTCAGTTTTAGACAACTGTGATGAAGACTCCGAATTTTAAGGATATAAATTCATTTTGACACATACCTCCCCTATTTAGCTTTATTTTATCCTAATGTTGAATTGTTAGCTTTAGCGAAACAAACATAAACATTCATTTTAAGTAGACTTCTTTGTGGAGTTTAGAATTCGTTCTCTTGGATTTGTTTGCTTTTGGTATAAAATTCTACTCTATTCTACTCACAACTATATTTTTCTAAAGATGCCTAGTGTCATCAAATTAATTAATCAGCAACATAAACAGACACATTACCAGTGGAATGGGAAAACTTTTTTCAGATTGCTATACTGTACCTGAGAAATACGGTATATATTTCTGCACACCACCCTGATTTCTGAGCGCTGCAAGATTACAAGGGTTCCAGGCACTCGCCCAGGGTTCATGTTTCCTTTGGAATGAGGCACAGAAGTATACTGTATATGGTTTATTTCAAAGTCAGTAAGATACCAATAATTTTATTTGCAACCTGCATTCCTAAATTCCAACATTGAGTTTGTCTCTTTTCTTGGTGCTGCAGAGTTGAATACGCAAGTCTTAAGAACTTGCATAGTAACCTCTGCTTCCAAGTATGAGTTGTGTAGAAATTTGAATGAACTAGAAGGACTCCTCAGTACGAACAACAACAAAAACAACACACACACGCTTCAGTATTTTCATTGCTAAGTTGAGGGTATGGTCATTGTCAGGACTGGAGGCCATGGATTTATTGACAATAACTGAACTCATATCCTGTTCTATAATATTAGAGTTCTAATTTAGTGTGCTCTGGAAATGTCAACATTCCACAATATATGAAAGCAACATTTTTGGACTCGTGTTTGAAATGCATTCTATCTGTGGAGAGTTAGGAAAGGCTGAAAGTACAAACACAGGCAGAAAAAAGGTCGATATTTTTCCCACTGTAACATTTTTGATATAGTGTCCTGTGTTATTATTGTTCAGTAAAAGCAATCGAAAGAACGATAAAAGTCTAGGTAAGCTTATTGGTATTGCCTTTCAGAACCTGATATTTTATCATGAATGAACAACAAACGTCAGTAGTCAAATACCCAAAGTATTCACTCTGGAGAGGGACACTGTAATATTCCCATAAGCTCAGAAAACTATTTGGTAACTGAAATATAACAAGCACCAATAAAATGCACAGCAGTTGCATGACTGCTGGTATCCTGCTTATATATATATTTTTGTTTGATGAAAACAAGGAGCCATAATTCTCTGACTCCAGCATCTTAATGCGTCAATGGCAGCATTTTTCTTGGAGGCAGAGTGAGATAATTTCTGGCTTTTCAGAGGCATGTAATATTGCTGTAATTTGAGACACTTTTACACACCAGACAGCAGATTTGGACTTTATTCTCCCATACGTATGCTTAGCAGCATGATCCATAAGAACATGCAATCTATAGGAAAGTTAACAAGAAAAATAAAGGATAGCAGTCAGAGAATCTGACTCCAAAGCAGCACCTCCTCTCAGATGTATTCCCATAGCTGTCAGGTTCTCCCTTTTTTTAAGGGAAATTCCCTTAGGCTGAATAGGCTTCCTCACGAGAAAAGGGAAAACTTGACAGCTATGTGTATTCCTCGGGTGCATTCCCCTTTGCAACTTTAAAAGATCCAGGGAGCAAAATTGGGTTTGGGCTGGACACATCCCTCAAGCTCAGGTTCCCCTTCTCTTTCAGACTTCAGGTGATAGAGAAGTCTTCTAGCTCTCGAAATAAGAATGTTTGTCCAGTGGCATTTTAGAGACCAACTAAGTTTGTTCTGGTTCTGGGTACAGTTAATACCTCCGCAAACGTCCGCCTCGTCTAGCATCCATTCCGGCAAACGCCCGCAGCAAACCCGGAAGTACCAGAACAGGTTACTTCCAGGTTTGCCGCTTGCACATGCGCAGAAGCACAAACTGCTCCGCACATGTATGCAGACGTGGCACTTTGCCCTGCGTCCTTTTCGGCTAGCGGCTGGGGCTCTGGAATGGATCCCGGTCACAAAACAAGGTACGACTATATAAGCTTTCGTGTGCAAGTGTGCACGCACATGAAAGCTTGTACCCATAACAAACTTAAAGGTAAAGGTAAAGGGACCCCTGACCATTAGGTCCAGTTGTGATCGACTCAAGGGTAGCGGCGCTCATCTCGCGTTATTGGCCAAGGGAGCCGGTGTACAGCTTCCAGGTCATGTGGCCAGGATGACAAAGCCACTTCTGGCGAACCACAGCAGCACATGGAAATGCCATTTACCTATTTATCTACTTGTACTTTGACGTGCTTTCGAACTGCTAGGTTGACAAACTTAGTTCGTCTCTAAGGTGCCACTGGACAAAAAATAATAATTCAGCCGCGTCCGACCAACACGCCTACCTGAATCTTCTAGCTCTGTCAGGCTGAGAGTTTGTGCACATGTGCAGCAATGGGGAGGGGCAGTGCACAGTCCTGTTAAGGTTTAGGTGGGACGTGGGTGTTTATCTAGAGATATGCAAAAGGATGAGGATGAAGGCTGGTTGAAATGACAGTGGAAGGCAGGGCATGTGTGTGCTTTACTCAATAGAGGAGGCGTGTAAATACCATACTGACCAAGGAAGAAGTTTCTCTTTGAGGAGATTTTGTTAGTACTTGCCTTCCTTTCTTTTAAACGTAAGATAAAAGTGTGTCCTATTTTTGACTCTATTGTACAGGCCCAATGTCCCAGTCACAAAACACAATCATTTACTCCAGTCTGCAGCCAACCAAAGTTAATGTAGGGTGCAAGTTAGCAATAAGTTGTTGACTTGCTAGCCTTGGTCCAAGCATAGCTGCCAAGTTTTACCTTTTCTCACGAGGAAGCCTATTCAGCATAAGGGAAAATCCCTTAAAAAAAGGGATAACTTGGCAGCTATGGGTCCAAGTGCTGTGCCTGCATGATTATGAAGCATCTTTTGAAACTTCTTTTAGGGTCCATTGTTCCAGATTGCACCGCGTTGCATTTCTTAAAGTTTGCTTGCCGCTTTAAACGAACAAAGCAACTTAAGCTCCAGCTTGCATCTCTTTTGGTACTTTAGATAACCTTTTTGCTGCAGCCAGCCAGGCAACTTCCTGAACTGGGACTTCTTTTTCACTGATGTCATTGGCTTCTGTGGGAGGAGAAGCATTTTCTTGAAGTGAAAATATTCCCATTGTTTAGACTTTCTCAACGCCCCAGCCCCAAAGCTATTATGGTACAGGTTTTTCAACCCAGCCCTTACATAATGCAGAGAGTCAATGCCCCAAGAATGTGGGTGGAGATGAACAAGGCAAGGGGCGTTCTTGAATCATCTGCAAACTTGGCCAGTATTCTCAAGATGAAGAAAACCCACCTAGCAATGCCACTCACAAATTGTTAATTACAAATGTTGACTCGAGTCAAGGGGGAACATTCTTGCCCTTGGTGTTTCCTGCAATATCTTCACACCTCAGCCAATCTTTGTAGATTCTGTTTCACCAACAGTGCCAAGTGTACAAGAATCAGCAGGAGCTCATCATAAGTGATGGTAACATTCATATCTAAGCAGCAAATTATAACTCTTCCCTACTGAAACTTGTCAGGAATTAGCAGCATTAGCGCTTTGTTTTCGTGGATTTTAAGTGTTTGTTCCAATGCAAAGATTACATTCTAAAATTAAGTAGGGCTTTCTTTCTTTATTTGAAACAGCCTCATTGCAGTGATGTCTACTGTTGGGTTTTCTTTTTAAAAGAGGCAAGGTGTCCATGCGTACAACTTGACAGGGGACCTTTCTCTTATTTGATGGGCTGTCAGAAGACTGCTCTGTTGGACAGAGTCCTCTCTTTGTAGAGATATCTGGACCATGCCTGGTTAAATAACCACCAGAATAGAGAGAGCAGCAAGTGCTGCAAGTTGGCTATGCACAGTTCACATCCGGCCAGCAGTCTGATCATAGCTCACCTAGTCACATTCTTCACCAATATGGTTAGATTTACTGTTTTTTCTATTTAGATTATAATAATTATTTCTGAATTTACATACAGTATGTATATATAAATTAGCACATGCAAGTTTGTGCTCTCTTTTATCCCTGTTTTTGGTGATGAATTTTTTGTCTTTTGGTAAAGAGCAGTGGGGAAATCTGAGATTGGCTATTGAGATTGGCATCTCCTTGGCACAGAAATGGAAACAAGAAGAATTACCGACGATAGAAGAATGGCAGACGAAGTTAATGGACTATGTAGAATTGGACAAGATGACGGGGAATTGGAAACCAGCGGGACCCGAGGTTCTTGAAGGATTGGACTAAATCTGAGAAATATTTGAAAGACAATTGTAAAAAAAAAAATACGCTTGTATTTTTGTAAGGAGTTTTGTAAGGAGAGCTATATGAAATATTACAGGAAAAAGTTAAGAAAGTTAAAAATTGGTTATTTTTTTTTTTAAAGCAATAGTGACTTATGGAATACAAGAAGATGTTAGGAAAATTGGAAATCTTTAGATGTGGTTGATGGAACTCCAAAAAATATTGTATAAAATATGAATATTAAAGGATGTTTACATTTATGTAAAAACTTAATAATTTATTTTTAAAAAAGAGATTGGCATCTCCTCTCTTGAACCTTTGAGTCCCCTTCCCCCTGCAGGACTAGGGATGGAGGAGGGATCTTTTAAAAACAGGAGTAAATACAGAACTTGCCAATGCCATCATGACACAACTTTGATTGCTCCTCTTATATTGCACCTGTTATATTGGGTACCAACTTATGTCCAAGCTGCATTTTTAAGGCATAATTTTATGCAAAATTATACACAAACTATGTACATTTTATAAGTAATGTGTATAGAAGAGTAAGCACCTATGCTTACTATATTTCTGCAGCATAATTTTATATATGAATACAGTGGAACCTCGGTTTATGAACACCTCGGTTTATGAATTTTCGGTTTACGAACGCCGTGGACCCATCTGGAACAGATTAATTCACTTTCCATTACTTTCAATGGGAAAGTTCGCTTCAGTTTATGAACACTTCAGTTTATGAACAGACTTCCGGAACCAATTACACCCATGCTTCGGGTTAAGTACGCTTCAGGTTGAGTACTCCGTGGACCCGTCTGGAACGGATTAATCCACTTTCCATTACTTTCAATGGGAAAGTTCGCTTCAGTTTATGAACGCTTCAGTTTAAGTACTCTGCGGACCGTCTGGAACGGATTAATTCACTTTCCATTACTTTCAATGGGAAAGTTCGCTTCAGTTTATGAACGCTTCAGTTTATGAACAGACTTCCGGAACCAATTGTGTTCATAAACTGAGGTACCACTGTACATTCCTTTTAAAAAAAACCTGTTAGATGCACTTTTGCATATATCTCTTTTTGCGTTCGTTACTTTAGGAAACCTGGAGTGCATATGCATTTCGTATTATATGTATCATAACATCTGCCATGGATGCTTTAGCTGAGATTCCAGCATTGCAGGGGGTTGGACTAGATGTCCCATGGGTCCCTTCCAACTCTACGATTCTATGTATCAATATGCTGGAGTTGCTTGCATTTTTTAGTGGATCAGGGGTGGGGGATCTTGCTTCTTATTGAAATTAAGGAATGAGGTGGGATTTAGAAAAAAAAAACCCCTGTACAGACAAATTAGACATTGAGAAAATTCCATCCCTAACCAAGACCTTGTTCTCTACCTAGTAAGAGCTTGAAACAAAGTTGCTGGAGCAGTGAGAAGCGGGTGGCCATCCCACAGGGCCATTTGCAAGCTTTAGGCAATCCTGCCGCCACCTTGATTATAAACATTTAAGATAGTGGATTGTTGGGACATCTACACCTTTTAGACCCTTAACCTGGAAAACGGCCAGCAGTTTTTTTCCAGTTGCGTTGCACGTAAGAGCCAGACTTTCCTCTCCGTCTTCCCTGTTAGTTGAAACCTTGACTCATGTTGCCATTGGGCTATACAGCTTTATAGAGTAGGCAAGGACTCGCATGATTGAAATGGGCCTCTTTTATTTGTTTTTAATAATGCACGTATAAAACTAACACATCAGGGAGAAGGACGAGAATTTCCTTGACACTGCTTTCTCGTGGAGGGGATCTTTTTGCATACAAGTTGCGGATTTGTAGGCTCGTGTCTATGTAATAAGAAACTGCTTTTTGCAGTGGCCCAGTCTAGGCAAGGTTGTCAACATGTGTAGAAGTTGTGTGTTTGTAGGCTCTCTGAATTCCTGGCGGTCAAGAGCAAGAGCTGCTGCTGTGATGCTGTCCCTCCAGGGCTAGCCCAGCAATTTGGGTGATGATTCCCACGGTGCCCTGCCTGCCTCTGCTGCCATTGGGGTCGTGCAGCAGTTGCTTCTGGCGAGAATAGATCTTGCAAGATATTGCTGGAAGCTGTTGCTACAACAACTGCTCAACTCCAGTAACCGAGGCTTTGGCAGGTAACACCTTCCCGTTTGGCCTCAGGTGGCCAAACCCTTCCCATCCATTTGTTCAGTTTACGCACATTGGTCCCACAAAGAGGGCGACAGACCCTCACTGTGTAACCTCATATTGGTTAAGCAAAGATTAGAGGGAGAAATAAAAAGCTTCTTTCTGCCAGTTAGATGCAACCTGTAGGAGAAAGTTCCACTGAAATAAAGGGGACTTATTTCTGAGTAGACATGTATAACATCACACTTAACTGAGTTATATTAAAGCTGCTCCACCCTGGCTGCTGTTTAATTGTTTTTCATTCATTTTTTCACTTACATATTGCATATATATGGATGTAAGCCACTTTGAGTTCAATTTTTTTTTAAAAAAAAGATGGGCTAAACAAATATGATACTGGTGTGGATCAAGTTTAGATTAGTCACAAAATCCATCAGGAAGTTCCCATAAGAACCATTAAAATGAAGCACATGTGAACTCAGCAATATTTTTGCTGTTACTTTTCATATTGTGAGTTTTCCTATTATTGTTGTTGTTTTATTGTTATTATCAAAATGCCACATTTACCTCATTATCAGTCATATTAATCTAATGTTGGAAAAAATGGCAGAGAAGCGTGAGAGAGAGAGAGAGAGAGAGAGAGAGAGAGAGAGAGAGAGAGAGAGAGAGCGCTATACAAAATAGCCAGTAAATGATGCAGAAATATCATTATTAAACAATGGGAGCAGTTTTCTGGAAGAGAAAACCAGAAAGAAGCCATTAATTTGACATTTTCTCAGATGGGATGTAGTAGGAATTGCTACAAAAATGTTAGTTTTGGAAGAAATACATATTTCTGAAGATACAAAAAGACAAGCATATTCCACAGGGGTTTAGAGAAAAAAGAACAGCAAAATAGCCACATTGGCTATGCTTCGAACCATATTTTCTTGCCATAGGTTGTCCTTGTACTCTTTGTGGTCTGGGCTGGCCCTGGGTTGGCAAATGTCATTTCTGAATTTCAGAGGGCTAGCTGTGTTCAAGCATCAAAAGCCACAGTCCTGTGGTGCCTTGAAGGGGCAGGGGGGAACTAATGTGCCAGAGCCCACTTCAAGAGATGCATGGAGAAGCAGTTAAAGAACAAGCAGTGCAACAGATGGCAGTATCTGTGTCATGGAACTACACAGAGGACAAATATATTCAAGGACCAAACAAACGGGTATAAGAGCCAGTCAGAGTGGGTGTAACCTACTACTGGCTCAAAGCATCTAGTGATGACTGTGTGAAAATAAATACCTAATGAAGGACAATCACTTTTATAGTTGGCGATCAGCTCCTATGCTGGAGTCTACAGTTTGGGAGTCGCTTCTTTGGTCTATCAGCATTGGAATATGAATGCTTCCCCACCACACATGCATACATGCAAAACAACTACAAATTGCATTTCCGTTAAATGAGACGACCCCTGCAAAGAATTAAAGCCTCTCTATTCCATACCAAGGTCCAAAACCACACTGAGTTCAAGCTACTTCCATTGGGGGGTGGGGGTGGGAATGTTCATTGGAGCAAATGGAAAGTTTACCCCCCAGTAAGGTCTGCTTGTGTGTGAGTGGATGGATGGAGGCGGGTGGCATCTGTGCATGGGAGAATGTGGTTGAAAGTGCATTTGACATTGCCCCCAAGTGAATCCACCCTTTGGGAAGGAGTTTGCCCACCCCTTTCCTCCAGACTCCTTTCTACTGAATGGTGCCACTGTGTGCATGTAATGATTTATTTATATTTGAGCACTGGCCTTGAAAGAAACGCCTTGTTCAAAGTATATATCCTACCTTGTTCTGAACAGCCCTTTGACGTTTCCCTCCGTGTGTCATCTTTTGGCAAGGGCAAGCTATTGGGCAGGAATCCCACTGCTGAAAATTATTGTACTTAATTGCTTCCTTCTTTATCTAATTGCAGTGTTTACTTAAGCATTGGTAACAGACATTGGATAGTAGCCAGTGGCATAAGCAACTCATTGAACATTCTCAGCAAACAGCAGTCAGTACCAATCAGAATTCTTGCTGCCATAGCCTTTTTTTTGGCCAATGCTGAGAGAGAGAGAGAGAGAGAGAGAGGGAGGGAGGGAGGTGAAGGCTGTAAGGCTCTCTGCCGAAGCAGCCAGCCCATCTTCTGAATCTCCTGCCCACCATCCCGATGCAGTTATCATCTTCCTTTAGCCACGTTTGCTCTAGCCGTGCTGTGGAAGGCCAGGCAGCCACAAAATCATCCCAGCCTCTGCACCTCTTTTCTCCACCAGCAGTGTTCCAAGGCAAGAGAATTAAGGTCAGCATCTAGGGTGGACAAGTGGACGGTAAAAAAAAAAGTTATTAGAAAAGGCCACTCTTGTTCCCCTTAGCAGAGGTTTGATTTTGAGAAATCAGGAGGTGATGTTTTCCGTGGCAGGTGCTGACAGCCTTAATGATACCTGGTTTTCTTATGACTGACATGCTAGGCTTTTAGCTCTGATGGTTCCTGCAAGCGAAGACAATTATATGGGGCAGTCACTAAGCTACACCTATATATTTAAAGCAGTATCATCCCACTTTAAACAGTAACCACTTTCCCCAAAGGATCCTGGGAACTGCAGTTTGTTAAGGTTGCTGAGAGCAGTTAAGAGATCTCTGTTCCTCCCAGAAAACTACAGTTTCCAGATTTTCCCAGGAAGAGGGATTTACACTTGAACCACAGTTTAAAGTGGAATGATACTGCTTTAAATTTATAGTGCGGATGGGGCCTAAGTCATTCCAGTTGCCTCACTTCTGTCCTACTTGAATGCACCAGTGCAGATTTAGGGGCGGGGTAGGACAATCATAATGCCAGTATTTGAATGAGTCAAGAATCTTCGCCTGGACTTAACTGAGCAGTCCTTCTATACAAGCATACGCTCCAACTTTTTCTGTTGCAAGTCCAAGAGGCTTCCCAGGCTGCCACCACAAGACCTCTGCCTCCACTGTATTTCTGGAAGCCAGTGCTGGAAGTGGGCTTCCAGAAGTTTGTTGGCAGCTTCTGGAAGTGTGGCGATGGTGGGAGACCATGGCAGAAGCAGGACCTCTGTGATTTCAAACAGAAGCTGCCACAGCTTCTGTAAATCTGGGGTGTCCTCCTTAGAGCAGGACAGTTGGGAGGTACAGATAAGAGTAGAAGAATGTAGGATGTTCTCAGACTCTGCCGCTAGGGAGAGTAGCATTAACAGGTCATCCCTGACCTGCCCCCTAGCACTGTCAGAGGCTGAAAGTGCATTCAACAAACGGTGGGATATGCCAAACATTTCAAAGACCATGTCAGGCCTTGCCCTGTTGTCCTGTGCTCTATACTGCCTTTTTATCTTTCACTGACCAGAACATATTTCTGTTCCCCAGCACAAAGAAAGCAACACACATACCTTCATATGCTTTATTAATATGAATTCTTGCAAAACATGAGGGTGGGGGACAGATGAAAAAGTGCTTCTGTACCTTGTGAGAAGGAATTTCAACAGGTGGCACTTGTACGACGTTCTTCTTTCTAAACAGCTACCGGTATCACAGTTTCAGGAGCTCTGGCATTTCCCCCCACTTGGCCACAATAATCATATGGGCAGAGACCTCTTTCTGTTCTGCTTGGCGGCAAAAATTCCTTAGGCATTTCACTTGTTCATTCCCCTATGTCGGTGGCCTAATATTTACTCTGGGCTCTTAGGCTCCTGTTAAAATGTAGCTGCCAACCAGAGATTTACACCATCTGTCGAGTCATGTAAAAACCCATGTAAAAAATAGTGGAAGGCTAGAAATGCTTCTCTAAATAAGTAGGGAAAGGAGATGTTGGTGTGCTTGTGTTAGTCTGTTACCAATTGGGCAAGGTGCTGCTGCATGCCTTGCTATCTCCTAACCTTCATGCACCCTGAATCTGGCATGGTTGTGCTTTAGAAGAGCTTACATGTCTCTACATGTGAAAACGGGAAATCATAGAATCACAGAGTTGGAAGGGATCCAAGGGTCATCTAGTCCAACCCCTGCAATGCAGGAATCTCAGCTAAAGCATCCATGCCAGATGGCCATCCAACCTCTGCTTAAAAACCTCCAGGGGAGGCAGTGTACCTATGGCTTCTCCTGATGTGTTCTTCTATTAGTTTTCTTCCTCTTTCCTATCTATCTAGGTGTAGAGTCCTACTTACCACAGCAGGAGAGGAGGACAAGCAAGGGAACCAGGAACAGATTTTCCTTCCCTTGTGGTCCACAAAGTGCAGTCTCTCTTGGCGTTGCTCTACTTGTGTGACTCTTCTCTCCCTTTTAATTCGATCAGTCAATTGTTTCCTTCTTTTCTGCAAGGACAGATGCCTCTGCACACTAGAGGGAGGCCAGACTTGGTGCTAAATGATGTTCATTAATGTAAGTCTGCCTGACATCAGTGAACAGCACAGTGAATGCTTTGAATATGCTAGCATAACCACAAATGGATTGAAATGGCTCTTTTGTCAAGTCATGTATATTCTCTGTTGATTTGGAATGGGAAGTGCTCCCTAAAAATGTATTTCTTGGGAGTCAGGTTCTGCTGCCTTGAATTATCTGCATTGCTTTCCATGCTAGGAAACTTTAAGTTAATGAAGACAACAGACTATGAAAAGGATCAAAACATATTTCTACATAAATAAATACTGTGAAACAAAAATAAATAAATTCACAAGCACAGAGGGATAAACAGAGGATCTCAGAATCGACCTCTGAACTTATCCTTCACTCCCAGTGTCCTGGCAAGGTAATCAAAATACCTTTCTTAATCCAGCAGGCAGGAACTCTCCTGTCTTTTATAAGCAGTTCTGAAGGGAAGAAAGTCCTGCCACCAATCGAGCATCAAGACAGACCCTCCAAGTGCCCCTATATTACAGGGATGTCCCTGATTTAGAGAACCCGTCCTGGTTTCTGATTTAATCTCAGAATGTCCCGCTTTCCCCTATTTTCACTAGAGAAATGTTGGAGGATGTGCCAAGGCTTCTGAGAAACAGAGGATTCCTATTGTGCAATGCCCCAATACTTAGAAACAAAAAAGAATTTTATGGAAGCGGGGCTAGGACTGGCCCAAAATATTCTGACACAGCCACCTTAGTTGATATTCCCTTAGAGCCTTAGGGTGGGAAGAAAGTAATGGGGAGACCCAGGCTGCCTACAGACACCCTGCCAAGAGCTGCAATTCCTAGGACCCTTAACAAACTACAGTTATACAGGGTGAGTCATTTAAAAAAGGCCCCGTGGAACATGTGTACTCTGTATCCACAGGGCCTTTTTTAAAGGACTCACTCTGTATGTATGGTGTGTACACAGCCGCAGAGTTCATTTATAAGCTATGCCAGGCACCCCCAAACTCGGCCCTCCAGATGCTTTGGGACTACAATTCCCATCATCCCTGACCACTGGTCTTTTTAGCTAGGGATGATGGGAATTGTAGTCCCAAAACACCTGGCGGGCCAAGTTTGGGGATGCCTGAGTTATGCCAACTAAAACCACATTTGCTACGTCCGTTGGGGGGGGGGGGTAGTAAAATAAAACACAAAACTTCCCAGAAAATTCACAATATCAGTATAGCCAGCATTAATAAATATACTGTAGATACAATCCAAAGATAAAACGAAGTTGTTTTTTTCTTTCTCAAAAGCCCTTCAACTCAAAGAAGCTCAATAGAGGCATAGAGAATCTCTTAGTAAAACTAAGTGTGCCTTCAAGGCCTCCCTAAAGTCCTATAGCAGCTTTACGGAGATTAGCTTGCAATGAATTCCAAAGTAAATGAGATTTGCTCCATGATAAGTATTCTTAGGATTGCAGCCTTTCAATGTTAACTCAGACATAATTTACTGGGATCAGTGGGACTTAATAGCAAGAGTGTATAAGCAAGGGACAGTTCTTGAGAGAAGGTTCTGGCAAAATATTGATTGTATGGTTCCCCCTACTTCAGGCAACTTTAAGGGCTAGAAAGTTCGTTAGCTTTTTTAAAAAAGAACCACCCCCAAGCTTGGAGTCTAAGTCACATGGTGCCTATTTCGAGCATTAATTGGCATGCCCAGAATCTGGCAGTGATGGCAATCCAGGCAGTATTCATGCCAAATATGAACCATACTGCTGTCACCTGTTTTTCCTTTCTGTGATCTAAGAAATTAGATGCATTTGATAAGTTTGGGGTTCTGGCTGGACTTGTTAAAGTTTTCATTTCTAATTGTGCTTCCTCCTTGGATAGCGGAGGTGAGGCATAACACCTTATGCTTTTCTTTCCACAGCCTAACCACAGATGAAATATGTTAATCGGTGCTCATTTCCCTAGGGGTAATTTACAAAATTTGGGCACAGTGCCCAGAGTAATATAAACAGAAGCAATGCTTTTTATTATCTAAAGTCTGAGAAAACAACACTAAAAGCTTGAACAAAAAATTATGTCAATATGATTAAACCTCCCTTTTCTTCTCATCCACAGAGCTCATACTACCACCATAATTATACTCGTTGTTCTCCCTTAACCAGTTGTCTGAATGTTATCATTAAATACAATTTGCATTGGAAGTAGCACATTAAACGTTGTGGCTCCTCCCTCTGTGGTTGCAAAATATGCACTTGGTGCTTAGTTAAAGACCAAGTTCCTTAAAATATTTTCAGGCTTGAGGCTGTATATCCTTGCTTTGCAGTTGTTGTTGTTTAGTCGTTTAGTCGTGTCTGACGCTTCGTGACCCCATGGACCATAGCACGCCAGGCACACCTGTCTTCCACTGCCTCCCGCAGTTTGGTCAAACTCATGTTGGTAGCTTCAAGAACACTGTCCAGCTTTGCAGTAGCTGGACATAATTCTAAAGCGTTCTGTGTTGGCCTTCGAAAAAGGGGCCTTCTGTAAGTTTGCTATGTAATGGCAGTGCAGGGCATAGGGTAATAAGAAATCATAACTTAAATGTAACAGCACAGACAGTTCCAATACACATTTGATCATGTTAGATTGGGCAGGAACCAGAAAAACAGTGATAGTGAGCCAAGCAGAATTATGAGCTTAAGCTCGGAGACAAGAACAGTGATGAGATTTTTGGGGTGAACGGTTAATCAAAAGTCAAAGGCTGCTCATGAGCTCTCACAAATAAGGCAGAAGGTTAGTTTGTGTGCAGGTATGTGAGCTCACTTTTTAACAAACTTAATCACCACCCTAGTGAAAACACACAACTCTTTACCCTGGCCTTTGACACCTGAGATTTGTATTTTCAGGAAGCTCCCTTTTTCTGCTACTGTAATTTGTTTCACCTTTTTAATATTGAATTTTAAATTGTTGTAACTCACCCTAGGACCTACTGATGAAGGGCAGGTAATAAATGTAAGAACAACAAGAATAACTGCAGAACTGGCGAGCCTTCAGAAATGAGTTCATAACATTACTCTGTCATTGTGGGAGTTGGTGCGAGGCTGTTCCTTGCCATGTTTGGGAGAAGACTGTGAGTGGGACAAGATAACAGGGGCAGCTTCTCCCCATGTCAATATCCCCCTGGTTCCTGGAAGCTGATGATGTTCTGGGGAGAAGGCCTCGCCATGGCTGCTTGCAAGTGGACTGCCTCTTCTTTCCTTGCTCAGTGAGATGTGAAATACTGGTAGTAGTGCTGCAGTGACTGCCATGGTCCTGGGCTAATGGAAGAACCCTCTCTAAGTTGCCAGGATATAGATCTATCTGTTGCCTCAGCCAGCAAGCAAGCCAGGATGGTTGCCAAAGGTAGATTGTTGGCTGGGAGATGACGTGAGTCATAGTTTGAGATGAGTCAGTCCTGATATTCCCATTTAAATGTCTGCATCAGAAATATTTTACCTACATATCTTTCCAAAGCTACACATACAGAGCTTGATTTGATTTCTGAGTTTGGCCACACAGCCTCATGTTTGTGAATGTCATAAAGCTCTAACAAAATCTCAGTTGTAAAGCTTAATGAAAATGCCCTTCTTTCAAAGTTGGGGTGACAAAGCCTCCCAATGCCATCATGGATATTTTACCAAGGACTACACTATAATTCATTGCTGTTGGGTGCTGTTTCCCCAGAGTGGCTGGTGAAACCCAGCCAGATGGGTGGAGTATAAATAAATTATTATTATTATTATTTAATTTTTTTGTTAAGAACTGTACAAAATATAAAGTAGGCAGATTGCTACCAGAATGGCTAGCAATACAGTTCCAGGGCGGAATAAAAGGCTGAGGGAAGGAAGAGGAAAGCAAGAAAAGTCAATGCCATTAAAATTATCAAGAAGAGTGGCATCTGATGATTAGTCTTGGAAGGCATTTGGTACCAAGTACAGTGGTACCTTGGTTTACGAGCTTAATCCGTTCCAGAAGTCCATTCTTAAACCAAAGTGTGCTTTCCCATAGCAGCGTGGGACTCAGTTTACAAATGGAACACACTCAACAGGAAGTGGAACATGTTCTGCTTCCCAGGCAAAGTTCACAAACCAAAACACCTACTTCTGGGTTTGCAGCATTCTTAATCCAAGTTGTTCATAAACTAAGCTGTTCTTAAACCAAGGTACCGCTGTATCATATTTACTGCTCACCTTTTTTGGCCAAATTATGTTGTGAAAATTAAGGTGTGCATTAGATTCAATGGCACCTTAGACTCTAGTAAATACAGTAGTTCAACAGCAAAACTCTCTCCTGTGTTTGTAATGGTCGCTGATGGATCAGTTCAAGTCACTTGTAATCTAGATCAGCTTCACTTTCTTTACAGCCTCTCAGATATTGTATGCTTCAGCTGTAGCAAATTCACATGTTATCCTTGGGGCTTATTTAATCAACCCCTGATGTTTCTCCCTCCCACTCTCTTTCTGTGTTGTTCTAACTACAGAACCTGGCACAACAATAATGCTGAATGCATGTTCATTTGCAATGCTTTGCTCCCCCAAGCAATTTATTTTTTTAAAAATCAAGAGTGACTTGCCATAACTATGTCTATACACAAATTGTCTAGAGGATTTAATACTCATTGAACATGTCTACACAAGCCATGTCACACCTACATTTAAGGAGGGGCCTCCAAGTCATGAAACTTCTATTCCTGTTTGTGTGCCATTTTATCCTTCATGAACTGTGTATGTCTGGCATCAACTCTCCACTGAACTCTGTGTACAATCCTGGAATTGAAATTGACCTTGCAGATCTGTAAAAATGGTAATAATTATAATTTAAAAGGTGCTTGGCACGCTGAAAATCCTACCGTATAGGAGTGATAATCTTGTGTGATGCTGAAAAGCCGTAGAAAGGGGCAGTGGCAAGAATTCCACTGGAATTCAGATCCAAATAGGTCAAGAACTCTGTTGATGCATAACATTCTCTTCCATGGTGATGTTCCTAGTAGTGTGGTGGCCTGCATCCTCCAAAACAGTGTCTGGAAAACAATATGGTTCCTGAAAATACATATTAGGTCATCCCTAATCTGGACTCTTCTTACTTTTGTATGACATCTGCTTTCAAGTGCAGACAGGGAAGGAGAAGTTGGCTTAATTTTTTTCATAGTTCACTATCTTAATTAGCTTTGTCCACAAGAAAAGCCAAAATTAAAGCAGGAAGTATGATTCTGTTCTCTTTCTCCTTGCCTCTAGCGACTTTGCTTTCTTTTCATTCAGCTTTCACCATAGTCCACAGGATCCACTGTTTCCTTTTGTGCGTGTGAGGCAGTTAATAGAGGTTAAATTGAGAGGCGAATTGTAGCAAAAGACAGCACCCCATGCCACCTAAATAATCTGTTCTTTAAATTGTTTTTAAATGACTGAGCAAATGCTGTGACTGCGGTGAGATGCATGAAACGTATTTACCCAACCATTACAGAACTGTCATTCATATTCCACTGGTTCTCACAGCAATTTATTATGTATTATTTTTTTAAAGAGGGTGTTGCTGCTTTGCCTTTCCCTACCATGGAGTAGGTGTAGGTGGGATCTCTTGTTGAACAAAAGAGGAGGGGGAATTTTCATAAAAACATTTTTCTAAAGTCCAGATTGTATGCCAACCTGTTCTAAAGGAGGATGGATGGCTTGAAGACCAGCACATAGCCTTCTTTGGATGAATGGGTTTCAAGTCACCCTCGATACAACCACTATGCAAGTCAACTGACCGGCTAATATGGGATACATGCAAAGGCTCCATCGAATCATAAAACTGTAGAGTTGCAAGGGACCCCAAGTCCAACTCCCTGCAATGCAGGTATCTCAACTAAAGCATCCCTGACAGATGGAGTGCACCATCTTCCTAGTGGTTTGTCTCAAATTGGATTGTCAGTAACAAGAAAAATACCATTCTTTAAGAAACTTATTCTTAGCATTGCAAATTATTATATTTAAATACTAGCTGTACCCGGCCACGCATTGCTGTGGCTCAAGTCAGGGCACCCGTTTCCCAGGACAGGTGCACAACGTAACGACAGCCCTCTTTCTGTTCCTCCTGGCGCATGACGTCATCTTTCCCCCACGTGATGTCACCCTCCACCCCGACCCCTCTCTCTCTCCCCCTCTATACCGTATGTACATTTTTGGGAGGGCCTGGCCGCTTCCCCCGCTCTCTCTCCCCCTCGTATACCGTATGTACATTTTTGGGAGGGCCTGGCCGCTTCCCCCGGTGGATCCCGGCGGGCGAGGGGGCAGGCAGCCCAGCTGTAGTTCCTTATCGAAGGTGGACATGCCAAGGGTGGGGGGGAGAGGCGAGGCGGCGGTGGCGGCAAAGGGACAGTATCCAGCTCCCGCTCTCCCAGAAGGAGCTACCTACCATATGCACATTTTGTGGAGGCCTGGCCGCTTCTCCCGGCGGATCCCGGTGGGCGAGGGGGCAGACGGCCCAGCTGCAGCTCCTTATCAAGGCGGACATGGCGAGGCCAGCAGGAAGAGGCGAGGCGGTGGTGGTGAAGGGTCAGGATCCAGCCCCTGCTCTCTCAAAAGGAGCCTGTGGGCACCCGCTCCCAGTACCCTCTGCATGCGCGTGCCAGAAGGACGCCACCACGCACCCAAGGCGTCCTGGGAGTAAAAAATTTACTATAGGGTGTGTTGCTTTGACGTCCAACAGATGGCTCTGTTTCCCCCCCCAAAAAAGCATGTTTTTACCTGTCACAGGTGTGACATCTATATAATCTAATTATATGCAAATACTTGCATATTCAAATACAACGTTGTGTCAAAATTTCAAAGCAATCGGTCAAGAACCTTCGGAGATTTTTGATTCTGGACAAATGGACATTTACATTGTTATTTATATAGAAGTTGTAGAATGTGAGCAACACTGTCTTTTTAATTTTGTGTGTGTGTTTGTGTGCTGGGTTGCTCAAGTGGGTGATCTAACTAGCTATGATCCATCAGGTCCCAGTGAGCATGTGCAAGAGACAGTGAGGGAACACTGATAAAGTAAAGTTTCAAGGAATTCATTAGTCCTTAAGGTACACGGGTTTCTTCCTTGTTCACAATATAGTAGCATACTGTTGCCTCCCAAGACCTCTGTCTTTAATTATTCCATGAAGTGAGGCTATAATGTATTGTGTATTATTAGGGCTACAAAGTTTAATCATTTATTAAAGCCGCTTCCCCCAGAATTACCCCCCCCCCCAATTTGCTGCAGAGAAATCTGACATATACATACCTTGCCTACAGTGGACAACAAGCTAATTGGCCTGTAATCACCTGCATTATCAGCTGGGCCTTTTTTTAATGCTTTATTTGTGATTTGGGATTAAACTGGAATTACTTACAATGGTGAACAAGGCAGTTAAAATGGTACCCACCAATGCTAGTTTAATTTAATGAGTTAAATCCTTGGAGTGTTCACTAATTTTATATCTTGATTAAACCTAAGATTTCTTTGATCGAGATTGCTGCTTAACTTGCTATAACCAGAAGAATTTCTACCCATGCGGGGCCAAAGGTTGCCAGCAAAGCAAAGTGTGATCCATAAAAATGGGTCTAAAGTGATTCCCCAAACATTAGAAATACGAATGGAGGATTGATCCATGGACTGAAAAATCCCAGAGGCTACCACCCAAAAGGCTCTGGAGTTATTACTTTGGAAGGCATTGTGGACCCTTACTCATTGGTCTGTTTCTCTCCAGCATTTCTTGACACTCTCTTTCTAGTCTGAAAGAATTTGAAACATATTTTCCTGCCTTAAAAATGTGATCTATTAATTGGTTAGGTTCTTTGATTTAACTTTTAATCAAAATATGCTTCTTGTTTAATCCAGCCAAGATTAAAACATATAATTTAAAACAAGTACAGTGGAACCTTGGTTTTTGAACATAATCCGCTCCGGAAGACCGTTCGACTTCCAAAATGTTTGAAAACTGAGGATCAATGGGTGGTCTGCAAAATCCATTGAAAAAATGGAGAAATGCACCTCAGAAGCCGTTCAACTTCCAAGGCACGTTTGAAACCGGAAGCAATTACTTCTGGGTTTTCAGCATTCGGGTTTCGAAACGTTCGGCTTCCAAGACGCTCGAAAACTGAGGTTCCACTGAAATAACTATAGATAGCAAGCACCACTTGAATAGATGCATTCTCCCTTTTCTCTCATATAAGAAGGAATATCTCTTCTAAGATTATACTTTCTATGACACACATGTGGCCATCATCATAAAAACAAAATAGGCTTTAGAACTACAGCTAGACTGATATGCAGATTTAATCCATGAATTAATTGACTAAAATACAGAAACTGAACGTGGTCATCATGTGGAACCTAGGATTCTCTCCTAGAGAGCCAGTGTGGTGTAGTGGTTAAGAGCGGTAGACTCGTAATCTGGGGAACCGGGTTCGCGTCTCCGCTCCTCCACATGCAGCTGCTGGGTGACCTTGGGCTAGTGACACTTCTCTGAAGTCTCTCGGCCCCACCCACCTCACAGAGTGTTTGTTGTGTGGGAGGAAGGGAAAGGAGAATGTTAGCTGCTTTGAGACTCCTTCGGGTAGTGATAAAGCGGGATATCAAATCCAAACTCCTCCTCCTCCTCCTCCTCCTCCTCCTCCTCCTCCTCCTCCT
The DNA here is from genome assembly GCF_965207765.1 of Zootoca vivipara. Classification (NCBI taxonomy): domain Eukaryota; kingdom Metazoa; phylum Chordata; class Lepidosauria; order Squamata; family Lacertidae; genus Zootoca; species Zootoca vivipara. The sequence continues at coordinate 6,780,007 of NC_142582.1, read as the reverse complement.
CCTCCTCCTCCTCCTCCTCCTCCTCCTCCTTCCTGGGCTAAGATACAGGATGGGTCTTTGGCCTGGACACTCCCATTGCCTTTGGTGCAGGGAAAAGGGAAGCAGTTCAGTTCAGTCTATTGTCAGAAACATAGGGGAAGACAAAGCACACTCAGCCTCCAGGACAGAGTACCAAGTGCCAAGGAACCACTGAACATGCCCATCATGTGTGACAATGCTGGGCTTGGCTTGCAGTTTTATTGTTCCAAACTCCAACTGCCCTGTCATCGGGTGGTAACATAGAAGTGTAAATCTAATAGGTGCTGTAAATCCCAATGATGTAAATATGAAGGTAGGGGAAATGGATATGCTTTTCTAGCTATAGTACCTGAAAAGGATTTTCCTGTCAAAAAGGAGCATAGGGCTCCATTTCCTCCCTCCCACCCCATGCGGTTTAGTGACAGGAGCAGTAAACTAAACTGCTACTGGAGAATTCTGCCTGGAGGGGAATACATAACACCACCAGAAGTGCCAGCCAAAGGAAGATCCATGCTGAATAAAATGTCTACCCTCCCTATCTCCAGGCACTCTTGATTGCCCCCCTGATTGTCCTTCCAGTAATATGAGCTGAAGGTACCAAATAATTATCCTCTGCACTTCCAGCCTGAATATATTTAGGGACACGTTAACAATAGGAGGAATCAGTGTGATTGCACAGCAATGGCAGCATGTAAGCCTTAATCTGAGCAAAATATCAGATCACTTCTGATTCGGGGAAACAACTTCTTTACAAACCCTTCTGCTGAAAATTCAGAAATGTCTCCTACTTAGGGAGCTCCCGCATAGGATATACATCTCATGAGAATTTTCCGTAATCACAGTCAAATGTGAATTGATGTTTATTCTGTAAAGAGTGGGTTTTGTTCCCATTGTTGCTGGAGACAGGCTGTGCCAGGAATATCATTTATGAACTCTGAGAACTCATAAATTTGCTCCGCTTTGTTCCTTTCCTGTATATTGAGAGAAATTAGACTGGTATAAACAGAAAATGTGACTGTGTCTCTTCAATATTTTATTGGGTAAAATTATAATACACTCAAGGCTGAAGCAGCTGTTAGATGCAAATGTATGCAGCAAATCTCTGATGGGATCCCACACTCCCTTTTCTCAGAAAACAAACAAACAAACCAGCTTCTGGAAGGGGGATTATGAAGCCAATATGAAGTGGTGGGAGGGAGTTGCTTCATCCTTTTTCTTCCTCCAGCTTCTCTGTTCGAAATCAGTGCCATGGCTTTGCCCTACCTGTCACCCTTGTTTAAAAATGAGAACCTGGGGAAGGGGGGACAATTTTGCAAAGGGAGGGAGGACAAGGAAAAACTTCACTAACTGAATTAAATGGGGCTTACTCCTAGATGAATGGGGTTAGGCTTGTAGCCTTAAATGACTTTTAAAAAGGATTAGGCAAGTTTACCCACAAAATAACACATGCTGATATTATTGTTTTGTCTTGGTTCTGCGCTGCCCAGTAGCATCCGGCTGCCCATTGTTGCAAACAAACTGATAGACTAAATTGACCATTGTCTGATCCAACAATATGGTTCTTATATATTAAGAACTATCTTATACTTGATTCAGTGTCAGAAAATTGCTAGGATTTCCCCTTAAGCATTTCCCACAAGTGTACCTGTGGCATACATATTTAGAATAGGGGTGTAACAGCCGCAGTTCATTTTCATTAGGGTTTGCTATTTTGAGGTCTATGAATTAGAGACCCATGTGTGCATTTGGTGCCCTGTTACTGGCTATGTTAGAACAACACACAATACTTTCCCCTTCCTCTTATCATTAACAGTAATATGGCTGCCAACATTTTGAAATAAAATATTATAGTACCTGGGTGCAGCTGGAGATTATTTTAGTAGCTTCTGGCTGGTCCAGAGGCAGAGCCCACTCTGAAAGCTTCCTCCACAGCAGCAAAATATACAGGGATGCCCTGATCTGGAGGATACCCACGTAGCTCTTCCACTTCTGGCAGTATTCACTGGAATAGGTTTGACATAGCAGTGAAATGGCAGAAGTAGATGCAATCAGTGTAGATCAAGTTCCCAACTCTGCGGTTGTGTTCTTTAGACCTATGTTTGGTATCAGCCTATTTTTTCAACTTCTCCTCGTACTGCTGGTGATTATCTCTAACAGAAAGATCCTCTGTCTCCCTTGATCCTAGGGCACAGGAAATTTAGTGCTATTACCACGTGACAGAAGCAATCTAGCTGGGGTCTCTTTTGATGCCCTGTGCAGAAGAGATCGATATGCCATTAAAATTGTCGGTAATTATGTTTTGCAGTTCTTCTCTTCACAGTGAGCTGCATGCTTGGTTTTCTTCAAATAGTGATAAAGGCATTCAGTCTTCCCACTACTTTTCAGATAATTTGAGGAAGCATGGAAATGTTTAATACCACAAGGCTCTTCAGATAGACAGCTCACAAACTATCTAGCATTGCCAATGACAACTTCAAGAGGATATCCAAAATGGGAGGCAGATCATCATGTCTGCATACTAGTAGCATAATTCCTGACGTAGTGCTCAACATCCATATTTGGCCAGTAAAAATTTGCACAAAAAGCTCGCTTGGTCTGCACAAACCCTTGTCTCTCATGAACAAGTTTTAATAATTTTTGAACCTTAGATTTAGATACATAACAACCTGTTCACCTCACAACAGAAAAATCCTTGTGGACCGAAAGCATGTCCCTTCTGAGAGACAAACCTGCGTTCTTCAACAGATAATGCCTCAAAATCAAACATACACATTGTGACAACCCTACTGACATAATCCTCCACCAAGGAGTTTGACCCCATTTCAGAAAGTGGAAGATGTGTTAGCAAATCAGCTGTGTTAAGCTTCCCAGGGATCTGTTTGAGGGTAAAATCATAAGATTGTCACCTCTGACTGAGTTGCTGAATGTGAGGTGGGAAGACATTGCTTTTATTTGGTTGAAGCAGGTACATGAATGGCTTGTGATCAGTGAACTCCTAGAAATAAACTTTACAATGGCCCATACATATCCCAGATTTCATGTTCATTCTGTGAATACTGCCTCTGTGGAACAGGAGTGGTTCAATAATCCACAGCAGTGAGACATAGATTCTCAGTCTTTCTTGATTTGTCCTCTGGGGCACTGCATCCTAGTGACTCACAAATCCTTTAGACATTAACTTGCCGACTGGTACAATTAATGTAAATATCTGCAGAGTCACCAGTCATGGCAGCCATTAAGTGACTTTCTTCTTGAGTGCTTTCACACATCCTGCCCATAATAATTGCCTACTCTAGTCACAGTTCAGCCTGCTGTGGATATTTATCAGTTAATGTTTTGTGGCTACATTTCCCCATAATTTAGCTATTTCTAGTGTAAAAGGAGCAATCCTTATCCTTATCCATGGTTATGGCATGGTACCTCTTTCTCCTAGCAAATTGAAGGGGAAGAGAATCCATTGTATTGGAGCCCCAGACAGTGTAGCAGTGTTACCCTTCCAGTAGCATCATTTTCCTTCTTCAATTCAATGGGAATTTCATAAAATGTAAGAAGAGTTCATTTGAAATTTATACTCCATGCACAGGTCAGCTGTATCCCTGTTTAGAGGCTGTGGAGCGGCAAGATGTGAATCATCCAAGATGTCAAGTTTTGTTGCCAGATTCAGGGTCGGCTCACCCATGAGACAAGGTTGGGTGACTGCTTCAGGTGGCAGAATCCATAGGGTCAGCATATCCAGCCTCCAAAGAATGTATTGCCTGATGTTGCTGCCACTGCAATGGCAGCAACCGCTGCAGAGTGCTCCTTGGAGGCCGAATCTGCTGTCTCCTTGGCGGCCCCCACCCCAAATGCCGCCTCTCAGCAGCCTCTTGGAAAATAAGAAGTATTCCTGGTGTCCTCCCTTTTTATCACCCCCTCCCCATTCCTGATATAGATCTTCACTCACCCATTCTTCCCTTGCAGGATGGGGTGGGGCACCATTTTGTGGTTTGCCTCAGGTGTCCCAGTGCCCTGGCCAGATTGTTTTGTCTCCTTGAGGTTTGACTAGCAGTGAGATCTCTAGCTCTTTCTTAATCTCCTTTTTAGCTCGTACTTCCTGAATCTTTTTGCTACCTCTATCCCTTACAGATGGGGTGGGGAAGCTTTGGCCCTCTGGATGTTGTTGAGCTACATCTCCCATCAGCCCCAGCCAATGTGGCCAATGGTCAAGGCTGATGGAGTTGTAGTTCAACAACATCTGGAAAGCCAAAGGTTCCACACCCCTTCCTTATAGAGGTGGCTGGTAGCCATAGTACTTGCAAGAGTATCTGCAAAGAGACTGCACTACAATTCTTAGAAAGCAGTAAAGCTTCTCTCACCAGCCCTCAATTTTTATGCCACCTTCAATACCAATGAGTAAAATAGGAGAGAAGGAGTTAAAAGTCAATATGTATAGCTCTGCTAGAAACACTGGGCCCTTTGACATTAATTCTGAATAATTCCTGCACATCTCCTCTTCTCATGTAGTTTCCTCTTCTTGATGCCTGCAGGGGTCAGCAGTATTTGGTTTCACTGGACTTCACTGTTTCTTCAATCAGTACTCTTGTTGTTGTTGTTTAGTCGTTTAGTTGTGTCCTCTCTTCGTGACCCTATGGACCAGAGCACTCCAGGCACTCCTGTCTTCCACTGCCTCCTGCAGTTTGGTCAGGCTCATGTTGTACTTAACTGCAATTATACTGTCATTCCTCTATACACATGTAAATTTTGCAGTTATACACACTCATTCCTATACTTGTTACCTTCTCATCCCCATGGGGGGAATATACTTAAAGTAGGTTATTTTAGGTCTGTATTACAAATGGAAAGCATTACATTAAACCTGAGTGTATTTTTGTGTGTTTTAAGTACATTGTGACTCCTAAATTTAAGTGGATTTCTAGTTTAAGAAAAAGATGAAAAATATATAAATAACTTTAACCTTAATGATCATTCTGAGGTCTTGTTTTTCCTTGCTTTTGAGGGTGTGAGGTTTGAATAGCAATGGACTATGGTGTGCCTAAGCACAGTGCTATTTTTCAAGAAAAAGAGGTGCTGGAATTCACCATGAACACTTCCCCTGTTCTCTTAGAATGGCAATGGCGCCAACCTGAGAGGGGCCAGAACTGAGTTTCAGTTAGAAAAAAAGCCCTGCCTAAGCACCATTTTATGACTGAATTCTCAGCCATTTGGCCCAGTACTGTATACTCTGATTGGTAGTCACTTGTGAAGTCTTGGACATAGTGAGGTCTTTCCTGGACTCCCCAATATCCTTTTAAACTCAAGAGCCTTGAGACTCAACCTGATACCTCAGTATGTGAAGTATGAGATGAGATAGCTCAGGTGGTAGAGCAAGAGGCTCTTAACTTCAGGGTTGTGGGTTCAAGTCCCACGTTGGGCAAAATGTTTCCTGCATTGCAGGAGGTTGGACTAGATGACATTGACCCCCCCCACGGTCCCTTCCAACTCTGAAATTCTATGATTCTCTGTTGTGAGTTGCCCACCAAGCAATGGCTCCCTCAAGGGTAAAAGAGTAATGAATACCAGTCTGTTCTCCTATTACTGATCAATCCTACACATATCTACTCAGTAGTAAGCCTAGTGAGTTCAATGTCTCTTAATCCTAAGTACGTTGACTACAGGATAACTGCCTTTGTCCTTTACATCGTTTATCCCCTTCACCATCTTGTGAGGTAGGCCACAGTTACATTTTGAAAACTGAGGGATGGTGACATGCCTATGGTACTGCATTGCAACAGTAACAAGGCCAAATTCTATGATTATCCAGTACATTAGTTTTGCACACGAAAGCTCATACCAAAATATAAACTTAGTTGGTCTTTAAGGTGCTACTGAAGGAATTTTTTTATTAGTTTTACAGTAGTTTCTTAATCTATGTTTTATATTTGTTTGTTTGTTTGTTTAATACAACCCTTCAGCCAAAGATCACGGGGAGGTTCACAACATTAAAAATACAAAAGAACACAAAATGCATAATAAAGCAAGCAAACAAAAAAAGTGTTCTGGGAAGAAGAAGCGGGGAGAACAGAGAGAGAGAGAGCCATCTTGGGCAGGATGGCTGAAGGCTGGCTGGGAGAGATGCCTTGGACTCCAAGTCTGCACAGCTGTGGGTAACCAGCCTTGAAACAACCATGCTGTGAGATCTGGACTCCTTCCATGCAGACTGAAGGTGTAAATATGTGAATAAATAAAATTTATTAAAGCTATTACAGTCTCCACCGTGTCTTCCAATTATCCAAAGGAGCACAAATCCTGGAAGAGGACTCACACCAGGGATGTAGCATGGAGGTGGGTGGGGCTGCCGGGGCAATGGCCCCAGCCATGTGTGTGTGTGTGTGTGTGTGTGTGTGTGTGTGTGTGTGTGTGTGGTGTAGTGCATTCGGCTCTTCACACCACCCTGCCATCCCTGCACCTCTTTGCGAGGTTGGGATCTGATCTGAATGACTTGCCTGGTGAAGGAATTAAATACTGTATATGAGGGCTTCTATATTTTTGTCAACATCTCCCAGTTCTGTTTTAGACTTATATACACATTTTTAATGCTGCCTTTCTGCCCCGCCCCCGCTTTTTCTGATCATCTTTTGTCAGTTATATGGATATCTTTTGACACAATTTTGCATGTTGAGTGGATTGACTCAAATTCTTTATTTTAAATTTTAGAGTGTCAGTCCCTTCCCCCCATTTTCTTCATTTTATAAAGACTTCCATTTTTCTTCTTGCCTTTCATAGCTTCATTGTCTCCGCTATTTAACCACAATGATATCCGTTTGGACTTGCTTGTGCCTTTTATAATCTTTGGTATGCATTTATTTGATCCTCTATTACAGCTTCATAAAATATCCGCCCAGCTTCCTGAAGGGATTTGACCCCCTTACAACCGTGCGCTTTAGCTGCCTCTTCACTAATCCTCTCATGTCTGAGAAGTTTCTCCTTTTGAAATTAAGTATGGCTGTGTTGGATTTTTCAGGGCAGTTTTCCACAATATATAATTTGAGGGCACTGTGGTGTCTTTCCCTCCCCGTAGTCAACAACAAGGAAGCCCTTCTGTGTACATGGATCAGCTCTGCTGGACTGCCGTTGTTGTGTTTAAGATGCTAAAGCGATTCTTTCTAAGAACTGTTCCTGTGGCTTTCTTCAAGTGTAATGTGTATTGCATCAGCCTCTTTGCATTCAATCACAGAAACATTGTGACCAGATAATAAATTAATTAATAGCTCAGTTAAGAAACTTAAAACACTACTGATAAATACCTGATAAATACTTTACAGCGAGATTCAGGAAGGATGCGGAGATATCGTTTGGATGGGAACACTGAAAACTGGGTCATATGAATGCTTGGTGGTTGCTCTGGTGGTTTGCTTTTTCATTTTGCTTTTTAAAAGCCATATACTTAAGTAAGTTGGCCAAGATAATTGTGCCCTAACTGGGACTTGAACCACAGCCATCAAAATGACATCTTTTGGAGTCCTTTGGTACTTCAGTTTACTTCTGGCAGTTTTGCTCTTTGTGCAGCCAAAGTATCTTTGCTGTGTCTGTCTGTCTAACTACAATTTGGTGCCCTTGAGATGTTGTTGGACCACAGTCCCCTTCATCCTTGACCACTGCTGAAGCTGGCCTATACCAAGTCACCCCATTGGCTGAAACTAGTGCAGTATTGCCTACACTGATTGGCAGTTGGTCTCTTAGGGTTTTAGACAGAGATAGAATCTGCAATGATTTAAGGGAGCAAGGAGATTAATATGCGAGTAGAAGGTACCATAGCAAAAGGTAAGAAGGATATTAACAAGTACAAAAGGTAGCAGAAGGAGACTGTAGCTTGATTAAGCTGACGCATAAAACAGTGAGATTGTCTGTTGCAGTTCCCATTGAGATTGGAGAATGACAAGCCTAGTTTGGACTCTTACATGGGGTAAATTCATAGACCTACCTGTATTCTGCAGTGAATTAAATGTTTCAGATGGTCTGGCCCTTAGGAATTAATTTGGAGAAAGAGAACAGGATTTTGGAGAGTTGTGTAACTCCTCATTAAGTACTTCTGCCCGTGTTCGCTCTTGCAGACTAATAAAACATTGATTAATACCATATCTCTGTGTGAAGAGGCTTGTAGTTATAGCCTTGCTCATACTCAGTTTTAACAGAAGAACATGGGCACCTTTAGAAGTTTCTCATTAAGAAAGGAGAAAAAGCAGATTTCATCTGTAAATGAAATTGACTTAGAACACATCGTCAATTGCCTCTTCTGGAAGTTTTGCACAAACCTTTGTTATTAAAAACAAATATGTAAGCATAAACTAAAGTTTGTACATATAGCTGCTGTTACCTCTGATTCTAATTTTAAGCCTGCAGGTTTAAAATCAAAGTCATACCACTTGTAGCAGCAGAACTACATATGAGTTTCATAAGAATAAGATCATTTTCTACTTTAAAATGTTGCTTGAGATTATAGGCTGCCAGGTTTTCTTAGAATGCATATCGATGGGTATCCTACTTTACGCTGAATGAGACCAAAACTTCAAGGTCTATAGGAATGCATCTCCATGAAGGTTTGATCTTCAGCACCTTTCATTTTATCAAGTGCTGAGCAACCTTGAACAGTACTTCTCCAAACTTCTCATTTCAACTTTTTTGGAGCCTAGTCTGGGGGGGGGGGCGCTACTCTCTAAACTTCCTGGTTTTTGGGATTACCTCTCCCATCCTTCCCCTAATTCCCTCTCCACAGTTTACCATGCATTTATATAGCAGCTGAAGCTGGAATCAGTACAGACACCAGGTATCAAGTACTGAAAAAGTGGTAAAGGTAATATAGCAGCTGAAGCTGGAATCAGTACAGACACCAGGTATCAAGTACTGAAAAAGTGGTAAAGGTAAAGGGACCCCTGACCATTAGGTCCAGTCATGAGCGACTCTGGGGTTGCGGCACTCATCTCGCATTATTGGCCGAGGGAGCCAGCGTAGAGCTTCCAGGTCATGTGGCCAGCATGACAAAGCCACTTCTGGCAAACCAGAGCAGCACATGGAAACACCGTTTACCTTCCCGCTGTAGCGGTACCTATTTATCTACTTGCACTTTGACATGCTTTCAAACTGCTAGGTTGGCAGGAGCTGGGACCGAGCAACGGGAGCTCACCCCGTTGCAGGGATTCGAACCGCCGACCTTCTGATCGGCAAGCCCTAAGCTCTGTGGTTTAACCCACAGTGCCACCTGCGTCCTTAACGTGGTATATATACCCAATTAGAGGAGACTTCCTGGACTCCTGTGGGAAACAGTGTTTGGAGAGCTGACCACAACTCCTGATATGTCATCCTGGTTTCTAGACAGCACTTAAGCTGCAGTTTCCCAGTTTGGATGTCACAAGAAACAATGTGATTGGGTTCCCAAACCCCACCCCTAGCCTCATGCACACCTGCCCCTATTTTCATTTGTGAAATGTTGCAGGGCAAGGTACTGTATAGTTCGACCATGGAACAGGCCAACTTTGAAAATGAGTTTTGAAATGTGGAAATACCATCTTAAGAAATACCATGAGGAAAGTATCCCATGTGTTATGATCCTAATTTGGGTTGTAGGTACTGCAGCTGATTCTCTCTCTCTCTCTCCTTCTCTCTTTCAAAAAAGACATGGTTAAGCACACAATTAAAGTCATGTCCAGCTTAGCCCTTTTAGAGTGCCTGCAGAGCAAGCTATACCTCTGAACCTAACACGAATTATTTTTTAACAAGGCATCCCCCCAAGGCAAACATGGTTACAAAATAAAGAATGGGATTGGAAAGGGAGACTGAACCTGGCAAGTAGAGACAGTAGGTGTGTTTATACAGAAAATGGCTCTTGCTCATTATACTGTTTGGCCAAAATGTCCTGCAGGATTCACAAAAAAGATGCAAGGGAAGAGGAACAACAGCAAAAACTAAAATGCAAGAATTTAACAGGGTGTGTCTTTCAAAAAACCACCTGTAATTCAATTAGCCCAAATATATTTGGGTTGGTTTTTTTTTTAAAGCCAGCATATTTGAAGAGACTAATTGCTTTTTGAGTCAGAAGTATTGACACGGACTGTGTTTTATTACAGCAAGGTTCATCTTAGTTTTGCCTTGGGTGTTGGTTTCTTTAGACTGACTGAATCAACGTAATTCTTGAAATTTCTGAGGCATCTGTGGTTGTTAGGTTGCTGAAAGTTAAAGGACTTGTCACATTTCTACAGAATTTTTTTTCCCTGCTTGCAAGGTTTCCTTCTGAACTAAAAGTCATATTATGTGGGCTCTACAACAATGCATAGGATTTTGTACAGTAAGCCTGCAACTTACATTTTTCAGTAAGTAAGCCTACAACTTTTTTTCCTGGATGCCAACCCCTGCTGAATGCGCACAAGTTAAATGCACATAGGTTGTAGGCTTACTTACAGATGGGCGGGGTATAAATAAAAAATTATTATTATTATTATTATTATTATTATTATTATTATTATTATTATTACTGTAAAGCAATTTTTCATGGTTGAGAGAACAGAAATGCTCTTGGGGGAGCAGGACTGTAGTCCTTGCAATACCCAACATACCCCAGGTACTATATTACTTTGACATGATCATTCTGCTTATCCGTTTGCATTGAGTAAAAAGGCCGCTGGACTGTACCCTTTAAAGATGTAGAAGGGCATTGTTTCTTGTCTGGTATTACAATTTGCCTCTGTTTTATGAAATTATATTCATTTGGGCCGTGTCATATACAACGCAGTATAACATTGTGTGTTTCCCCCCTCTAGTATAGTCTTTGCTACGTTTTGCCTTTATCACTTAAATGCTGACACAGCATGTCTGAAAATTGGACCATATGAGTATTTTCAGTTTCTAACTTTAATTAAGGTTCCCTCTCTTTCTTTTAGACTGTAGAAAACCTCCCGAGGTATTCACTGGCTGGCAAATCTACACAAAGGTAGGTATCTTTTTTGTGATGGTCTAATAAGCCCTATCACTGTGCAGTGTAAAAATATTCTGTGGAGGTCTGACTGATCTAGAACATGTTCTTCATTACAAAGCTCTGATCTCAATGCTACCAAAGAGAGAGAAAGAATTTAAGAAATTCCTTCTAAGAATGTATCGTGTGAGGATGCAGAATGTATCAATCCTGTGCATGCATACTCAGAAGTCAGTCCCCCTGTGTTTAGTGGGACATACTCTCAGACAAGGGTACCTAGGATTGCATCCTAAATATTCTGTCATATTGTGCCATAAGTAAGGCACAAAAATGTCCAGCCTAGGCTTCTGTCTGAGGTGCTATTTTGTGTATGTTTGTAAGCATAAGTGATTTTGCAATTCCAAAAGGACCATGCCATGAGCTTCTGAATTCAACAAACAAAAAGAGCTCTCTTTCTCTCTCTCTCTCTCTCTCTCTCTCTCTCTCTCTCTCTCTCTCTCTCTCTCTCTCTCTCTCTCTCTCTCTCTCTCTCTCTTTGTGTGTGTGTAAAATGTTGAACTTATTGTTGACTCAGAATAAGTGTGGGTGGGTTTTGGAATGGGACACAAACTTCAAAGAAAAAAAAACTCCCACAGGGAGTTTGCAGATTGATTGATTGATTTACAAATACTTTTGCTTTCAGAGAGACCTTATTTTACTCCCAGCTTCCATTAAATACATTAAAAAGCTGGGTACGCTGAGTCAAATGCTGTAGCTTGAATCCAAAACACAGCATGTTGCTCTCTTACCATTTATCAGATTTGGGTGAACAGCTGCCAAGAATGTTTTCCAGCAAAAGAGCTGGTAGACATTCTGTCAGCTATGCGACAGGATGGATTTGTTCAGGGTTCTGACCTTTTATTGGTCCAAGTTTATGCTGAAGCTTATTTGAGAATACATTAATAAGAACCAGAAGCTCCATTAGAAATACAGTACAAACTTGTTGATCTCAACTTAGTACGGTATTTTTGATACAGGCAAATTTCAACTGCATTACTGGTGCACCAGAATCATATAAAGGGAACTTTCAGGCATCCTTTTTAGGAGGTAGCATGACTCAAGCTGACAGCATCTCATTGTGCAAAATAGGCTTGGATCAGTTCAGCTGCTACTGTAGCAAATGTCTGAATGTGTGAAACATGGCGGAGCTGTGAGTACATTGCTGCCCTGCATTCATTACACTAAGCTGAAGGTTGGAGCAAATTGGAGTAATGAAAATACCTGGGGGTATGTGTTAGTTATACTGGTATCTGTTGGGACTGGTAGGATCATAGGTTTCCCATTTCTTGGGACCTTGTTTTCCTTTTGATTGTTATGTAAGCTTTTGAAGCGATTCTGTGGAACATGTATGTGGGTTGCAGATGAGCAGATACTCAGCTTGTATTTCTTTAGCAACTTGATATCTGTGTATTGTTCAGTGGGATATTTTCCTCCTATCTAGCGTAAGGGCTTTGTTCCTTTACACGAATAGGCAGGCACTTGTGCAGTGGTAAGCGGATGGTTCCAAGTTCTTCTGCGAACATGGTTGTACAGCGATTGCAGGAGCACTGTGGTTTATGCAGTGTGCATGGCTGAAGCTGGAAAATCCCTAGCTTGTTAACAGGTACCTTCTGCAAGTGGCAGAGGGTTGTGTGCTGCAGAGGTCAGTTGGGCATAGAGGCTGGAAACTAAAGTGCAGGACGCTAAGATGAAATTTTACAAAATAAATTGGGGGGGGATCACTTTTGACAGAAAGGCAAAACCTAGATATCTGTTGTTACTTTTTGATAAAGCCCCATCCCCTTAAGGTAGACTAGGGGTAAAAACTCTATACAGTAATAAGCAGAATGTCAACTAGACTGACAGGATGTCAAAATAATAACAAAAATTAAGATATACAACCACTTGATTATATTTTTGCTCTAAATACATGTTTTTGTTTCTCACTTCCCTCTGGAAGAAAAGCAAAGTGTGTGTGTTATTTTTGACCTGTCATTGAATTTTTAACCAAGTGCATAGACTTCTCAAGGCTAATTGAGGCCCATTCATGGTGTGTCCTCTGTGTCCTGCAGTGCTAGCTAGCTTTTGGTTTGCCTGTGGGAAATACAAATAGATACAGATTTTCACACTGGATGAGTTTCTTGGGGAGATGTTAGGTTTTTAATTTTGTCAAGTTATCAAGCCTCCCAGTATGCAATTCACACATAAGAAGCGGGATAACATAAGAAGAAGACAGGTTTGTGTGGGAAAGGGAGTTTGTCTGCAGTAAACTGCTGCAGTAATCATTATGCATTCCTTCCAAAAGGAGTTATAAATGTTTCACAAAGAGGTATTGAAAGAGTTGGAGATACTAAATTAGTAAAATACTAATAACGCAAATGTAAAATGTTAATAAGAATTCTGTTGTCTAGATTTTTAGATATCAGTTCAATGCAGAAAATGATTTAAGCATCAAACAACTTTCACATTGTCATTCTCATTGTACTTAGAATGTTCTTACAGGGTTCAGACATAGATGCTTGCTTTCCCCTCAAAAATTTCTGCCACCCCCATTGCATTTTAAAGGCTCACATTTTATGAAGCCAGGATCCATTCAAGTCCCTTTCTTTCCATCTCTAGAAGTTGTCATCACGAGCAGTTTAAGCCCTCTTCTGACATTGACCCATGTCATGCCAGTTTCTGAAGGGATTGCAGTGCTATTTTTGTAGAAAAAGAGGCGCCAGAACTCACCATGAATGCCTCCCTCATTCTCTTAGAATGGCAATGGTGCCCACCTGATAGGTGCCAGGACTGAGTTCTGGCAAGCTCTGGTTGGAAAAAAAGGCTTGAGCATATCCAAATCTGGGTCTTCTTTTACTCTCTGTTTTGGTGATCTGTTTCCTCTTTTATGGCAAGGCATATGCAACCACCCCACAATTGCATGAATAATGTGAGGCCATGTTTGGCTCTCAGACACTGAACTTTGGGAAACTGTGTTTCAGGTCATATGGAGATACTGCAATAGCAAGAAGAATTCATGCGGGGCAGGATTCAGCCACACTGCTGCATGTGTGAAATACTGTCTGCTCGTGCAACAGGACTCTCCCCCCCCCCCAGTGCTCCTCCCATGCTCCCTCAATCTGCTCTGGAGGGTTGCAAGAGTCAACCTTATTCTGTGTAAGCATATCCCACTTGGCCTTGCACTGAATTCCACTCATGTTTCATCCATTTCTTAGACTCATGGACTAGAGTATCAAAACATTCTTACTGAAGACCCTTGTGGTGTAGGGGCCTCCTGGTGTTCACCTTACGTTTATTTGTAAGATATGAAATCTCATAAATCATTATTACCTTGGCTCAGAAGCACCTCTTCTGCTTTGCTGAGAAGCAGGTGTGATGTAAGTGTTCTTCTTATTTTTAATGTCCATATATAACCTTTAAGCTTCAGAATTTGCCAGTCCTTAGAGGCAACTTCAGATTACACACAGAGAGACACAGAGTCCAGTAGTCAAGGAAAATACTGTAGTTGCTAATCCCTCTGCAGATGAAGAGCAGAGATACTTACCGTGCTGCCAGTTCCATCTGTTCAGGAGGTGTATCAAGGGCTGCCTATGACATGGCCTTTTGGGTTGTGGCGCCAAGTGTCTAGAATCCTTCTCCTCTCACATAGAATACAACCCATTTCTCCATTGAAGGCAAGTGATGGCTGTTTTATTTTGTCAAGCTGTTGGCGTTAAGAGTAGAAGAATGAACCTGAAATAGCCGTTGGTCTAGGATGACTTTTGAGTGTCTTCAAATTGTACTTTTAATGTATTTTAAGACTAGTGCAGCTCAAGAGGTTATCATCTCGAGAGTGCATTGCAATGTATTTTGCATGCTTCATCGCCTCGGGAGTAGGGCAGGGTTGACTTTCAGATACAGAATGACTAAATATAGATTTTCATTTAGCTTTCATTGTTTGATGGAAAAGTTGTTGTGCACTGTGGTTTTACAGCATTTGTGGATTCCTTGAAAGCACAAGCAGGCTGATGTTTCAACTTGAAATGTATCACTCTGTTCACAAAATGCACCCCCCACCCGCCAAAAAGAAATTTAAAAAATCCTATGGATGGCCATGCTATCATTCTAATATTTCAGTAAAGCTGGATGGTACCGTATAATTTGCATTGTCATTTCCCCTTTGAAAGTGGATGCAGAGGTTGAACTGGTATTTAACCTTGGCATGTAGAATTGAGTACCAGTATGTGATATCTCAATATTCACTGAAGTTACTCTGTTGCAAATCAACGAAGCAACATACAGAATGCTAAATTAATGAGTTAATGCATTGACTACTCAACCAGGTTATAAATATTAATTGAAAATTAAATTGTCAGGTAATTTGAAGTTTTGTGGGGTGTTTTTTTTTCTTTTTGAAAAATTATGTTTTGCATCTCAGGGACTTCAGAGCAGCTGCTAAGTCTTGAAACAGCCAAGGAAGCTGCATTGCACTCTGGTAGTGACTTCCCTCAGGATGCCAGAAGCTCCAGAGCTGAGCGGTGATTTGATCATTAGTCTCCGACTCCTAAATGCAATTCTTTATCAACTTCACTTTCCCTGAGGTCACATGGGGAGTCTGTGGTGAAACTCCAAAGGTAATTTTAATCCTTTGTGGTTTAGGGCTGAACCAGGTGTCTTGTGGAAATGTGGTGTGATTCACCTCCCTGAGCAAAAAATATTATTAGGAAATACCTTTGTGAGGTGAGAGAATAAATAGTTCTTTGGCCACTCCTTATATGTGTTAAAGTGGCCCCCTATGAAATATCAAACAACAGTTTTCACCCACAAAAGAGGCATGGAAATCTGCAAGGGAGTAGTTGGATGGTGCAATGGGGTGGAGGACCAGGGATCCAGGATGAGATAAGCCTCCCCCCCCCATGTTGTTTGCTCCCATAGTTGCTTTCTAGAAGGTAGAGGTTGCTGGTGAGTTTCAAGGAGTCATCTTCTTACAATATTTTCTCAGGTTTTAAGTTGCAAAATATTTCACAGTGATCCTGGGTTGCTTAATTTTGCCTTTCCTTTTAACAGCCTCTATAATGTATTTTGGAAAAATAAAAATAGTGGAAATTCAGCATTCTTTTAATATTGTAGTAAAAGTTCTGCTCCCATTTGGCCCATGTTATTTTGTTAGCCTGTTACCACATTTGTTCCTGCATTTCTCACCGGAATATACAAAATATCCTTAGGTGATCTTAGTTCTGGTTGGAATATGGAAAATGTTGGCTTTCCCCCATGCCTCTCTCTTTTTTACCTTTAGTAGTGAAGACCACCTGAAGGAGATTTTTCAAAGTCACCCCACTCAATGTTTTATTGCCAAGCTGAATTCCTAGGATACTTTTTCTTGCCTGTGCCATGAAAAGGTTTCTAGCAGAATTTCATTTCTCAGATGAAAAACGGGACAACACGTGTACGTTTAAGGATGTTAACAGTGTGTTTTGCTTATATTGTGCCATTGGCCTGAGAAAGCTTTCCACGTTCCTCCATCCTCCATCCATATTGAGCACCTGCATTCTCCTGCTGCAGGGCCTGAGCTTGTGCGTTTTCACCCAGCCCAGACTTTGCTGGGGTTGCTCTGGACATGAGCCCTGTAGAAGTACTCTTAACAAGGAAGCTTGCATGAACATGGAAAGTCCTCACTATCAAAAGGTCCTGATGATTCTTCAGGAAACCTGAGGTAAACCAAGACAGGCCTGGATTGGATTCCTTTTTAATTCCTCTTTTCCTTGCTTGTAAAGGACAACTTAGAAAGTTTTTCCGCACAATATCCCACTTTGACTTCCAAATATAGTATCATTTGATGAAATGGCTTCTAAAGTTTGAAATAAAGCCACGAAAGGTGTTTTTTTTAAGGGCTTCAAATTTTATTCAGTTTTAAGCAAAGAATGAGTCATCTCACACTTTGCATTGATTAGTTATAAGTGGGGAATCAACTTTAATCCCAGAGGCTACGAGTGAAGGGTTGGTGTTTTTATTTTATAAAGCTGTTCTTGACTGGCTGAGAGCCTTCATATTCTCTATCATGGAACCTAGTTGAGGATTGCTCATGCAACAAGCACTCAGTGAAGGCTGTTTCCCCTTCAGCTAGATTTCCCCCTGGGCATTCTTGTAGAGAAAATGATCTGAATACATAAGAAAGTTTCAACTCAAAATACAGATGCTGGTAAGAGGCTCTAGATGCAAGCATAAAGAATGAAGAATAATAATAATAGTCACTTTTCTGCCTTCTCAAGACTAAAAGGTCCCAAAACATTTTCCGTCAGTTTCTTGTGCTGTCATTTACATATTATTCTTACTTAAGAGAAAGAGAGAGAGTTTTATTTATAAAGTTAGAATGAATAAAATCACACCATCTAAAAATATATTTTTAATGTAGCGCCAATGATTTAGTAAGCTTAGAAGGATGGTGTGGTGTTAATTAGCTGTGAAACTAACGGAGGGTTGGTAGCAGTGAATATTGTAGCGGTTAGTCTTGCACTTTGACTGAAGCTGGACAGGGGGTGCTCTTCCTTAGGAAATAACTTTTCCTCCCTAATTTTGGCTAACGCTCTGTGAGTTGATGAGTCTTTATCAGATGGGAGGGAGCTTAGGGGTATACTGTACCCAGGAGACTCATAACTGTGTGTATTGTGGTCTCTGGTCACCAACCTGAGCCTTCAGCCAAATGTCAGTGTAACTTTGGAAGTGCCTCCTAAAGTGAAGAATCCAAGGAATGTCAAGGGTTACCAGCAAACAAAAGTCCTGAAAAGAATGGTGATATTACCACAGATTTTTTTTTTGCATGTCCTTTCCATTGTGTATGCAAAGGGCTAAAGTCAGGTGCCCTACCATTGTGGGGCTTGGATTTTAGCACTCCCCCTTCAGAGCGAAATTAAATATCACTATGCCCAAAACTTGACATGCTTCCTGAGTGCTGTGGCTGGTAGAACTGGACTGGTCAGCAGAGTTTCCCCTAAGTAATCCTTCAAATGAGTAAACGAAACAAACATTTTATCTACCTTTGAAGAGCATCATTGATGAATGGTTTACAGCCCAATTTTGGTAATAGTATTTAATATGCATTAGGTACCACTGAGAACAAAACGACTGGACTGGATGGCCCTTGTGGTCTCTTCCAACTCTATGATTCTATGAAAACCCCTCCCAAAGAGGATGATAAAATAATCACATTTTTTCCAATCCAGATACTCTGTTAATTTATATCTAGATACCCTCACTTAAGTTTCCAAACTACATGTAACAGATTACTTTCCCCCAAGGAGATGGTTAATTATATACTACACATAGTATGTAATTAAAGGATGAGTTCTACCCCCTATAAGTTTTCAGTCTAAGTCCTGTGCAAGATTAAAGACTGTATGCTGATAAGCAAAGTATTTGATGTTATGCCTATTTGTGATCATTCCACATTAAAAAGATGCACAATGACATTCATTCTTTTGAAGGAAACTAGTTAGTCAAGTTTTTATCAGGAAGTAGCATATCTGTTACCTGAAAGATGAATAAATCCTTTTCACAGCCATGAAATTGCCACCTAAGGAGTTAAGGACAGATGACCGATTTAAGAATCAAGGACAGAACATCCTTTGTAGAATTAAGGTACTTAAGCTTTGGATTTGCTTCACTGGAGCATTTTTGAGGAACAGTCTCAGAATTTTTAGGCAGATTTACTAATGGTGAAATTTGCAGAGCAAATTAAGAGTTGATGTTGGACTATTGCTCCACCTTGTCAGCACTGTCTCAATCGGATCTGACGGGCAAGAGATTAACAAACTTTGCAGCCTAATAATATTTAACTGGAGATAACAGAAATTGAACTAGAATTCCTCAGCTGAGGTGGGTTTTCAAAAACTGTTTGTGACTCCTGGAGATGCGATTCCTGGAGATGTTCCCATGAAAAAAGAGAGAGAGAGAGAATGTTTGAGTAGGCCCCAAGGTAAAACAATATTGAGCACATTATATTTGCATGGAAAAACTTTATCCACAGGATAATTTTGCCCTATGTCCTCAGCGTCTATAGGTGGATCTCATTTACTTCAAATGAAATAAGATTTTTTTAAAATGGGAGGGGCACACACTGAATCAGAATATCTTGCAGCCATGTGAAAATATATTTAGGGGACAGAGGTGTATGGTTTACAGCAGAGATAAGTGCCACAACCCCATAGTCACCTTTGACTAGACTTAACCGTCCAGGGGTCCTTTACCTTTACAGCATTCAGCCTCCATAATAAGAGTATTATAAGAAAATAGAGCTCTTTCCAGTTTACTAGATTTTGTTTATTTCCCTTGCCAAAGAACCCAGTACAGTTTGAAACACACCCACTCCTATTTTATTTGTATATTAATTAAAATACAATTTATCTCCTTTTTAAAAAAGACTCCCAAGGTGGCTAGCAATCAAGTTAAAATCCACAATAAAACATCAAGATACATAAAACAGTAAACAGAAAAGAGAAGAAACAACAAGAAAGAAACGTCAAGTAAACTATCATCAGATCAGTTAACTTTGAGGTCAGCAGTTTCGTTAACCACCAACTGGTCTGAACATGGCTTAACTGGATGGTGGAAGGCCAATAATGTTGGGGACAAGGAGACCATTCCACAATTGTGGCTCCATGACCCAAAAAAGTCCCATCTTACTTGCTGTACCTCAGATGATGGAGGAAACAGAGAATGGCTTCAATTACATGTTCAGATCAGTACTTGTGCATGAAGATGGTCCTTGAGATGTCATAGCTCTACACTGGTTAGGGAACTCAGAGATAAAACCTGGACTTTGAATTGAGCCTGGAAGCCAATGGGTAACCAATGAATTAAGACTGGATAAAAGTGGCGGGAGGTGCATCTTGCCAGAGTCCCGTAGAAAGCATCGGCACACATCTAAAAGACATGTGCATGATATAAAGCGTTTTAGCAGAGTCAGCGAAAGCAAAATTTGTAGGAATTGTGGCATCAAGTATTTTATTATTTATAAGCAAAAGAAACAAAAGAAACATGGCATTTTGCTTGAGCTCCTTCTCACACATCCTCTCTAGCCCTTAGCTGGACAGAGAGCAAAAGCAGCAGTTTGTCGTCTTGACTTCCGTTCACACACACAGTGATAAGAAATGAACTCACCTAATCACGTGACCCTCTGCAATAGCGGCAGTGGAAAATACTAACAAAGATCTTCATACACCTTGTCCCAGTCCATACTGACTTCAGCATAACTATACCTCATTGGAAAATTCATATATAGCTCGTTACAGCTGCCCCAGCTAGATGCGACTGAGGCAGGGTTGGCTAACTTGTGACCTTTTAGATGTTGTTGAACTCCCACCAGACTCAACAAGCATGGCCAATGGCCAGGGATGATGGGAGCTATAGTTCAGCAACACCTGGAGGGTCATAGGTTGCCCCGCTCCCTGTACTACGGCATGAATGAGAGTGGCCGGTCCATTTTTTTCAAGGAAAGTCTTCAGCAGGTGAAGCAACCAAAGCTGCTAAGAGGCACTCTTTATACCAGGGGTCCCCAGACTACGGCCCGGGGGCCACATACGGCCCCCGAGGCTCTTTTATGCGGCCCCCGTGGACCCCCGCCGCCTGCGCTTACCGGCACGGTACGGCACGGCTGCAGACTTCCAACCCAGAAAAGCAACGGAAATAGCTTGTGCGCACGTGCAAGCGTCATTTCCGGTGTACTTCCGGGTCGGAGGAGGCTTCTGCACATGCACACAAGCTATTTCCCGCGCTTTCCAGGTCGGGAGTGTGCCAGAAATAGCATTTGTGCATGCGCTCCTGTGCCCCCGCGCACGCTCCCCCACCCTCCGGCCCACTACACAATCGGCACAGTGGGCATCCGGCCCAAAGCCGGGTAAGTTTGGGGACCCCTGCTTTATACGTCCTACATGAGCTTCTGGATGCAGTGATGGATCCAGGAGCACACACAAGCTCTGACCCTGATTTTTATGGTGCAACACCATCCCAAACAGGTTGGACACCCTAAAACCTATTGGCGTTCCTTATGTTTTCCTTCATATTTTGTAAAAAAAACACCTTTTGAAAGAGTTAACAAAGAAATCTTGGAGATATGTGTGTGACATTCAGTGTAACATTTTCTGGCTTCAAACCATTGGGAATAAGCATGATACAACATTCACTAAGATTTCTGGTTCTTTAAAAAAGAGGAGGAAGATGTATGGAATACTGTTCCCCCAGTGGGAGAGGGGGAACAAGACTTATGCTTGAATCAAGGAGTCCTCAAAGAAGAGCCAGCATGGAATAATGTCCTCCCAGTGAGAGAGGGAGGGCAGGATCCATGCTGGGGCCTCAGCTTAATTGGGAAAAAAATTGAGATAGGGCTGGAAAGTGGAAACATAGCTGGATGATATTGTGCTACAGTTAGAAAATTGGGGGGGGGGCAGCAGGCGACAAAGAAGGGTGAGTGGTGGACAGGTGGCGAAAGAGTGGGAATAGGGTGAGGAGTAACAATGGGTTATTTTCTGATTGACTAAGATGGTCCAAAAACGGAATGTTGATACATCTGGGAGATCCAGAGTCCAGGGGAAGGGGGGTAGAATTAGATAAATGCGGTTAAAGGTTATTATGATAGAAGAAATAACATTTGAATGTATGGGAAAATTTTGGCGTATAAATTGTGAGGCTAAAGGAAGAATTAGAGATGGATGGGAAAATAAAGTTAGATTTGGATTAATTAATGAATTATAGGTTGCACAATGTCAAGTTAATGTAATGAATTGATGTGTTTTTTCGTTTTTCTTTTTTGATTATGTTTTATTTTTGCTTTTTCCTGTTTTTGTGTTAAAATGTTTGAAAATTAATAAATATTATTTGAAAAAAAAAGATTTCTGGTTCCTTTTTCTGGTAGATTACGGTCAGATTCCCTCCCCTGCTGCCAAATTTTCATCAGTTTACATTTGCATATGTTGACTTCTGTTAAATCCTGTGAATGCAGAAGCAAAAAATGTGTATGCGGAGAACAAAAGGGAGAGATAGAGTAGGTGACATATTAGAACTAGTGTTCTGTCCATTGCTTCTATCGCTGATTGATTGTGTGTCTCACGGTTTTCATAAAATACCTCAGAGCCTCCCACGAGAAAAAAAAAAGATGCAATCTGCTGCATGATACTGAATTTACTCTTACTATTGAAGAAATGTGCAAGCTTTTCTGTTAAACAAAGTCGATGTTTGCTCCCTTGTAAGAAAGAGGTTTATACCTTTTATCTCCTGAATATGAGAAATGGCAATGTATCAAACAAGAAAGTAGCCAGACATTTAAATTAGTGCCGTACCTGATAATTAACATTTAATGTCTCTTCCTGGGTTTTCTTGTTCTTCAACTTCTTATTTGTTGGAGGGCAGAGGAACCAAGACTAATGCAGTAACTATGGTCTGTAATTACACAGCATGTGGTCCCTCTGGGATGCTTCTCCACCATGGGATTTATTAGCTGTCTCACTTGCATAAAGAACAAGATGTAAATTATCCCCCAGTGTTAGTAATGGCACTCTGTGGCAAAAGAGCCAATTACATGGTGAAAATAATGCAGTGAAAAGGTGCAATGCAGCTTAATCTTATGCAGGTTTACTCAGAGGTAAGGCCCCACCAGCACCATACATTTAAAGCAGTATTACAGCATTTTGAATCCCGAGAAGTGAAATTTGTTAAGTGTGCTGAGAGTTGTTAGGAGGCCCCTATTCCCCTTTCAGAGCTACAGTTTCCAGCATGGTTTAAGAGTCAATCCCTCTTCCCAGGAAACTGGAAATTGTAGCTCTGTGAGGGGAACTCACCTATTAACATCCTTAACAAACAGCAGCTCCCATGATTCTTTGGCCATGAGTGTTTAATCTGGGGTGATACTGTGTAACTGAGTAGTGCAGACGGGGCCTAAATTTCATTGTGTCCCCAACAAAATGCTACACATTGCGCAATGTGCACACTCCAAGAGCCAGCTGCCAGGAGAAGGTAATTGCTACCCCTTATGGAATACAGGCATTCTGTTGAATACTGTTGCTAATTTCTGTATTTCTGTTCTGTACTGAGACGGATTCAAGGAGTGGCAATAGCATGGGACAATGGACAGGGTAATTCCATTGGCCAACAGTCCAGTAGCCCATAACCTGTAGCACAAACCTTTAAAGCTCTTTTAAATGGAGAGGTTTTCTTTTTTAAAAAGTTTTCCAAAATTGCTTCATCTCTGCTTTTCAGTTATGATTGCCCGGGCAGTTGATATCTTCCTTAATTCTTATTGTTTCCCAAGCTTACAGAAATGGAAGATGTGCTTTACATTCATAGTGCCCATGTAAGATTCTTACAAACCTGCTTGTTAAATAGCTCCTAAGTCAGCATCTTATGTGGAATGGAAATTATGTTTGTCTTGTGTACTTATAACCCCCCCACCCTGCCTTCATGTCTCAGCTAGGAACTTCATGCTCTTATTCAGATGCTAATACAGTATAAAGCCATCTGCTTCTTTAGCTGAGGCAGGCAACTAAGCCATGTGACCTCAGTTATTACCATTGCCCTCTTTCTGAGAACTCATTCGCTGTTAAACCCTGAACAATTATCAGCTGATTAGGATAATTTTAAAAGATTTTCAGAATCCTGGGGCAACCTACTTTCCCAAATCATGCATTGCTGAATGCACATTAGTTATAAAAAGGAAAGCAAACCTTTTAAAAGACAGAATTTCTATTTTAGTGCATTAGATTATTATACAGAATATAGAATGTAGATTCTATATTATATCCCATTTGCAGAATTACATTTACTGAATTTGAGGATACATATACAAAATTATTGCTTCTTTTATGGCACGTGAAGCCTGATCTGCTGTTTTTAGCAATGTGAACATTTCTCAGTTAAGGGCTACTTCACCCATTAGTTTCTTGTTAGCTGAGAGTGTTTGAATGGAAGAGCAAAATCTGGTATGCTTGTGCATGTTGTCAGGTATAAAGACTGTGCCATGTGTCTTTTGCTCTGGGGAGGAACCTTTCGTCAGATGAAGCACCTCCCCCTTTCGAAATAAGTTGAAGTTTATCTTCTTTTTAGATCAGTATGGTCCAAAACAAAACGTGGATATATATTCCTCTTTCTTGTCTACCCCACAGTTTTTTCCTTCTGCTTCCAGTTCCTTCTGGGGCAGTTCCCATCTTATGTCATTTTATAGAAACACTGTTAAATGAAAATGGTGTTCAGCCACCGTGTGAAATAAAGCATGCAGTACATCTTCTGTGTGGAATATCTGGCCCTTTTTTTGGCTTTTTTTTTTTTTTGCTAAGCCGCACTCACTTGCCCTACACCTGATGTCATATAGAACATCAGGGCAGGAAAAGATGGCAAAGCCCGACTTACCCCGTGCTTTTGCAAGACCAGCCATTAAGCTGATCAAATGAGCAGCAGGGCTTTCCAAGCACTGATGAACAACTGATTGCTGGCACTTGCAAATCCCTTACCTGAGAGTGTGTCTTCAAAATCCATTTGCAGGTGTGGTTTGGATTCAAATGATGCCTTCAGTCAGGATCCCCCTCCCCTTTCTCTGTTTGCAAGCATGGTTTGAATCCAAACCAGGGGTCAGCAAACTTTTTCAGCAGGGGGCCGGTCCACTGTAGACCTTGCGGGGGGCCGGACTATATTTTGGAAAAAAATATGAACGAATTCCTATGCCCCACAAATAACCCAGAGATGCATTTTTTTTTAAAAAAAGGACACATTCTGCTCATGTAAAAACATGCTGATTCCTGGACTGTCTGTGGGCCAGATTTAGAAGGCGATTCCAGGCCTTAGTTTGGGGACCCCTGATCCAAACTGTCTGTAGACCGAGAGGGAAAATGGCTGTTTGCAGGTACAGCCTGGAAGCCAATCAGCTGATTGGCACTTCAAAGGAGCTTGCTCTCAGTGCAGATTGGCATGGAGAGTGAGACCTTTTGAAGCTGTCACCTGATGTCAGGTGATTGATAGGTGACTGGCCTAGTTTTTCTGTCAAAGTTGGCCTGTGTTGTGAGAGAGAGAGAGACTCCAGTGTGCCAGCTGGATTCAATTCACCACCCATCTACAAGATCTGCTCAAACCAAAATACCTTTTCAGAATTTGAAATAATAATCTATTGATATTTCACAAAATGCAGGTTACAGGTAGGTAGCCGTGTTGGTCTGGATCGAAGTAAAATAAAAAAATTCCTTCAGTAGCACCTTAAAGACCAACTAAGTTTTTATTTTGGTATGAGCTTTCGTGTGCATGCACACTTCTTCAGAACAGCCTGGAAGAAGTGTGCATGCACACGAAAGCTCATCACAAAATGCAGACACCTAAATTCAAGATTTTATTAATTAGATTTTTCTGTCCCTCCTTTCAGGGCAACCATCCTCACAGTGTGGTTCACAATATGATAAAGAACATGAAATTACAGTTAGCAAAAGAACATTTTAAGACTGTGACATTTTACCACACCCGCACCACCATTTTACACAGGGAAGAAACCACAAAATTTGTTGTTTAGTCATTTAGTAGTGTCCGACTCTTCGTGACCCCATGGACCATAGCATGCCAGGCACTCCTGTCTTCCACTGCCTCCCGCAGTTTGGTCAAACTCATGTTCGTAGCTTCGAGAATACTGTCCAACCATCTCGTCCTCTGTCGTCCCCTTCTCCTAGTGCCCTCAATCTTTCCCAACATCAGGGTCTTTTCCAGGGAGTCTTCTCTTCTCATGAGGTGGCCAAAGTATTGGAGCCTCAGCTTCACGACCTGTCCTTCCAGTGAGCACTCAGGGCTGATTTCCTCCAGAATGGATAAGTTTGATCTTCTTGCAGTCCATGGGACTCTCAAGAGTCTCCTCCAGCACCATAATTCAAAAGCATCAATTATTCGGCGATCAGCCTTCTTTATGGTCCAGCTCTCACTTCCATACATCACTACTGGGAAAACCATAGCTTTAACTATACGGACCTTTGTTGGCAAGGTGATGTCTCTGATTTTTAAAATGCTGTCTAGGTTTGTCATTGCTTTTCTCCCAAGAAGCAGGCGTCTTTTAATTTCGTGACTGCTGTCATCATCTCCATTTCACTGCCTCCATTTCTTTCCCTTCTATTTGCCAGGAGGTGATGGGACCAGTGGCCATGATCTTGGTTTTTTTGATGTTGAGCTTCAGACCATATTTTGCGCTCTCCTCTTTCACCCTCATTAAAAGGTTCTTTTATTCCTCCTCACTTTCTGCCATCAAGGTTGTGTCATCTGCATATCTGAGGTTGTTGATATTTCTTCTGGCAATCTTAATTCCGCCTTGGGATTCATCTAGTCCAGTCTTTCGCATGATGAATTCTGCATATAAATTAAATAAGCAGGGAGACAATATACAACCTTGTCGTACTCCTTTCCCAATTTTGAACCAATCAGTTGTTCCCCTTCATGGATCAATGCCTTGTCGTGGCGACGGGGCTTGAATAACTCAGAGAAGCTATGAGCTATGCCATGCAGGGCCACCCAAGATGGCCAGGTCATAGTGGAGAGTTTTGACTAAACGTGATCCACCTGGAGAAGGAACTGGCAAGCCTCTCCAGTATCCCTGCCAAGAAAACTCCATGGACGAAGACAACAGGCATATAAAACCACAAAATATTGTGTTGGAAATAGTTATATTGCCTTGCAGTGTACAGAAAATGATGTGGCCAGTTATACATATCTCTAAGCCAGTTTCTATAAGCCCCATCTTGATGTTGGGGGCCAATTGCCAGTTTTGATACAGGACGGACATCCTGAGTCATAAATGTTTACATGTTGAAAGGGGTGGGGGAGGATTTAGCAGGTACAGCAACTGCATTTGTCTAAATCCTCTCCTTTACATGGTTATTGAAGGCATGAAAGAAGCTCAGGTTTATATTGAGCCTCAAAATTGTGGAAATTTCACTGCTTTCCCCTTTCCACTTGTTGATCATATTTCAGCAGATCCTTGCTGGAATCTCAGACATTACAAGCTTCTCCATGTAAATATATAGCAACATAGCTCATGCTCACCTTTCTGCATATATTTTACATTAAATTATCAGAAGTATTTTGTCTCTCTGGGAATTGTTGATTGAAATTTAAACACATAGGAAAACATCATAAAGAAGTAGGAAAAAAGAAATAGATATTTCCTATGAATTACAATTCTGTTTTGACATAACTGTGATTCCTTTTCTATTTGATGATTTACTGACCATTATTTAAGCAGCTTAAAAATATTTTCTTTCCCTCAGATTTCAAGGGTTAATACCAATGTTGCTTTAACTCCACTTTTTCCCTGTTTTATGTCTCTCTTCTTCAGCTGGGTGAAGAGACCGGTGTTTTACATTGTCAACTAATCCAGAGGACAGTGTGCTTGTACACTACAACCAGGTCAGTGTGTTTGAGTTTCTGTAGTAAGGATGAAAGACGATTAACATATAATTATTTTTAACACTCCCTGATTCAGAAATCCCCAACAGTAGATAGGATTAGTAGCATGTTGCTGGACAGAAACAGACTTAGAGTGACTCCCTCCCCCTGCCCCCCTCCCGCCCCCAAAATAGGATAATGCAAAATGCATACATTTCCTTTTTATAAAAATGATTTTTAATTTCAAGTAACAAAACATACCCATACAAGGAAAACAGAGTACAGAAAAAGAAAGGAAAACAGTGACTGATGGCTGCAGTTTTAGATGTTCCAAGAAAAGCACTCAAATGAGCTTCCTGCAACCAATTGGAAGCAGTGCTTTGTTTTCTGAACGTTTTGGGAGTCAAATGGACTTCCAGAACCGATTCCGTTTGGGTTCCCAGGTGCAACTGTATTCTGAATGTATATTCTGTTGAAAGCAGTTGACAGCATCTGTATCTGATGCATATTCCAATGCACACCCAGTTTACGGTATGCCTAAAGTTCCTGAAACAAAACAAAAAAATGACTTTGCTGAATATCTGTGGATATCTAAAACTATTGGACAGAAAAGTGAAAAGCTCCACAGAAAGCCATCCATGCACACATCCCTAATAATAATAATAATAATAATAATAATAATAATAATAATAATAATGCCTTTGCAAATCAATGTGAAAAATTAGTTGTCACTAATTTAACTCACATTGATTTCAAAGGAACCAAAGCGCAACTACTTTTGTCTGGATGGAGGCTAATGATTTGACAGGGTTTCGGTGCATGGAACAATAAAACCATGGTGTCAGGGGGACTCCCTACAGGGAGCCTCCCCCCCCGTCATCCAGACCAGCACTTCGCCCAGTGATAGCACGAGCAGCGAATCAGGAGGAGGGAATGAGGAATGGAGCGGAATGGAGGGAGGGCTCAGTGAGGCCTCAGAGCCCTTGCTACGCTCTGGAGAACAGAGCGGGCAGGAAGGGCTCAGAGAGGCCTCAGAGTCTTGGCACCGCTCTGATTGAGGGACAGCAGATGAGGGGCTCAGCGAGACGCCAGAGCCCAGGCAGCAAAAGGGGAGAACTCTCCTTCCGGCACCCAAATTGAGGCGTGCGCCCACATGTAGGGCTAAGGGGTGGCGTTTCAGGGTGCTCAGGCTTTTATCCTGGCCCCGAAGCAGACGGAAACCATTGCCGAGTTCTGAAAGTGACTATGCGGTCATGTTTTCTGCTATCTCTGCACTGTAAATAGTATGCACAACAAAACTCTTAAAGACAGCGCGGACTGGAGCGTCTTTACTCGACAGTAGCCGCAACAACCCCCTGACACATGGGTAGGATTCAACTAAGTTGTTCTGTGTGTAGAACAAAATCTGCTTGCACAATGGGACTTTCTCCTTCTTCTCCATCCTGTACCCTCAACATTTGCTCTGGAGGGTTGGGGGACCCCCAGTACAGGTTTAAGGGATGCAAAGGGGCATGCCTAGGGTAGGAGAGAGTGGGAAAATATTGCATGAGCAGACCTTGTTTCTCACATGCATACCTGCTATGTTGAATTTCACTCTATGTCTCTGTACAAGTGCAGTATTTAGTAGGCGTCCCCAAGAATATTCAGGGGTTTTTTGTTGTTGTTTGTTTAAAGAAAATAACATTCTAGCATTTATGGCTGCAAAATGTGAAAATGTGGACTAGGCCTATATATGGAAAAATGTCAGAAGCCATCACTGGACAGTTAGGCAGAAGAGGTTGAATATGATGGTTGGGATCTAATACCCCATTGATGTGATCTCAGCCCATGATTACTGGAAGCAGATTAGGACTACAGTCTTGTGCCCACTTACCTGAGAATGCACCTCATTGAAGTCGGGTAGAAAATGTGCACAGGAATGTGTAATAGATATATGATTGCACAAATACATAACTCCACAATTTATAAAGGCCTCAATATTCATTTTTTAAAAAAATAAAAAAATGCACACAATTGTGTACCAAAGTAAAAAAGTACCAAAGTAAAAAGAAGTGCTGAATAAGCCTTCAATCCTAACCCCTCTCACCTGGAAATTTAATAGGATGTGCTTCTGAGTAGACATGGTTAGGATTGCATTATAACTCATTCATGCAAAGCAATGATATTGAGCAGCATAATCATGAAATGTAAAGTTCAAGTTTTGTACTTAAGCTGGGAGGAGTGCAATAGAGCTGAAAACACTGAATAAATCATAGTCAAGTTTCCAGTCTCTATCCTTTTCCAGTAAATATGCAGTGAGCAAATATATTAAAAGACAAAGAATATTTGTTCATATCTTTTTTTGCTCAGTTACAGAGTGTTCAAGTTTCCATTTCCCTAATGTGTAGAGAAAAGAACGGTGAGGAAGAATACAGTGATGACCAGTGGAATTCACGTTGTTGTGCACCCTTATTTTCCATATTTCTCCCCAACTCGTATCATGTTGCCATTGAATCTGACTTGCTTAATTAGACCTCCTGCCTGGCTCCAGCTCAACGTGCCAAGACTCAGGCAAAGTGACCCCACCCCTTCCTATTACTTTGCTTTCTAGGTTCACAGAGATAAAAGAGACACTTGTTTCCACTCTAACTATGCTGGAAAAGAGGCCTCATTAAACCAATTTCTTGGAGGAATGGATACCAGCATGTTAAATGGGTTCTCTGTGCACATTGTGAAAGGGATTGTGTAACATCAGTTAGAGGCTGGACAGTTTCCTGTGTTTTACTTTCAGTCATTTACAAATCACAGACCTGGCTCTTCAGGCATTTTGTCAGACCAGAGCTATACAACAATTGGGACGCTTTCCCTTTAGCATCACAGCTCTTGATAGCTCCCGTCCGATGCCTAAAATAATAAGCCACACTAGTGAGGCTCTAAAAGAAATGACCTATAAAGGATCGATGATGAGACAACATGTTTCATGTTGTGTTGCATGGATTTATATAAGAACAGCAGCCCAGTTTGCACGTAACACTAAGCCAGGCTAAACCATGATTTGATTTAGGGCAGATCTACTCCATAAATTTAAAGCACAATCAATGCACATCTAAAGCACACATCTTCCTCCAAAGAATCCGGGTGACTGCAGTTTGTCCTAAGTGCTGGGAACTGTAGATCTGTTAAGGGTGGTGGTGGACCACAGTTCCCAGGAACCATGCCCTTTGTCCTAAGTGCGCCATCCAAAATGAACTAATGACCTGAACCTGGGCGTTCCTCCTAATATTTTGCTGGGCTACCCCATTCAACGACTGTTGAGAGCAGCAGGGCCAACTCTAGACGGGGCAAGGCAGCAGATTTTACAATACTATTAAAAGACAAAAAAATGTTAATTATTTAGTGACTTGTGATTTTTTAAATAAAAAAGCCCACAGGTTTTTGGGTTTTTGTATCTGGCACATATGGGAGATGGTCCATCTTTTAGAGAAATAACAGTCACTAGTGTGATAGCATTGACATGCAAAGGCAATGAAGGCTGGTAATTGAGCCTTAGTTCTAGTGAGCTAGCTCTGCTATCTTAAACTATGTTAAACTATGCTATGTTAAACTATGCGATGCACAACACCTCCAAGGTGCCCCTATTTTCAGGGATGTCCCTGATTTAGAGAAGACGCCCCGGTTTCTGATTTGAACCTGGAATGACCCACTTTTCCTTAAGATGTCCCTGTTTTCATTAGAGAAATGCTGGATGGAGTTATCCGCCCCCCTGAGCCATCTGAAGGCAATCCTGTATAGGAAAGTTTTTTTATGCTTGATGTTTTATTATGTTTTTATATATGTTGGAAGCTGCCCAGAGTGGCTGGGGCAAACCAGGAAGATGTGTGGGGTATAAATAGTAAAATTTTCATGATGGAATGCGGTGTTTCTGTTATCATCAGAGAAATGTTGGATGGTATGCCACACCCCTTGTGGGAGAAGGAAAGGATTCCATGACATGATTTCTGGCATGCATGAGAATACACACACACACACACACACACACACACACACACACACACCGTATAGATAGATAGATAGATAGATAGATAGATAGATAGATAGATAGATAGATAGATAGATAGATAGATATGAGAGAAATAATTAAATTAAATTGTGTTGGGTGATGTCTTAGGTTGTGTCTCTGCAGTGGTGCTCATTTCAGCAACTCAGAGATGGATTGATTTGACTCACACTCTCATATTGCACAGTCAGCTTTGTTGCCTGCTATGTGCTGTATCTAGTGCAGGTTCCATTGCTGACTTAAATCTTCAGCCAAATTTTAATTTAAGAAGCCATATTTTCTGGACCGTGAACTGCCTTGCATTTAGATCTTGCCATTTGAGGGATAACAGCAGCATAATTTGAGAGCAGCCTCGCAGTAAGGACGATTGCTGATTATTTGTCCCGGTGTGTGAACATTTGGCTTTCAGAGACTCTCATCTGGCAGACATTTCCCATATGGACTAGATGACCCTTGTCGTTCCTTCCAACTCACAATTCTTTGATTCTACGATTCCTGCAGTGTTCTTTATCAATGCAGCCTTGGTTTAGACCCCTTACTTCTGCTATGGTAATGCTACAACCTATCATGGTGATATCTGTTCACTCTGGCAGAGCTGCAGGAGATAGACACCGGTGCCGTTGCTGACAATTTTTTGCACACACGCATACCACAGTTTAAGAAAACCTGGCTGATGCTCTTTATAATACTCATTTAAATCTCGCCCCCCTCCCTTCGCAATGACTTTAAAATTAGAGTGAAGAAAAATGAGCAAGAGAGCCTTGTTGTCACTTTATTTTTGACAAGGCAATTACTGTGTTGTGTTCCATAACTCAGATCTGGATTTGTGGCTGTAGATGGAAATTGTTGTCTTGATGCTGGCGCTAAGTTAGAAAAGAGCTTATTTAAAAAACAAAAACAAAAAACGGTAAACAGTAGAGCTGTGTAAAGTTGCATTTAGTAGTTCAATGTATGTATGCTTATTTGTCTGCTCATGAATATTTAGTTGCTTCTGTATTCAGTGCACCAATAGGAGTAAATAAATATGGAGGAGTAGAAATAAAAATCTGGATTGGTGTGATGTTTGACATGACCTACGTTTCCCAACCTTTTGTGAGATACAAAGCTTCACAGAAGAGAAGATGCATCTTTTCTGCATGTTATACGGAGGGGTAGGTATAACAGATGAACACTCTATTCAAATGCATATTTGAAGCCCAAATATGATTTGCAACCCATCCCTCAATTAAAACTGACCACCAATCAGTTGGTTTACTAGAAGCCCGGAATAATATGGAATTTACACAGTCTGACCCTATTCACGTGTAGGCATTTTGTGTTTTTATCTTGTATTTTCATGCTGTGAACCACCCTGAGATGAAGGGTGGTATACAAAAATTAAAAAACAGTGTGCAGGGTCTTGCTGCTGAAGTCACAGAATCCTCCACCATTCCTGCCTGTCTCTAGCTGGGGAAATGCAGACAAGAGGTGGGTTTCTCCTAATGGGTGAATTGGCACTCATGGTTTGTTTTCTGCAGACAAATAAGATGCAGTAAGCCCAGGTTTGCTCTGCATTTGCCTCACTAGTGCCAGGTATGGCATGGTGTATTTGAATGATGTAATGTTAAGTTAGCTAATTTAGCAATTTACTCTGAAAGCAGTGTAGAGAACCTGTGGCTCTTTAGCTGTTGCTGTACTACAACCTCCATCATCTCTCCATTAGTCATGTCAACTGGAGCCATTGGGAGTTGGAGCCCAACAATATCTGGAGGTAATTTACACTAAAAAAGAGAGAGAGAGAGAGAATGTTTAAATTTATGAAAACACTGGCAATGTTTTTCCGGTGAGCCTGGGAGGAACCTAGGGACATGAGGGGAACCTTGGAGGCTGAGAAATGAAACTCTAAACCAGAAGTGGCTGATTAACAAAGTGCTGCTTCTGTCAGAGATATATGAGGTCATGAGAAAAGGTTGACACTGAGCTGAGGGTTCATAAAATATTAGGGCAAAGTGGAATCAGCCATGGATTCAATACTGCTATGATTTAGTATATTGCTGCTGCTTGCAATGAAAATTAATTTCTGGTATGTGTTACATAGACCAAAGTTTTGCTTATATACTGAAAGAAAGTAGCTGATCCACAATTAAAAAATTAAGCACTGGCAGGAACTTAATGCTTTTCTTAGGATCTACTGAATGTCACAAAGTATTGCGGGGTAGTAAGTCAGTTTAGGGTTCTTGTTTTTTTTAACAGAGTTATTCCCCATGTTTGATCTTAAGCAAAGGTCAGGTGGAGGCTCACCTGCAAAATGTGACTGTCTTAAGAGGATGCTGATTTGGGAAGGTTTTTTGTAAACCATCCCAAATCAAGGCACTAACTGGGACAATGAAGAAAAGGCAACTTTCCTTTTGAAAATGCAAAAGCCTTAGATCTGCCTCTAGTTTTTGTTGCAATAATTTTCATTTAGTGCAGTACCAGAAAAATTGTGCCTAATAACTACTGCCCATTAATTATACCAGGGATTGTGAGAGCAGAAAAGAAAAGAAAGTTGAAACAGGTGTGCGCAGATAGACATTTAAACAGATGGAGCATAGAATGACTGATTTTGCTTCGTGGCCAGAGCTAACATTATTGAGCTTTGACCTGCCTGGTCATCAAACTTCAGTTTTATCTGTTACATCAGAGGAATCTGACACGAAAGGCTGTAAACCATACCTGAAGGTCAGAAGTTAAGCATCTTTGGGCTGGCAAGATTGTGTGCCTGACACCTTACTATATCATAGTACTGTTATCTGGTTTAGAACTTAATTCTAACATTGAGAGTTTTGTTGGAGACAAATAGACGTACATGCAATCTGCTAAAAGTTAAGCCATTTTTAAAATAAAAGTGTCAAAACTAATCCTCAGTGTAGGTATGTGTCTGATTAATATGCTAAGTAGATTGGGGCAGCTAAATCCAAGCTACGTTCCTTGACAATAATCCCAAGATGTCTGCACTTGTACAGTATGCATGAGAGAAATGAAATCCACTTTTGCAGTGGGCATTTTTCACCTCTCCTCATGCAGCCCCTTTGTGCCCCCTAAACCTATTCTATTTCCCCCCTCCAATTTTTCAGAGCAGATTTTTTTGGGGGTGGGAGTCTATCTGCACATGCAACAATTTATTTGAATCCTCCCCATAGTTATAATTTTCCAGTTGTATACAGTACTATATAACATTTTTCAGCATCTGATTGGAGATCTTGTCTCCTTCAAATAAATTAGAAGTGAAAAGTCAAGAATAAATCCTGATTATAGATTGTGGTTTGTTTAGAGTGAGGTAAACCATGAGCTTTGGTTCACACATAACGCTAAGACAAACCACAGCTTAGCTTCAGGTAGTAGAGCAGCCGCAAGAACGGATAAGGAGGAAATGGGCTGCAATTTTCTCTCTGAGTTCCAGCTTGCTGGTTTGTTCCTGGTAAGCCAAAGTTTGTCTTACTATTCATGCAAACCAGGCCAAATATATGAATGAATTACATTGCTTCTAACATTTTGAAGGTGGATAAAGGGAATTAATCTCTGCCTGAAAAATAATGACCACCAGGCTCCTCAAGAAAGAATTTCCTATAGCAGTTTCTTGATTATGGTGCTAATAATGTTCATTAAAGTAACAGAAATTTGTATCCTATGAAAATGATGAAATGACAATGCTAAGGTTGACTCCAAACCATGGTTTAAATTAGTGTAAAGCCCAAACCATGATTTGAATTTCCATACATAAACAGGCAATGGCATGGTTACCCAGACTGCACAAATGTGTACAAAGAATAAGCTTTGGCTACAGCTCACAGCAACAGCTGTGAGGTTCAGACTATAAACCAAGCTAAAATTTGGTTTAGCTCAACTGAGAGCTACTCTCCGGTAAGCCCACATTTGTGCCAGTCCCAATAAGCCATAAATTAATTTCCCATGTAATGTGAAACATGCCACTCTTTGGCTTAGAGCAGCTTTTGTTTTCCATCTACGGAGCTTCATAAGGTCCCTCTTCTATCTCTGTGGCCACTGGAAGTAAAATGACAACTGCAATTATGCTTTGTCATTTTTTTTTTCAAATCATGGTTTCTGTTTGTGGACTGATGTCAAACTGGACATCATGCCAAACCCACACTTAAGCAGCCTTAGCCATTGTTTGGGATGATGTTTGAATTGATCTAACTTGTGGTGCTCTGACAACTTTGTGGAAGTGATTTGATAATGAAAAAAGAGAGAGCTTTACATTGGAAAACGTCCTGCTATTCTAGTATGTGCATGGAGAACCAGAAGTTAGTGCAAGAATTAGGATAGCATCTTTACCTCATCAGCTCATGGAGTGCGTTTCTCCTTGTGAAAAGGCATTGATCTATTATATTACTAGTCCAATTAATAAAATTACATTCTGGCATGTAACCAGGTTTTAAAAGCAGGTTGCTGTTTAGAGCCAATCTGACAAAAGAGGTTTGTGATTGTGGCCATATACCTGAAATTGCCTTATTTTACTTTGTCTCCTCTCCAAACCCACCAGATTTTGTTATGTTCTAATCCTGGCACTCCTTTGCTCTGCCCTCTGGCCATCCTTGGTTCCACCTGCTGGCTTCACCCTTGTTATCAATAGTTTTTTAATCAAAAAATGGCCATGTTCCCTTTTGGCCACATATATTTCTGACACAGAGGAAAACGTGGTGGCAAGGAAGGGTTAGGAGGCAAGAAGGAGCCAGAGAACAGATGAAACCAGCTTTCTTTGGAAGCGCTTAGATACCATTTTCTTATTAGCACACTTGCTAGGAGGAGTGAGTTGATTCTATCAGGTTCTGTTGGCTGTCTGCTGAAATTTTGCAAGCTCTCCATTTCTCTGTAATGGAGAGATTGGAGGTGGTTGCCTGATAGCCAAGAGAGGCAGTGATTTGCCCACCTTGACAGGAGTGTAGTTACAGAATAGAAGCTGCCCTCCACCTGACAGATACATCACAGGTAATTAAACACATAGGATTTGCACAACTGAATTGTGGAGATTGGGAAAACGGAGGGAGAATGCTTTGGTTACTTACAGCCCTAATTAAAACATGTGTATCATTTATGTGCCACTGTTAAGGGCTATTGCTGTTATTAGGGGTTTTACAGAAGGCCAAGGATCTTAGAAGGCCAAGGGTCAGGTAATACTAATGCTGGTCCATCAACTGCATTCACGACATAAAATCACAGAATCATAGAGTTGGAGGGGACCCAAGGGTCATCTAGTCCAACCCACTGCAATGCAGGGCTCTCCGCAAAAGCATCCATGACTGATGGCCATCCAACCTCTGCTTAAAAACCTCCAATGTGGAGAGCCTTAACCTCCCAAATTATTTGTTCCACCCTCTGATTTGGCTAGCCAGTCCAGAACTGGCAGTGATATAATATGCTACTCACCTCTCCCACAATTTTTGTCACTATTAAATTGAGCTCACCCGGTCGCCCTACTACTCCCTGCAAGATAGCAGAAATTTCACATACTCCTGTTATCCAGATAGTAAAATATAAATGGTTCTGAAATAAGGTTATATTCTTCTTCCCGTATCTTACAAAAATACGCAAAAGTCCTATGGTGGCTCCATTGTGTCTTATCTTTTTCAAGAGATTATGGCTCAGGTGTGTGTGTGTGTGTGTGTGTGTGTGAGAGAGAGAGAGAGAGAGAGAGAGACAGACAGACAGACAGACAGACAGACAGACAGACAGACAGACAGACAGACAATGCTCTTGTTGGTTCTTAAGTTTGGAACTTTCTTATTTAAAAAAAATGTTTTTATTTATTTCAGCAGTACATTAATTTCAAAGTAGTGAAAAACCTCTTAAGGGAACAGAAATGTATTAGTTTCTTAACTAATTTGAGCACTGAAAGCTGTAAGGTAAAGGTAAAGGGACCCCTGACCATTAGGTCCAGTCGTGACCGACTCTGGGGTTGCGCGCTCATCTCGCATTATTGGCCGAGGGAGCCGGCGTATAGCTTCCAGGTCATGTGGCCAGCATGACAAAGCCGCTTCTGGCAAACCAGAGCAGCACATGGAAACGCCGTTTACCTTCCAGCTGTAGCGGTTCCTATTTATCTACTTGCACTTTGAGGTGCTTTCAAACTGCTAGGTTGGCAGGAGCTGGGACCAAGCAACGGGAGCTCACCCCGTCACAGGGATTCGAACCGGCGACCTTCTGATCAGCAAGCCCTAGGCTCAGTGGTTTAACCCACAGCGCCACCTGGGTCCCTACTGAAAGCTGTACCGTACTGCAATTCCCGTTTTTCAGGCTTGGTAAAACTGGAAGAAACCTGCATCACTAGTGAGGAATTTCCTGAACTTTTCCATAGAAATGTAACAATAGCAATAATAATAATAATGACAAAGAAATCTGCTCATTAATATCATAAGCTAGGTCTGTGTAAATTCTGTCCTTATTTTGATACTATTGGTGTGTTCTCTAGCTTGCCAAAATGAAAGAGCTTTTGTTCAATATTTTCTCCCCAACATAGCATACTTACTTAGCCCATGTCAACACATGGACCCCTGAAAACTAAAACAGGCCTGTACATTCATATGTATGGTAACATTCCAAGTGGTGTGTAAACATCATCATTCAGGCTGCATTTCAGGATGTTGCATTTAGATTTTTTTGTTCTTATATGAAGGAGTTGAGCTTAGTTTCCCAATCAGTCTATGCACCAAAGGGTGATGGGAGGAGAATCACTTTTTGCAAGGGGAAGAGCAGATAAGGTTAATAGATTAAGTTATAATTTTGGTAATCAATCTGCCAATTAACTCATAAAGAAATGCATCTT
This sequence comes from Zootoca vivipara, assembly GCF_965207765.1. Lineage (NCBI taxonomy): Eukaryota > Metazoa > Chordata > Lepidosauria > Squamata > Lacertidae > Zootoca > Zootoca vivipara. Next base: position 6,741,823 of record NC_142582.1, on the reverse strand, counting down.
ATGCGAGGGTTCAGTTCCAGGGGGTCCACACATAAATGCAAAAACATGTAGAGCCAGGAACCCTCGGAATGGGCTTTGGGAAGGTAGTGTGATGACTCTGGGATGCTTTCAGAGCCCTTGCACCATCTTCCTAAAGCCAGGTAATCCCAGACCACAGCTGTGTGGGAGTATGTTGGGAAATAAGTAAATGGAGAGTATACACACTCCACTCTCATTTTATTTATTCCCCCCCCCCCGACATCTGTGCAAAGCTGTGATTGTGTAAGTCGCAGTTAAATTTTAAGTGAATTTTTAGTTCAACTGTGTCCTGGTCTATTCAATCACAGGTTAATTTCCTTCATATTGCAGGTGAGTATGAAACTAAAACATTAGGGAGCAGGCTGGGTCAGCATCTAGCTTTCTATGCGCAGAGTGAATACCCAAATCTAAATTCATTATCGTTAAAAAGTTCATGAATACTGTTCCTTGTTTTTCTCCAGTCCTTATTTGGTTCAGCACAGCAGTGAAGTTTGGTATTCCAATAAGAACTACTGATTATGCAACGTGTAAATCAGAGAACTATTGAAAGCCAAATGTTCATATTCAAGAGTACCTACTTCTGCATGGTTTGTGAAACTGACAAGGCATTGATTGTGCTGCTCCAGGAACAGCTTGGAAGGGAAACATAGCACTTGCTCCTTGTTGCCGTGTAGCAGTTCATTTTTGGGGGGGTTGTTGTCGGATTACTGAAATAAAGCATGCGAAATTATTCCTATCCTAAAGTGCTATATAAACAGTATGTGAGATTTAGGAACTCCACAGAGATGGAGTTAGATACATTTTAAATTGAGTATCTGTCCCTTAATAATTCATTAAAAATAAAAATAATAATAAAAAAATTCCAGTAGCACCTTAGAGACCAACTAAGTTTGTCATTGGTATGAACTTTTGTGTGCATGCACACTTCTTTAGATTAATAATTCATATTATTTTTTGGCACATCAATTATAGTGTCTCAACTGTTCTGACACACATGGCAACTGCTGGGATTTAAGAGCGGTACAGACCTGTATTTATAGTTTCACCCACAGCTATAAATGTGAAGCCATTTCAGATTTTAGATTTTTACCTAATGGAACTGGTGTTTCCATAGCAAACTCGCTAAAAACACTTTTGGTAGCAAATTCATGATTCGGCTTTAAGAATCACTTGTACCAATATTACAAGGCTAAGCAACTGTAAGAACTGTAAAACCCTTTAAGGGATATCAGCTAACCATCAGGTTGCCAACACACAAGCTATGGCTGGAGCATGCATCCCTTCTTCCAAAGTGAGAACTTCAGCATTAAACTGTACAAAATGCATATATATTTATAATTTTGATCCTTTGTTACTTCTAGGAAAATTCCTTGCCACCTTCCTTCCTGAGGGGGCAAAAGTACATGTTGATGTTGATTTGAAAGCTGTCAAGGTCCTATAAATAAAGAGCCTAGTTTGTGAGCGATGGACTCAGCTACACAGGTCAATTTATAATGTTAAAATGTGTTATAAAAATGTGACACCAGATGGTGCTGCAGAGCAGAATCCAAAGCCAATGGGAGATTGCCTTGGGAGCCTTTCTCCTCCCTATAGTGTTTTTTCCCATGGCATTTTTAAAATATCTGTATAGATCCAGCCCTAGTCTCCAGTTTTCAGCCTTCAATTCGAGCTAGCCAGCCACCCTTCCCATGGGCCATAGGATCATAGAATTTTAGAGTTGGAAGGGATCCTGAGAATCATCTACTCCAACCCCTTGCAGTGCAGGAACCCTGCCCACAGCTGTCCCTGTGTAGGATCAAATCACCAGCCTTCCGGTTAATAGCCAGACACACTGACCCATTGTGGCACAAATATGTTTGCTCAAATGCTATTGTGAGTCGAGAACCCGCCACCCACTTGAGGAAATAAAGACACAATGACACAATGTATTTAAGTTAATGGGTGAAAAGGTCACAACTTTATTGGTTACAGTATGTGAGTGGTATTGGCTTAGGCATTGGATTGGACAGACTAGATGACACCCCCCACTCAGCGTGGAGTCATCAAAGGTTAGCAACCAGAAGGTGGAGCCTGTTGATGCAAATACAACTGAAAGCCCCCCCCTGATGCCACCGGGGGTCGTGCCATGGCCCTAGCCACCAGCAGGGCATCGGCTGGGATCCACGATCGCTGGATTCCTTTAACAGAATACCCTAAAGATGGAGCGGTAGGCAATAGCCCGAACCTTGCCCCCTTCGACACATCACAGATATACCAATGCCTAACCGCCAATAAAGTTGTAGCGATTTGCTATGAGGTAGGTGAAAAAACCAAGAGGCGTGAGCCAATTTGCCAGATGGACAAAAAAACTCCTAACAGACCCCTTGGGCAACCAAGGCAATCAACCGAAGTCCGTAGCAATGTCAAAGCAAAGAATGACCTAAAGGGAGGGTGGGCAGGAGATCCGATAGGAAACCTGGCGCAAAATGGAGCCAGGAAACTGCCGCGGGTGCATTAAAGTGCAGCTAGACCCTGCCCCAGAGCCAGCCCTATTGGTTGGCTACTGGAGGCGCGGCGCGGCAGCAAGGGCAGGTAAGGCAAGGGGCCGACACGCCCCCTTGCCAATGCGGGAGCGGCTTCCGTTCACAACCCCTCCCCTCTGCAATGAGGAGAAACTTTCTTCTGACAGGTTGTTTTTCTGGCAGGAAGGTAGAGGACTTTTGATGTGATGCAACAATTGGTTCTTAAAATGGTTTCCATCAGCATGTAAGAATGAAAACACCCTGGTATTTAGGGCTGTCTCTAGGCTCGGGCTGGGTGGTGCAAGGCGCTAGGGCGCCTAGCCACCAGGGGCGCGGAAGGGGCGCAGAACGGCTGGTGTCTGGGAGCAGCTGCTGTCGGCGCCCCCCCCCCCACGGCGGCAGTAGTGCACGGTCATTGAGCTTCCTCCATGAAGTAGAATCAGCGAGACTCCTGCCTAGAGCGGTACCATGTGCCTGCTGCCACTCTCGGCAGGAGTCTCGCTGATTCTGCTTAATGGAGGAAGCTCAATGGCCGCGCGCCACCGCCGTGTCCCGGAGCGGCCACTGGAGGGAGGCGCCAAGGAGGGGCCGGTCCAGGGCGGGAGGCCCAGGCCAGCCCCCTGCAAGGTGGGCTCCGCCATCCTCCATCTCCACCCCTCAGCGGCGCACTACTGCCGCCGTGGCGGTGGGGCGCCGGAGGATTCTTGCACCACGACGCTGGATACCCTTAAGACATTACTGCTGGTATTCTTCCATATAGGGCTGAGGTTTTCAACCTTTTTGTGTCTAAGGCTCCCTTGACCAACTACATTCTTTCTGCGACACCCCTGTGGGTCACCCCTTGCCTGCAGAACTGGCAGCCTCTCACCCTTTTTCGAACACCCTCCCTTGTGGCAGGTTCCCTCAGCTTCCTCTTCTCTCCATGTTGGACTTATCCCTTGATACTACACAACTTGGGCTCTTGGGATTCCAGCTCAATACGTAAGGTTGTTGGAATGCCGGAATCAGTTGTGATATGGATGGGTCTTCACCATTTTTTACTTAAGTCGGTGAGACATAGATTTTGTACGAGATTTTTTATGTGTTCTTAAGGCAACAGTTCAGCTTCCAGGTAGAAAATAAAAGCAAAAATGCCAGATTCTTTTCAAATTATCACATTCTTTCAAATTTGAGAAGTGAATAAAAATGTTTTTCTTGGCTTGCCCATAGGAAAGTAGATAATGGGAAGTTTTCTGCATTGGTTTAAGACAGTTTCTCTGAATTGAAACTGCAGAGGGCAGTGCAAATCATAGATGCCATAGCTGGTATTTTCTCTTTCGGTATTTTACTACTACATCGTGCATTGCAGCAAAAATAATTCAGTTTTTTTAAAATAAAAAAACCCAAAAGCCTTGAGCCCTGAAATTATGTGTCAGCATATGGAGAATTGGGGAACCCAACTGAAATGTGCATATATAGGCTGAGCAATTAGCTCCCCACCCAACTCACAGCATGCTCAGATGGCAAACATCTGCTCAGTCCTGGAAATTGGGAATAGGCTGTCAAGAGATTTCGTCTCTGGGTGGTGCCTCCCTTCCGTCAACATCACTGCCTTTTTGCAAATGCAACCTTTGGTTTCTGTGAGAGTGATATGAGTCAGGTCACTAATGATAGCTGGGTGATACAAAGCTCTGGCATGGCTTCTCCCTTCTCCGTCTGTTCTTTTCTTTCCGTTGGATTTAATCCTTTCTTTAAAAGATTTTAAAATTAAACATTGGCAACACAAGGGGACAATGGGGGAGGAGCAATGACAGGGCAAAAAAGGAGTTCAGCAATCTCCACTCATCAATAATGTGTTTTTCCCCCTAAAAATATAATTATAATCCAGACATTCAAAATGAGGGATGTATACCTTGTTTTTGCTGTCTCCTCCTCCTGTGTTCCTTCTCACATTCCAGAATGGAAATTAGTTGCAATCCTAGCACTTCACATCCATATATTATACTTTTTCATCTGGAACAAAACCCCAGCATGAGTTAAGAAGCCTCTAACACCTTTTGAAATGGTTCGGTGCTAAATTCTCTGTTGTGATAAAGTGAGGTGCAAAACCATTAAAACTGAAGATAGAAGAAGCTATTAGTTCAGATGCTCAATTCTTTTTGCACTGGTTATATATAGTATTGACCATTGCTCTCATAAAAACCCCAGGAGGTGTCTTTCCTCTGCTGCCCTGGAGAGATAATTTCACAAGTCAACACAGGAATATTACCTTGCTATGCAGCCAGAACGCCCTCCCTTCCTCCTTTTCATTTTCCATTCCATTACTTTAAGTTTCTACTCATCATTTCATCTTCTTAACCACTCATTAACATCTTTGAATTGAGGATGACTTTGAACATTACATTCAGGCAGATGGGTGAATAACTTGCACTTCCAGTATATCATGTGGGAACACAGGGGAGTCAGTGCTAATCCAAACAAATTCTTGTTTATTAGGATATGAAACCCCTGGGTGTTTTAGTCACACCCATGTGCTTCTCATATCCCATTCAACCAGTGGAGGCTGGTCCATGAGGGCAATCAGAACACTGTCCCACCAACCTACTCTGCCAGCCCCACTTGCCTGTCTTCTTAGACAACCTGCCCTGCTGGTGGCCTGGTGGTGCTTAAGTCTCAATTATTTTGCCCTTGTCGAGCTCAGCAGGGAGGAGGATGGAGACTAACCTACAACTAGCTGACTCCATCTGCCAGTGGTTCTGCTTGTCATTGACTCTGACTGCCCATGCTGTTGGTCTCTCTGCCTTCAATGGGCACCAGCCATTGAAGACAGGCAAGTGTTCAATGTACCTCTCAGTTTCTGGTGAGCAAAAACTTGCGCATGGTGCAGTTGTTGAAGAGATTGTTATGGGAAATGCAAGTTTGCAGCAGAACGTTCAAATGTTGTTGTTTTTTAGTGTGTTATCTAGCTCTCCCTGTACTCAACAGCTCAGAATGGGTAAAATTCAGAAAAAAATACTCCAAGCAGCAAATTGTAGATCAACAGAGGCCTTCTGTTCATCAGCTATAAATGATTAAAATAAAGTAAGCTCCACTTGTAAAACACTTAACCTCTAAAACGTTGAGAGGTTTGTGATCACTTGTGATCACTTAATTGAATTGTTTTGATGGTAAAAGCCACCACTGAATGAATGTTTGGTGGGGCTCTCTCTGTTATTGGACAACCCCAAGGCATCTTCATGATGATGATTATATTGTCTCTAGAATATCAGCGTAATTGACAAAACCCGATTAGATTAAATAGTGATGCCCACAGCAGCTATGTGCTGTACTATCTGTATGTAGCGTACACATCGTGTCATCTCTACCTGCCCTTTTTGAGGCAGCGTTCTTATATCTAAACATCTTGATAGTTTTCTTCCCAGCATTTACAGGGTGTGACTATTCAGTATTTATGGCCAACAATACCTTTGAATCCCTTATCAGCTTTCATTGGAGTCTTTGAAAAGATCTACGAAATGAAGAAACTTTCTGTTCAGTGTGCTGGAAATATCTCTGGAAATATTTTTTCCAAAAGATAAAGGCGTCAAGCCAGGAATGTTCAATGGTCCTATTGTTTTTGTGAATCTCTGCTCAGATATTTCCTGTTTCAAAAACTCATGAATTTGGGTCCAGTTCCTTGCTGGTCTAAACTACAACCCTACACCCAAAGGATTTTCTTTTCGGGGCCCTCATTGCCTTCTTTGAGATTGCCCAGCTGTCATAGTGCTGCGGTGACAATCTACACAGGTAGAATTCCTCTGCCAGGGTCTAGAATAGACCTAGCAATGCTGTGCCCTCTTGTCTTGGTCCCCAGCCCCCAGCTTGTTTGCTTACTCCCTTGCTACCCACAGTACACAGTCTTAGCCCTATGGACTAGTTTCCTGAGAATCTGAACATTCCATTCCATCACAGCAGCTCAGCCAATTGAAATTAGAGTTTCTTGCAGCACTGTAGGTGGATTCAGCACATCTGCAATCAAGGCTTTTGCATTTATTGATTGAAGGGAAAAAACCTGACAGCCCTCCCCTCACATGATAATAAACGTGATTGATAAAACTATGTTGTTGATAGAACTGGGATTGGTTATATCTGCGTAAGATCTTTATATTACCCAGGGGACTTAGCAGAGGCCACCAAATTTAGTGATTTATGCCAGCCGTCCTGCTGAATTTTATGAAAGCTATACTCTATTTTATCCTATTTAAAACATTAAGCGATTAATCGTTTATAAACTCTTTTAAAAGAGTAAAGGCCATTATAGCTTTTGTTACAACAGAGCCCTTTGTTTGAAACTATTAATAGAGAACCAGCATGGCATATGGTAATACTTGGAGCTAAATAACTATTTTGAACACCTAGGCTTGATTACATGGACTCTCCTTTAGCAAGTATATTTCTTTACACTACAACTAGCAGCTGAAGCTGTAGAGAGTGGGGCTTACTCTTGGAAATAGTCTCCCTTGCAAAGTGTAAGCTCATATTTTCTTCTGGCACCCCTGAGTATAGCTCCTTCTCTGCTACAGCAACATAATTATATTGCTTTCACACTTCTCAGTACAATATCCTTTTCACTCCTTAATGATATGGATGTTAGAAAGGTATTAATATTGTGCCAGTCCCAGACCGAGGGGGCTCCTCAAAACACTACCATCTGAGTGGTTTAACAGAGAAAGCCCCAAAATTTGTACACACACAGAACTGTTGGCAACAACAAAGAAGGAAAGTGAATAGTTACAAGCCAACGGACAGAAAAAGGGGATAGTGGAACACAAATGTACACAACAAGTTGTATGAATAGTACCATGAGGCTTTTATCGCACTTGGAGTACTTCAGTTGTATATTATACCAGTTCTAACTCTTCAGCAGTCCGGCCAGGACTGATGATGTAGGTAGACATTGCTGTAGACAATGTGAAGTTGCCTCATTATTACTACACAAACATATAGGACACACAAGCTTAATTTATATACTACCTTCCTGCACAGACAATCCATGTGGCTAACTGGCATGAATTCCCTTAAAGCATTCTGGGAACTGCAGTTTTATGAAAATTCTGAGAATTCTTTGTTAGAAGTCACTACTTCTCTCAGAGAATTGTGTTCAGATTTCCTTGGGGAAAACCATAAAAAATCTGAATCAGTTTAAACTTTAAATGAAGTATCTTAACTGAGACCTAGGTGTGGGTTTTATGCCAGGCTATATCCACGTCTTCAGTCCCTCTTCTGCCCCAACTGGGCTAACAGGACGACTGGAGCACCTTCTGCTTCAATAAACAATGGATACTGCGGCAGAGGTTTTTAATCCTCTTTATTACTTCGAGCTAATGAGTATTTACAGAATATATACATAGGCTGTGTGAAAGTTACAAACAGCTCTCACTGCAAACACACAGCATAACAGAGAGCCAGAGCTACTCACAACAGCTACAGAGCAATATAGCAATACCACACCCCACTAAATTAGCAGAGTCAGGAAGGCAATTGAGTGAAGGAACAGTTCCCGCCCACATCTCTCTCTGGAGCCTATCATCTGATTCTCACATTGGGAGGGGTGAAAATGCTAACACTAGGAACTAACTTAAAATAAACAAAATTCATTCCTTTCAGACATTTAGATCAATTTTTTATTTACAAATTTAAAATCTTATAAGAAATATCTAGAGTCTCAAAGAAATAACTTGTGGACTCAACAAAGGGATTAATAAAACATAATTATAATTTCGTATAAATGGAACTGACATGCAGCAGGGCTATTTTATTACAGTATATCCTTTGATGTAAAATGCAACATACATTGCGAAGCTTTGTCTCAATTCAGGCTTTAACAAGAGAGAGAGAGCGAAAAAGAGTATGTGAAAGTGGCAAATCTGTGTTTCCATTAATAAAATGTGAGTGAAAGTAGCAGTGGAATGTGTAATTCTAGGAAGGCTCCTTTTTAATAAAATTGTGCAATCAAAATCTGAACAGCAAAATGCAGAATTCTGGGACTTGTCTTCATTGTGCAAATGGAATAAATCTGAATATTTTTTTATTTTTTTATTTTTACTAGCTTGCATAATTTATTCTCGGTTTTCCAATTCTAGAGAACAGCAAGGGCTTTCCTCATGCAGAGCAAAGGAGTTGTTGTGGAGAAAACACAGCTATATACAACTATTGAAAAGCTTGCAAGCTGAGATGCTCAGAAATATGTAACCATGTCCCTGTACCACATTTGTATGTTTATCTTCTGGATAAGACCCCTGGTCTGCAGATCTTATGTAATTTCCCATTTGGGAGCATTCCCATTCTCCCCCCCCCCCCCGCCCCACCGGTTGGCCTGTGTGAGAAGGAAGTGGAGTGGGTGTTTGAAAGTGACCTCCCATCCCAAAGCTGCTGCTGTTTTCGGCCCAGACATTAGGCAGGGTGAGACCACTGCTTCAGGCAGAAAAGCAAACAAGCCCAGGCACTGACGATTTCGGGCATGATTGTGTCCATTTTGGGAGAGGATCTCGTGAGATCTTGTGGAGTGCACACAAGTGCTCATGTGATTTGAATAGGATCTGGCCACAAAGGGATGCTATCTTGCCTGAAATCTGCATCCCCATCAGCGGCAAATGCTGGGCAGGTGCAGGCCTGCGGCGGCAGAGCAAGCAGTGGCAGAGGAGCAGGCAGGTAGTGGTGGGAGCAGTGGCTATGCAGAGTGGCACTTCCCGTTTTCCTCAAGTGGCAAAAGAGGACATGCTGACCCCTGTGTTTCCATCACATCTGCCACTCCCCCCCCCCATTAGAAACTTCAGTGCCAGGATGTACCCTTCAGGTTTTCAGTTGTTTACCCCTATTATAGTCTGATCCCAGACTTCTGGTGTCAACGAAATAAGAGCATGCACTCATGAAAGTGTCATGAAAGATTACAAAGCTTGGTGCTTTAGCATGAAACTAAGAGCAAGAGAAGCACTTCTCCTGTATGACTTGTTACCTGTGAATGATATTCTGTTCGTATAATGGCTGAGAGGCTTGCAAGGAATAGATGTCTTAAGAGATATCCTGCCCCAAAAAGTTCGGTTACGCTCATTCAGAGTCTGTGTGTGTTGGTTTGGCTTCACAGCTGTGCATTTCTTTATTGACAGGTTCCACACTTCAAATATATTTGTCTGGTTTTGGATGTAAATAATTATCTAAATGTAAATCCTGAGGCAATCTTAAACGTGCATCCTCAGAATAGAGTTCCTTTGAAAGCAGTGGAACTTCTAAGTATATGCCTAGAGTGAGGGTACAAATACCATTTCCATGTACGCGTTTTAAATGTCCCCAGTTGTGAAAGAATGAGAGGCAGATAAAATAAACCCTTTTTGCCAAAAAGTAATTTAAGAGAAAATGTTACAATGGCCTAATGCAAATTGAATGAGTCTCTCAGCATTGTTCCCAGTGGACAAATATGCTCATTACCAAAACTAGCTACTCATAAGTAACCTAATTTACATCTTTATTAATTTAGTATAGTTGCTTCCTTCTTCATCATCTCATAAGAGATACAAAATAGGCACCGCTTTGCTTGTGTTAAGAGCATTAAACCTTTTGCCTTAAGAGTGGCATTTTGTATCTTGAATACTACACATTTGTCATTGGCAGCTGACCTGAATTGCTGGGGGAGGGTGGGTGAATTTAAGCCTGATGTTAAGGTCACATTTTCCCTGTGTGGACCTGGTCAGTAGGGTAGAAATGCCCAGAAATGAAGCATATTTGACCCAAACATGAGGTGCACTGCATAGGTAAGGTTAGGAACTTGGTCTAGGTTGTGGAGCACCCCTTTAAGCTACCAGGGGGAGAGAAACAGAGACAGTTTCAGAGGGTTTTCTCTGCCACCCTGAAAAGGCAAATTATGAATCTACCCTTGATAGCTGTACCAGAGTAGGATGGGGTGACACTGGGCCAAAAGCAGCTGCACAGTAATGCAATGGAAAGGGGGAGAGGAGAAAGTTGAAAGCAGAAGGAAAGAGAGAGAGGATTTTTTTAAAACACAACAAAAAACCATAACCTTTCTTATGAACTCCCAAGAATGCATCAGTGGGAAAGAGGGAATGAAATCCTCAGTGCCAGGATAAGGTGAAATGGGGAGAATAGGGGATGGAGTGGGCATCTTGATCGACACTTTCAGGAGGGAACAGGGATTGGCCAGAGGTTTTCCCCAACAAAGGGCATGGACCAGTTATATAGTGGGGGGGGGGGGAATCAGGTGGCAGTTGAAAAGGATTTTCTCTGTTCATCTGTTGCTGTCCTGCCTAGAGAGTGCTAGATACAGGAAGGGTGTGTTTTGAGGCAAGATTTCAGGGCTTAGAATTGTCATTTATGGCAGGGTGTCGTGCTGATTGAATGAGGCTGTGGAAAACTTTGCCATTTGTGCATCCCAACGTTTTCATACCTCAAGGCACAGAGGGCCAGGATGCTCTCTTTTCCATGACAACTGGTCCTACAAACACACCCTGCTCTGGATAGCCACCTCTTGCCAACTAAACTTCCCATACAAGATGGCAACTGAGATACAAAAGTGAGGGGGGAATTGAGGTGATGCTCTCTGGTAATACCCCTTGTAAATTTTTACCTATATATTTCTTCCTTTTTCATTCTGATTTCTAGCCCAGACTGTATTAAAGTCTGTTGGATGGCTTGCAGTTTGCTACACAAATACAAACAGCAATAAAAACAAGACAAAACTGAATGCTAAAACAGTTAAAACTGCCAGCACATTTTTAAATCTAAGTAGGGTCTGGTATGGTTTCAGATTGGATAGGGGAACTCGTGTTGAGATTCCTGCATTGCAGGGGGTTGGGCTAAATGACCCCCAGTGGAACTACCTCTCTTCTCCTTTCATGCCCTCAAAAATCTACCTGGCGCGTCCTCCAACTCTCTGGAGCAGCCTTTGAAGGGTGTCTAGGAGGGGAAAGCTCTGCTGTGCAAGTGGAACAGCATTGCTGGATAAGACCCACAGCTGGGAAGAACATGAAACAGGATGGCAAGGTTACTTGTTAGTGCAAATATTTTTTTATTACTCTTAAATAAATTAAATGTAGGGCGACAAATTAACCAACACTTCAAGGCATATGGTCTTTCATGCGCATAGCATGACCCAAGATCCAGGGAGTTTGACTGCTGCACTTGTTGTCCCTTGTGTCACCAGTACACAAGTTTTTGTTTTGTTTTGTTTTGCTAATCCTGGCATATCAATTAATCCACAATATCTACTTATCTCAACTTTAATGTAAGCAGGTAAAAAAAGAGACCACTCACTATTGTGTGGAAAGGAGAAACAATATATATGTATATTTAAAGCTGAGGCATTTGTGGATGGCGTTAATACTGGGGAGCCATCAGATTCACAGAAAGACAGGTGCTCTTTGCTCCGTCAGTAGCTAAGAAAAGGGGCTGCATGGGTATGAGCAAGATGATGCAATGTGCTGACAATACAACACAATCTGGGAGGTTCAGTCAAGTTCAGAGCAAACGGGCAATCCAATTCTGAAGAGCACGAACAGACGTACTGCCAAAATGAGATGGGCTGATGAGATACTTGCATGTTGGCTCTCTGTAAGGGAACATTAGAAGGGGAAGAACAGCAGTCATTTATTCCACTGGGAAAATTCCAGAATGATTTTTGTTCTAAAGCTCCTGAAATTTATTTGTGCCCCGTCCCCCGTCCCCCCCGCAATACCTGCTGAGAGTGACTGTACTAGCTGAAGTCATCCTTTGCTCCTCTCCTCCATTGCTCATTTTGTTTAAAAAGGGTGATTCCCCCCCCATACCAGTAACCATAGAGATGCTTAATAGCTACAGCTCCTGCCTTAACTGTCCTCGCAGCAAAATCTCTTCCTCCCCCACTCCCCTGGTGCAGTACAGCAGATTATTAGCATGTTTAACTGTCTTAAGTTATAGTTCCCATCCAGAGGGGGGTGGGGGGCGAGCCTCTCTCTCTCTCTCTCTCTCTCTCTCTCTCTCTCTCTCTCTCTCTCTCTCTCTCTCTCTCTCTCTCTCTCTCTTCTTCTTCTTCTTCTTCTTCTTCTTCTTCTTCTTCTTCTTCTTCTTCTTCTTCTTCTTCTTCTTCTTCTTCTTCTTCTTCTTCTTCTGCAATGCCAAGGAGGCTGCATAAGCTTTAAAGGACTGGGTGGGAAAGGCTAAGTCGAGACAGGAAAGAGGTGCTGTTTGTCAGTAGAATCATAGAACTGTAGAGTTCAAAGAAACCTGAGGGTCATCTAGTCCAGCCCCCTGCAATGCAGGAATCTCAACTAAATTATCTTGACAGATAGACACCCAACCTCTGCTTAAAAACCTCCAGTGAAGGAGTGTCTACCACCTTTTGTGGGAGTCTGTTCCACTCTCAACCAGCTCTTACCATCTGAAAGTTATTCGTGATGTTTAGTCGGAATCTCATTTTTTGTACCTTGAAGCCATTGGTCCACGTCCTACCCTCCAGAGCAGGAGAAAGCAAGCTTGTTCTCTCTTTCATGTGACATATGCAGGATATTTGAAGATGGCTGACATATCTCCTCTCAGTCCCCTCTTTTCCAGGCTAAACATACCCAGCTCCCTCAACTGTTCCTCATAAGGCTTGGTTTCCAGACCCTTGATCATCTTGATTGCCCTCCTCTGCACTCCTCATGCTTGTCAACATCCTTCTTAAATTGTGGTGCCCAGAACTGGACACAGTATTCCAGGTGTGGTCCAACCAAGGCAGAATAAAGTGGTACTATTACATCCCTTGATTTGGACACTGGACTTCTGAGGATGCCAATGACAGAAAGTTGCACCAACTCATGCAGCTGTGAACTAGGATTGTGTATAGGCTTCCCAGCTAGCATGTGCCGAAGTTTCAAGGTCTGTGAGGTTTGTTGTTGCTACAAGTATTTCATAACCCATTATTATTGCACTGTTGCAATATGCTACAGTTATGTAGCATAACTGTTGTTATGCTAAATGAATGTTAATGGAACAATGTCTGTGTAATAAACTGTCAGTTAGGCTCCATACACTGTATGTGTTGTTTTTTTACATTATGAGGTATTGTCGACCCTGCTGATTTACATGGAACTGTTTTCTTTAACTGGAAAAGGGAAGAACTCAATAAAACACGTGTTTCTCTTCCCACCTTGCCAACAACATTTTGCTTAGTAACTTCTAAGTCATTTGACATTATTACTTGCCAACTATTTTGTTGTCCAGTGCTCTTGTTGAGATATGGTGGGGCGAGAGCAACTGGACACACAACTTTTTTTTCTAGCAATAGCTGAATTTATAGCTTTACCCTTTTAGGGTTGCCATACGTCCGGAATGTCCCAGATGTAGCCAAAATACTGCAGTTGAAAGCAGTATCTGGGCAGAAATTGCTAAAAAATGTCATGGCAACCCATAAAAAGCTCAACAACTTTTGTCTTTTGAAATATGGCAACCCTACCTTAGCACAACTTATGAAAATATTTTTACAATTACATCATAATAATTTTTATTTGGGAGTGGAATTGACTCCCAAATTAGTGTTTATAGGTCTGTATGTGTCTCCGCATTATTTCCTCTTGACTTCCCAGGAATAAGACCTGGGATGCATAACAGATACTTAATCTTTCTGTAACATCTTAATCTTTCTGTAATAATCTTTCTGTAACATCTTCCAGTAACCTGACAATTGTTCATTTGTACTTTTGAGATTAATCATTACATACATATTCATAGCTGCAATCCTATGCCCGCTTACTATTCCTATCAGACATAGTGAGATTTATTGATGAGTAAACAAGGCACGGTTATGAACTCAACTGCCCTTGGAGCACTCTCTGTTACCTTCTGTGTTCACTATATTTAAAAAAGCAAATTAGCAGGTTTGGGGTCAACCATTTGACACTTCCATACTCTCAAGTAGTTCAGTTAGGTAGGTCATGTTGCAAAACTTTGAAAGTGTCATTCTGTTGCATGGTTTTCATCTGCTTGTATATAATATTTCTGCTGATGTTTCCAATCCACAGCAGAGAATTTGTGGCTCAGCTAGTACATTTGTGTCATTAGCTATGGTGGCAAAGCCTGGTTTATAGCAGAAATGTAATTGCACCTTTTACTTGTAGCATGATATCTTTCTTTGAAAGCCAAAATAATGCTTGAGCATAATGTATATTTTCTCTTACAAGCAAGCTTCTTATTTCTTAGAGAAGTTTTAAAAAGTGTTCGGAAGATAAGAAGGAATGTGTGTGTGTAGTGTGCATGCTGTGGTAACTTCGCATTTATAATCCCAAGAGATCTGTTTTTTTCAGCAGCACATGCTACTGCATGTAAAACATTTTTTTAAAAATGGATTCATATAAATTTTTGGTGTTCTGTTGCCTGTGTGTACATTTGGCAGTGACACAAAAGGAAACCGCTTGATGCTTTCCCTGGGATTAGAGGCCTGATTACCAAGGACACGTTTTGGTTGGTTGCAATTAAAATGCTTGTCATGCATTCGATACCAGGAACCCTTTTGACAGACGGCTTAAGCTGAGGCAAGTGCAGCATCCTATTGTAAGTGAGTGATGGCGGAGCTGGCTGCCTTGCCGTCATTCTGGAAAATTCTGTGGCCAGCGAGCTCCCTCTGTGTCTCCCACTCGGCCTCTTTTCCTTTTCACCACTGCGGGGACTTCATCTGATTTGCAGTTTTCCTCTTCCCCGACACACATACGGAAGCTGCAAGCTGGTGGCTGGCAGACTGTGTCTGTCTGGAGATAGACAGAGAGCTCACGGATACTAATACTCTGGGAGAATGGTTATGCTGCAGTTATTTAAGGATATGCCTTTGTTGGTATCGAAGCACAGGAGCTGGTAATGTTTTTTTTCCCCTTTTTGTTTTACCACCAGCTTTATCTGTGCCTTTTTAAATACCTGCAATATGCTGATCTACAGAAGCCCTTCCTGCTATATATATTAGGTGCAGAATTTGCAAATACTGGATGACTGCAGGCTCTGTATGGAAGGCATAGGGTATACATATGTTTGCATGCCATGCATTTATTTAATTGCTTTGGTATATGGGTGGGGTTTTTTGTGGGGGGAAATTTTGCATGCATTTTTGGGTTGCATTTTAAACTAAATGGGTGCTTTTTGTACAGAAATGGAGGATAATACTTTTCCAGTGTAATAATATTAAGTGTGTGTGTATGTTATTTTTTAGATTCTCCAGCCTTTTCTTTCTAACCAGACACACGCCTTGGGTTTGACTTGCTTGCAGACAAAAGGTAAGGCACAGCTCGTTTTTCACCTGTCCGTAACTCACACAGGGGAGTGGGTGTTTCATTCACAGGCGATCTTTTGCATACGACTTTTTATTCTATTCTGCCGCACAGTACTATAGCTTTTCTTGGGCGTTACGGCTTGCCCATGGAGTATACCATTGTGGAAGTTCATTGTGATGGCTGCATTCTTAAAAACTACTTGATGCATGGAGACGTAAGCTCAGCCATTTTGGCCACTGGGGTTGCCTCAAAGCAAAAACAAAAAAACTAAAAACCTTTGCTTTTCTCGATCACCTGTCGGAGCTGGACAAACAAAACAAGCACAAGCATTATTCAGCCCTTTATTCTCAACCATTCTAGATAAAGGGTGTTAAGGGTGGGGGAACCTTTCTCCCTAAAAATTAACTGTGGTTGCAGTTCTGTGTAAAGGAGTACATAAGGGATTTAATACCTTGGCTTGTTTCAGTAGGTAGAGTCTGCCACATACAGATAGAGCCGTGTTTGTTTCTAGGGAGGGAAAAGTATATTTTTGTTATCCCCCCCCCCCAATTGTAACTAAGAGATACATGTATCCTTGCCATTGATTTTCATGCTGTATCTTTATTTGGTAGGGATGTGAGGAAACAGCAAATGCATCCCTTTTGTTACCCCCCCCCCAAAAAAAAATCAAGCCATTCAGCTTATAAGAGGCTACGCCTACATGTTGCCACAAAAGCTGCAGAACATTTTGTTGCTGAGACACAGCAGAATATACATATATTATCCTGCCTTCCACTCATTCCTTTTTCGTTGCTGTAACAACACTTTGCAGCCATCTGCATGAGATACTGAGAAAAGAAAGCAAAATGTCTCTCTTTTTTCTCTCCCTCTGGAATACATCTAATACAATACTCCATAACACAAAATCTGGGAACTGTTCTTTTTTGTTGGGGTTTTGAATGGGGCCTAATCTGTTCTGGACACCCTCTCAGTCTGTGGAGCTTTTGAGTTTTATGGTTTATTCAGACCATTTTTCTTTTTTTTGCTGATCACTTCACCTTTACCTAAGGTTCTATAAATATAGTCCATGTCCCGTGTTCACCTTAATGTAGTCACATAATGTTTTATCACACATTCACGTGAATAAGTGTGTTTGCACACACATACGTCACATAAGTGCAATTGCCAAAGCATCAAGACTGGCTGTATTTCTCTGTAACCCAAAGTTGACTGTGATACATTGTGTCAAATGGCATGCACGTGTTTGTGTGTTCAAGGTATGTGTTTTTGTGTGCCTGCATGCCTGTCTGTGGGCTTCACATGTTAAGTTCTTAACTGTTGTCTGCCTCCCTGAATCTGAACTATCATACTGTTTTATATACTGATTCCCTCCCCCCAATGTCAACTATATATTTAGGAGAGATCAAATGCAACTAAGCTTCAAAAGCACATTCTGCTTTTTGCGTTCATTTTCCTCTGCTATTTGTTGCCTTAACTGCAGCGCCTTGTCATCTTTATGTTTACCTGGTTTTTAAAAAGAATATGAACATGGGAAGCTGCTTTAAAGTGAATCAGATATTGCTTACTATGGTCTCCCCTGAATGGCACTACAGTGGTGCCTCGACATAAGAATTTGATCTGTTCCGAAGGCACCTTCGTAGGTCGAAAAATTCATAAGTCGAAAAATGCCATTGGAAACGCGATTTCCCATAGGAATGCATTGGAAACGGAAAAATTTGTAAGTCAAAGCAACCCCATCTGAAAATTTGTAAGCCGAAAAATCCCTATCTAAAACTGCCGTGGTTTTCTTTCGGATGTCGAGACATTCATAAGCGCACGGCCATTACCCCCATTTGTAAGTCAAAAAATTCGGTTGTCAAGTCGTTTGTAAGTCGAGGTACCACTGTAGCTCTGCAGGATCTCTGGCAGAGGCCTTTCCCAGGACCTGCAATATGGGCTCATTCTTCTTGCAGACCATGTGCTCTGCCATGTAACGATAGCCCTCCTCCACACATGAGTTGCTCTCTCCTTTGAGATGCTGGGGACCTTCTGCCATTAAGGCTAGTTCATGTTTCAGACCACGTGCGGATTGTATCCTTTGCTCACTTAGATCTCTTTGTCAGATTTTGGCAAATTTCCTTAAAAATAACTCAACAACTTTGGCCAACAAACAAACAAAAAAAGGCCAACAACCTTTGTGTCCAGATTTTCACTTTTTGAAATATGACAACCCTATGATTATTATGCACAATAAAATGGGTATAGGTACAAGGTATGGAAGTTACAGGCACAAATTCTTCTGCTGAACAAAGTGGAGGGACATTATCACAAGATCTTATGAGATATAAAAAGTTAAGTACACAAAAAAATGCTCTTTGTTGTTCCATGCAGTTCTTTTGCCATTTAATATTGCATGTATTTCAGTGTTGGCTTTTAAACCTGGCTAATAATCTTGTTTGCTGAGGTCTAATGGCCTGCCACTACCCATAGAAACATGATATGGTACCTCTACTGTTGATAGAAAAAGAGGCTCTCCAACTAGCATTTGAAGCTCTGTGATATGGGGTGCCACTTGGGAGAATGATTGGACTGGGAAGTTCACCTGCTACCTCTCTCCTCCTGAGCACCCACTCCAGAAACCACTATTTCCTCTTTAAAGAGGTCAACTTGGGCTGCAGGAATCCACATTTGTTGCATGTAGCTTGTATCTTTGCTCTGAAGGGCTCAAACTGGACTCTTCATTTGGTAATATTTACTGTGACAATGCCTTTGAATTGTTGACCTTAAAAGTCTCTTCTTTCTTGAAAATCTAGCCAGCATGATCAATGGAAAGTGTGGCTAGCTCTGCTTTTTTGTAAGTTCCATTCTCAAAGAATTGTTTAGAAAACTGGCACTCTAATGCTAAAATATCATTACTTGAAAAGTAAAGGACAGTTCACACACAGTTGAAATATTCCTCCATGCAAGGCACCTCAAGTGTCCCCCAAGATGATTTTGTCCCATTAAGATAACATGCCATAAATGTAACAACTTAACGTTGTAAGTTGCTTTGAAATGTTTTATGTCATGAGTAATGAATAAATGTAATAATAAACAACACGCAACTCAGGCCCTCAGTAGATAAAGTGACAGCTATTGTGATGCTGACAGCTGAAAATGTGCTGCCATGATAATGACAAATGGCTGCTCAGAAGCTATGGCTAAATGCCCCAAGTTATGTTTTACATTTTCCGAGTTAATGCTTCCCCATTGGATAGTTGCACGCAGGGACATTGGTAGCATTCTTTGATCAGGGGTACAGCTAAAGGCAAAGAGCAGATAGATTTGAGTTCATTCAGGCAGACCAACCAGAAGAGGTCCTGGGCACTGCCAAAGATCGCTAAATTGGAGCTGTTGTTCATCCTGCCATTGATAATTTATTTGGACCCAAAGAAAATAGAGGTGCAGGTGTCATTCCAAGGCATATCAGGGGTGAGGCATTACCACTGGCTTGATTGCATGGAACTAGATTTTGACTATATGACTTCTACTACTGTTGGTTAAGGGACGCGAGTGGTACTGTGGTCTAAACCACAGCGCCTAGGGCTTGCCGATCAGAAGATCGGCGGTTTGAATCCCTGCAACAGGGTGAGCTCCCGTTGCTCAGTCCCAGCTCCTGCCAACCTAACAATTCGAAAGCATGTCAAAGTGCAAGTAGATAAATAGGTACCGCTCCAGCGGGAAGGTAAACAACATTTCCGTGTGCTGCTCTGATTCGCCAGAAGCGGCTTAGTCATGCTGGCCACATGACCCATGGCCACATAAAGCTGTTTGCGAACAAACGCCGGCTCCCTTGGCCTATAGAGCGAGATGAGTGCGGAACTCCAGAGTCATCCGCGACTGGACTTAACGGTCAGGGGTCCCTTTACCTTTACTGTTCGTTAATGACACAGCTTTACATTTCCAAAGTGCTTTACAGCGCAATGAGGTAGTTGTTGTTGTGGTTGTTCATATATATATATATATATATATATATATGTGTGTGTGTGTGTGTGTGTGTGTGTGTGTGCGTGCGTGCCCCAGGTAGAGCTGCCATAGTAAATCTACCTTTACTATTGATAGTACTTCCTTGGCTGAGATGCATCATTACTGTCTTAGCATCAACAGGTGAATAGGCACCTCTTTGTCCATTTCTTTGGGGAGGGATGAGGTGCATCACCTTACTCTGTCCAAGCTACCATTTGTCTTCTTCATATTACTGATTTGGCGTAGTTGCTTCTACAGGGAAAAGTTGGTTCTGGTGTTCCACATTTTGGCCGTGGCTTATAAATATTCGCAATAAATAAATAAAATGCAGAAGAGGTGGCTGCTGCTAGGCTCATAGAAGCTACACCTTCTGCCATGTTCCTTATTGGAAACCCCATCTCATTCTCCTCCATCATCTGCTGCGATGAGCAAAAAATAATTATTATTCTAAGCCAAAGAGGAGACAGAGGGTGAGAAGCAAAGAGTACTAGGAAGGAATAAGGTGCACAGTGGGTTCAGCACCAGTCTTTGAATTGGTAATAAGATAAACATAGGTTTTCCTCCAAATTCTCATCTTAGCCATGTAGATAGAGAGGAGACCTAACCTGCCCTTCTCTGACATGCTAGGTATTTATGTAGAGAGAGCATTGTTCTTTTTTAATGTGGGGAACCATTTAGACATTGGATCCTCTTCACCTGCTGACTGAAATGAAAACAGAGAGCAGTGCCACATTAAGGCAGTTGCACTTAGCTCTCTCAAATCAAAATCCTACTCCTTGTTTTGGGTCGGATCAAAATTATTATCCTCATATGTCAGCTGGGTAGGTGAAGTTTAGCTTTCTTAAATCCACACAGTGCAGGCTGAGATAAGATTTAAATCAAGAAATTCTAGCTAGTAGCTCATACACATTTTGCTACCATGGCTGCTGAACCATAGCAATTTAGGGTCATATGCTCATTCTCACCCAGGAAATCTACGGTAGCATTATTTCTAAACCTGACTTTCTAAAAATTCATTTCCATTTGCAAAACAATTTAAACTGCAAAGGAAAGTCACCAACAAAAACCCACAGGGCAAAAAGTAACCCACTATTATATTTTCAATAATTTACCCTATCTTAAAAAAACAAACAAAAAACAAAACAAAACCCACAGATAGTTTTAAATATATATTTCCCCTACTGGCTCTACAACCCCTACACAGGTTGTCTGGCTTTTGTGGCTGGTGTGGGAATTTAAAATGCCTCAGAAATATTCCATATTTGTTTTGGGTGTTGACATCCCCCACCAGAGACCTCTACAACCATTTTTATTTGTTATATGTTTCAACACTAGAGAGCATGAAGGCTGAAAGGCATGAATTAGGAATGTACTTGAAGTTCTCATCCATTTGTCAAAAGCTGAACACCAATGATTTATCTTCACATTTTAAAATTTTACCCTGCACCATCCGCAAGCAACAAGCTGAAACAGCAGTTTCTGCCGGGATTCGTTCCAAAGGAGTTCCAAACTTGTGATTCAGGGACTGCTACTGTTTACTGGTTGCACTTGATGACATCATGCAAGTTTTTGCTGCAGCACTAGCAAAGGAACGTAGCAAAGGAGGCATAAAAGTCTCCACTAGGATTTAAGCAGGGGGGTGGGGGACAGATAAATGATGATGAAAGGCCATGTACAGCAGATCCTATGGCACTTACTGCTTTTTAGGATAACTATCAAAAACGTCTACTTCTGCTTCATTGACTATGCAAAAGCCTTTGACTGTGTCGACCACAGCAAACTATGGCAAGTTCTTAAAGAAATGGGAGTGCCTGATCACCTCATCTGTCTCCTGAGAAATCTCTATGTGGGACAAGAAGCTACAGTTAGAACTGGATATGGAACAACTGATTGGTTCAAAATTGGGAAAGGAGTACGACAAGGTTGTATATTGTCTCCCTGCTTATTTAACTTATATGCAGAATTCATCCTGCAAAAGGCTGGACTAGATGAATCCCAAGCCGGAATTAAGATTGCTGGAAGAAATATCAACAACCTCAGATATGCAGATGACACAACCTTGATGGCAGAAAGTGAGGAGGAATTAAAGAACCTTTTAATGAGGGTGAAAGAGGAGAGCGCAAAATATGGTCTGAAGCTCAACATCAAAAAAAACAAGATCATGGCCACTGGTCCCATCACCTCCTGGCAAATAGAAGGGGAAGAAATGGAGGCAGTGAGAGATTTTACTTTCTTGGGCTCCTTGATCACTGCAGATGGTGACAGCAGTCACGAAATTAAAAGACGCCTGCTTCTTGGGAGAAAAGCAATGACAAACCTAGACAGCATCTTAAAAAGCAGAGACATCACCTTGCCGACAAAGGTCCGTACAGTTAAAGCTATGGTTTTCCCAGTAGTGATGTATGGAAGTGAGAGCTGGACCATAAAGAAGGCTGATCGCTGAAGAATTGATGCTTTTGAATTATGGTGCTGGAGGAGACTATTGAGAGTCCCATGGACTGCAAGAAGATCAAACCTATCCATTCTGAAGGAAATCAGCCCTGAGTGCTCACTGGAAGGACAGATCGTGAAGCTGAGGCTCCAATACTTTGGCCACCTCATGAGAAGAGAAGACTCCCTGGAAAAGACCCTGATGTTGGGAAAGATGGAGGGCACTAGGAGAAGGGGACGACAGAGGACGAGATGGTTGGACAGTGTTCTCGAAGCTACGAACATGAGTTTGACCAAACTGCTGGAGGCAGTGCAAGACAGGAGTGCCTGGTGTGCTATGGTCCATGGGGTCACGAAGAGACGGACATGACTAAACGACTAAATAACAACAACATTGCAATTATGCTTAACCCATGCTTAACTTTCAATTCTCCCTTGTGTTACAGAAACAACGAATTCTAGGCATGAAAGGTTTTAGCAAAAGCTGTTGATCTTTTGCTGTGGACAAATAGAGGGTAAATCTGTTTGTCCGCATCCATACCAAAAACTAGTCAGAAGTAAAGCTAAGTGCATGTTCTAATAGGGATCAACTATAAGCATATTGATCTAATAGAAAATGAGAACCGTGTTGCTCCTGTTGCATGTTGTATCTCATGTCTGCTGCAGGTGGGAAGTCATTATATTACTCTACATATTTCAAGCTGATTGTTTTTGGTCACTACTAGATTTTTTTTAATTAATTTAATTATCTGATAGATTGCCCATTGCTACTAAAACGATGACAATAATGAGTGTAAGGAGTCTTGCCCCCTAGCACTCACTCTCGGTAGGTTCTTTTTAAAAACTCTAGAAGGCTTGAGCTACCAAGCCACCCCTTCCTTCTCTCCTGTCCTTGGAGTGTACTCTTAATCAGTGTTTATGTGGACCCCACCATGTTTGGGGCAGTTCCCTCCATTGCCTCCCCACAAGGGCTTGGCTCGCTCTGTTGAACTCCATCCATAGCCTATGGTCTTCAGAGCTCTACAGGCAAGATACATGTGAAACAATAAATTATAAGTTTTAAAAAATGGTTTGGACTGGCTTAAATTGATTCTTAAAGGAAATCAATAAGCCTCAGTGAAAACACATCCACCAGGGAGGAATTTGGGCCATTGATACTGGGAAGTGGGAATGTGTTGCTCTATTTCCATTGCAGGTTTAATATAATAAAGGAAATGTGGAACAGTTTATAAAATTAGATCTAGGCTTTTTATTTGTATTCCTGTATGTTATAATCAGATTACTCAAATTGGCATAGGTCAGCCCGTTTAGCCTTCGTTGGCTTCAGCTCGCAGTGCAATTGATGAGAGCAATAGACAACCATATGGATTTCTTGATAAAGCTGCTTGGTTTATATTTGTATATTGTTCTCATTTGGAGCAATTTCCCCCTTTTCAGCAGATGTGGACACTTAGAATCATGGCAATCTAAGTACGGCTGCACAAAATTTTCACCTGTAAATTTTTTCCAGAGTGAAAGTGGGTGGTGGTGGTGGTGAAAAGGTCCGTGAAAACACCTTTACCTCACTATTTTTATGGACTGTTCACAACCAGCTGCAGCAGAATTTTTAAAAATGTACTTTTAAAATATCCTGGCCCATCGAGAATCAGGTAGGAGTTTGATGGTATCATATCATCTCATAGCCAGTTAAATTTGTCTAGCTGTCAATGTCACAAAGCCAGATTCGAGTGAGGGCAATTTATCCTGCTGCTCATACAGCTGAATGACCAAACACTTCCAGCCTATTTTGCAGCCATCTATTTCTGCAGCCCCAAAACTGCAGAATTCCACTGGTAAGCTCAGGATTTAACCTTAGGCCCTTTTGCTGAAAAAGGAGGATGAATTTTCTGTATGTGCAGTGTACTTCTCCTCCTCCTCCTCCTCCTCCTCCTCCTCCTCCTCCTCCTCCTCCTCCTCCTCCTCCTCCTCCTATTATCATTATTATTTAGTTGCTTAAAAATGAATCTCAAAGCAACTTATAAATATGAACATTAAAAATAAGGATAAAACAACCTAAAATATACAAGTAGCTCCAACTGTACCCCCCACCACACTAAAAGCTGAGCAGAAAATTAATATCAAAAGGTCTGGGTGAAAAAGGAGGCTTTTGAGAATGTTTTCGTTCCTATTTTTTGTGGGCATGTTTTATACAGAACTACATCCTGTACCTGATACTATGCTAATCAATATGTGTCATATAGATACAGTATCTGAACACATGGCGAAGCCAGTATGAAATCATGTAGGAAATCAATGGGCTGGTCAATTTTAGGTTTTGAGACAGGGGGAAGAGGTGGAGGAGTCATTGGAGAGACCTTTCTTGAGTTTGCTTAGAGAAAAAGATACCCTCTTGACAGCCCTTAAGGAAACACATTAGTGCTCAGTTTATAGCTTACTTGTGCTAATACCCTCAACTGCTCTTCAAGGTCAGCCTGTATTTTTATTCTGTATTACAGACAGCAGGCTGAGAATGTGTTCAGACGGGGGTCTTTTGGTTTATAGCTCATTCCTTAACCACCAATGACATTGAGAGAATGGGCTATGATGGCTTGTCACAGCTTTTTTTTGTCCCCAGTTGATTGCTACTTTGATACCATTGTTTTGGTTTTACCTCAATCTTTATCCTCGGAAAAGTGAAATAATCATATAAGCAGTCAGATTAGGCTGTACAATGACATCACTTAGGCCAAACAAAGGACCAGCCATTTTAGATCTGGTCCGAACCAATAGTGATTACCTGGTTAGTGGGGTAGAAGTGGCAAGATTATGTGAGAGTGATCATGCTCTTCTGGGGCGGAAAGGAGCAACCAAGCATACTAAGACTCAAATTCTAGACTTTAAGAAAGCCGACTTCAGAAAACTTAGGGAAACGCTGGGTGAGATCCCATGGACAGTACCGGTAGTACTAAAAGGGAAGGGGGTTCATGATGGTTGGGAGTTTGTTAAAAGGGAGGTATTAAAAGCACAACTCCAGGCAATACCAATGAGACGGAAACATGGAAGGTGCCTAAAGAAGCCAGGGTGGCTATCTAAAGAACTTTTAACTGAGTTAAGATTTAAAAGGGATATGTACAAAAAATGGAAAAAGGGGGAAATCACCAGAGAGGAATTCAAACAAATAGCCAGCACGTGTAGAGACAAAGTCAGAAAAGCTAAAGCACAGAATGAACTCAGGCTTGCTAGAGAGGTTAAAAGCAACCCAAAGGCCTTTTATGGGTATGTCCGTAGCAAAAGGAAGAACAAGGAAACAGTGGGGTCACTTAGAGGAGAAGATGGTGCAATGTGAACAGGGGACAGAGAAAGGGCAGAACTCCTCAATGCCTTCTTTGCCTCAATCTTCTCCAAAAAATAAAACAATGCCCGACCTGAAGAATAAGGAGCAGATGATTCAGCAGGAGAAACGCAGCCCAGAACAAGTAAGGAGGTAGTACAAGAATGCTTGGCTAGTTTAGATGTATTCAAGTCTCCAGGGCCAGATGAACTACACCCAAGAATATTAAAAGAACTGGCAGAGGTGATTTCAGAACCACTGGCAGAAATCTTTGAGAATTCCTGGAGAACAGGCAAAGTCCCAGCAGACTGGAGGAGGGCAAATGTTGCCCCTATATTCAAAAAGGGGAAAAGGAGGACCCAAACAATTACCGCCCAGTCAGCCTGACATCAATACCAGGAAAGATTCTAGAGCAGATCATTAAGCGAACGGTCTGGAAGCACCTAGAAAGAAACACTGTGATCACTAAAAGTCAGCATGGGTTTCTGAAAAATAAGTCATGTCAGACTAATTTGATCTCATTTTTTGACAGAGTCACAAGCCTGGTAGATGAAGGGAACGCTGTGGATGTAGCATATCTTGATTTCAGCAAGGCCTTTGACAAGGTGCCCCATGATATTCTTGTAAAGAAGCTAGTAAAATGCAGGCTAGACAATGCTACCATTCAATGGATTTGTAACTGGCTGACTGACCGAACCCAAAGGGTGCTCATCATTGGCTCCTCTTCATCCTGGAGGGACGTGATGAGTGGGGTGCCACAGGGTTCTGTCTTGGGCCCAGTCTTATTCAACATCTTTATAAATGACTTGGGATGATGGGCTTGAGGGCATCCTGATCAAGTTTGCAGATGACACCAAATTGGGAGGGGTGGCTAATACACGGAGCAATGGTTTCAAACTACAAGAAAGATGATTCCACCTGAACATTAGGAAGAACTTCCTGACAGTAAGAGCTGTTCGACAGTGGAACTTGCTGCCAAGGAGTGTGGTGGAGTCTCCTTCTTTGGAGGTCTTTAAGCAGAGGCTTGACAGCCATCTGTCAGGAATGCTTTGATGGTGTTTCCTGCTTGGCAGGGGGTTGGACTGGATGGCCCTTGTGGTATCTTCCAACTCTATGATTCTATGAATTCAAAGAGAAGGCAATTCTCTCTGTGTGATGTTGCCCTCGCTCTGAATCCATAAACACCTTAATTCCTGTTCAAGTTTCCTTGATCAAAAGGGGGGCATTTTCACAGAGGGCAATTTTTTTTTTTTTTTTGCAAAAAGTGTCCCCTTTGTTTTGGATTAAACCCTTTTTAGAGCCACTTGTTTTGCTGGTATAACAGCAGTATTAACTACATGAGCTACAGCTCAATGTGCATTGTGGGGTGGTCAAAGAGATTGAAGTTCAGGGCATTGCTTCTTGAATGTGTCACCAAGGGAACAAACAAAAAGAAATAAACTTGTATGTTTTACTGTTTCAATGATTTGCATTTAGCATTAGAGCGAGAAGCTGGGTAGAACTTGAGAACATATATTTTCAACTTGTTTATACTTATAATCTGCTTGACTGGCAATCTAGGTGGTAGCGGTCCCAGTTCTTAAATCATTGGTTTCTAAGGAATTATGAATGTCAGAATCTAGTTCCAGGCCAGCAGGAAAATACGGGCTAAGCTTCCTTTCCAAGCCAGGACCTCACTTGGAATAGAGGCATTAACATAACAAAAATTGTTACTTTGCCCACATCAGAGAGGAATCCTTAGGCCTGGGCAGATAGTGGTTGCCAAGGTGACAGCGAAGAGTGTGAGAGGACAGGAAAAAGTGTCTTTTACAGAAGGTTTGGGGGCAGATGTGTGCTGAGAAGGAGAACAAAGGCTTGTGAGCTGCTGGGCAGGCCAGAATGCCATGCGGGGCCTGGATTTGAGAACCATTTTGGCGCTTGCTGGAGGAGCTACACAGTTGTTTTGTAAAGGTTCAGTGCCTCTAACTACGTGGTAGTCTCTGCTGATGTGATATATCTAAGGTCGTTTAAAACTGTCTTCAGCTGAACTGAGGATCTTAATCCATGCTTAAGATTCCTGCACTGTCCTCTGATCTCACCTGCAGAATTCCTTGAGAATCGGGTTCAAGAAATGACAATAAGATGCAACACTTTACCTTAGCACTGTTGTATTAGAAGCTTTCAGGGCCTCTGAGATCATGGCAGTGACTAACCGTTTTGAGTTCCTCCAGACAATTGTTTTTTTAAAACAAGAAAAGCTAAGCTAAGCTTGCACATGTTTTCTTATGAGTCTCCTCGCTTTAAGTTGTGACTCATGTGAAAACACATGACACACCTTCTTGTTTTAGATGATAATTAATGAGTGAAGTGAGGGCTGGAACAATCACCTCTACCTCACTGAACATGTGGGAAAGGCCAAAGTGCTCATGCGGGCTCCAACTTTGACAAATGTTTGTTTCCATCATCTGCTGTGACGGGTCCAATTGCAGCCAGTCTCCCATAGTGCAGCAAACATGTGCTTTGGTTTGTCCCAAAGGCTCTTTTGGGGTGCAAACGTTATTTGAATCCCAAGGTTCAGCATATATTTTACTTCCAGTGTTGTAGTGGGGGGGGCACCCTGCTTGAAGGTGTGACTTGCAAAAGTGGGCTTTTAAACCAGGCACCAATGCATATCAGTTAATACGGTAGCAGCAGTCTCCCAGTTTTCTAACCTTGGGGGTTGGGGTGGTACAAAGCTTATTTTGAGACACTGGCTGGTTAAAGCCCAGTTCCTACTCTATGCTGTATCTGCATTTGAATTGAAGAAGGTACTGCTGATAAGCAACTTAGCACTACTGGTCAGCTTCAAGCCTAGTTTTAATAGGCATACAGATCTATTCATGAATAATTATTTAAACCGACTGAGCTATGAGAACAGAAGCAAAGCTGTTCGGTTAAAACAAAGCTGTCCAAAGCAATTTTACATATGTAGTACTTTACCAAGCAGATTGAGAAGCTTGTTGCATAGCTGTGTTTGGAGAATTGTTAAAAGGTTAAAAGGCATTTAAGTTTTTCTTCACTCTTCCCCCTTACTCCCAGTGAATCACTTTGACAATATATATGTCAACATGCATGCATTTTGCGTATGCTGCAGGCAAAAATCCAACAGGAGGATAATGCTCACATTTATTTGGGTAGTTTGGGAATTAGCTTTTGGTTTGTAGAAATCACAGTGATTAGTTTCAGTATATTGAACTTTGGACTTTATCCAGATGACAGATCTATTAACTTGTACATGCTGGATGACAAAACATTATTCAGATTAGTATAAGCCTGCTTCAGAAGTATCCGTCAAGGTACTCAAGGCTTCCTTCTACAGATAGAATGCATGTTGCGTGTGGAGATCTTCTATCCCAGGCCTAGAAATAAATTCAGACATGACTCGTATTTTTGGTTTGGTTTTTGGCAGAATTTAGGCCACAACTTTATTGATTACAAATCAAATGAGTGGTTGCATATGCTCTGGTTCAACTAGCTACCTAGGGTAGCACTGACTCAGGGAGCACCTGGAGTCAGCAGCCAGGTACACACCTGGCACGGGGTTGCCCGACTGGCGTGCAAAAAGATAAGCCTCAAAAGAAGACCAGCAAATAAGCCTCAACTGCCTGTGCATGGCGCAGAGCAAATCAAAAGGGACCGGCTGTCTACCTTGCGCCTTGGAGGGGTGCAATCGCCCCCAACCCTCTAAGGCCTTACGGACTACAAATTTAGCACAAGGGTCCCTATCATACAGGGACTTACAGAAAAAAGGCAATTGCCAAAGCTTGAATTCAAATAGACTTAATTGCCCGTCCCAGTGTATGCAAATGAGCTAAATATTGTAACACTTGCTGTGTCGTGGGACAACTGGCTGTGGGACCGCCAACAGGCTGGGCAGTAAAGGACGAAAAATCCAGGCCATCTTATAAGACCTCAAGGTGGAAGGAGAAATCGATGCCACTACTCCCTGCATGACAGTCAGTTGCCGAGGTTCCAAAGTTGAGGTGGGAAATATTCCGGACACTGCTTGGCAGCTGGGGCCAGCGATCTGAAGTGCTGCACCTGAAAATGGGACAGGGCATCGGCAGTATCATTATTGGCGCCAGGTACAAAACGGGTAGAAAATAATATATTAAATTTGAGGCAACGCAGCTCAAATGTGCGCAGCAGTGTGCAAACACAACTAGAGGGGGATGATTGTTTTGACAGAACGCTCACCACTGCCTGATTGTCCAGAAACAGACTCTGTGATCTCGGAACTCCTCGGTCCAAATGTGCACTGCTACAACTATAGGAAAAAACTCGAGAAAAGTTAGATCGCGAATCACGGGCATGCATGACCAATGCTTGGGCCATCGCTGTGCACACCAGCGTCCCCTAAAATAGAGACCAAATCCCTGAGAGCCGGCATCATCCGAATGGACCTGGAAATCAAACTGCAAATTAAGGGCATCCTGCCACATGGATACACCATTAAATCCCTGCAAAAAGACAAGCCACATTTGTTGGTCTGCCCGAACTTCAGCAGGCAACCTTACCCGGTAGTATGGGTGCCGAAGGCCAGCTGACAGCCTGGCCAGGCATGCGTGATGTGGACATGCCCTGTGGTGTGCTGATGTCATATGCACATGGCATTCTTGCATCGTGTGGCCTCGACCCCCTCAGTTGCAGGGTAAGGCAGAACGCCGGCAGTGCATGTGTTTCTAAATTATTACTGAGCTATGGGCACTCCCATTGTTTCCCAATTGAGGACAAAGGTAGGAGTTTGTGGTGACAGCAAGTTACAAGAAAGGCCTGTAGTCAAATTAAAGGCAGCACCGTGGGACCTGGATCCCTTGATTTTAAAAGAAAGCGATGGGCAGTGTTTGGAAGACTCATTGTTCTAGCCACATTTTGCGACAGGGAATTTCATTAGTTATTCCAGTGACTATCCCATATCTCTATAGAGATATTTCCCCTGTGTTTTGTGCCCACTAACTTTCTCCGGTTCATTTATATACAGTTCATTAATAATAATTTGTTATGTTTTCATAGTAAGTGAGTTTTTAAAATTATTAACTTTTCAAATTTGCAATGAACTTTGGAGCAAGGTGGATTAAGGTATTGAGCCTTAAGCACAAGAAAAGCTTCCTCTTGCTTGAAACTAAGACTGAACAAGCATTAATATATTATCCTTCCCTTTTCCCTTTTAGGTTGGTTTCTTTTCTCTTGTTTAAAACGTTCTTTTTTCTTTTCTTTTGCAAATTATTTGGCAGTTCTACATTCTCTCTCTCTCTGTCCTGCAATGCAAACATTGAAAGTGTATTAACAATGCGTATGGGTGAACACAGCAGCATAACTGTTTTTTATTACTTTATTAACCTATCTGAGCAAGGAACATAACCTGTGTTTGCTATATTCAGAATCACTGTTCTAGGTCTCACATTACCCTGGTAGCATGACTGTCTCCTTTGTTGCAAGGGACACATCACTTATGTCATGTGTGTGCATGGCATAATATAGTATCTATGGCATACTTTTAGGAGCATCAGACTTGCTTGTGGCACATTTTGCACAATTGTGATAAAGCCCTTAGTATTCTTTTCAGTTTGTGTTAAAAAAAATCATGTATTCTAATGACCTCTAAGGAATAGATATGGAAACGTCTTCAAAAAGGATAAGAAAGGCCATGTCATTATTTCCTAGTGATGTAAATGACATTCTCTAAAATCAGCTTGGACTGATTAAACTACATAATATAACATGATCTGTGAAAAGAGGACATGGTGTTGGTTGTCAACTGAACTGATCTGAAGAAAGTTATTGTTACATTCCTGACTCCGCTGGTATCTTGTCTATTGTGGGATTCTGATGATATCTTGTGCTCCTTTAATGGCAAAAAAGAAAAAGAAAAACATGGGTGAGGTGAATTTACCTTGGATACTGATTGAAAAATTGGGACATGAGTTTTCTTAGGCAACAGCAGCTTGATCAATCAGGTGCAAGAAGTGAGCTGAAAATGTGATGGTTATATGATGGTTATATAAATGCATGGATGAAGGTACACTATTCAATAAAGCATTGATAATGTGTGGGCTAAAGTGAATGGGAATACAGTACAATGAACACATCCAGATTGCTAGAGTGCTATATAATATATAACCTAAGCAATCCTTGAAGCTGAGCAAGGGCTGTAGCAATAAACATGAATAGTATATGCACATGGGCATGCTCAACTCTTTACCCTTGCCCAGTTTTAATAGTTGAATTAACAAGAAAACTCTCTGCACTTGGTTCTCCTCTGAGGACTATTCTTAAGGAGGGAGTGATATGACTGTAAGTGAAGATTCTGAAATCTTAATTAAGGGGGGAGGGAAGAGTGAGATCAGGAACAGGGATACAGTTTATTAAGAAAAGTTCAGAAGAATGTATTAAATGGGAGGACTTTATTTGAAGTGGCATAATTGCTTCTTTCCATGTTCAGTGATGCATCATGTAAATCCCTGTTAAGGGATTTTTAAAAGCTGAATTGCCTGTGTGACAGCTATAGTCTTTTGGCACAGAACACTTAGGAGCTCTTTGGGGTGTACGCTTGGGAGTCATTTTTTGCTTAACCTGCTGTCGGCTGGTGCCTGTGATGTGTTGTGCTGAGCTGAAATCACCTTTTCCCAGTCAGTCACACCCACTGCTTTTCAGGGCTGTGTGATCTAGTGCAAAAAAACAAAACAAACACCTGAGCTACAATTATATTTTTATTATTATTATTACCTTCTTCATTCGAAGATCACAGGGCAGTTTACAATATAAAAACACAAAAATACACACCATAATAACAAAAACAATACCCCCCAGAGCTAGGTTAAGATCTAAACTGATTTATTAGTTTTAAATTGTTTTTAAAAAGCTAGTTTACTTTAAAAAGAAATAATTATTATGAATTCTTTGGTAAATTCTAGCATTTGGGGGGAACATGTAGGTCAAAAGCCAGAGCACATATTTAAATAAATAACTCAGGGAGAAGCTTGGTTGGAAGATGGGGTAGAATATTTGAATGGGGTAGAATACTTTAAATAACTCAACAGAATAACCTAAGCCTTTAGAGATGAGGAAAGTCTCAAAGTGGGCTGGTACAGTCAAACCTCGTCATAGCTGCCAAGTTATCCCTTTTTAAAAGGGATTTCCCCTTATGTTGAATAGGCTTCCTCGCGAGAAAAGGGAAAACTTGGCAGCTATGAAGTAAATGCTCCAGCTTTTGAATGTTTTTTGGAAGCTGAATGTCTGGCGTGGCTTCCACTTGAGTGCAGGAAGCTCTTGCAACCCATTGGAAGCTGCGCCTTGGTTGTCAAACGTTTCGGAAGCCGAACGATCTTCCGGAACGGATTATGTTCGACAGCCGAGGTTTGGCTGTAGCAGAGTAAATAATGTAAGTCTTCCTCAGATTCTGCTTTCTCTGTTAAGCTATCCTCCAGCAGAAAATTCAGGTCAGTAGGTTTATTTGTTGGCACCTTGTTCTCTCTTGCTTGCTGCCTGTCTGCCTGCTGTGTTACTTTGAAAATGAGCTCTCTGAAATAACAAGAATCCTTCCCAAGAGTAGAGCAGACAGACATTGTCAAGTAATGATAGGGGTGCTTATCCAAGTGCCCACCAAGCCAAAACACAGCTGCTGTTTCACAAAATAGACTTGTCAGCTGCAAGAGCACCGCCCCCCCCCAAATGCAGTCAGGTCTGTTGTGGGGAGGGGGGTGCTGCTGATTAATGAAAGCATTCCCTACCATACTTGCATTATCTGTGCTTAGAGCAATGTGGTCAAGCATTTAAGGCCCTTAACCAATATTGATGAAGATGGTTAGTTCAAGTTTGAGAACATGGCTTTTTAATTGGCTCCAGCATGCGTATTTGGTTTTGCTGAGACTAACTGGTAGCAGCAAGATGTAATGGATAAAGTGTTGGACTTGGGGAGATCTGGATGCAAATGCTTCCTCAGGTGCAATGTTCACTAACCTTAGGTAGACATTGCCTCTCTGTCTGACCTACCTCACAGGATTTAAAGTATGATACTTGGAGTTCCTTTGAGGATATGATAAATAAAAGATGTCTTATTTACCTCTTACGGTAACGTAAAACAAATCAATATTCTATGAAGGATTTCTGACGAAGTGTGAACATGTGAGTGTTGGAAAGAGTTTGAAGTTGCTGCTTGTTACTCTGAACCCAAATGAGACTGCAATGTCACTCAGACGTATGAATTCCTGCTTATTTTCAAAAGAATGGCTTGGCCCTTTAATGCAAAATGTAGGTATGAATTAAGTTATATAAATCAGTTGATAAAATTGGCAGATTGCAATGGTTTGATCCTAGTTGACATCAGCTGTCATTATGGGTGTGACGAGATAGATTTGATTTTTTTTTTTAGTGAGTATTCCTATGGCTGTCAAAATAGGAACATCTTGTTGTACATCAGAAAGCTTTTCCCGCGTTTCATCTCCTGCACACATAGACGTCATATACACATCAACATTGGTCACCAATTAATTTTAGCTGTAAGCTGCCTTGAGTCCGTCAGGGAAAAAGGGAGGATAATAATAATAATAATAATAATAATAATAATAATAATAATAATAATATGACCCAGTTACCTGAGAGTAAGCCCCATTAAATACAGTGAGACTTCCTTCTGAGTAACCAGGGGAATTTATTGTAACCATTTACAATAAAGGAATAAACACTCCTCGCATTTCCTTAAAAATGGCTGGCTGCAGAAGCATTGCAACTAAAGAATGTAAAGTGGATTGGTCATATTTTCTTTCAAAATTATAGGAAGGGCTTCATATACCAGCTTTGCTATTTGGTGCAGAGATTTTATTTTCAGTATAAACAGGGCCCTGTTTTTGCACCAGCACCTGCACACACCCACACACCATTTTTAATTGTTCTCAAAGATGTGGAGGGGAGGAAAAAGGAAAAGCAGGACATTCTGGGATCAAATCAGAAACCGAGATAGCTTCTATAATTTCGGGACTGTCCCTGGAAAATCAGAACACTTGGAGGGTATGATACAGGTGTGGGGAACCTGTGGCCCTTCAGAGGTTCCTGATCTATAATTCCCAACACCTCCAGCAAAGCATGACCAATTGCAAGGGAGAAGCTGGAGAGCCAAAGGTTCCCTGCAAATTCCCTAAGCAACAATAGATGAAGAGTCAATACTCTGCCCCAAAGCAGGTGCCTGCTGGGTTCTTTTAAGATGGCACATAATCTCAGTGCTCTTCTGCGAACTTCCTCATGGGTATATAGGAACATGTTGTAGAATAAGGTGCCCTCTAGGTGTTGTGGGCAAATTCACATCATCCCTGACCATTGGCCATGCTGGCTGGTGCTGAGGACAGCATGTTGGCTGCTTCTCTTCTAGAACTTTAATGGGATCGCTGCTAGTGATAGAATTTCAGGTTTCCATTAGTCAGCAGCTTTTATCATCTAAGCACCTCCCAAGCACCTCAATTATTTGTTCATTCATTTATATCCTGCCTCTCCTTTTAGGAGCTCAAGGAAGCATTCATCACCTTTCCCCCTAACTTCCAAAGGGTATAGGATAGCTGGATATCCATACTATCAGCAGTAAAAGGTCCAGGGTGACAATAAGCTACAATCAAATTTGATGTGGCAGTCTCTGTACCTGACCATTGCAGATTCTGGCTGGGGCTGATGGGAGTTGTAGTCCAAAACATCTAGAGGTCCCCACATTGTCCATCCTTGGAGTGATACACACACACACCACACACACACACACACACAACCTTATGGCATATAGCATATAACACCCAGTTGACCTTGATCATGGCTTAGCTTGATGTCTGATTGAGCCCCTGAGCCTGGGACTAGTAAGACATGTGCATAAGCAGAGGGTGATTACGGTATGTGGATCAGGCAGAGTTGTCTGTCTCTAGCCTACCCACCTGTACAGGGGCTCAGGAGACACTAGTGCGCTTATGTAGCATAATCATGTGGTTGTGTGTTAGGAAAATAGGTGCCTTATTTCAGCCCATATGATTTCTCACAGAACACACAGGTAGGTTGTTTCTGACCACATGCATCTTGTTTGTCTGTGCAGCCATAGGGAGTCATTGTGCAGTAACAGCCCAAGCTATATGTACATGACAAAGGCCATATGCTCTCAGTGAATCTTAATGCTTTCACGGTTTGAAGTGTTCTCAGAGTTGAAAAAGCATAGTCCTGATCATTGCTCTGCCTCCAGAAGACCCTGTGCAATAGGGGTAGGAATGCTGAGCTGATAGAAAATAAAACTAGAAAGGCAGCTGTAACCCATGGTTTGCCTGCATATCCAGTCTTTCAGATTATAGGACTGAATTCAATTAAATCCTGCGCAGAGTAGACCCATTGAAATTAATGAACCTAAATTCAGTGAGTGTACTCTGAGTAGGACTAGCAGTGACCATCACCCATAGTTTGGGTTCCCAGCTGTTACTAGTGTGGACTATTGTGACATGAGAGTTGAGCCATTGAAAAAGAAAGAACTAATGCGTTATTCGAGCATGTAATACCTTCACTCCTAGCTTGCATCAGGTTCTGCACTTCTGCAGACTCTACGGTGATGTAGAGTGGAGAAACTCCAAATCAGCAACAGGGACTTTTTATTTTTGCACATTAGGTTCAATCACACGTAGAAACCATTCACATTGATTTGAGATTGTACAGTATTCTAAGCTGTTCGGCTTGGTGGCAAACCAGGAAGTGGGAGAGAAGTCCCATGCTCTTGATTTTATTGGTCTCATAAAGTGTTGTAAGAATTTACAAGCACTCATTGCATCATAAATTACAGATAATAAAATACCAGGTGGCACATCTTTCAAACAGTGTATTAAAATTATTCCTCTTGACAGGATCAGCAAAACAACCCAGACTCACCCCTGCCTGAGTGGCTACAAAGCAAAGCACGTTGTTATTTCAGAGAGATGTAATTTTAATGACAACTCTGCCATGCTGCTCTCTGCAAAGCATTTGTAAGTGCCCACGTAAATTATAAGTTTCAACATCTTCCTCAGCTCCTCATTTATATCATGTGGGCAATAATTGCAAAGAACAAGCATAATTTATGCAACAATTATTACATTGATTTGGACGGCAGTGACCAAACTCTCTCTGTGTGTGAAGCTGTTCTATATTAATCGGATAGATTAAATTTTCTCTCATTGGAGTGTTTATGCACAGTTGATCTCAAACCAGTAGTTAAAATCATAAGTAAAACTAAATCCTGCGGCATGTCAGATTTGATCTGAAGAGGGGCAGCGGGGAGACACAGCAATTTTTTAAGCAGTGGTGAAACGGATGAGGACAGTTGTTCTCTTTTTCACTTTATATCCTTGCAGACCACTTCAAAAGCGCAGGTGGTTTCAATGAACCACTTAAAAGAAAAAACCTTCACCCACAGCACAATCGGTATTGCATTATGAAAATCATAGGCCCTAAGTCAGGCCACTGAAAAGTGCCCCTGTACTTGGTAGAGTTTTAGGGAAAAATTTGTAGAGGCTACCAGTGTCATGGGGACACGGGTGGCGCTGTGGGTTAAACCACAGAGCCTAGGGTTGCCGATCAGAAGGTCGGCGGTTCAAATCCCCGCAACGGGGTGAGCACCTGTTACTCAGTCCCAGCTCCTGCCAACCTAGCAGTTTGAAAGCACATCAAACTGCAAGTAGATAAATAGGTACCGCTCCAAGCGGGAAGGTAAACGACGTTTCCGTGTGCTGCTCTGGTTCGCCAAAAGTGGCTTTGTCATGCTGGCCACATAACCTGGAAGCTGTACGCTGGCTTCCTCGGCCAATAATGCGAGATGAGCGCCGCAACCCCAGAGTCAGTCACGGCGGGACCTAATGGTCAGGGGTCCCTTTACCTTGGACCCTTTACCCCTGACCCTTTACACAGGACACCCTTTACCGTGTCATAGGGACACGGGTGGCACTGTGGTCTAAACCACAGAGGCTAGGGCTTGCTGATTAGAAGGTTGGCGGTTCGAATCCCCACAATGGGATGAGCTCCCGTTATTTGGTCCCTGCTCCTGCCAACCTAGCAGTTTGAAAGCATGAAGTGCAAGTAGATAAATAGGTACTGCTCCTGCGGGAAGGTAAACACGTTTCCATGCGCTGCTCTGGTTCGCCACATGACCCGGAAGCTGTGCGGACAAACGCCGGCTCCCTCAGCCAGTAAAGCGAGATGAGCGTGCAACCCCAGAGTCGTTCATGACTGGACTTAACAGTCAGGGTCCCTTTACCTTTATCAGTGTCATATTATGAAAATTCCCTCCCCCCATTGATCTCTGTTGTCAGAAGAAGAAGAAAAATCAAGTGCAGATACCTTTCTGTATACCAAATGAATGGAACTCCCACATTACACTTCAAGAATCCCTGCTCTAGGGTATCCAGAGAAGCCTCTTGAAAATTGACAGGGTGGTCAATGGGCTTTTCTCCAATGGCTATGGTTGTGAGTGGCTGCTGGAGTCCCTTCTCAGTTTCACCGATGCAGGTTTTGAAAGATTGCTCTGTGCTGCAGGGTTGACCTGCGTGCACATACTCTTTGTTATTATTTTGTAGAATGCCCCTTATTGGAGCTGTTCTCTGCCACTGTGCATGCCCTGCAGCATACCCAAATCTGCTCCAGGGGAAGGAAAGTCCTATTTCGCAAACAGAAGTCATTCTGCTTGCCTAATAAGATAAAAAAAATTCCTTCAGTAGCACCTTAAAGACCATCTAAGTTTTTATTTTGGTATGAGCTTTCGTGTGCATGCACACTTCTTCAGATACCTGAAGAATACCTGATAGGTATCTGAAGAAGTGTGCATGCACACGAAAGCTCATACCAAAATAAAAACTTAGTTGGTCTTTAAGGTGCTACTGAAGGAATTTTTTTATCTTACTTCGACCCAGACCAACACGGCTACCTACCTGCTTGCCTAATGAGTTGCTTAGTGCTACACTGTATACAACCCATTATACCAGTTATTACCCCTTCACACATGGAAGCTGCTACATAAGCCTTATTCAGGTGTTCTCATCCCCCTCTTCCCAGGTATAATAACACAAATGTGATGGGGGGAGATGAGTCCACTAGCTCTGCTCCTCATTGCTGCCCCCCCCTGGGAGTTGGAGGAGTACCTTCTGAAGTGGAGATCTCCTTCTCAGGGCCGTCTTAAGCGTATCGGGCGCCATGGCGCGATGGTCCCTCCGGTGCTCCTCGCACTCCGCCAGGCAGGGCCAGGTGTAGCAGGCAGCCGGAGGGCGCGGCGCGACAGGCAGGGGCGCTGCCAGCTGTGCTCCGCCTCCGCCTGCTCGGCCAAAGCGGCACTGCAGTCCAGGGAGCCCTAGCTGTTGCCCCGACAGGTTTGCTCTGTGGCACCTCATGTGCATGCCCGCCCACACTCCTTCAGGTCACAGTGAGCACAGACAGCGCTGCCCTACAATGCTCTGTGGCACCTCATTTGCATGCATGCAGATGAGGTGCCACGGAGCATTGTGGAGCAGCGTTGTCTGTGCTCAC
The DNA here is from genome assembly GCF_965207765.1 of Zootoca vivipara. NCBI lineage: Eukaryota > Metazoa > Chordata > Lepidosauria > Squamata > Lacertidae > Zootoca > Zootoca vivipara. The sequence goes on along the minus strand of NC_142582.1, from coordinate 6,702,821 downwards.
TGTGACTTGAAGGAGTGTGGGCGGAAGGTAGACCAGGTCTCCCTCAACGGAGACAGCTCGCTTCAGCCACCGCTGCCAGGAAAGGAGTGAAGCGGGCGAGGCAGAGGCACGGGCGGCTCTGTGTGCCTCCTTGATGCGCCCCCTGGTGGGCAGGCACCCTGGCGCACTGTGCCAGTCAGCCCAATGGGAAGGGCAGCCCTGCTCCTTCTACTTGAGGGGGATCCTTGTGTAATTTGGCATACTAATCTTCCAGGTGTCTCTATTACATAGGGAGTCTACACAAGGACAGCAGGCTGCCTCCAGCAGTTCGCCTCTGACTAATGGAAAATGAGAAGGGTGGAACTGAGGATGGGGCAGAGCTAGCATGCTCATCCCTTTCACACTCATGTGATTCTAATTGAATGGGGGATTAGAAAGTCTGGGTAAGGCGATAGTGCGTGTGTGCATGTATGTGCCAGACCTAAGAAACATTAGGAAAGAAAAAATTCTTCTGAGGTTTATAGGGACATAAACACAATGAGCTGCTTAAAAGAAAAGGTATTAGCCCTGGCAGGTATTAGTCCTGGGTGGTTTTATTAATCCTGACATCTGTAGCAGCCCCATATTAGGTGAATGCTATGCCTGTAATATGTAAATTAGGTTTAATTAGCTTTCCAGATAGCTTTAAGCCATTTAAAATCAGACTTGGCCTTGGGGGGAAGTTTACAAGTGTTAATTTGTTTGTTTCATTTCTTATAAAATAACCGGACCAAGCAAACCTAATCTTTTTCTTATTATCTGGATCATTTAGAAGCGGCTGATCTTACAGTGCTTTGGATTATATCTGTGCCTAATAGCCATCTCTTCAGCTAATAACTATGCAGCTACTTGCGTGTATCCCCTGAGCTAAACCATGTTGAATTAATTTTGCTGCAGCGGCACATCAGAAGGCAAGGCAAGGCTGCTAATGCTGAAGGCACTCAGATGTCTCCTGTATTGATCATTCTGCTGAGCCAGAGGAAGCTTAATTAATTTGTTTTAAAATTCCTCTGCATACCATGGATGGGTGTTACAAATCAATGTGAGCTAGAGCCTCGATTCCAATCAGCTCATTATAAAGCAGCTAATTACTGCATTGAGATGACTGGGGCCTTTTACTGGGGGGCTTTGCAGAAAGATGGTAGCAGCCTTGCAGTCATACTGTTTGTTATAAGGCTTCCCCATTCAAGGCTCTCTGGGGAAAACAGCCGCCTCTTCCCCATGATGCACACAGGTTTGTTCTTGCCCTGAAAAACAGTACCCTCCCGTAGCATTAGCTGTTTGTGCCAATGTGAACCAGTTTTGAAATGTATAACAAATGAGAGATCACTAACAACATTTCGCATATTATATGACATCAAATCCAGGTTGTTGCCAAGTGCTCACTCAGTAAACCTGGCTCTCTGTACCTGCATGAGACACACGTTTCCAAAATTGTGTTTGTTTGAGTCATGCTTTAGGTGCACACTTAGAATGATTTACACACACACCTAATATCCATGATGTGCGAAGCATGCTTTTTAGGAGGCTCTTAAAAAAAACCCAAAACAAGCTAGCTTCAAAGTAAACATCACAATTTCCCAACAACATTAAACATATCGACTCTTCCAAGCTTGCAACCATATATTGGCTAAGAGGCGTTATTGCAAAGTGGTGTTTCATTGTCTAAGTGGAAGGTGATTTCTTTTTAAAATATTGCTTACCTTTGCAACATCCATGTGAGATTACTTGTCCCTTTTTTGCAGAACTGATGCTGGGGTGCGGGGAGGTGTGAGCAAAGGCCACCCACTAGATCGGTAGCTGTGCAAAGAAGTTAGACCTTGTCTCAGATCTAGATCTTCAGTGTTTCTACTAGGCACCTTATGGTTTGCAGTGAGCTTTTTCATTAGCTCACAGGCCTTCATTTCCCTTAGCATTCCTCTGGCTCCATCCTTCACCTCTTCACACATCCATGTTCTTTGGTAAGCCCTTGCTCCTTGCCACACACATACTGTTGCTTTTCCTCACTGTAGCTAGACTTTGCCACTGATGGAGAGAGGTCTGGTATGCATGGCTTGCTTTCAGACATACTCTCCCCACACCCCCACACCCCCTTGCACTTTATGGGTATAGGCAAAAGTGTTGGGTAAAATGTGCATTCACCCCAACAATATTTGGAAAGAATCAGTCTATTGTGATTATAAGTGACTGACAAACAGAGAACACAAGTTACTAAAGCCCACCAACTTGTCTGTTATCCGATAAATCATATTTCTGATAAAGTAAATCCAGGTGGTTAAAGCCAGGCCAGCAAAAGTACTCATCAAAAATACACAGAAGTGGAGTCCAGGATGAAAATGACCTAGAGGCAAATCTGTAGAGTTGAAGGAAACACAGGGATCATCTAGTACAACCCCCTGCAATGCAGGAATCTTTTGCCCAACATCGGGTTCGAACCCATAACCCTGAGATTCTCTACCAACTGAGCTGTATCCATTCAGCATATTGACCAGATAATAATAAACATTTTGTAAATAACTTGTTTCTGGATGAAATGAAATGTATCTGGTTTTCCATTCATTTACAGGCAACTGAGGCTTTTATTGGTGTCCTGAAAACGGAGCACAGGAACCTTCGATTGGTACTACCCACATAAATAGGTAAGCCAGTTTATCATGCTATTGTTTTATTTTAAAACACCTCTTTATTTTATCCTCACAATGCAGCCTAAGCATCTGTTTTTCTCCCCAAGGAGACTTGTATTTACATTACGGTCATTTAGGTTCCACACTAATTTATAGGCATGTATCCAACAAAGTTGTCCCATTAGCTCAAAGACCTCCACCTGTACTATGGAATGTCCTCTCCTTCTCCATTCATGCCCTTGTAGAAGATGAAGGAAAGACTAGAAAAGGATAAACATTATATATATGATATTTGCTGCATATGCTTAAGACATTTTCTTCTTAGGACTGCAAACCTGTGCACACCTACTTGCGAGTAAGTCCCACTGAAATCACTGATACTCACTGGCGGAGGAAGGGGGTACGGTGGGTGTGCTCTGCCCTGGGTGTCATCCCTGAGGGGAGTGACATTGGCCCCCTGCCTCCCCTGGGCCGCTCGCTAAGGGCAGTGCCCTCCTGGGCCGCTTGCTGCGGGTGGCGCCCCCCTGGGATTCTCACTGTGGGCAGCTAGCCCCGCCCCCAGGTGCCAGAGCAGCTAGCTCCGCCTCTGCTGATAATTTATTCTCAGTAGACGTATACAGAGTTGTACAGTAAGACCTAAAGATGTGTTCCCCCCACTCTCAGACTGGGAAGCATAAGGCATTTTCTTATAAGTCCCAAAGATCTCAGAAGCCCCGCTCCAGAACAACTTGGCTGCCCCTGTTGAGATATGATAGGCACCCACTATGTGCACTTTCTGAAAGCAGTTGGAAGACATTATTCTTCAAATTTATTAAATATATTCTTGTTTTAAATGTGTTTTTAATTGCTGTTAATTATCTTATGTATAAATTACCTTGATTCACCTTGATATGGATGTTTAGAAGGAGATTACTAGATTGTAGTAGGAATAATAATAATAATAATAATAATAATAATAATAATAATAATACTCAGGCACTATCTTACATAAACCAAGATGGCAAATTATGAATAAAGATGAATCATTCATAACAAAATTGGACAGGTTCACATGACAACAGTTAACTTAAAATCTAGGACAAGTTCCAGGTAAATCTTTTCAGGATAGCAAGATGATTTAAGCATCCTCTCATAGCATGACAGTTTGACACAGTTAATATCTTTTGGGGAGTATTTTGGGTTTATTTATTTATTGCTTAACTTGCACATCTATTATGAAGGATTTAACACTGCAGAGCAAAAGCAGTGATGGAAGGGTATTTAGTGGGGGAAGTGGAATTAGAGTCTAATCAGTATGTGGGCCAGATATTGAGTGGAGATTTCCTCAACATGTTCTGCTTAAGCTTGATTACAAAGCTTTTCAAGCCAGATATTTGCCTTTTAAATAGGGTTTAGAAGATGTGTGGGTATTACTGCCCCATTATTTGTCCATGATACTGTGTGAAATACTTGTCTAGCTTTAAAATTCTTCACATCCTTGCCCCTCTCTTTCTGGCAGTCTTGGGTGCCCTCTAGACATTCTTCCTGTTGTGCATTTGGTCTAGTTTGTGCTCAGGATAGTAAAGGTAAAAGGTAAGGTAAAGGACCCCTGGATGATTAAGTCCAGTCAATGGCGACTGTGGGCTTGTGGTGCTCTTCTTGCTTCAGGCTGAGGGAGTCGGCATTTGTGCGCAGACAGCTTTTCCGGGTCATGCAGTCAGCAAGACTAAACTGCTTCTGGCGCAACAGAACACTGTGATGGAAACCAGAGTGCATGGAAACGTTTTTTTACCTTCCCACCACAGCTGTATCCATTTATCTACTTGCACTGGTGTGGTTTCAAACTGCTAGGTTGACAGAAGCTGGGACAGAGCAAGAGGAGCTCACCCTGTTGGGCAGATTCAAACTGCCTACCTTCCAATCAGCAAGCCAGGCTCAGTGGTTTAGACCACAGTGCCACCCGCTCCCCAATAGTACTGGGGAGTGCTCTCCAATAGTAGTCCCTGCTCAGGACTACAGCTTTCAGTACTGTTTGCTCCTGCGAATGTTTTGGAGCAGACATACTGCTTCATTTCCTGTCAGTGGATGCTCTATATCTTCCTGCTAACTTACTCTTGAATTCAGCTCCTAACACACATACAATAATGACAATCTTCTTCTTCTTCTTCTTCTTCTTCTTCTTCTTCTTCTTCTTCTTCTTCTTCTTCTTCTTCTTCTTCTTCTTCTTCTTGGGAGTTTGAACTGAAACCTATTTTTCATTTTTCAAAATGCCCCATAAATAATCCACCTTTCTAGTCCAGAGAGTTTTTGGAAAGCAGAGGCCATCCAGGAATCTGTTGGGGATGCTCTAGCAAGAAGCAGGGGATTGGTCTAGATCAGGCATCCCCAAACTTCGGCCCTCCAGATGTTTTGGACTACAATTCCCTTCTTCCCTGACCACTGGCCCTGTTAGCTAGGGATCATGGGAGTTGTAGGCCAAAACATCTGAAGGGCCGCAGTTTGGGGATGCCTGGTCTAGATGGTCAACAAGGCCTTCTCCAACTCTTTGATTCTGTGCATTATCCTAATGCTATTGCCAAATCTGTCTTAGATGGACATACAAGGCAAAGGAGGATAGATAAATGCTCTCCATACTCAATATGCAGAATTATTATTATTATTCATTTCATTTCTATACCACTTCACATTTTAAATAAAAAATCTCAAACTGGTTTACAAGTTTAATGATGGGAGAAGTTGCAGTTGCCAGACAACTCATAGCCATACATCTTTTAAGGTAGAGGTTGTCAAACCTGTTATTTAGAGCAATTGTCTGATGCTATATAAGGCAGTTCTTTGTATGAAAAGTCGAGATAACAGGAAGAACAAAAACCAGCCAAGAGTAGAAAGTTCAGGATCCCAGAGTTTGACCTGATGTTTCAGGGTTTTAGCTTGCCCCTTCCCTGGGGTCTTCAAGAGAAGCAGTGTCTGTTTTAGTCCATGAGCAACATGCCCTCAATGGGTCCTGTTACCTGAGTGAATCCACCTCTTCCTTGTCATTGACACAGCTCTCTGTCCGCTTGCCAATTCCCTCTGGACCCAATTTGCATCACCAACCCAGAGGGCAAGACAAGCAGAGGCTGCTGGTGCTGTTTTTCCTTGTTTTTGTCACTGTTTGCACAGAGGAGGCAGGTGAACAGGCAGTTAGAGCAAGGAAAACCCTCACCTGGGGCAGGGCTCCAGGCGCTGGCAGTGGAGTGGGCCTTGGCAGGTGCCCAACAATGCCCATCTCTGAAAAGAAGAGCTAAAACCTCAGGCTGAGGGGACAGAAATAAGGAGCAATTTGGCTTGGTTATGTTTTGGTTTTTTAAAAAAATCCTTTTTGGCTGTTAGTTCTGCACACTTGTTCATCAGTCTCCAACATTCAGAGCCACCAGACAAAGCTATGCTTTGCCCTTCCCAGATTCTGCCAAACATCACCTCTTAGCGTTGAGGCTGTACCCCACTCCAAGTCTCAACTAAACAAACCCTAGACAAAAAGAGGGACAGTGTTAAGCTAGTGACTCAAATGAATAAGAAGCATTATTGACATGGAAGTGGACAGTATGGCTTATTGATCACCCAAGTCTTCTCTCTCTCTCTCTCTCTCTCTCTCTCTCTCTCTCTCTCTCTCTCTCTCTCTCTCTCTCCTAGCAAGCAAGTGCTGAATGTGTTAGGAGACCTCTGTCAGACAGGCATGATTTCTAGCAAAATGCTTTATACCTTAGCAATATGAAGGATTCATAAATAGTGGTGGTATTCAACTAAGTTTTTGCAGAGTAGTCCTAGTGAAATTAATGGGCCTAACGTAGTCATGTTCATTAACTTGAATGTTCCTGCTCTGAGTAGAACTTAGTTGAACACCAACCAAGCTAATTGAAAGCAAAATCAACTTTTGTTGTGGGGGGGGGGGGTAGAGGGAGAGGACTATTATACCTATTAATGCTATGACATTTATGAAGTTTGAAATGTTGCAGAAAGATAGAGGGGTGTATTTTATAAGCTCAACTTTTTGTTACATTCTCCATGCCTGAGGATACTGTAAGACAGACATAAGGGAGACTAGACATAAATGTGAAGTGACGTTCTCATTGGCCCTGCAACAGTAAATGTGTTTATTTGGGGGAGATGTGGGTAACTGTCAATTTGACATTGGAATCTATATGTGCTTGCTGTTAGAAAGGAATGGCATACCCACCTCACTTATTCTGGTTTTCTTCTGGTTCAGCTGTATTTATAGGTGTTTGGGCTTCTTGATAGAATTACACTGCTGGGGGGGATAAACTCGGTCAGCTGAGTATTCAGTCAAATGTGAAGAAATACGAAGGTGTACTTATCACTGAGGTTATAAATTGAGCTGTGTTATATTCAAGCACAGTGAACTGTGTATGGCCGCTTAAATATGGCTGAGTCTCCAAACTTCTCCCCCTCTTACTCCTCTTCCTTTGGACTAAGAGAAACTCTATTGCTGGCCTATCTTTTGAGCCCCAATAATGCTGTGTATAGCCCTGTTTTATAAAACCTTTACACTCATTATAGTCTGAATGCAGTAGTCAAGGTTGAACAGACAACACTGGTCATCATGTACACTGTCTCTACAGTCTACACATGTGCAGTGCCAGAGATAAACATTATAGCATGGGGACAAAAGTCTACACTGTTGCCCCCTCTCCTGCGGATTCATGCCCCCTCACCCTTGCCCATTCACAGGCTTCCTTCTCTTGGTGGTGGCAGCAGCAGATGATGAAGGGGAGCTAGTCACCATCAGACAAACAATCCCTCTTCGGCTGCTGAGCCACCAGTACTGCCCAATTGGCTGTGTCCAAGCAGATCAAAGGGCGACTGGGTCCTACTTCTCCTGGTCCAAGGAAACAGGGTGTCCCTGGACTCTACCAGCTCCCATTCCCAACCTTTGCCACAGCACTACCCCACCCCTTCTGAGCACCCAGGACTTGAGGGAAGCAGTTTCCAAAGTCTCTTTTGTGTCTATGCCTTGCATGGGATGTGTCTATTGGTCTGAGTATAAAGGAGACGCTCCTCAATTCTGTCCTGTGCCGAACAGGTCACCCCAGGCGGGGGTGGGGGGGGAATCAAGAGTCAAGTCCTGCAAGGCAAGCTGATATGACCCCTGCTGACCTATTTTTGTGAGGGCTTCCTGGAGAAACCTCTATGTGTCTCATTCCATGCAAGCTTCCTTCTTTCAGTGGTAGTGCAGTAGGGGGGCAAAGGGGATAAAGTTTCTCCTCTTCATTCCTCTTCCCCCACCAGTGGGAGGGTAGATATAGGTCAGCTTTGGGCTAGCTGGGGGAGGCAAGGCTGCCTCTTTGCTCTTCTGTTCCATCCCTTTTTGCCATCTCCTTAATCTGCTGTCTGGCACTACGCACGCCACTGCAACTAAAGACTCACAAAGATTTAGTGCATATGTTTATGCTTTAGCATTCTGTGATTAGGATAAGGCGGGTGGGCTACAATTGCTCTGGGATAGTGTTATGTAAGTAGCATGTTTCTTTGATAGGAATTCTCTAATTTTGCAACCTATGTTGACAGACAAACTCAGTCTAGTGCCCAGAATTCTTTGAGAGAAAGAATGTGCTTTAAAAGGTGCATAGTAAAAGGACTAATCTAAACACTGAGCGAGCAGTCTGTTTCAGGATGCCTTAGACTGTCTATGCTTTTATGCTTTTCGAACCAAATCAGTGTCTTTCCAATAAACTATGAGCCAACTGAACTTTTTGGGTTTGATGTAGGGGAAGGAAAATCACCCCCCCAAAAGTGATGCATTGTATTAATAAAACGCTTCCAAATTTGTTCTACTTTGGTTGCATACTGCTCAAAGAGAGCTACTTACCAGCCAGCAGCATTGTCAGATATACTTCTAAAATAAACTGGTAAATATGCAAGAAGCAGCAGGCTTATATTTTTATTATTATTAAAATCATTACCGATTTCCCTAGCCAGTCTTAATCTGACATGCTGCCACCCCCCACCCCCAAAAATGCAAATTGTATTTCATTCTTAAGTCAACATACATTTACATGATGAATAAACAGAATTACATGGGTGAAAAATAGATGCAAAGTGACCCTGAATGGGCCGGTTCTTGCTAAATGTGGAGCATGACTAGATTAGAGAGGGCTCTGCTGTCTTTAGTAGCTGAGTTGTAGGGAGAAAGTGCAATGTTCGTACATACATTTAAATGAATAAACATATTTAAATGAACAATGGCCTTCTGTCTGAGAATAAAGTTTTCACTCTTTCCTCCCCTCTATGGGAAAGCTGACAATGTTAATTAATCCCTGGAGAATTATTTCATACAAGCACTGTTCTGAGCAAGGGAACTCTTCTGAGGTTGTATGAATGCCAGCCCCACAGTCAAAGTGCAGCCAAAAGAAAATTCACAATGCTTTGACCTGGTAAAGCTTTCATATTCAAAGGAAAATTGTTTTCAGATCTTCTCCAAAACTGTAAATTGTAAAGCTTTGGAGTGATAGATAATGCCAATTGTATGATATATATTAATATTAATGCTGGTTGGCTGTATTCTTGGACTGAAAGACAAACTAGCACAGAGGCTGGTGTTTCTCCATGTAATTGCTGTAGTATTCTTTGCTCTTTAGCACCAGTGCCATGGCTTGAAGGAGGAAAATTTTATGAAATGTGATATTAAAAGGATATAGGGTTTAAAAAAATCATTAGCATATGCAATCATTAGCATATGCAACTTGAATATGAACTTCCAACCTATCTGTTAACAAACTCAGGTACAAAACTTGTTGAGCCAACATATTTTTTTAATACCACGACACACTCCTCTGGGGCTGCAGTAAAAATGAATAGTGGGAACATATTTCTCTTCCTCATCCTGGGTAGCTGTTATCATTTTATGATGTACATACTAAAGGTTCCTAATTGATAAAAGCAGGAATCAGCCAAACTGATGTGAGGTATGTCTATCCCTTAATCAGTCCACCCAGGCAGCTTTCCAAACTTGCCATCCAACCTCCCTTAAGAGCATCACCCAGGCAGCTCAGAAGTAGCTAAGTTGAGGCTTCTGTAAAACTGTATACAACCCCAAAGCAAAACCTTGCAATATTCTTAAACAATGGGGAAGGTTTAATCAGCTAAAAGGGACATAAATCCAGTCATTTTGGGAAATGTTGTTATTCATTGACATCATTGCCGCTGCTATATGACTTACTACTGCTTTTGCTTTCATGTGCTTTTGTGTGCTTATGTGCTGTATTTTATCTTTTTACGTATCCTGCTCTGGAACCTTTGGATGAAGGGCAAGTAATAATTACAACTAATAAATAAATTAATATACAAGATTTTTTTTATCATTGCACATTTAGATGTTGTAGGTTAAAAGAAAGCTAGAGCAGAATAGTCGAGTTGGGGAGCAACTGGAACAGGGGATTGAGTCATGGTCTACATATTTGCATTGCTGTTGTTTCTGATAGCACCTGAACAAAGGGAAGTGATCCAATGCTTGTAAAGTGGCTTGGATCTGCATACTGGATAAATTCCCTGAATTTGGTCTCTGATCCAAAGACCAGGTGAGCAGGTAGGAGGGAAATCTGTAGAAAGATTGCTAGCTATCCATCCTATGTGGCTTCCATACCACAGTGAGATGTCCAATTTGGCCACAGTGACACATGCCTTAGTTATAGCCCGTTTGGATTACTGTGCATGGGGCTACCTTTGAAAAGTGGTCAGAAAATTCAGCTGGTTCAAAGAGCTGCAGCTGGATTGCTGACCAGTGCTGGTTATAGGACTCCTTTGCTAGGACAGCCCCACTGGTATAAAATTTTATTTAGGGGAAAAAAATAGAACAGCTCCACTGGCTGTTTCCAGGCACAGTTTGCTGGTTATGACCTATAAAGCCCTACACAGCTTAGAGCCAAGCTATCTGAAAGACCATGTTCCCTCATACCCAAGTTTTGAGATCTTTGGGGAATGCCCTTCTCTTGGTCACACAGGCACATGTGGCAGAGGGCTTCCCCGGTGGCTACTCCCAAACTTTGGGACTTGCGCCCTAGAGAAGTTAGACTGGCTTCCTCCTTGCTGTCCTTCCGACAGCAGGTGAAGACTTACTTATTTCAACGGGCTTTTGGAAACTGATGGCTTTTAATGAAAGTGTGTGTATTTCTATCATTGCTTAATTGTTTTTAATTATTTTTTCTATGTTCTTAGCAGTTCTTATTTTCATTTGTAAAGTACCTTAGTCCCATCGGGGGGGGGGGGAAGGCAGGGAATAATAATAATAATAATAATAATAATAATAATAATAATAATAATGTAGTTGGGTGGAATTAAAATGTTTTGTTAATCTTCAGCACAGCCATTGAGAATTCGTTGAAAGAAGTTGAAGGCTTACTTCAACTTTAGTTCCATTAATTTACAGGAGATCAGGCTAGTGATAATAATAATAATGCAAATTAATAGACTGACTCATCATCCACTCCTGCAAACATGTCTAAAATTGGGACACAGACTGTGTTTAGCCTGGGATTATACAGTCAGAGGTGGCACCAGCTGCTGCAAGTTCCTTACTTAACATCAGAATTCAATAAAAGCTGGGACTGGGGGAGGAAATTCTCCTCCCTTTGGCATAGTTAAGAAGGTGCTCGATTCTGCCTCTGAATAGATTTTTATATCACATGTCGAGTGTGGAGAGGGCAAAAGAATGCTTGGCTACTGAGGACCAAAGTAGGCACCAGAGATGTAGCCATGTCTGCTGTTCATATGTCTTCCCTAATCACATATAAAGTAGGGAGTAGGGCATGTCTAAGTTATTAATGGCCGTTATTAATGGCCTCGGACTAAAACATAGCTGAATACGGTCCATTGCTTTCTATGTGGAGTGTACATGCAGGGATGGGGAAGAGCCATGATGCTCTGTGTGTTACAGGACAGACATACTTGGAGATGACTGACTCATTCATATGGGAAAGGAGCTTTTGCATCTTCCCACCGCTGTTCCAAAAAAATGAACGAGGGAGGGCAAATTCCATGGCTTGAAACCATTCTGTGAACTTGGGAAGAGCTGCTTCAGTGGCATCATGCTATTTGCTGAGCCAATGTGCTTTTTCTGATAAGAGTTATTGCTGTTTTGAAGTCTTTTTGAGAGCAAATATGTTTTCTAGCATTGTATATTTCAAACACACAAACAGTGACTGCATAACATTAATTAACACTTTGTACTTATTGGTTGTTTAAGTGTCACATCATTTATTTTGTTATAAGTGCATTAATATTTTTCAAAATAGTCCCTTAAAGAAAAACTGGATAGCTGTTGGACTAATAATTAGCCTACACAGCTTATTGTCCTGTTTACACTGAATGGGGTGTTGTCCCTTTTATCTCTGGCCAACATCTATAATGACTCTCCAGGCATTACAAATACTCATTTTGGGAGTAGTCCTTAGTAATTTAAAACACCGTTCGTATCTTATTTATTCACATATCATTGGCCATATCTGTTAATTAAAGCTTTCATGTTGTACTATTCACTACAATTCTATGAATTCGTTTTATAAAGCTGAATGCATAATAATTAGCAAAAAGAAGAGAATCCCAAATACTGTACATATCATGCTTCTTGGGTTATTTTTAGACATGTGCACCCACATACCGCTGGTACCCTCATTGCCTTTGGGAGCTGAAAAAACCCCATCTGTAATTTTCGGATTAGATCCTTGTGTTAATGGTGTTTTTGTTAGTATGAAAGAAGCATGCGTGCATATGAAAACTCATTGTGTGTCAGTACTGGCTGAAAGCTGTTCTGACAGCTAAATATTTTCTAGGAGAAACCATTCAGCAAAATAAAATCTGTCAAGGCATTTTTGCTGCCATTGGTGATGGTGAAAATACTGCAATGCACCAAGTGTGTGCTAGAACTAGCTCTCACTTAAAGGTTAAAAGAAGATATTACCTCTCCTCCCCCTCCCCAGCATGTAGGCGGTATTTTAATCAAGTTCTCATGGTAACAAACATAGCAATTTGAAAGTGCTGGAACCAACAGAAAATTGCCCCCCCCTTTCTGCTTGAGGTGGGGGTGTTAAATCAATACAACTGCAGTGGTTATTCGTTATTGCAAGACCTCTAATGCTGGAAGAATGCCAAAAAAATGATGTTTTATGTTAGTGAATTCGTAAAACAGAAACTCCAAAATCTACCTTTCTGGAAAAAGGAGCCAAAAAGTGTATGATTCAAACACATTTTGAGTAGGGATGTTCCCCACTCCACCCCCCACCTTCTGAGTTAGTAGTCATGCTGCCAGCTTGCATTTTTGGAATTTGTCAAGATACTACTGCAGTGGTAGTGCGCATGTTTAGATTCTTTTTTTAAAAAAAAAATCCTTCTTTTTGTCTTTGACATCTTGCATGGAAATCTCATTTAAAGTTGTGCAAGAGAGGAGCAATTATTCTGAAATGTCTCTGCACTCTGCTCTCCTTTGAAGTTGACATGTTTTCCCTTTAACTCAAGATATTGTTGTGTATACCAGTACTGGGGTCCATGCATACCCTTTTTACACACACACACACACACACACACACACACACACTCTTTTGGCTAGCAGGAAGAGGAAGGTGGTCCAGCTTGCTTTCAAATTGCAACTTCTTTCCTTGTGGAATGTGCAGCTGCCCCCAGTGTGTTGCCCCCAAAAGGGAAGGAGAATTCAGCATGTATCATTTACTGGATCAGGTCCCACAAAAGGTAAATTGATGTATGTCAGAATACAGAGTATTGGTGTAATCTAGCCATACTATATTGTTTCCAGTGGATTTGCATATTAATGCATATCCACAGCCACATTTTGGTGCATGTAGTCATACTTTGGCCACCTCATGAGAAAGAAGACTCCCTGGAAAAGACCCTGATGTGGGGAAAGATTGAGGGCACTAGGAGAAGTGGACGACAGAGGACGAGATGGTTGGACAGTGTTCTCGAAGCTATCAACATGAGTTTGACCAAACTGCAGGAGGCAGTGCAAGACAGGAGTGCCTGGTGTGCTATGGTCCATGGGGTCACGAAGAGTCGGACACGACTAAACGACTAAACAACAACAACAAGTCATGCATAAATACAATTTTTATGTGGGATTAGAATTGGAGCAGGGTCCAGCTATGCATAAGAAGGAAATAAAAGTGGAGGGAGCAGTAATGGTATCAGCAGGATGTATGGCTAGATGGGTGCCCTTTTAGGCTTCCAGTTGCAGTTCCTGGCCAGTGGCATTTGGTACCCTTACCTAACTCCCCCAGCTGCTGGCAGCTGTTTCCTCTGGGATCCCTTGAGCTTAAATAACTATTCCAATTACATTTTATACCAGACTGTTGCCTCCCTCTGTCTCAGCTAATCAATGTTTCTTTTAAAAACATTTCCTCCCATGTCATCTGAAAGCACCCTTGAAAGCTCATTCTACTGTATCTTAATTGAGAGAACAATTAAAAGAGTCATTGCCAGAACCAACACAAAGTGATATAGCCCTTGCTAGATAGCTGCTTGTTTCAAGGCTCTAGGTCAGGCATCCCCAAACTTCGGCCCTCCAGATGTTTTGGACTACAATTCCCATCTTCCCCAACAACTGGTCCTGTTAGCTAGGGATCATGGGAATTGTAGGCCAAAACATCTGGAGGCCTGCAGTTTGGGGGTGCCTGCTCTAGGTTTTGGGTTTTTTTTAAGCCTATAGTGGTAATGACTCATATAGACCTGCATGGATGGAATGCATTCATTTAATAATAATAATATTAATTAAAATATTTAATAAAAATATTGTTTTCCTCCTGCCAGTGGGTTGAAGGAGAGTAGCAACCAGGAACCCATTCATGGGGAGGACTGTTAGTGAGAAACACAACATAAACAGCCTTCTCATCCTCTTCCACAGTAACCTATCACCTTCCGCTACACATGACCTTATATCTTCCTATACACATGATCACTGAAATGCAGGATAGCATCACTCATGGCCCTCCTTCCCCAAACTCCTCCCCAACACACTGTGCAAACAACAACAGCCTATCAACAAAATCTACACAGCTGACTGTCCCAGGAGGCTACCGGCAGAATTAGGAATAGTGTTACTAAAGTCCACCAAACCCACCCAGTCACGATCACCCTAGGGAGCACCTGCTCCCCGTCCCATCCTGTGTCACACCCAAGGAGGACCAGCCTTCTGCCAGTTACAGACTTTCACTCGGAAGACATCTGACAACTTTCTCCTATCATACAGGCTCTCACCCTGTGCAGGAAACCACACGTGTCTTAAAGGCCTTCCCAACGATCCAACCTCCTTCAGCAAGGAAGGTAGTGGCCTCAAGACTCCCAAAGGGAGTTCCCAAGGGATGAGAGCCTACTGGTGCTGCCACTTTGGTGGCAACCCCACCAATACAAGACTGAGGGAAGTCCTTATAGCAACCCAGGGTGGAAGGGCAAGCAAAGCCAACAAATGCTCAGGTGGCCACTCCCAGGGACTTCATCAGTGCCGCCCCCACCCTCTGTTCTCCCTGAAGCAGCTTCATTCTTAAGGACTTGTTGGCACACTTCTGCCTGAAGACCTTTGGCAGATCTGGGAGTTTTACTCATTTTCTTACGGATGGAATGGTACGAATGGAAATTTTAAAGCACAGGGCTGCCTCTCTTTACAAACTGCAATGCATTCTCACTTTTACGGTTGACAACTCCCTGAGGTCTCATAGGTAAGAATGATTACAAGTAGAACTTACTTTGCAGGGTAATGAATCAGTCCTGGACATGGAAATAAAAACATGCCCAATTTAAACTGATTTCAGAGCTAACAGAGGACTACAATGATCCATTTAAATCATTCCTACAGTCTTTGGCCTACAACGTGACTTTGGGTGCACTTCTAGCAGTTGCTATAGCTACTGTGAAGAGTCCTTCATTGTCAGTATGGCAAAACATTTTGTTATCTGTAATACTCATGGAGTAAAACGTGACTCCACACATCGCACTTGTATTGCATTTCATTAATAATGGGTTCATACACCTCTTTAATCAACTAATATTTACACAAGGTTGCCTTTAAATGTGGTAGATTGTGTTTTAAGGAATAGTTGTTTTTACTTGTTTAGAGGGCCTGGTTTAACAATATGCCATTCTTCGCCATGTGACTGTTTATTTAGGATGCGAGTTTAAGATGATTAACGTTTTATACCCAGAGGTTTAGGTAACAGTTCTTACAGCAGAAGTCTAACAACAATAATTAGCAAGTCATTAAAAAGAAAATTCCAATTTCAGGGACTTGCTTGAGAAGGCAAAATGACTTTGCTGTCTAAAAAGATACGAAAGCAAGTGCATGGTTACTGACCCAGTCATGTCAGTCTGAGAATCTGAAGGAAACCTGACTGATAAGTGTTTTGAAGTCTGAATACAGCCTTTTCATTCAACTCAGTTGGCAGAGGGCATGAATCATCTCTCAAACAGAGACAGTCCCTTTGGGTCAGAGCTGAGGTCATTGAAGGGACATACTGTTTTCCTTAAGTGAATAAGGAAATGCACAAGACTTTATTCTGCGCCCTGCAGCATCCATTTTGATACATATGTTATTAGTATACAGCATCCCATTCAGGATGCAAGTTAGAGCTTCTGGATACATATGTTAGGGCCTTCTGAAATTACTTTTTAGACAGAATGTCTGCCGCTCTGTTCATCTTGCTTTTCTCTGGGCAAAATTGTTTTTCCTCTAATGCCCTAAAAATAATTTCCGCCAGTGCCCCATCTTTCTGTTTATATGCCTAGCCCTTTCATTGTTGCGGTGTCTTGCCATACGTGTAGCAAAGCAAGAGTAGCTTTCCCACAGCACATTTTGCTGTGGATGAAGCCCTTCTTGTGTGCTCGTCCTAAACTTTAGCAAAGTAACAGTCTGTAAAACACTTTCTCCCATATGCTAGTTGAGTGACATGGGCATAAATAATTGGTTAGCAAGCTGCTTGGGACCTTCGACCTGACAGGAGCTAACTGTCAGGAGCCCTGAGCTTTCTGATATAAGTACTTTCATGGGGAATTAATGAAAGTTTAATTTAGAAGTTGGATCAGACGGGGGGGGGGATATTCCTTAGGTCAGCAGGTACCTACTTAATTCCAGAGAACCCAGGAAAAAAATTCTTCTAATGAGCAGCATGTTAAGATTTTATGTTTACCATTATCTTGGTGCTACTGCAGTCAGTTATTTCAAGCTAGACAGGCCAAGCTCTTAAATAGCTTTTGTGAAGGTCCTATTAACAAAACATGATACTTTTAATACTACTGTATGACTGGAGTCAAGCATAGAAACAGTACTGTTTGAGTTGCGGAGAAATTTCACAGGCTTCAAGCTCTGTGTAGGAATTGCCGTGAGCTGGACTTGTCCAATCTCATTGTAAGAACTTCCACTCATTCTTGATAACAATAATGTTAATTTATGTTGCGGCTTTGGACTCAGACTCTTTAGCATTAAGTGATCTGTTCCAGGATCTCGGTGATTCTGAAAATGTGGAAGTCTTCTGCCATCCTGGAAAACAAAAACAAAAAATCTGCAGATGAGGAAGAAGGAGAATCCACTCAGGGCCACCTCCTAGCAACTGTCCCGTGGGAAGAACTCCAGGAGAAAGTGGGATGTAGCCAAAGGTCACTTCCATGCCCACTCCTTCTGGACTCTCTCCCCCCTGCCCCAAAGCCCATGTTCCACTGACTGCTCCGTGGGAAGGTTCCTGACAACATTTCATAGATTAACATTGTTCATCTAAAAAAAAAAGTAGTTTAATATTATTTGAAAGCCACCTCACATCCAAGGCAGGATGTAAATAATTTTAGTACATAAGTAACTAAATTACTACATGTGACATCACTACATCAGGCTTGATGGGGATTCATCACTAACTTTCCCCTCCCCCAAAGTGGATCCCAAGTTCCCATCCAGCTGAAGCTCTCCTTGATCAAATGTAAATCACCCTCCTTCTCTGAAATGGGTCAGATGTGTTAGTTCCTTGTGTGGCATTAACAGGACACCCTGCTATTTTTCCTGGCAGTCTGAGCAAAGAGGTTAATGAGTGCCAGCTACAGCCTTTCCCCACAGAAGCCAAGGGCAATTTTTCAGTGCCAGAAACTGAACTCTCCTTTCACCTTTAGAGATTATTTTTGTGTGTGTGTTTTTTTTAAAATCTGTATTGAGGCAACTTACTAGAGAAGCATATGTCAATTGCTAGCATGGCCTCACTGTACCATTTGTGGGAGGAGAGGGGAGGGGAAAGGAATAAAATACAATATACATATACATACACATTGCATTTTCCATGAGTGTGCTAACTGCATAAAAAGTGCAGTGCATATTTTATTAAAATGAAATGAGCCACTATAATTTTAGATAACCTTTCAAGTTAGCAAGACAAATGCTTATGCACCTGTTATTTTAAGGAATATGTTTTGCTCACTGATATCTAGAACAATTACAGTCTGGAAATATAAACCAGTATGTGTAGCTACTTAACATTGGTGGAAACCAAATACAATATAACTTATCTCTGGTATTCTACTCTAGCTAGATTAAATACAATCCAAGCAAGACCTTGCATACAGCCAAATTTGTATGCTGGTATTGTCAACTACAGAACACTGCAACCACTTGGGATAAAAATACAGCTCGAAGTAGCATTTTTATTACACTATGTTTACTCCTTCCTTGACCCCTTGGTGGGGTCTGGCCAATCCCCTCCCCGAAACACTGGAACCCCCACTCCTCCTGCTGCTCCCCCTCTTACTTTTTAAATAAATCACTAGAGTGGTGCCAACGCTATATCCCTGGGCTGTGAGAAAGGGCCAAAGGGTCCTTTTTTAGATCCAGGCATTCTGGGCAAGATGAGCAAGAGAATGCCTATGCTGCTGTGGTTTGTTATTGCAGCTAGAAATATATATTTTTTAACTTAGAATAATTCTAAGTTTTTAGCTGCTGCTGCTGCTACTACTACTACTGCTGCTGCTGCTGCAAATCAGAGTGGAAAGCACAGATATTCCCCTTGGCGACCTGACAAAATGTCTGGTTCTGAGAAGTAGGACCCCGTTGACCCTTGGTACAAGAAGAAGAGAAACTGATCCAAGTGGACTTAGTAGTTGTTACTGAAATAGTTCTGCCAAGATATTGGAAAAACACAGCAAGACCCAGCAAGTTTAGAATGGCTAGAGAAAAGTTCTGGACCTAGTAAAAATGAGGGAAAGTGTCTGACAACATTCAAAGGAACATGCAAAAGGCAACCTACACTTTATAGCCAAATGGGCCCATTTCATTGGATTTAAAGTAATCCCATTAAGGAGACATGTACTTCTTGTCTGATCTTTAGAATAAGTCATAATATTATGATTATTTTGCTGTGAAGTCCTATCAATGGTTTATCAGAAGTAAAGACCACTGTGTTAATTATTTATGGGATTGCAGATTTAGCTGCTTCTTAACAGTTAGTTTTTAAATTAAAAAATATAAATCAAAACTTCAGAATAAATGGTGGCACAGATTACTTTTTTAAAAATTGTAGCAAACATTTTTTGTCAAGTCTAATGATCTGGGGGCATAATCTCAGGCAAGGTCATTTGGAGGAAGTTCCACTGACATCTGTTAAAGACTTTTCACATTTTGTGTTAATGGGAAAAAATAATTTAATATCATTCTTTTCCCTACTGATACATTCCCCTCTCCACACACTCCTGAGGACATTTCTCACATCACCTGCACCTCTGCCCAGCCCAGCTGCTCCCACTCCGTTCTGCGGAGCCAGCCGAGCGCATCATGGGAACTGTTCCTCGCGTGTATGAGTTGTTTTTTCTAAATGCAAACCTCAGTATTCAGGTTAAATTGCTGTGTTGGCACTTTGCGATAAGTGGGTTTTGGGTTGCAGTTTGGGCACTCAGTCTCTAAAAGGTTCGCCATCACTGTCCTAGACCATCTAGAACTCTAATCTAGAAGTTTCCACAGCTCTCAGACAAATAACGCCATCAAAATCCGGCCTTGTTTAGGAGTTTGTATAGCTTTCTTACTCCTCTGTTCAGTAGACAGATTCCTCTCACACATGGCCTCTTCAAAGCATGCAATAAACTCAAACTCAAACAGTGTAATTTTTGAAACAATAACCCTCAACTAATTCTTCTTCTTTGCTATTTCAGGAAGTCCATTTTAGAAAAAAGGCAAAATGCTGTGTTGACATAAACAGTGGACAATGCAGTACTGATGAACATCCGTTGCTAAGATGTGTCCTTCACATCAATGTTGCGCTTGTAGCCTCTGATTTCATATGCAGTAGAAATTAATGGAGTAGGTGTAGTTACCATTAAGCACAGAATGGCATCCCTTTGTTCCTTTATTGAGCTCCGTCACATATATCTAATGTAGCACCTAAATTACATGTTCATGTTCTGAAAGTGTCCCCTCTAATTTCAAAACACAGTGTGGGTATAACATATTAAAATGCTACCAAAGACGGCAACCATTTTGTGCTCATTCAATTGACATGCAATCATCGACAGGTCGTTTTGGACCTGGAAGAGGGCAACATGGGAGCAGATCTATGGGTAAAATCCCACAGATAACTGGGATTTACTTAGTTCTTAAATGTACTTTTAACTTTTTTTGGGGGGTACTCTATTCTGTGGAAGTATTTTAATCAACACCAATTAGTTGCAGCTGACTTCAGTTAAAAGTGGAGAAGAGAAAACTTCACATCTATGGACATCCCTTCTCATTCCAAGAGCTAGCCGACTGGATAAATGACTGGAGTATAGAACTTACCAGAAAGCTTCAGGAAGAAATAGGCAGACCCTAGAGAAGACATATGATGGGTATAGAGCCTTTTTTTTGGCTCTAGGACGAGGACTTGGAAAACACACATTCCTGTAATTCCAGTGGACAGCTAAGAATATGCAAACCCCAAATATAATTGATCATGACTAGAAAGAAAAATACTTTCAGTAACCTAAGTAAGTTACTGGCAGCCTACCTGCAAGGTAGACTTTATAGTTTATTCACTTTGGTTTCATTTTCCCCCTCACCTTTACCCTGGCTGTGCTTAAAAACAAACTAAAACATGCACAATGATGGGTAGAGTAGGGGAGACATCAATCTGCAGACTATGTTCTCAAATTCAAAAGATGTGCATGAAGGCAGACTGCCCTTTCTGATAAAGCTATGCATTTTCCTGCTACAAAGCTATTTGAACTGATTTACTTTTATAGCCCCCTTCATGCATTACTTGGCAACACGTAGCTTCATGACCAGAGGCAGAACAACACCATCATCAGGCAGCTCTTGGGATCCCACTGATCAGGGCCCACTGATGCAGATGCCATTCTCATCTATCCCAGTGTAGGCACACAAAGCAGCAGGAACGAAGGGTTGGGAAGACACTGTTTTCACTCTCCTACAGTGCCCCAGACTGATGCTATGTTGGGGCATTGTGGAAACATTACAATGGCAAGAGGCTTGAGGGCATCTGCAGCAGATTATGCTCTGCTGCCTGCTGGCAATGAATAGAGGGGTCTGCTAGCATCGGGGGAGACCTGAGGGCATTACAGGGGACCCAGTAATGAAGTCAACAGCAAAGTTTCCATGGTGGCTTTTCTTTCATGACAATTTATAGATAGTCTTGCAATAAGTTAATTCATATTATTAGGGGGAAATACATATTAACAGATTTCTCGTTCATTTTCTTTTTTCTTTTATTATTAGTTTTTTATATTTAGACATATGACATGGAACAGTTACATAAAACAAGAATTAAAATGAAACAACAGTTTATGTTCAGATAAATGTTTCTGAGTATATTAACATGTTGTGTGTACATACTATACATAACATAATTTACATAATGTATACATAACATAAGATACAAAATGATGTATAATAAGATATATGCTTAGATTGTTGACCATTAGTAAAAGGTATTTTGAATCAATAACAATTTAAATTCATAGGAATTTATAGGGAGTAAGGGAGAAAAGGGGAAATTAAAATATATATTTCATGCATGCCAAACTATGCTGTAAACTATGGGTGCTATTCTGTCATACGCCTCTTTATTTGTATAATCAATAAAAACACAACAAATTGCATAAAAATTGTTACATTTCTTTTGTCCTCTTGCTACTTTTTATTTTTGTGTCAGTTTTTCCAGTAATGTTGTTTGCCAGATTGCATTATGCCATTAATCCAGGCATGTCAAACCTGCGGCCCTCCAGATGTTTTGGACTACAATTCCCATCTTCCCCAACCACTGGTCCTGCTAGCTAGGGATCATGGGAGTTGTAGGCCAAAACATCTGGAGGGCCGCAGGTTTGACATGCCTGCATTAATCCATAGTCAATAATTGTAATGATTTCCATGTCCTGACAATGGTTCTTGCAATGGTTAATAGTTGTGTAATGAGTTCTTTATTTCTAATTTGCAACATATCATGACTATACAAATTAAGTAGCGTTAGTCCTGGAATCCCGGGAACTGTTTGCCTTGTAATTAAAGATATTTCTGTAAATACATTTTGCAAAAATCTTTCAGTTTTTAGACACTCCCATCACATGTGCTGATATGTCCCTATAATAGTGATATTTTCTTCATTTCTTGTTACAGGAACAATTGTAAAGGCGGAGCAAAATGGCTGATGACAGGAAGGACGAAGCTAAGGCACCGCACTGGACTTCAAGTCAGATAGCAGAGGCTTCTTCGCACTCACACTCCCCTGAGATGAAGGAGCAAAGTGGCACAGGCGAAGGACTAGTCAGAAGTGCCAATGGATTTCCATACAGAGAGGATGAAGATGGTGGATATGGTGCACGTGGGCAACAGAGCTCATATTCCAGAACCAAAGAGAATGGGATCAATGGAGAACTAGCTACAGGAGAGAAAGAAACTGCAGGTAAAAGACCCCCTTTCCTTTGTCCTTTAAAGACCTGCTTTTCAAGGGGAGAGCGCTGCAGATATTGATATCTGATTCTCCCTAGACCAGATCAGACTGCAACAGGTGGTGCAGCCCACACATTGGAAATGGAACAGATTTCTCTTGTGAAAGGCATTTTGGGGCAGCCTGGGCCAAGGTCAAATCCTAAAGGTAATGGGAGGGAACACAACACAAAGAAATAGAGGGCTCTCAGCTTGGTGGAAGAGCACATCCTTTGCCTGCAGGGGGACCCAGGTTCAGTTTTTGGCACCTCTAATTAAAAAGCCTTTCAGATAATGGGTCAGGGAAAGGTCTAAGGCATTAGACAGCTTTGTCAGACACAGCAGAAATATGAGGCTGGACAGGACAATTGTCTGATGCAGCATAAACCAGGCTTTTCTGTTCCATAGTTGTCCTACTTCACGGGATCAGGTCTCGAGAGTGAAACCAAGGGCAGACGCTGTCATAAATGATTTCTTCCCTGGCTTGCTACACTATTTACTCCAAAAACCGAGGTCATTATAGTCATGACATTGGATGTGACTCCTGGCACCACTGCCACTTTTGTTGAATATATAACTGAGTTAAATGGAATATTAGAAGATGAGCTTGTGACTTGCTGTACGAAAAGTCAGACCAGCTGCTTAATCTTAATGTATATACTAACCTGCAAGCCATTAAGCCGTTTCCAGTTCAGAGAAAATAAATGTTAGAGGGAAAGTTCTGCAATCCATAGACTATCCTTCTGCTTCAGATCTCAATTTTGTATGTGCAAAGAGAGCTGGGGTTGTTGTTGCGGGAGAAACCATTTAAACATATGTTTTCCTACTTGCAGTCTAGAAAGTGGTTATAGTTCAGAACCAAAGCTTGGATTTTGCTGATACAGTAGTATTGACTGAGAGAGTACTCCAGAGAGAGGCCTCCGGAATAAGTTTGTCAGATCAAGCCATTTGAGTAATCAGTTACTCTGCTAAATGGTTACTACAGCTCTGCTGCATTCAGTACTGAATTGTATTAACCCTTTGTCAAAAGTTGTTAGATAATTTGGGCCAGAGCCTTCTTTCTACTGGGTGTGCTGGCAATGGCATAGATTTGATTGATTGATTTTACTTATATACCACTTTTCTACAACAAGCTCTGCCCAAAGTCAGCAGCGGAGGAAGCTGCTTGGCTGCCTGGGGCAGAGCATCCAGGGGTGGGGCGAGGCTGGGGTGCACCGTGGGGCCTCCGGAATCTGTCTGCCTGCCTCCTCCCACTCAGCCACCTTACAGTTGGGGGGGGGGAGGCAGCAGTTGGACCATTTGGGCAGCGCAGAGCTGTGCGCACCCAAGCCAATGCATCTCTCCCAGCTTGGGCGCACTGCAGGCCCCCCAGTGAGTGCCGCCCAGCATTTTGTCACCCCCCCAGTGGTGACACCTGGGGCAGACCGCACCCACCACACCCCCTTCCTCTGCCCCTACCCAAAGTGGCTTACAGAAAACATTTGAAACATCAAACTAGAGAACATTGGAAATACAAATATGCAAAATACAGAAGCTGTCAATAAATTCAAAGTAACAAAAATCAACAATTGAGCAAACACACAATAAATTAAATATTACAAAGCACCAACAACAATCTAGGCTCAAGTACATAAATATAAAGCAAAAATTAAAGTTAATCATCAATAAAGTTTCTGGTATTGGTCTTGCTTCACTCCAAGGTGCCTGGCTTAAATGCAGTTCAGCCAGGGATTTGTTGGGGTAGATCACATGCATGCAGCTCTCTCCCCCATCTCTCCTCCAGAGGAGGCTGACAGCACTAAAAGGCAAATGTTGGGGAGAGCAGTGATGGCAAGTCTCTTCCCCAGCCTCTTGGAAGTACCAACTGCTGGTGCAGGTTTTATTGCACCAATTTGGACTACCCAAGATAGAAGCTCATTGTCTTGATTTCATTCTGTGGAATCGTCTGTTTGTTCTTTTTATATTGAGATGTGCATCTTCAGCCTCAGTGAATGAGGCAGGCTATATGCAGGCCCCTTAGTCTGCTGCAGTGTCAAGTTCCACAATTTATAAACTCAAATGCAAATTCATTGTAAGTACTGTATATTACACTATGCCAATAACACAAATTATGAAACTATTGATAATTATTATTTATTGTATTTATAACACATCCTTCAGTGTGATAGTTCACTGGGCCATATATTGACAATTTGTTAAAATACAACAAAGCAAGATATATAAAACCGATATTGAAATTGAAATACTTTATTGTCACTTGTACAACTTGTATACAGTGAGATTACATGAGCACCCCCCACTCAGCTCTTAGTCTTAATTCCCCTCATTTACTGACACACACACACACCAAACCCGAAAGTCAGTTGCCCTATTGTTATCTTTTCATTCAGCAGCCTAACAGCCCACGGATATGCGTAATAAAACAGTAATCCAGCTGCAGAAGAAACCAATTCTTGAACCAGCCACCTGCATAGGTCTGAAATGGGTGTGCGTGCACCTGTTTGATCTAATACATTAGTCAGATTTGTTTAATTAAGCTACAAACTCTATGCATCATCAACATAAAAGATAATAGCTTCTCTGAAGCAGTGTCTCTCATGCACAATGAAGAGCTTTGTCTTCACTGATGAACTGAGTTTTAGATGAGAGAAGGGAAGAACATGACTCATGGAATGTGGGTGGGTAAGGAGTGGGCAGAGTAGCTAAGGCTTGGGTCTTCAAACAGGAAGAGTGAGCTATGAAGAATCAGTGTCTCCTGGACTGCTGGAGACAAGGGCTATGTAACTAGTATTTATATATGCATTGTCAAGTTACCTGGATCCAAATAATCGTGAGCATCAGAAGGAAGTGCATTAGTGCTGTGCTATGAAATGCTAGTAGGAGACCTTTTGCAGTGAAGTACCACAATGTGTTGGAGGTTGCATTACCATAAGAGAAACATGGTGAATAAGAAATGTACAGTTGCTAACATATAAGCTATAGTAGGCAGTCTTGAAAAGATGTGTGTGCCAGAAATTTAGCAAGTGGAAGAACTTAAGTGGATCTGGGGCCAACTTTCTAATGCATCATTCTTCTGCTATAAGAAACAGCCTGTCAATGAGTGGAAGAGGCTTTCGGCTAGCTGGAGCGCAGCTTTGGATCCAAGCCGGTGTTTATGCTTATTGGGAATTACTACAAGTTTCTCCCAGCCAGTGCTTTGCTGGAAAGTGACATACTGACCAGATGAGCATCTGCTTTGGGGAGCTCATTAGCGTTACTTGCCAACTTGAGCTTTTGGTTGGAATCCAGGCAGTAGATGTAACCACATGCACACTTACCCCTCCAAAGTCCTAAGCCTACCCATATTCTGCTTTACCTGCAAAAAAGTGCAAACATGTCAAGATTTATCTTTGATGTAAAATATAATCATTGCATAAAAATAATAATTTGGCACTCATAAAAGTTTATTGGTGAAAGTAACTTAATATTTCTTTTGGCTTTTTCTTCAGGCAAATACATTTTTTCAGCCTCAGTGCATTAAGCAGTAGGAATTCATCTTTCTCACATGAACAACTGCCCTTGGTGGTGTATGCAACTATGCATGCTAAGAGGATAATCTTAGCACCATTTACTAGCCGTTGACAGTACTTTATGAAAAAGCTATTCATAATTTCTCAACAATTGGATAGTTTAAAATCTTCAGGCCCTAAGTTGTTTCATAAATTGACAGCCCTGGAAATATCTTTGTTAGAATCATGTAAATGTAGGTTTGGGGAATACCATGCTTACATAAACTAGTTATGTAGAAGTCTAAAAAAATAATAATAAAATGCTCCGCTGTTCATTTATCATTGGAAACGATGTTCCACCCTGAGTCTAAAAATGAAGGCTAATAAAGAGCAACAGGAGTGATTTAAAACTACCCTCATCCACTTTGATGCAAACATGCTGCTTGCTCAAATGGAGCAAGCTCTGAACAAAAATATTCTGCAAGTTTTCTGCTTGAACTAGGGAAAAGCCAGCCATGAATATTGCCTGTTGGCTATGACATCATGACATGATATCTATGACATCATCAATGCAGCCACATATCCATCCCTCATACAGTTTTACAAATATTGTTTTTTGATAAGGTGAAAGAATAAGGTGAAATATTAGCATATAAATATACAAACAAATTTAAAATAGACAGCCTACCATAAGCTTGTGGAAAAGGGCAAAATACCGATGGCTGAACCAGCTTTTGTCTTATTGGTATAAATGTTGCATAAAGAAGTTGTAAAATTATCGTATTGTGGATGACGAACTAATTTGACCAAGAACAAAACATACAGAAATACTTCTACCTCTTAACTGATTTTATTGCTTGTTTTCTAGAGATCATGGCTTGAACAAGACTTTAAGACTGTGATCATAAGCACACTTGCTCGGGAGGGAGGGTGTCCTATTGAATTAAGTGAGTCCTGCTTCTGTATCTACCTGCTTCAGGTGTTGGGGAAGGGAGGAATCCTCCCTTACAGCTGATTTTGAAAACATGGGAGATCTAGTCATTGATCTTTTGGAAAATACTCCGAGATGAAATATGTACTATGCCCTCAACTTCTGTCTTTCCATTTTGCTTCCTCACAGCTACTTTTCTCTCAGCATTATTAGCCTGTGCTTCTGGAGTATTTATAATCTCTTCTTCTCCATTTGCCTCTCCTTTCTGTTTCTGTCTCTCTTTTAAGGCAAGGAGCATGTTTTTAATTCTATGTTAGTACCACTAAACAACAATATGCCTCGTGCTTTAAGAAACAATAGCAAATGCCAATACTATCCATAGTAATGTATATCTCACCCTATCACTTGAAAAAAACTTTGTTAGAATTTAATTAAAAAATAAAACAAAGCAATGGCTTGCAAGTAAATATATAGGAATCATCCATTTAAATTTTATTACTTCATCTTACCCAAATTGCGGATTGGGCTAACTTTTGATTTGATAAAATCAAGTAACTTAGGTTTACGTTCTATTCATTCTTGTTTTTGCTTTTAGGGGATACATTGTGCAATGGACATAAAATGGCACAGTTAATGCTATAACCTAATAGCTATAATCACCAACAAACAAATCCATCACTGCAAATGACTCCCCCCCCCACTGCTAACTTCCCCTTGTTTGCGCTTTCAGCATCTCTCAAGATTTGCTAACCTCACTTTTAAAATCTTCTGAGATTTCATCTTCTGCATTGGCCATGATGAGTGGTTTTACTTGGGGCATTCTTACACAAATGAAAAGTAGGCAAATAGATAGACTAATGGCAATTCTAGTGATGGCCAAAACAACCTCACAGACCAAATAGGAAGCTCACAAGCTGGAGGTTCCCTGGCATTGCTGTAGGAAATGGGAGGGAGGCTTATCCCCCATATGACACGGCCCTTTACTCCCTTAAAGGCAGGATATGGTGCTGGATCTACCCTACCCCAAGTGTAGCACTGTGTGGAAGGTGGGGGTGGGGGGATACTTATTTGTAAGTAACCTGTAACATTTATTCTCTTTTCATCTGGGGTAATATTTTCTCGCAATTAAGCCCTAGAAACATTGGATGCTCTTTTTATATCCCTGTGCCTAGTCTCCACAATTCTTTCCTTGCAGACTGTTTAATTTTCCTGCAGGCGATGTTCAGAAATAGTGAGAAAATGTTCCTCAGCCAGGCAGAATGATTGCCTGTGACCACATATGCTGACTCTGCAGCAGGCTGGTGATTCAGAGATGGTTATTTCACTCTTGGTTCCTCCTCATTTTCAACAAGGCCCTTACCTAGCATTGCTGCAAATCCACAAGAAGCTTCCTATTGATTCTTAGTGAATTTGAAGAGTGTTGCTAATTTTGAAACATACATTCTTGTTTCCTAGTTTGGGGCACTGGGGAAAGTGAGAAATCCTCTTCCAAAGCCTGGTGTTATTTCTCAAAGGTATTTGAAGTGGATACTGTATTCTTTGCAGTTCAGGAGCATGGATCTTGTAACTAGAATTACTTTAGACAGAAAATCAATGTTCATATTTCCACCCATTCCAGTCCATTTCCATCCATATTCCCTCTTCTCTCATTCTCTCTCTCTCTTCTCTCTGTGTGTAGAGCAATTGCTGCTGATCCTGGCACTGTTTCATCCTTTTCTCACTGCAGCATTGCAGCATTTCTCATCTTTGTACTGTGCATTGTCCTTGCCTCCAGGAAACTGACAAGAGTCCTTATAGAATTAAACACAGTTTCTGGACTAAAAGAATCCAAGTCCGGCACTTAGGGAAATATTATTAGGGATAGATGGATCAATCTGTTTCTGGTCCATGCATATGTGCACTGAAAAATCCAGTCTGCAAGTTCGGTTTAAAAAACAAAACAAAAACATGCATACAAATTTACTGTATTTGTCGACATATTTCTCCACAAAATTGGCATTTCAACTTCATTTTATCCCAAAATATTTTATCACCCTTTAACATAAAACATGCATTTTGGTACTTTTTGGAGCCAATAACCATTTTGCAAAATTCAGAGAAGTGCAAAACATGAAGTATGA
The DNA here is from genome assembly GCF_965207765.1 of Zootoca vivipara. Classification (NCBI taxonomy): domain Eukaryota; kingdom Metazoa; phylum Chordata; class Lepidosauria; order Squamata; family Lacertidae; genus Zootoca; species Zootoca vivipara. Next base: position 6,673,728 of record NC_142582.1, on the reverse strand, counting down.
CTCTGTTCTGATCTATGTATTTGTTCAGGAAGTGCTAATCAGGAGAGTTCACTTTAAACAATGTGTCTCAAATGAAATCCATGAGCCATAGAATTTTATACCTAGAGAATCTTCCCAAGATCCTGGTTGAGATCACTTTTTTGCTTGGTCTGGAGCTCATGTTCTGAATGAATCATAGAATTGTAGAATTGGAAGGGATCTTGAGGGTCATCTAGTCTAACCCCCTGCAGTGCAGGAATCTCAACTAGATCATCCATGACAGATTGCCATCCAATCTCTGCTTTAAAACCTCCAAGGAAGGAGAGTCCACCATCTCTCATGGGAGTCTGTTGCACTGTCAAACAACTCTTACTGTCAGAAAGTTCTTCCTGGTGTTTGCCAATACAATATGAGCACAAACCACACAGCTACCAAATAAAAAATAAAAATAAATACTGGTACATGCACCAGACCAGGACAAGTCTACAATTTAGGAAAGTTACTTCTAGTCAGCATCCCTAGGGTTTAGCACTAGCACTATCCAGAAAGGTTGCCCACATCTTTCTTGCTGCTAGTGCAAATAGTGCCATCCTATTTCCTTTCTTGTAACTTGAAGCCACTGTTTCAGGTCCTAGCCTCCAGAGCAGGGAGAAGAAATCTTCATCCGTGCTCCATGTGACAGCCCTTTAGAAATTTGAAGATGGCTATCATATTTCCTCTCAATCTTCTCTTATACAAGCTAAACATACCCAATTCTCTCAACCGTTCCTCATAAGGTTTGTTTTCCAGACCCATGGTCATCTGGTCGCCCTCTGCCCACATTCCATGTTATCAACATCCTTCTTAAATTTTGGTGCCCAGAACTGGACACAGGACTCCAGGTATGGTCTGACCAAGACAGACCAAGAATGGGACTATTACCGTACAGTACTTCCCTTGATTGGGACACTGTATTTCTGTTGATGCAGCCAAGAATATTAGATCTTTAGTTTCAGACATTTATTTTCTGTTATAGTTGATATTTTGAAAAAAGTTACTAATTGCAGGGAGTAAGCAGATACTTCTAAATAGGAATATCAGAATGAAAATGGGCCTTTGTTTATTTCTGTTCCGCAATTTATTCTATGCTTATCCTGTTGATGATTAGTCTCCTGCGATATAAACTGTTGTAATGAACTGCTCTGCTTTTTCCATTTTGCCCCCAAGGAGATCATGATACTAATTGTATCATACTTTGCACACTTTGGCCCATACTGATTTAGGCATTGGCAAGCACATGGCACATGTCATATGTTCATGTTCATGCTTGACATTTTAAGAATAACATAAAATTTCATTTTGGAAGTGAATCAAGCTAGTTAGATATAACAAAACTGCACAGCACTGCCAGATTAAGTGTAGGAAACAGTGTGGTGCCTCCCACATTTCCTGCTCTCCTTGCTGCCATTGATACTTGCAGCCTCTAGTGAAAAGAGGTTATCTTAACAGAAAGTGAAACATACCCAAAATCAGTGCACATGACCGCAAACTGCCCGAAAGGTCTAATGAAAACTGTACGGTTTCCTTTGCTGATACAATGAGCTGGTTGTAATGGCAAAAAAGTATGGTAAATACATTTAGTACGGTAGCAAATAGATGATGAATGCCAAGATAAGAAATGGTGATGCTTACAGTCCTCAGTTTACAGATATGAAGACGCAGGCTGGCCATTGGTCCTTAGATGGATGGATGCTTAAACTATATTTCTTCCCAGCCTCCTACCCTGGGAGAGCTGCCCTGCCCTGCCCTGCCTCTCCCACAGGGTCCTTCACTAGCCAGCCATCAACTTCATTTGCATACAGTCCCTTCATTGACCCAGAGTAGAGGACATCTAAAAGAAAAGAAAAGAAAAAGAAAACAGAAGGAAAGAAGGAAAAATAACAGAAAAATAGAAATCATAAATAAATACAGTGGTACCTCGAGTTACAAACGCCTCAGGTTACAAACTCCGCTAACCTGGAAGAGTTACCTTGAGTTGAGAACTTTGCCCCAGGATGAGAATGGAAATTGTGTGCCGGCGACTCAGTGGCAGCAAGAGGCCCCAGTAGCGAAAGCACACCTCTAGTTACCGGTAAGAACAGTTTCAAGTTAAGAACGGACCTCCAGAACGAATTAAGTTCATAACTACAGGTACCACTGTAAAGGGAAAAGATAATGAACGAGAAATAAAATAGACATCCAATTCTCCATCTCTCGGTTGTATATATAAAAATTATTCAAATTGTTCACTCCAGCTGATCCTCCTTCTGCTAGCCAATATATTCCCAGTCTTCAGACCGGGACATTTCAAGTCCATTCATTTTTCTTCCACACAAAAAGACTAAAAGAAGTTTTCCATTTTTTATTATGGATAAATGTCAACAATAGTCTTTCTCCAGGCCAACAAAGCAATTTTACTTCCAGTGTTGAGAAACAATAAATCCTTGATCTTTATTCCCACTGGAGTTTCTATGTTGTGGTCATATATGAAAACCATTAATTCATAGTTATTCACTTAGTATATATTCATTAATTCACACTCAATTCCATATCTTCCAAACCTATTCCCTGTGAGCCATAACTTTCCATCCGTCAACTGAAAGTTTCTTGGTCTCTCAGTGTGAAAGCAACCCTTTCAGAGCATTTGAAGTTAATCCCTGTTATCTCTGTTCCTGCAGAGACAATGTGATAACCAAGATTTATGACTTGGCTATCATTAATCAGCAAATAATGATATATTTTGGTGGAATGTTCACAGGAGACAACTAGTCCGCCATGATTCCTCCCTGGAAGTCCACAAATACAAATATATTGATGCAAAATGAGAACACCCTATTGATTCAAAAACAGAGAAACTTTCCTTAAGGGAAAACCCGGGGGACAAGGTAGAGGAGGCACCCAGACCTCTCTGGGGGTCGAGAGGTAATGCAGACATGATCAGACCTTAAACCAGCCTGAGTGAGAGACATACAGAACCCACTGAAACTGTGTTGTGCATTAGCCTTCTGACTAAACAAAATAATCTCTCTGGGGGAAACAGTTAAATACCCTAAGGGAAGGGGCTACCTGTGACAAGAGGTGAACTTGGATTGGGTCACCAACAATGAAAGAGGATGCACCTGGGATGTTCCTGGGGGATCAGATATTTCAGGTTACACCAGCCCCTTATCTTGCGGAAATCCGCTATGTGGAATACCGTGGACTCCTCACAGCTGCTAGGTTAAATGTCCTGCAATTGGCGGTATTGTTGGGAAGGTACAGGGGAGTCCCATATGCCCAGAGACCTTGTCATTGTGCCCTGGGAGTGGTTGAGTCAACTGAACATATTCTTTTGATCTGCCCATTCTAAGCAGATCTTAGAAAACAACTCATCGTTCCACTCCTATGCCAACTTAGCCCTGTAGCCAGAGAAAGTCAGGTTTTGTTTCTGCTGAACAAGTTTACTGGACCAACAGCCTCCTTGGTGGCCAAATTTCTTTTTCTGGCCCTTAAGCGTCGTAAAGTCAAAATTGACAGCATTGACATGGGTCTAAATGTATACTTTATTTCTTATTGTCGGTTTAAGTTTAAGTTCTTTTAGATGTTTAGATGTTTTAATTTTTGTATGGATAGATGCTTATTTCTGACTGATGGTCGAATAAAATCTGATTGATTGATTGATGAAAGAGGATGCCAGGTTGAGACTGGTGTCAGCGGTTGTGTCAGCTAAGTGGTCGTACAAGGTTCCACACAAAGATGAGAGAGGTTGAACTAAGGGAGCATAGTTTTATCCTATGGATGACTGAATTGAGGTTTGTTGTGCTAGCAGTTGGCAAAAGGCTTAGGTCTCACATTAGGTATTAGCAAATAGAGTTATTGCACATCTCAATCCCATGACAGCCAGAAGCTGGAAAGCAGATTTTGCAGCTTTCCCCATAAAAAGGTTGCAGAAACTTTAAAACATCTTTTACACATAATTTTTAGACCATAATTTTCTTGTGGGATTATTTACTCTCCATGAAGGTCACCTGATAAATATGGAACAATGCTTTTTAGTATGTGCTGAATCAGAATTTGAACAGCTAGCTGGGAGAAACTGCTGCAGCTTTTTCTTCCTGTCTTTCTTCAAAGGTGATAAATTAATTTCTTGAATAATTCCATTTCTTGCCTTGAATGAATGGATTTTACTCCAGAGATTTTATATGTGTTTTCCTTGTCTGACTGAGTGTTCCCTTGTCCTTTCTCCAGCAGCCTTAGGCGTTTGCGTGGTTCATGTTCCCAGAGGAAACTACTATGCTGCTGCAGCTCTTTGCCAAAGTTTGCCGCCATGCCTGAGCTCATTTTTTAACAAAGCTGCCTACAGTCATCCCAAACATGATTCCTTAAAGGTCATTGAAGTTACACACCCACTTGGGCAACTTTGTATGCTTGCTTCCCCAAATCATTTCTCCAGTTAGCTCTAGAGTACTCATTCATAAAATATGAATTCATTCATTTGAAATACATTCTTGGATAAACAGGAGAGATTGCACTGAAATGCTGCAAAACAGCAAGCTACATAAACAACCTGCTACTACGGCTCATCGGGATGCCAGAGGTTGCAGCTCTTCTCTTCAACGTTGCCATGCCAACATTTCAGTGCCCTATCTGAGGTTCCTGTTTAAACTCCTCTGAGAGAAAGTAGGCAGTATGGGAGGTTGTTTAGCATTCAGGAACAGACCCACAGCAAACTGAACAGTCTATGAATAGTCTGAGAAAGATTCAGTCTGTCAGACAAAGGATAGCAGGCCGTTTTTTCCTTGGTAGTAACTGCACAAGGTTACATGAATATGATTAAAATATGATTAAAAGACAAACAAGATAGATAGATAGATAGATAGATAGATAGATAGATAGATAGATAGATACTAAACTAAGAAACAGTGTCCCCATTGTTGTCGTTTAGTCGTTTAGTCGTGTCCGACTCTTTGTGACCCCATGGACCATAGCACCATGGGACTAAACATTGCCAGGTATAACTAAAAAGAAACATCTCAGGCTGCTCACATTAATTCCCAAAATGAAGGCAGGTTAGATTACTGAAATGCATTAAACGCAGGACTGCCTCTGAAGATGGTTCAGAAACTTCAGCTGGTGCAGAATTTGGTGGCCAGGTTGCTCACTGGGGCAAGACAGTTTGAGCATATAACACCAATCCTGGCCCAACTGCACGGGCTGCCAAATTGGTTTCCGGGCCTAATTCAAAGTGCTGGTTTTGATCTGTAAAGTCTTAAGAGGCTCAGGACCCCAATACCTCGAGGACCACATCTCCCCATATAAACTGATCTGAACCCTGTGATTATTTATTATTATTATTTATTTCATTTCTATACCGCTTTATATTTTAAAGAAAAATCTCAAAGCGCTGATCATCACCTGAGGCCCTTCTTCATATGCCAGATCTCCACAAGCTGTCTGGAGGGAGTTGCAACTCGACAACAGGCCTTTTCTGCAGTGACTCCCCCCTTGTGGAATGCTCTCCCCAGGGAGGCTCAACTGACACCTTCATTACATATCTTTAGGTGACAGGTGAAATTTTTCCTCTTCAACCTGGCCTTGAGCTGATTGAACATTCTACGGTCTTTTAAATGTGTTTGTGAGTGACAGGTTATTCGTTTCCTTTTGTATTTGTATTTGTTTCTATTATGTATTTCGTGCTTTTGTATTTTGATGCTGTGAACAACCTTGAGATCTTTTCGATGAATGGTGGTATTCAAATTTTATATATATGCAAGCAAGCAAGCACACACAGAGCTGCCTGGCTGAATAGCAAGTTTGGAATGAATTTCCAAACAGAAGCACTCCACCACTGTTAATTTTACAGTTCCCTCTGAAACTGGCAGTGGCTGTCTTGGGGTTTTAGAGCAGGCATCCCCAAACTTCGGCCCTCCAGATGTTTTGGACTACAATTCCCATCATCCCTGACCACTGGTCCTCTTAGCTAGGGATCATGGGAGTTGTAGGCCAAAACATCTGCAGTTGTGGTGCCATCCTTGTACAAAAAGTTCTTTGTGAACTTTGACTTACTTTCAAGAAGCATTGTCTTAAAGGTACCTGCCTTCTGGACAAAATAGAGTCAAAGTTATATTTCCGCCTTCTTTATTTAGACCCAGACTCTTCCTGCAGATTCAAAAGTAAGAGCTGTTTGACAGTAGAATGGACTCCCTCAGAACGTCATGGGTTCTCTTTCATTGGAGGTTTTTAAGCAGAGGTTGGCTGGCCATCTGTCATGGATGCTTTAGTTGAGATTCCTGCATTGCAGGGGGTTGGACTAGATGACCCTCAGCGTGCCTTCCAACTCTAGAATTCTGTGATTCTATGATTTTCCTATGGACAAGTTATAAATATTGAGCCTCCCTTCACTGTCCACATTAAACAAACATTGAAAGGTTAAATCCACATTTTTGTATCTGGGATATCTTCATTGGGTGTAATATCCGTCGGAAAATCGATTGTTTAATAAAACAGTGAATAATTTTCTACTCTAGATTATTGCACTTATGCTTAAGAGCAACTGGAAAGAAATTAAATCATTGTTTCTTTTCCGTCTGATTACCCAGACTCTTGAAGAGCCATATTTTAATGGTGTATTTGCTTGATCATTAAACAGAAAGAAACTGCAAATAAGTTTTGGTTGATTTACATACACTCTGCATATAAAATTTCATAGGTCAAAACAATGTTAGCATTCCTTTTCCTACTCCAGAAATTGTATGTGGTCAGAAAGTTAATTTGTTTTCTGCTATGTAATCAGTTTCAGAGACAGAGTAGGAAGTGTGCATGATGTATCACAACTTTGCCAGGATATTTTGGAAAACCAGGAGAATTGCTTTCATTTGGGGGTGAAAAGAGACTGATACATTTATTAAGAATTAGTAGATCTATGTTAGTTCTGTCTTTCTGTGGATAGAGAGAGAAGAAAACCCTCCATAATCACCACTGGGTCAGCTGCAGCAAATTGTCCTTTGGCTCCTGGTTCCTCCTTTCCCATAATAGTCTCTTCAGTAGCTCTTATGGCCATTATAAAATCTATCATAGATCTTAACCTCTGTCTAAGCATTTAGAAAATTTTATCAATCAAATAATAGCAACGACAACAGTATATATTTCCATACTATTATTTTGCTATATATTACGTTTGTCACCAGCCAAGAGAACTGTGTTATTGGGAAACCTTTATAAATGACATTTATATATTTAATCATATCTGTTAGTTGCTTTTGCCTAAAAATTCAAACTCAAAGCAACTTACAAAAACAAACATTAAAAACCAGGAGAGAAACAGAAAACTAACAAGCAGATAAATGACATATATGCATACAATAAAAGATAAGTAAGTTTTACATAGAATTGATTCATGTCCATGTAAAATCCACTGGGTGCTTTTTAACCATTGTGCTGTCCAAAGTGCTGAATAACAAACCATCAGTCACTGTCACCTGTTGCCAAAACATACTAAATGGGACCTGCTTTTTATTTCCTCTCCCCCCCCCCCCCGTATATGTATATTGGCAGTGCTGCTGGTGTACATACAAAAGCATAATTTGTAGGTTAGGCCCAGTTGTAGGTCCCAATCCACACTAGGGGGGTCCACCTAGTAGACCTTGAGCTATCACCAGTTCTCTGCAACTTAAAGTCAGAAGTCATCTTGCATGCAGTTGTGGTGCCATCCTTGTATTTGTTGAAGATATAGCTGTCTTTAAAACTGATGGAACTCTCTCTCTCTGTGTGTGTGTGTGTGCGCGCGCACACACACATATATATATATATGCTGGCTTTGAGATAAGGATGAATTGCTGCTCTTCAGAATTTCATCTTTAACACGTTTTTAATGGTTAGCAGCAAACTATTTTTGTGTGGCCAAAGGACCCCCCCCCCATTCTTACCTCGGCTGCATTTTTATAAATTATTAGGCAGCATATTCATGGTCATGTGCAAGAGGAAAATATCTAACTACACATACTATCTCGCTAGTGGATTGAGAATTAATGCTTGGAGCAGATTAGCTGTGCAGCTGGTGCTGCATTGCAGGGCTAGTGGCTTTAGCAGTGTCTGTCTGGCAGTGAGAGCCTGAAGGGAAAAGGGGCACCATGCTGCTGCATCTTCATGTCACTCTCTTCTTAATAGAATGTGTCAGAATTATGCTGCATAGACAGAAAACGATTGTCAGTTACCCAACCAAAGGAATAATAGTAGCCCAGGTTTACTGTGTGCTGTTCACTTTCCATTCTGTGCCTCTTTGTGGGATCATTTTTTCAGCATCCTTCATGTAGCTCATAAATACTTTAGCTCTAGATGTGCTCCTTTTGATTATTTTTATTCTCCAGTTTTGAAATTCAGTGAAATTCAGGCTTCTTTTGGCAGAGGTGACTGTTTCTTGTGCAGAATAATTATTTAACTATGCTAGGGTTGTTCCTCTCTTCTGGCTCCCATATAGCTATATCTTTGTGCAATCTCTTACTTTACTTGTGACTAAATGAAGAGTTGTGTTTTCTCCATTTTCTTTCTTTCTTTCTTTCTTTGTTATCACAATGGTAGAAAACTGAACAACTAATTTATTTTCTCAGAGTAAACCAACAATGACAGGATTGGAGATATAGATATTTATTTTTATTTTGTGTGTGTGTGTGTGTGTGTGTGTAACAAAAAGCTTTGCAATTGTTGCAGTCCATTTTAATCAATATAACAATTTTGATCTGCCTTTCTAATTGCTTCTCCACTACAGGATGGTATATTTGAACTTGGGGCAAATAAATTTCCCTGGAGTAGGGGAATGGATGCTTTTGACTGCCTCCTTTGCCAGTAGCTTCTGTTTCTCCTTTTAGCAACACATACATTATCAAGCAGAAGATCCTGGTGGACAATTTCTTGTTTGCAGGGTGATTCTGCAACAGCTTTTGTGTTAGAAGGTTTGAGAAATGAACCATGGAAACGAGTCAGGGCAAGGAGCAAGGTCATCAGAAACCTTCTCCCTCTTTACTTTTTGCTACTGAAGCTGCTCTATCTTAGAGAGATGGGTTGTGGGAGGACAATTACTTTGCTGTTTTCTGTTGGAAAACAGAAAGAGAGAGTTGTGGCTGCTCTTACTAATGTTAATATAGTTATTTAAATGTATTAGTTGCTTATGTATATGAAATCATACAAAATATTAATTACAAAATGGATTAAGCTCTCATTCTTAAAAAGTAACAGATATGATACTCCTGCGCCAGCTAACTCTGATCCCTAATTTCTGGTCCAAATTGAATGTCTTACTGTTCCTGAAAGATGCTCAGAAATATGCTGTAATTTTTATTTACTGAATTTCCTAATTGAAAATCAGCATCCTCTACTGGAGATCCAAAACAGCTAACAGAAACAAATTATATTGTTTATATTGCATTTGGAGTCTCCCTTTCTGTACCTCAAGCCAGTTAAAAGTACCGGTATAGCAAAGGCAACACATGGAAGACATATACTGTACAAACCTGGACAGCTCAGTTGATTACAGCCTGGTGCTGATAATGGCAAGTTTGCAGGTTCAATCCCTGTATGAGGCAGCTGCATATTCCTGCATCACAGGGATCCTCAGGGTCCCTTCCAACTGTGAAACTCAATTCTATGAAATTCAAAGTTTTAGTGGACTTGGGGAACAGCAGAGAGGAAATTGGTTACGATTAATTGGTGTTGCTGGTGCTAGTGTTGACCTATAAAACCTCTCTCTCTCTCTCTCTCTCTCTCTCTCTCTCTCTCTCTCTCTCTCTCTCTCTCTCTGTGTGTGTGTGTGTGTGTGTGTAAAAGTAATTCACTTTTGGACATTTTTTGCCTTCTTGCAATATCTGTTCACTTATACAGTATCGAACTAAATCATACCCAGTGGCTCTACTCTAAGTCTGAGCTACTCTAAGTCTGAGCATTTAAGGTTAGGAATTGTCTTTTGTATTTTACTTGTGAGGCCACTATGACAGGCCAATCCATTAAGACTGATACAAAAATCTCATGGTTAAGTTGTATAAAATGATGTCTATATGCTGTGACTGGCATCTCTTCACACCCATACATACACACAGCTTTCTGCTGATCTAGAAAATCCTAGACCAGTGATTAAAATCTTAATCATTGTGGTCAAATCTCCTCCTGTCTCTTCAGTATCCCAGATTGTCTGTGTATGTTTGTCTCAGAGCATTCACCTCTTGTTCTTCTGTCCTGCAGATTTCTAAAAATGTTTTTCTTCATCTTGCAACTGCATTTTCTGTTTCATCTCATTTCCCCACCCATCCATTTCTATACTAGTCTACATTTTCACTCTTTTACAGATCGATTATCTACTTTCCTTACCACTCTCTCTCTCTCTCTCTCTCTCTCTCTCTCTCTCTCTCTCTCTCTCTCTCTCTCTCTCGTTAATTCATTCTATCTCTGCTATATCCCTACTATATCCCTACTATAGTAATCCTCTTTCCTTTCTTCTTTAAGTTTCAGCTTTCTAATTCATAGTTTGTCACGCATGCAGTCTGTCTGCTGTAGTCGAAACAAAACAAAAAAAATTCCTTCCAGTAGCACCTTAGAGATCAACTAAGTTTGTCATTGGTATGAGCTTTCGTGTGCATGTACACTTCTTTAGATACTTCTTCAGATAAGTGTGCAGAACACATCGTTTGTGGCTGTTGGCTCTCCGTGGCACACCAGCCAAAACTGCTACTAAACACAGCATTCGGGGAGGGAAAAACACTTTTGTCTATATGCATCTGCTGGGACTTCCGGTCTACCGGCATTGCTGAGCGGCGAGGAATCCTCGAGCTCCGAGGATCCTGGCACTGTGGAGGGGGGGGGAGCCGTGAGTGTGACTAAGTCTGGATCCAACCCACTATGAATCCAACCAATGTGGTTTGCCGGGGATAGCTTTGAAGAGGACCAGAAAGTAGGGACATAAGAAATTAGTTAGATATTGTGGAGAGGGTCAAGAAAGGCTTGCTGTATAAGGGTACAACATACACGATTTAAATCTGTAAAGCTGTGTCAATCTATAACTACTGAAAAAAGAAAATGATATCTGTAGTGTTTGAGGCTTCACATCTTGTATGCGTCTGGCATTATCTCTCAGCTTCACTACTGTATCTGCAAAACTGGGATAGTAGCACACTCTTTGGAAGCAATCTATAAATGAAAAGGGCTATCCAGTACCTTGAGGCCAGTGTTCACACTACCTTCACATAGCAATCAATCTTGTCTGAGGCTTTAAAATACAGGGTTTTCAAATTAACAACAGTTAAAACAACAGTTAAAGTGGGATCAAGAGAGAAAAGGGATAAAGGGGCTTGAGAGATTTCCCCCTCTAATTCATTGACACAACCTTGACCTAGGAGAGAGCAATCAACAGTGACTTTCCTTGAGAGATGGAAAAATCTGTCAATTTTAGTTTCTCTCCATTTCTCCAATCTTAAATTTGGTTCACACAAAAAAATCATCAGCAATTTAGTGCAGATTTATTTTCATAAATACATTTTTATATGCAGCTTTAACTAATGCTATACATTTGTTGCAAGCAATTTCCCCTAATATAATGCATTTTGTTTCTTGTTGTTTTGGTCATATGTGTTCTTAAGCACATTTCCCCCCAATATATGTGCAATTTTGTACATATTGTTAGGCTGGACAGCTGCATCACAAAATTAGGAGGTGTGAATTTCAAAGGGTAGCTGAGTTTTGGTTTGTGAATTGGTTTGAGAAGTATGAATTAGGTCATTAAAATACAACTAAGATAAAATCCCCTCAAACTTCCCTACTTGCAGAAAAACCCTTTTGTGGTTCTTAGCCCATTTTTATGGATAAGCTTCAAGAAGCAACAGTGAAGTTGATGGGAGTAATTATTTTCATTTCCTTGTTTTGATTGTCTTTGATTGCAAATTATTTAGAAAAGGGACCATATGGTACTACTTCACACTGTTGGTAGTATCTAAATGTATTTTATTTATTATTACAATTAAATCCTGCCCTCCTCCAAGGAGCTCAAGGTGGTGTACAGTGTTCCCCACCTCCTTGTTTTATCCACACAACAACTCTTTGCAGGTAGTTAGAGAGAGACAGTGACTGGCCAAAGGGACCCAGTAACAGCTTTTCAAACAGTGTATTTGAGAACCTGAGAAGTTGGTTAGTGGGAACCTATCAAGGGTTCTTCAACCATGGCATCCTATAAGGCCCAGCAAGATTTTCTGAAATACTTTGCTTTAGCCCACTATGATCCAAATCTAATCCTGTTCCATGCAAAAAAATTATATGGTGTGGGATTGCTTCATTTAATGAAGATGTTTCGAGTTGTTTATATGTAGCAAGGAATAAATTTTCTTTATTGTATGAGGAATATATTTAGAATATGCACTTAACTAAGAGTTGAAAATTACTCATTTCTTTTATTGTCTAAGAGTCTACCTTTGCCAGCTATTAACGCTGGTTGCCCAGGAAACTGCTCTGCACCCTGCTGTGAAGTTTGATAAAGAGCATTCTGAAATTGTTTTTATTTCCTGATATCACAACTGTGAATATAACTAATTTCTTTATCACCACTGCCTACAGTTTTAGCCTAATATGTGGGTAAAAAGAAAGGGGAGGAGGAGGAAGAAGAGAAGGTGGTAGTGGAGGAGGGAGGTGGTGTTTCTCTCTTTGAATCTTTCCAGTATTTGACTATTGTCTTGAAATGTGCATATGATTCAATCTCATATTGAATCAGTTTCCAGCTGGAGATGGTATGGACTGATTTTTAATCTGACTGGTGTTTTCCTTTTTTTCTATGTGTAGAGAATAAGGGCCACAGTAGATGTTCCGTTATGACATGTTTTTGTCCTGTTCCCAAATAAAGTGGGGGAATCTACTATTTTAGGCAAACAAAGAACTATGGAGGGGAAGGGAGCAAAACCAGCCCTCTCCCCTGCCTTACCTTATAGCACCCCAATGTTTTAACCAGTCGTCCTTCATTAGGTTTTTTTGTTTGTTTGTTTTTGCTTCTGCATCACACTGTTGACTCATGTTATCTACTTGTGATCTACTAAGACCCCTAGATCCTTTTCACATGTACTACTGGCAAGCCAGGTGTCCCTCACCTTATATTTGTGCAGCCGGTTCTACCTGCCTAAGAGTATAAACCAGGCATAGGCAAACTCAGCCCTCCAGATGTTTTGGGACTACAGTTCCCATCATCCCTGACCACCGGTCCTGTTAGCCAGGGATCTTGGGAGTTGTAGTCCCAAAACATTTGGAGGGCTGAGTTTGCCTAAGCCTGGTATAAACTTACATTTGCCCCTACTGAAATTCATTTTGTTAGTTTGGGCCCAGTTCTCCAATCTGTTAAGTTATCTTGAATCCCAGTTCTGTTTTCTATGGCATTAGCTACCCCTCCCAATTTGCTGTCATCTTCAAATTTCATTAGCTACCCTCAATTCCTTCATCCAGGTTGTCTATAAAGATGTTGAACAACAATGGGGCGAGGACAGAACTTTGTTACTTTTCCCCAGGATGATGAGGAACCATTAGTGAGCTGTGATGGCCTGGGATTCGGGCTCGGACTCAGAACCAGAGGAGTCTCAGTCCACACCAGATCTTTTACCTCAGACATCATCTGAACCCAGCCTGGATTCTGAAGAGTCCCAGTCTCCACAGGTTCCCCTGCAATAAACACCAGCTGGGCCGAGTCAGGGGCCTGAGCCTGTCCTGGCTCCAGATGCGGGTATTACCTCATTGCCTTCAGCTGGGCCATCACTTACAGCTGCTCCACTACCAGGTTGGTCAGGGGAGGCAGAGGCGGCCCCTGGGTCTAGTAACCCACCGACGTCTCCCGAGCTGCAGAGACTAAGGTCTGAGAGAAGGAGAGACCTGAGTACTCGCAGGAGGAGTGCTCGCCTGCGGGCGAAACAGGGAGGTGAGTCACCGGGGGATCGGGACTGGCCGTTACCCAGACAAAGATAAAAGGCTGTCGGACCCCGTCCAGGTTACGGGAGCAACATTGCAGTACGCCAGATCCTGCCTGTGATCCTGTACCTGTCCTTACCCGGTTTCCTGCGTCGTGGCCTACCACGGTCCTGTTGGACTGGCTCCTTGCGGAACCCTCGGCTTCTAGACCGGACCTGGACCGTGCTGCTTGGGTTTACCACCGGGCCCAGCACATGAGCACTCTTTGGGTTCAGTCAGTCAATCAGCTACAAATCCACCTTAACAGTTACCTCATTCAGCCCACATTTTACCAACTTCTCTGCAAGAATATCATGAGGCACCAAAGAAAGTTGTGTGGCCAAACCCGCTTAAAACAAACCATCATATCAGTATGGTTGCATAGGTACAGTTGGAATGCATCCATAGGCATATATTTGGGAGTCAGAAGCAGCTGAGGAGAGATTATATGGTGTATCTTTAGTGCTTTAGTGGTTTGTTGTCCAGAGGTAAAGTCCAAACTAGAAATTTCCATATTTATTTCCTCCAGTGTTTTTGTTTTAATGAAAAGCAACCTTAAAAGAGTTAAGGTAAGCAGGGAGTTGTTGCTTAAATCTTTCCTCTCCTACTTTTTGTAGGAGGAGTTATCCCCAGTGGGGGGAAATACAGGTCTCTGGGGAATGAATTTGAATTGGGGAGGGGGAAGGAAAAATATTATGTACTCCTGCCCACCATTCCTCCCTTCAAGATTCCAGCCTCCCAGGGGCTAAAAAGAGCACACCTGGATGTTTTCCAAACATCTTCACTTTATAATTCCTATTCCAGGATAATTCTTGGGCTCTCCTTTTAGTCTCTCTTAATTTTTATTTCATTTTGGAAATCATAGATCATCTCCATGAAGACTTGTGTAAATCTGTGCACCTGCTCTGATCTCAGTGTAGTTCCCATCCCTAATAGTTCTCTCATATTTTTCATCACTGCCTGATCGAAGTTCATATTTAGCAAATTTACAAAGTAAGATTTTGATTCAACATCCTTTCAGCTTGTGATTTGTATCAACTACGGTAGGAGTGCATGGGGGCTGGCAAAGTGAAAGGCCAGTAGAAGTTGGTTTCCCCCCTTGTTCTCATCAAGTTCAAGAAATATGAAAGGCCTCATCCTTGAGAATGACCCCAAAAAATCAGAATATGCACTGAATAAGCCTGGAGGGGCATCCAAGAACTTTATTTATGCCTAATTCAGCATTTGTTGCTCTCATTCCAGAAATAAAAGGGAAACAGCCACAGCAAATCAATGCACTACCAATAGACAGTTTTTGAGAGCTTTACATTGAAGTTGGCTGCATTCCCTTTTCTTTCTTTTGCCTTAAATATCATTTGAATCCCTTGAACTTTAACTGAACCATAAGGCAACTGTGAGGTTTAATAGCTACCTTCCAAAGATTTGACTTATCCATTGGATCTGCTATTTATAGGGTCCATTAGTACCAAATGTCTGTGTTGTTTTTATAGTAGTCATTAATAGTAGAAATACTGTTTCTGCTGCATTGACTGCTCCTCCTGTGTCACCAAAAATATCCATCAAAATAGTGCTATGAACTGAACCTTACTTGATAGCATCCCCGGAGGTGATTTTGTTTGTTAGTTTGTTCGTTATGCCTTACATTGAAGCTTCCATTACTCAGCAAAGCAGCCTCTCTTTGAGCGCTGCCTCCTATACGTACTTTAACTTTTAGCCAAATAAAGTCTGTGGTACTTAAGAGTTGTTGCATGGTTGCAAGAGCAAGGCTAAGATCTTGATACTATAACAAGGCATGGTCTGGATGATTGATGGCTAGTGGCCATGACTGAAGTAAAGACAGGTTCAGGAATAAAATGGGATCAGAAGTCAGGGTGTCCATGTTGGAGTGTTGATACAGAAAACTGTTGGAAACAAAAAGCCAAGGACTGTAGCTAAAGAATCAGACTGTGATGCCAATCTCTCATTTGCCGGCACCCTCAGAAGCATTTCTAGATGTCTGCAGTAGATCCAGATTTAAACCCACAGATCTGGAACATCACATCTCCTCGCTATTGCCCACTGACAGCGGCCACAAAAAGTTGGAGAAAATTCAGAGAAAAATTTCAGTCGTCCTAGAGGGAGAAAATGGGGGGGGGGGGAGATCTCAGATATTTTCGCAGAAAAAATTCTCTCCAACCTGCAACAGCCATGAGGGTGTATCTGAATGGGTGATGGAAGGGAAAGGACTGGGTTTCTGCTATGAAACAGTTCAGGTGCGTTCAATATTCGATCCAACTGGTTGGAGTTTTTTTTTAAATTATTATTATTATTATTACAAAAGTTGAATTGAGCTTTCAAACCACTGAAGGTTCACCCAGAATTTGGAAGTATCGATAGATGAAAGGTATTCCACAGAAAGAGGACCACTGCAGAGAAGGCCCTTACTCGAGTTATGGCAGATGAATTTCTGCATGGCTAGAAGTGTCACCTCCTCAGGGAATGGGCTGGATTGTAAAGAGGGAGGCTCTCTCCCAGGCAGCCTGGTCCTAAGCTGCTCAGGGTAATAGTGGTTAGCAATAAGACCTTAAACTCAGCATGATAGTGAATAGAATCCCAAAGGCACATATTTTAAAACAGCTATATTCTGCACATGTAGTAGTTTATAATAAATATTAAATTGCAAAACTGAAAAATAAAATCTAAAAAATAATAGGTTGTTTTTTAAAAAAGGATGAGGAATGCAAGTGGTCATACTTGTATTTATTTAGAGAATTTATGTGCTGCCCTTCAGCCTAAGCTCCCACCAGACATATCTGACAGATGAGTCATTCTTGCCTCTTTTTCACCCACTCAGATATTGCCTCTTTTTCACCCACTCAGTATTTTTGCAAACATATTCGTGAATTATTAACAGCAGTTTGGAACTACTATAGAGTGACTTGGCAGCTGTACAGATCTCTGCTTGGCAGATTCTGGGCACACTGTTGATCTGACACTTTTGTCTCTGCTGACTGAAGTCAATAAAATTCTATCGTTATCAACTGTCCCACTACAAATAATTCAATACAATAGTAAATTATTGCCAGTAATGAGATAAAACAATAGTACATGTTAAATGCCAGGAACTAAGGTAAATATACACTTCCTAGTGCCAATCCTCCTTGCAGCTAAGACAAGTGATAATGCCATTTTTATATTCTGTTCCACAACATGTACTATCAGCTATTTTAATATGATGATACTGATGATGACCACCATAGCATTAAGCCTATCAGTGACATCTATTTTTATTGGCTTTGATCCAACCTCAGCATGTGGAAGCAGAAACTTTGCTCACACACAGGGATGGCACTGATAATGTCAGCGGCTGTAGCCCTCCCACCCCAATGTTGCCTCACATTTTTGGGAGGGGGGTTATGTGGAACAGCTGGGTGGGTGGATGGGTGTTTAGTGAAACAGACATTCTCTTGTGCAAAAGCACTTTCTCAGGTGTTTCCATTTCTGCAAGCAGAATGTGGGTCTAAACTTAATCACAGACCCTCCCATTGCTAATAAAAACTTGCCTGCTGTGATTTTATAGCACTGTGTGGGTCAATTTGACATCTTTTATTGGACTTTTTGTATAGTGGGAATGTATTTTGAAAGCAAAGTTTTGGCATATTTCTCCTTAGATACCATTTTCTAAGTGGCAGAAAACAGCACCAAAGGAGAAAACTGAGGGGATGATTTAAGCAGTGTAGAACGTGTTCAGGTGTCTCTAGAGATGTTAGTTTTAGTAGAATTACTGAGAACCATGGTTGATTTTAAGATATGCAGTAGGGGAGGCTTATAAGGAATGAAATCCCAATGACTCTAGTCATTGAAAAGATAAAGGAAGTGTATTCCTGTAGCTTACCTCTCCACCTGCCTTGGTCTTGTGGACACCTTGCTCAGGAGAAGGGGACTGCAAATGAGAAATAGGTCTTATCTACCTGCTAGGTGGTAATCCAGAAAACCAGCCCCAACTATGACCCAGCAATTGGAAATGGCTTCAGGCTTCTTGTCCTTACTGCAGACTTCAGGTCAGGTACAGCTGAACAGGCGGCAGCCTGGGAAGTGGAGGGAAGGAATGAGACGGTCAAAAGTGAGGCTAGGAACTGGGTGTTACTGTAAGGCTTGGTTGCTGATGAATTTAGGCTTCTTCAGAACCTGCTCAAATCCCCACACACCTATGAGCAAAATGGCACTGCCTTCATACCTGATGTTCATCAAGTGTGTGGGGATTCAAATATAGAGATGGTGTTGGATGCTGCTTGGTCAATGGACTAGCTTTCTATGGTCCTGCCACCTCAATCTTTGAACATTTTAAACAACCAGGAAAAAACTGCCTTGCCAACTTTTGTTTGTGTGCTTTTGGGTCTTTAGCTAGGAAAGCATATAGGAAAAGTGTTTTCCCTCCCTGAGGTTTCCTCCTCCACACTAATTGCTTTAGCTGAAGAGGTCGTTTTCACACTGAACTTTGCCCCCACATATACAGGTGAAATTCGGAAAAGTGCATTTATTACATTTCATTAATTACATTCCATTTATAATTGACCCACTTAACGACAAATAATTACAATTACAACAAATAAATGCTTGACATATCTTGCTTTGCATGCACTTTTTGATGATATTCTAATTTTCCGAGTTTCACCTGTAGGGCTGTCAATCCTGGAACTCAGATATTCTGGTTTCTTCTTGGGTCTTGGGGGCAAAGGCCTGTGGGATGAGGATGGCGCCATGTAGTTTTTGCAAATCATGTGTCTAAGCCACGGGTGTCAAACACAAGGCCCGGGGGCCAAATCCGGCCCGCCAGACCTCGTCATGTGGCCCGCCGAGCGCCCCAGCCAGCGGGACCCAGCAGCGGGACCTTGCTGCTGAAGCGCCGCGCCGACAAAGCGCCGACAAAAAGCTGGGGCCGGGGGGGTGTAGAAAGGCAGCCGGAGCAGCGCCGCACGGAGAGTCCCGAGCCTCTGCGACGCAGCAGTGCTCTGTAGCACTTTGAATCCTCCTCCTCCTCCTGCCACGGCTCGGCGCCTGGAAACGGCTGCTGCTGCTGCTGCTGCTGAAGCACAGACAAAGCACCCAGCAGCACCGCGTGGAGGAGGAGGAGGAGTCAAAGTGCTACAGAGCACTGCTGCGTCCCAGAGGCTCGGGACTCTCCGCACGGCGCTACCGGGCACCGACCCGGCAAGCCGCCTCCTCCTCCTCCTCTTGCCTCACCTCCTCCTCCTGCCGCGGCTCAGCCTCACAAACGTGCAACTCTGAGGCTTTACGCACTTCTCCTAAAACGGACACCCGCTGCCTCACGCTGCACGGGAAATGTTTTTGCCCCTGGGTCCCTTCACGCTCTTTTCTGGCGCTGAATCAAGGCGGCGACCCCCCCCTTCCCTTTCTTTCTTCCTCTCTCTCGTTCTTATTCTTTCTTTCCCTCTCCTTCCTTCCTTCTTTATCTCTGTCTTCTCTCCCTCTTTCTTTTTCTTTCCTTCTTTATTCCTTCTTTCCTACTCTTCTTTCTCTCACCTCTTTCCTTCCTCTCTCCCTCCTGCTCCCTCTTTTCTTCCTTCCTTCCTTCCTTCCTTCCTTCCTTCCTTCCTTCCTTCCTTCCTTCCTTCCTTCCTTCCTTCCTTCCTTCCTTCTGTCCTTCCCATCTTTTTCCCTCTGTTGATGCAGGGTGACTTTTCAGCATATATATATTTCCCTATATCACTTACATTAATGTGCTTTTGTTTGTCTTGTTGTTAATCTTACTACTGTCCCAGAAGAAGTATCCGCAAGGATAGTCCAAGTAGTAACAGCTGAAGCTGTGGCAGTCCTGAAAGGTGAACAGGAACAAGAAGCCCAGCACAAAGATCAGCCTGCACCATTACCTTTAGGTAAAGCAAGCAATCTCAGCTGTATGTTGTGTTACAAACGTCAAGCTTTTGCACTGCAGCTGTGGCCTAGATTTTTTCTTTTTTACTCATTCATTTATTTTAAGAGTTTAAGAGCTAAGATGCTGACATATTCACATTATTCAAGAGCAGGAGTTCTGTCCACATGATCACTTGCTGCAATTCTGCTTATTGCTTGAAAGTCACGAGCTTTGCCAATTCCAGGCGCATCCACACAAGGCTTTTAGTTTGGAAACTGCAGTGCCTCATATGCTTACTTTCTCTAAGGCATCCACATGATGTTGGCATCCAAGCATTCTCACACTATATTTTCCTTGTTGCTCTTCCATCTTTTCTCAGACTGCAGAAAGTCCATTTTTTTACAGAATAGAAGAGTAGCACACTTTCTACAGGTATAGAAGACCAGCATTTTTCTTCTGTCTTTTAAAAAGGACGAGTTGTTCCCCATTGAGGAAGTCAACACACCTTGTTTATAACATTTGTGCTGGGTGCCATTTTATTACCCCATTTTTTTAAAAAAATAATCTTTTAAATATTGCTAAAGCACTTTTCCAACTATATATATGTATATTTGAAAAAATGGAAAAGCAATAGCATATCATATAGCATTATTGTAGTATAGTGTTATAGTACTCAGCTACGAGCAATCACCAAAGAAAGAAGTGCTAGAGCACCATAATAAATTACCAACAGAATGGATTAAAGATTATAGTAGTTTTGTTAAGGTTTAAGAGGTAGAAGACAGGGTGCAGCACAGAGAAAGAAAGAAACACCATAGGAAAGAGGGTGGGAAGGTAAGCAGCAATTCTGTGTGCTCTGGCTTCCGTCACAGTGTCCCGTTGCGCCCAAAGTGGTTTAGTCATGCTGGCCACATGACCCAGAAAAGCTGTCTGTGGACAAACACTGGCTCCCTCAGCTTTAAAACGAGATGAGCGCTGCACCCCATAGTCGCCTTTGACTGGACTTAACCGTTCAGGGCTCCTTTACCCTTTTACCTAGATAGATAGATAGATAGATAGATAGATAGATAGATAGATAGATAGAGCAATACTCCTGATCATGTGGGAAATCCATTGTAATTCTTCTTGCAGCTTACAGTGGAAGAGCAGTGACAGGAGCTAGCCATGTGGAAGTAGTCCCTGTATCATGCAACATTTGAGGGAAGATGGAAACATTCCCTGATCCAATTTTCCTGATCCTTGCTTAATGCTTGAGATGCGTGTTTCAAACTCTGATGTTTGTCTTTAGAGTACTCCTCCCTCCCCCAGCATTTAAAGCAACCCAACCTTTTTATGTCAGTCTATGCTTTTATTTAAAAAGTTTTGCTCAGCCACATGTTTTGCCCACAGTTTTTTTTAAAGGGTGCAAAATGCATCAGGGTCATTTCTGGTGACAGAAGACCATCAAGGTTTCAAAGTGCAGAGTTCTTTGTAGGGCAGAATAGAAAGGTAACATACAGAACAATCCTGTTTCTTGATCTGTGCTGCTGGGGAAAGCTAAGATGTAGTCCTGCTCCAGTACGCTGGGGTGGCAAGGGGCTCTGCTGATGTGGAGGAGCCTATTGCAGCTTCTGCAAGCATGAGGTGTTGACAGGCTACTGCAGGAATAAGGCCCCAAAACAGGGCAGAACAAAACCAGTGAAAGATCCACTGGGTGCCAAGTGAGGTCAGCTACCAGAGAGGAGCCTGATCCAGGCTCCTCTTGTGCCATTGTGGAGAAAAATACTGCCCCCATCCTCCACTCTGGTCAGCATGAGCAGCAGGGCTTTGGAAAGAGCAATGGCTCCACTCATCCTGTCTATGAACTAGGATTGCTTCCTGAATTATCAGTTGAACACAGAACAAGGTTATACAGCTAGCACAAACAATGGATTGTATCTTATGGTAGCTTTGCAAAAAGCTGTACTTGGGGGATGTGCTTTTCATCCAGGACAATATTGGATATGGCACAGAAGACTGCAGTAGGTTGGGGTAACCAGTGAAAATTGGGTGCTTTACCTTTTGCATGTGGAGGTGCTTTCTTCTAAGTGCAAAACCACCATTAGATTCAACCCATTGTTTGGTTCAAACAAGCAAATGGAGCTTTAGCACATGTTTTAAGTTCTTGCTGAACTGCATTGAAAAATATCTGAGCCCTCATAGTAAAAGCTGCCATTGCATGCACACACCAAAATAAGCAAACAATGGTTTCCCTACAGTATGCATTCTGTGCTTGAATGTGAACATTCATTGGTGTATATACTTGTATAATGTATCACCACCACCACCACCTTTTGTAATAGAATGATTTTGACTTTTACATTGTTAATAGAGGCTTAACTTATCTACATGACATCACAGATATGTTGAAGAAAATGCTGATAGGCTATAGAACTCGATGCTTGCACTGTTACAAAACCATTTTCTGTATTCAGGTATAGCGACTTAGATGCACAGGTACAACTCTTCCAAACTGAATCATATTTAAGCCCTGCTGAGATCAATGAAAATGACATAAGAATATACTGATTTTCCCCACTGAAACAAATGGGCTTTAATGCTTAACTTTGGCAGAAAAATGCTTAGGCTTTTAAGAGGAAGGTTTAGGAAATGTCCCATGGGTCTTGTTCCCACTGTGGTTTTGTCCCTATCCCACTTTCGTGATACATATACTGCAGTTGGGTATTGAAAAGGAGGTTAGTGGTAATAGTTTCTGCTTAGCTGTGGGTCAGCCTTGAGCTGGTGAAATTCAAGATTTGGCTTTAAGCAGTTACAATATGAAAGTAAGTAGGTTCCGGAGAAAATAGGATTTAATCATTTATGTAAGTAATTATACGTTTATCCTTTCAGATACCTGTAAGTGAATTAAACATGTGGTTGGGCACCTCTATGTGATGTTCTTTCTCCCCTGAATGATATTTTTAAAACACTTTTCCCCTCCTGCTTTTGGCTTGTGAATGTGCTTTTCTTCAAGGCATGTAAGAATTATCAGGTCAATCATTCAAACAGCTTTGATGTAAACAAAAAACACTCTAGTATTTATGTACAACTTTACTAAAGAAACAAAAACAATAAGCTGTTTCAGTAGAATTATCAGCATAATGCTACATCATCTGAATCGAGTGTTTACTATCGTTGGTATAAGACAGTGCAAGTCTTAGATCCAACTCAATTGAAATGTTATAATATGCTGCCAGGTAACTGTAATGCAGATCAGCCTTCCCCAACCTGGTATTTTCCAGATGCTTTGGACCACAATTCCCATCACCCCCCAACCAGTGCTTTGCTGGCTGGGACTGATGAGAGTCCAACAACATCTGGCAGGGTTACCAGGTTAGGAAACACTGGCATAGATTGTCCAGTTGACATAACCTGATCTCAAAGCAGTTAATTGTTGTGTCTCATTTTTACTGTTCAATCTTTAGCAGTTGAAGAAACAGCTAACCTGCCTCCTTCTCCGCCCCCATCACCAGCTTCAGAGCAGACTGGAACATTGGAAGAAGGTAAGAATTCCCTTGGGCGTTGCAGAGCCCAAGAGAGGTAGGAGGATGACCTGTCAGCATTAATTTAAAGGGCAGCAAGCATTTTCCCTAATAGCAAGTTAGCAGTTCTACATCGCTGTAAAACACAAGCAGTACCAATATGTGCATTGTTATGTACGCATCTATATATATGTATGGTGATATTTGGGAGTGTATATTAACATGGGTGCAAGTTTTGTTGCGCCAGTGAATAGATATTCCAACTGGGCTTGAAAAGATTCTGGTACCTTGAAGACAGGGCAGGGAAAATTGTGGCCTTCTAGATATTGTTGGATTGCAACTGCCAACACCCCTGACCCAATATTGGCCATTGAGACTCATGCTGATGGGAGTTGGAGTCCAAGAGTATCAGGAAGCCCATTGGTTCTACAGCCCTGCTTTTAAGGCTTGCAGATAAGAGGATAATTCCACTTGGTACAGTTTCTCTTATCACTGACTACCTGTGATGAGAAAAGTTGAACTTAGAAAAATGGTTAAGGCAATCTCTCAAGTTCTGGACTAGGGAAACATAATTACTACTACCCAGTATACCCAACTCTAGAGGATGTAAAGGCCATCTCCTAGCAGTAGGAATGTCAATGTATTCTGGCAGCCCTCAAGACAAAACACAATAAAACTTTTTCTAGCGCTTTATTTCCATGCTGGGAAAAGGTTCGTTTCTTGAATTAATTTCTTTCCATCTTTCTTTCTACTTACTTTATATCTGTTTTCTTTTAAATTTAGACATGACAGGTAATGTAAAACATAACAACATAAATGTAAAAAATAATAATCGTATCTTCTTTCTCTTCCTGTATTTTTACATATCCAGTGAATATATGCTTTACCTGAAACTTTTAAAAGCACAGGAGCATGTCAGGGGGGTGGGGGGAGATATTCTTACTATTTTTAAAATTGAGATTTGTTTTGGGGGGGAACCAGACTCCTGGGGTCAGCATTTTTTTCAGATTTTACTGCAAACCATCATTATTCTTGTGAATACCTTCGTGGGTCCATGAATTTGTGTCCAAGTGCTAAGCTCTTTTTAATTTTGTGAAATTTAATATTGGAATAAATTTGATGTACCTGTGCCAGGAAGGGGGAAATGTTAACCCTCCAAATGTTGAAATGCAGCTTCTCTCATCCCTGGCCATTTGCTCCACTGCCTAGCACTGATGGATGTTGGAGTCCTGCAACAGCTGGCAGGCCACAGGTTCCCCACCCCAGGCCTGTATTGTAGAACCCCGTAACTTCAGCAGCCCCAATCTACAGAGCTCTGCAAAGCCTCCGTTGACAAAGAAATCTGAACATGTGCTTAAATCAAAAGGCCTCTTAGTCACGTGTTTAACAAAGGCTTGTTTCAGCCAATAGGATGAGATTTGCTTTTATATTGCACAGCTTTTTACCCGGCACTTCATTATGTTATTAAGGCAACCCTTTGGGGAAACTTTGTAGTCACAACCTTTGCTTCTATTGGATGTTAGAGAGTATGAAAAGTTAGAGCTGAGCTTCATGTACGTACAGAAAAAACACATGCTATATTCCTCCTGGGGCTATACTACTTCCCTGTGGAAGGAGAGAAACTATGTGATGTAAAACTATGTATATTTGAATGTTCATGTTTCTGCATGCATGTTTGGGTTTATAAGTGTATACATACCTATAATCTTAAGCATACAAATAATCATAAACTGAAACTTCCCTGTATGTGAAATGTTACTTAAGGAGAGTAATTAAACTTCTCCTTTGCAGGCAAACTTTCCACAGGAAAGGAGGTTTTAGCATGATGCAGAGTGTTAAGTCACTTGACTCTGAACTTGAAGGGCTACGGACCCAGAAGTGCTGTACTGTGTGTATATGAGCCCTTACCCTTCTTCTTAATGAAAGTACTAAGTGTAATATGTAACCTTGTTATTCAGTTAATGCCACTGAAAGAAGTCAAGGCCTTGCTGTGTTAGTGGATTGAGGTTGCTTTAACTCATCACAAAATCATCTTTCTTCCCGCTCCTGGTACGGAACGATATGGGAGCCAGTTTTATGTTTTGAGAATTGATTAAAGAAGTGCATAATTGAAAATAGCATGCTGATCCACCAGCTGTACTTGCTTGTCAGACATCAATGTGGAAATTAAGGACTAAACCATTACCTACTACTTACCTACTTACTTACTTTCTTACCTACTACTCCTGTGTGCACTGGGCTTACTTTTTGCCCCGGACTTTCTAGACACAGGTCCACTTTTGAAAGCTCCATGTTTGAGCAATTTCTTCCTCTTCTTCTTCTTCTTCTTCTTCTTCTTCTTCTTCTTCTTCTTCTTCTTCTTCTTCTTCTTCTTCTTCTTCTTCTTCTTCTTCTTCATTCTCCCCACTGCTTTCCCCAGGAAAACCTGGTGTTTAACATTGAATTGGAGCAAATGGCAATTAAGGTATTCTGTAGATTGCCGTTGCTCCAGTTCAGCACTGGAGAGCAGGTTTTTGCGGGTAAAGAGCTGGGGGAAAGAAGGAAAGAATGAAAGAATGAAAGAAGGAAAGAAAGTGTGGTAAGTGTGGATGAGCCCCTGAGTGAGAATTTTACAAGCTGACTTGTAAGTTGCTTGCACTGGTGCAATTCAGAGCTTGTGATGTGCCTATGCTATCTAAAGTGCTCACTTTGAGAAAATAGAATATCCCAATTTGAAGGGTTTGTTTGGCTATCTTTCTGTCTCAGAAGCACCCTTTTAACATTTTTGGTAGCCCACCAGACCTGCTGATCTGGATTCAGATTACAGTCTAAGATACCAGCATAAAATTGGCTTCAAATTGTAGTCATTAATGTTAGAACTGTTGCTTTTCTGCTGGTTTTCATTTTGTATAAAATGAAAATTGATTGATCTCCAGGAATGTTAAGGCTCCCTAATGAATTTAACTGCCAGCTAGCTCTTCTGTGTATTAGTATTTGAAAGAGATGAAACATCTCCAGGTCATTGTGACTCAGTAGAGCATGTTGTTCCCAGTGCTGCAGCTAGCAATTCGTACTGTATTTCTGTTTTTTAAAAAATCTGTATAATAGAGAAAATGATGGTTATAAAAATTAACCAAAAGGCTGATGTTTCTGTAGGATTCTGAAGCTATGATGCATATGTTTATTGATTAATGTATGTTAATATATCATTCCAGCTCACTCTTTCAAGTTGACAAACAACATTATTTCAAAAGTTTGTTCTTTTTTTCCAGCTGAACAGCCATTTCAACCATTTTTATTCAAACCTCCCAAAATAAGAGGTTATAACAATCTAGGCAGAGTTAATCACTTTTAAAAGAAGAGTTACATATCAGGATATTTTTTTATTCATAGACAATGGCCTTTAGAACATACATCACAAAAAACCAAGAAAACTGAAAAGTCAAACATACATACTTACAGATTTGCAAATTATCAAAACGTAAAAAATCTATTAGCAGTCAACAAATGCAATGCAACATAATCTTAAGCGTGTTTATGCAGAAGCATGTCCCACTAAGCTCAGTGTGGAATTACTCTTTCTAAGGATTTTAGCCTGGCAGAATAGTCCTAGCTGTCCAAGTGGTCACTGCCTTCTCAGCAGCAACACTGAGAGCAAAACATTACTTTTAAGTACCGTTGCAGCTACGACAGTCTTTCTCCCAACAACCACAGCATCAGCACTAACTCTCACCAATTACAGAGCAGCATGCTCATAGTACCTTCCCCTTAGCCAGGCGTGGACTGAGTCCGTGCTCACGATTTCAAGAGAACATGCTCATGCAGCCATTCTGCACCCCTCAAACAGAAGACGCTGCTCACCAGACAGAAGGACACAGTGCCTTTCCAGGCAGCATAAACAGAATGTGGGAATGTACTGTAAATATTTTTCATTGAAATAAGCGGAACTTCAGATTGTTTAACTTTGGCAATATCATGCATATAGTCAAAGACGCTGTGTGCTTCACCATTAACGGGTAATCATAATTCAAATGTGTTGCAAGGTATCTATGTGCATTCGTGTTTCAAATAAACTCAGGGGTTTTTTTTTTTAGAAAAGGACTGGAGGATTGTCAACAAACATGTTCAGCCAAAGCTCATTTCTTTTTCTGTCTCGGAACAACCTGCTTTCTTATTTGTTTGGTGAATTAATCTAACTAACTAACTTTTACACAGAGTGTACTATTGAAATTAATGATGATGACTAAATTAGTCCCATTTGCGCAGTCAGGCGGAGTCCCCCCAGCCCCCCAGGGCAGCCCGGAGTGGAATAATGACACAGGACTACGTATTTATGGGATTAAAAATTGGCCACAACTTTATTAAAATGCAGATGTAGGAAGACCTTGGCGCAGGCATTGGGCGTATATCCCTCCCAGCCCCCCGCAGGGGGTGGGGTGATCTTCAGGGTTGTCCAGCATGAGTGGGGGTTGGGCTAATTCTGGAGAACATATGTTCAAGCAGATAGCCCGCCCCCCGGATCGCCGCCGCTGGAGGGGGAGGGCAATAACCAGCCAAGTGGCATCGCCAAATGCCCCCCCCCTTGATGCCCGATTACGGGAACCCTGTTATCGCCGCCGCAATAGGGCTGGGGGTCACCGCCCCCACGCCCCTCCCCTTTGTGTAAATGACTAAAGGATTCCGCCCAAGGCCTGCATCCGCCAAAGTTGTGACGAATTGCTACGGGAAAGGCGAAACCTGCCAATGCAGGGAAAGTCCTTTCCAGCCCTTTAACAGCGACCGGTCGTAGCAGCGCCTGCGTGCGTGTACGCCTGTGGGAGAAAAACCTGAAAAGCAAGAAGCCTGTGAAAGAAAACCTGTGGAAGTAACTATTTATTTATTTATTTATTTATTATTATTTTTGTATTTATTTTCATTTATTTTATTCTTCTATGGACCTGTAAGGCAAGCAAAAGGTTAGGGAGTGGAGGGTGGGAAAGCTCTGAATCCGTCGGCTGCTTCCCAGGAATGGCCCCTCTTCTTTGTGTGCAGGTAAGCCTACCTGATCCTACCTGGCCAATCCCCCTGGCATGCCCCCTTCGGCCGGATTGGTCGGCTGATGGAGTGGGCGGTGACTCCAGCCTCCAGCCTCAGGTAGGCAGTGCCAGCCTCCAAACTTCCAGATCTGCCCTAGGGTTCCCAAGGGGGGCTGCGCGCGACTGCGCAAAATGCGCCTCCCCTTTATGTTGGGGAAGCGGTCATTATATCATTGTAGGACTACTCTGTGTCTATAGCTTTGAAAACTGCATGCAGTGAGCATGAGCCACAGGCATCTCAGGGCTCCATTGCCCATTGTAACAGAGGTAGTCCCATTCGCCTCAGTGTCAGGGATTGTTGCACACATACAGCATTGAGGCATGTACAGAGCATTTTTCAGTATTGATGAAAACACATCCATCTATTCACAGGCATCCCCAACCTGCGGCCCTCCAGATGTTTTGGCTTACAACTCCCATGATCCCTAGCTAACAGGACCAGTGGTCAGGGATGATGGGAATTGTAGTCCAAAACATCTGGAGGGCCGAAGTTTGGGGATGCCTGATCTATTCATGTCCTTCTCCATAAGTGCCTCATAGTCCCTGTCCATGCGAGTGCACATGCACAAGGGTCCCAGGTCAAACGGAATGCCCGTGAAAAGCTTCACTACAAAGGAAGTGCAACTGTTGTAGTCTTATTTGCCATTTGTCCTTTCTTCATGTTCCCACACCTGCAGAACACACAGTATCCCCACTTAACCCATGCACCATAACCCATACCTCTGCCATGGATTGAATTTGGGTTGGGATTTATGAGAAGTAGACACAGGTGGGTTATTGATTTGCATCATTAGAAGCATTTGAGAACATGCTTCTGCTTAGCGTGGAATTTGGATTGGGCACAGGAGATGAGACTGCTAACACTCCATTCCTTTCCCCACAGCATTTTGATGGTGGTAATTTTGTCAGCAGGTTGCACAGTCCAGAGTAGGAGGGTGATTTCCTTCAGTCATCCCAGGGTTGGAAATCACAGTGTAGCAGACATGACAAAGGTAGATGTGGCCAACCAAGCAGCAAACACAAATTAGAGAGACAGGGAGACAGAAAGAGGTTTGTAAGGCAAATCTGTTTCAGAAGAGGGAAGGATTTGCTGCTGCAGCTTTCATTGTTCTATTTTGATAACTTGCTTCACCTACATAAAAGAATGAGTGGGTCTGTTTGCACAGCAGTAGGAGGTAAGAATCCTAATTCGATTTTATTAAAACTATTTTGTGCATTGAAAATACTGTAGCAGGATTTCTTTTTTCAGGGTGTGGATTTCCCCCCGAGCAGTGCTGAATACATTTAATCAGCCAGAGCTGGGCAAAGGGATTGGGTGCTGCCATGCACAGACAGCGTACTCTTTTGTCTGCTGTATGCTTCATGAGACCATGCCTGGAGTGTGCACCACTTTAGGTATAAAAGCAAGAATAAAAATGCTGAAGGAAAAGGACCCAGGATACAAGAGTTTCATTCATAATTTATGTCTTTGAGGAAGGATTTTGAGACCAGGGAGTGTTTTACAAATTGATAAGAGCTATTTTTTTCCTTAAAAGAATTAACCCTGATTAGAATGTATTCTAATCTCTCCCCTGCCCCCTGTGCCCCCCCCCCCGGGTTGCTGGAAACAGATATTCAGCAGCTTGAATTTTAACAGTCTTTCTGTAAAAATATTTCTCTGCTAGCTAGGCTTCAATCATTAGGCTGTACCAGGACAGTCCCAATTCATTTCAAAGGGTCTTACTACAGCATATATTTTAAAGAGTACCTACTACAATGGACAAAACAGCTGTATGATTTATTAATTTTTTTGTTAGAGCAATTAAAATATAACACATTCAAATGTACTTCCAGTACATTTTCATTCTTCAGCAATTATGCCATATGGTGGGTGTTAAAGTGGCAATATATGAAAATTTAATGTTATAAAGCAAACTAAAGGGAGGCACAAATCAATACCCCTTCGTTGGGGTACTATTTTGCTGCATTTTAGGCTAATTCATACAATTTAATTTGATTGTCACAATCACGCCATTCTGGGCCATGGCAAAGCATCATTGGGTCTCACATCATTCATTGAACTGTATCTCCCATGTAGATTTCTCCAGCTAGGAGTAGGAATAAGCTTTCATACATGAAGGATTGCTTACTACCTCCTGGGGGGAACAGTCTTGGAATCAGGATGTCTGTCAAGTAGGATTGGAAGCAGTGAGGGAAGAGTAGGTTGGACTGGCCTAACCTTCCCTCCCCCTCCCATTGTTTGTCACTTAGATATGCAACCTTTATGAAATTAGAAGAACCAGCCTTGTGTATCCTAGTAGAAAATACTATAGCACATACTACATAAGTGGTACTGGGAGTCTCTGTAAGGAAAGGCAAGCCACACAGGCATTTTTGGGTGGGCTAGAACATCTTAACTAAAGCACCTTTCTCAGTTATCTGCTTAAGAATTCATATACCTTCAGCGCCATTCCAATGGAGCTGGCATTGACCCAGGGCTTTGGGGTTATGCCCACAGATTGGTTTGCAGTCAGCTTCTCCATATACTTGCCCTGCAGCAAGTCCTTTGCAAATTCAGCTTTTTACAGTACTTCTTCTTTTAAAAGAAGTTAAGTTCTAATTCTCTGCATAGGAAACATGGGTGGGGAGGCTGATTTTAAAAAGTGTGAAAAGTCGGGGAGAAAGCTGGCGCTCCCTTAGAATTGAAAACAGCTGTATTTTACACACAACTTTGTGTGTGCGGACTAGCAGAGGATGAGCAGCGCTCTGTGCAGCAACATCTCTTTCCACCTTTTATTCTGGTACAGAGACTTACATAAAGAGCAAAAGGAAGAGCTTTTGCTTTTACTGCTCTGTGTAAAAGCCATTGACCGGTTAAGGTAATGACATCCTAAAGTGAAATTATATACTTTTGTTGTGTTTAGAATGAAAATACATTTGTGGGGGTGGATGAGGGACTGAAGAAAACTGCATAGCTTCCAGCTTGAAAGCACTGATAGAATCATAACTTTATACAATGAATTAAAAAAAAAAGGTTGATAAAGCAAAGTGAAGTCCTTGTACCCTGTGAAACTTCTGAGTTCTACCTTTCCTGAAGCAGTCACCTGCAGCATCAAGGAACTTCAATCACGTCCCTCTAATCGCAGTGCACACAACTGCCCCTGGGAAAGTAATGAGAAAAATGGGTGCACTCATGCAAGTATTTAGATCATGTGAATTACACTTGAAAATAGTAATTACCCGTTTCTGGTTTGCTTTTGCATTGTGTGTTAGCAATAAGTGGAGGAAGTTGAAATGTGAAACTAAAAATTTTTGTAGGTTTTTTGTATGTTGGAGCAAATCCTGGACAGTAAGCCGCAAAGAAAGATCAGCTGAAGAGGACCTCTGCTAAATACAGCATTCAACCAGATACCAACTTTCAAGCTTTGTGGATGCTTAGTCAAGCTTTAACTTTGTTTCTAGTCTTCCCCAAAGCGAAGTGTGACATAATGAGTTTATTTGCACCACTGTTCAGTAAGAGGAAATTGTGATTCTCTTTGTTGAAGTGAATTTGTTTGTTATCTTAAAAGAAAAAGAATTCATTTGTGGCTCCTTATATACTGCCTGTTTTTTGTCAATGGCTAAGACAGTTCTTGGGTTATAATATTCTAGGATAATAGTCTGGAATAAATAGGAACCCCTATATGGTATGTGTCTGTAGTGCATAAAGTTATCATTCAGTAGAGGAAGGTCCAGGGTCTGATTATAAGAGCAACTCTTTAAAAAGTTACTCCTAGGGGCCATACCTGATGTGATGGATGCAGTTACATTTTCTGTTCACATGTCTGCCTGTTCAAATATAAAGTAGTGGGTGGAAGTCAAACCTTTGCACCAGAGAGATATATGAGTGATGGAAACTCAACTGTAATTGAACCAGGATGGGGAAGAGGTGTGGCTGAAGTGATGGAACACAGAAAGGTAAAATGAGGAAAGGATCTTGTTCCCATCATCAACATGCACCTCATTTGCAAGCATTGTAGCTTGCACACTCACCAAACTCACATGACCAAATGGGCAAACTTGGGAACAGGCATATGTGATTGTTCCTATCACTTATACTTTGGCCTGAGGTGGTAGGTTGGAGAAGTTTACTAAGAGAGGGCAAGCAGTGGTGTTTGTTTCCTTGGATTGCAAACATGCTCTGGCTGCATACATTAACTTCATTATTCTTTGGTGATTAGACCACATTTTTGCTTACTGATGGGATGATGAAATGATACCCCAAAGTTTCAAACCCATATTTCAACAAATCGTAAAAAGATTCTTCTGGATTGGGTTTTTTGTTTGCTTGTATGCTTTATGGAGGGGAGACCTCTTTTATTCTGCCTTGCTTTCTGATGAATGTCTAGTTTTGTCCCAATTTCTTTTACTTTTACTATATAATGTGGTTGTGACACATACTGTGGCAAATTTGCCCTAGACTCATATCTAGAATTTTCGTTTTATATCCTTAATCACTTATGTGTTTGGAGCAAAGTCCTTGTTTTGGCTGTTGGGTTCATTTGCATTGTGGAAAGACATGGACTTCTTCTACTCTTCCTGTGGGCACCATAGAAAACATAATAAATGCATTCATGTTGGCAATGCATTAAATGTGTGTATTGTGCCTTCGGGATGACATTGAGCTTAGCATGGTTGGTTCCTTTCATCCCATGATGTTGCATCGGTGTCCAGTACGTGTCAGCATGTTTCCATTCTGTCTTGTGTTATGTCCTTCTGTCTCTTCAAGTTCTCTGTGCAGTTTCTTCCTGTGTGTCTGTCTGTAGATGAAGGAGCTGAGGATGAGGTGGGACCTCTTCGCAGCAGCTCATGGCATGGGCCAGCTGCCACAGGGGAGAGGCGTAAGTTCCTTGCCCCTTCCATTTCAGTGTCTGTGCCTGATGATGAGCCCTACAATTCGGATGAGGAGTACTATGAACACCCTTTGTTCAGCTCCGAATGGACTGAAGCTAGTGGACCTCCCAATGCCACAGCCCAGAGTGCAGAGGCCTTTTTAGGCTATGAAGAAGGTGAACAAAACATGGTCCCGCTCTTCCTCCTCTCCTCTACCCTGCCATGCCACGTTCATTTCATCATTTGTGTCCAGGGCTGTCAGGTGTCAGGTTTAGACCTAAAGTTTCAGAGTTTTATCCTCCACCTTCTCAGGGTCTTCAGGTAAGAGAGGGACCAGAATCAAAGGGAAAGGCTATTTTATGCTTGGCTTGGCAGCTTTTGCTACAACCTCATGTCCATCAGGCTTTCCCCCACTTTTTCTTTGAACAGCAGACCTCCATGGCATACCACAAATTTCTTTTGAAAGTCTCTTCATTTTCCAAAATAGGTTTCTTTGCAGTACATTGTGGAGTGGAGATGTGGAGTTACTTGTCTGGCTCTTTGGATTCCACTCTTTGGATTCCACTCTTTCAAACACAGTAGTGTATTATTGATGGGAACAGATTGTTGAAACACCACACCCTGTGATTCCAGTCTCAAGGAGTGGGGCTCAAAACATTGCATTTTTCTCCTGGCAAGTGAAGCTGACCAGGACAAATTTTGGGACATTTCTGAATTTATTTCTGGGGTGATCTATGGATTTTACTTTAGTGGAGTGAGTTAATATAATTTTGTCTAGCTAAAACAGACTTGTATTACATATTCAAACAATATTTGAAGAAATAACATCATTTAAAGAAATAGTAATATGACAAAATCAATGAGACTTTGACAAGTATAATTACTTTTGACTCTCTGAAGTTTAAAAGAAAAGTCGGAGAGAGATTCCATTTAAATTAATAGAGCAAGGCTAAGGAGTAAATCCTACACAAATCTGGAGTAGACCCAAGATGGTTGGATGGTACCTTGTATGCCTCCTTCCAGGAACTCCTGAAGACAAGCTGGTGCCAAACATATTGCACTGCAGGGGCTCTGACACATCGCTGAGCCTTCTTTCCTTTGGACCACATCAGTGAGGCTGACCTGAGTGTCTTGTTATCTGGACAGCCTTCGACCTCCATACACACTGCCCAGGCTTGCACCCCGGGGAGAACCTTTTGGTGCTGGTAACACCCCCAGAGGTGCACTCCATTGTCTCTCGAGACATACAGATGCCAACAGCAATGTTCCAACATAGATTTTGCAAGATCAGGCTCCAGAGTTTACCTGTGGTGCTCTATAGTCACTGAAATATACACCCACTTTGAACATAACAATGAATAAGCCATGGCTTGCACGCTCCCCATTCCATGTGCAAAGGGAAGAGATTCTGTTGCTTTTGGGGAACAAATCATGGTTTGTTACTACATCTGAATGCAGCAGACAGTGGCTTCTTCAAACCACATTTATGTTAACAAGGCAGGCTATCAAGCTTCATTTTTGCCATTTTGCATTGTATTCTGTACTTATTTTAGCATGCTGATCAGCACCTATAAGGGCTTCCTACTTTAATAGACAGAACTGCTTTGTTCTTTGTTCCTTTTTCACAACATGGAGCTCTGCCTCCAGTGAAAATCTAACTGGCAAAATGAGGACAATTCCATCTATCTCGTGTGGTTCTGCTCAATCTTAAGTACAGAGTCCATCCTGCAAAGAGCCTTTATCATTATGCAAAGGGTGGCAGAAAATATTTCATGAGCTAATACAAGCAGAATCAATTTTCTTTTTAGCATTTCTTACTATGGTTAAGAAAAATCTCTTCTTTTATTCTTCCTGAATTCCTTTGTAGTACATCTATGGTTTAAATAACTTTGCTGTATATTGCTGAATTGAAGGTAAGCTTGTTGAGTGCACAGCAGTGCAAAAAGCTTCTAAACTGAGCCCTAAAGGTGCGACAATGATCTGTCTCTAGAGAGAGCCACATCTTCTCATATTGCTGCCTCTTGTGCCAAATAATAATGCATGTTTCAATGATTTACAAAGCAACACTATTCATACCTACTCATGTATTGAGATGAATGGGGCTTACCCTTGAGTTGTAGCTTATTCAATGCTACAGTATTGTTACTTCACAAGGACAGAGTGTTTTTGAGTGTTTTTCTGCTTTTAAGCACCAGGCGAATATGTGTTTATTCTATTTAATTTAAAATATTTGTACCTCACCTTTCCATCCAGCAGGATCCACAAAGTGATTTTAAACAGCGGTTTAAAATGAGTTATCAAAACATAAAACAGCAGCATAAGCAATAAAGCCAATGCCAAAGCAACAAGAAGGCAACCATTATCTTGGAGAAAATGTTAATTCTCAGTTCCCCCAAGAGACTCTAAATTAGCCATTGCAAACCCAGTTGCACAGGAGCCAAGCAAGTTTCCCTCTGGGAGGAGTTGTATTCTAGGCACCAATATTGAGAAGGCCCTTTTCTGAATAGACATTAACTATCCATCAGATGACCAGGTGGGGTGGGGGAGGGCAGACAGGGAGCCTCTGGAGATGACCTTGTTCACGAGTCAGTTCATTCTAAAGAAGGTGGTTTGAGGCATCCCAGTCCCAGACTACACAGAGCTTTAAAAGTCAAAACCAACACCTTAGATTGAGCCTTAAAACAAACTGGTTTTATTTTGCATCCTAATGTAACACATATTTCAGTAATCAAAAGTGCAATGTATTTTGTTTGACTATTTATTCGTCTTTTTCAAAACCATCAATCACCATCACACATCTCCATTATAATAGATAACAATTTCTTTCCTAGTCGTTGCCACCTTGGGAACAATAAAACATTTTCAGCTTTATTTTATTACTATGGCTTGCACCAAAAGCATGGGCTATGCATACCATTTGGCAATTAGGAGTGCTCTGCAGGTTTGCAGCCTCCTGGCCTTATCTCCTCTTTCTTTTCAGCTTCACACGCCCCTTTCTTTTTTCTTCCTTGGTTAGCATCAAGACTGAATTGACATAGCCATGGGTAACACTACACATAGTTAGATTCTAAACTAGAAATTGACACCAGGATTAGAAAATTGTCTCTGGTTCTACAGCTAATTATGGTTAGCGGTTATTGTAGCTATACCAGTTCAGATAAAACAATGAACCACTGCTAACTCTAACTAGAGAAGGGAGGGAGAAGTATGAGGGAAAGGAGCATGGAAGCTGTTTACCAAACCATGGTTTGACAGTCAAGAACGCATGATGTTTGAATCAGACCAATTTTCAACACAAATAGATTCAGCATTACGAATGGCATTGTCAGCTATAACAATTATGCATCCTTAAAAAAATTAATGCAAGCTCACTCTGCTTCATAGAACTTAAAATGCGGTAACAGCTAAAGTGGTACAAATGTGTAAATTCTGTATAGAGCTGAAAATGTTGTACATGGGCAACCAGTTTAATGTGTGCATCTTGTGTATGTGTCTTGGTGTCACCTCATTTTCCCATCCTTTCCCCCTTCTGCTCTGTCAAAGAAGAAGAAGAAGAAGACACTGTTAAAGGTCCAGTGGCTGGTGAACCCAAACCTGCTGTTCCGCTTGGTGGGGAATGTGAGAAAATGAGGGATCCTGCTGAGCCTTTGCAACAGGCAGAGGGCTCCAAAGAGGCCCAGCAGGACTCCATTTCTGAAGACCAAGTGGCACGTAATGGGGAAAATGTCACCCTAGTTGAGGAGGAACCCTCGAAAGCCAAAATGCCTTCCTTGGGTGAGGAAGGTGTGTCCTCCTTAGGGACCTGCATGTGTTGGCTGCATTTGAGCTGTTCTCAAGCTTCCTCCACTCCACTCCATTTACTCTTTCCTCCATTTATTACCCTCATGATTAATGCTCTTGTTATTATGCTTTGAGGAGTGCATAACAGGCAAGCCAATTGTGCAAATGCTGTGTGATGATGACATGGTTTCCCACCACTGCAGCTGATTCCTGACTTTCCCCCCTAACCATGACACAGTATGCTATGCAGCCAAGCTGATATACCACAAAGCCGCCTTCCCTCCCTTTTCATCGCAGATGTGTTTGCCAGTCACATTGCTGATCTATGTATATATATTTTTCCGTTTTGTTTTTGATGCAGAGGTTCATCTGCTTTTCATTTCAAGAAACCAGCTGATTAACCTTGACTATGACATAAAGAGGCTTAAATTGTACCAATGTCTTTTGTTTGCAGTGTGCAGTGTATTTTTGCTTATGCTTCAGTACATTCTGGCTCAATTTCTCCAAGGCTGCTGCTTCTTATGTCATATCTTTGCCATTCATTGCAGTCCACCTTGACCCTCCTTAGCCATTGCCAGAATTTTTTGTTTTCATCTTTGTTACCTTTCTTACAAGTTGATGACGGATATTGAAAACCCAGTGCAGGAATAAAATTTGCATAGATTCCAGTGATATTTTGGTAACCAGAATGAAGAGCAAGATTAGACATTGAGGGTGAAATCCTGTGTTACTAAGTCAAACAAATCATAATGAAGCTCTTCTACTTGAGGAAAAACTAAATACAAGTTCAGAGTTTGACCTCCTAATGAAATCTGTTAACCCTGTTAACCAGATCCAGAGGCTGTGATCCAGAGGTCTGCAAGTGCACTCATATTCTCAGGCACTTCCACAAATAATCGCACAAGAATTCAGCCTAACTTTTAATGGAATATTTGTGGAAAGTTTGATTCAGAGTGAAATGGTTGAACACTAAGAATAAATGTTGCTGCAGAAAAATCAATTTAGCTTATATGACCTTTTAGACGAGGATGTCAACATACTTTCTGTAGTACCAATCTAGACTGTGGGGAAGGATTGGACTGGGACTGCAACACTGGAACTTCACTCTGATATAATTCCTATTAAATAGCACCCCACCCCTTTCCAAGCTGTTCCCCTGCAGGTTAAATAGCACCTGCTGGAGTCGGGGGTCTCAACTCAAAGATCCTCTCAACAGCTGCTATTCACACTTTTTAAAAAAAAATCACAGAAGATCCTATTTATGGGTGATCTGATACACAGTACATATAACATTATTTCTGTTAAAATCTCTCAAGAATGACTCCCATTGAAACTTAAGTCATAGACCAGGCATCCCCAAACTGCAGCCCTCCAGATGTTTTGGCCTACATCTTTCATGGCGGTGGGGGAGGAAGAGAGTAAGGCCCACTCAGCATTGGCTTCAAACAAGTAGGGATGCTCACGTGGGGCAATAGACAGAAATGTAACCCTCATGTAAGATGAGATCTTGCCTGTATTATTTATTTATTTATTCATTTATTTGGATAGTACTTAAGAGATGGAGGGTAGACTTGATAGATGTATACAGCATTAAACACAGACTTAGATAACTTGTGCAGAGAGAAACAATCCTCTCTTTCACATTGAAATCGACCAGAGAAGTTAAATGAGCGACACTTTAAGGTCAAATTACACAAGTGTACTCCTTTGCCGAACACATAATTTACAGAATTAACTATCAAAAAATATGATGAGGACCATTGTCTTGGATGGCTCCCTCCCCACATATAAACCTGCTCAGAGAGAGTAGGTTGCTCAGGGGCAATTAGCTGCGTCAGCTAAAAGTTAACCCTCCAAAGACAGCATACCTTTGTTCATCAGGGGCTGAGCACCGTCACCATGATGCCTGGCTTGTGAGCTTCCAGTGGTACCTGGAGCCAGAATTTGGGGTGAAGGTGTTTTCAAGCAAGGGGGTTTATTTATATGAACTGTGAAGCATATAGTGCACTTAGCTAGGGGGATTAGGGGCTTCCAAGCTTGTTCGAATGAAACAGCTGCTCTGCAAAAGGACAGCTGTTTCCCAATTTGGAACAGGTTCTCTGGATCACAGCCGTAGTGTGGATCATAGTTCTTAACAGGTTTATCTCAGTCTCTCACAATGTCTAATCTGGTGTAAGAATGTGATCGTTAAAAATAGTGGCAGTGTTGCAAAATGATCATTTGTGGGAAATGAAGCAATACCAAATATTTCCATAGAAATATGGGACTGTTGTCGGGATGAATTGTTTTTCAATTTCCTGTTCCTAGGTTTAGAAGGATACCAAGAACAATATATACTTTGCAGCTGAATCCTAGACATGCTTACTCAGAAGTAAGCTTGCCGAATTCAGTGGGGTTTACTCACAAGCAAGTGTGCACAGGATTGCAGTGTTAATGTTTATTCCTTTTGAAACCGATTTCTTTTTAAACAAATGGGATAAAAATTGTGCTGTATGCTGAGCTGAAATGGTTCCCACTGAAATAATTATATATGTTGAGAATACAGAATTTTGCCAATATTTTTTCAGGACATTTTTAAAGACATGTGTAACCATGATTGTAATATGATGTTGTAGATTGCATTATGCAGGTCCTGTAATTGCCTGAGGAAGCAAAGTCTTATTAAGCATGGCATATAATATTTAGGAAAGGCATCACTATATAAAATGTTACCAAAGGATATAAGCAAATGAAGAATTACAGTTTCCATGAACTTTAAATAAGAAAATCTAAGCCTTCAGCAATGTGCTGGAAGCTGCAGTGGCCCTGATTTTGTTTTGAAGCAGTGGTAGATCTTCACATTTTGTCTTAACATCTGGATTTCAAAGAATGAGGAACGCTTTAATGACAGTAATCTGATTTTTTAAAATATATGAAAAGGGGGGAATGCTCCTCCTGTATTAAATGAAAATTGGTGAATAAATTGCTTTGTTACTATTATTTGATTGAGCTCAAATAAAAGGAATCATATAATTAAACGGATTTAGAGGTTTGAATGTTATAATGTGCAGCCTATCACAAATGTGATGCCTATTTTTGACTGTAATTCAGAATTTATATCATTGAGTGATATTCATTGTCAGGCAGAGTAGGCCTGTTGAAATCAGTAGATTTAAATTATTTAACTGATTTTAGTAGGTCTATTGACCAGGCATGTCAAACCTGCGGCCCTCCAGATGTTTTGGACTACAATTCCCATCTTCCCCAACCACTGGTCCTGCTAGCTAGGGATCATGGGAGTTGTAGGCCAAAACATCTGGAGGACCGCAGGTTTGACATGCCTGGCTCTATTCTGAGGATGACTGACATTGGATATCACCCATTGTACCATAAAGCATAATAAGATGAAGTTGGGTTTATCTGTAGTGTAATGCTTGTGAGGAAACTGGCCTGTGATTTTAAAAGCATAATAATTTGCCATTAAACTATAGGTAGGTTTGCGTGTATCACAGGAGTTATTATTATTACTTTTAATAAAGATTTGTCCCTCTAAAAGAGAGAAAAACAGAGCTCTAAAAAGGTACCATTGCATGTGACCCCCCCCCCTTTTAACCACTCTGCCATGCCAAATAATGCTGTAAACTAGTCTGCTGCTGCCTGTGAATGCTTTAAGTAATCTGTTGTAAAATCCAATCAAACAACTACAGATTTACTTGCAGCTTCGAAGATGGAAATCCATGAGGAGCATACAGGCCTTTTTGCAGCTGAGCCATTAGGCCCAAAGGAACCAGAGAAAGGAAGTAAGACTAGTGAGCAACCTATACATGATGCCTTAGTTCAACAGCCAGCAAAAACCGAGACTTTAGAAACAACAGAATCACAAGGCAAAGGAGAAGAAAAAATGCTCCCAACCCTGTCAGGACAGACCTTAGATGCCAGTCCACAACAGAAAGAGGACAGGAATTCTGTAAAAGCAGATTTTGATTTCACTGGAGAGCCACATCTACATAAAGAACCGAAAGATTTGTCAACAGAGCTGCACAAAGAAAGTAAAACTGATGAAAAGGCGCCAGAGGCCCAGAAACCTGTCGCTGAAGCACTACCCTTCAGGTCTAGAGATGGCCAGTTTGATGCTATAAAAAGTGACTTTACCTCTCATGAAAGCATAGGTTGTTTCTCATCTTCAGAATTTACAGTGGGCCAAAAAAGCACAGTTAAAACTGTGTTTTCTTCTGAAACTTTGCCAGTTACTCTACATAAATCTGAGCCACATGGTAGTAGGAACATGATGCAAATATCTACTGCTTCAGAGATTGCCAAAGATAGAAAAATTGACAAAGAGCAAGCAAAAAAACATGAAGAAGAATTTGAAGTGTTGACTTCTCAAGCCTCAAAACAAATTAGAGTGCAGACGCCTACCCAGAATGTTCCTTTTTGGGAGGAAGAGAAAGATATGACAGAGGATGAAAGCGACGAGGAGGGGTTCTCCATTTCCAGTGGAAAAAAGCACAAGATATTAGATGATCATTTTTTAAAAGCTCATGGCCAACAAACAACTGCTTTAGGTAAAGAAGTAGAAGGAACTGATTCTAAAAAGCCTGCGGGTACTCTCAAAGCAGAAGAAGAGTTGGAGAAAACTGAGGTTTCATCAACATGGGATATTAAAAAAGAGGAAAAGCATGGCACAGAGAGTTCTACAGAAAGACTCAGCCAAGAATTACTTCCTGAAAAAGTAAAAGAGCCTTTAGATAAAGCTATATTGCCTGCAGCAATAGAGAAACCCACTGCTGAACCCAGCAAAGAATCTGTGCAAGGAAAGGATGGGAAAGGGGAAGTGTTCTCAGCTGCAGATTCAGAAGCTCACAAAATGCAGATAGAGGAGGATAAATCAGGAATGTCTACATATTTTGAGACTTCCACCCTTAAAGATGAAACTATCACGAGTGACATCCTACAGCAAGGCAATGATTACTATGAACTGAGTGATACTAAAGAGGAGACCTACGACCCTTACCATAAAGATTTCATCATATCTAAGAAAGACACTGAGGAATTTCAGCCAGAGGCATATCAACACACCAGCATACCTGCTCATGAAATGGGATACAGCACCCTTGCCCAGGGCTTCCCAGATGATTCTGAGGAACCTAGTTCCCCTACAGAAAGAATGTACACCATTGACCCAAATGTATATGGGGATAAGAGAGAACTCCACAGTAAAAATAAAGATGACTTAACTCTAAGCAGGAGCTTGGGGCTTGGTGGGAGATCTGCCATAGAGCAGAGGAGTATGTCAATTAATCTGCCCATGTCCTGCTTGGACTCTATAGCACTGGGGTTTAACTTTGGGCGGACACATGATCTTTCACCACTAGGTTCAGATATTATGGATAATGCTAGTGGCGACGAAGGTGATGATTATTTGCCAGCCACTACTCCAGCAGTAGAAAAGTCTCCCTCCTTCCCATCAGTGAGCAGGGAAGAAGATGAAAAAACTGAAGAGTCAAAAGTAAAAGAAGGAGGAGAGATCCAGGTGGAGCCTTTGTGTGAGTCACCCTTCCTGGCTAAAGATTATTACAAAAATGGGACTGTAATGGCTCCTGATTTACCTGAAATGTTAGACTTGGCAGGCACAAGGTCAAGAGAAGCATCTGTGAGTGCAGATGCTGAGGTAGTCCACAGGAAGTCTGTTCCTTCAGAAGCAGTTGTAGAGGACAGTGGAGTGGCCCAGCTCCTCATGGCTGATGAGAACCATATGACTCTAAAAGCTGACAGTCAACTAGAAGATTTAGGTTACTGTGTTTTCAATAAGTACACGGTGCCAATGCCATCTCCAGTACAGGACAGTGAGAATTTGACGGGGGAAAGCTGTCCCTTTGATGAAAAAATTAGAAGAGGTGTCGCTGCAGACCTTTCTTTGATAGAGGTGAAGTTGGCAGCAGCTGAGAGAGCCAAAGAAGAAAGAGAGGCCTCTGGGGAATCAGCAGTTTTGGGCAAAGAGTTTGAGCAGGAGAGAAAAGCTATTGATAAACTAGATACTGTGCTAGAAAAAAGCGAGGAACAAAGTGACTCTAAAGAAGTTTGTTCTCATGAGGACACTGAACATGAAAAAGCAAAGCCTGCTCCAACTTTAGAAAGTTCAGGTGATAAACATATAGTTGGACTGGAAGAGAAAGGTTCTTCATTATCCGAGAAAGAAAAAAAAGCTGTTCATGTTGCTGAAGAGACAGGCAAGGCAGAAATTTCCTATAAACCAGACTATGATGCTATAAAGCATGAGATGGATTCTGCTGCTCGGCAAGTTGAGCAAGAAAACCAGAGTAAGTTAGGAGTTCATGTCACTGAGCCTGTTACAGAGCAAGGCACAGATGATCAAGAAAAGACCCTCTCAACATTGCCCCAAGACCCCAGTGTCTGTGCAAAAGCAGAACCTGCTCAAATGAAAGATGCCAATAAACTCTCTGAAACTGAAGTTAAGGAGAAAGGAGCTAAGCCTGACCTGGTTCACCAAGAAGCAGTAGATAAAGAAGAATCGTATGAGTCAAGTGGTGATAATGACCAAGCACAAGAGGGCTTGCCTGTAGAAACTTTAAAACCATATGATGACAAATTACGACTAGAAAGCCCTTCTTTGTCGGAAGAGGAGATGGCATCACAATTGACAGTGGAACAACCAGTTACAGAAAGAGGTGTATCTAAAGCTACCCAAGATGAAACAACTGAAATTCAAATGGAGAACATACCACAGCCTAAGGAAGATAATGTGGAATCTCTAGGACTGGAAGGCTCTGTAAAAACTGAGGCATTGCAGGAAGGAGAAGAACAAGAGAAGGAGAGTAAGCAAGCAGAACAACAACAGGAAGAGATCAAACAAGCAGAAGAACAAGAGGAAGAGAGTAAGCAAAAAGAATATGAGGAAGAGAGTAAACTAGAGCAAGCAGAAGAAATTAAGCAAGAACAGCAGAAGGAAAAGATCATGCAGGGAGGTGAGGAAGAGAGTAGACAAGAAGAGGAAAAGAGGAAGCAAGAGGAAGAGATTGAGCAGGAAGAAGGAGAGATGAGGC
Source organism: Zootoca vivipara (assembly GCF_965207765.1). Lineage (NCBI taxonomy): Eukaryota > Metazoa > Chordata > Lepidosauria > Squamata > Lacertidae > Zootoca > Zootoca vivipara. The sequence goes on along the minus strand of NC_142582.1, from coordinate 6,629,714 downwards.
AAAGAAGCAAAGAAGGGGACTTTGGTGAAGAGCTTGAGGTGTGTGAAGCTGTCCCTGCGCAAATGCCTGAACTCAAAGGAGTAATAGAGTCTGTGGTTACAATTGAGGATGACTTCATCACAATAGTGCAGACCACAGTCGATGAGGGAGAAACCAGCTCCCACAGTGTGCGCTTTGCAGAGGCACCACCGGCTGATACAGAAGAAGAAAGCGTCCATCCTGAAGTGGAGGTGGAGGTGGAGGCGGTGACTGATGTAGAAGCAGAGACAAAAGAAAGCTCTCTGGAAGCTCCTGGCTCCCCTGAACAAGAAGAAATCCCATTGACTGATTACAAGACAGAGACGTATGATGACTATAAAGATGAAACAACCATTGATGACTCCATCCTGGACACAGACAGCATATGGGTAGATACTCAAGGTGTGCCTTATCCTTTTTTCATTTTTCGTTTCCAAAATTATTCATTAATAATAAATAATAAATAATTATAATTAATTATAATTAATAATTAATATTACTGCATTCAGGAATATTGTTAAAATAATGACAATAGGAAATAATCTGATTTTTAAAAATGAAATCCCACTGAAGCACTATTAACATTTTACTAATTCTGGTTTTGTTTTTTTTGTTTTTTGTTATAATTTACTCTGATCCTGCAGATGATGATAGGAGCATCATGACGGAACAGTTAGAGACTGTTCCTAAAGAGGAGAAGGCAGAGAGAGAATTGCGGAGACCGTCTCTTGATAAACATAAAAAAGAGAAACCTTTAAAAACTGGGAGAGGCAGGATTTCTACTCCCGAAAGAAAAATAGCTAAAAAGGAACCTAGCACTGTCTCCAGAGATGAAGTGAGAAGGAAAAAAGGTTCATGTAATACTCACTCTCTTTTTCCTATAATGCCATACTGTGAGTTGTTCACCTGTTTTATAGGAGTATTTTAGCAGTACTGTTACACATTTAATCAAGAATATTCATTTGTGTTAACAGCAAGGCATTCAGTCTACACTGCTTCCAGCCACTCCAGTTCAGGCTGATGATTATTTTCTTTTATGGAGTAGGAAAACATCCTGTATGAGAATTCAGCTCTGCTTACTTGGATTCATTAATACCAAATAAATAACATCAGCATAAAGTCACGTATGTACCATGACTTTGCTAATGCTCTGGGTAGCCATGTGGCAATCTTTCGATCTCCTTAGTTGCCGAATCTAGTATGTAAAATATCCCACTATTATTCCCCGTGTGCAAGAGGCAGAGAATTGTCAGTGGGCACCAGTCAGGGATGCGGGTGGCACTGTGGTCTAAACCACTGAGCCTAGGGCTTCCCGATCAGAAGGTTGGCGGTTTGAATCCCCGTGACGGGGTGAGCTCCCGTTGCTCGGTCCCAGCTCCTGCCAACCTAGCAGTTTGAAAGCATGTCAAAGTGCAAGTAGATAAACAGGTACTGCTCCATCGGGAAAGTAAACGGTGTTTCTGTGCGCTGCTCTGGTTTGCCAGAAGCGGCTTAGTCATGCTGGCCACATGACCCGGAAAAACTGTTTGCGGACAAACGCCGGCTCCCTCAGCCAGTAAAGCTAGATGAACGCAGCAGCCCCAGAGTCGTCTGTGACTGGACTTAACTGTCAGGGGTCCCTTTACCTTTTACCAGTCAGATCTGTGGCTCCACTGGGTTTTGAACCCTGGTTAATGTCCAGCATTTTGTCCAAACCAAAGTGAGGCCTAGATCCTGGAGATCTGTCACTTAGCTAAAAAAATACCTCCATTCACCAGTGGAACTTAGCCCATACCCTTTCAGACATAGCCTTGGAAGCTGCCCAGTACAATTGCAATGCCACATGGCAGGAGTGTGCAGGCTGGAGTGGGAATATGCGCTCATTCTATGCAGTTTGTACAGAAGGTTCCTGGCTTGCACGGTCTGAGTGTGGTGACAGGTAAATTGACACTTGCTATACCCAATGATATGAAGGGTCAGTGTTGCCTGTAACAACTACAAAGTCGTCTCTGGGCCTTCGTAGGCTCACATTCAAACTGAAGGTCTAACATGGTACCAACAGCCAAAATGTCATGTTGAAATATATTTCGGTTTCTCGGTTTTTTGTTTCTGATTGTATGCTCTTGTTTTCTTGTCTATCTATAGCTGTATATAAGAAAGCTGAACTTGCTAAAAAAGCTGAAGTTCAGGCTCACTCTCCCTCCAGGAAAATCATTTTAAAACCTGCTATCAAACATACTAGACCAACTCATCTCTCCTGTGTTAAGCGGAAGCAGACAGGTGATTGTGCTGTCTTGAATTTATGCAACGTGGCTGGCAAACATAGACATTACTATTGTTATTATTATTTGTAATCTCATTGCTCTACTGGCTGCTCTGGTTTTGATTTTAGTTTTCCTTCTCCCCTTCTGAGACCTTTTTCTGCTGTCATGAATGATACTGCTTTTTTGTATCATGTTTTATTTATTTATTTATTTGAACAGAGACCATGATCATGTATGCTTGTCATGCTTGGATTTCCCAAGTTCTGTAGTTGTTTCTTGGCATTGTGGTTTGACAGTGGTGTTGTAGAAATTTCTCTGTTTTGCCTTGTTCTGTTTTATTTTCTCTCTCTCTCTCCATTTTTGCTCTGTTCTGGTGGGAAGTGCTAATGGCTTTAAACCATGGTTTACATTTTTTTCATCTATATCCCTTTTTTTCCTCATGCATAATAATAAGAAGCATTTCAGCTTTGTTCGGCTTGTATTTATATTGTATGCATTTGCTGTTTCAAATCTATTACCGTATTTTGTATATTGAAAGTTTTTATGTATTGAAACACAAAACCTGCAGGGCGAATTGAGCTCTGCCATGAAGTGGAAAGTGAAGAAATTTGTAGTCAGTAGGACTATGAATCTATAACTTTCCATCTTTTTCTGCAATGAAGACCTTGGACAATACAGGAGGGGGAAATAGGGTTTTTTTCAGTTTATGCATATCTCTGTTGTCATTTGGAGGAACAGAAACTTGGGCTGTACAGTGCTTTCCAGGCTGCGTGTGGAAGCATAAATGGATACAAACCTACAAGGAACGACACTGTTTGATTTGCACTGAAATGAAAAAGAATTGGATTTGCACAACCCCACCATTTTAGTTGGATCTGTGTGCGGAAACTTAAGTGGCTCATGCACATGCTCTGCCTCTTCATACATTCACACACTAACATTATTTGATCCCCATCCTTCAAAGGGAAGAAGAATAAAAAAACATCCTCGTTCTCTTTCAATACTTCTATGTAAAGAATTCATCAGATGATTCTACTAACTCCAGGAAAAATGTTTCTGTGACCCCAGCACTTGAAAAATATTCCCACTCAGTATTTTCATACAGTATAAAATTGCAAATAGGTGTGCCATTTAATAACTTACAAATATAAGAACTCTTATTGTTAATAGACTAGATCTCTGTATCTTCAGTTTAATGCTGAGTAGTAACCTAAACCCGCAAAGCTTTTTAAAAAGGTTAACCCAAATTATATTGAGAGAAAGTTGGCCTTTCCGTTATCTGGTTTTTTTGTTTGTTTGTTTGTTTGTTTGTTTTGCAAAGGGAGGCTATATTTCATTTTCAAAATAGCTGCACAGATTATTCCTTAACCACTACACAAATAAAAGTGTAACTCAGCAAATATATCCATATAGTGTATTACATAATATTTTGTGGTCTATGCATGTTGATTCACAAAATTAGTCATTAGGCACAGTTGGACCCACTAAAGTAAGGTTCATGCCAGTACGACATGGGGGTGGAACTAAGTGCATACCATCCTGTTTCTGGGTGGATCTTTAATGGGAACGCTTTTAAAATCAGCATGATAACACACATTTTTTTGGGGGGGATTCCTCTTAAACCTCTATGTTTACATGGAGGAGACTAAGTTTTTTTCTGTACAGTTCCCCCTGAGGGTGAAAGAACGTCATCAAATCATCTCAGGGAGACTTGCTGTATGTGTGTTCGGAGTGTATGATGGCAATACTCCAGAATCTCACACTGTCCAATCTCTCTCAAAACTTCAAAACATCATTCGCCAGACTGCGAGGCTGGATGCCCTATTTTTAGCAGTTTAAAAGTAAAAATAAAAAAATCAGAGGAATGGAAGTAGTGCCCATCCTTTGGACCATCATAATGGAATTCACAGGGCTGCACCCTGTTCAAATCAGGTGAGTCTTTTTTGGAATCCAAGTTCAGCAGATTCAAGGACACACACACCCCGCCGCCCACTTCCAGCCAATCCCTGCAATATATAGCAACCACTATCCGGATTAGGGTTCTGAGATAGAAAAAATGCAATCATTATAACTATTGGGTTCTGCTTGAAAAGGTCACCACATGGTGATGTTAATGATGCGACTAGATGGCTGGCTGTAGCCTTTAACTACATTCAACCTTTTGACATGAAGTGAGTTGAGTTTTCTCTGACTCCAGCAGACCCTCAGAAACCAAGAGGTGGGAATTACCAGAATTGCCATGTTAGTAGAGACCCTACATATAGCCAGTGTATACATTTCTGTGATTCATTTCCCCAACTTTTCCCTCAGTTAAAAACAGCTGTTGGTGGCTTCAGGCTGAGCAGAGGTACAGGAAGGGAGGGAGATAATTTTTTACCTGTTGTCTGTCAATTCAAAATTTCCCTCCCTGCCCCCAAGGAGGAAAACAACTGGTTGAGCAGTTTTGAGCAAACAATGGCTGGCATGCACACACATGTGTGTTGGCAACAATGCTCACCTGTCATATGAAAGCCTCTCCTCAGTTTTCTGTTCCACATGAGCAATGATCAGCTGTCAGTATAAAGAATACGTGAGAGGTCTAAGAGATGGTCTAGTCCTCGCATGTGGAAATCCATCATCAATGCAAAGAGAAGTAGGTGTTGGTGCTGCGATCCACAATTCCCTACCCCCATAATGGCTGAGATTGAAGAAATGTGCCTTCTGCATGGTTTGTGAAAGCAAACCAGGATCTAAAAGTGATTTTCAGATCCTGGTCTATTTTTTCTAACTCGAGTTTAAACAAACCATAGTTCCCCGAGTTCAGTTGTCACAGGGAACTGTAATTAGCTTAGTTTAAAAATTGGGAGCAAAAACATTCTATCTCTTCTGAAATGGGAAAGAGGAAGGGAACGGGGACCGGACAGTCTCAAGGCCAACTGTGGCTTGTGCATCTTTGTGAACTTGGGCTATAAGTAAAAGGTTTCGAGGGTTTCTTTTTTTTAAAAAAAGCTTAAAATGCAGGGAAGGCTCCCCCTGTAATTATAGCCTTAGAGATCTTAGGAAGCTGGTAACCAGTGCTCTTCTCTTAGTCATGAAAAGTGCAGATTATTTGACTGTATTTGGCCAGCCTTGTATTTGTTTCTGATGGATTTTACCCACAGTTTTCCAGTTGCTAATTTCTAAGCAGGAAAAGATAAGTCTCTCAAATCCTAGGATTGTGAGCTGATGTTTTTAATGTCATTGTTTTAAAATTGTGAATGTTGCTGAAAGAAGTGGTAATTGCAAATCATGGGTTCTTCAGAATGCTCTTAGTTTTTTATCAAACATTTCTCATATTCTCCTTTTCTTGTATGGGTAAGCATATTCAAAGCTCACTAGCAGGTATATTTTCCTATAGTAGTAATTTTGAATATATTTGCATGGAATGTAAGTCCCATTAAATTTGTCAGTGGGACTTTCAGCTGTGTAAACATGCAAAGGATTGGGGTTATGAATGGCAATAGAGCTTAGGTTCTAGAAAAAGAAACTAATTCATAAAATCAAGTATACCTGCAGTTGTTCCAGATTTTGATTCAGAGTGGTTTTCCTTCTTTCTTGATGCACAGAATGGAAAAGGAAAGAAAGGAATTCTTTTAGAAAGCATTTTAAGTCATCACTATCATCCAAACATTGTCGTAATTTGTACTTCACTCTTTGATTGGTTGAAAATGTAAGACTGTGCTTCCTTTGTGACATCACAACATTGATATTATAGGGCAAATGGGCATCAGCTCAGGCTATGTGAACTGGGTCAAACATGTATTAGGTTTGTCTTAATCACCTTAAATTTCATATTTACCCCAGGAGTAAATATGTTTCTTGCATGATTAAACTGTTAGCCAAACTCCAAAGGACAGGGTGAAGTCATGATCCAGGTTCATTGTTCAGATGGAGGAGTTGTTATGCTTTCAGGTAAGTCAGCAGTAAAGGTGTTTTGCCCTCATTTCAGAGCATTGGATTATTGGTTAGCAGTGGACGATTGGAATCTGATAAAATGAGAGGTATCTGTTATGGGGATAGGTGAACAGCAGCAAAATTTATAGAGGGGAAATTATACAGGCATCTTGTACTGAACATTCTCTGCCAGATATTTTTTGACTGAAACTCTTTCCTTTGTTTTCTGCTTCTGACTACACATTATCATCTATCTTTAGGTAGGATGTTATTTAAGTGAGGGTCACATATGAAAGGAAAAGTGCACTCATGTTGGCAATAAACTTGAGTTCAAACCATTGGAACTGTCGGCAAACAAGGCTTGCCACATTTGCCTAGGCTGATGAGAATCCACCATTGGTGCCTCAACTAAAATTTGAGATAATTTAACAAACGGAAGACTCAAATATGCCTTCTGCCCAACAGCTGCCTTAGCAAGCATTTCATAAACTAAACTATCTGCTACTGTTATTAACAATGTGTGTACAGCTCATTTATCAGCTGATGATCAAACTCAAGCTCTATGCATGTTTTATAAATACCAGGAAGTAAACTTGGGGACGGGGAGGGGGGGGAGTGCAGATGATCTTGCTCGCTCCCCCTCCTTCATCATCATTTTAGTGACCTTGTGGAAGGCTGCTACAATGGGGAGCCTTTTGTATTGGAGGCCACTGTGTGTTTCGGAATCCAGATTGCATGAGGATCCTCTGCAGATATAAAAAGCTCCTCACTACAGACTGCAAGGTGGGAAGAACAATGGAGGGGTAATGGGACTGACACACTTCTTCTTGCTGCACACATCCTCTCCCACCGTGTTCATTTGCTGGTACTTGTAACATCAAAAAGAAATCTCAAAACTCTCAAAACTCAAAAACATCATAAAAGGCAGAACACAATTCATAAAGCAGAAGCCTTGTGATAGGATATATATGTAGGGGTGACACCTATCCAAACTAAAAGGTGATAGCACGGCACTAAAATCAACCTTTTTCTGTGTTGCGCTGTTTATTTATTTTAATATGTTGCCCTGTCCTCCTTTGTAAAGCCATGGTTGGAAATCTGATAAAGGCAAAGACACTCATACAAAGCCCAATTATTGCACATAGAGATGGATCGACCCCTTAAAGTCCAGTTCTTAAAAGTGACATGAAATAAGTCCATCCTGCCACAGCAGTGTGTGGATTTTTAATGGAAAATCCTGCAATGCCAACATGGATTTTTAAAATAATAAAAAAATACTTAGGAGATGGTTGAAATGTTCCTCTTCTTTAAAAAAGATCCTTTCAAAGTTGTAAATATAGGGCACTGAGCCACCCACAGTCTGGAACGTTGCTGCAACATCCTTACGATGTGCATACAGTAGGTCCTCTTGGGAGCAGTACACATGGGGCAGCAGCCATCTTTTATCCTGTATACAATTCCCTGGAAAGCAATAGAATGTCATTAAGCTCCAGTGCTCCCAGGGGGGACGTCCTGTGTCGGCACTTGAAGTGCTCAGCATTAAGCAACCCTGTGTACTCGCCACTCCAGGCTTGTGGATGCCCCAAAGCCCTATTTTTAGAGGTTTAAAGGGATGTCTCATTAAAGAATCCACCTGACTGGATTCGTTCTTTTCTTTTAAAAATGATTTTCCATTATACAAGCATATATTGCACACACTGGATTTCAAAGTACAGTACTAACTGTGGATTCTGAACTGGGCCCTTGGTCCAGTCCAGGGTTATGATCCATCAGGATCAAATAATGTGAGTCTATTTTAAAATCTGAGTAGAGGTGTTTCCTGCTCCATCCCTGCTCATCCCATGTTCACAAAAGGTCAGAGGAAGAAACTATGATACATTATTATGGTTGTTGATTGCCTGAAAAAGATTCCAAAATTATCCAGAACTCACGTTACCTTGGAAAGCTTTCTACATCCTTGCCCAAGACAGAGAAAACCAGATAACCATTTTTATTTGCTAGTTTGAATTTGTTTGTTTTTTTAATTAGCATTAGCTATTGCTAATAATGAATTCATTTGTGTCTTAATATTGCATGGCAATTCAAACTGAATATGTTAAGGGTGAATTTGAAATTACCATTAAGGGTCCTTTTCTTTCTGTGTACCTAATAGCTGCTGGTGGTGAAACAAACCAAGGTCCTGGGGTGTTTAAGCAAGCAAAGGAAAAACTTTCAGTGAGTAGACTTGTTTTCCTTTTTATTCATGTTTTCACATTCATTTTTGTTTCCAGGTGGTTTTATGGTCATATCTGAAAGACAGGGGGGAATCTTTTAGGAGCCATTTGTCAGTTTTAAGACAATTGATTTTCAGAATTACTCATATATTATTAAAACTTCCTAATTGGTGCACACTGTAGAATGGAGATTGGCAACATATTAAGCTACTAAACTATGTATTTAATATTCGATTCACTTAATATGGTACAACCACAATAACCTCAATTGGACTATTCTTAACCAATTGGCTTCCATCCACCAGTGTGGAGGAGACCAATCTACTTTTTCCCTAAATGGAAGTACTTGCCTTTAGATCACCGAGGATCACCGAGCAGTTCTTTTCAGCAATCAGAAACAGCACATGACATTTGCCCTAGCCTCAAGTCCCAGTCATAGACACCAGGAGCAGAGCAATTGTCGAAGGAGCGTTGGTCTGATAGAACAGCTTATGCTTTATATATTGGAGATCTCTGGTTCAGATCCAGAGTGGTGTAGGCCCATTACACATCTGAATTGTGATCATCTTGAATGAAAGCTATCCTGTGCTAACTTACACAATATCCTGTGCTCTATCACGGTGACATGGCTAAGGCATGGGGGCAGCCATTTATGCAGGGGCTGCTCATTTTTAAAAAGCTTATTCTTGTCCTGGTAAAATCAAGTCCTGGGGGTGCCACGGCAGGGCTGGTGTAAATTTGCACCACTGGGGCATGGCTTTGTATCAAAGGAATGCAGGACACATCATAAATGTGCTCCCTTCAGTGTGCCATCCATACTCCACCCACAGCTCTGCCCCGTTTTGGCAGTATCAGGGGAGATCCACTGGTGTATCTTTCACGGCAGCAGCGTATTGTGCTCTCAATTTCTGCATCCCTAAAGAACAGGATATTCTCAGTGCTTAGGTGAAATGACGGAGGCAGCATTCGAGCTTCCAAACATGTAAGCTGGTATACCATGCTAACATGCATGCTAGAACTACTGAGCTATTTGTATACAAGTGTAGACCCCCTGAGTCACAAGGGCAAGTGCATGGACAACCCTGCACAATACACTTTCCCGTCCATCTGTTTGTATGGATGGGAAGGCAGGTACCCATTCACCGACTGGAGCTACTGTCACGCACCCTTGATCCTTGGATCAAGTCTCATGAGTTCAGTAGAACTATGAGTTTGCGTCCACATCCCTTTCACAAGGTGATTGTTTTCAGTGGAAAGAATTGTGTGGCTGCCTAGTCACAGTGTGTTGCATCAGCAACCTATCCTCCTCAAATCTGGGTTTGGTAAATGCTTGCATGGCCAGGGAGCAGTTCCTCCTTCTCCTCTCATTTCACACTGTGTCCAGAGTTTTTAAACAGTTGAGAGGAGCGAGTAGAGAGAGGAGAATGAGTCTTTCTTCATTTTTCCTTCTCTCTCCTTCAAACCTGCCCCATTTCAAGCTTTGCTACCTGAAATGCCTCTTTATGGGTTGGTGGGAGAGGTGATGAGGGAGGAAATAATTAGGGTTGGCAACTAGTAGCCAAGTGGCCACTCTGCCAGTTAAGGTTGCTGCACTAAGACTTTGGATGAAGTCCACTTGCTCCCTGTGACTCAGGAGGTCTACATTTGTATACAAATAGGTCAGTAGTTCTAGCATGCATGTTAGCATGGTATACCAGCTTACATGTTTGTTGAATGATCAAAACTAAATTTAAATATGAAATTTTGTTCTTTTATCTCATCTCAATTTTTTTTAGTTATGAGTGTTTGAATTTTCGAAAATTTGTCAATTTTGGCATTGCTCAACTACTCAATAACCTTAAAAGTTCAGTCCAGAATTGAGATACATCAAAACTAAAGACACCAATCTCTTCAGAACCTCGTGGGCATTAATATGATATATCACATGATGGATTTACTTTAAATTTTAAATTTAAGTTACAAAAATTAAAATTTTAAAAAGTGATTTTTTAAAAAAGTAATATGATTTAAAAATTCCAAAAATGTATTGATTATTTAATATTTCTAAGAGCTACCTGCAAAATTTCATATTGGGATCTCAATGGGATCACATTAAAAAAAATTGTACATACATGTCTGCATACACACATCTCTTCTTCAGGAAATGAACTGTACCTGGGTTTTGCATTTGCGAAAACATGGCATGTTTAAAGTGGTGTGTATATATAGATACATAAAACTGAAATGGGATTCCAATTGAATACTCTGGTGGTAGATAACAGTTCTGCTGTGTGTGTGTCTTTTTAAGACTTTGTCTTTAGTGTTTGTCATTTCATCTGTAGACGTGTATACATTGCCAGTTTTTCCATTTACATTCTCAAATTCTGTCATCGTCATTGTCCAATATCTTCAGATTTCTACCAACAGAAGTGTTCTGTCATTGACATAAAGAAAATAATACCTAGTAGGAATTTTGACAGGGGGAAATCGAAAAGTTTTTAAAAATCAATCAGCATTTCATCTGTGGCAAGGTAGTTCTTTCAAATTTTATCAGCTTTTATTTGATTTTAAAGTAGGCCTAAACCATAATTGAGTTAAACTAGAAAATATGAAATTTAATCCATTTTGGCACTAAAAAGCAGAAACACTTCATTTATTTACATTTTTACATATTAAAAATCAGTGTCCACTCCCAAAGTGGTTTGAATGTTAGGTTGTCACTTATTGCCCATATTTAAAAAACAAACAAACACACACACATTTATTTTTGATGCAGCTTCTACCAATTTGGGAATCCTGAAGATAAGATAACATAACTTGAAACTATATGTTACGATCATTAGTAATAAAGATTTTTATCAGCCTGAGCCCAGAGGAAGACTGTTGCCCAGTAGGTGGAACATTTGCTTTGAATGCCCAACTTCAGCCTCTTCTTACATACCCTCCAACATTCCTCAGATGAAAATAGGGACAGTTCTCACTCTCCCCCAAGAGACCCTCCTTGACCCCCCCCCCATATCAAGACTCCTTGCACTCTGCTCTGCTTCCTTTTCCTGGGCAGCCCTGCCCTCTGCCTGCCCCCCAGAGCCAGCATGTCACCTGAGGCTGAGCATTGGTGGCTGCAACCTCTTCTCCTCCTCACCTGCTTTTCAGCAGCTGCTACAAGCTGCCCAAAGGAGGAGGCCGGCAGCAGCGGCCATGGAGGGACCACAGGATGCTCCCTCTCCGCCACCACCATCACCATCGCTCAGGATAAGCGCTGGCTCATGCTCTTCCCCAAGCTTGGCAGCAGCACTAGCAGGGGAAATGGGGGCATTCTGGGATCAAATCAGAAGCTTGGGTGGTTTTTGAAATTCCAGGACTGTCCCTGGAAAATCAGGACACTTGGAGATCTCTCAGATAGTGGAGCTGAGATAATCCCATCCTAAGCTAGACGAACCAGTGGCCTGACCGTATCTTATGCTTAAGAACAACAGTAAAAGATCATAATAAAAAAGTTCCTTCAGTAGCACCTTAAAGACCAACTAAGTTTTTATTTTGGTATGAGCTTTGTGAAAGATATCTGAAGAAGTGTGCATGCATACAAAAGCTCATACCAAAATAAAAACTTAGTTGGTCTTTAAGGTGCTACTGAAGGAATTTTTTTATTTTGTTTCGACTCAGACCAACACGGCTACCTACCTGCAAGTAAAAGATCATGTTTGAAATCTGAAAAAAAAAATCCCAATATCTTTATTCACATTACCGGTACTTTTTAAAAAAGCAATAAAACAGCCTCATTTATACATGTGTACCTTAGGACAGTGGTCTTCAACCCCCGGGCCACGGACCGGTACCGGTCCGTGGATCAATTGGTACCGGGCCGCCCAAGGAACATTTAAATACAATTAAATTAAAATTATTAAATCAAAACAATCAAAATAAAATATAAACAATGTCCCCCCCCCCCTCAGCAGGCCGCGGTAAAATTATCAAATGTTGACTGGTCCGCGGCGATAAAAAGGTTGGGGAGCACTGCCTTAGGATATGGGACGCGGGTGGTGCTGTGGGTTAAACCACAGAGCCTAGGGCTTGCCGATCAGAAGGTCAGTGGTTCGAATCCCCGTGACGGGGTGAGCTCCCGTTGCTCGGTCCCAGCTCCTGCCCACCTAGCAGTTCGAAAGCACATCAAAGTGCAAGTAGATAAATAGGGACCGCTCTGGCGGGAAGGTAAACAGCGTTTCCGTGTGCTGCTCTGGTTCGCCAGAAGCAGCTTTGTCATGCTGGCCACATGACCTGGAAGCTGTACGCCGGCTCCCTCAGCCAATAACGCGAGATGAGCACCGCAACCCCAGAGTCGGTCACATCTGGACCTAATGGTCAGGGGTCCTTTTACCTTTACCTTAGGATATACACACATGGTGATTTTTTTTAAAAAGAAGTTTTGTTTTGCAGTTTGTTTTTCATATTCCATGCATTTGCTGTTTACACCATTGTCCATGTTCACATTGTCTTCCTTCTGTTTGTTTTCTTATGACTAGACTTCTTCTTTGTCAAAGATTCCCGCCTCAAAGGTTAGAGCAAAGTCATTGCTTCCTCCAAGACCCAGCTCAGCTTGCTCATTAACTTCTACTAAAAAAGCTTTGCTTGATGCAGACAATTATTTTGCCAGGCCCTCTTCCGCAGGCCCAAGAGACTGCTTGCCATATTCAAAAACAAATGCTCAGGTAAGGCAGCAGAGTAAATGATGTACTCAGTGAGAGCAAAGAAATGGCCAGAGGTGGATTCTGGTCTGTTTGCTTACACTCTCTCCCCCTTGCCCTTCTCCTGAACACAGACAAAAGAACTGTACAGGAGTGAACAAACTTTCCCCTGTTCAATTCAAGAAGAAACACTGTGTCAGATATTGCCTTTCTTATTACAGGACCCATAATTAGCTCCTATCCTGAACTGGAATGCTTCCCTTCCCAGGTTTTGATTAAAACCCTAGGAATCCATCCATTATAAATCCAATTTAGGCTGGAGAAACATACTTTTCAGTGCTGGAGGTTGCGTGTTCAGTCATCTCATTATTGCCTTGGGTAAACATGTTTTGCAAGCTTTAAAACATTTTAAAACATTTTTTCCCTCAAAAACCTACAAGCACCATTTGATTAAGGGCAATGGTTGTCAAAGAAATGCATGCATGCAAGAAGGCAGTGATGTCTCTTTTCATACCACTTTAACCACTCTTAAAAAACTGTTAGTTGGTTCAAACCAAAGTTCACAAACCTAATAAGCTTTTTGCCATAAGGCTACAATAGGATGAGGTCTAAATATTACAGGTTGTCAAATCATTTGTGTTCCATACTGTTCAGCTTGAGCAGAACAACTTTTTCTCTCTCTCTCTCAAAGATGTGTGTGTGTGTGTGTGTGTGTGTGTGTGTGTGTGTGTGTGTGTGTGTTTTAGATCAGTTTTATTCCTTTTGACTTTTCGCTGCAGGTATAAATATACTTGAGACTGATACTAGAGCAGTCATAGCCAAACTAAAATGAGCTATGCTCCCCCACCCCAGCCTGCCAAATTACTCAGTTTTGCCTGTATCATCTCACTTTGGTATGCTGTGAGCAAAGTTAAATCCATGTCGGATCCTCCCTGGAAGTAAGAATCTCACTTCTAGGTGCATGGGGGCTGGAAATTAATCTATCCAGGCTTGATCTGATCTTCCTCACCATGACATAGTTAGAAGCTCTTGCTGGGGAGAAACTGCTGGAAAGTTAAATGTCATCCCAACAACTGCATTTTACCATTTTTTACAAAAAATTAAGAGAAAAAAAATTCTATTGTTTCTCCTAGGACGGTGTAACCAAGAGCCCAGAAAAGCGTTCCTCTTTACCAAGACCTTCCTCTATTCTACCCACCCGGAGGGGCCTGTCAGGAGACAGAGAACGAGATGAAAATTCTTTCTCCCTGAACAGCACCATCTCTTCATCAATGCGACGGACCACCAGTAGGTTTCTGTGCCCTCTAACTCCCCCTCCACATTTTCTTTAGCCTGCAGGTGCACCTTGTGTAAATCTCTTGAGGTCTCTGTGCATATAAAAATGATACAGTATAAAACACCATCTTATACTATATGCAAATTACAACAGAAAAATATATATGCTGGTCGCCAAAGTATTGTACATACAATTTATACACTCTCATATCCCCCCCACACTCTTACCCCAAAGCTCTTGCTCAGCATCCTGGTTTCCCTAACACACAACGTTCTCCCCACTCAGTTAACACCAACACCCTAGAACTCCCCTTAGCTTAATGCTGAACACCCACAACGTATCCCCCATCCCATCCCTTCCATCATGTCAGGGGCTGGCAGGACGCTGGCGAGTCTGGAGTCTGACTCGGGATTGGAAGGCAGTGGTTTGTGAGGACCTGTACCAGTCAGAAGGCAAGAATCAGAGGCAGGGGAAGCTTCAGCCCTGGAGGGTGGAGCACAGGATGGGTTGGGAGAAGAGGAGGAAGAGGCAGGTCAGGCAAGTGGGACTTGCTTTTTAGGAAACGTGCACTGAATTGAGCTGCATAGCTTAGAGCAACTGAATTTGTAGTCTCTTCTTAGATACATGCTAAAATGACATTGGCATTATTTTTACTGTACTCACTTGCATTTCTGCTCTCATAATAGAGTTGTGGTCAACATGTTTTAAAACAGATCCAGTTTGGTAAAGTTGTTCAGTTGCCTTAAGCAAAGGAGCTTTAGAAAAACATTTCCTTTTCCTTTTCTGTGCTATTTACTCTCATTAACTGAAGTGAAGATTCACTGAAAAATATGCAGACCTACAAACCTTGCTGCGATGCAGGAATCAAAGTACTGCTTGTACATAAGCAATGATATCTTACATACTGCCATCCAAGCCATCTCATATAAAAGGATGGAGAACCTATTGCGCAACTACAACTCCCATCATCCTGTACCATTGGCTCCACTGCCTGGGGTTGATGGGAGCTCACCCCCCAAAATCTGGAATTCTTCATCTCTGTTTTATCGCTTTGGTGGCTTCCTCCATTTCCCCCTCAGCATATTATTTTTGTGTTTTACACTACTAGCAGATTTTGGTAAGTCAGATAAAGCATCCTGTTAATTTCCATTTCTAGACCACCCATCAACCAAATATAATACATATAAGAGAATTTGTTTTAACCTGGAAAAACAATGAACTGCCCACATTGGATAAGTGAATTATGAGGACATGGGCGTTAGTAAATATGGTTAAATTAACTAATACAGTGGTACCTCTACTTACGAATTTAATGCGTTCCGAACGCACATTCGTAAGTAAAAAAAAATTGTAAGTCGAATCCCATAGGAATGCATTGGGACAAAAAAAATCATAAGTCGAAGCAACCCTATCTAAAAATTCGTAAGTAGAAAAAATCCTATCTAAACCGCATCCAATATGGCGGGCGGAGCGCCGTTCGTAAGTAGAAACATTCGTAAGTAGAGTTATTTGTATAATTAAAAGGAGGGAGATTAGACAATTGTTTATTGAAAGTTGGAGCATGTTTGTAGTCTATTAGTGTAAGAATAAGACACAGGAAAATGTTCAGTCCTGCTGTTAGAAACCTTGTAAATTCTAGTGCGTGTATAATGATTATTTAGTAGTGAAGAGTGGGAAAACATCCTTTATTTTCAACCACGTTTTAGTCAGAGTAGACCCATGGAAATGAATGGCTATGACGGGTAGGCAACCTCAGGCCCATGGGCCAGATGCGGCCCAATTGCCTTCTCAATCCGGCCCACGGACAGTCCGGGGATCAGCATGTTTTTACAGAGTAGAATGTGTCCTTTTCTTTAAAATGCATCTCTGGGTTATTTGTGGGGCATAGGAATTCATTCATTTCCCCCTAAAAAATATAGTCCGGCCCACCACATGGTCTGAGGAACGGACTGGCCCACGGTTGAAAAAGGTTGCTGACCCTGGGCTATGACTAACAAATTAATTTCAGTTACTCAACTCTAAGTAGAAGTTAGGTTCTTTGAGGCTATTAGGTTAACCTTGTAAGGAGTTTAAGATCTACTTAGGCCACATTCTTGTTGAATTGGCCAGAATAGAAAGATAGAGAGATAGTCTTTAAAATATATTAATATATTAATATATTATTTATTTATTTCATAAAATTTATACAGCACTTAATTGTAAAAAAAACCTCAAAGTGGTTTACAAAAAAGATAAAACCATAAAATCAAGAAAAAATTACAACCACACTTTAAAACATACAAGTGTTAAAATACTAAAATACTAAAACAGGTTAAAATTACCTCAGCTATGGGCTTATCCACATGACCTCTGCTTTATGCTGGGGAAATCGGAAGGTCTTTTTCCCCGGATTGTTGTTTATTCCGATTTAGCACTAAAGAGCAGGTTTTCCCTGGGGAAGGAGTGGGACAAGGGGAAAGCCACTTGGACAAGTAGAAGCGTGGGCAAGCCGTTTCTAATAACCTGGGTGGGCTTGACCATGCAATAATGTTTTGAATAGGTCTCAGAATAGTACAGTGAAGGCGTCTGCTTGATCTCAATAGGCAGAGAGTTCCAAAGTGCATGTGCTGCCGCACTAAATGATCGAGGTCTTACAGGTGTTGAACAAGTACTGTGTGGCACCTGTAGTCACGCAAATTCCACTGATCAAAGTGGTTGAGTAGGCACATGTGAGGTAAGGTGATATCTTATGTACCTGTTCCTGTGCATGTGAGACACACACACATTCTCTTCAGGGGTGTTTAAACCTTACTATATAATTTTGAAATTTTACTACAGTGGTACCTTGGTTCTCAAACTTAATCCATTCCGGAAGTCCGTTCCAAAACCAAAGCGCTCCAAAACCAAGGCATGCTTTCCCATAGAAAGTAATGCAAAATGGATTAATTCCTTTTAAAAACAACCCCTAAAACAGCAATTTTACATGTATTTTACTATCTAACAAGAGCATTGATCCACAAAATGAAAACAGTACACAATGTACTGCAGTCACATAATCAATCAATCAACCAATCAGTAGCTGAACTGGGTTCCATACAGTCACAAAAACAAAACAAAAAAAGAGCCGCAAAAACACAAAATAAATAGCAAAAACAGACAGATCTCAGTGTAACACTCAAAATGGAAGTGTGGCACTCAAAACGGAAGTGTAACACTCAAAACAGAAGCGCAACAATCAAAGAGCACGTTCAGCTTCTGAGAAAAGTTTGCAGACTTACTTCCAGGTTTACCGTCTTTGGGTTCCAAGTTGTTTGAGTACCAAGGCATTTGAGAACAAAGGTACCACTGTATCTGTATGATATTAAATAATCATACAAAAATTGGGGGAAATCAGTAGAATTTACTGGCCAGAATATAGAAATACAACTAAATCACTATAACAGTATCTGTACAAATGACACACAAACATTCAAAACCTATAGATGAAATGAAATGAAATGGGTAGTGTCACAGTGGCCGGAGTGGACTACTTCAGAGTAACGACGCTACGCAGCTCTGCATTTTATTCTTTTATTGGTGCTGCGTATTTACAGTGCTCAAGTCATTGCTATTTACACGGAGCGATGTTGTCAGTCGGTTTCAGAACCTCCTAATGGCTTTTGGCGCGTCTTTCTCCAACACAAAAGCTTTGGCAGACCCATCCTCTTGCCCCTCCTCTTCCTGCGTAATTCTGGAGTTGGGGGGATGGGTCTTCCCCCCTTACTTGCCCCTTCCTGTCCCACCTGGGACCCTGGCTCCTCTACCTTGCCTGAGCCTCGGACACGACTTCCTGCTTCCCCACTGGAATCGGAACTCTCCCTGCTTTCCCCTTTGCTCGGGGACGGGCTTGAACTCAGGAGGGGAGGGACTTCGCGATATCCCCTGTCCCTCACATCCACCCCCCTCCCAAGCTCTCCTTCACCCCTCCCCAGGCCCCCCCCATGTGTCGGTGACGACTGGAAGCCTAAAAACTCGGTGCTCTCCGAGCCCGTTGGTGTGAACACCTCCCCCCAGTCCTGCGAGCCCCCCCCTTCCGCCTGGGAGGACGGGAATCCCAAAAAGTCCGTGGCGTCAGAGCTGGTGGGGGTAAAAATGTTTTGCCAATCTGCTCCTTCCTCTGACTGGGTGGATCTTGGCGACACCCATACCTCATCCTCCGGTTCCTCAAACTCCGCTTCCCAGCGCCATGGTGAGCTGTTCTCCCGTGCCTCCTCCTCCTCCCCCTCCCTTTCCATGTGCCAGGGCTTGGGTCTGTGGGGAAAGAGGGCGTGAAATTCTTCCACCAAGAATTCCTCCTGTATCTGAGTGGCGGGAACCCATTCATTCTGGGACGGTGGAGCATCCTCCCATGCCATGAGGTACTCCAGGCCCCCCACCCCCCACCTTGAATCCAGGATGGCCGTGGCCTCATTGAGTTGCTCCCTGCTTTCCCTCTCCCCCCCTCCCTCGGGGGTTTGTTCGCTGTCTCTGAGCCTGCTGCTTTCCCTGTACGGCGACAGCAGCGATCTATGAAACACTGGATGCACCCTCATGTCCTCTGGCAGTGCCAGCCTGTATGCCACCGGGTTGACCTGTTGCGTGACCGTGAAGGGGCCCAGCCATTTGGGTGCCAGCTTTTTGCACCTCCCTCTGGTGGGAAGGCCCTCCGAGGACAACCACACCTTGTCCCCCACCCTGATGACCTCCCCTTGTCGCCTGTGGCGATCTGCCCCCTTTTTGTACGCTTCCTTGGCCCTCTCCAAGTGTTCTCTGAGCTGCTGGTGCACCGTCTCCAGTTCCTCTGCCCAATCCTCAGCCTGTGGGCCCTCCTCCTCCTCCTCCCTCTCCCTCTCTGGGAAAGATCTGAGGTCGCGCCCGTAATTGGCCTTAAAGGGCGACACCCCTGTGGAGACGTGCACTGCATTGTTGTAGGCAAATTCTGCTAGTGGCAAGCGATCCACCCAGTCCGTTTGCCGCTGGCTGACGTAGCATCTCAGGTACTGCTGCAGAATGGCGTTGACCCTTTCCGCTTGTCCGTTGGTCTGCGGGTGTCTAGCCGTCGACAAGCTGACCTCCACCTGCAGGAGGTTCATGAGCCGCCGCCAGAACCTGGAAACAAATTGGCGGCCACGATCCGAAATAACCCTTAAAGGTAATCCATGCAGTCTGAAAATGTGATCAACAAACAGTTTGGCTGTCTCTTCTGCCGAGACTGCCCTGGCACACGGTATAAAGTGACACATTTTGGACATGAGGTCCACCACCACCAACACTGCAGTCTTACCCCTGGACGAAGGCAGATCTGTGATGAAGTCCATGGACACCACTTCCCACGGCCTGTGTGGTGTGGCTAAGGGCTCCAGCAACCCTGGTGGCGCTGCTCTGACCACCTTCGCCCGCTGGCAGGTGGTACAGCCCCTTACATAGTCTCGAACATCTTCCCTCACCCCTGGCCACCAGAAGTGTCTCATGACTAGGTGAGTGGTCTTGTCCCTTCCAAAATGCCCCGCTGTAGGGTTGTCGTGCATCTGCTTGAGGACCGTACGTCGAAGCTGGGTGGTGGGTAGGTACAGCGCACCCTTGTAGAAAAGCAGCCCTCTGCGTTCTGCAAAGTCTTTTGCCTGCTCCCTCCCCCCTCTCAGTTCTCTGAAGATGCGGTTGGCAAATTCATCCGCTGCCGTCAGTGCTGTGAGTTCTGCCTCGCTCACCACTGCTGCTCCGCAGGACCATGCCGACGGGGGGAAAATGTGCCTTGGGGCTGGTGGCGCCTCCTCCTCCATGTACTCTGGCTTGCGGGAGAGGGCATCCGCCCTGACATTCTGCTCTCCTGGGATGTAGTGTATGGAGAAGTTGAAGTTCGAGAAGAACTCCGCCCACCGTATCTGCCGCTGGTTGAGCACCCTGGCAGTTCTCCAGAACTCCAGGTTCTTGTGGTCTGTGCACACCTGGATGGGGTGCTTGGCGCCCACCAGGAAGTGTCTCCAGTGCTGGAACGCCGCGTGGATCGCAAGAAGTTCCCGATCAAAAACTGTGTAGTTTCGCTCGGGCTGGGTCAACTTCCTGGAGAAGAAGGCACAGGGTCTCCACTCTCTGTTGGCGTCCAGTTGCAACAAAATGGCGCCCACAGCCTTATCAGAAGCATCTGTTTCAATGCGTAGGGGCGCGTCCTGAACCACGTGGAACAGGTTCTGGTCTGAGGCGAACACCCTCTTGAGGCTTTCGAACGCTGCTTGCGCCTCTGGTGTCCACCTGAACTTCTGCTTGCCTCTCAGGCAGTCAGTGATGGGAGCCGTAACTCGAGAGAAGTTCTTGATGAACTTCCTGTAGAAGTTGGCAAAGCCTAGTAGGCGTTGGGCATCTTTGCGCGTCCTGGGGCTGTGCCAGTCCAGGATGGTCTGCACCTTGTCCTTGTCCATTGCCAGCCCCTTGTCTGACAGCTTGTAGCCCAGGAAGTCCACCTCCTTGGTGTGAAACTTGCACTTCTCCAGCTTCACATACAGGTGGTTCTCCTTCAGGCGCTGTAACACCTCCCTGACGTCCTTCACGTGCTGCACTGGGTCGTTGGAGTAAATAAGGATGTCATCCAGAAAGACCAAGCATTTCCTGAAGAGTAGGGACCCCAGGACGTGGTGCATGAAGGCCTGGAAGCATGCTGAGCCCCCTTGCAACCCGAAGGGCATCACCAGATATTCAAAAGAGCCCAGAGGCGTGAACATCGTGGTTTTCCACTCATCGCCTTCCCGGATCCTGATCAAGTTGTACGCCCCCCTCAGGTCTAGCTTGGTGAAAATCTTGCCT
Source organism: Zootoca vivipara (assembly GCF_965207765.1). Classification (NCBI taxonomy): domain Eukaryota; kingdom Metazoa; phylum Chordata; class Lepidosauria; order Squamata; family Lacertidae; genus Zootoca; species Zootoca vivipara. The sequence goes on along the minus strand of NC_142582.1, from coordinate 6,608,596 downwards.
CTGCGTGCCGCTGTCAGGAGATCATCCACTCTGGGCATGGGGAAAGCCACTGGCTCTGTCACCGAATTCAGCCGTCTAAAATCCACCACAAGACGGCGCTGTTGCGTGTCTTTCTTGTCCACCCAGAAGACCGGGCTGCCCCCTGCTGCCTTGCTTTCTCTGATGAACCCCCGCTTGAGGTTCTTGTCGATAAAAGCGCGCAGATCCTCCAGTTCCTGGTCTGACATGGCGTACAGCTTGGCTGGGGGTATAGTTGCCCCAGGCACCAGGTTGATCTGGCAGTCAAAAGGCCTGTGTGGGGGCAGGTGGTCGGACTCCGCTTCACTGAAGACCTCCTGCAGGTCCCAGTATGGTTTGGGTATCGCCTCACCCCCTTTGACGTGCATGGTGGCCACCGTGGCTATCGGAGGCCCCTCCCCTGGTTGGTGCTGCATGCAATGTTCCAGGCAAAAGTCCGATCCAAAAGTGATGCATCTCTGATGCCAACTTATGGAGGGGTCGTGGCGCGCCAGCCAGCTCATGCCCAAAACGATTGGGGGGTCTGAGATGGTGGTGACGTTGAATGCCAGTGTCTCTGAGTGCCTTCCAACCGTCATTCTCATGGGGGGGGTTTGATGAGTGATGGCCCCTCCCAGCAGCTCTCTGCCGTCAATGGTTGCCACGTGCAGAGGAAAATCCAGCTGCAGAAGCTGGATCTGGTGCTCTTCTGCAAAGTTTCTCGAGAAGAAGTTGGCTGAGGCACCACTGTCAATTAGGGCGAGGACCGTCAATGGATAGCCATTTGGGAGCGTGAGCGTCACTTCTAGAACCACTCCTGCTCTGGGAGGGGTGGGCTGGCTCTGCTCCTCTCTGTGCGGGTGGGTGGGCTGGGGCTGTTGTCTGCTGACTGTGCCTGGCTGCCGCCCCTTGTCTCCTGCAGCCAGGCTTTCCCGTTTCCCTGCTGTGGTGCTGCGTCAGTGGGGGAGGGCACAACCGTTCCCGCCTTTCCTTGCCACTCCCTGCGATGTGGGCAGTCTCTGACGAGATGCTGGGGGGAGTTGCAGAGAAAGCAATTCCCACCCCTTCCCTCCTTGCGTCTTGGCGCCGCTGGGGTTTGAAAAGCCCGCGCGCGCGCGCTATCAATCTGCATGGGTTCCTGGTCCTGACTGGCCCCAGGCGTGGCTTGAAAGGGTTGTTGAGGGAGTGGCTTCTCCTGCGACCGTGGGAACCAAGCCCGCTTTGCGCGCGTTGCTTGCTTGTCGCTCCATCTGGATTCCTGCCTCACCCCCACCGCCAGAGCCGCTTTGCTCAGTTGATCCATATTACTGGGCTTTGGACCTCTCGAGAGCTCATCCTTCACCTCCTCATGCAACCCCAAGTAAAACGCCGCTTGCATTGGGGCAGACTCCAGATCCCACCCCAATCTGTGCACCAGCATGGTGAATTTCGCCCAATACGCGCGAACTGTCATATTTCCTTGGCGTAAATTATGAAGTTCCTCCTTAGTCTGGTCCATATGACTATCGGACGAATACATCGTTTTCAAACCTTCTAGAAATAGTTTGACATTCTTCATGCAAGGATTCCTTGTTGCAATTAACGGTCTTAGCCACTCCCTGGCCGCCCCTGTAAGGTGCTCCACAATAAACGCTACTCTGTGCTCATCATCAGGGAACTCATCGTGGTGCAGCTCAAGAGCATACACAATCTCAGTCTCAAAGCCCTGAAACTCCTTCGGGTCTCCATTGAACTTGCTTACTAGGGTCCCGGCTCTCCTTCCTGGCAGCACTTGGACTTGGGGTGCCCCTCCCGCCTTGTTTTTCTCTGCATCCAGCTTGTTTTGGAGGTCTACCGCCACCGCCCTTAAATGCTGCTCTTTTTCCTGGAGCTCTCTCACCTGTTCCGCAAGTTGTAGCCGGTCGTCCTGGACCTTCTTAGTCTCCTCTTTAGCTGCCTTCAATTCTCCCTGCGCCTGCAGCGACAGCTGTTGCAGTTCTAGCTGGGCTTGCTCAGCGATCTGCCGCCACTTCTCCGCCTCTGACACGCTCATCCCGGCAACTCCAAAGTAGCCCAAAAATGATTAGGAGGTTGCTGTCACAGTGGCCGGAGTGGACTACTTCAGAGTAACGACGCTACGCAGCTCTGCATTTTATTCTTTTATTGGTGCTGCGTATTTACAGTGCTCAAGTCATTGCTATTTACACGGAGCGATGTTGTCAGTCGGTTTCAGAACCTCCTAATGGCTTTTGGCGCGTCTTTCTCCAACACAAAAGCTTTGGCAGACCCATCCTCTTGCCCCTCCTCTTCCTGCGTAATTCTGGAGTTGGGGGGATGGGTCTTCCCCCCTTACTTGCCCCTTCCTGTCCCACCTGGGACCCTGGCTCCTCTACCTTGCCTGAGCCTCGGACACGACTTCCTGCTTCCCCACTGGAATCGGAACTCTCCCTGCTTTCCCCTTTGCTCGGGGACGGGCTTGAACTCAGGAGGGGAGGGACTTCGCGATATCCCCTGTCCCTCACATCCAGGTAGGTAGGTAGGTAGGTAGGCAGGTAAAGCAAGCTAGGGAAAATGGGCAAGCAGGGGTGATGCAGTCCCACACAGGATGGTACCATGTGTCTGCAAAATGTTCAGGTCAGCTGTAATACGTGTATTCTTTTATAATAGATTTCTCCGTAAGCCTGTGATCTACAAACCATGTAATAATTGATTTAGTATCTCTAATCTTGTTGGTTTTAAATTACCTTCTTTGAACATTAACTGATTTGAATATCATATTTAGCAAGTTATTGCTCATCCTCACGTTTCTTTATGGCCTTCAGAAACACGGCAGAGTGAATAATCTGCAAGGTGCCCTCATGAAATATAAGATAATGTCCTCTGCTCCACAAAAATATCAACAACATGGTTTAATTTTCCCCCAATACAGGATCAGAGCCTATTCGAAGCCGGACAGGAAAGAGTGGCACATCAACCCCAACTACACCGGGTTCCACCGCCATAACTCCTGGGACACCACCTAGCTATTCCTCCCGTACCCCGGGCACTCCTGGGACCCCCAGCTATCCCAGAACCCCCCATACACCAGGTACTCCCAGATCTGGTATTCTGATATCCACTGAGAAGAAAGTTGCCATCATACGCACACCTCCAAAATCTCCAGCTACCCCGAAGCAACTACGGCTCATTAACCAGCCTCTGCCTGATCTCAAGAATGTCAGGTCCAAAATTGGGTCAACAGAGAACATCAGATATCAGCCTAAAGGCGGACAGGTAAGGCTTCTGTTCCGATAACAGCCAGTGGCTCAGGCATTATCACTGGAAGCAGAATGCAGGGTCTCATAGAGAGGAGTAAAGGCTGGAGTGGAGAAGGTAGACAAAAATGGGGTTCTCTTCCTTCAAATCTCCTTATCAAGAGAGATGGAAACTTGTCAGTTCTGGGGTTTTAACAGTTGAAGCCTTCTTATGTCAGGGCTTTTTTGGAGAGGGGAGGTATGTTTTTATCAAATGTACTACTGCTATCTTTTGTGGACTGAACAAACATATTTTCAAAACAACTATAATTTTATCTTTTTATATTATTGAAGTGCTTCTGAATGAAAAATGCCTGTTTTATATATATATTTGTCACATGCCATCGGAATATTTTTGCATTAAGGCAAGGGCCAGATAAGGGGAGCAGCTACCTGGTGTATTTACAAAACAGTGAGCCTTAGAAAGCCCAGTCAAGGAAAGCAAATGTAATATACGTTCAATTATATAATATTGTTTTAATTAAATGTGGATAGGTCAGTTCCTTCAAATACTGCAGTTGTAAAGTGCACCCCAGTCTTTAGAACACAGCAGTCCTTTAAAATAATTCAGACTCTAATCCTAAACATACTTACTTTGCATTGAAGGAAGGGTGACAGAATGGGCAGGATTAGCCAGGATCAATTCCATATCACTGTGCTTCTCCATGAAACTTGCATGTGGTTCTATATGGTAGCAATATCTGTTTATCTATTTGTAAAATGTCTCATGATCCCTGGATCTGGCCCCTCATCCTACCCCAAGTAAGGTACAGAAAAGGAGTGGAGGTACAATCTGACCCTTCCCAGAGTGAGGATATACGGTAACCCTCCAAGTCTGTGGGAAGTGGGAAAGCTGAATCCTCAGTAGTATCCACCTCTGTTCCGCAGCGTAGTGCCTACAAGATCGACAAAGGCCTTTTAATAAAAAAATTCTTTCAGTAGCACCTTAAAGACCAACTAAGTTTTTATTTTGGTATGAGCTTTCGTGTGCATGCACACTTCTTCAGATGCACACGAAAGCTCATACCAAAATAAAAACTTAGTTGGTCTTTAAGGTGCTACTGAAAGAATTTTTTTATTTTGCTTCGACTCACACCAACACGGCTACCTACCTGTAACTAAAGGCCTTTTAAGTCAGCATAGGCACTTCCACAAGGAAGCAGGGCCAACTACAGGCTCTTGCTAGCCTACATGAGGCCACAGCTCTCTATGGATGTAGCATGATCAATAGCTCAGGCTCCTGGCTGCTTTGGGGAGACTTTGCCTGGACTTGCCTGCTTCAAAGGGGTTCTGCTTGTTATTACCACTGTGTGAGCCTCAGTGGAACAGGAATAGTGGGATGTTCATGTGTGGGGATCCTAAACACCTAAATGTGGAGGGCTGGAAAGTAGATTATTCCAATAGTAGAGACCTTGTATTCTTGTAGAAAAAGTGGCAGGAGGGTGGAACGAGCCTCCAAAATTGCCCTGGGTGTGGGATGCATATCTATCCTTCCCTCATACTGCCAGGGAACAACCCCAGCAACAAAGAACCGTGCATAGTGTGCATAATGTGCAGGGGAAGGCCAAAGAGAACAGTGTGAGGATAGGATGATTCTAGGAGAGTTTTCACTGTGTCCAAAAGCTCTGGCATCATGACACTGGCTCCCCCAAGTATTCTCACCGATTAAGCATTAAAGAGCAGGTTTTACAGGGGAAAGTGGTGCAGCAAAGGCAAAACCACTCAGCCCCATGCTTTCTAGGCCTGGGACAAACAGAAAGTAGACACGCCCTAAGTCTCCTCTCACCATTCGCAGGGTGCCTACGGTATGACACCATAGCCTAGTTCTCGCTGAGGTCCTCTATACATGGTTGGGTACAGAGTGCATCTTCCACATTGGCATTGAGTAACTCAGTGTTTCCCAACCAGTGTGCCTCCAGATGTTTTGGGACTACAACTCCCATCATTCCTGACCACTGGTCTTGCTAGCTAGGGATGATGGGAGTTGTAGTCCCAAAACATCTGGAGGCACACTGGTTGGGAAACACTGGAGTAACTACAGGTTAGAGGGGAAGCCTTCAAGGCCACACCATTTTCTTTCTGGGGAGACTCAAACCTCTGTCATCTCTTTTCTAGAAAGTAAGCGGAACCCAGAAGGATGTTGCAACAATACCTCACTTTTACTTCTCCTATATCGTTTCTGGCTGCGGCTCTTGTAGCTGTTGGAATGAAAATGCTTTCTACAGTCTGCTTTAGCAAGCCAGTTTATGGAAACAAATAGAAAGCAGCTGGAGTTTCATAACCTGAGCTTAAATTGCCATGCTGAGTGTAATAACTCCAGGAGGAGGAAGGAGTGGAAAACCCTGACCAAGTAACATAAGCAAATATGACAGGAAGATTACTGAAAGGGTATAGATATGCTGCCCTAAAGTGTCATTTGGAGATAGACTTTCTCCTTTTACCGGAGGCATCTGTTAACCTAGTAGCTGAGAGTCCATCCTTGGCTTGCAGCTGTCCTGGGGAGCAGAGTCGCACTGTGACAGCACCATGCTCTGGAGGTGCTTACACAGAGAGCAGCAGGAGGTGTCTGAATGTTAAATTAATCAAAATAGAAATACAGGGTTGCAAAGGTGCCATTAGAAACTCATCAGCTAACAAATCCATTTAAAGTCATGTCTTTACCCACCCAACCACTTTTGCCACATTTTTTAAACAAGTGGTAGATACCACCTGAAGAGGAGATCTCAAACTTTATGAGAATGATCCTCTCTAACAGAACTTTATGGGAGCATTTTCCACATTGTGCTTTGTGACAAAACAGATAGATGTACTTAGCTATAAAAAGCTAAAGGAACCCCTGACCATTAAGTCCAGTCGCAGACGACTCTGGGGTTGCGGCGCTCATCTCACTTTACTGGCCGAGGAAGCTGACGTTTGCCCCCAGGTCATGTGGCCAGCATGACTTAAGCCGCTTCTGGCGAAACCAGAGCAGTGCACGGAAATGCCGTTTACCTTCCCGCCAGAGCAGTAACTATTTATCTACTTGCACTTTGACGTGCTTTCGAACTGCTAGGTTGGCAGGAGCAGGGACCGAGCAATGGGAGCTCACCCCGTCGTGGGGATTCGAACCGCTGACCTTCTGATCAGCAAGCCCAAGGCTCTTTGGTTTAGACCACAGTGCCACCCGCGTCCCATACTTAGGTATAGAGGCATATACATCAGTAACAGTAGGTTGCTTTAAGTTCCCTTTGTCCCCTGGAAGGGGAATCCTGCTTACATTGGGTGGCTGTAACTCACATAGTTGGAAAGAGAGAGACAACTTTTAAGCTGCCAATGCTACATAGTAGGAAATATCTCCTTGCTCAGAGCCAGACTATATTACCATCCAAATCACATGCCTCTGAAGGCAGCCTTGTTTAGGGAAGCTTTTAATGTTTGATGGATTACTGTATTTTAATATTTTGTTGGAAGCCGCCCAGAGTGGCTGGAGAAGCCCAACCAGATGGGCGGGGTATAAATAATAAATTGTTGTTATTGTTGTTGGATTGTGCATCACTTGAGAGTGTGAGTTGAGGATTGCCTGTTTGAATGGTACCCAACATTAAAATCCCATGCCCTAGGACAGGTGGCATTGCCATCGTCACTCTGACATCCTAGCCATCTTCATGCAGATAATGTTGTATTCAAAAACCATTCAGACCCTACTCCAGTATTCTGCAGTCGTACACCTCAGTAAAAGCCCCATCATGTGATTCAGCTGAGCATGAATATTGCAGCTTTGTACATAGCAAGAAAAATGGGACAGGAGAGACCAAAGAGAATCTTGCACTTCCCCTTGTCTCCTTGGGGAATCGTACCTCACACTGTGGCATTGCAGCCAAGCTTGCAATTTGTGCCTCAAGAAGTTTTTAATTGGTTTTTTATGGGGCTAAAAGCCGAGGAGGCTGTACATCTTGTGATCTTAAACAGGAGAGAATTGCCTGTTTTCCTTCTTAAGGGGTTGCTGGGTAAAAATATTCAATTCTTGGCAAAAAAATTAAGGCTGCTTGCTCTTAGGTATGTCTGATAGGTTTCAGAAGTAATTTAGCATGCTATCCGTCAGGAACAGAAAACACTGCAGGGAAGGACATTCAGAAGCAACCTGGCAGCATGAATGATTTGCAAGATGCCCCAAGGAATGGAAGGGGGAATTTTTGCAATGCATGCCAAGCATTATTTTATCTTTATTTCCCTCCCACCCCTCCTTGTTATGGAAATGACAGGATGTGTGTCAATGCACTCCTAATTCCGAAGAAGAAAATGTATCCCATCAGTGGGATATGTTTATTTTCATTGAGAGATCTGTGAGCTAAACAAAACCCCTAGAGATAACAAATCCCATTATGGGGTTCTATTATGAAGATTGCTCTTCACATGTTAACAGGGCAGTAGCAGAAACTGTGAGTCAATGCTTTGTGCTGTAGCAAGCCTGTGTGGCGAAAGGAACACTTTGCCTATTATAAAAGATATCGGCTTATCTCTCCATCTGGTAGTGTAAATGACACCAGTGCCTGCCGATCTGAAACGTTTTCATATTAGTACAGAGAATTAGCTACAAGGCAGCTGAGACTGCCAAAGATGATTCTACAACACCGGGTCTTCCTCAGACCCAGATTCTCATATTAATCACAGTAACAACACATATCCACAGGTTTTCAGATGTGGTCGAAAATGTGTTCAAATGATTGCCCATGTGGGAATGAGCCCTGGATTTTTAAGAATCAAGACATGCAGTTACTGCTGAAAACAGCAACTGTGCAGTTAGCTGCTATGTCTTCCTCTATAACAGGGGTGGCCAACTCCAAAGACACTGCGATCTACCTCATAGAGTTAAAAACTGGCAGTGATCAGTGGGGGGTTCAGGTCAAAGTTGTTGAGCTTTTTTTTAGGAAGGAAAGCCCTGTTTTTTTGGGGGGGGGTGCAGAGCCAACACTGCTGACCTTTTTTTAAGGGGAGCCAAAGTTGTTGAGCTTGTTTGGGGGGGAGCCGGTGATCTACCAGTGATCTACCACAGACATCAAGTGATCTACCAGTAGATCATGATCTACCTGTTGGATGTGCCTGCTCTATAATAATGGCTCATGGAACTTAGCTGTGTCCTGACATCACAGTGCTTTGTGTTTCCCACTCCTCAGCAGCAGCCAGTGATGTACAGTGGAGTTTGGGAAAGACAGAATATCAGGTATGGAGATGGTTGCTGATGTCATCTCAGCATAACATCTAGTTGGCCTTTTAGCATGATATTTCCTTTGGCTTGGGATATGTGAGGGACTTATTTGGTACAAGTGATGAACTCAGTTGCCATTGACGTCCCTCAAACAAGAGATTAGAAGATATGAATTTGTGTCAGACTATGTTTCGTGTAGCCTGGCTTTGGTTCTCTAGGGTGTTCAGTTCAGTTCAAAGGCTAGGACAAAATCCTCCAGAGTGTCAGGCAGAGGCCTTTCACATCACCTACTCCCTGATCCTTTGAATGGCAGATGTTGAAGACTGAACGTAGAATCTTGTAGAACACGTACCTTAACCATTGAAGCCACTCTACCCTTCCTGAGCAATTTTCAATTTACAATATAATGAACAATCATAATACTTAGCAGGTATTGGGCACATATCAGTGCCCAAAGCATTTCACAATGAGCCGTGGTGGTGGTGGTGTTAATAGTGCTGGGAGATCCAAGTTCAAAGCCCTCATGAAGCTCACTAGTTGACCTTGGGCCAGGCACCTTTTCACAGCCTAGCGCCATTGAGCTTCCTGAAGGAAAGGCACACATAGAAACACGGTGATAACAATACATTGTCACAAAGACTTGCAAGTTCTGTCAGGGAGGTCAGTTTTATAATTCCCATATTGCAAAGCCCAAGAGGTGGCTTTGTAGTTGAGGTGAGATGTGAACTGGGCACTTCACAGGGGATTACTCTTTTACCTGGTCAAACAGACTTCAGGAAACCAATTGAGTGTGATTAAATATTTTCAGAATCTTTAGAAATGTAGTCTATCTGTAGAATGACTGGGGCCTATGCCTAGGGGTTCAATGCAGACTACCTTGCCTGCATTGCTGCATCTTATCTATCTATCATCTATCTATCTATCTATCTATCTATCTATCTATCTATCTATCTATCTATCTAATGGGTTTTTTCTATGTGCATGCTAAACTTAAAAGTATAGCTGCCTGTGTCATGTCCTATATACTTCAAAGGGAATTTGGAGTGAACAAAGATGGCAGAATTGGTCCCCTAGGGACTGAATTATCATTGAAAGTTATGCACATGTATGCAGAGGATAATAGCCTCTGAGGTATACATGAATTTTCATAAACCTTTCAGGAAATTGCATATAATCAGCCTCCTAACTCCAGTTGCATAAGATGTCATGAGCGCAGGAAGGAAGTAACCTAGTGAAAGAAACACAGGAGAGAAAAAAATAACTTTAAACTCTGCATTTGCCCCCCAGGATTGGTTTTATATAGTAGAATGTTTTGAAGGCCGGTGCTTAATTGTGGATTGGAGTACAGTCATACCTCGGTTTAAGTATGCTTCGGTTTGAGTACTTTCAGTTTAAGTACTCTGCGGACCCGTCTGGAACGGATTAATCCACTTTCCATTACTTTCAATGGGAAAGTTTGCTTCAGGTTAAGTACGTTTCAGGTACAGACTTCCGGAACCAATAGTGTACTTAAACCAAGGTACCACTGTATATGGTTTAGGAAATAAGTGCAGGGTGGCTTGCAATATCATTAAAATGCAAGAGATAGACCATAGTGCACTAGTTATTAGCAAAAACACATAGGTTTTCTCCTCCCTAGTTCTCCAGCTGCCGCTCTGCAACTGAAAACTCCAGGCCTTGATTGGCAGTTGAAAAATTTGGGTGTTTGTCTCTCACTGGGAAGCTGCCATAGCCCCTGACCCTCACAGATTCTGGCTCCAGTGGTGGATGTAGGAAGCACAGAAGTAGCAAAGGTGATAGAACCTTCCACCCCTCCCTGCAAGTCTTCAGATGTCCCAACAACCACTGTGCTGCTGAATCTCTGAGCCACAGCAGGTGCCCAAAGAAATCATCCTGGTCCAGAAAGGCTGCTGAAGCAGCTGGATGTTAAGCCCCTCACAGGCCAGGGCTCCCCTGCTACTGCTTCTGGTTCTAGAGGAGATGCACTGAATTCTGCTGAGAAGTCAGCTGAGAATTGAGAGTAGGGTGCAAAAGTTGGAAAGCTTTTAAATAAGCTCTTTATGAACTTTGATACTTTAGGGGTAAGTTCTTTTAGAGGGGCAGCTAAGAATCAAACGCTTGGGAACTATGCTGTAAAAATGGATCTCAGGCTTTGGAACAGAATGTGGGACAAAATGGGGCATCTAACTATAAATCTGTGGGTGTGGTGACTCCAAGGGCTGCAATTGGCCAACAGCTGGGCCTGATGTAGGCCAAACCCTTGGCCAGCAAGAATTCCCATCCAGATGAAAATGAGGAGATAAAGGCCTGAATCACGCAGGTTTCATTCAGACTCATAGGCTGGAGCTGAGATGGAAAAGAACTTTTCCTATGTGCCTCTGCCATGCCAGTTCAAGAGCTTGCTGTATTTCTAAATCAAGGGGCACTATATTTCTAAATCAGGCTTTCACAAGACCTTGCAGCAGTTTGGACTTTCTGTGCCCCTTGAATCTGCATTTGTGGAACAAATTCTTCCTCCTGACCACTGCTCAGAGGTGTTGCTGATTCCTTGCTACTGGCAACAGGCAGGATGGACAGAAATTTGGTGAGGGCTTTTTGTTATCCATCTGACTCACACTTCTCCAGGAATCAGATCCAGGGTTCATGTTTGAGGGTCAGTGCTCTCCTGTCAAGGTTTTTGAAATAACCAAATCACCTAAAATAACATACACAACTGTTCAAAAATCTTATGACAGTTGCCTTGGCCATTCCAGTCATCAGCTGTTAAGTTTGCAAGGGGTTGGATTCAATGACCCTCGAGGTTCCTTCCAATTCTACAGTTCTATGATTCTATGATTAATCTCCATCCATAAAAGAAAGGATGCCAAAACCTCAGAATAGACATTTGCTAGTGACAAGACAATAGCCACATCTGATAAACCACTGCAGTTGCAAATGACTGCATATATGAGAAGAGTATCACAGCACATTCTTTCACATTCAACATATCCATTTTAGTTTATGGCACTTGTATTATTGCAAATCTGAACTACGTTGCCTTTGGTAACTGAAAATATAGATGTTGCGATGCCGCTGTTGCATTGCTATTAAGAGGGCAAATTTCCACTTCAGCTTATTGGGAAGGAAAGGCCATGGCTCAATGGTAAACCATTTGTAATAAACTGATCTTTTAGCATCTACATATTGGAACTCCCTGCTTATTTGCATCGGGCAAGACACTTTCACTGTACTCTTTTTGTCACCTGCTAAAAACATTTTTGTTTACTTAAGCCTAGCCAGATACGTAGAATGTTGACATGTGTTTTAATCTGCTTTTTGGCCTATTCATTATTTTAATAATTCCTTTTAATCATTGCCCATTAGCAGAGTCCATCGTATGTCACCATTAGCCTGCTTCCCTATCTTTCATCTTGCTCTTCAGCATGGAGTGCAGAAGGCAGAATGTGCTTGTTCACGTTTCCATGCAATTTCATAAGCCCCTACAACTGCCATGGAAACCTTATTGTGTTTTACAGTTTAAAAAAATACAGAAAGAGAATGCAGCCAGTGCACATTAATGTGCAATCACACAATTTTCATGAAAGTTGTTTGTTTTTTCTTGGCAATTGGGAAGGTGTTAAGTAAAAGCAATCTGTATCTACCAGATAAAATGCTAGCTTGTAAACTTGAGAAGAAGAATATTATCCCAGCCATAAAATGTGGAGTGCATAATTACAACTGAACAATAGAAAGAAGTCAAGGAAGGAGGGAGGGAGGGAGGGAGGGAGGGAGATGTTATTTCCTATTTGAAAAGCTCTCACACCAAGTCTTCCACCTGCTTCTTGTACTCATGGAAGCTTGAATAGTCTTTTGATGGAGGCTGCTTTTCAAATGGAAGTTTTGTAGACAATCCAATGATACACATGGAATATAAGTGGTCCTCTTCATTGTACACTGTATTGATTTTATTGTCTGCTCCTCCATCAGCTTCCTTTTGGCACCTGCTAAAGGTCCTCTGACTCCCCTTCCTTTCTGGAGTAAGAGCTTAGAACAGTGGCTCTCAAAGGGTGTGGCAGGGGAGGATGGCAATTGTGGTAGGAAGATTCAAGGACAATCAAAGAAACATTTATATATTTTATAGTATAGTATCAAAAGTGTTTTGTGTGGAATATGGATATATATCTTTTCAAGATAAGAGCAAGAGCATCAAGTGATACTGACGACAATCCTAGTTGAGTTTTCCAATGTATTTCTTATCAGTAAAAAAAAATTCAGTGTGGCACAAGCAAATTTTTATTCTGAAAGTGTGGCCTAGAGGGGAAAAGGGTTTGAGAACCACTGGCTTGGAAAGCTGATGGCAGGAGGAAGCAATTTAAAAGGGGCAGACAGAATGAAAGGAGCAAGTGAATGTCCCATCATACATTACAGCCTTTGTGCAAAACATAGCAGTTGTAATAGCTGTAAGCTTCCTAGTGCAGGTGCTGGCCCAATGAGGGGGGATCATCCTCTGTGGTGCAATGCCACAGAGAAGTGGTTTGGGGCCATCTCATTGCAAGGGTCTCTATGGTAATATATGACATGTCAGGAGCAGAACAAGTGCTGGAGGAGCATCATCCTTGTTTCAAGAAATGACAGGGAGCAGAGTTGTTTAGAGGGCATTGAAAATGTTTACTTAAGTATTTCTGCCCTTGTTTATAAAGCTTAAGCCCACCCATGAAGTGAGGAGAAGCAGCCGCCTCAAACATCAGAAGCCCCCAAGGTGGGGCCCTGCCACTGCTGGAGAAGTGACAGCAGCATCGCCACTGATTCCCAGCAAGATCTCACCGCAACCTATGTAAGGGATGTTTCGGCACTGGAAGCACAGCCAACTAGGATGCACCACCCTTGAAGCTGTGACCCTTTGGATGTTGCTGGACTACAATTCATATAATTCCTGACCATTGGACATGCTGGCTGGGGCTGGTAGGAGTTGGGAGTCCAGCAGCAACTGGAGGGCCATAGGATCCCCATCCCTGCTTTTATGCTTTCCCCAGAAAGATATTTATGAGAGAAAGGTGGGTGGAAAGAGGAAGAATTGAGGAGTAGGCAAAATGAGGAACTTTAACACAGTCATAAAGCAGAGAATCTGAAGAAAATAGACATGGGAGTGTTGGGCTCAAACTGTCCTGCCCTGATAATATTATAGTGATCTGTGAGCAGATGGGTCTCATCATCCTGGGAAGTTAGTCTATCTAGGAGAAGAAAAACTCTTATCCTAAGCTTCTGCTGCCTTGCGGGATCTGGACAGGAGAAGAAAAGTCTAAGGAGTAAACCCTACACAAATACAGTGCAGAGTCCCAAAGGCAGTTGGATGGCGTCTTGTACACCCCCTTCCAGCAACTCCTGCTGCCAAGCTGGTACCAAATGTATTGCTCTGCTTTCCTTTGGACCACATCAGCAAGGCCAATTAAAGGCCAATGTTGTCTGGGAAGCCTGGGACCTTCATACACACTGCCAGGGCTAGTGCCCAGGCTTGGTCCCCGGGCAGGTCACTTTAGTACTGGTAAGGCAGCAGTTTGACTTCGCCTCCAGAGGCACACTCTGTTGTCTCTCGATACAGATTGATGCCAACAAGAAGATCTGTGGAACAGTTGTGGGGTTCTAGATACAGGCATGCATAGTGTGAATCATTAGGTGGTCTACTTCCATTTTCCCAATCCCCCTTCAGTGGTCTGCAATTTGTAAAGAGGGTGAAATCAGTATTGGAGTAGATCTCTTTGCTACCAAGAAAGTATTCATACCGACTACTTCTCTCATGGGGATGCAGGTGGCGCTGTGGCCTAGGGCTTGCTGATCAGAAGGTTGGCAGTTCGAATCCCTGTGATGGGGTGAGCTCCCGCTGCTTGGTCCCTGCTCCTGCCAACCTAACAGTTCGAAAGCACATCAAAGTGCAAGTAGATAAATAGGTACCGCTCCGGCGGGAAGGTAAATGGAGTTTCCGTGCGCTGCTCTGGTTCGCCAGAAGCGGCTTAGTCATGCTGGCTACATGACCTGGAAGCTGTATACCGACTCCCTCAGCCAATAATGCGAGATGAGCGCCGCAACCCCAGAGTCGATCACGACTGGACCTAATGGTTAGGGGTCCCTTTACCTTTACCTTACTTCTCTCATGAGCTGCAGCCTTTACATTTTGTTTATGTGCCACTGAAAACCTCATAACAGAAATCCAACCTGATATTTCTTTCAGTGCACTGCTTGCACTTTTCAGGAGCCTACTATTCCCTTGCCCCATTACATTCACTTAGAGGATATAGGCCTCCTATCTTCACACGGATGGGCACTTAACTAGTTGCTGCTATAGAAAAGTCACCTGCCTCTCAGAATCTTGAAGCAATGATTTTGCTTTGCCATGAGATAGCTGGAGAGAAACAGGATAGAAAGGTCAAGGTATTCTTAAACAACTTTGACTCATGATTAGAGCATAACTTGTAAACCAAATGGCCCCCTCCACTGCAGCAGACAGGACTTTGTTGGGAGCTGTGCATTCCAACGTTAACAATTTTTATAGTAAGTTAACCTCCGATTCCTTTTAGGTTAGGATTTTAAGCAAGAAGATTGATTTTAGCGATATTCAATCCAGATGTGGTTCCAAGGATAACATCACACATTCAGCAGGGGGAGGAAATGTAAGTAAAGATGGTGCCTGGCAAGGTACCCTGGGCCACTTTGGTGACCCTCCTCTGCACAGCCTAGCCCTTTGTGTCTTCCTACCAAGCACTCTTTCCCTTCTTGCTAATGTTTCACAGACACCTTGGTCTAGTGATGTGTTCAGCATTGTGTGTTGAGTGGTGGGTATCTCCATCCTTCCTCACAGACCACAGCAAATTTCCCAGTCTCAGTCAAAGCATTCTGCTCCACAAGACACTGACTCAGCCAGTTGAAATCCACAATTATTCAAGGCCTTATTAAAAAAAAATCCCAGTCCTTACAGGGCTGAAAATGTGATAAAATATTAAGGATACAAACATAAGAGTTGCACTTGCTTAGCAATTTGGAGGTAAGGCTAGCAATATGTCCTTAACACTTGGTAGTGTTTCCTGACCAGGTGGCAGCCAAGTGGCTTAGCAAGGATAGGGGAATATAGCTGTTGTAGACCCACCATCGTGTGACTTCATTTCACACTGAAGGAAGGCCTTGTAGAATCACAGCCAATTCATGAGTCATATAATTTCAGGATATGCTTGACCCATTTGCACCATCTCATTTCATGGTACTTCATGGTGGGTCCAAAAGGGTGAATGAGCCTTAAGTCTATCACATATTTAAGGCAATATCTGTAGTAGCGCCCCCAAATGCCAGGAACATTGTAAGGAAACATGTGTAGTTTTTATCTTAGAGGATAACATAACCTTTTTTAAAACAAGGTTAGTGAGACCAAATCAGGCCTTAGAAAGGTGGAAGTGTCCTTGTGTAGCTACAGGAGCACTGAAAAATATTCCAATCAGAAATCCAGTTAAGCCACAGAAGGCAATCCTGGAACTCTGTGCCAAAAGGAAATAGGAATATGTCATACAGTTCTCAGCACACAGCACTGAAACAAACTTCCTTTCACATGAAAAATCTTAGGAAAGAACTTCACTCACCTTCCTGATTTACAGTCTTCACTTTACTAATGAAAAGCCTTTAACATGGTTCTGCTAGGTTCAAATGGGAAGCTTGCTGTATTAATCTGGGTGTTTCCCTCCTTTGTGGCATGATTGTATACTACTAATCATCTATTTTCTTACAGTATCTTTCAAAGTCAGGGCACATTCATTTCCATGTTTTATTTTCTCATTCCCAAGATATATTTTTGTATATTTTTAACAGGTGCAGATCGTAACTAAGAAGATAGACTTAAGTCATGTGACTTCAAAATGTGGTTCACTAAAGAATATCCGTCACAGGCCAGGTAAGATGGAAATTCTCAGGGTGGGTTTTGTTTTTTTGTAAAACACGAATTTTCCAGGGTACCTGATGTCCATAATAAGGACTTAGGCACTGTGGGGAAATTACATTTCCTAGGGTCCCTGACATCTGGGATGTTGTCATTGCCACATTTGAGAGTGAAGGAAGCCTCCAGTAAAACACCTCCACTGCCACTGCGAGATAAATGTGAAAGAAAGATAGCTGCCCCTCCCTATAGCACCTCTGTTGTGGGTTTGCATATTTCCCATGAATATTTTCTTTTGCTAATCTCATGTACTACTTACTAGGCTATAGAGGCCATCTATTATAGAGGCCATCCATTTAATATGCATATTAATGTGTTGATATGGTTTTGGAGCTACTCCCATTCCTGATCCTGAGTAAGCAGTGGGAAGGAAAATAGAGAGGGAGATTAAGGGAAGGAGAGAAAAATGAAAAACTCGGGCCACTTTCTTCCCTATTCACAGTTCATGCACCCTCAGGTCTTCTTCCCCAGACCCAGAAGGATTCTTCTGTTGAAGTGTTTTGTATAGGCACTCTCTTAACACACACTGTCCATTATGCAACCATTAACCTTGGTTTCTGTTGTGGTCTGCTTCCAAGTAAAATTTTGCTTTCTTTTCCAAACCACTGACACTAAAAGTCCACAGAGGAGCATTTGCTTATTCCAGTTTTGACATTAGGCACTTGCATGCATGAATATCTACCTCTAATTGAAAGCCATTTACAAACAATTTCTCATTCTGAAGTACACAGTGCCAGCTGCCCACACAATAAATGGCCTGATGTGCACGTCACGGAAAGCCAAACTATGCTTACCAGGACTGCACAAATGGGCTGGCTCATGGAGGGGAGATTGTACCCGCTGTGCTTCTCTCCAAGCCTTTCCACTGAGCACAGCATAGCAGCCACAGCAAAGTTTGGCTCAGCGTGTCATCCTAACCCCATGGTCCTTGTTAAGGAGGAAAGTATGCATGTTGAAAAGTGCTTCAATCACAAATGTTGGAGAGTTTTGCTGTATTTTCCAACTTAATTTTCTCCCATAACATCTAGGTGGAGGGCGAGTGAAAATTGAGAGCGTGAAACTGGATTTTAAAGAAAAGGCCCATGCCAAGGTTGGCTCGCTTGACAACGCTCACCATGTACCTGGAGGAGGTAATATCAAGGTAAGGCACTGCCACTTCTACATACTGAAACATTCATTCTGTGCATCATTCAGTTGCTTGTGAATACCTTGGATTAGATCCAGACTAAGTGGTTCCACTGAAATCAGCAGGACAAGTTAGTTGTGATCCAAACCTTTATCACCAGCCTGTTTATTCTTTATTACATAGGCACTGCACAATTTGTCTTTTGAGCCCAGGAATTTCTCAAACTGGGAAGGTTAGCACTAACAGCAGGCAGGCCCAGGGGCTGAGGTGGGGCTTCTCTTAGGGAAGGCAGCAATACCTGTGAGCACTTGGGATTCATCCGGTGTTGTGGTCAGCCATCGTATATACAGCAGAGTATGATGGGCTGAGGTGGGGCAGCAGATATCAGCTCCACCACCCACTTCACATCCCCAACCACATCATAGCTGAGTAGAGTTGCAGGAGTGTACAATCTCCATGAATCTTTAATCCATGGAATAAAACTGTTGAGAGCCCCCCCCCCAAAAAAAACACCTTTTGTGTGTGGAAAAACCAGGCATTCAAGGGAAATTTGAATATATGCCATGCCATGCTACTTACTTTATCAAAGGTCAAATTGCTTTGCTGCTTTAAGAATATGAAATGTATTATATATAACTTAGTGCATACAATTATACTGTGGTATATTCATAAAATGTATAAGTATAAATGACTTGGGGTTCAACCCCACCAAACAATTTTGTAATTGTGATCTTCAGATGAAGAGAGGTACCGGTATACAAACTGAATAAATAATAATTATAACAACAACAATGATTATGGATATGGATATATCCAGTATTATAGATGAAGCTGCAAACTGTTGTACGTTAAGGTACCTAGTTATGTCTTGGATTTTGCCAGCTGAGAAACAAAGAGAGGTGAGAAACAAAAAGAAAGCTGTAATTTCTATAATTAATGTTTGGCAACAAGGATTCTTTGGGGGCGGGGGTGTTTAAAGGTATTGTGTGTGCACAGCCTTCAGTTCTTTCCAAAGAAAACAATTTATCCTTATTTATTTTGAAACTTTACAAACTTCTTTCTCTTTTAAGTAGAGGAGTAAAGTTGCCTAGGAAAAAAGATAAAAGTAAAGTGTACTCAGAATGACATTAAACATGAAGGGAGTTAACATTATTTTAATAAGATCAGTGAAATTTCTTACAGGGGTTTGCCCATCTACATATTCCCAATGAAGTCCAGCTGAAGAGGAGCTGCTCAGGCAAATGTCTATGAAATTAGAGTCATGGAATTGTAGAGTTGGATGGGACCCCAAGGGTCATTTAGTCCAACCCCCTGCAATGCAGGAATCTCAACTAAAGCATCCATGACAGATAGCTTTCCTAACACCAATAAAGGAGAGTCTATCACCTCTCCTGGGAGTCTGTTCCACTGTTGAGAAGCTCTTTTAATCAGAAAGTGATTCCTGATGTTTAGTCAGAATCTCCTTTCCTATAACTTGAATTCATTGATTTGGGTCCTACTCTCCAAAGCAGGAGAAAACAGGCTTGCTCCATCTTCCATGTAACAGCCCTTTAGATATTTGGAGGTGGCTACCATATCTTCTCTCAGCATCCTCTTATCCAAGCTAAACATATTCAACTCCCTCAACCTAAGGCTTGATTTCCAGACACTTTACCATTTACACATGTTCCAGATAGTCATTATCCTCCCTAAATTGTGGTTCCCAGAACTTGACACAGTACTCCAGGTGTGGCCCAACCAGGGCAGAATAGAGCAGTACTATGAGTTCACTTGATCTGGACACTATACTTCTGTTAGTGCAAGTTTTTGTTGTTGTTTTTTTGCTGCTGCATCACCCTGCTTACTCATGTTGTACTTGTGGTCTACTAAGACTCCTAGTCCTTTTCACATGGCAAGCCATGTGTCCTCCATGGAAGTTAATATTATTTTGATAAGATTAATGCAATGTATTATGGGGGGAAATTGACTTGGGGGAAAAATTGAAATGAATTTGAGGGGCTCTGCTGAAGTAAAAAATACATAGCCCTTTCACTGTAAATTAAAATATTTATTAAATTGGCACTCTTTCTTTGGGGAGCTTCATGTCTGCAGTTGCTGTGTTTTCTTTATTGAGCCTGCTTTCTTTGTACAGATTGACAGCCAGAAGCTAAATTTCCGAGAGCATGCTAAGGCCCGGGTAGACCATGGAGCCGAGATCATCACGCAGTCACCAGGCAGATCCAGCGTGGCTTCCCCACGGAGGCTCAGCAACGTCTCATCCTCTGGAAGCATCAACCTGCTTGAATCTCCTCAGCTTGCTACTCTTGCTGAAGATGTCACTGCAGCCCTAGCTAAACAGGGCTTATGAATTTGCTTCATTTAGCAGTGTTTGAAGTAATAATATTTAGGCATGAGCTCTTGCCAGGAATGGGCTCTGAGCAGGTGTTAACATTCATTCTTTACCATGTCTAAAATTAAGTCACATCCCAAGACTGTAGTAACCATAAAATAAAAACTGGGGGAAAGATATATATAGATGCAGAAATTGGCCTGATTTCCATTTACAGCAGGAAGACACTGGCTTTTATGTGGGTACAATTGCAGTATATATTACATTGGACAATAATTGTCGCTCTGCCCTGTCTTGCATGGAGTACTGTACTATGATACAATGCATTTTTACCTTTCATGTGCCTGAAGGCCATCCATCCATCCACCACTTTTTGAGGAGCTTTGTTAAATACCTTGAGTTGCTCATTTTACCATTTTGTTGATGGATGGAATTAAGGAACATCTCCCATTGTAATTTACTAACGGGTTAAATTAAACTGGAGAGTCTGAATACCAGACAGAAGGGCAAATAAAGATGTCAAAGCTTCAGAAGGGGGTGTGCAGGGTTGGGTTATTTTATATAAATGGGTAGAAGAAAGAGTCGATTAAGTTATTAACGTTGTTGAACTTGGATAATTATGTCGGTGTATAGCTGATTCCAATAAATTATTTCACTAATAATTAAAGAAAGTAGTGGGGGGAATCATATGAACTGTATTGGGGAAGTGGCATTTTTCTTTTCTAAAAGCAGCTACTGAAAATAAGCAATGGAATTGTGTCTGATTAGAATGTTGGTTAAGCAGCTAGGTTTGTGTCTACACTACTGGTTTCACATCCTTTCCATCTGTTTGATACAGTATTATTATAGATATATATTTCTCTGTGGCCATTTGTGATACGCCCTCTCATACTTGAATATTCTACTTCTTTATTCACAGTATCTGTGTCTCTTGCACCCTTTGGTGTTGCAATTTTAGGTATGTAAAAGTAGATGTTAGCAGGGTTTTTATTTCCCTATTCAGACTTTAAAAAAAATACAAAAAGGCAAAGATCTTTTAGCATGAAATTGCTTTCTGTAACATCTTAAAACTGTGACCCTGTTTTAGTGCCAGATGCAAGTCTCTTCTGTGATACGAGAAAAAATACTCTCCCTTCTTTCTCCCACACTTACTCATTCTTTTTTTATTATTATTCACCATGACCATATGGGGTCCAAGTATCTTTTTTTATATATATAAAAAAAGTTTTCCAAACAATGGATTTGGATTCTAAATTAATAAAATAAATTAATGGTTCTGTTTTGCCATTTTAAAAAAATCCTGCAGTAAGAGTGGAATTTAAAGTTATTTATTTATTTATTTTCTTTTGCTAAAGTTGAAATTCCAAGAAACAATGGGGGAGTTTAAACAGAAGTCATTCCATTACTTTAATGGCATCTTTGCATAGATGTGCTCAGATGTCTCTGGAGAATGATGCTCTGGAGAGATGCATACATAATGCATGTTGATTACTGGTAACATAATTAAATAAGCTTCTTATACAGCATCACCAAGGTGATGGAACTGATAAATAAATCTGCAGAATGTGTATGTTGAACATAAAAAGTATATGACAAGTGTGTGTAAAAAGAAATAAGACAAGAACACCTAGACATTAAAACAAGTGGAGTCTAGGGGATTTCCACCACTGCCACATGGACACTAAGAGAATACTGGTGGTATGGTAATATGACACATAAGTGGACAAATGTCTACTCATGTTATGTATGTTAGCTTTGACTAGATGATAATAATTACTTATTTCAACCTGCAGATCGATTGCTCATTTCCTTATAAAGTCACCTGCATAACATTTGCATGCTCTCAAGCTGAGCTGTTCATGAACAGTTCATTAGGATGATTTTACATGTTGGAAGCTTTTTGAAAAGGGCTACCTCTTAAACACCTTAATTTACAAAATATGTATCCAGTACTGATTTTAAAATGTTTTTTTAAGATAGAAAACATCAATGGTATGATCAACCATGAGTCTTGGTAGCACCATAAAGACTAAAACAATTACCATGGCAAATGTTGCAGGGACCAGAACCAAATCATCAGATGCACAGATCAGACTTGCAATATATTCCAGTACTGTTCCCTTAGTTATGGAGTTCCATAAAATTAAATTGGATCCTGAACATTAAAAAGCTTTCTAAATGGCATCAGCTCTTATTTCTAATAGGTAAAGCTTCAGCGGTGTATTGTAGAGCTTCTTCAAATTCATGGAATGAATGAAAGCCTAAATAATACCCTTATACATTACATCCTAAAAGTAATCTCATGTTATAAGATGCCTCATTCAGTTTATGATGCAGTCATATAATTAATAAAAAAAAAACTGGCTTAAACATCAGTGCATCAGGAGGACTCTTATGGCTGTGATGTTGCTTAGAATAATCGTACAAAATACAAACACTAAGAACATAAAAAGAGCTCTGCTGGATCGGAATAGGGGTCCATACCGCCACCGCTTCAGGAAAAAAAATAAAGGCAAAAGAACAGTATTTTTAATGAAATGTTGTCATTCTGACTCTATGCCATTGGTTCTTGCAGATTAGCCTCTCAGTGTTTTTACATCCTTTTCCAATCTTAGAGCGAGAGAGTGCCCAAGGTACTACTGAACCTCATGTGGACTGATGCTGATTGCCAGCCAGCCAGAACAGTGTTTAATCTGTGACTATTTTGTATTCTGCTTTTTTGGGATATAAACACATTCTAGATGGTGAAGTTATTTATTGAGTATATATGTCCAACGCTGCCGAGTCATTAATTTCATGCTGCAAATTTATCTTTCTCATCTTAAAGAGAAGTCCTTGTAATTGATAATCATCCTTCCATAGAAAGTTGCAGAATTTTGCTGAAGTCATACAAGTTGAAGAGCCAGCAGGAGATCATGTTGTTATTAAAAGAAATGCACACACTATGTTACAGGACTCTAGATTTTTGCTGGGGTGGTAGCGGGGGTGGGGGTGGGGATCAGCTAAACCTCAATTTCCCATGCCTAAACTTCAATTTCAATTCCCCATGCCTAAGCTAACGGCACAACAATTCAGGGGAAAGTTACCTTGTGCAGCAGCCGCACAAGGGCACTGCTGTTCTTCATGTCAGCAAGATAACATTTTGCTGGATTGTGCCCTATTGCAATTATCGGAAAGCACGTATTTGTCAGTTTTATGGAGCTGGCACTGTAACACTGACGAACGAGCTCTTTAAGTTCAAGTATAATGAAGTAATGTGCACTTAGCAATTTGTGGAGAAGATTAATAAAAACATGTAGGGCCGCCATAGATGGTTCAATCAAGAAAGCATCTGTCCCTTGGGATCCCTCTGTTTCTCTCTGCTTACATTGCATTTGCTTCTGTGTAATCCTAGGCATGATGAGACAAAAAAACCCTACTGTTTACTGTCCAGCAACAGTAGTCCAAGCTGCTAATTATAAGGATAGTCCTTTTGCCTACTGGGATATTATCTATAGGACATATATGGCATTAGACATCTAACCGTATGCTCTCCTATACAGCTGCAACCTTTCTCTTCATAATGGCTGTTTGCAAATATCTATGTCTGCCTAATGTATGTCCCGAAGGATCCCAAAACGTGGACCACCAAGTCATGATAAGCATGCAAGGGGCTTTTCTGTAGTCCTGGATTCCAGACTCCCTTCCAGAAAAGATATAAAGCAAATCAGCATAAAAGAGGAAGGCAGCTGGATGGAGGCCAAAGCTTTAACCTAAGCCAGGGCTCCAGTCTCAGAGCTGCTAGACTGAGCTAAGCCCACTAGAGGATTGGTAGACCCTCTGGTTTTGCTGCCTCCTTAGAAGCGTAAAAACCGGGTAGTAGTTGTTGAGCCCCCAAAAGGACACCCACCCACAGTTGACCGGGTGTGATCAGTTTGGTTGTGCAGGCCTAGCCAGGAACTGCTAGGCCTGCAATAGTAATCAGTTTTTAGATTTAGTAAGGTCAGGCCTAACAGTCATTTCAACTTTAGCAAAGAGAAACATAAAATCGCCTTCTGTGGGCTGGGATTCCTCCTTCCCCTTTCCCTTTTTTTCAAAAAAGAAGAAGAAGGAAACAACAGTAGGTTATTACAAAGCCCATGTGGCCATTTCTTTTCCTGGCAATTCTAGATCCTGTTATCATAAAAGAGGCATTTCATGAATGGCTGGTGGTAGGTAGTTCATGTTTTTCAATCCAATTTGCAATTGTATTTGTTGCTGTATAGTGATTGTTTTGCAAAATAAAATCGCTTGTCATCTAATTGCTTGCACCCCGTCTTCTTTCTTTGCATTTCTCCTCTCAGCCCCAGCCCCCCCCCCCAAAGTAGGGCCTCTTAATATATCGGCATCCTCACCTGATTTGCCTTTGTAAGTTTTCTCCTTTCAATAATGACTCTCATCAGTGGTGCAGGTGGGCAGTTTGGCCCTCTAGACCTAATGGCCTAAGGGGTCAATTCAGGGCCCTGGCCTGCACCTTTTTTTTACTTCAGCACAGCGTTTCCTCAGAAGTAAACCCCCTTGCCTGCAGTGCAGTGCGGCTGGCTCCCAGGTAGGTGGGTTTAGGATTGCGGCCTGTGTGTTCCTGGTCGAAATGGAGGCCTGCTTCTTTCTGAACTAGGAAAGCTGCTGCCCGGCTGTACCAATTCCAACAGAAACTTGACGTTTGCAAGACTGAACAGAAGGAAACAGGTAACTGGGGGGACGGGGACCTTCTAGTTTAGACTTCTCTCTAGTTTTCTATGTGTTGAAGCGAGTATTCCCTTATGCGAGCACTCGGCCTACAGACAGAAGCGGATAGTGATGTTGGCAAGCCTAGTATTTGGGGTAGCATGTGATGTTCGCCTCAAGCATGAGGTGAGCATTAGGAGCTAGCTATTGCTGTCTGGCTCAGGTTTTAATCGGTCAGAGTCGTGCTTTTCTTGCCCTCTTCCCAGCTTCCAATATCTCTCCCTCCCTCCTTTTCCCATCCAACCCAATGAACAGTGCTGCTACTTCACAGAGAGAAAAATTTATTTGCAGCAGCCACTGGCCTTCACAATTGGAGCAGGAGGTAAAAAAGTGTGTACGCAGCTAATATTAACCACCAAACTAAATCAGAGCACCAGCCATTGTGGTTTATACATGGAATATAAACACTAAGCAGGTAGAATTGCCTTTCTTTTTTTCCAGCTGGAACTTTCCGGAACTCCATTCTGAACTACAAGGAGAAAAGTCAAATAATAAGTGTGCAAATGTTCAGATTGAGATGGCAATAATGGGCCGATAAACTCTTTACACTAAGCTGTGTACAAAGAGCAAACCAACAGCACATGAACCACCTCTCTGCAAAGGTGTGCATTGGCAGGACACCATGGAAAGGAGGAAGGGTGGGGAGGCATTTCCCTAACCCTTCTCTGGCCTTGGGGAAATGTAGTTTTCTTTGACGGCTGGGAAATGTCATTTGGGTGGCTGGGAAATGCCTGGCAGCAGACCAAGGGCCCATGATGGGAGCGAGGAGAGACTTCTCTCCCACCTGCCATGGTAAGTCAGGGAAGGAGGCCTAAAGGGTCTGGAAGGGCTGGGCACTTGCTGCCCTGGGCACCGTTGGGAGGAAGAGCGGGATGTAAATTTAATAATAAGCCAAAGTATTTCCTGAATGGGGGGGGGGTGTGTGTGTAAGTTGATTCTAAGGCAGTCTAAGCTACCAGGCACTCGCCCTTAAATCAAATTCCTACTGTACTGACACAAGTTTCTGCCTCAGTACACAAGATACATTTTTTAAAAAATTGATCCTGGGAACTAGTTTACCCTTAACAGCTACAGTTCTCAATACCCTTAACAAACTACACTTCCCATGATGCTTTAGGGGAAGCTGTGTGTGCTCTTTTATATGTATTACCCTTCTATTGTCCCTATCGGCCTAGTCACAAGTTGAATAACCAACAAAGTGCTACCAGGATGAGAGGAGGCTGCTGCTAAGTTGTGCAAGAACTACCTATTTATAGGAAATGACCGCATAGAATCAGGATCCTATACCGTATTTTTCTGTGTTTTCTATGTATAAAACGACGCTTATTTTTTTGAACCCCAAATTAAGAAATCAACATTTTATGATTATGATGAAATGATTGGCAGTTCCGACAGCTTCTTCATGGCAGCCGTGGGAAGGTAAGTAGTGTTTTTGTAAACCCTGTCTGTGTATAAGACAACCCCCAATTTTTGGAAGATTTTTTAAAACAAAAAACATCGACTTATATATGGAAAAATATGGCAATTGTAAAGTTGGTAGGGATCCCAATGTCAGGAATCTCAACACATGGTCCCCTTCCCAATTTGAAACCATACCGGATACTGCTCAGCTTTGCAAATGTGCTAGCAGTTTTACTGCCACACCACTAGGATTGTTTCTAAAGGGAAGTGACAAGGCCCAGTTTTCACTGAGCACCCTCTGGCACACAGCCCTTGTGAATGCAAAATGTTGGAAGGAAAACAGCAGCTGTGGTTAAACACTGCTGCTAAGCAAACCACATTCCACACAGGTTCATAGGACTCGTCTTTATTCATTGTTGTGATGCTGCTTCCTGCGTGAAAGCCCTGATAACAATGTTGTGCATTTTTAAAATACTTGTGCCTGCACAGAAACACACACACACAGATATACAGAGCATACTGTCCGTAATATTTTTTCCTCAAACAACAATTTGGCTGAAGGTTCTATATCCTTGCAGTCTAGACAGAGTGAGGCAGGTTGTTGTTGAAGTAAACAAGCCACCAGGGGGCGCTTTAATAAGCATTTAGAAGGCTACTCTAAAAAGCCAACCCTTCAAAGCTGAGGACAGAACAGTGTGTGACATTACTTAAGCAAATACATGTATTCACAGTAACTAGGTAGTAGGATGGTTGGTTTGATGCTTAGGGGAGAATTAGCAGGGGCAGGTTCCTGCACCTGCCATTCCTGCCCTGTAAAGTTCCCCCCGTCCCCCCCGCGCAGGACTTAATTCCAGTCTTGGAGCCAAATGTGGAAAAATGGGTTAGAAACAACTGATGAGGCATCTACAAGAAACAATAGATAGAAGTGGAGAGGATTAATCATCCCAGCTCTGCCTGCCAGTTTTCCCTTCCAAATACCCGCTGCCCCCACATCAGTGTTAGGAGGCAAACACAGTTAAGTGAAATCCATAAGGGCTGAGTGGGTTTCAGAACTACTTGCGTTGTAATACTCCTTTCAGAGTCCTGTCCCTTGGGCTTCTACTTGAAATTTAGAAATAAAACAGCTGCAAACAAGTAGGGGAAAATGAGACAGGCCTCCCCACAGAGCAGTAAAAGGTACTGTAGAAATATATTTTGGTGCAGTTTTCTCAACATCAAAGACTTTGATCTAGTTCTACTTTGGTTTATATGCCCTAAAACTGATCCACCTCAACAAGACTACTATTTTTGCACAGATATTTTTTATTTGTTTGCTTGTTTGTACCCCACCCATCTGACAGGGATGCCCCAGCCACTCTGGGTGGCTTCCAACATATATAAAAACATAATAAAACTTTAAAAAGCTTCCTTATAGATATACAATATACAGAAGATATTGGTGCTTTTTGGTCTATAGAAAGGAATTGGTTGGCTTAAAAAAATTAGGATGGACATACTGTAATAATAAAAAGAGAAGCCAATTATTGGCAAGGCGTGTGTGCGGAAACTGAAATCTTGGTACAGTCATCTCCCAGTTATTAAGACTTCAGAAAATACTTCTGGGTGGAGCAGGATGGAAGGAATGGGGAGCTTTTGGTTATTGCAACCATAGGTCATGCTGTATCTTGAAAGGAGGCTTTCAGCTTTTCCACGAACTCTTCAGAGCAATAAAGTTGTTGCTTTGTTCAGCATTCATTTTGACTTGGCCCTGTACTAACCTTACAGTAGCAATGGAAAATATTGCCTTAGAATTGTTCAACACATTTTAGCAGAATGATTAAACTTGCCACATTTTCTGCAGTCCTTCCCACATGCTGGGCAGGGATTTCCACTTTGGCTGATGTCACACACACAGCATGCTGTTGTGCCACATCTTTCAGGGGTGTTTGCCAGTGCTCTCTCCTTTATTTGAGGCTGAATAGCCTTGATTTTGTTAGAAGTGCTTTTTCACTGTATGATGTCCTGTGTGTGCGCGTGCTGCCCCTCAGAGCACTCTTAAAGAGTTGTAGCTGCTTACTCTGCCTTGCATATACCCCTGCACACTCCATGGTTAAATGAGTCATTCTCAGTAAACTGATACGGCTTTATGTCATGTAGAGTTATCTAATACATGATACACGCCATGAAAGCTTATGGTTTTAAACAGAAATAAACCAGTCATCCATGTATGGCATCTATGCTCTTCTTCACTCTGAGCTGGTGTAGACTTTGTGCCTTTCAGACTTATTCATTCTGGGTGCTTCACATTCATTTTTCAGAAAATATTTCCTCTACATTGCCATCAAAATGGAAATGGAAAAAATAAAAGAAATAAATGCCATATTACAAAAATATCTAAAGCCAACTATTGGTCCCAGAACCTGCCATGTTCCAGCAAATTTGAAGGGGGAGTGGATTCCAGAAGCAGAAAGTTGGCAAAAGTTCCAAATGAAGGAGCCAAGTCCACAAAACCATTTTGGGGAGCAAAATAGATGGTTCAAATTATCTCTACAAATGAGATACCAGTTGAGTGCAAAAATGTGCAATGAGGTTTTTCAAAAGGTTGTTTAGCTCCTAAACTAATGTCATATTCTCTGCCCAGAAGCATCAGTGTGAGCTGAGTTGTTTTCAGAACCTTCTATAGCAATTGCTCAGTAAGACAAATTTGGCACCAGTCTCTCTTGGAAACACTGCCTTAAGTGTTTGTTAAAATTGGAATGTCTTTGCGGGCACAGCTGCTGCAACAGATAACTGGGAAATTGTAAGCTTTGAATCCATACATGGGTGTGTGGTGTGTGTGTGCGCGCGCGAGAGCACACAATGACCCTATAATCATCACAGTGTATTATGCTTTCCCACCACTTTCATATCTTTATTTGCGTAATCTGGGCCTTCTTTTCTAATTCTTTATCTACTCCATATGTCTGGCTTCATGTTGTGCTAAATGATGGATCCTGATTATTTACTGAGTGGGGGCAAGAAAGCAGTCTCAAAATCCAGCATGACATGAGTATCATAGCAACTGCTTGCCACTCTGTTCTGATTCTGCTGTAACAGAAGCAACAGAGAGGAATATCTGCTGGCATGTAAACAGCTCTGCTGCAATCCCCCTTTCCATCTAAAAGAGAAATATTTCCCCCGATGATCTGTTATGTGAGTATTGGACTGAATCCTTGCTCTGTCTGGTTTTTTTAATGATCTCTGAAGAACAGGCCATGGTGAGCAAGCTGCCGGCATGAGCCTGGACCATTTCTTATAGCCAGCACCATTTTCTTTCTGTTATATTGAGTGTACTCAAATGGTGGCTGCAGCTTCCTTGGAATCCTCTTCTCTTTGCATCGCCAGGGTTCGGTTTAAGAGCCAGTCTGCATGTTGCCATGGGATTAGCATCCCCATAGCAACTCTACCCCACTGCTTGGATAATACATTTAGAACATATCAATGTATGAGTTGAGGCCATCACACTGAGTTTTCCCCAGCCCTGACAGGGGAAAACCACTGATGAAGACACAACTGTCTCCCACACCTTTTTACCTCCCACTGTCACAAACATTTTATGCTTCCCCTTCCTCCTGCAAAGGGAAAGCTCTTCCTCATCAGTGTTCAAATGTATCTCCTTATCTGAATAAAAATGCTAGTCCTAAAAGAAAAGGGAAGCCTAGGACAGTTGTGGCTGATGACGAATGGGACCACTGGCACAGGAGGCAGGGAGACCAACTGTAGAGCCAATATCAAAGGAGTGGTCAGTAATCACACAGTTCAAAGATGGAGCCAACTCTTTATTAGCAGAAACACGACCTCCATAGACTTGGTTGAGTGTCAGGCCTAATGAGCACAACAGCTCATTCCCAGAGGTCTTTCTCCATAAAATTCAATTGCAGAGACTGAAAGACCCTCACCTCCTCACAGTCATCTAAGCCCCCTCCACTCCAGGGCTTTTTCCAAGCAGAGAATGTGTGTCTGTGCAGTCAACCTTCCCTCCACCCTTTTCATGCCTCTTCTGGTTCTGGAGCAGGTGAGGGGGAAGGGAGCTGGTCAAGGGGGGAGACATTAGTAACCTTTTACCAGCCTGTCTCATCTCTACCTCTTGGTCTCCCTCCTCCCTCTCACCGGCTTCAGCTTCAGTTTCTGCCTCTGATTCTTGACTTCTCTTTGCCACAGACTCACCCGACTCACTAAGCCTGTTACCTCTTCAGCTTCTTACGCCTCTTCTTCCCAGCCTTCTCCCTGTGACCAGTCATCATTGTCCCACCACCACTCCCCGGACTCTGAGCCTTCATCCCCTGGGGGTTCTCCAGCTGGTTCCTCCCACCATTCCTCTGCATCCAACCAATCCATAATAGCCAAAGGCAGGTGGAGTCAGCTAATTCTAGTTTTATCCCATCCTGTGTCAGAGAACGGGACTCTCTGACAGGCAGAGACAAGACAGATACAGTAGAAGGAGGGGGGTAATTCCTAAGAGAGGGGGGAGAAGCAGTGAGACACAGAGAGCAGAAATGCAGCTGCAAAGCTCAGATAGCGACACAGACACAGAAATAGTGGGAGTGCAATCTCCCTGATCTCGTAGACACACGAGATTAAACGAGAAGCACAAAACTAACAGGAAGGTGGTGCTTTTCTTGTTGGGGGGAAAGGGGGCGGATCTTAGTTCCGGCAACTGTGCTATCGGAGGAAAGTATGAAATAATTAACTGCCGGAGTCGTCTCGTGTGTGTGTGTGTAGGAGAGACCCAAGCCTGACATCCTGCTCCTTGGTGAATTTAGCAAGGGCAACACTAAGACAAAGGAACAGGAATCTGACATGCAGTTCTATCTCTGGATTGGATATCAGCAAGAAGGCAGGCAGGTGGTGAAGGCTGAGATTAGTGGGGCAGTGCCCCAATTGCCCAAATGGAACAGCCTCCCTGGGACTCAACTCCTTCTTCAAGCCCTGGGAACAGGAGATACCTCTTGATGCAACTATCATAGAATCATAGAATTGTAGAGTTCGAGGGACCCCGAGGGTCATCTAGTCCAACCCCCTGCAATGCAGGAATCTCAACTAGATCATACATGACAGGTAGCCATCCAGCCTATGCTTTAAAGACTCCAAGGAAGGAGAGCCCACCACCCCTCTTGGGAGTCTGTTCCATTGTCAAAAAGCTCTTACCACCAGAAGGTTCTTGATGTTTAGTTAGAATCCCCTTCCTTATAACATGAATCCATTGGGTCAAGTCCTACCATCCAGAGGAGCAGAAAACAAGTTTGCTCCATCTTCCAAGTGAAAGCCCTTTAGAAAGCCCTTTAGAAGTGGGCTATCATATCACCTCTCAGTCTCCTCTTTACAAGGCTAAACATACCCAATTCCCTCAACTGTTCCTCATAAGGGTTGATTTCCAGACCCTCTTCTGCACACTTTCCAACTTGTCAATATCGTTCTTAAATTGTGGTGCCCAGAACTGAACTACAGGGGTGGTCTGATCTAGGGGAGAATAAAGTGGGACCATTACTATAAAGGATAATTCTTCTTTGAGACTTCCGCTTAGATCGCCGTAGAAGATGGCTGAAAATACCATCTCTCCGGCCCCCATGGGGTAATTTACGAGGATGTAAAGGGGAGTATGCAGCCTCTCAAAGTTTTCCCAGGGTACGGGAAAATGCAGTCTCATCCGCAGTTGCCCACTACCAGCTTCGACTTCAGAAGGAGGGAAAGCCTGGGGGTACTGGATGGAAAGCCCCCGAGGAAGTCGATCCCCTGGACGCTGTCTCTATGAGCGAAAACAGGCTCCATGAGAAGAGAAAGATTGGATATAAGTCGTGGACATGCTTCAGACAAGGAAAGAAGATATATATTGCTACTAGCTGGCCCTGCCACACATTGCTGTGGGTTATTTGTGTGATTTCCTCCACCCTGTGCCGGTCCATGACATATCCAAGTGATTCCCCCCACTCCTCCCCTTACCCCCGGCTTATCCTTGTGATTCCCCTCTCATTCCCCGGAGAAAGGGCTGTGACCTCTGCGCACACAATGCCTACATTTTTATATATATAGAAGCTCAGCCACTGAGAAAACAAAAGATAACAGAGGAATGTAACCAAGAAGAAATGGTATGTGACGGAGCTGAAGAGGGGAGCGAGAACTTTATAATTTTGTTTTACTGTGTTTTACAATTACTTAACAAAACTCCTGCCTGAAGAACCGTAAACAACATTTATAAAGCAAGCAAGATTGGAAAGTGGGAAATTTATTGAATTAATATGGTTTTTAAAAAATATGTAAACTGTGTGAATTGAAAATATAAATAATCAAAGTATGTACTCTTGGATTCGCTTGGAATGTGGTTAAAGATTTCTCAAAATATGGGCATCAAAGAGAAGCAATCTCATTAGCAGCCAGAAACCTGTCAAGAAACGTTTGAGTTATGACGCAGCTATAATTTAGATTCCGCCATACTGGAGACAAAGCCGGCTATGATATTAGTCAAAGGGGGAGAGAGCCATAAATAAGACATTAGATGTGTGTTTATAGTTCTGATCTGGCAAATCTCCCCTGAAAAGGCTATATTGAGTTGCAATCTGGAGCGATCTGGAGAAAACATCACAGAGGATTAAAGATTTGATGTATGGGGACTGCTCGAAGATGGCTGCTGCTGGCTGTGAGAAGGATTTCTGGATTTCTGGACAGACTTGGCAAGATACCAGCGTGTGAAGAGATAGTGCTAATTTATAGAGGAATCATAGGCATAAATTCACACAGAAATATATATGGTCTGCTCAAACTTGCTTGCTCAAAAAACTCAGGGGCTTGAAAGAAGATAAAAGGGTTTTAATAGACTATTGGATAAGATCTGGATTTTATTGATTAGAAAGCAGTGACTACGGTATAAGAAGACTAGGCTTTCTGAGTCTGAAGCATGGGAAGTCAAATTTAAATTTGTATAATTTGGCAGAAGATTTGGATTAATTGTTTAATTGATATTTGTATAATTTGTATAATTTGAAAATGGATTAGATATTTAAATTGGAAAATCTAATAAAAATGTTTATTTTTTTAAAAAAAGGATAATTCTTATTTGAAAAACAAAGTCCAAATCATAACTTTTTAGGCAAGAAGATATTATTTATTGTGAAATATACCTTCATCAGATGCCACATAAAAACATTTACCGAAATAAAAAGTTGATTCACAACAAGTGGTTTAAGTGATATAGAATATGCTATGAAGAGTAAGTACCAGATACTCAGTTCTTATAAGCCCTGTTCAGAAGACATAGCTTGTCCAGTGAATGCATTGGATGAGGCAGAGAAGCAGGATTGTGCCTCCTGACCCCTGTATGTTCAACTCAGCCTGTTTATAGAACCTTTGCATAAACAAACTGTATGCAGGTAGGAACTGTTTGCATAAGCAAGACCCTAGATTTTGTAGGACATCCAGGTCACACTGAGAGAGTCTAAGAGCATATAATTTGTGTACACACAGGTTCAGGTTTAGCTGAATTCACATCTTGTTTTAGCACACCTTTAATTCAATTTAATGGGACATGGGTGGCACTGTGGGTTAAACCACAGACCAATCAGAAGGTTGGCGATTTGAATCCCCACGACAGGGTGAGCTCCCGTTGCTCGGTCCCAGCTCCTGCCAACCTAGCAGTTCAAAAGCACGTCAAAGTGCAAGTAGATAAATAGGTACCGCTACAGTGGGAAGGTAAACGGCGTTTGCGTGTGCTGCTCTGGTTCGCCAGAAGTGGCTTTGTCATGCTGGCCACATGATCTGGAAGCTGTACGCCAGCTCCCTCGGCCAATAATGCGAGATGAGTGCCGCAACCCCAGAGTTGGTCACGACTGGACCTAATGGTCAGGGGTCCCTTTACCTTTACCTTTAATTCAATTTTAGGGATGTGGGTGGCACTGTGGTCTAAACCACAGAGCCCCGCAATGGGGTGAGCTTCAGTTGCTCAGTCCCAGCTTCTGCCAACCTAGCAGTTCGAAAGCATGTCCAAGTGTAAGTACAGACTTCCCCAAACTTCGGCCCTCCAGATGTTTTGGCCTACAACTCCCATGATCCCTAGCTAAGAGGACCAGTGGTCAGGGATGATGGGAATTGTAGTCCAAAACATCTGGAGGGCCGAAGTTTGGGGATGCCTGTGTAAGTAGATAAATAGGTACTGCTCCGATGGGAAGCGGCTTAGTCATGCTGGCCACATGACCCGGAAAAACTGTCTGCGGACAAACGTCAGCTTCCTCGGCCTGTAAAGCAAGATGAGCTCCGCAACCCCAGAGTCATCCGCGACTGGACTTAACTGTCAGGGGTCCTTTGCTTTTACCTTTAATTCAATTTCACACGGCGAAGTTTGCCTTCTGAAATGGGTGCTAAATGCAGTGAAGTGCAGCAGCACAGAGGACTGTGGCTGGCTTTGTAGCATTCTGTCTGTTGTTGCTGCCCCACCCCTAGTTACTGACTTGTTCCGTTGCTATGGAGGGAAGAGTTGAGCTATCCCTAAATGCAGGGATGCAGCGTTTTGTGAGAACTTCTTGGTCCCTCGTTGAGGAAAGCAGATGGTTAATCTGGGCTCACAGTCTTGACAGTTTATTCATCCTGATAATTGTGTTGCTTCAATGAAGTCAATAAATTATTTTGCCCTGTCTTTGGAGTAATTCTGTTTCTCTAAAGAAAAAAATGCCCAGCTGTTTAAAAAGAAAACTGTGTTGCTTTTAAGCTGAGACACCCTCTAGTGTGTGTAACTTCACACAGGAAAATAAAGATAAATCACATGTGAGTAAGACCTGCAACAAAATGTTGCAGTGTATGCTTCTTCCCTAATGCTCCTGTTCAGGATTCTAGCCAGCCATGTGCTTCTTCCTATACTTCTTCTTTGGCGATCACTCATAGCTGAGTAAGATTGTCTTCCATAAAAACGGTTTTAACAATGAGTCCGTAAATGACTGTGGAGGCCAATTCTGGATATACACGTCCTTCCACAGTGGGGACATTGGTTTCCAGGCAGGGGGTCACGCAAGGCGGGGCTCAAAAAGACCAATCCTTTCTCTCTGAATCCCCACCCCACCATTCCAGTTTTTCTCTCCAAGTGATGCAACTTCCATGGCCAGTGTGGTGTAGTGGTTAAGAGCATAGACTCGTAATCTGGGGAACTGGGTTCCCGTCTCCGCTCCTCCACATGCAGCTGCTGGGTGACCTTGGGCTAGTCACACTTCTTTGAAGTCTCTCAGCCCCACCCACCTCACAGGGTGTCTGTTGTGCGGGAGGAAGGGAAAGGAGAATGTTAGCCGCTTTGAGACTCCTTCGGGTAGTGATAAAGCCGGATATCAAATCCAAACTCTTCTTACTCTTCTTCTTCTTGTCAGGACTCAACAATTTATTAGCTTTAATCCAGCCTATGATTGCATTCAGGCACCAGTTTATTGACATGTGCAGCTGCTCTTGATTCAGTAATAATATAGTAATAATATTCATTCCATATTACAAATAATTCAACTGTGCTTTTTAGTTGGATGGGAAATTCCTTAAGCAGCCCTATAATGTGATCCAAACAGCGAAATGAGGTGATTGCCCAATGAAGTCATTATAAACATCTTGACCTAGAGAAAGTTGGAATCAATGGGACCTAAGTTAGGGCAAATCCAATTCTGTGTTTGAAGGATCTGAAACAGGATAATGTCCCCACCCTTCATGAACACCCTCTTTCTTTACCCTAGCTAGCTATTAAGTAGACCCATTCTAAAAAAGTAAAAAAGTGACACTGCGACCCTGAAGGTAGTGAAGTCCTCCTTTGGAAACAAACACCTCAGATTACTTGACTTTTCTAGCTTTCTGCATCTGATTTATTTCTCCTCTTTCCAAAAAAATATATGGTCGGATCGGCAGGTAGACGATTACCCTGCGACAGTCTAGCGAAGGCTGGGAAATATTACTCACTGGAAATAAAGCGCGGGGGGTGGGGGCCCCCAACCTTTGGGTCATGACGTGTTGGGTCTCTTTGCGGGATGAACTTAACAGTTTGTGGCTATAAGTAGGTGAGGGGGCGCCCAGACTTTCTGTCCTCGGGGTCAGCTGTGTGCATTGTGGCGTTGGGAGGCTGGCATCCGTGGGGGTCGGCGCCTGGCGCCCCCACCCCCCCACCTCGCCCGCCTGGCAGCTTCGCCTTGTCCCCTTGACACATCAGGCTCACGTCGCTCCGCGCCGGTCGCTGTCCACAGGGGGAGGTGCTGAAAGGCGAGAGACACGCCAGGCGCGCTGCGGGCATCCTCTTGTCCTTGGCTGCCGCCGCCTCCCGGCAAGCTGCGCTGATTTTTCTCCCCCCTTTGCTTGGCTGCTTCGGCAGCTTCTGCCGCTTCTGCAGCCATTTTGCAACCAGCAGAGCCGGAGGCAGGGGCAGGCTGCCGGCGGAGCCGAGCGATGGGCTAGCAGCAGCTGTTACGGGCAGGCGAGCCAGCACCATGGTGAAGAGGAAGAGCTCGGAAGGCCATGACCAGGAGAGCGGCCGAGGGGTCCCGCTGCCCATCCAGACCTTCCTATGGAGGCAAACCAGGTAAGGGAGAGTAGGGGGCGCTACCTGCGAAGTCTCGCTGGGGATGGAACGGCTGAGAACCCCTAAGCAAGTGCCTCCTCCTGCTGCTGCTGCTAGTCCTGCAACAGCAAAAGGGAGCCGTGTGTGCGTCTGGCTGTATGGCGCTTGTTTCCAAGGGATCGCCCTCAGATCAAGACGGTTGAGGCTTTTTCCGTTTCTGATGAGAGTGCTGCGTGCTATAAGGGGTACTTCGCTCTTGTTTTTTAGAATTAAGGTGCTTCCACGTTTTCTCCCCCTCCCTTGGCGCCTGATGCCATCCTCCAGCTGCAGTCAGACCCAAAAACTGCACAGCAGCTCTGCCAGTTCCCTCGGTGAGCCACAGTTGTCTGTAGAACCGGTTACATCAGTCCTCACTGTGAGCAACACAATCCAGGAGAAGAAACCCCTGAAGCAAGCTATCAAACGTCAGAATGCATCTGCCTTTGAGCCGTGCTGCTTACCCACTGCCACCATGGCACAGCAACAAGCTTTTGCTTCAGAGTGTGGTGAATAGGCTTGTGGAATAGGCTGGTTCACCAGCTTTGACTGTTCCTGTATAGAAATAAGCCTGGCTACAGTAAACCCTGCTGTAGCAACCTCCACGTTAGATGCACTGTATGTGGGGCTGCCCTTGAAGACTGTTCAGAAGCTGCAGTTGTTGCAAAGGCAATAGTCAGTGTGTTGACCCCTGCAGCTGCTTGGAACCAGAGAACACTTCTGAAGAGTTTTTCACTGGCTGCCTGCATGCTTCTGAGCCCAATTGAGGTTTTAGTGTTTATGTACAAAGTCCAGAATGACTTAGGACCCAGTTCTATGAAAGAATGCCTCTCAACATTTTCCTGCTCAAGATTTAAAACCTACTAGCAAGGCTCTTCTTGCCATTCCATCACCAAGTGACACCTGTGATGCTTTAGCTCAATGAGGAGCCTTTTTGGTGCTTGTACCCTTGGGGTGGAGTGCTATTCCCCCTGAAGTTCAGCATTATTTAGCTGCTTCTGCCAGATGTGAACCCATTTCTTCCTCCAGGCCTTTAGTGGAGCTGTGTGTTGACATACTGAGCTACCTGGCATTGTTAGAGGAAGCAAATTAAGTTATTCAGGTTGAGGTAGTTTTATTGTTTTATTGTCTGATTTTATTGTTTGTGTTTGTATTGGGTTGTAAAACCAATGGCACTTCTACTCAAAAGAGACCCAATGAAATTAATAAGTATTAATGATTAGACTTAGATTTAATAACTTCAGTGGGCTTACTCTCAGTACAACTAGCATTGGATACAACTCATTGTTTTTATTTGAACGTGACTCATCATGAGTTTTCTTACAGTGAAGGGAGGGGTATAAACATTATAATGAATTATTTCAATTTATAGCATGTTTAAGGCACTTTGCACAATTATCTCAGTAATACTTACAATAGCAACCCTATATGGTTAGTTGTTATCATTACCCCAATACAGCACATTATTGACTAAGGTCACCTAAGAATTCATGGTTAAAGCAAGATATGAACCAGGGACCTCCTGGCTCATACCTGCCCCACTTAGACTGTTTGAAAAGTGGTGGGATACTGCCATACTTCACAGTACTTCACCTTACATTGAAATGGAATCCTGAAGACCTTCTGAGATAAAGCATTGAAATGGAATCCTGAAGACTTTCTGAGATAAAGCATAGAAAATGTCAGTATGATTTACACACAAGCTAAATTATAATTTTTAAAGTACAAATTTTTTTAAAGCCATGCAACATCAGGTGTAAATATATAAATATATAACTACAATTGGTATCACTTATACATCCCATTGCTTCCAATCAGATAAATCTGATTCTGAACACATCATTAAATAATCCATTAAAATCAATAAGATTGAAAAGTTTTTCACTTTGACTGGATAATGTTTAATATATTTATGAATATAGTATAGAATATTTATTAACTTCAAAAAAATATTGTTCATCGTTTCATTTGCTCCACACCTTTAGTGGAGCTGGGAGTTGATATACTGAGCCATCTGGACTATATAATTATAGTCCATCAAAGGCCTTCATAAATGGAATTGTTTGTACCTGGTGCTTAAATAAAATATAGTGAAGGAGACTGGGGAACATCCCTAGAGAGAGTGTTATACAGACAGGGGCACCCCCCCAACTGGCCCCAGGAGAACCCCCTCACCACCTCTGAAAAAGGAGGCACCCATCGCAAGACTTCAGAAAATGAAATTAACCAATAGGCAAGTTCATGTTCAAGACGCTGGTGCTTCAGCTACCTGGGCCCCAGGCATTAAATGAAGCAGGGGACTGTATTGTGTGAGTTTGGAAAGGGGACATTTTTGGTATCATCTGACCCTATAACTCTTGACATTTTTTCAGTTAAGTTTGTTCAAGTGTTGCATTATCTTCTTCTCGCATGAATACAATCATGGCTTTTTTTATTATTGGACTCACCCTACAGAGCAGGCCATGCCTTAGGCATGGAGAGGAGACTTTACAATGGCTTCCACCTCACATTAGATCCCAGAACTAGTCACCTTTCCTTGCACCCACATTGCTACAGCATCCTAAACCAGCCTTCTGCAGACTGGTGCCCTCCATATGCTGGCTGGGGCTGACGGGAGTTGTAGTCCAAAAACTTAAAGAAGATGGCAGCTTGGGGAAGGCTGTCATAAACTTTTTTCAGGCCTCCCAATGATGCTGGATGACTGTTATGAGGGAGTTACTGCTGCTGTCCACTCACCTACACTGCACATATTTACCCTGAGACTCCAAAAATTGAAGCCTCTGATTGAATGGGTGTCCCTTGCTTTTCTTTAGCCCACCCCACCCTGACATATACC
This sequence comes from Zootoca vivipara, assembly GCF_965207765.1. Classification (NCBI taxonomy): domain Eukaryota; kingdom Metazoa; phylum Chordata; class Lepidosauria; order Squamata; family Lacertidae; genus Zootoca; species Zootoca vivipara. The sequence continues at coordinate 6,569,195 of NC_142582.1, read as the reverse complement.
ATGTACTGTTGGGAAAGGGAAATCCCTCCATCTCTAGTATTTACTGTTGGAAAGGGAAATCCCTCCATCTCTAGTATTTACTGTAGCCCCTGCAGAAATCTCTCAGATGCAGCCACATGGGGCTATTTGCCAGCTTTGTAACATGCAGTTTCCTTGGGACCTTGGCATGTGATTTATTTATATAGCCACAATGTCATAAGTAATTCTACCATTGTAACCTTCATTGTAATTCAGCATGTTTAATTGTGTTACGTACCTATGACCATTCCTTTGACAAGCTTCTTTGTCTCCCCTCAGTGCATTTTTGAGGCCCAAACTGGGAAAACAGTATGAAGCTTCATGTGTGGTATGTGACTTTCAATTTTATATGTATATATATATATATACAGATTTGCATGCATTTCTTTAATTTTAGTAAAGGAAACTGGCAGATGTTTGTTAAGCTCAATGGCCCAAATGTAGCACTTGCCTTACCATGGCAAAAGTAGCTAAGTACAAACCAATATTACTATATACAGTAAATTTATTATCATGATTTACACTGTTAGTTGTTTTATACAAAAAAGTTTCAATTATTATGTACTGGCAAAATCAATATAATTCTGACAGATGAGATTCTTTTTTTAATCTACTTTTTATTCATTTTCATATATTTACATCTTCACGTCATACAGACATTACAACGTAATATATTATATTGAGTTCTGTTACATTCAAATTTTCTGATGGGAAAGAGTGCACTTTTAATATATTCAGAAGAAACCATTCACTCAAACTTATTTTACTCTTTCCTTCATAAGATATAAAGAAAAGAAAAGAAAGGAACTTGTTTACATATATTCGTTGACCTCCCTAACCCAACTCTTCCTTGAAGAGAAAACATAAAATAAGAAATATGTTAATAATAATCATAGAATAAATTGAATAATAATAATAATAATAATAATACAATAAAAGCAACCAAAAGCTGTAAAACTAACACTTATTCTGGGATAATTTATCATAATTTTTCCCCTTAAAGGAAAAAGGGGAAAAAAGAAGAAGAAAAAAGTAGAAAGAAAAGTGAGAAAAGAAAATTCTTTCCCACTTATTCTGCAAAAGTTACTCCAATACGTAAACCGTGTTGTGATCGCACCTCATTGTTGATTATCATAGAAAGCTATTCCATTGTTTTGTGTATTTGCTTCTCGTGCTTTTCTTTATTTGTGATGTGAGCTGATTCAGTATTTATCTTTGAATTTATGAAACCATTTTTTAAAATTAATTATTACATTGTTCCCTCCCCCCCAGTTCATTGAGAAATATCTATATATATAATTCTGACATATGAGATTCTCAGTGTGAAGATGCATTGCAGAGGGTGTGTGCTCATATCCATTGCAGAATCCCTGTCAGTAAGGCTGGTAGGCACGTTTTATAACATCAGGAAGAACTTTCTGGCAGTAAAAGCAGTTTGACAGTGGAACAGCCCCCTAGGAATGTGGTGGACTCTCCTTCAGTGGAGGTTTTAAAACAGAGGTTGGATGGCCATCGGTCAGGGATGCTATGGTTGAGATTCCTGCAGTGCAGCAGGTTGCACTAGAAGACCCTTGAGGTCCCTCCTAACTCTACCATTTTATGATTTAATGAACTCAGTCGTTCTTGAAGCCTTTTGGTTCTGGCTTTTGCTAATATAGGATATCAGCACCTCATGTCAATCACATTGGCACTGATGCAGATGGTGATGCCTTGTTGTGTTTGCTGGACCTCATCAGACATAGCTTGATGCACGAGTTTTGACTCCCTATGCTCTTCTATTCAGTTGGCACAGCTACAAATGCTACCTCAAAGAAATATGACCCATTTCTTTTCTTCTAGCATATGACCTTGATTTACTGAATCACTCCTGCAGAGCAAATAAATCATTTACTGCTCATGCTGTATATATCATGCGAAGAAAACACTATTTCCCCCACTTTCTCAAAGTTCTTGAATTCTGACAGGTACAAGCAGAAAATTCACAACTGTTGCTATGCTATACTGTTTCACATGGCTGAAATGTGGGGTTGTGGGAATTAATGTTTCAGTGCCCTCTTCCACATCAAACACTCCTCCCCAAGCATGTCAGCACAAAGCATCCCAGTTAGCTTCCACAGCAGAGGATTTTGTTTCAATCTGCATTTTTGAGCAAACCGACCTGATTCACACACCCTGGACTGATTAGTGAATTGAAATGAAGTTATCCTTTGGTATTCACACTTCTCCACATATAAAAACAAAATCAGACAGACACTCCTACAGGAGGCAGTCAATCTGCTGATCATGTTTCAGAGTTCTGGGGAGAACCATTGCAACTCAAGGTGCTTCACTTTCAAACAACCCAGACTCTTACTCTCTGAATTTTTCTCTCTTCCTGTCCATTCAAGTTGCAGACTGGCTCCCAAACATCCTGCTTCCAGTCACCACCTGGATGACATAATCTTCTCAAACACATTGTACTGTACTCCAAATGTTGGAGAGAGGGTCCCAGCTATCAGGAGAACAACTCCTGTGATTTGCTCTCATAATTTGCTCCCATTATGTTCTTATTAGTAAGCCATTAGCTTAACTAAATATGGTCTCCCCTCGTTCATAATGCCACTGAAACACAATCATAATTTCCTTTTAGGGAGTTCATTTGCTGGCTTGCTTTTTACAGTCACAATCCATTACCCTACTCCAAGTATACAGATGAGGAGAGGGAGCAGTGGGAGTATTATTCATGCAGTCCTCCATTATGCTAATATTGCTTTGATACTACACAGTATGTAGGAGATGGGGTGGGAAGGTGAGGACTCTGGCACAGACCACTTGGACCTAGACTTTTAACTTTCTACAAAATGTGTCAAAGCGTTTCTAGAGCACAGATAGTCGATGTTGTGTCCTCTTCTCTCGTGCTTTTGACTTACCAGTGTATTGCAGAAGCAAGCCCTCTACTAACAAGCCTTGCTGTAGCCTTTTCTTTTAATCAATCAGAACATAACTAAATCCAAAACATGCTTCCCAAGCTAGATATTGGAGCTCTTTGCTGTATATCATCATGTGGAAATGTTCTTCCTGGCTCTGTCAGTGCTTTCTGCCCTGCTCTCCAGTCTTTTGTTCTTTTGACACTGTAATTTCCTAAATGTCAAGGAAACAAAGTCCATTTCTTTTACCATTTAAGATTGTAACAGTCTTATAAAATTCAATAGTGTCCCGTGTATTTTTAGAATCTGAGTTGCCAAGTTGAAGCCATTGAAGTGTGTAATGGTGCACTATTTTTAGACACATCCCTTTTGTATTTGCTGAATTTGTTGATGTATTGTGCTGTATTTGAAGGTCACTTTTAATGCTGTACTGTCCAACCCAACCCAATGCAAAAATATATAGATATTTTTTCTCACTTTGTCTCATTGGCCACCATATAACTCAATATCTTCCTGTTTTCCTATAATAGTTAAACTTTCAGTAGCTGTGGATGAATGTGGGACAAAACCAACCACAGTAATCTGTTTAAAACAATACATTACAACTTTATTGACGCTTACTTGCAATATTAATACTGTGAAGTTTATTTAAAGGATTACTTATAATGCTTGTGGTTTCACTTAGTTACTCTTTCATTAAATAGTGCCCACATACACAATAGGGTTACTGTCCCTTTAAGAAGCTGCCTATGTAAGGTTGCTTTTTCACCCCCAATCAAACCGTTGGCAATTACCCTATAGTGCTCCCTTGCCAGTTAATGCACAACTCACTGTACCCAGAGGACTTCACAAACAGTCTGTCCAGGCCCCCATAAGCATTTACTTGTAAACTATGCTTTCAATGGACATACAGTTAAGTGTTGTTGCTACGTTGAAGATGAGTGAAAGTGAGCAACATGATCTCCACCCCTAAACCCCAGATTAAGCACATTGAAATCAGCTGGAGTGATAAACACCTAACTAATTTAGTCCCCTTGGAATCAACTGGAAAACCACTTTCAATTTGGGCTTGATTGTTTCCATTGACTGGGTGAGGCACTCTCGGGCTATACCAGTGAGCTGCAGGCAAACATTTAGAACAGGCATCCCCAAACTCGGCCCTCCAGATGTTTTGAGTCTACAGTTCCCACCATCCCTGACCACTGGTCCTGTTAGCTAGGGATGATGGGAGTTACAGTCCCAAAACATCTAGAGGGCCAAGTTTGGGGATGCCTGATTTAGGACCAGGGCACTTCATTGTTACCTTAAAAAGTGGCACAGGTGGTTTGAAAGGACAAAATAAGTCTTTCATAGAATGATAGAGGATCATCTAGTCCAACCCCCTGTAATAGGGAGCTGTCCTTTATGAGGATCAAACCTGCAACCTTGGCATTATCAACAACATGCTCCAACCAACTGAGCTATCCATGGTGACATTGCACAGTTTTAAAATGTCCTGCAAATTTCTTAACCAAGTACTGTTTCTTTTCCCTGCTGATTATTATATGAGAGCCTTGCATGAATGAAAGGCCTTGTTCAAACACGCTATCATGTGTTTAAAAAGCAAACAAAGGGCTTGTCCACACTTACTTTCCCCCACTCTTTCCAGGCACAATCCATGATTTAAAGCTCTGAGTCCGAGCACCCTGATTATTTTTACCCCAGAGTTTTTCCTGCAAAAACCTGCTCTTTAAGGCTCAATCAGAGCAAACAACAAACCCTGGAAAACGAAAATTGATGTTTGCTCCAAATCAGCTTTCAAGAGCAGGGTTTTATGGGGAAAGGTCTGGGACAAAAAAAATGTTAGGTCATGAAGTGTTAAAAGAAATTGCTGAACAAAAGGTAAGTGTGGGTAAGCTCAAAATGTTCTTTTCTATTACACCTTACGAATTTGTTCCTAAAGGAAATAAGGCGAGGCTCAGGGGTGCCAACTTGAATAAAAGATTGGAGGGGCAGGTAAGTCCCACTCCACATAATTGATCACATGACACGGTGCGCACACACAATTTGAATGGCAATGCCCATCAATCTTGGGGGGGTAGCCCCCTCAAATATTGGTGGGGCAAAGCCCCCTCAGCCCCTAGGAGTTGGTGCCTGTGGAGACCGTTGATTTATGTTAATTTATTCATTTATGCTGGGACACAGGTCCAGCTCTTGCGTTGGTGTAAAGCTGCACATCGCCAAGCCTGAAAGCTCTGTTCCTATCCCGCAGCAGGCACTGGACCTCTCTGTTCATCCAGGGTTTCTGATTGGGATAAAGCCGGGTGTATTTATTTACTGCGACAGTATCTGTGCAGTGATTGATATAGCCCAGAACTGCCACCGTATGCTCCTCTAGGTCTGGATGATAAAAAATAAGCTGCCTTTTGTGAAGTTGCCCACACAAGACAGCTTTACATATCAATGAACACAATACCATTGAAAATGAAACTAGGCAGTTTTAATGGCGGCAGTACAAAATAATTTAAAAACATAGCCTGGTTAAAAATAAATAAAACAGCAGGCAGAACAGATTCAGCACTTTAGAATGCTACACATTCTAAAACAGCTCTCACACATTAAATAAAGGCATAGATTAGGAAAAAGCTACCCCCCAAAAAAAGGTTTAAAACACCCGCTTTAAAATTTGCAGAGTTGAGGGGGGGGCCCTCCACAGTTATGTAATCTGGGACCTCTACAGAAAAGCCTGTTTCTTGTGCCAGTCAACAAAACTGGCCTTATAGACAGGCCTTGAAGAAGGGTATACGTGGTTCTTCAAAATCACTGAGGGGAGGGGGTTATTGGTTAGTTTTTGTCTTTTTAGGTATTTTGTATTCTCATTTTGTATTTTTATGTTGTGAACTGCCCTGTGATTTTTGGATGAAGGGTGGTATGCAATTTTAATAAATAAGTAAACATAAGTTGGAACTTTAAAGGTCAAAACCAGCACTTTGAATGGTTGGGCATTTGTTGTTGTTGTTTAGTCGTTTAGTCGTGTCCGACTCTTCGTGACCCCATGGACCATAGCACGCCAGGCACTCCTGTCTTGCACTGCCTCCCGCAGTTTGGTCAAACTCATGTTCGTAGCTTCGAGAACACTGTCCAACCATCTTGTCCTCTGTCGTCCCCTTCTCCTAGTGCCCTCAATCTTTCCCAACATCAGGGTCTTTTCCAAGGATTCTTCTCTTCTCATGAGGTGGCCAAAGTATTGGAGCCTCAGCTTCACGATCTGTCCTTCCAGGGAGCACTCAGGGCTGATTTCCTTAAGAATGCATAGGTTTGATCTTCTTGCAGTCCATGGGACTCTCAAGAGTCTCCTCCAGCACCATAATTCAAAAGCATCAATTCTTCGGCGATCAGCCTCCTTTATGGTCCAGCTCTCACTTCCATACATCGCTACTGGGAAAACCATAGCTTTAACTATACGGACCTTTGTCGGCAAGGTGATGTCTCTGCTTTTTAAGATGCTGTCTAGGTTTGTCATTGCTTTTCTCCCAAGAAGCAGGCGTCTTTTAATTTCGTGACTGCTGTCACCATCTGCAGTGATCAAGGAGCCCAAGAAAGTAAAATCTCTCACTGCCTCCATTTCTTCCCCTTCTATTTGCCAGGAGGTGATGGGACCAGTGGCCATGATCTTGTTTTTTTTGATGTTGAGCTTCAGACCATATTTTGCGCTCTCCTCTTTCACCCTCATTAAAAGGTTCTTTAATTCCTCTTCGCTTTCTGCCATCAAGGTTGTGTCATCTGCATATCTGAGGTTGTTGATATTTCTTCCGGCAATCTTAATTCCGGCTTGGGATTCATCTAGTCCAGCCTTCCGCATGATGAATTCTGCATATAAGTTAAATAAGCAGGGAGACAATATACAACCTTGTCGTACTCCTTTCCCAATTTTGAACCACTCAGTTGTTCCATATCCAGTTCTAACTGTAGCTTCTTGTCCCACATAGAGATTTCTCAGGAGACAGATGAGGTGATCAGGCACTCCCATTTCTTTAAGAACTTGCCATAGTTTGCTGTGGTCGACACAGTCAAAGGCTTTTGCATAGTCAATGAAGCAGAAGTAGACGTTTCTCTGGAACTCTCTAGCTTTCTCCATTATCCAGCGCATGTTTGCTATTTGGTCTCTGGTTCCTCTGCCCTTTTGAAATCCAGCTTGCACTTCTGGGAGTTCTCGGTCCATATACTGCCTAAGCCTGCCTTGTAGAATTTTAAGCATAACCTTGCTAGCATGCGAAATGAGCGCAATTGTGCGGTAGTTGGAGTTTAAGCTGGAATTTTGCTATAAGAAGCTGATGATCTGAGTTACAGTCAGCTCCAGGTCTTGTTTTTGCTGACTGTATAGAGCTTCTCCATCTTTGGCTGCAGAGAATATAATCAATCTGATTTCGATGGTGCCCATTTGGTGATATCCATGTGTAGAGTCGTCTCTTGTGTTGTTGGAAGAGAGTGTTTGTGAGACCAGCTTGTTCTCTTGACAGAACTCTATTAGCCTTTGCCCTGCTTCATTTTGAACTCCAAGGCCAAACTTGCCAGTTGTTCCTTTTATCTCTTGATTCCCTACTTTAGCATTCCAATCCCCTGTAATGAGAAGAACATCCTTCTTTGGTGTCATTTCTAGAAGGTGTTGTAGGTCTTCATAGAATTGGTCAATTTCACTTTCTTCAGCACCGGTAGTTGGTGCATAAACTTGGGCATTATCCTTTCACAAAAACATGTGAAGCAAATGAAAATGTTTTGACAGCTTTCCTGAAGCAAGCACTTCTGCTACTGCTGTTGATGTTAATTAAATTTATATACCACCCTTCACCCAAGAATCATAGGGTGGTTTACAGTATGAAAACACAAAATGCATGAAATAATAAAAAACAAAAGTACACCCCCTTACAACTTTCATCAGCTATGACCATTAGCCATGACCTGGCTGCTCATGGGAGTCCAACAAGGGCCCAGAGGTTCCTAAAATATTGATAGGTGTGTGCCTTTAAAGCCCTCTGTACTTTACATCTAGGAGCAATGGGCCAAATAGGGTTTCCATGCATGTGCACATGGTTTCCAGAGATAATGTGCCTGCTGTCCACCATTGCAACGTGGGCCAATCAGACTTCCTGTGTGAAGAATGGAACTGTACTCATTAAATTTACCTATGGTACTATTTTCATATGAAGCAGAAATGTGCAATCTTCAAGAACGTGTACTAGGATTGTTGTTGTTTTTTTCTCCTCCATTTTAGTCCTTTGAAAGAGTTTTGGTTGAGAATAAGTTGCACGGTCTTTCACCGGCCCTTTCTGAAGCCATCCAGAGCATTTCTCGCTGGGAACTGGTCCAAGCTGCCTTACCACATGTTCTTCACTGCACGGCGACACTGCTTTCCAATCGGAACAAGTTAGGTCAGTGTGCATGTTAGAATGCTATTATGCTAAAAACCTAATTATGTTCCGTCTGGCTTAAACTGATGGTTCTCAAAGCAGGATAAGCTGTGGCTAAGGGATGCATGATACTTCCCCTTCCCCTTTTGGTTTCAGTTGGTTGTGATTGAGCTAGATGGCAGAATGACTTCTGGTACACCCTGTTCATTTCTCAGCTACGTGCGTTTGGGAGATCTATCCTGAGAAGGGCCCATGAAATCCTGTTTTCTTTCTCTGGCACCACTAGGTAAACAAATTGTCTTAGGGCAATCTGGACATTACATTAAGGTCCCCGGATTCATTAAAAAAAAATCTGGTAACCTTACATTACATGCCTAGGTCCCTTTGCTGCTTCTGGGTGGATGACTGTGAGTGAAGAATCAAGGGTGGAAGAAAAGAATGTGTCACTCTGCCTTTATCTGCTATTCAAAAGCCTAGGCTATTTCCAGTAGGAAACACACACACACACACACACACACACACACACACCCCATCAAATTATGAAAGAAAAAAAAGCTAGAGAGAACTACGGTACTAGATAAAGACTGAACATTGTAACAGCCCATGGCCTTGGTCTGGAGAAGAACATTTAAATTTTCAATTAATTATATTGCAGTAGTAGTTTTAGTAGCGTAGCAGTAAAATAAGTGTTGCTCGGCCATAGGCCATAACAAAACTAATATATCAACAGAAGACAAAATCCAACAACAGTGCATAGGAAGACCCAGAACGTCTTGCTGTATTTTCTCATCTAGGACATCAGGATAAACTTGGTGTTGCAGAAACGAAGCTCCTTCATACTCTGCACTGGATGTTGCTAGAAGCTCCTCAAGACTGCAGCAATGACCGTTTTGGAGGAGGAGGAGGAGGAGGAGGAGGAGGAGGAGGAGGAGGAGGAGGAGGAGACAGGGCATCGAGCTGGAGAGGGAGCAGCAGCGCTTTCATCCACCAGATTGAAAACCAGGGATCTCCAGGGCATCCAAGGCATGACAGCACCAATGAAGAGGAGGAGAACAACAGAAGGAAGTTCTTTCAGAATTCAATGGCCACAGTGGAGCTCTTTGTGTTCTTGTTTGCTCCGTTAGTTCATAGGATCAAAGTAAGTGCTTAAAGTAAAGGCTCATCAACATTTCTGCTTGTCCCATGCCTAGAAAGTGGCTACTGTTTCTCCTTCCTTATCTCTAGTGTTGTGGGACACTCTGATTCCACCACCACTTCCAGAGTCCCCCTCCCCGCTTGTCCCTGCTTTATTTCCCTTAGGTTCACTCATACTTATACATACAGAAGCATGAAAGCTCAAGTCAGACAACCCTCCAAATCTTGCTCTGGAGGATTCTGGACTCACAAGGGGCAACCATTCTGTCTTTCATGTCTGACATTCCTATGGTATCTCACAGAAACTTTTCTTTTAGGATATCAAATGGAGGGTGTTGCAGAGTCCTTGTAAGCAACCCATTTTCTTATGCTTTTTGCTGTATAAAACGTTTATTCGGTGCATGTGATGATTCTTAAAATTTCTACCACCTTCATCACAGGTAGAATTGCATTACATTTTTGGAGAGTGAAATTGGAACCACCAATAAGAACTTCAGATACTCTTCCCCAACTACAGCAACACAGAGCCAATGACTGCTCCCACTGCCTGCATCCCAAACCCAGTCACAAGACACTTTGTGCACAGCATACCACCCCCATGATTGTCCACACACTTTTGTGGATAAACCATGTGTAAAATGGAATAAGAGAGTGGTTTATAGGACAGAAGGACTCTACCTATGAGATTTTGGAACAAGGAATCTCTCGGTTTAAATAAAAAATGCCAATGCTCTTCTCCATTAGATCAGTCCAACAGATCCACAGGTGCCCCCATGTTCTTGTGTCCTTTTAGGAATCTGATCTGACTTTTCGTCTGGCCAGTGGCCTTGTTATTTGGCAGCCGATGTGGGAGCACAGGCAACCTGAAGTTTCCGCCTTTACTGCACTGGTTAAACCCATCAGGAATATAATCACAGGTGTGTGGTTGTGTTAATGCATGCAAAAGTACTTAGAAACTGAAAGTCATAGAGAAGTAGCTGGTAAGTGTCTGTTATAGAGTTTCAGAGGCTTCCTCAAACTTCCACCAAAGAACAGATGGCAGATTCTTTTGAAGAGAACCACCTTTTAATAGTAGGTGTAGTATCTAACAGGGTTCCAAGTCCCTAACACAGAGCTGGGGAACCTTTTCCAGACCAAGGGCCACAATGTCATATGGGCAACATTCCAGGGGCCACATGACAGTGGTGGGTGGCCACTGGCCATATGTCCAGAATTTCCTGGACATACCTGGAACACTGTGGTTGAAAGCAGTGTCCGGGCAGAAATCAGCAAGACTTCCCAGAAATCCCAGAAAATCCAGATGTATGGCATGCTATGTCAATTTGGGCCCTCCCAAAAACTTTTGTGTCTGGATTTTTACTTTTTGAAATATGGCAACTCTAGCGGCCAGAGGCAAAGTAGGGGCAGCAGTGCATGTGAATGTAATCTTTGTTCAGTAGGCTACTATCTACAGACACTCAAACACCCCTCTCTGTCCATCAAGAGGCATTGGGTGGTATTCATCGCTGCACTATTACAAAAGTGCCATCTATGCAAGCATATCAGCTTGCCAAATGGAATGACACTCCCCCCCCCCCATATACAGTTTTGGGGGTTCACACACCCACACCCACCCAGCTATTTTCAGAGGTGCAAGGAGGAGAGGGGAGAAGCCCCATTGCACAAGCAGAAGCCCTTCCACGGGGCTTTCACTTACAGAGTTAATCAGGTGAATCCTGTCTATTATCAGATTTCAATGACACCTCCCACCCAGGTGAAAGCACTCAAAGAGGGTGTGAAGTAAGGTTGGTGAGAGTTTGAGCCTGGGGAAAGCCTTAAGGGATTGATAGAGAAGCCTGGAAGGCTGCATTTGCATGATTCAAGAGGTTTTTGTTTGTTTTATTTAAATATGCATGCACTTCTTAGCCAATTCCAGTGTTTCTGTGCTTTGAGCCACGCAGCTTGCCTACTAACAAGTTCTTCATTTGCCAGCAAAGAGGAGTTCCCCAATGAAAAACCAGACTCTGACATGTGAATCTCCTAATGTGGATGCTGGACGTACAGAGGTAATATCTGAGGCTGTACAATCTTTATTGGAATCACAGGGAGAGGAGGGGCAGAGGGGTGAGCCAAGGAACTGGGCTGAGGAAAGCATTTTTCTGCAGGGAGGAAGCCATAGCTGCCAAGTTATCCCTTTTTACAGGAATTTTCCCTTATGCTGAATAGGCTTCCTCGCGAGAAAAGAGAAAACTTGGCAGCTATGGAGGAAGCGATCCTGGAAAGGAATGGGTTGTCCTTCTCACTTGCTCCTCTAGGCAGGTGAATGTGCAAATAGCAACCACAGTCCCTTTGGGAATTCAAGAGAAGTGGAATAACTTTAAACAAACATTTGCTGTATAATGCAAAATAAATCCTAGCAGAACCTGATATAACAAAAGCTAAAAGCACCCATATCCACTTAACCTCAGCCATCAAAGGTTGGCTTTAAATGATTGCCCTCTGTAAGAGGTTCAGGCCTTTATTTGGGATTTCAGGGAAAGAAAGTTGCATAAGCGGCCACTGTGAGAACAGAATGATGAACTAGATAGGAGCCTTCTTGGATCAGATCTATGCTAGGTGTGGGAGAGCTGCCAACCATCCCTTTTGATTTTGACAGTTCCCATCTGCAGTATCATTCCACTTTAAACAGCCATGGCTTCCCCCACAAAAACCTGGGGACAACAGTTTGTTAAGGGTGCTGTGAGTTGTTAGGAGGCCGCTATATACCTCACAATTCCCAAAGTTCCATGGGAAGAGGGATTGATTGTTTAACCATTCTAAGAATTGTTGCTCTGCACCTAGAAAGTTAACACATCAGAGAGCTAGAACAAGTTTTACATGAACACTGTTGTTTCAAAGAACAGGATGTGATGAACTAGGTTTGAACTGTGTTGACATGGGCTGTGTTTCTTATAAAGCCAATTCCTTTCCCTTTAATTGCACTCTAGAGTTACACCACCACACATTTTGCAAATAGTGTAGCAGAGTGAAGGAGAAAACATGGGAGTAGATCCTTACAGTGCAGTCTTTTATATGTGTGCTTCATTCAAAGCAAGTGCAGTTTCCTTCAGTGGGTTTTACCCTCAAGAAACTATGCAAAGGATTGCAGTTTCAGTGTGTTGCCTAATTATGCAAACTTCAACCATTATTCCTGCGGTGAAGCTTTCAAGGAGGACATCTGAATTTTCACTTCCTACAATTAACAGCAAGGGTAATTTGGGTTACATGTTAGGCAGAACAGCAAACTGCACATTTTAATTGCATTTCTCTCTGTGAAATATTTTTGCACCCACAGGGGCTCCAGGTAGTGTGTGAAACACCCCAGCCAGATGCAGTGCCCCCCAGGCCTGCTTTCTCAGGCTGCCACCGCGGGAATTCTATTGATGGAAGTGTGTCATCCCAAGCCTCCCAGGAGAAAGGACCCCCGTTTCCTAGGTAAAAGCTGAATCTTCTAGAAGGCTGATGTTCTTCAGGGGTCCTCTCTGTCTCTCTTTTCTCCCCATCCCTGTCCCCTTCTTCTATGATCATAGGATACTTCCCACAGTTAGAAAAGATGGAGAAAGATTATTTCTGTTCTAAATGTTAAAGTGGGAGTCTTCCAGTTGTGTGATTCTGTTTGAAATGTACCGGTATTTGGACTATAAAATGTGTGTTGAATAGCATATAACACTGATTAACACCCACTGTCCTCATTGGTGGTCTTGATATCTTCCAGGACTTCACTTCACATACAGCTCTGGAGGAGACTGTGGGATGCCTTCTATATGCCATAGCAGTGTTGTGGGATCTGCTTTTCCTTCCTCACACAGTACTGCTGCGAACGGGACAAGCACCTTTCTCTCAGTTTGTCCCCTTCAAAGCTTCCTGAGGTGTTACATTGTGGCCACTAAGGGGCATTATTTATTTGCCCGTTTAAGTTTTGACCCTGGGTTGTTGGTCTCTTGTAGGATACCGTGTTTTAAGCTGAAGCCATTACCAAGCAGATTGAAACACAAATTGTTGTTTAGACATTCAAAGACACTTTCTCTTGCAAGAATCTCTGGCAAGCATTTTAATTTTTCAGAAAAATGTTTGAAGCATAGTGTCTGAAACAAGGTGTTCATGTTTACTGGCCTGGTCCTGACCTCTTGCCAAGTATATTGAAAGGGCACAGCTGACTGCCCCCACCCAGGGACCTTATTTTCTGTGAGAAAAGCATTGAAAAGCAACTTCTGTGATGTAGGAAAGTTACCAGTGCCATGCTCACGGAGAGTGGGAATGAAGACTTTCCCCAAATATATACACAGAAAGGGGGGGGCACAAACACACTCTCTTAAAAATATATCAAATATTCCTTTTCCTGCTGAGCTACAGTTATTGGGCAGCTCTCTTTTCTTGATTGTTTTTAGGCTAGTTCAGAGTGCCCAAAGGAGGAAGTAACTGGTTTTTAGACAGCAAAAATGAGGCAGTCGGTGTCTGAAACTGAGCTGGGCGGTTGCTATGGCAATGAAGCTGCAGGCAGGCTCTCTATTCTGCGTCATTAATTTCTCCTCATTTGCTGAACTCATTGATCACTACAAAGTCAACTGGATGGGGGGGGTAGTTGTTGCCTAGCAACATGCAGTGAAGAAATAAATGTTGTTTGCTCCAGTTACTAACACAGCATCCATGGAATTATTTTGTCCTTGAGGACCAAATTCAACCAAATTGCTACACCCAGTGCCCCACAGCCTTTGGGGGTCGTGGTAACTGAGTTGAGTCAGCACAGAGTTGAAATTAAAATTCAGAAGACATGAAAATGTCTAGATTTTTTTAAAAGCAGGTTTATTCAACAGAACTCAGATTGGCTTTTGGGTAAATATCCTGAGTTTGTTTGTTTGTTTTTAACTTCGGCATTCTGTTTCTGAATATATTATATGCAGTCTACTGTTTGTCCCTAATGTAGTCCCCAGTCCAAAAGAAGGAGTCACCCTCAGAGTTCATAGCCACAGTCTGAGTGACATGTACAAAACTGGGAGGCGGGTCTTTGATGACACTAGGGTTCAAGTAGATTGGGAATTTCAGCAAGGGCACTTCTGCCCCAGCAAAAATTAAAAAGTTCCATCCTAGTGTTCTTTAATAGGGAAGAATCAGCTGTAAGATGCACAATCTGTTTCTCAGCAAGGATTTAACACTCTTAGGTTTTGGGATTCGCACCAACTCCAGTGTTTATTGTTTCTCTACTGATGCAGCTTTATCGGCACAAATTCTCAAAGCAATTCACAAAGCCATAAAATAACCGAGCATTAAAAAACAATTTACAAACAAGATTAAAGAGCAACTAAAAATAGATCACAGTATACTAGCGGATTAATCACTGGAGGCGGAACATAACAAAACACACATCAATTCCTTTTTTAAAAAAACCAAAAACTGTATGAAAGTATCACCCTTACATTGATTTCAGACCCTCCAAGTGTCCCTATTTTCCAGGGACACCCCTGATTTAGAGAAGCTGTCCCAGTTTCTGATTTGATCCCAGAATATCCCACTTTTCTTTACAATGTCCCTACTTTCATTGGAGAAATGTTGGAGGATATGGAGTTATTCAACCCCTGAGCCATCTGAAGGCATAAGGAAGTGTTCTTAATGTTTAATGTCTTATTACAGTCATACCTTGGGTTACAGACGCTTCAGGTTGCATCTTTTCAGCTTGCATCCCGCACCAAACCGGAATGGGTTACTTCCAGGTTTCGGTGCTCACGCATGCGCAGAAGCACCAAATCATGACCTGCGTGTGTGCAGACGCGGGTTGCAAACGCTGCAGGTTGCGAACGTGACTCCTGCACGGATCACGTTCACAACCCAAGCGTCCACTGTATGTTGGAAGCTGGTCAGAGTGCCTGGGGCAACCCAGTAAGATGTGTGGGGTATAAATAGTAAATAGTAAAATTATTATCATGGAATGAGACGTCCCTATTTTCATCAGAGAAATATTGGAGGGTATGCAATTTTGGTGTTTTCCTTATGAGCCAACATGACTACCATCCATATTTTTTTAAAAGGACAGCAGTTTATCCTCTTCCATAACATTCCCAGACAACAGAAGGTGTAGCTACTTCTGCTATGGGGCAAGGTGAGGCAGCCACCTCAGGTGTCAGGATCCACAGTAGCAGCAGATCTGGCCTCTAAGGAATGCATCGCCTACTGCTGCCACCGCTGCACTGCCCTTAACCCTAACCCTTCCCCAAAGTAGATATTCACGCACACACACCCTTGTTCCTGATGTAGGTCTTCACTCGCCCCTTTTCCCCTAATTGGTGGGGCGGCACCATTTTGTGGTTCACCTCAGGTGCCAAAATGTCAGGCCTCACGTTGCATTATTCTCCAGCAGCCTTTGGCATTGGTGTACAACCTCGACTGCAACAGACCCTGGGGAAAAGGGAGGTGATTCTGGCAGCAATCTGGGGCCCCGCTTTAGAACAGGCAGACGAGTGCTCTTGAAAGGGCTCAGCACTTGGGGGAAATTCATTGAAAGCGTAACATCTAGGGTTCACCTAAGCTGGGCTAGAAGCACTAATCAATTAACTGGTGTGACTTGTTCATTAGGAGAGGGTGCTTTGGGTTGATTGGCACTGATGCAAATGCACGTAGTTCATTGTTGTTCATTGTTGTTGTTGTTTAGTCGTTTAGTCATGTCTGACTCTTTGTGACCCCATGGACCAGAGCACGCCAGACACTCCTGTCTTCCACCGCAGTTTGGTCAAACTCATGTTCGTAGCTTCGAGAACACTGTCCAACCATCTCGTCCTCTGTCATCCCCTTCTCCTAGTACCCTCCATCTTTCCCAACATCAGGGTCTTTTCCAGGGAGTCTTCTCTTCTCATGAGGTGGCCAAAGTATTGGAGCCTCAGCTTCACGATCTGTCCTTCCAGGGAGCACTCAGGGCTGATTTCCTTAAGAATGGATAGGTTTGATCTTCTTGCAGTCCATGGGACTCTCAAGAGTCTCCTCCAGCACCATAATTCAAAAGCATCAATTCTTTGGTAATCATCCTTCTTTATGGTCCAGCTCTCACTTCCATACATCACTACTGGGAAAACCATAACTTTAACTATACGGACCTTTGTCGGCAAGGTGATGTCTCTGCTTTTTAAGATGCTGTATAGGTTTGTCATTGCTTTTCTCCCAAGAAGCAGGAGTCTTTTAATTTCATGACTGCTGTCACCATCTGCAGTGATCATGGAACCCAAGAAAGTAAAATCTCTCACTGCCTCCATTTCTTCCCCTTCTATTTGCCAGGAGGTGATGTTCATAGTTCATAGTAGTAGTTTTTAACCTGTAAGCTGCCTTGAGTCCTATCAGGGTATACAGAAAATAATAATAATAATAATAATAATAATAATAATAATAATAATAATAAATAATAAACAACCTTCCTTGGAATCACAATTAGTCACATTCTTTATTCTTCTCCTTGAGGCTTAAGCTTTGATAGAAAAGCTATATTTCAAGAGAGCTTGAATACTGAATAGTTTGTGCCATTTTCCTTATATGAATTATATGTTTAGATTGCAGAGTTAAGCTTTTCTGGTCAGAATTTGATATCTTCTGCTAATAAGGTCACTATTAACTTGAGCAGCTTTCTCCAGACTGAAGTAAGCCGCTTGTCCTTTGACTGGCCCTGTGATAAGATGTACTTGGGAGCCCTTGGGGGTCTGGTTGCTTCTATAGTTCAAAGCATTTGTTTCTTTATCCCTTGTGACAGGGTGTCTTTGGTGATCCCACCATGCCAAAAGTCTCGGTATGCTACCTATTTTGACGTGGCCGTATTACGCTGCCTACTTCAGCCACATTGGTCCGAGGAAGGCACTCAGTGGTCCCTGATGTATTACCTCCAGAGGCTGCGGCATATGCTGGAGGAAAGGCCTGAGAAATCTCCTGAGCCAGAGGTCCCACCATTGCCCAGGCCTCGCAGCAGTTCCATGGTAGCAGCAGCTCCATCACTGGTGAACACTCACAAAACACAGGTGAGGACAACGTGGCAGCCCACAAAGGTTTGGGGACGGTGTGGCTAACATGTCTAGAGTTTTAGGTCTTATGGCCTGGTTAGAAACCGGGCTTTTCAGGTTTTTTCAGACCAACCAGGGAAGAAGTACACATATAATTTAGCTGTCTTTCTAGGTTGCTGCTCTTTTGTTCGTTTGGAAATAAACAAAATATCCCTTTGATTTTTAGGATTTATTTATTTAAAATATTTTTACACTGTTCTATTGACAATTTCAGTGCAGTGCACAATAAAATACAACAGTAACAACAGTAAATAAAACAAAAACCACCATTAAGAACCACTCAATTTTTGAAGCATACACAGTCTTCCTATACATGGTTGTATGTTTCTTGTCTCTCTGGGGACATATAGGATCTCACAATGAAATGCAACGAGGAGGAAAAATCGTTAAGCACTGAAGCTTTTGCCAAAGTGTCGCTAACCAACCTGCGAAGGGCAGCTGTTCCAGACCTCTCCTCTGATTTGGGAATGAATATTTTTAAGAAGGTAAATGAATCACACCTTAAACTAACATACTGGATCTCTTCCCTTAATGTACTTAATGCTGTTATTTGCTAAAGGTGTGGACTGCATAAACTACATGAAGGCCAACTCTCACTGAACTAAAGCAATCTAACTAGGAAAATTCAGGCAGAATGATGAATATAAATGTTACCTTTGTGCAGTAGGCTAATAACTACACACTCCTTCATACCCCTGTAATGATGCTGGTTGCTTCTTCATGAGTAAGCGGCTCCAAACTCTGTGGCTGGTTTTTACAGAGTTTTATTATATACATATGTACAAGACAGAGCATCAAAATCCATGACTGTCCTATTCCGAATCAGAATCCGGAAGCACCGACCGTCGGGAATTTTGCCAACAGAACGCCCTTGGCACCTTGAATCTCCTCCTCTGCTCCCACCTCTTCCCCACCCCCACCCCCGCTGTTGCTCAGTTGAGCTGCTCAGTTGAGGAGCCGGTGCTGTCTTCTCTGGAGCTTCCCGTATCTGAGTGCTCTGGTCCGCCCCTTCAAACCTTCCCTCTGGGAATCTTGCCCTCTCGTCATCCCCAAAGGTCTGCACTGCCTCCTGAGCCTCAGCACCATCTTCCGAAGGATGCTGCGAAACGCTAGCATCCCAGGCTCCGTCTTATCAGAGAGCCCTGGTCCCAACTTCCTGGACTCTCCGCTGGTGGTCCCCTGACAACCCCTCTATCTGCCAGCCAGGCAGGCAAGAGGTTCAAGGACACATTCCAAACGCACAAAGAAACTCAAGGAGGGTTGCAGATGGGAAGTCTAGAAAGACAGAGTGGCCTCAGAGGGAGACACATTCATCACCTGGGATAGCTCAGTTGGTAGAGCATGAGACTCTTAATCTTGGGATTGTGGGTTCCAACCTCATATTGGCCAAAAGATTCCTGCATTGCCGGGGGTTGGACTAAATGACCCGTGTGGTCCCAGCCAACTCTACCGTTCTTTGATTCTATGATTCAGGCCCTGGAACCTGAGGTTCCCCACCTGAGTCTTATGAGTGTCTTATGAGTTCTGCTGCTAAGATTTCTTCCTGTCTTCTTCCTGCAGTTCAAGAGCCGCAAAGAAGATCGTGAGCGCAAGGGCTCCATTCCTTACCACCACACAGGGAAAAAGCGGCAGCGAAGGATGGGGGTGCCCTTCTTGCTCCACGAAGACCATTTGGACGTGTCACCTACTCGGAGCACCTTCTCTTTTGGCAGCTTCTCGGGGATTGGAGAAGACAGGCGTGGCATTGAGAGAGGAGGGTGGCAAACGACCATCCTAGGTGAATGAAAACATGGCCTTCAGAATAGATAGCTCTCCTGACCCTGAATGCACTAGAATGTCCCGTTGCTTTTATGGACTACAGGATATTGTTTGATTATGTCTTAACAATCTAATCTGATAGAACATTATAGAAATTGCAGTGAAATTTGTGCCAGCTTTATAGTTGAACCACGCATTTCTCTTGTTTGTCTGGGCTTAATAACTATAGTAATATGAATAACTATGTTTTAATATTTAATGATTTCAACAAACTGGGGGCAGAACATTTCCAGACATGCTCATTGATCCTGTCTTCACAGTCCAAATCCTACAGCTTTTATAGCACCCATTTACTGTGCCCAGTCCCCAGAAAATGTTTCCTTGGTGCATTTCTATCCCATCTATTTTCAGCCAGCAAACCCAAATGTGGCTTGATCGCTGCAGCTTGCAAACATGATCATTTTGCAAAGCATCCTCATTAATGACATTGCACTTTGAGCATAACTGTGTGCTTCTTTCCCACGCTCTAGGGAGGTTTACCAGGCGAGGTAGTTCCGATACAGCTACAGAGATGGAGAGCTTGAGTGCTAGGCATTCCCATTCCCATCATACCCTGGTTACTGACCTGCCAGACCACTCCAACAGCCATGGTGAGATTCTATTCCAATAATATAATTGAATATTATACCTGTTGTTGGCATGCGTCTGTCTCAAGAGACAATGGAGTGCAGCACCTCATGGGTGAAGTCAAACACCTGTGTTCGCAGCACTGAAGTGACCTCCTCGGGGTGCAAGTTGATCCGGAAGCTGCAGTTAGTGCAGAATTCTGCAGCATGATTGCTGACAGAAGTGATGCCTTATCAGCATATAACACCTGTGGCCAGAGATCTGCATTGGTTGCCAATTTGTTCGTGGGCCAAGTTCGAGGTATTGCTATGAGTAAATATTACTATTAAAGCCCTTAAGAACTTTGGACCAGTTTACCTACGAGATCGCCTTACCCTGCATGCACTCACTAGACTGCTTTGATTGGAGGGACTGACACTACTACAAGTGCCACATGATACCTATTCCACATTTGTTGGAACTCGATTGTTTAGTGTGGCAGTGCCTGCATTTTGAAACTCCCTGCCTATTGAGAGCAAGCAAGAGCCTTCAGTGTACCCTTTTCGGAGCCTGCTAAAAACATTCCTGTTTAGACAAGCCCACCCAGATGCTTAGAAAGCTGAGGTAATTCTGTTTTGGTATTTAAACTTTTCTATGTTTTAAAGTAGGGTTGTAAAATTTTCTTGATTTTCTTGTTTTATCTTTTGTAAACCACTTTGAGGGTTTTTGAGTTTTTTTTCAAGCAAGCGATGAATAAATTTTATGAAAAAAACAAAAGACATAATATAAATAAATTCTTCCCCTTGTGAAGCTAACAGTATCTGTTGTACTTCTGCCTAGTACGTTCCCAAATTTCCACCATCACAGTGGCAACATTCAACACCACTCTGGCCTCTTTCAATGTGGGGTATGCAGACTTCTTCAGTGAGCACATGCGCAAGCTCTGTAACCAGGTGCCCATTCCAGAGATGCCTCATGAGCCCCTGGCATGCGCCAATCTCCCTCGGAGTTTGACAGATTCCTGCATCAACTATAGCTGCCTGGAGGATACAGACCACATCGATGGGACCAGCAACTTTGTCCACAAGAACGGCATGCTAGATCTTTCGGTAAATATTTATGGCAATACTCATTGTGACATTAGCTATTCCATTTTTAATTTTCTAAATATATGTAACCCACTTGGATGAATATTTATTTCATGAGGAATAAAAATAAGAAATAAGAATAAACAAATAAATAGCAATTTGAAGGACTGTCCAGTTTTGTGCATTGACTTCCACTGCAATCTCATTATGAATCAGGTTCCTCTCACCTGCAATTTGCACTTGATAGAAACTCCCTCTAAATTGAACCTGTGAGGTGAAAACTAATGACTGTCCGATTGCGAAACACTCTCAGTTTCTTATCCCAAATAACTTTTTCAATGACTGCTGTGGCTGATGCATTTCTCTCTCACCTCTTATGACAAGTTCATTATGGTTTCGCTAAAAGGCAACTCTGTTAGAAATGTGACCTAGATCAATTCTGGCCGAAGAGTAAAGACAGCGACTTGTTTTGGTAAGCTTCTATAAATGGCATACACCTCAGTGCAAAGCATATCACGCCACAACCAAGCTCACCTTGAAGTGGCGTACCAACCATGCTTTGTAAATGACCACATAAAAGTTTGGCAAAATCTGTCTTTGCTGCCAGCTCAGCCGGGATTTTGAATGCTGTCTTTAAGAACAAAACTGTTTGTAACATCTTGCTTTTCATCCTCCAAGGTGGTTCTCAAGGCTGTTTTCCTGGTCCTGAATCATGACATCAGCTCCCGAATCTGTGATGTGGCCCTCAATATTGTGGAATGCCTGCTTCAGCTTGGTGTGGTGCCCTGTGTGGAGAAGATCAGAAGGAAAAGTGACAACAAAGAGAATGAACCCAGCGAGAAGAGACAAAGCGAGACCTCCTTCCATCTCAAGGGGGCTCTGAGTAGTTCAGCCTCTGGATTTGGGGCTGCCCCAGCCAGCGCAGCTGGAGATGGCGGTGGAGAAGAAGGAGGAGGAGGAAGTGGTGGAGGAGATGGAGGAGGAGGTGACGGAGGAGGAGAAGGTGGAGGAAGGCCTTATGAGAAGAATGATAAAAAGGAAGAGAAGGTACATGTTGGTTATATGAGGCTGATTAACCCACCATTCATTGTCTGTTAGATTGGATTGTCTGGGAGCACAAAAACAACCTGGAATGTTACATACATCTGCTTCGTGCAATAAAATGGGCTATTGTTGTCTCTTTCCCCCTGTTGCTAAGGAGGAAAGCACTCCAGCAAGCACACACAGGCTGGCTCTGACAATGCTGATAAAAATTGTGAAGTCTCTGGGCTGTGCATATGGCTGTGGAGAAGGTCACCGTGGGCTCTCTGGAGACCGCCTGAGACATCAGGTATGCCATGGCAGAACAAGGGATGGAGGCAGAATTCTTAAACCATTTTGTAGAGTTCCTGGTCTGAGCAGTTCACAGCATTCATCTTGGTCTGGAATTGTATGCGGAAGGCAAGACCTTCGTTTCTTAACTGTGAAGCCCGTGATGTAGCACCAGAGGACAGGAGTGAGTAAGGGCATTGTGCTGTATGTGAGTGCTCCAGCTAGAAATAGATGAATCCCTCCTAATCGGCCCCATCTTGCTTTCACATGTAGACCTTTAAAAACACACCCCAGCCCATTTCTGTATAGATCTTTTAGGATAATTCCAGGGAAATTCTAAAAAGTCCACACACAAACTTTTACACACACACACACACACACTTTAATATTTGTGAGTACCAATGGCATCCTGTCATTTTTCTTGCTTATTTGCAATCTGGTCAGTGACCGAATTAAATCAATTCATTCTTGCTTATAACAGTATAAAGCTGGTTGGAACAGCTTCAAAACATGGCACCTCTGCCACACCAGGTAAATATGCTTTTAAAAATGATGCAGGAAGTGACCACACACTACTTCCTGTGTAATTCTGTGCACAAAAGACCACCGTCCAGTCAAAAGAACGGCTGCCCCCATGTTGTACTGTTGGGCAACCTTTTCTTTTTTTAAAAAAACAGTTACATCAATGCCCACTTGATGGGGCTGCATCATGGTCAGCTTTGGTTGAGCTGCTCTGATTTTTCAGTCTGTGTGTATGTGTGCATGCATTTGCGTGTCTGGAGAACTGAAAGAGTTGGCCAAATGGAATCCAAGATTAACCAGCCATTCCTAAGACATAGGGGAAGACTTGCCAAGACTGTACCCCTTGCTGGCACTGCATGGGAACCAAAGTTTGGTGTAGGAGTTCAACGAAGGGCAGAAATGCATGTTCTGGGTGACGCACGGCTCCCCTATGAAAATAGCAACCCTGTGTCTCCATTCATCTCTCCTATCATGTGTTGTAATAGATAACCCATGACCAAATGTTATCAACTACTTTTTTGTCCCTTCACATAGAAGCTCTGTCAATGGGAGCATTTTGTACGGCTTCTCGTTTAGTACACATGGCCAATGAAGAGGAGACGCAGAGCTGCAGGGCTGTCCCATGCTTAATTTCTTTCTTTGTTCTCCAAATAATACATGGTTGCTATCACCAGAACCTAAGTGCCTGATATTCTCTCCATAGGCTCAGAATTGCCTCACAAAGTTGTACAAGCTGGATAAGATGCAATTCCGGCAAACCATGAGGGATTATGTAAACAAGGATTCACTCAACAATGTGGTGGATTTTTTACATGCTTTGCTAGGTTTCTGCATGGAGCCAGTCACTGACAGTAAGTATAAGCTGTTGTTAGAAAGCCTCCCCCCAGCTTCATCCCCCCCCCATTTCCTTGGTTTTTTTAAATCTCCCTCCCCTCCCCACCCCTCTCTTTCTTTCTGTTTTTCCTTTGGTGTCCTCTGCTCTGGGCTGTTGTTGGGGCCCAAGGATTGCACATGCATGAAACTGGTAGGTGGTTGGTGGAAGGACCCTGAGTGAGATGCAGGGAGGGGAAGATCTCCCAAGGTGAGAGACTGGGAGAAGAAAGGAAAGCTCTCAGGTGAGAGCTGGGAGGGTCCACCACTTTCTGAGTGCAATAAGGGTAAAGAGCTACTGTTGAGAGAGGAATCTGTGTTTTCTTTTCTCTTTCTTTCTCTGTTTTCGTTTTTTATTTAGATTAGCTTCTTTTATCTTATTGGGTGGTGATGTGGTCTAAACCACAGAGCCTAGGGCTTCCGATCAGAAGGTTGTTGTCATTTCGAATCCCCGCAACAGGGTGAGCTCCCGTTGCTCGGTCCCAGCTCCTGCCAACCTAGCAGTTCGAAAGCACGTTGAAGTGCAAGTAGATAAATAGGTACTGCTCTGGCAGGAAGGTAAACGACATTTCCGTGCGCTGCTCTTGCTTCACCAGAAGCGGCTTAGTCATGCTGGCCACATGACCTGTAAAAACTGTCTGCAGACAAACGTCGGCTCCCTCGGCCAGTAAAGCGAGATGAGTGACGCAACCGCAGAGTCATTCGCGACCAGACTTAACTGTCAGGGGTCCTTTACCTTTTTTATTATGGAAAAGCTTTAATAAAATCTTACGTTATCATAAGATTCCTTAAGAGAAATGACACTGCTGCGAAACATAGGAGTTGAGGATGTCAAGAGTATTATTGATTCAGGTTTTGCCATTTTTTGTGAAAACCGAACAGTTCAACTTGACTATTTAATGCTTGCGTTTTGCAGACAAGGCTGGTTTTGGAAATAATTTCACAACAGTGGACAACAAGTCTACTGCCCAAAGTGTGGAAGGTATTATTGTCAGTGCCATGTTCAAATCACTTATCACCCGCTGTGCCTCTACTACACATGAGCTTCATAGCCCCGAGAACCTGGTAAGGAACACTTGCATCCTTTAATAGCAGTTATGCCCTGAAATCCTAGCATGATTAATTTCAGTCAATACTATTTTAGCAGCCTAAGCATTGATACTATTGTTAACCTGAGAGAGCACCAGACAGAGTTTATCCATAAGGAAAAGGTTGACTGTGTGCACTTCTTTTGCCTCCAGTTTTGACAAAGATTTCCAATTAACACAAATTTAAATCCTCTGCATACTAGAGCTGTGCCACTTCTCTCAGTGGAAAATCATGTTGGGAAATGCCTTCCAGAATCTGCTCTGCAGTTTTCAAAATCTTCATGTAAAATGTCCACATTTGTTTCCAATCCAATCACCGTTAATTTACCTGAATGAGTTTTTCCCATGTTGGGTGAGATGATGGTAACTCTTGAAAAACCCAAACATTGGTTAAATTTACTTCATATTTTTGAGACACTTAGTCACGGCTCCTTGAAAATGAAAGGACCGAAGCTTGGGCCAATATTGCTTCAAAGCCACGACTCAGGGGAAATGATTCTGATGTTTGCTTTAATTGGCTTCCAAACACATCAAATCTTTCATTCTTTTTCCTTTTCACTTATCCTGCACTCCATAGGGATTGTATTGTGACATCCGACAACTGGTTCAGTTTATCAAGGAAGCTCATGGGAATGTCTTTAGAAGAGTAGCCCTTAGTGCCCTTTTGGATAGTGCTGAGAAGTTGATACCAGGAAGAAGAGCAGAGGAAACAGCTGAACAGGAGCCCAAACCATCAGGCAGTAAAAGGTTTGTAACTGAAGTGCAAAATGCACAGAGATGTTTGAGTGATGCCCCGCCCTACCTTTCCCCTAATGCAAATGTGCAGAACCAAGCACCCCAGCATAAGGAGTATCCTGGAGTAAGGAGATAAATGATATTCACACAATTTTGCTAAGGCTTAAAAACATTTATAACACAATCCTTGCTCCTTCAAACCTTGTTGATATTGATGCAACAGAGAGCACAGTTTAATGTGCTTGAAGTCCAATGAAATCCATGGCCCTGAAGCACACTTAAGGGCTGCACACAGTTTATTCATCATCTCAAAGACTGCCCCATTAGATATCCACAAAGCAGGATTGAAGGACTCTTGACTTAAGCAGACACCTCAAGTTTGATCATAATTTGTACCTGTGAGATCCAGACTTAAAGCTCACTTTGCAGGCATGTTTCTTTCTAGAGAGTGTTTGAAAAGTGGAGTGTGGTCCTATCCACGTTTATGTTGCAATTCGATGCATATTTACTAGGGAGTTAGTCTTCTTGAGCACAGCGGGACTTACACCTGAGTATGTATCGAGCTGTGAGTCTTAAAAAGTGAATAGTCAATGATTTATTGCACATTTTGTGCACCTCGATGCTTGTTGCCTGTCATGACAGATTTGTGATGGCAGTGCATACAGATGAGGCATGGGAACATGGACCTCCAACTTCTTATTACAGGAATACAAGGTAGGGGTTTGAAAAAAAAATATTACTATACTTGTGGCTGTTTTGTCTGCATAGATCTGAAGTGGGAAGTGTTGTCATTGACAAAGGACAACCGCCTTCAGCTCCCGATGAATGCCGCAGTTACATCTCAAGCCGCCCAATGCAGACTCCAGAGCAGTAAGTAAATATTTTGGAGCTCAAAGGTATATTCAGGCTTCCCAAGAAATCTGGTAAGCATTCTAGTCACTACCTTTAGATATTCTAGCCTTAATTTATGTAAGCCACAAATGTTCGCCCTTCTGAGCGTGAATTGTGCTGACGCTTTAAATTTAAGTGTAAGAACAGCAACAGACAGGCTACCATCATGAATTGTTCAAACCATGGATAAGTATGGAATGTGGGACTGGGTCATCTGTGAATCCATTTGTGAAATAATATAATAATATTTTGTTCCTGGCCCCTGCATGTGTTGGCAAATCGTGTATAAGCGACCCTCCCACCCCATAATGCCCTGCCCCACCGTGTTACACCCTTTTTGTGACACATTTAGTAATGTTTCCAGTCACTTCTGGGTTCGGTGCTGTGCGTGTGTGCATTATTACACGTTTTTCAGAGACACATTAATCCAGGGATTGGCAAATTAAGGCCCGTGGGCCGGATCAGGCCCAATTGCCTTCAGGATCTGGCCCGCGGACTGTCCGTGGATTGGCATGGGGATTCTATTCATTTGGGCTGCACCATTCCCCCCCTCCCTCACACACACCGTAGCAGTGCCTCCTCCCTCCCTCCTCCGGGCTTCTCCCCACCCTGCCTAGAGGAGGAAGGGAGCTGGCTGAGTGCCATTTTAAGCAGCCCCTCTCCAGAGCCAGCCCTTTCGCGCCACTCATCTTCCCTCCACCTGGTGCTCCTGTGGGCCAGAGAGTGGAACGGATGAACTCGCTCTGCCTACCCATGCGAAGCAGCAGCAGTAGCAGCAGCAGCGGTGGCAGCCCCTGGGAAGGTAAGTGCAGGGGCTGGGGGGTGGGGAGGAGGACTACTTGCCCCCCTAGCCTCTTCTTCCAGCCCCCCCCCCCGTGCTGCTTCTCTGGCCCGCCACAAGGTCTGAGTGACAGTGGACCAGCCCGCGGCTAAAAAATGTTGCCGACCCCTGCATGAATCAGTCATTGCCTGTAGTTCAAGTAACGAAAGATGAGGCTATCAATGTCTAATAGACACAAGGGGCGGAATTGAACTAAGTTGTTGCATGCATGGACTGAGGTCTACTTATGCAATGGAGTTTCCCCCTCTCCTCCCCCTGTACCCCATCCCCCTAAATCTGCCCTGGAGGATTAGGTGAACCCCCAGAACATGTTTAGGATGTGTGCAAGGGGTCCTCTTTCTCCCATCCGCACACCCCATCTAGTGCTACACTCAGTTCCACCCACTGGCTATGATGTTTCCTCCAGAATCAGATGCAGCCTTTACTCACTAAAAGCTGCAGCAGTAACTGGGCAAGGCACGGCAAGTAAGGTAGACCTGGGCCACATTATTTCCCAATGTTTCTATAAAAGGTGTGAGGATCTTGAGTCCCTGTCAGGGGAAAATGGTGCAGTATGTATGCACAAACAAACAAACAGTTTCCAATAAGCACCTGTCCACCTCCCATTATATCTTGAGTGCCTGGGAATGGAGGAAACTGCTGTCACTACTTTTTCTATGTTGCTCTTTTGTGAGTTTGTCAGTGAATTTCTAAAATGCCTGTCAGGGTGCGACTCCACATTTTCCCCCAAACATGGAAGATATTCTTTAAAAAACTCAGACATAACAGAGGTTGATAATTATTAATCTGGTGTGATGAGCAGAAATTGTTATTTCACATTTTCAGGACTGAACCATGCATTGCAAACATGTTCTGGCCCAAATGAAACAACATTTTTTGGTCTGTTGGTTGGAATACCTTGTTTAGAGAAAATAGTGTTTTGGATAATGGATAAATGTTTTTTTAGGGGGGAACTGCATGCAATGGAAATCAAATTTCCCTCCCACTTTTTGTGTGTTTAGGGTTTTTTTGCAACAGAAGTGTATGTGTAAATAATACATGAAGTCAAAAACTTACATCTTGTGGTATGTCTTAATTTGTAAATAAGAGGTATGAAGTCAATCTCATCTGAAAATTAATTTAAATGGAAGCTCTTTCTCTGTCCATAAATGTGCAGAGAAATTTATTATTATTATTATTATTATTATTATTATTATTATTATTATTATTATTATTGAGAGAGGAGACAGTGGCTCTCTGCACCTGTGTAACACCACACTTTCCTAAGTGCTATATAATACCTATTGCAATGAAAACAGCAAAGTTAAAAATTGCAGCCTACCAAATCAAAACATTGCCATCTGCTGCTGCCTCCACTTCATTCTTCCAGCCTTCTCTCTGCCTTTCCCCTCCCTCTAATGACTTCTTTGTGCATAGTATTCAGTGCTGCAGTAGAAAATATCTAAGACTGTAGAAATAATTGCATTGGATTGAACTGAAGAGTGATTGTACAATTAGCAAAGGCACAAAAGATAATTACTCAGAACAATCTTGATTTATGTATGGTGTGTTTATTTGGACATTTTGTTTCATAAAGCTCAATCTTTAATTTAATATTGCCTGAACAGTTAATGGCCAGCTTGGAGACTTAACTCAAGTTCTCATGCAGTCTGTGGTTGAAACATGGCCCCACAGAGGATTTCCTGTTTACCTATAGCTTCATTGCTATGATTATCCCATCTGCTAGGGAGATGAAATGAATCACGTTTTTAAAGATATGGATATGATTACATTATTGTACATCTAATCCTTACATTAAAAGTGTGGGCTGAGAACAATGGTATGAAAATGACACATCCCTACATCAAGTGCTTTTTTGTTGAAGAATGTGTGTGAAATAATTATCATGAGCATTAGAGAGGATTCTTTCCAAAAGGTGATCAATTGGTCCGTGGGCTGCTACTTCTAGTGCCTCACTGTTTTGGCATAGCTCTTTATACCAGAGGTGGGCAGACGTTGGGTTAGGTTCCACTGGGAGATCTTGAAGTGATTTACAGTAGATTGATAAGGATTTCTGACTTCCAATAGCCTGACAGTTGCTCGGTCCCAGCTCCTGCCAACCAAGCAGTTCAAAAGCACGTCAAAGTGCAAGTAGATAAATAGATACCGCTACAGCGGGAAGGTAAACAGCGTTTCCATGTGCTGCTCTGGTTCGCCAGAAGCAGCTTTGTCATGCTGGCCAGATTACCCGGAAGCTGTACGCCGACTCCCTCGGCCAATAATGCGAGATGAGCGTCGCAACCCCAGAGTCGGTCACGGCTGGACCTAATGGTCAGGGGTCCTGTTACCTTTACCTTAACCATAAGCCTTGGGCTGTGTACATACCATACATTTAAAGTGCACCCCACCCCTAAAGAATCCTGATGCTGGGAATTGTAGTTCTGGGAGGAAAACATCTACAGCATGCTGTGTATGCAGCCTCTTACTATATCAAGGTGGCTTTGGAAAACCTCTCTCTCAGACTTGGCGTTGCCCGCCATTTGCAGTACAGGGATAGTAACACTGGCCTACCTTACAGGGTTGTTGTAATGATCACAGGACCATGTACTGAGTGTTTATGAGAATCCAGAACACTAAGCAAATGTTAAGTAGCCTATTCTTGACAAAGTTGAGCACCAAAGAAAGCTAACAAAATGTCACGCAATCTCTGACCACTAGAGCAGAGTAGAAAAGGTAAGGTGCTCCCATTCTTTGTGCATTCCTGGGTACATTTGGCTAAGCTTTACGAACCATGCAATTTGATCCCTTGCAGTGATGAGCAGATGCAAGGAGCAGCCCTAGGCCGCAAAGATTTCTGGCGAAAGATGTTCAAATCTCAGAGTGCAGCGAGTGATACTAGTAGCCAGTCGGAGCAGGATACCTCAGAATGCACAACTGCACACTCTGGGGCAACCACCGAGAGACGATCCCGCTCTCGCTCAAGGAGGATTTCACTCCGAAAGAAACTCAAACTCCCCTTAGGTAAATGTATGCCTCTTCACATGATATTATCTTATAACTTTTAATATGTTTTCTATTTTTCCATGTATCAGTGCACAGACATTTTCAGAGAAATGTTCTGTTCACATTTTAGCAGCACCTGGAGAATATATATATTATTCAGTCTTCCTCCATATTTATTACCATCCATTTCTATACAAAACCTCTTTCATATAAAACATGTGTGCCAACCTTTTGTCATGTGATGTTGCTTCCTTGGTACCCACATTTACTGCTGGTAGATGCAAACACATGCTCACATTTTTCTATGTTCTCTGTAAAACAGGGAATTGGCTGAAACGCTCATCCCTTTCTGGTCTGGCAGATGGTGTGGAAGACCTTCTGGACATCAGCTCTGTAGACCGGCTCTCTTTCATCCGGCAGAGTTCCAGGGTAAATAAGTTTCCTTGAACTCATAGAGATATGCATAGTGCACTTGTTTTTTGTCATGTCTCACTCCTTATAGATGACTAGTAACAGTTGAAGACGGGACGCAGGTGGCGCTGTGGGTTAAACCACAGAGACTAGGGCTTGCCGATCAGAAGGTCGGCGATTCGAATCCCTGCAACGGGGTAAGCTCCCGTTGCTTAGTCCCAGTTCCTGCCAACCTAGCAGTTCGAAAGCATGTCCAGGGCCGGCTCTAGGTAGAGCCCCGGTGGCGCGGTGCGCCGGGCGGGTAGGCAGGGCACCGTGCAGAAACCATGCTGCGCCCTGCGAGGGCGGGGGCGCCGGAGTGATCTCCGCCCCTCAGCGCCAGGGCGCCCAACCTGCTCGAGACTGCCCTGAGCACGTCAAAGTGCAAGTAGTGGGAAGGTAAACGGCATTTCCGTGTGCTGCTCTGGTTCACCAGAAGTGACTTTGTCATGCTGGCCACATGACCTGGAAGCTGAACACCAGCTCTCTCGGCCAATAATGCGAGATGAGTGCCGCAACCCCAGAGTCGGTCACGACTGGACCTAATGGTCAGGGGTCCCTTTACCTTTTAATAGTTGAATAAGACTGAGGATGGAAAATGTGCACTTCGCATTACAGATGACAGTCTCTTAATTTGTTCTGCAACACAAAGCCTAGGAGCAACCCTACTGGAAGCTCATATTTGATTGTTCTTAAAACCACCTTTTTTCTGGGAAGGAGCCATGTTCTATGTGTTCTAAGTTAGCATAGTGAAGATGACTGCATCATTTACACTTGTTAATGCTTGTGGGTGGTTTTAAGTATCTAAATGTTATTCATTTCTTTTATCCACAGATGTGTTAGGTAGGTTGCTATTTCCCATTACGCACAGTCATAATCCATTATGGCTTTTCTGTGTGCATATTGGGACACTGACAAGAAGAAAGCACAAAATCAATTCCCTTAGGCCATGAAGCAGAGGTGCTCAAAGAGCAAGTCTTTCCTCGTAGGATTCCAGCTGCCCACATTTAGCAGCAAGACAAGGCCAAGGCACATGAATTTTTGTCTTG
Source organism: Zootoca vivipara (assembly GCF_965207765.1). Lineage (NCBI taxonomy): Eukaryota > Metazoa > Chordata > Lepidosauria > Squamata > Lacertidae > Zootoca > Zootoca vivipara. The sequence continues at coordinate 6,537,511 of NC_142582.1, read as the reverse complement.
CAGTAGACCCTAGTGGTGTTTCATTCTTCAACTTATGCCACAGCACTTAGCAGTAAGTCTTGTGGGAGCATCCCTCAAGGTATTATGCCTTCAAAATGTTGCATGTAGAAGAATGGGAATGAGGGACTATTACATCAGAAGAAGTTGAAAGAAGGGGCATTAACGATGAACGGCACACCTTCTCTTTTTTTAGGTGAAATTCACTAGTGCCGTGAAGCTGTCTGAAGGAGGGCCAGGAAGTGGCTTAGAGAATGGACGAGATGAAGAGGAGAATTTCTTCAAGCGTCTTGGTAAATGGCGCACCTGCCGAAGACATCCATCCAAGCTTCATCACACAGAAGAAAAAGATGGTTAGAAATCAGGGTTCTGTTTCTTCAGTCCTTTTTTGCTCCCCCTCCCCCGCTCCATTCTTTGGTTACTTTTCTTCTTCAATTTATCCTTTATCTTTTTTTAAACATGGTTTTTGCACTCATTCTGCTTTTCTCTCTGGCTCTACATACTTTGTAGCCATTTTTGTTCTCTTTTTCTTCTTACGCCATTTTGATTTCAATGTAACTCTAGCCAAGAAGGAAAAGCAAATATGGGCCAATAAATTAAACTAAAGTAACATTTGGACTGCCAAAAAATCAAGCCCTCTAACTTTAGGGGGGAAATTTGGAAATCATTTGAAAGCAGGGGTCTGATTTCAAACATATTATGCTAAAATTTAATTTCACTCTTTGATGTGAAATTATGAATGCGCCCATCAGCTTTTATCTCCCATTATTGATCATCTACCATTTTCTGTAAAGCTCAGCACTGATGAAATGGAAAACCCTGTACAAAATGTGTTTTAATTATCTCTTTTCTTCTGTGTTTGCATGTCCTGTGTCTTCATACCATTTCTTAGAGAGATGCTGTCCTGCATTCTCAACAAAATTACTATTCTTTGAGACAAGCAATTAATTGCTTTGTTATTTTTAAGCAGTGGCATCTGAAAAAAGCACTTTCTTTCCTATTTTGAAAAAAAAACGATAGGAATTGTATGCTTCCAAGTACTTCACTGCCATCCAGTTGCAAATGTGAGCTTGTTACCAAGGAAACAACCTTGCATCTTGACATTCTTCTATTTTTGTATTGGAAAAAGAACACACACAGCATCCCATCTCAATGAGTTTTGTTCTCTGTATTTTTCATAGTACTCAACATAACCTGACGTTACATATTGCATTGTCAAACATGAAAGTTACATTACTACATCAGTGTATGTATCCTTTGGCCATTGCTCCATCACACAATGCATTTCTATACAAAGAGGGGTACTGTACCAAATAAAGTGGCTATTGCTATTAGATGCTGTCCAAATGGAAGAAGTGTTTGGGCTCTTCCTGACTGTACTTAAGCCAGGAGGACTTTGGCCCAGAAGACTCTTTGAATCCTCCCCTTTGAACAGACCCCAGTGCCATGTCATCAACTGGTTTGAAAGTCCCCTCAGTTTCAAAAGATGCATTTTCCAATATGCTAAGGGGGGGGGGGTTGTTTGAGAAGTACAAGCTCTGTGGCTGCAAATAGGTTTATTGTCTTAAATTATCTGAACTGAGAGTATAGTGCCTGGACCCAGGTCATTGTATAACAGATTTCAGTGCCAAAGCTGAAATGTTTGTGTTTAACTGTGAGCTGGAGACAAGTAGCATGGATTTCAAAATCCAGGTGCTAGCATTCCTCTTTGGAAATTCAGCTTTTAAAACTGAATGGGAAGTTCATTTTTAATTTTGAGACATTCATGCAAACAGAATTGTAATTTAAGCCCTTACGGCAGGCATCCCCAAACTGTGGCCCTCCAGATGTTTTGGCCTACAACTCCCATGATCCCTAGCTAACAGGACCAGTGGTCGGAGAAGATGGGGATTGTAGTCCAAAACATCTGGAGGGCCGAAGTTTGGGGATGCCTGCCTTACGGCTATTACTGTATATTAAAGTAGGGATAATGGGTGGTTCTACCGTCTCCAGTTCAAGTCTACTGAGCCTCATCAGTCTGGCAGTACCTGGCCCTGCTTTGTGAAGTAGTGTTGCTGTTTTTAGTAAGTCCTTGTATTCAGTGACCACCCATCAATATACATTATGTAAACCTTGAAATTTTCCTCCCTCTACTACCCCATTGTAGTGAATGGAAGTGGGCACTCAGGAACTCACCTTGCCCAATATAGGAGGGGAGAGCAAGCTAAACAAAGGATTTACAACCCAGTTCCACCTTTACATGTGCCAGTAATACAGTCACATTATTATTCAGAGTGTGACAGGATGGTGGGAGAGGAGGATATAATATAGGCTTTGGTAGATAGAATCATAGAATTGGAAGGGGATTTGAACATCATTTTCCACCAGGCTACCTGGAAAGACTAGCTCATTGAAGAGAGAGGAATATCTTTAGCCCTCTAGCAGTAAGTATGTTCCTAAAAGGGAATCAATTGGTTAATAGATACTATGCTTTAATCTAGGCTAGTTCCACCCCATTCTTCATCTCTTTGCTGCCCCTTGGGAAAATTCCAAACACCCATTGTTTGCAGCAGTTTGCCACCTAACACTGAGTCAGGCCCCAAAGGCCCAATATAGTTGACATTGACTGGCAGCAACACTCAGATGCAGGTCTCTGTTAGCCCTATTGAACCTGAGACATATTTTATGCAGAGCACATGCTCCACCAGTGATTTACAGCCCTTCCCAATTAATATAATCACTACTTCAGCATTGCTTCTCCTCTCCCTGGTTTTGAGAGGAATTTGGTTGGTGTTATTCAGCCCCCACCCTGGTATATTGCAGCCAGCCATTCACACTATATGACCTTCCAGCTTCTGCAATTCACTTACAATGAAATTCTGGGACTGAAAGCTTTGCATGCCATATCTGAGTGGAGGAGGTCTGACTAAAAAGAGACTCAAGGAAGAATAAGTGAGGGAGATATGTGGTGTTGTGGAGAACAAAGAGATAGCATTTTGAGGTGCAGAGAAAGCTGTAATGGGATGCAGAGAGACCTGTGTGGCAAAGAAAGCATGAAAAGGGGGAGAGGGAAACAGAAGTGCCCAGATGACGGTGGAGAGACAGAGAAAAAGGGTGAAGGAAATAGAGATGGTTCCATGTTACAGAGACCCGTAGTGATGCAGAGAGAAGAGTGCTATGGATTGCAAAGAAAAAGAGGTTGAGAAGAAGCGGTTGCAAAGATGGGGGAACAGATAAAAAGAGAGGAATAATAACAAAGGTGGAAACCCCAACCTGTGGTGGTGGTGCAGAGAAAGAAAGTAGAGCATGTGCTAGGGAAAGCACTAAAGGATAGATAACAAATTGGAGAAAGAAAAGGAGTTAGCAAAAGGGTGATGTGGTTCTTAGAATGACATTTGTGCATTTCTGCTCTGAAGTGCTGCCACATTACTGTGCATTACAGCAACTGCAGGCATTGTTCTACCACAGCAGTCATTTTCTACTACGGTAGTATTGGCTTAGTATGTGGACAGTTACATGCATTTTGCCCCACGTTTTACTAGAGCTTAAATATGAATTACTCCTGTACTGCAACCTTAACTGTGTGGCCAGGCACTGTGCCCCCCCCCCAACTTTATAATTAAGATCCAGACAAGACACAATACTTTTGGGCCAAATAAGGCCATAGCTTTATTGATTCCAGATGTAAGAAGTTTAGCATAGGCATTAGGTATTACCAATAACTACTAGCCCATGTGCTGGCAGTTTTACCGAAGCAGGGAGGACCTATGACTTATATCAAATAGGATTCTCTCAGCAGAATTGCTGTCTTGACGGGTGCTATGGCCCCCGACCCCACTTGGGCATCCAGACAAAAGCTCATCCTGCCAGATCCCTTTACTGGGATACACCCTTTTATTGGAGGAGCAGGCAGAGTTCCAACCAAGACTGAGGCCAATCTACAACCAAAGTTGTGATGATTGTTATGAGGTAGGCAAAAACCCCTGACTGAGCCAATCTGCCTGAAGGAAAATTCCTGCCCAGCCCCGAATCAGTGAGCAACAATGTCCATAGCAAGGTAAAGTAGATAGCCAACAGTAGGCTAAAATAAGGGATGGGGGGAGGGGGATCTGATGAGGAACTGTGTGTGGAGTGGGGAGGTGGGTCTCTTTAAATAGTTGAGGATCAGACCAAGATGAAACCTGCTGGTTCAGTTGGGCCTCCCCCCGCCCCCAATCAAGAGCCTGCCTCTTAGCCTGCCGGCTATTGCAATTCAGCCAGTAGGCTTGAAACTGCTTCCAGGCCATCAAGGTGAATGGTTTTGACTCCCCACCAGCTGGAAAACCTCCATTAAAAGCAGTTATGTATTGAATAGCATGGGGGAGAAGCAGGGCTGGCCTGCAATGCTGCCACAACTAGAAGTAAGGTAAGCAGACTTCTCTCTGTGTGATTACTTTCTATTTATTTTATTTTTAAAGTAGGTGGGCCAATGCTTTAAAGTTAGTGCACCCTTTTGAGAGAAGTGTTCTGTGAAACCCAGAATCTTGCATCACCTTCAAAAACCACCCATTGACAACAATACATGTGTCTTTGAGAGAGATCTATATGTCCATTCTTACTTCTATGAAAGGGGGGGACTTGGTGTTGTTTAATAATAATAATTATAATTAATAATACAACCCAAATTACAACAACATGAGGACCTGAGGTCAGACAATGCACCCATGCCCTTTACTTTAGTTCTTTGCTTTCATCCTTCAGTGGTGCTTCAGGGACAACTTTCCCAACCTTTTACTTCTCTTGCACTGTTTCATGGCACCTACCACCTGATCAGTGGGGCCGGCATTCCTTTTTTGGCTTGATTTTGCCTTGGTTGTAGAGGGCAGCTACACTTAAGAGCTCCACCTTCTCATTCAGGTAGCCCAGATAATAGCCCCAGATGACTTAAAGTAATAGGATTTAACTTAGTCATGTCTTATCCCTTTGATTCAGTCTGACTTGGTCATAGCTAACTTTAGGAGGCAAAATTTCTACAGGTGTTTAGTAATCTGCACGCTGAAAGTAGGCTCTGAAAGCCTCTTCTTGGTTTTGAAAATTGTGTTCCCATATTGCCTTACGACTGCCGCATTTAAGCAGCAGCCACTGCAGATAATGTGCTTTCAAGTTGTGGATCAATGGGTCTCAAACTCCAATGGAACCGAGAACGCTTGTGATAAATCAGTATGTATTTTCCCATTTTCCACATTGCTAGCTAAGATGAATTTTTTTTCTGAGAGACTTCAAATATATCACTGCAGTGATGGATAATCCTCATGCACATCTCAATCCTTATGTTAGGGTCTGATGGTCATCCATAGGGGCAAATAGATAAGACTCACGTGTTCCAATATCATTTGCAAGACCATTTTATGTTTAAACTTCTGTGGGGCCTTCCTTTCCCCCTCTCTCCCACAACCCCCTTTTGTACTCTCTTTGAAGGTTGTCAGACCTATGAAGACCACTTGGCTTCCAACCAAGAGGGAAGCAAATCCAAGAACGTGGTGAACTTAGGCGCAATAAGACAAGGCATGAAGCGCTTTCAGTTTCTCTTAAACTGCTGTGAGCCAGGAACAATCCCTGATGCCTCTATCCTGGCAGCTGCCCTCGATCTTGTAAGTAACTGCATGATTTTTCTTGAACACTCTTCACAACCAATAATTCAATAATGCGTAAGCTGCGATGTGAGGTGGGAAGATATTTTTAAAAACACACAAGGAAAGTAAATGCTAAGTACAAACAAGGAATGTGTGTGTGTGTGTGTGTGTGTGTGTGTGTGTGTGTGTATCTGTGAATATATACCTGCATAGGATATTTGATTTACTAGATTTGTGCTGTACCTAAAGAAAACAGCTCTTTTAATATTCAGATTTCTTTAAGGGCCCACATTTCACAACTATTACTGAGCCTCTACAAATGTCTTATAAACAGAAGTGGTATATAGGGCTCCAACTACTTTAACTCCACAGAGATGTTAAGCTGATGCTATAAATAATTGAAGTAAGCCATAGATGTGAGTCTCAAGTAATTCGCTGTGGGGAGGCAGAAGGGTAGGGGAGTCTTCAAAGCTTTCTGGTATATGACTTATTCATCGAATGGTGATTTGTGGATCCAAGGCCTAGATGATCCAAGCCCAGCATAGATGATGATTTTCCAATCTTGCAGTTGCTTCAGCTACTTTGTTCTTGCTTTCCTTGCAACTCATTCACCCTCTGTGCCTTTGGTTGGTTTTACAGCGATTGTGATTCAAAGTACTGCTTTTGTATTTTAAATCCCTTGTGTTGCATGGCATGTATTTCTGCACATGCACACATGTTTACAATTCACTAGCATTATCATGTCAGTTCAGCTCCTTCTGGGCAGCTTTCTACATGCATCAGTTATTAGACAGCAGCTAGATTCAGGGCTCATCCACACTTACCTTTGCAGACAAATGTATGGGCATTTTTTATTTATATTTTTGCCCGGCGCTTCTTTTCTCACTTCAACCAATATTATTTCTCACCATACAGTATTTTTTAAAAATCAATTAAACCATTTAAAGGGGGGCTCTGTTCCTGGAATCCTTTTTTAAGTCTTTGCTGAGCCTCATTTTTAAGGGCCTACATACCATCGCAACTTCAAAGCTACAAATCTTCTTCCATATATAAAGTGGGGAGTGAGGTGAGAGGGGCTGCAGAATCAGTAAAATGACTTTCATCCATCCAAATAGCCTCACTGCCCCAGAGCCCAAGCACTATTTGTTTGGACCTGGTACAAATAGGTCACATATCACCCCCGCTCCCCTTGCCAAATAAAAGATATTGTCTGTTTTGAAAATTGATTAGTGCCCTTCTTATTCTTTGTTTAAGCTCCATAGTTATTATTGTGGCTTGGTTTACAGCCAGATATGGCAGTATATTGCATGCATACACAAATGACAACTAGCATTTATGCACCCATTCCCATTTTGTCTGGAGCCTGGCTCATGCCTGTTTAGGAAACTTGTGAACTGTACAGGCTCCCACTATCCCGTCTATCCGATGGATTCTGTGTCATGTGATTTTCCTTGCCCGGGGATAGACAATGCCAGCACGGGACTAAGGGATGATGAGATTTGTAGTTCTCATGCAAGCATGTTGCATGGGTAGGCAAACATCCCTGTTTCTCAAATTGCAAGTACTGTATTAAGAGTTTCAAATTACAAGCACCCTCTCTGGGCCTGGGCGAGTGGCAGGTAACTGTTCAGAACATTGCTTCTTCTCCGGCAATTGCCACAAATCGCACATGGGCACCCCAAAAAGATACAGGGAAATAAGTTTGTATAGACACCTTCAAGCACATTCTTCAAATTCAACCTCAGTTTTCACCTTATGGGCTGCTTCCCTCTCCCTAACCTCTAGGGCTGAGTAAACTGCTGTCCCCCCCCCTCCCTCCCACCACCAGTGCTTAGGCCTGCCCTGCACCTAGACTCATAGAATGGTAGAGTTGGAAGGGACCACTAGGGTCATCTAGTCCAACCCCTTGCAGTACAGGAATCTTTTGCCCAATGTGGTGCTCGAACCCATGATTCTGAGATTAAAGAGTCTCGTGCTCTACTGGATGATCTGTGTCAAAGGTGTTTAACTGGGAGTTTGGTTTTGTCTTTGTTTTATCTTGCCATATTTAAAAGCAGCGAAAGAACTGTAATGGAGGAAGTGGGGAGGCCATTTTGTAAGCAGAATTCCAAAGAAAGTGCCCATCTTGTTAGAACTTTGTGGCGATGTTTTGCTTTCTTCTGTTGACCATGAGTGGAGTGGTAACCTGTGGTTCTTTTCAGCTATGCATCTCCTGGCTGATTCATTTCTCCTCATTTGTGGTGTGTTTCTCTGTGGTGTGAATCCATCCTTACCCATTCTGTCACACATCTTCATCTTTCTCTCGCTGCTTCTTCAGATTGCTCTGGGTGTAAGGTAAGCTATTGCAGGGTATTTTCATAATACCTTGACATTCAGCATGCTAAATTTCTCTGAGGACAATGCTTATAACACTTGCTTTACGTGTAGGATGGGTCAACAGGAATTTGCATCAGACGTCCTTTTGGCTGAGAGACATCTTTAGGCATAAGATCCTGCAAGAATTAATTATGCAATCAGTAACTGAGGGCCTTGTTGCCAGGCAATGAACCCCTTTTGAGCAGACCAGGGACAAACCATAGCTTACAGTTTAAAGCATGTTCAACTTGGCATGCTTAGAACTGCACATACCTCTTTCTTTAGGAAAATGAACCATAGGAATTCGGATCAGGGGCAGGACATGGGAGTAGATGCCCCCCCTGCATTATGTCACCCCAAAACACCCCTCAAATGTGCTATTTGCTAGGCCAGTTCCAAGCACATTTATTAAAACACTTTGTCCAGTGGCTGGGAAAACCTGATCTAGAACCTGGGGAACCCGTGGCCATCCATATGTTGTTGGACTTCTCCTCCCATCAGCCCAAGCTTGCATGACCATGCCCAGGGATGATGGGTTTTGTAGTCCAACAACATTTGGAAGACCACAGGTTCCCTCGTCCCTCATGCTCTACAGTAGTTTTTCTCGGTTTTGAACTCAAGATTGCCTTCTAAGTATATTCTTCTGTTCCATGCCCCTCTCCCCCACTCAGCAACAGCAAACTGCTTGGCACATGAACACTCAGAATCTGACCAGGCGAGCCTGATGGCTCTCTGCAGTCTTATTGTTGCTGTTGCTGTTGCTATTTACTTAGTAAATTTGTATACTATCCTTCATCTGTAGATCTCAGGCTGTTTCACAGCATAAAAATACTATATATATATATATATATATATATATATATATATATATATATATATATATATATATATATAACAGAATAGAATATGGACTTGCTTCAGGACCTGTTTGCATTTGAGGCTGGTTTGGTGGGAATGTCTCTTAAGGCACCTTTTGCCATGAAGGAATGCCCTGCCCTGGAATATTCATTTGGCTTCTTCTATAGACTTTCCATTCCCAGCTGAAAACATTTTGGTCTGTTAGATACTTAAAGTTTGTTCTCTTGCCCTCCTCCACCCCCCTGCTCTTGTTCTCTCTTATTATTTGATTGGTGTTATATGCTGGTTTTTGTTTTTCATTATTATTAACATTTCTTATGTCTTATTGAATTCTGTTGGGTTGTTTTTTGTGGGTTGTTGTTGTTGTTTTGCATTTTGCATTGGATCTCATTGTGAACTGCCTTGAGTGTCGCATATTGGGACAGAAAGACAGGATAATTTCAAAAAAGGAATATATGCATTTTTACCCACAGCTGCTAGGTAAGGTTCTGTGGGCTGGGGGAAGTAATCCTACATAGGTGCTAGAAGACAATCAGAATCCTATTCATGTGCTACTTACATGTGTATGAATCTGGAGTGAGTGGGGCTGCACTTTTAGCCCCACCCTTGATGTTGATGGTCATGGTTGTCTGTAGAGAGACCCCCAGCATGCAAGTTCCTGCCTGCAATGGAGGAAGAAGATGTAACCCCAGGGTCATCAGAATCAAGACAGTAACATTTTAATAGAACTAGGCTCCCTCCCAGATACACACACACTCGTTTTATAATCAGACCGACAAGTGTGTGTTTAAAAAACACACAAGAAGATCTTGTTGCACCTTAAGAACTAATAAATACACCATAACATAATCTCTTCTGGGCCATAGCTGTTTCATCAAATATGGATTTGCAGCAGAATTAAGGGCGGATGGAGCCAATATCTGTGGAATGGTCTCTCTACTTTAAATTTTTAATTAATGGACTTTGGGGGTGTATCACATTAAGAAATTAAATATGTAGTCTTTGCAAGTGAGAGGTTCAGCTGGAGAGATTCTGGAGAGGTTATTATTACTCGTGTTGTGGACTTGCCACAAACCATAGGGCAGTAGTCAAGTAAGTTTCAAGTAGAACCACTGAAATTAATGGGTATGGCTATGTTAGTAACATTAATTTCACTGGGTCTACTCTGAGTAAAACTTAGTTTAGTACAACCCATAGATCTTACTGCAAAGTGTCCTGTCATATTTGAAGAACACAATCCAGCAGTTAGCACAAAATTGAATTAAAATGTGCATCAGATAAGAGGAACGATAAACAAGGTGAGTATTATTTCAAAATGGGCTTGCGATTGTGACACCAGTAACTATGGTTTGCCATAAATCAGGAAGTTGCTAATTGAATGGAGACGGGGAACATGAAAAGAAGGGGGGAATGTGAGCACATGGTTTGTTCTTATAGTGCCAAACCAAGGTTTTTGTAACAGGTGAACTGGCCTAATGTTTTATGAACTAGGAACTGCTCCAGTTATGAGTCTGAATCGCTTACTATATTGGATCCAAATGTCTGCAGCATTCGGGTCAACCTAGATGAAAAAGTCTTTGAACCTTTTATTACTGAAGGCTCTAGACCAGGGATTTTCAATCTGATGCCTTTGGGTGCCATGACACCCATCAAGGCTTCCAGTGGTAGCCCTAGACAGGTATCATGGAGTCTGACTTTCATTGTTGTTGTTGTATAAGTACTGTAAGTGTGTAGCCCTTCTAGAAAGTAAGGTATGGGGCAAAATGTGCAGGTACCTTCTAAGTGATTTCTGTGCAATGAGAGTGGTGTGGCTACCTTGTATATTTTTCCTACTACTGAGGAATGCTACCTGTTTTTTATCAGAAGCAACAGCATCTCTCTCTGTGTGTGTGTGATCTCCACAATTAGGACCAGCAGCAAATAACTGGCTTCCCATAGCAAGCATAAAGTTGTCAGGGGTGGTTGTCTCTCTTATATTGTGTTATGCCATGCTTCCCATTGCAGCCACTTTGTTTTGTGGCACCCACCTTCTACTGCAGCCATAGGAACCAATTCCTAGGGGCTGATGTCCCTTCGCTCCCCCCCAATAAAGTATTTGAGGGGGCTGCATCTCAAAAGTTGATGGGCATTGCCATTCAAATGGTGTGTGTGCACCACATCATGTGATTGATTATGTGGAGTAGTACTTTCTATCCCCATCCCCAATATTTTATTCACGTTGGCACACCTGATGGCAGCCATTTTGTGACTAGCACCCCCAGCACTGGTCAAAAAAGAGTAATGACTGCTCTAGAATCATGGAAACTGCATTGCCTGAAGATGAGGGGCATGCCGTTTAAAGGTTTTATATAAAAAAGCAGTCTTGTCTTCAGAACTTTCATTGGGAATATCAGCACCTGGCTGTGGGTGTTGCAATTTAATTCAGTGGATACTTGCTCCAAAGAAAGCAAAATCATTATATTTAATAATAGCACTTAACATTTCTTCTCTAAATAAATGAATAGAAACTGTAACTATTGCATTGCTTGTTTGGTTGAAGCCATCACCAATTTGATATTATAGACTACTTCTATCCTTTTCATCTGATGAATTGGCATGACCACACGAGCGATCTATCATATTTGACTCAATAAACTACCTTGTAGCTGAATTATGAAATCTAAATCCTGTCTGATTGAGTATATAAAATGGCACTGCACTCTTTTAGAAATGTTTGGGTTTTTAAAAACTGTTAATGATATTTTCATAATACATTCTAGGAGGCACCAGTGGTGGCGAGAGCAGCCCTTTTCCTGGAATGTGCTCGCTTCGTTCACCGCTGCAACCGTGGCAACTGGCCAGAGTGGATGAAGGGACACCATGTGAACATCACTAAAAAGGGTCTTTCCCGTGGACGCTCCCCAATAGTGGGGAACAAACGTAACCAGAAGTTACAGTGGAATGCGGCCAAGCTCTTCTATCAATGGGGAGATGTAAGTTCAACCTCTCTCTCTCTCTCTCTCTCTCTCTCTCTCTCTCTCTCTCTCTCTCTCTCTCTCTCTCTCTCTCTCTCTCTCTCAACATTATTCAGAAACATTTGTGTTTACTTCTGAACATTCCATATTGCTTTCTAGACCAGTCTGTAGCTTAATCAGGAAACAGGTACATGCTAGAAACCTGGAAGTCAGAATAGCCACCTTGAGAAGTTATCCTCCACCAGCCTGCATCACATGAGCAGAGCAGTACCATGTGCAATGCCTTCTGGTGCATATGACCTGGATGGCTGCCACTTTGCCTCTCGAGGGCCTTTCTCAGTGGTGTTGTATGAGATGCTTTGGGAGAAGGCAAGTAAGTGAGAGAGCCAGCCAGTCCAGCCCAGCAAGTGTCTGGTTTCAGCTGGTGAGGATGGTAACGGTGAGCTGAGAGCTGTCATTGGGAATGACTGGGTGGGGGAGCTGTCACCACTTCTTTCTTCATCTACAGCCTGAGACAGTCTCCTGATTCTGCCTGATTCTGATAGAAATGGCCAATGAAGGAAGGGGAGGGGGAAGCTGAGATAAGGATGCAGGGTAGGGAGAGAATATTCATTCAGTTCAGTTACATGTACTTTTAAGTTTATGTTGGGTGAGAAAGGACTAAAGGGATTGCACAGTTGAACTCCATCTTCCTTATTAATTTCTTTTTTTAAAATCCCCTGCACATATAAAGCTTTTCTGGAGAGGAGGATTCCAGCTTTCTCTTCTTGGTACAGTTTCATTTGACTCTATTCAGTTCTTTTCATTTTAGCTTCTAATTTTTCATTTTACTTTCTCATTTTTCAGCTTGCAGTATTTCTGCATCAGTTTGCAGTTTTTTTAAATGTCCTCATGAAAATTTGTGTAAGACTTTGTTTTCTGTGATATAATGATTACATAGAATATGATTTGAATTTGTTATATGATCCATTCCGGGATTTCTGTGTGCTGCAGAGGGAGGTAGAAATCTAATAAATAAAAAAAGAGTTCCTTGTTTGACTGTTGTTTCACTTAAGGCAAATCACTCTCTATTTCTTTTCAAATTTTGAAACATGTTAAAAAAATGGAAGCTATTGGAGGTCGAACCATTTGGAGTGCTTAAATTAGAGGTGTGCCCTGGCCACCAGATTTGGTTCAGACCAAATATTTTAGAAGCTACATCTTTCTCTTTTGACAGAACCGGATGGAATTTGGAGTCCTACCAGCCCTTCCAGAGTGGATAAAGCTTGCCAATTTATGGGCAAATCAGCCCAGATGCTAGGCACTGTTTGAAGCTTAATTTTGTTTAAAAAGCAGGGGGGATCCCTGAATTTCCCTAAGAGTTTTGTGGGCAAATTGGTCTGAAAATTGCAGGCATGAGAGAGATGCCCCTGGGTAAGAAACCTGCCAAATTGTAGATAAATAAGTAAAGGAGATTTGGAGCCAAACTTGACTTTAGTTTGAGAAGAACTAAAATAGTTTTGCTTTCTGTGTAAAATATTCTCTTATTGCAAGCTTAACCTGAGGCATAACAGAGCTCCCCTCTCTGCCCTCTCACCTCTTGTTATCTTCCTTAAGCTTAGAGACATATGCTCAGCTCTGAAAAACTCCTCCTTCCCCCATAGCACTGGAATTAAAGAGCATTGTCATAACTACTCCATCTGATACAAGTCACAAAGGAGCTCCCACTACCATCTTCTGAACCTGCTGTTTGCTGGTGGCAAGGAAAAAATAGGTATAAAAAGGAGAATTCCCTGGGTGCCAAGATCCAGGTTTGGAGCAAGTACTCAAAATATGCAGCAAAGTATGGCATGGAAATATAGGCTGTCAGACCTTTAAAATATGCCCTTCCAAGCTGCTTTCAAAGTTTCCAACTTCCACTAGCACAGAAAAAGACCATTTGGTAAGTTAAAAAAGGTTTACTTGCAAACTCTCCAAAGGTCAGATTGATGTGCTTTTCCATACAGCATTCAGAAAAGTTGCACAGGCAGTAAAAGGCAATGAGAGCCATGTTGAGTTTTTCTGGTAGACGAGAAGGTATTGATTACCTTCTTCCCAAGGTGAGAGTGAATGACCTAGCTAAGCCTGGTGTTTTCCCTATGTAGTAAGCTTAGAGACATAGTTTTTCTTTTAGTAGATGGTTGTCTGCAATGTTTTAATGCCAGGGTCACTGAGGCACCTCTAAGTGGTTTACAGTTCCCTGTTTCAATTTATGCAGCCTCTCACAGATCCCTTCTTTACATTGGACAAGCCGCAGAACAATCAAGGCATCCTACCTGATAAATTTGCAAACACCCCTAATCTCAGTTTTTAACTCTTTCAAGCACACTGGCCATGTTCTTTATTTGAGACCGCCAGCTCTCTGGTGAAGCTTTGCTACCCTAAGTTACCTTTGTAACACTTTGTTGTTTTCCTTCTTTTGTTTCTCTTGGCAGGCAATTGGCATCCGTCTCAATGAACTCTGCCATAGTGAGAGTGAGAGCCCAGCCAATCTGCTGGGCCTCATTTATGATGAGGAGACCAAGCGAAGACTGAGAAAGGAGGATGAGGAAGAAGACTTTTTAGATGACAGTAAGGAGACTCCCTTTACTACAAGAACCCCCGCTTGTAAGAATCTCTGCTTTAGGAACACTTAATTCTTTTTTATTTTCCTCTTTCATTCCCTTTCCACGCAATTGTATTCCACACTTACCTTCCTTTCCCTCTCTTATCTGTGCCAAGATGTAACATGTCATGTAGTGGTAGCAGCAGCAAAAAGGAATTGGATCCACAGAACAAGGAGAATAAAACTTTAGTTCAGTGCAGCTAGTCATGTTCAACAGATAGTGGGACTCACCTTTCCATCTGCACTCAAATATTACTTCCAGCAGGTTCAGAGGGGTCTGGATGAGCATTACAATGCAGATACAGGCATGCACCTGAACCCTCATTGGCTCTATGTGCCACAGACCATATATCCTGGGTAGTTAGAGATGAAAGACAAATTCGGTTCTTTTTGCATGTAAAGGTAAAGGGACCCCTGACCGTTAAGTTCAGTCGTGAACGACTCTGGGATTGTGGCGCTCATCTCGTTTCATTGGCCGGGGGAGCTGGCATTTGTCCGCAGACAGCTTCCGGGTCATGTGGCCAGCATGACTAAGCCGCTTCTGGCGAACCAGAGCAGCGCACGGAAACACCATTTACCTACTTGCACTTGACGTGCTTTTGAACTGCTAGGTCGGCAGGAGCAGGGACCAAGCAACGGGAGCTCGCCCATTGCAGGGATTCGAACCGCTGACCTTCTGATCAGCAAGCCCTAGGCTCTGTGGTTTAGACCACATTTAAAGGTTATTTTCCTTAATTTGTAGTTCCCAAAATAATATGTGAACCAAAACACAGGCAACTTCCAAGATTCGCACTTCTCTTAATTTCGCAATAAAAAGCCAAGTTGTCAGTACAGAAATACATATGCCAGGGTAAAGTGTGCCTAAAAATGCATATAACATAAAAAGTATTATTTATGGGGAAGTTGCATAGAAATATGTGTGTGCTTGGAGAAATTTGCACTAATGTGCTGGTGCAGTTTCATGAGGACTTTGGGGGGAGGATCCACAAACTGCAGTGGAATTAAGATGAACCGAGCTTGTTACTGGAAAAGTGAGAAAAAGAGAGACAGATTTTCCCATCTCTGATGGTGCTACACATTAGTTGCATGAAGAAGGTCTGATGTTCCTTTCTGGCATCAACATTTACAATAATTTCATATGGCAATGCTTGGAAATGCATTTTTTATGCCTGAGAACTTGGAGAGCTGCTGCCAATCAGAGTACATCAGGGATGGGAGACCAGCTTCCATCAGCCCCATTTTGCATGGCAATGGCCAGGGATGGTGGGAGATGCAGTTCAACAATATCTGGAGGATCTTAGATTCCCGACCCCTCAGGGGACCAGTTGGACAGTAGTGGTCTAGATAGACCAATGACCTTACTCAATAGGAGGCAGCTTCATATGTCCAACTCTGCTTCTGGATGTGGTTCTCCTTGAACTGAATTGACCAACCATGAATAAAATTGTTTGAACTCTGTTAGCTTTTGGGTGACTGTTTGCCAGGTTGTTTTAATGGTCCTCCATTCAAAAACACTGGTCATGTTTTATGTATGTAGTCCAGGCATCCCCAAACTTTGGCCCTCCAGATGTTTTGGATTACAATTCCCATCTTCCCTGACCACTGATCCTGTTAGCTAGGGTTCATGGGAGTTGTAGGCCAAAACATCTGAAGGGCCGCAGTTTGGGGATGCCTGATGAAGTCCATAGATAGTGAAAGTGGGCAAATAAGTATTTATTTAATTAATTACATACAAAGATCCTGATCCTGAAGGGAACCTGCTGAGATTTTTAGTCAGTTTCTTCTGTTGTGTCCAAATCATTACAAGTGCTCCCTTAGAAGCCACGACTATCACAAACTTATGACAGATCTGCAGAAACTATTAGTTCTTAACTGAGACAATAAGTCATTTTAATAACTATAAGTGGAGCCTTAATGCTATAAATTATGTGGATGAGATAGCCTTCCAGATATAAGATAGTATTCATCTCCATTCCCGTAATATTTACACACCAGAACCAAAGCTAACTGGAAATTAGGTTAGTGTAATCTAATCAAATGTTCATGTGTCCGTTGCATTAAAAACTGGGAATCAGTATACTAGGACATTGTACAATGCAGTGTTACAATAGTACATATTCTTTATGAAGGCAGGAAGTTTTTAAAAGCAAAATGGATATGCAGAACATGACAAGACCTCATGCCAATATAGAGTGCAGTTTACACTGATGCTCAGTACAATATCCTCTCCAAACATCCTGTGTGTGTGTGTGTGCGCGCTACTGTTTTCCAAAAAGCATGTAATCCGTTAGAGCTTTTTGTAAGTTTGTTGGCTTTGTTCTACAATTGCAATGTTCTAAGAACAGATTAGTAAAAAGCTATGGAGGAACGCTAGTATAAATATTTGGGTTAGAATCCTAGTTAAAATATGTAATTAATGGAGCCAGGTGCTGTCTTCACTCTTTACATAGACATAGTTTGAAGCTTAGAGCAGGAGGATATGTAGAGGGGTCTTTATCTTCACCCTCACATTGCAAACATTGTTCAGGTTGCTGTCTACATGGAGTAAAATTGGAGGTATTTAATGGGAATAGGTACGTTTAGCTGCATGACCGCTTCTTTATGAGTGAACATAGAGAACAAAGTGGGATATCTAAGTCAGAGAGGTGTGGGCCTCCAGAATTTGACATCCCTTCCTCAATACTTCTAATTCTTTCCTCCCCAAGTGCCGCAATGCATGACATAATTTGATTATGATAGCTGTGTGTAGAGAATTGCCCCTCCCTCTCTCTGCAAATGCCTGTTGTGTCTTCATGTTCTATTAGACTTTCTAGAGAGACAATGGGATTATTAGTTTCACAGTGACAGTTTGAGAAAAAAATATTTATAGACATACTTTCATGTTTATAAATTGTCCCTCGGAAGAACTACTGTTTAGAGAAGGCAGCAACAATGGAGGGGTGTAGAAGGACTGTAGCTCTATGGTGTCTCTCTTGTGTGTGAGCATGCATTCCTGCATATTTCAAGCTTCATGAAAAAGGGCTGAAGAAGTTAGTGGCTCTGTAGTTGCATATGCTAAGGAAGGGAAAGGTTTCCTTTTGGTGGAAAGATCGTTTGAGCAGTAGCTGCTTTTCCATGCATCCTCCAGCTGGCCCCAGAATTTCAATTATAGTAGAAGAGAGTTGTGTGGCAAGAGAGCTGGAAAGCAGGGGGGAAATTGGCATTTAGAGGCATTTTAGAGGGTGCTCCCCACATGCGATTTTCGCTTATGTGTGCAGGGGCCCAGAACGCAACCCCTGCATAAGTAGAGGGACACCTGTATATAAATCTGAAGGCAGGCAGGTGGAGAAGCCAGAGCAGAAGAAGCCAGTGTTAGATACAAAACTGGAAGAATAGGTCAGCCTAAACTGGGAGGAAGCTCACAAAATGCCCATGGATAATATCAGCTGTGTGCAAAGTGGTCCTCTCAGGACCTGGACCTAGAAACCCTAAAAGGCACTGAGATCTAATTTGGGGGTTGGAGCTTAATTTCATCGATTGAGTTGAACTAACTGGCTAAATCTGTCATGGACAGAGGTGAGACAAACCTGAAGCTTGACTTGAAGGTCCTATGGTGACGTGCTAGAGCCCACTCTCATGTATGGCCCATGGTGTGACAGTTGTGACAGTCCTCTGCTCAAACTGTGAGTCTCCAAATGATATTTTTGGTTAAAATAAGCAAAAGAACAGCTCTGAGAAAAATGTGCAACAAGTGTAACATTTCTAGGCCTGACCTGAAAGTAGAGGTGAGCAGGGTCTAAGACTAAGTGTATGCATTTCAACATCAGTATTCATAAAACAGTTTGATTTTGAGACCACTGAAATCCTGTTGTTGAATGGCCAATGCTACCTGGCAATAACTGCAAATGAGATTGTTAGTAAAAATAGAAAAATAGTGCAAGGAGGCCATAGGGTTCCATATGCAGCTTGTATTGTGTACCATGTGTGGTGATGTCCATCTGTTTTTAGATCTGTATTTTTCCTAGTGCTATTTTTTAATAAAAATCAATCTATATATAAATGTCACTTCTTAGGTACTGTGAACCCCACCAAATGTTGCTGTCCTTTTGCACTGAAGATGGCAGCATGTCAACTCCTCCTGGAGATCACCACATTCCTTCGAGAGACCTTTCCCTACATGCCCAGGCCGCGGCCGGAGCCTCTTGTGGTGAGCAAAAGGCAGGAATTTAATTTGGAGACAATCTGGGAAGAAGCCCCGCCCCCTCAGACCATGTGCTCAGGGAGAGCATACTTCCAAGGTCACCTGCAAGGTCACCGGCCAGAAACAAACATACACACAAGCCTGGACAGTCACAGAAATCCAAGAGGCAGAAGCCCTTGTGCTCCCTCCTCAGTCGCTGAACTCCAGGCACAAGGAGTTAGCACCCAGCACTTCCATCAGATAAACAGATCAGTTGCAGAAGCTAAAGTTCCTGCCCCTTCCGTCCCCTATTCATCCTCCCTCCATGCATTTTTCCTTGTGACTCAGCTTTTCTTAACTGTTTCAGCTTTTTCTGGACTCTTCATTCTTGTGCTGAGAGTGGGGGAGGGGAATGAGGTGAGTCAGTACAGTACATACTGTACTGCAGAGCAAGAGACACAGCTCCTTCTCCTTTTCTATCAGTGCCTGTGGCTACCTACCTCAAGACTCTCCCCTTCACCATCACACACTGCTGATGATTCCTCTCTGTCACCAGTCTGAACCTAGCTCAAAGTCCCCTTACCCCACAGGTGCCTCTTGGACCACTGGCTGCCCCCACTTTTCCTCATCCAGCCAATCCCTGACAATTCATGACATGGGAACGGACTCTCTCACCCACATGGCGGGTGGGTGGTTCAGCGGAAGCGGAGGAAGCAGAGGACTGGAGGGGCAGCATTTTCTTCTTTGCCTCTAGCAGCAAAATGTCCTGGGCCAGCCCTGATTAGTGTGGTGTAGGAGACCTGTATGTACTTGGAGCTAGGGAAACCTGGATTCAAATCTCTGCCACGATGTAAAACTCACTGGCTAACACTGGCCAGCCATCATCACCATCATTATTATCATCATTTTGTTAGTTTCTACTCTGACTTGCGGGGCAAGTGATCACAACAGCGACTTACAATAAACATGTGAAAAGCAATGCAACGTTGCATAAGCAACATTTAATAAAAACAGTATCAAGTAAAATTATATGTAGGTGGCAATAGAATACATTGTCAACTTAACCTATTTTTTGTGGTTACTACCAGGGTAAAATTGAGATGTCCCTATGTGCACTGCTCTAAGCTCCTTGATGAAACAAGTGAGGGGTTAGAGGACACAAATGGAGAAAACAACCTTTCTGATTGAGTTTAATGGTCTTTTCCTTAATGTTAAAATAAAACTTGGTACCCATGATATTCACGTGCTTCTGTGGTTCATGTGATGTTTTAGGACCTGGAGAGTTGCAGGTTGCGTTTGGACCCTGAGATGGATCGGCACAGGTATGAGAGGAAGATCAGCTTTGCTGGGGTTCTGGATGAAAATGAAGATTCAAAAGATTCCTTGCACAGCAGCAGTCATACCCTGAAATCTGACACAGGTTGTGAAGAGAAGAAAGGTTTGTTGCTTACTAAAGCTTCAAAATTTTCTTCAGGCCTATTGTTTAGCGCTGGATTTCTATGTCCTAACTTTCGAAATTGTTTTAAGAAGCAGGAAGCTATGGCGCCACAAGGCTGAACCATCACTAGCCCCAAAATATGTGTGATGTGTGAAGGCATAACTCACTGTGGTTGCTAAAGGCAGCAGAGTGTTTATCATTGTAATGCCATTTCATGCACATGTGCGCGCACACACAAAAACAGCCTCTTGGTTCAAGTGTTGCAATACAAAATACAATTAACAGTTACTTATACAACACTATTTTGGACAATAGGTAATAGTTCAGGGTATGAGATGTAGCATAGAATATTGAGACAGCAAGCTGTTTTCTTTTTTGAAGTTCCACAATGTAGAAATTAGGGATTTCAAAGGAGCAGCAGGCTTTGCTGTATGATGCCATGAAGAACTCGTAAGTCTTTGGAGACTCTGACTATATTATTTGGCTGCTTTCTTGAGCCTCCAGCAAGTACCTGGCAAATCACCCTTCCTAGCTAAAATCTGTTTGAAAACCTGGTTTCCAAACATCCTGTCTCTTCCATAAACTTCTGTATATGACAGATGTCTGGTGCACAAGATAACGAGGCAGCTATAATTTGTTCCTACCTATTGCTTCCAGTCATCCCTGCCATGATTTCTGTCCTTCCAAGATAGCAGAACCCCACTTAGAAGTATATAACTCAGTCCTAAACCCCTCAGCACAGGACTTCACAATGCATGAAACCAGATGCAGCCCTTGAACTATATATGGTGACACTGCCCCTGCCCCTACCCAAGGGCTTGATAAACCTGCCTTGGGAATTGCAGAAACAGGAGTTTATCAAACCCCTGTGGACCTCCACATAAGGTGTGTAGGGTTTGCTCAGCTTATTAACTCACAAGTTGTACAATCCCACCCTACAGTTCTCAACGTATTTAGGTGGAAGTAAGTACTTAAGTGGGACGCGGGTGGCGCTGTGGGTTAAACCACTGAGCCTAGGGCTTGCCGATCAGAAGGTTGGCAGTTCAAATCCCCGTGACGGGGTGAACTCCCGTTGCTCGGTCCCAGCTCCTGCCCACCTAGCAGTTCGAAAGCACGTCAAAGTGCAAGTAAATAAATAGGTACCACTCCAAGCAGGAAGGTAAACAGCGTTTCCATGTTCTGCTCTGGTTCGCCAGAAGCGGCTTAGTCATGCTGGCCACATGACCCGGAAACTGTACGCCGGCTGCCTCGGCCAATAATGCAAGACGAGCGCCGCAACCCCAGAGTCGGTCACGACTGGACCTAATGGTCAGGGGTCCCTTTACCTAAGTACTTAAGTAGTGTACACTTTCAAGTTAATGCTTAATACCATCACTAGGGCAGGTTCAAATATTCTAAAACTCTCCACGAGTGTGGTTGCCTGGAGTAGTAACACCAGACTCAGCACTACCATGCTGATGAAGCACCATTGCCTAATAGTGGTTTGTGTAAACACGGAAACCCATTTAATACCTGTTGCATTTGGGCAGATCACCAGGAAGCAGTGCTTGACGAGCATGGTCATCCTGGTCCAGACATTACTTCCTCCATACAACTGTGGCCATGGAGATGTGTCTCTGGTCTCTTTGCCTCTGAACTGGCACAGTTAAGCTGTTGGCTTTGCCAGAATAGCTTTTTTTAAACCAACAGAGAGATCCTGTTTTATGGCAGTGAGCAATGAATTTCTCTTATTTATTTGTTTTTTTGTCACAAGTCTGTTCATTGTAAATTGATTGAAAGCATCAATTTTCCTGTGATTCGCTTCTGATTTACATAGGAAATTGGATTCTAATCTCCGTGAAGTCATCTTCTCTCGGCAGAATTACATACTATATGTTTTATCTATCTTTCATGTTAGTAGATACTGTTGATATCCTATCATCATTACAGATCCCCAATCAAATCAAGTAAAAGAACCCCAGGTGCTTCTTGCATTATGGTATTTGCATACATTACAGGTTTTTCAGAATCTGCATAACACCAATTTATTTAAAGATATAATTAAATATTCTAAATATAGCTACATTGAGCTGCATCAGTGGTATAGTATCTCTGTGCTTTTTACATTATTATTTGCAAATTCCTATGAGTCTCTTTCATGTTTTCAGATGTACTTGAAGATGACTTGCATGGATGAGTAGCATACACACCTATCTTTCTAATAGTCTCTTTGAACAATAGGTGTGCTATGGAACCTTTTTGGTGTATTTATTATCCGTATCAGTGGTTCTCACGCGGCTCTCTATGAAGATACCATGTGTAAAGCCATATGGAGCAACAGTGCAAATTCAGTATGCAAATTATATGTGGCATGGCATAGCATTGCAGGTGTTTGGACATAGTCACATCATGTGAGTTCATATCGCAAAAGCAACACAGTTCAGTCCAAGATTATTTCTTTTACTAGCCTGAGAGAGGGGTGGGGAGATTTGTACCTAGTCAAATCATTTTTCCAGCCCAGACTTGTAATGGTTTTCTGAGGAGCCAGCCAGTTGTCTTTCATAATCAAGCTACTTGTGATTTTCTCCCACCCCCTTTCTTCTTCTTTTTTGTTAGAGAAGCCCATGCTTGAATTTGGGACCAGAGCATAGGCTAATTTGATGTCTTAGAGACTGTATCAGTAGTAGTGACTTGTATGAGTTTCTGGAGGTTTGCAATACTCTACTTTGAGATGAGTTTCATAGCCTCTGAATTTTTTTCCAGCTCAGGTTTTAATCTGAGCTGGAGAAAAAAATACATGGAAGGGAAGGAGCAGGATTTGGATTTCCTCAGAAATAAGTGGAACTTCTTCATGATTCTGGGGGAGTAGCTGATGTGAGCTAGGAGAAACTCATTCAGTTCAGTACTAGCCACTAATTCCCTTGAAGGCATCACAACACTTTCTGTGTATGTGATTCTGGAAATGCAGCCAGATTTTTAGAATCTACCTTTCCCATCATTTTAGTATTGAATTTTTCTCTTTCTAGCACAGCTGTTCACATTGTTTAGTTATGAATTTATTATTGATTGCCTTTTTTTTTTACTAAAATTACCCAACAAGGCAACATAAGAATAGACAGTAACAATAAAAATGTATATACAGTAATGTAAATTCAGTGAAATAGATCAGTTCAGTAAATACACATCAGAATGTAATACAATCATGCTCTCAATAAAAGGAGCTTTAATGTGTTGCTTAACAATTGCTAAAATGCAGCCCCGTATAAAAAACCTGTTCAGAATTGATTTTCTTGTGGCACAAGGGATTTCTGTCTGTAAGACTAGATTGCAGATGGTAGATTGTTACGTAGTAAGATGCTTTATGACACTTTGGAATGGACTATGATGAACATATTCAATTGTTAAATTATTCTTTTCTGAAACTTAAAGGTAACAACATTTGCAGATCTTGACAAAGGCATCTCTTGTTATTGTTCAGCTAAAATCTGTTATCTGATTTTTCTCATCTGCAGTGACAAGGACAGGCTTCAAATCACTTTGAAAACCATTAACCTGTTTCTTCCTTTCACACAACATTCACCCCACTTGTGTGATAATAACTTTTCATTGATTGGGCAACCAAGGTGTGTTTTTAAAACTATGTAAAAGCTATGTTTATACAGTCACTGAAAGGTGGGTCTTGATGTAGATATACTAGTTTTGGCGAATTAGTAGTATTGAAAATATATATTTTTATTGTGAACTAAGCCGTGTACTTTACTACCACTGTGTTGTCTATTGTAGATTATTTGGGGGAAGTCATGACCATTAAGCTAGTATAAATCTTGCACAGCTTCGCAGGACTGAGTCAATAGATGACATTGCATGTCATACTCTCGCTCCCATTTTTTAAATTGTTATTGTTTTGGTCTGGATAAATAGGAGTAACAGTGACATATTTTGTAAGGTTGTTAGTGAGTGCAATGCAAATTATAAAGCCATTGGAGCATTTTACATTCCAATCAGGATACAGAGGAATATAAGTTTTACTCAGTTTGTTTTGCATTCCTCATATTAGTGTCTGCAGGATGCTGCTGTTGTTCTTGTTGTTAACATGTGTCCTAGAAATAGTTTTTCATTACAGGAGATCTTAACCAGCACTAACCATCAAGCAAACTGGATTTTAGCCTCCAGTCCGTCACAAAACAATAAAGACTTCTGCCTTATAGTTTCTTAAAGCCTAACAAAGTCATTGGTACAAAAACCTTATCAACCAGACATGACATTTTTAGGAGTATCAAGTCCTCTTTACTTCATGCATCAGATGAGGACTATGGTCCATAATAAATATTTTAGTTTTTTAAGGCACTGCTCAAAATTCTTTGTTGTTTTGACTGCAGCAGACAAATGTGATTATCTCTTTGGCAGTGTATCACATGACCTGTTTCCAAGTCATTCAAAAATACTCCCCTAATTGTGGTAGCTCTAAAATGTAAACACAGTTAAGTGCAAAACATAACTAAGACCAATAATGCTAGAGTCTGGAACGCCTCTGAACAGAACTGTGCATTCAACATGGCAAAGTGTCAGTGTGTCTAGAAATCAGAAGGTTACTCCCAAACCCAATTTTGGTTGAATTTAGACATATCTCTTCTCACCACTGCACATTTCTATGGCCTGCCCCTGCTCAAAAAGTGACAGCTATCATTTATCTGCATTGCACCTGTGCAGTATGTTCATCTTAAGTAGATGTTCAGTTAAGTGTTGCAACATTTGGACTTGCGTAATGTCATGTACTGCCTTAAAGCTGAGTGGAAAACAATGTGTAAATGACTGGTGCTTCAAACCATTCCATATCTTCGTGCTCATTTAAAAAACAAAACCTCAGCATCCACAGATGTATTTAATGCCTGAAAGCTGCTGAAAGGAGCTGGACTACATGTTATTGCTTTTTCTGTAGAATTCTGATGAAGTTTATGGTGAAGTTTAATATACAAAAACAGCGATCTGTTTAAAGGTAATACCCAAACTGGGCAAGCAAAGTAGGCTTTTAGCTTCAGAAAGCAGGCTGCCTATTTACAATCATGAATGCTGCATGATTGAACACTGATTCTATAACAAGGTTTAAACAACCTTCTGCTAGCAGGAGGATAGGTTTGCCCCTGGCACCTTGCCTACAACTCAGTCATTGGTAGCCAGCAATGGATGTAGATGCAATGGTGTAGATCAGGCATCCCCAAACTGTGGCCCTCCAGATGTTTTGGCCTACAACTCCCATGATCCCTAGCTAACAGGACTAGTGGTTGGGGAAGATGGGAATTGTTGTCCAAAACATCTGGAGGGCCAAAGTTTGGGGATGCCTGGTGTAGATCAGGCATGGCCAAACTTGGCCCTCCAGCTGTTTTGGGACTACAATTCCCATCACCCCTGACCACTGGTCCAGTTAGCTAGGGATGAAGGGAGTTGTAGTCCCAAAACAGCTGGAGGGCCAAGTTTGGCCATGCCCGGTGTAGATCCTGGCAAACACAGGAGGATAGAAGTTGTGTCTCGTCATATTATTCTGGAATAAAACTTGGCTTTTTTGAGGGAGGGGGGGGCAGAGCACAAATTGTACCTTTGGTTGTTTGGCTATGGCATTTCCAAGTGCCTCTTACACAGCATTTGCATGATACTAATGGCTGAATTGATGGATAATAATTAATAACAGGCAAGAAATATGTCACATCTTTGCCAAGGTATCCCTTACTGGATGATTAATAGAGCTGCATTGGCCTTGGCTTTGGAGGGAGCCTCTTGCCGGTCTTCCTTGAGAGAAGGAAAGGCTCTGCAATGCAGGATGGGGAGGGATGGAGGGGTAGGAATATAACTATCTCTCTCTATATATATTTAAAATACAATTATAATTTTTAAATGGGGAAACCTAAGGGGGAAAAAGTCCTTTCTTATTCTTTTAATACAGTTCCCAGCAGGAAGATCAGGATAGGAGGCTCCCGCTTGCTCCAGATTAAAGGAACCCGCAGTTTCCGGGTGAAGAAAGGGGGTTCCCTGTCCAGCATTCGCCGGGCCGGCAGCCTAAAGAGCACCAAGTTATCACGTCAGGACTCAGAGTCTGAGAATGAGGAGCTGCAGCTGTCCCACAGCAGGGACACTGTCACTGACATAGGTAACATAGATGAGCTGGGCTAAAAAGGGAGCGGGATGATGAGGCAGCGTCTTGAGCCTGGAAGCAACTCAAGCAGGTCTAGGGAAGTAGGGAAAGGGCTTGTAGGCTAGGCAGACCCTCCAGTTATCTCAGCTGAAGTAAGGAGAAGTTCACACTTTTTGCATGATTTAAATACATGGCATGAGTTCTGCCATTGGTACACTAGGTAGTCAGATCTGTTCCACTCAAAGGATGCTAAGTTTTAAAAATCTAAATGTTTGGTGCATGGGCTCACTATACAGGCATTTTCCTGACTGCCAACCCAATGCATGCCATGCTTAGAAAGGTATATATATAAATACCATATATTATATATCTATATGGCATATATAATAGCTGTGGTATTTTATATATATATATACATATATATACATATCTCAATATTATGTACTGTGCATATAGCTATATATACAATATGTATATATTATGCTGCGTATGAGATATAAATATATGTGTGGTCGTGAATCTCCAAAATATTAGTTCCCAAAGATTTCACATACAGAAAAGTCAGGAACAGATAAATCCTGCACCTGAACCTCCTTTACCCTTCTGGTCTCAGTGGCATTGCCCATGCTCTTTTCTTCCACGGGGAAATTTGAGTTCAGCCAGCTACATATTCATTTAAAGAAAGGGCAGGGAAGAGTCAATCCTAATGTTACAATCTCCAATACTCAGATTTTGTGCTAAAGGTCTGGCAAATTGGAAGGCCCATTTGGCAATAAATACATCCAGGAAACTCTGGGGTCAGAGAGAGCCCTCCCCCTGCCTTTGTCCTCTAGCTTTTGTCAGGATTTTTCCCCCTTTCATTCCCAGGCATTTTAGAGTCCTTTGATGGGACCTCACAGGGCTTCTAGCCTGTATGCGGCAGCAGTAGCTATAGCAAAAGTGCTGCCGCTACAGGACTGTACATTTGGTGTTGTTTTTTTAACCACAGAGCCCAGTCAATGCAGATCACTGAAACCAACGATTTTGCAGCATCTTGACGATGCAAGAATTCTCCTTCTCTTTACTTAACCCTCCCCTCTTCCAGAAAAGTTGTTCTTTTAATGGCTGTTATGAATTATGCTTGTAATTTCCAGCCCAGGGGATAATCGGGGCCATAGGAGAAGGTTGGGTTGGGAGTGAGAGTAAGGGGAAATGTCTGCCATTTCTTGAGAATAGCCAATGTTACTTCCTCAGTGTTCAGCTCATTAGGCTGGTATGCTAATGGCATGTCATTTCGGGGACCCTTTAGGACATGTAACATTAAGAAACTGGCCTGGATTACAAGCATATACCGTAGATTTAAAAAACAACAACACGGGAAGTATGGAAAAAACCAAACTACTTGTGTGTGTCTTTTTTCTTTTGAAGAAGGAAGCCCTTGGAGTGCAAGCGAACCCAGTATAGAACCTGAAGTGCTAAGCAGCACAGGCACCGAAGAGAACTATCACCGGAATATGTCTTGGCTGCATGTAAGTAGGGATCACTGGCGAAGTTCTAGAATCTCAGCTTGTTGCACACAGAACTCACAGCTGATCATCAGGGCAGAGTTCTATGTTTTTAATCTGAATGGTGTCTTAGAATTTTGAAGTGTCAGGCATAGCTCTAGTGGCTTTAGCCCAAACGTAGCAGAGTTTTCCTGTACAGCACAGAAGCTAGTTGAGGTGGAAATGACTAGTCGGCTAGACGCAGAATAACTATTTACAGGATTTATTAAAAGAAAATAAAAGCAGCAGAGTTTCTGCATACAAAGCAAAGCAAAATAAATCCTTTCTGTCTCTCTCTCTCCAACCATATACACAGCACTTCTACTCCTAACACCTAACAAGAATCAACTGTGCTAGCATTCCTAGATAACAGAGTTCAGTGCTGGTCGTTAACCAATCAGAGCGTAGTTTCCAGGTCAGGCAGACCTTGTCTTTCTGCCAAGAGTAAATTGATACTGCTTTGAATTAATTGTGTGAAGCAAGAATCTGTAAGTTTCCCATGAGAACCAATTAACCAATTAACAGAAACTGAACATGGTGACCCCCTCCCCCAGCTACTCCAGTGTTTGCTCCCCACTCCGCTGCCCAAATTCCCATTAAGACAAGTTAAGGCATCACTTTAGGAAAGTGTAAACCAGGCTTCCTCAACCTCGGCTCTCCAGATGTTTTGAGTCTACAGTTCCCAGCATCCCTTACCACTGGCCTGCTAGCTAGGGATCATGGGAGTTGTAGTGTAGGCCAAAAACATCTGGAGGGCCGAGGTTGAGGAAGCCCAAAGTGAAAAAAGGTAAAATTAAGTCATTCCAGACCTCATGACCAGATGTAAGTCCGCAACAAATCAAAGTCCCATAAGTTTTTCATTCATTAAATAATAGTGTTTTACCCACACATTGAATTCTAAGCTGAGCTTATTTTGCTTTTCACTGATAAATTAATTTATAGCTAGAGATATTCAGTATTTTCTTTGTGGTCTTTTCTTGATACAAACATAGCCCTGTATCTCTACTGAAATCTCTGGGCATACTTTTTGTTCCAGGTGATGATACTGCTATGCAACCAGCAGAGTTTCATTTGCACCCACATTGACTACTGCCACCCTCACTGTTACCTCCATCATAGTCGCTCTTGTGCACGCCTTGTCCGAGCCATCAAACTCCTGTATGGAGACACTGTGGATTCACTCAAAGAGAATAACTTACTAAACAATGTGGCTAGGAGCAAAAAACAGAAAGAGGTAAGCAAGCTGACAAAATACTTCTTGGTTACACAAACATTTATTTCAGTTAACTCAGCTACCTAATGCATATTGAACTATTGCATGGGCATTTCTCAGCTTTTCTTAACATGCTGGCCTATTTGTAGTAGCATGATATTTGGATGTGAGATCAGGTTGCAGAAAAGGGAGGGTATTTCAGCTTATCTCATTCTCAGAAGTCATGTCACTCATGTTCTGAGAACCAAAGGGAAAGCTTCATAATATGTGTGTGTGTTAGTAATAGGCACCTTGTGAGATCAATTTTCCCCCACAAGTAAGGTGGCCTCTAAAAACATTTTTAGAGCATTTTCCCCCTCCAATTCTCTTTCAGTGTTCAGACAAGTCATGCCTGAGAACACCCTCCTTGAAGAAGAGAGTGACAGATTCCAACCTTGAAGGAAAAAAGGACTCTGTAATGCTGAAATACATCAGGCATCAGGTAATGAGTGTGTCACCTACAGGACTGACAGACTAGCTAATGGAACATCATTATTTTTTGTCTTTAATACTGTATGTGCCCCCTTGATTTGGGTGGCCCACGTCATGTCTGTGAGGAACCCTTCAGAAATTAAATTTTATGGAATTAAATTTGTGATGCAATGAAATACAATATAAGAAATGAAAGAAGCAATTAAAATACAATTTAAAACACACAGTGCATTATAATTTTTACAACAGACAGGCTGGGGGCAGAATCATTAAATGGTCCACCAAGATCTTCAGCAGTTTTCAAGTGGTCCATGGTTGGTAAAATTTGGGAACTGCTAGCTTAGGTCATTCTTGCAAGACTAAAAAATGCAAGTATTTTCTTCCTGTGCTGGTGTACTGGAACCAGGTAGATTTAGCTGGGCGGGGTATAAATAATAAATTATTATAATATAGGTATGCACATGTTTCTTTGTTCTTTATAAACTACTGTATATTCCTGCGTATAAGACTACTTATTAACTCAGGAAAATCTTCTCAAAAGTCGGGGGTCGTCTTATACGCCGGGTCGTATTTCTTATACAGCGAGTATATCCCAAACTCTATATATTAACTGGAAAAGTTGGGGGTCGTCTTATACGCCCAGTCGTCTTATAAAGAACAAAGAAACATGTGCATACCTCTATCCCTGGTCCTCTGGACAAGAAATACACTCAAAATTGTTTAATGTAATATTCTTGAATTAGGCAATGGATTTTATATATTTATTACCCACCCTTTGCCATGAGGCCCAAGGGCAGCTTATAATGATAAAATGTTATTGGTATCCATCTCACGAGAGACAATGGAGTGTGCTCAAGTGTGTATTGAGATCCTGGGCTGCTCAGACAACAAGACCCTTCCTCTCTGGCTCGCTGATGTGGTCCATAGGAAAGCAGAGCAAAATCTTTGGCATCAGCTTGGCTACAGGAGTTCCTGGAAGGAGGTGTACAAAGCGCCATCCAACCGGCTTAGGGACTCCACTCCAGATTTGTGTAGGGTTTACTCCTTAGCCTTTTCTTCCCCAAAGATGTCCCGCAAGGCAGTGGAGGTTTAGGATCAGAGTTTCACTTTTCCTAGATGGAATAACTTCCCAGGTTGGCAAGCCCCATCTACCCCTCACTTCCCTCTATAGAAACCACCTTCTTGACCGTTGGACCCACTCTTGGTCACTTCCGCTCAATCTGCCAGAGCTTGTCTTCACATGCAGCAGAAGCCCCTAACTTACCAAGGGCTTGAAACCCATCAGCTACCTTCACCTGGTTTAGCCAACCAGTTGAAGCCATTCCCAGGGTGTGGCCGCTGTCACATGATGACAGCTTCTAGGAGCTACAGGTGAGAGCTGAGTGTAGGGTGGGACCCCAGGGGGAGGCATGACACGTTCTCCGCTAGAGATACTACCCTAACATCCCATACCCTCAACAATAAAATGCACAGTTATAGAACAGATAAAGCTGTTAACAACCACAGAGAAGGAAAATGTAAAACACCATCACATGATTTCATCTATAAAAACAATTAAAAATAGTTCCAGTACAAATGCAGATGGGATAAAAATCTCCACTCATAAGTCTTGTTGAACAAGGTTGATGAGGTGCAAGCAGGGCTTTTGGAGAATGCTGTATTCTTAAACACTAGTACATAGTCAACGCAGAACTCAGCAGAATTTTCTTCGGATCAAGCAAGTTTGGGGGCTATAAATGTCCTACTACTTTTAATTGCTCTTTGGCCCTGCTGTACAACATGATCTCCTTTTCTGTAGGTGATGAGTTTGTCTCCAGCACCTTTGTCACTGTTAATTAAGGCAGCGCCCATCCTCACAGAAGAGATGTATGGGGACATCCAGCCTGCAGCATGGGAACTGCTGCTCAGTATGGATGAGCACATGGCTGGGGCAGCAGGTAAGAGTGTCCTCTTCCTCTGGCACTCAAGCCATTTTAAGTGGGCAGAACATAATTTTTGTAAAATTCTTCAGTGACAAGTCTTAAAAAATATGTTTTTGGATGTGAGGAATTCTGCTATAATGTTTGTGACTGGACAACATAGTAAGTCTACATTTGATCAAGAAGCAACATAAACTGCTTTTGGAAAACCAAACAATTTTATTTTATATTCTGAAAATGCCAGGTAATGCTAAATAATAATTATATAGTATATCTCTTATCTGTTATATAACTGCAAGTACTTGCCAAACATTTTGAATGATTTCTTTGCAGTTTTACACACTTTTTACTTGCCAAGCAAATTGTATTAATTTATTCAAAATATCTTTTGAATTCTCAAGTAATGTTAAAACCTTTTAGCATCCCTCATTTTTGGAATTTGCAAGATGAAAAATTCAACTTGCCTTACCAAGTATGCAATATTTGTGATCCGGGTTTGGCAGTGGTACAGAGTCCCATAGTAGTTATCCCCCCCCCATAACAGTTGTGTTATTCTGATATTCTGCTACTACATGTACTAAGACAGCACACACACACACACACACACACTTTCTCTTCTTGCTGCAATGAAAGGCATAGATCCTATTCACATCCTCCAGCGCTGCTTTTTAAAATTAAGGTGTTTCCCAGGTTTGCTTGTTTCTTTTTGAGTATGTCATTTACCGGTAAAAACAAATAATTTTACACCAATACACACACACACACACACACACACACACACACACACACACGAAGTTAAAAACAGATACGCACCATTCATGAAATATTTGCTTCCTGCAGCTGCCATGTTCCTTCTATGTGCTGTGAAAGTGCCAGAGGCAGTATCGGATATGCTGATGTCTGAATTTCATCACCCTGAGGCAGTGCAAAGGTTGAATGCCATTCTTAAATTCCACACCCTCTGGAGATTTAGGTATCAGGTCTGGCCCCGGATGGAGGAAGGAGCTCAGCAAATCTTTAAGGTAAATTGTGACACTGTCTGGTATAATTAAGTGTTCGAGTTGTGGCACCAGAGTACACCTTCAAAATCCTGTTATTTGTTGTTGTTGGTTTTGTTTAAACTTTCCATACAACATACAGTAAAATAAAATAGAAATTAAAATGTATGAAGATGCCATGGGGAGAATATGAGACTCCTTTTATAATATAACTATAATTAACACTGCTGACGTCTTTAAGGAGTCTGAAACATTCTGCAGCAATAAATTGACCATGGATTAAGGTCATGTGACAGCACAAGTTATCCCATTCCTTGTACCACATCTGATTTATTGGGAGTAGCAGACAAATGTAAGAAGATATGAAACATACTCACATCTTATATCCAGCTTTCTGGGAGCTAGGAGGTTATTAAGCCATGTTAACTTCTGTGAAAACAGAATGCTAGACTAGATAGGCCTTTGGTGTGATACTAGAGTGGATCTTCCCCCCTAAAGCTTTCCCCCCTATTGTTGTAGGTATAGGTGGCTTTGACACTGCGCTGGCCCCACAGAGTGACAGAATATGCTTTGTAACCCTTCCTCCCAAGGTGAGGGAGTGTGACCTAGCTAAACCTGGCAGGACGGCTAGCTCTATGGGTCTTAATCCATTCATGCATTAATTCGAGTTAAACATGTTGCTTATGTGAGGCTGACATCCTACGCAGGGAAAAATATGGGATTATTTTCTTCTAAAAATTAATAAATCAAATACCTTTCATAACAATAGGTTACTTTAAAGAATCATTAGTTTTCGCTTCTTGTTTTCATAATGAAACTTATAATTCCATCTTTATCCCATGGATGGAATTAAATGGCCTATCATATTTGGACTCTGGAACATTTCCTCATTCCTGAAACAGGAAATATTTAGTATAGATAGAAGGGATTTGTTTCTAAGGAAGCACAGCTTTTGGTTATGTGAGTCTCTTTCTCCCCCATTTTGATGTCTTAATCTGTTTTTCTAGATTCCTCCACCTAGCATTAACTTCACACTCCCATCCCCAGTTCTGGGAATGCCATCCGTCCCCATGTTCGACCCTCCATGGGTTCCACAGTGTAGTGGGAGCGTACAAGACCCAATTAACGAAGATCAATCCGTAAGTAAAAAATCTTCTTGAAGTCGGCCTTATTTTTTGAATGAGATGCTGCTTGTGGGAAGAGTGAGACGGTCGCAAAACAAGAGATAAAAGGCACCCAAATAACTCCTTAGGAAGTGTCTTTGATATATATTTTTGGTACATTTCATAACACATGAAAAATAATATGGTGGGATGTGGGTTTTTAAAATCATTTTAATGATGCTCTCAAGACATGAATTATTATTATTAATAATATTATTGTATCAACAATATTAATAGTGTTGGAGAAAAGCAAACAAATAGCTCTAGGGATCTTATATTAGTAACACAGCCATAAATACATATTATAGCAGCTTTTTTATCCTGGATAAAAAGACCAAGTCAAGGACAAAATACAAATACATTGAATTCAAGAAATGCTTTTACTAAAAAGGGATGGAGCTCATCAATAAAAATTTGTCTAAATAAAAATATTTTACGTTTACAGCAGTCTCCAGATGTCCAATTCCATACAATTCTCTCTCCATGAGAAAGTTCCACTCCAAGCGGGGTGTCTATATATGTAAAGTATTGCACAAGCAGCATTGAAAAAGCAGAGGCCACATCTGCATCAGAATGCACATCTTTGTGGGTGTCTGTTAACCCAGATAGACCCATGTAATATACCCATGTACATGGTAAACCACTTGAGGTAGCCTGCTGCTATAATGTTCATTAGTTTGCAAAACTACTTTTTCATGAGGATAAACACCCAAAATCTTCTGATGTTGTTCAGAAAAGCAAAGGTATTTGAGAAAATCTGTGGTCTTCCCATGAATATCCGAGAGTGAGGGGAGACAAAGCAATTATCATATTTTTCCGTGTATTAGATGTCCCCATGTATAAGACAACCCCTATTTTTTGAGCCCAAAATTAAGAAATAAATAATTGCAACATTCCATGTATAAGATGACCCTCAATTTTAAACATAAAATATTGTGGGGAAATATAGTCTTATACACAGAAAAATACAGTACTCAGTGAGGGAAAGTGGACGGGTTTGACATGTTCTCATTTTTTTTATTAAAAAAAACATATTTTAGGCTTAGTCTGTATCAGACCTCACTTCAAACTGAATTCCAAGGGACTAGAACCTTCCTCTGTTTTGACAACCATTTGGGGGGCTTCCCATTTGGGGGGGGGGATTCCTTGGTGATTTCAGTCAGTGTGTGGTCTCATATGGAGATAAAATGCTCTAGAGGGCTTTATAGGAGGAAGTACCTTCACCTTGAATTGAGCCTGGAACCTCTCTTTGACAGCAAGCGCCATTCACAAGTACTAGTTGAACCACCCCATAACAAACAATCACTGAAGACAATACAGTGGTACCTCTACTTATGAATAACTCTACTTACGAATGTTTCTACTTACGAATGGAGCTCCGTCCGCCATCTTGGATGCGGTTTAGATAGGATTTTTTCTACTTACGAATTTTTAGATAGGGTTGCTTCTACTTACAAATTTTTTCTCTCAATGCATTCCTATGGGATTCGACTTCCAATTTTTTTTAACTTACGAATGTACGTTCGGAACGCATTAAATTCGTAAGTAGAGGTACCACTGTACAGAGTTTCTGCGTGCAATGCAGGCACCAGTGTTGTGATTTATAAACCAACTAGTTGACCCTCCCACGCGTTTCTGTGGGTTATCCCTGTGGCTGCCCCCACCCTGTGACGATCCATGACGCGCTGCTGTGCCTGACTCAGGGTCATAGCTGTCAAGTTCTCCCTTTTTAAAAAAGGTAAATTCCCTTATGCTGAATAGGCTTCCTCACAAGAAAATGGAAAACTTGACAGCTATGCTCAGGGTTAATGTTTCCCAGGAAAGGGGGAGGATGTGTCTGTTTCCCCCTGGACTATGTGTTCCCCCGCCCCCGTGGTTGTGTCTCAACCCTGTGTTTACTCCCATCCTGTAGCGACCCATGAGGTAGCTCGCCCCCCCACCTTGTGGCTCCCCCCACCCTACATCAGCCCATGACCTATTTGGGCCCCTCCTCCCCCAACCCGCCCACCCAGGGCTCCATTTGGGATAGTATTTAAAGGGTTGTAGAGCTGAGGCCTAGTCTGTAAAGTGGAGCCGAGGCCTAGTCTGTAGGCTGTAAAGTAGAAGCGAGGCCTACTCTGTGAAGTAGAGTCGAGGCCTAGTCTGTAGGCTGTAAATTAGAGCCAAGGCCTAGTCTGTGGGCTGTAAAGTAGAGCCAAGGCCTAGTTTGTAAAGTAGAGCAGAGGCTTAGTTTGTAGGCTTTAAAGTAGAGGCAAGGCCTAGTCTGTCGGCCTTGGCTTGGGCTAGTATTTAAATGCGAGCCGAGGCCTCCACCCGGTATCTCAATTCCTTGGCCCCGGCCTGACTCTGTGGGTTGTCTGGTAATGGCCGCCTTGGTGGTTTCAGTTGCTCGGTTGATGACATCATTATTTGGCACCACCCTTAAGAGCTTTTGCTGGTGACAGCGCGTGATCTGCCTTTCTATTGGATGCTGCTGGAGTCTTCAGAGCTTCTGCTGGTGGTGTGTAATTTGGGTGCCACTTTTGTGTGTGTGTAATCATTATTTTAGGTATGAAAGGTGTGCTTTTTTGGAAAAAAAATTATGCCAGATCCCTCCCTGATGGGCAAGGTACGCTTTGTCCTAATTTGATGCAATTTGGTTCAGCAGTTACAGTGGAAGGGTGTTACATCCATG
Source organism: Zootoca vivipara (assembly GCF_965207765.1). Classification (NCBI taxonomy): domain Eukaryota; kingdom Metazoa; phylum Chordata; class Lepidosauria; order Squamata; family Lacertidae; genus Zootoca; species Zootoca vivipara. The sequence continues at coordinate 6,501,469 of NC_142582.1, read as the reverse complement.
CACGCAGTGGGAACATTTTTATATATGTAGATACAGTGGTACCTCGGGTTACAAATGCTTCAGGCTACAAACGCTTCAGGTTTCAAACTCTGCTAACCCAGAAATAGTACCTCAGGTTACGAACTTTGCTTCAGGATGAGAACAGAAATTGTGCTCCGGCAGCGCGGCAGCAGCAGGAGGCCCCATTAGCTAAAGTGGTGCTTCAGGTTAAGAAAAAGTTTCAGGTTAAGAACGGACCTCCGGAACGAATTAAGTTCTTAACCAGAGGTACCACTGTACCATGGTGCCTACTTCCATGTAAAGTTGCATTAGATTGTAGTAATACACCACATGTAGTGGACATAGTGTGAACTGGCTACATTTCTGATTTACGCAGTCTCTATTAATAAATCCCTTAGGATGTTTCCATAGTTTATTTAGGTTGTTAGTAAATTATGTCCATGTTGAATTCTGTTGATTATAAACTTAATCAGAATACTCATAAACTGCAGAATGTGGGTGGATGGATGGATGATAGATAGATAGAAAATGTGCTGAATAAAACCCAAGCAAACTAATTCACATATCCTGCCCCCTGCCCAATTGTTTGCTTACAGAAGTCATTTTCAGCCCGGGCAGTGTCACGTTCTCATCAGCGAGCAGAACATATTCTCAAGAATCTGCAGCAGGAAGAAGAGAAAAAACGTCTGGGCCGAGAAGCTAGTCTGATCACGGCCATCCCCATCACCCAGGAAGCTTGCTATGAGCCCAGCTGTTCCTCAAACGTGGAGCAGGAAGAGGAAGGTGCGCTCTAGACAAAGGAGTGATAAGTCTGATGAGACTTGGAGCCTGATAAGGCAGATGTACTGGGGATGTAATATAATCTTCATAAATTGCTCATGATTTTATTGCAGTAGAGATAACTCGAGGTTACAAGGGAGCGAGTGTTGATTTAGTTGGTGATTAACAGCAGCAGCACTTAGTTGCTTTGAGCACAATTTATTAACATTGTCACCTGTTGAAGTAACCACAAAAGACTGAGGGCTTTTTCAAGGTTTGTTGTGAAATGAGCACAAGAAGACTTGAACAGTCCTCATTTCCTTATATTAATTTAAACAGGATTGATGTAGCTATTCTTGGTATTTCTCTCTCTCTTAATTTAGTCAATAACAGCCCTTGCTGATTAAAAATGGGGCGGGGAAAGTGTTTGTCAGTAACTAGCATATGACAATAGTCTTTAAATATTCAGGGTTGGCAGCAAGGTCCTCTGGCAGCCTTGGCAGGATTTACACTCCAACAAACTGCATAACCCCAAAAGATGAAAGGAGAAGCTCAGATTTAGTTGTTTGGGGACTGAGGGGGTGTTATATGGAAGATTGTGACAATGGGAGTTTCCTCCTGAAGCAGATAGAAGCCACGCCCAACCCCCAATCTGGATCAGAACTGTCCTCCACAGCACAATCTTCATCTGGATTGGGAACCACCTGGCTGTTGTTGCCAGCTGGCATCCATTTATCTCCGGGGTTGAAGTCAAACCTTTGGAGAGTTACAGTGCCTGCTTTGGAGACTGATACGAAATGAAGATGAAGGCAGATGAATGCATCTGGTTTTGCTGCTATAGGTGGACCATGGTGTTTCTTCTCTCTGTGCTCCTCCCAGCAGTCTGGTTGTTTAAAAAGCATTCAGTTAGCTACCAATTGTTAACAACTTGGAATAAAAATCTGACTTGAGTTTTTCACTGCTGTGATAGCTCATTACAGTAGACCAGCATAGGACTTGAGATTTAGAAACCAAAATTTACATCTTCTATTTGTTTTGTCAGTAGAAGAAGTTTCCAACCTGGCGTCCCGCCGTCTCTCTGTGAGTCCATCCTGCACCTCCAGCACATCTCACAGGAACTACTCCTTCCGCCGTGGATCAGTTTGGTCGGTGCGTTCAGCAGTCAGTGCTGAAGGTAATGCAGTTTAAGACTGGATATTGACCTTCTTGATGGAATGGCTGCTGTCAGGTGACAGTTGATGGGAGAGAAGAGCCTGGTGGAGCTGCTTTGTCTATTTGGCTTTGCTTATAGCTTGAATCAGGGATTTCATTTATTTTTATTTAATTTAAAACCCATTGTGTATTGTGATAACAGTCTCAGGGTGGCTTACATAAAATGTAGTACGGTATGTAATACGGCAGGAGGAATCAATATATTACATTACTCTCAACAGTCGGGGGGAAACTAAAATAATAAAAACAAACAAGCCCAAATATCCTGCAAATGCCAAAGCAAAAGAGTGATTCTTTAACTGGTGCCTAAGCCTCACAGGAGTCAGAACCAGCTGCATTTCAGAGGGAAGGGAATTCCATAATTGATGCACCATCACCGAGAAGGCCCTCCCTCAGTTTACTATGTAGTAGGGTATCTTACCATGAGGGCTTCTCTCATGGATCTTAACACAATGGCAGGTCTGTATAGCAGATCATGCTCCTCCAGGTATCTAAGGTACTGTATATAATTTCAGTTGAAGGAGTGACAAGCTTCAATTATATTTATGTATAACTAGCTGGCCCTGCCACGCGTTGCTGTGGCTTTTTGTGTTAAATGGACCTTTTTCTATTAAATGGACCTTCAGAGTCCTCCTTCAGAGTCCCCTCACCTTCAGAGTCCCCCTTCATTTTGCATATAATCATTCCCCCCAATACGCGTGTTCTGTAAAATTTTGCCCTGTCCCAACCCAGACTCCCCTACCCACGCATGTTATGTGAAACCCCCCTACCCCGCCCCGACACATTTATCTTACCCAAAGGCACAGCCCTGTAAAAGGCCCATATTTAGTTTGTTGTTGCCTGCTGCCCAGTCAGTTTTCCCGGCTGGGCAATGGTGCGGCCTAGTCAGTTTTCCCGGCTAGGCAATGGTGCGGCCTAGTCAGTTCTCCCGGCTGGGCAATGCTGCAGCCTTGTCAGTTTTCCCGGCTGGGCAATGGTGCGGCCTAGTCAGTTCTCTCAGCTGGGCAGTGCTGCAGCCTATTCAGTCTGCGGGGCAATGCTGGGCCTTGTTGCTGCAAAAGGCCTGTTTTCAGATGGTTACTGTGGAATTTTGCGATGTCACCGATTGTCTGCAGTCAATGGAGACGCTGCTTCTCCATTCTTTTCCCCAACATGCACTTTTGGGTGAGTTTTGTGTTCTGGAACACATTGTTTGTTTTACCTGGCGCAGGTGTGACATCTGTCTTAGGTAACTTTCTAAGGTCCTTTGGACATTCGCATGTGATGTTGTGTCCAAATTTCAGTGCTATTGGCCAAGCGGTTTCGGTGAAAAGTGGATTCCCACCCACATGCCCTTTTTACATTTTTTTAAAATATAGATTTATTACATATGTATGTGGGGGTTCTCCATGCTTTCAAACTCCCTTCTCCTTTTTGAATTAACTTGCAGTCAGCACTGGATTAGATTGCAGTTTAGGAATGTGTTTCTATTTCCATATTTGCAATGTTTTCTTATGGTAAGCAGACTCATTATTAAGGTGGACTCCATTTACACTACTGTGTATCTGTTTGGTTTTTTCCTAGATGAGGAACACACGACAGAGCACACACCAAATCATCATGTGCCCCAACCCCCACAGGCAGTCTTCCCGGCATGTATTTGTGCAGCTGTGCTCCCTATTGTCCACTTAATGGAAGACGGAGAAGTCCGGGAGGATGGAGTAGCAGGTGTTTTAAGGATTTTTCGAATAATTAAAATGAATGTGACAGTGCAGTAATTTGGGCTGTGCGATAAATTGCCATATGGTTGAATACCGGTATTGAAACAACATTGTGATAAGTGTTTCAACAAGGCAACATACTGGTGAACAAAAGGTGGAGACTTAACAGCTTCCCAGGGGGCACTTTGCAGATAATTTTCAGGCACCTTGTCTCCTGCTTTGTTTGCTCTCTCCCTCCTAACCAATAAGAAATGAAGACAAGCCCTCACACAAACCAGCAAACTCTTTTCAGCTTCACTGGTATCTTTACACTTAAAGGTAAAGGGACCCCTAACCATTAGGTCCAGTCGTGACCGACTCTGGGGTTGCGCGCTCATCTCGCATTATTGGCTGAGGGAGCCAGCGTATAGCTTCCAGGTCATGTGGCCAGCATGACTAAGCCGCTTCTGGTGAACCAGAGCAGCACACGGAAACGCTGTTTACCTTCCCGCTTGGAGCGGTACCTATTTATCTACTTGCACTTTGACGTGCTTTCGAACTGCTAGGTTGGCAAGAGCAGGGACCAAGCAATGGGAGCTGACCCCGTCACAGGGATTCGAACCGCCGACCTTCTGATCAGCAAGCCCTAGGCTCAGTGGTTTAACCACAGTGCCACCTGGGTCTTTACACTTAGAGCTCAGCTATTTTTTCAGAGCCTGCTAACAATCCAGGAGGAACCCCCCACAAAAAAACAAACAATTGAAAAGCTCTTCTTTCTTCCCTCACACTCACCCCCACCAGTGAAAAAAAAGAGGGGGAAGGGTTTTTTTTTAAAAAAAATATCTGGTTGTTGTTGTTGTTGTTGTTTAGTCGTGTCCGACTCTTCGTGACCCCATGGATCACAGCACAAATGTTGTTTTCCTCTAAGTAGCTTTCCTCTATATAAAAAAAGAAGGGGTGTTTTTTTAAGGAGACTATGCTCCTGCCCACCTAGCAGTTCAAAAGCACATCAAAGTGCAAGTAGATAAATAGGGACCGCTCCGGTGGGAAGGTAAACGGCGTTTCCGTGCGCTGCTCTGGTTCGCCAGAAGCAGCTTTGTCATGCTGGCCACATGACCCAGAAGCTGTCTGCGGACAAACGCTGGCTCCCTCGGCCTATAGAGCGAGATGAGCGCTGCAACCCCAGATTCGGACACGACTGGACCTGATGGTCAGGGGCCCCTTTACCTTTACCTTTATCTGAAAAGTAGGATTGCAGCCTAAAACTCTTAAAGCATTCACACTACTTTTCACACACTTAAAATCAGTATCTAGCTGGTAGAGAAATCCTTACCTTTCTGTTATAGGCAGAGGGGTTTGTTTTATTGCCTGAATTAGGTCAATTGATTTGTTGCATTCTACAAAATAATTGAAGCAATTTACAGAAATAAATTTTATATAATCCCATGGTTGGTTCCATAATGGATTGTTAGGACATAACATCCATTTAAGGTATCATTTTCTCATGTTGGAACTGGAACATGCATTTGCCTCCTTGATTCCTAGCACTTAGTGTGCTTTTGAAGTTTTTAGGACTACTGTTCCTGTATTCAAAAGTTTCCTATTTCCAGGTTCCATATTTCACTAAATAAGCAGCAATTAAGTAAAAGTAAAATATTGTAGAAGGATCATTGCCAAGACATCACTCTATAATGTATATAGTATTAGGCTGCAGTCCTCAGCACACTTACCTGGAAGTAAATTAAGTTATATTTAGTGGGACTTATTTCCAAGTAGACCTGTATAGAATTGCACTGTGAATGTGAAACTTCCACTTCAGGCTAGTTGTAGAATAGCAATGCCTCAGCTGTTCTAAAGAGCTCTATTGGGAAGCAACTTAAGTTTTGCATGGAAAGGTGAAAACGCAGTTGCCATCAGATGGCTCATAATTTAAAATAAACACAAAGAATTGGTTATGTGCAGAAGAGAGAAGTAAACTCAAAAATCAAGTTGATTTTAGACTCACGAGGCTAGGTGGGACCTGGCCTAGCTAAAAGAAATGTGAACCATTAGTTATTGCCCTGTGACATTTACGGTACTTTTTCCTGAAATGGGGCCCAAACTAGCCCTCTCCTTTTATCTTGTGCAGTGAGTGCCGTGGCTCAGCAAGTCCTGTGGAACTGTCTCATTGAAGATCCTTCTACAGTTCTTCGACATTTTCTGGAGAAACTTACGATCAGCAATCGACAGGTATAGGCTCTGTTTTCTAGTATATGATTAAAATTAATGTACCAGTGGAACTTCTTGTATGTCTTTATAATGTTATATTGTCTTTGGGTACATACGAAGATACCTTTGAAGCAAGGATGGCTGGGGAACTTCTGGGGAAAAAAATTATTGGTGAAACTCACAACTTTCAGGTTTATTTGAACATGTTAATGAAATATGGAGCTCAGTGGCTGTTTTATTGGCTATATGACCAATTTGAATGGTTAAACCCAGTGCTATTTTTCTAGAAAAAGAGGTGCTGGAACTAACCATGAACACCACCCTTGTTCTCTTAGAATGGCAATGGTGCCCACCTGAGAGGGGCCAGAACTGAGTTCTGGCTGGAAAAAAAGCCCTTGTCAAACCTCATATTCTGCCTTTTGAAAACATGTTTATCTTAGAGAAATGTTACCTTCATATGAAGTTTTTAACTTTTATATGTGTTGATACTAGTATCAAATTTATTTATTTATTTATTTATTTATGCATGCCCTGAACATTTTGAGACGAGAAGGCATCAGTAGATTTCATTCCAGGTTTTAGGGATTTTCAGTTTAGTTAACATGAAAGTGAATGACTGGGAAGCCAGTTCAGCTGGCAGTGGTGGAAGCCGGGTACAATAATTTATCCTAGTAGAAGCTGTGAAGTTAACCAATGCATTTGTGGACTGGATCCTTTTGATGAAAAGAGTAAAAGTGAGTTAAATTTTGAGAAGAAAGTATTATAGCTGAAAAGCAAATTCTGCTCTTATTCTAGGATGAGTTGATGTATATGCTAAGGAAACTTCTGCTCAACATTGGAGACTTCCCAGCCCAGACATCCCATATTCTGTTTAATTACTTGGTAAGCTGTTCTGAGTCCCATACAGAACCAAAACTGTAGCCATTATTTACACATTTCTCCAAAATATAAGCACTGGTCTGATTTGCACCTCCCTAAAACCAAGAAAAGACTTGCTGGGTGTTCCCAAAGTGTAATAAAGGCAAAATACAGTTGGCTGATATTGTGGTGTTGGTTCTGATGCCCATAGTCCTGTGACTAAGAAACAGAAATACAGGAATCAAAATAAAGTGGACCTGAAATAGGATTTAACATTACTGAGAGATGATCACTAAAGTTTCAAAAGTTAGTGAAAGAATAGGATCGCTGCCATTGCTAGTCAGACAAAGCCGCCTTCATAGCTACAGGAATCTCATTCATCATGCTAGGGGCAAGTTAGAACTCTTGACAGAATCACAGCATACAGAAAACTGGGATGGGAAAACTCAGTCAAGAGGTTCTTTCAAGCAGCAGCATGTGTTCCCTGAGGGGACTTCACATTTATTATTATTATTATTATTATTATTATTATTATTATTATTATTATTATTATTATGAAAATCCTCAGTTTACGAAAAGATAAAATAATAAAAATGAGAAAAATAATAAAACTGAGAAAACAAGTTAAAATACTAAAAGAGATAAAATTATCTCAGCTTTCTAAGCATCTGGTAGGCCTGCTATAAAATAATAATGTTTTACAGCAGGCACCAAGAAGAGTACAGTGAAGGGCCTGCTTGATCTCAATAGGCAGGGAGTTCCAAAGTGCAGTGCATTACACTTTGGAAGTGAGGATCTCTAGGGCAGGGCTAATATGTGCCTAAGTGATGCTCTTTGCAGAACTAAGCCAAATGCAGTCTGTATCTTTGTGATTCATAGGTGGGACTGATCATGTATTTTGTGCGCACGCCATGTGAATGGGGCATGGATGCCATTTCAGCGACTCTGACTTTCCTGTGGGAAGTTGTAGGATATGTAGAAGGACTATTCTTCAAGGATCTCAAACAGACTATGAAGAAGGAACAATGCGAAGTGAAGCTTCTGGTTACTGCCTCAATGCCTGGTATGGAATTCGCTATGTACAGACAGAATTTGCTTCTTATATTTACTTTTTGCTGCTGCAGCACTGCTGTGTCTGATTATTTTTGATGCTCTCATTTTAATTAAACATTTCAAAGTCAATTCTCTTAAAAAATTTCCAGTTTTAAAATTTAAAGTTGGGTTTTAAAATACAATTATTATTATTATTATTATTATTATTATTATTATTATTATTATTATTTTAAAAGCTAAACTAAACTAAATATGCCCCCACAAAGGACTTGGTAGATCAGTGATGGCCACCCTCTTTGGCTGATCAGGCCAGTTCCCCACACTCTTCCTACTCCACTGGGGGAATTGACCAGAGTCGGTGTATCAGCCATAACATTTGGAGAACTGGTATCCATCTGCAGAAACAACATTTTATTGCAATGTCCTGCATGACACACAGTGAGCCACAAAGACACACCAACCTTCAAAGCTTCAGGAAAGTGCCTTGAGCCCAAAGTAGCAATGTTGTGTGCTGGATTCCTGCCAGAAATAACCATGGGTTGCAATATATGTCCTTGCGAGTTCTGTGTTAGCCGCATCTGCTGCAGTGTGAACAACTGATCTAACAATCATCATTTTTAACAACCCCCCCCCCCCGAGTTCTCAAATATTATTATTTTTCTTAAATAGTTTTCTTCAGAATCCCCTGAGGGTGCATAAAATATTAACCGTAAACACTTCCTAGCTGGTGATGTCTCTGAACAAAAGATTGCTGTCTGCACAATAGAGGCAGCATTGTGTAGTGATTGGATGAAGACTGAGGAGACTCATGTTCAAATTCACAGTTAGCCACGAAGCACACTGTGTGACATGGAGCCAATCACTCTCTCTGAGCCTGACCTACCTATAGAACCATAGAATTGTAGAGTTGGAAGAGACCCTGAGGGTCATCTAGTCGAACTCCCTGCAATGCAAGAATCGCAACTAAAGCATCTATATTTCACAGGGTTCTTGTGAGAATAACATGGGGGCATGTACAGTTCCATGGGTTCTGTGGAGGAAGGGCAGGATATAAATATAAACTGAAATATAGACACTGAACAGTGGCTTTGAAATAGTACTTTATTTTTTTCCCTTTTTCTAATAACCATGTAGGGTTAATATTTCCAGTAGTGTTGGTCTTTTGTAGTCTGGTATAGTATATTAGGACATTAAATTATACTAATTACATTGGACGTTGTATTATACTAATTATATTAAGACAATATTATATTATATTTTTGTAGGCACCAAGACCCTTGTAGTTCATGGGCAAAATGAATGTGATATCCCAACTCAGTTACCAGTCCATGAGGACACTCAGTTTGAAGCTCTGTTAAAGGTCTGAATACTATTTTATTAAAACAATTCAGAACAATGTTTTGATGCCTATATTTTCAAATCCACCAGTATAATGGAAGTAATGAAATATGAAGCTTCATTTTTCTGTGAGTGATTTGTCCCGGTATCTACTTAGATGTATAATCAGCAACTGTACATTGATTAGATCATCTTTATTTAATTTTAAAAGGGTTGGTTCAAACACTTACCAAATGAGACAATATTTATTTCGCATTAAATAAAGCCAGTCTGACCAATGTTGATATTAGACCAAATCACTTCCTCTCACAGAAAAATGAAGATTCATATTATTTTAGTTCTGAAATACTGGTGGGTTTGGTGGGAAACAGGAATTTTCTTGCCATAAATGGGCTATTATGGGGAGGGTAAGGAGGACAGTTCAGTTTATTTGTGATTTCCCCTTCCAATAGAACAAGGCCAGGGTTGGCTTGAGCATCAACACCTCTGCTATGGAAGAGTTCCCAATTACCCAGACCAGACTTGTAAAAGCATGAATTTCCTCCAGTATATGGGGCAAAGAAATACAATAAATAAAAGAAAATTGTATTCAACATTAACATGCCAACATGGCTGAAACCAGGCAGCTCTTATCCTAAGCAGAAGGAATTGTTTAAGGACATGAAGGGATTCCCAGCTACCACCCTACTTGTGCCTTATATCCACAAGGATGACCAATAATACTTGCAGGATTACATCAGTTAATATAACTTTTTTTAAAAGAATCTCCAGTACAGTATTTCAGATCAGAAGCAAATACTTTCATCCTCTTGAAAAACTATGCAGTTTTTAAAATCCCCCCTTTCTACAGGCAGTGGTTTATAGAGATGAGATGTAATCATAGTCCTGCAGGAGGAATTTAGAGTCTAAAATAGATAGATTTCTTGAATGAAAAAGTATTCTGGAACCCAAATAAGATATTTTAAATTATGTCCTATATGATTTGCTCAAAAGATAACAGCTGTTGCTTATTTCTTTCCATTTCAGGAGTGTTTGGAATTTTTTAACATATCTGAATCCCAATCTTCCAACTATTTCTTAATGGATAAACGATGGAATCTTATTCATTATAATAAGGTGAGATAATGTTTTGTGAGTTGATTTCATGTCATCATTGCTATTGACAACTGTGTTTTCCTATGTAGATTGCACCATCTTGGAAAAAGATGTGTTACAAGAAATATTTTGTCTTGCAGTTTTAAAATTTTGGAGTAAAAAGCATTCATCCAGTTTTAGAGTCAGAAGCAAGGATGATTCATCGGTGGTTTTTTTAAAGGCACAGACATCAGATGAAGAACCACAGATAGCACAGCATTTAGCTACTACTAAGGAACATTCATTATTACTGCTGCGATTAAAATTGCATTATTTTATTGGTAAAATATATTTCTTTTCTTTTTTTCATTCCACTTCAGACCTATGTCCGTGATATTTATCCATTTCGAAGATCAGTATCTCCCCAGTTGAATTTGGTACACATGAACCCAGAAAGGGGCCAAGAACTCATTCAGAAACAGGTATTCTGTCCCCCTGCCAATAGCTGTGCATCTATTATTACTGTACTTGCTTTAGTGTGGGTTATCTGTAGGAGGTTTAGTAGCGCGGTCATACCCCATTTATGTATCCCTCTGATGCCTTCAGTTTTATATTTTTTATATTTTATGTATCCCTCTGATGCCTTCAGTTTTATATGTTTATCTTTGTATTGAGAAATGTTTTTGTTTCTGACTATCGGTCGAATAAAGTATATTGTGGTACTTGCTTTAGGTTAGTGGAGCAAAGCATCTGTTAAATAGGTGTCAGATTCAAGACCTAATTGTGGGTGTTTTTTTGGACACTAGTGTTCCTGTGTCAATGTATGCATTTTATGTGTGCATACACAATTTCAGACTCTTTCTTTGGCTGTTTTACCAGGTGTTCACACGCAAGCTTGAAGAAGTGGGTAGGGTTCTGTTCCTCATTTCTCTGACCCAGAAGATCCCCGTTGCTCACAAGCAGTCTCATGTGTCTCTGTTGCAAGAAGACCTCCTCCGCTTGCCCTCTTTTCCTCGCAGCGCCATTGATGCTGAGTTCTCACTCTTCAGTGATCCACAAGGTACTACAAGGAGAAAGCCTTTGGCTGCAACTCCAGTAGCTCTGATTTGCTGACTGAGTAGACTAAAATGCCAATTGATAACATTAATATTTATTATAATATAACAAGGTTATTTTCAGATCAGAAAAATGTAAGATAAAGGTTCTAGTGGTGTGTTTGATTATATAATATGTAAACAAAGCAGCCACTACATTTCCCCACCTGCCGTCAGCATATCTGCAGAGGCGATGGCTCACAGTGGAGATTTTCCTTGGAACGTAAGGTATTTATTCATCTTTAAAGCAAGCTGCTGTGTTTGAAACTCATGTTGCTCACCTTGTTCTTATAGCTGGAAAGGAGCTATTTGGCCTTGACACCCTTCAGAAAAGCCTCTGGATTAAACTGCTGGAGGAGATGTTTCTCGGGATGCCTAGTGAATATCCCTGGGGGGATGAAATCATGCTCTTCCTCAATGTATTCAATGGAGCCCTGATCCTGCACCCTGAGGACAGTGCCCTCTTGAGGCAATATGCTGCCACTGTCATCAACACAGCTGTACATTTCAACCACCTCTTCTCTCTCAGTGGGTACCAGTGGATCCTCCCCACTATGCTCCAGGTGAGTCTCTCACCAGAGAGAAATGAACAGGCCTGAACTAGCCATGAAGTCAATTCTGCTACTGTGAAGGCTGGAAAGTCCTATTATCTTAAACTTGCCTTGGAGCTCCTTGATGTGGAGAGAGGGTGCTGATTTTGCTTCTTGCACTGGCCTTATCTGCTCCTTGCACATGGTCACTTCAGAACATAGCGTTTCAGTTCTTTCCTTCACATGATTTAAGGACACAAGCCACATTGTCGCTTTGTAGAGAAATATTAAATCCAAATTGTCCATCCATCTATCTAATGAACAGGAGGTACAGTGAAATGTGGAACTTTAGATTGTGACTTTGCAATGGGTCATCATGCCTACCAATCAAATAGTACCTTTAGTGTTTTCTCTCTGCCCAGGTATATGCTGACTACGAGAGCAACCCACAACTCCGTCAAGCAATTGAGTTTGCCTGCCGTCAATTTTACATTCTACATCGTAAGCCCTTTGTACTACAATTGTTTGCCAGTGTGGCTCCTCTCTTGGAGTTTCCTGTGAGTACAAATGGATTCCCAACAACTTTCCCCTCCCTCCAAGATTTTAAAGATGACTCATGGTGCACTCCCTTGCAAAACTCATCTCATTTTGTGGGAATGTCAAGCTTGCAAGCGCATGTTTCATTGTGGGGTGGGGTGGGGGGGAGGGGTGCCTGCTCCCCTATACAAATGCAGCACCTAATTCTAGGTGACAGGGCTGCCTCTTCCTGCTCAGTCTCCTGTTCGGTTGCTGCCACCTCCTGTTCAGCACCCCATATTGGCTGATCAAAGCACTCCCCAACTTCCATTGAGGCTCTCTGCAAAGCAGGATCTGGCATCCCTGTGTGGTGTAGTGGTTAAGAGCGGTAGACTCGTAATCTGGGGAACCGGGTTCGCGTCTCCACTCCTCCACATGCAGCTGCTGGGTGACCTTGGGCTAGCCACACTTCTCTGAAGTCTCTCAGCCCCACTCACCTCACAGAGTGTTTGTTGTGGGGGAGGAAGGGAAAGGAGATTGTTAGCCACTTTGAGACTCCTTCGGGTAGTGATAAAGCGGGATATCAAATCCAAACTCTTCTTCCTCTGAAATGGCTGAAGTTGGGGCGGAAAAGGTAATCTGCCCTTCACCAACCCAGGTTCCCACAGTTTAGCCATCTCTGTCTGTTCTTCGTCCTCCTCTGCTTGGGCCTACCAATCCCAGGCTGATCCTGACTGTGCTGTGGGGCTCATGGAACTGATTTCCTGATCATTCACAGGAAAGTGCAGATCAGTATCTCTCTCAGAAATTTAGACTACCTTGGAGGGATTTCCATTTTCCACATGTAACATACAACCACCCTGTAGTACTGGATTCAAGTTAGTAGAAATTATGTAAAACATGTCACTATATACATATGATGCTACTTACATCTGTAAGTGTAACAAAATGTAAATGGAACGTGGAAATCAGAATTACATTTATTTTTTTAAATACAGGATGCAACAAACAATGCGCCCAGCAAAGGTGTATCAGCTCAGTGCCTGTTTGATCTGCTGCAGTCCTTAGAAGGAGACACTCCTGACAATCTGGACATTCTGGAACTAGTGAAAGCAGAAAAGCCTCTAAAATCATTAGGTATTCCAAAGTTACTTTGAATTAGCTTTTTTAATGAAATAAATACGTCTTTTCTGTTAACCTTTGAACATACTTCAGCTTCAACTCTTATTATTTATTTAGGTTTAAAATGTCATTGTGTTCACCCCACTTTATCAGCATGGAGGACATTATTTATATAATTCTTTATAGATGGCCTTTTGGCAGTCCAAGGCAGTACACAAAATTGTTTACAAAACATTAAAAATACAATAGTTATTGTCAGCCATGATTTGTCCATCAATCCAACCTTTGTCTTGGACAGACTCCCAAGACCTGCCCATTGCAATACACACAAACTCTCCCACAATTACAAACACCTGCCTGTCCTCCTGAAGCACAGTGAAGCTTCTTTCAAGCCTCTACATTCTCAGCCGCCTGCCTCCTTAACTCTCTAACAGTAAGCATCATTGCCACAGTGGCACAGGTGATTTCATAGTCACCCCAGGAAAATGTTTTGTTCTGAGGGCCTACTCAGAGCAAGGCAGGAGCTGGATACAAGAGGTCTTGCTGTTATGTGGGCAGCAGCAGCAGGACTTGTTGGCAAGCAGTGGTGTGCCCAAGGGCTCAATATGCCACTGTGCCTGCCCACTTCCTGAGGCAGTTGCTTCAGTTTGCCTAGTGGAAGGGCTGACATTTTCCTTGTGAGAACTGTTGTTCAGCAGCTGAAATGCTTCTGACATGCACGGTTTCAGCTGCCATGACGATTCTGACTGACAAACCTTTTCCAAACTGTTTTGCACAGGGATGGAGAACTCGTGACCCTCCATATGTTGTTGGGCTCCAGCTGCTATCATGCCTGACCATTAGCACTGCTTGCTGGGGCTGATGGGAGAGTCCAACAATGTTTGAACGGGAGCCAGCTAACTTGCACCAAAGTGCAGAAGCCAAAATAGGACAACCCGGGATCCAATCAGAAGTCTGGATAGCTTCTGTAATTATGGGATGTCCTGCTCAAAGTAGGATAGTTGAGAAGTCTGGTGTCTAGGACAGCGTTTCTCAACCACTGTTCCGTGGCACACTTGTGTGCCGCGAGACGCTGGCTGGTGTGCCGCGACGTGCGGCGACTGGAAGGGCGATTTGCATTGTCACGTGCCTGGCGGCCGCCAATATACAGCACTGACCTGCCGGAAAGCAATATTTGGCAAGTGTTTCTTACAGTCATAATTATAATATAGGGCGGCACAGAGTTAAATTTTTTAACTTTTTTAATGGTGGTGTGCCTCGGGATTTTTTTCACGGAACAAGTGTGCCATGGCACAAAAAAGGTTGAGAAACACTGGTCTAGGAGCAGGCACTGTTAGCAGGAAGGAAGTGAGGATTTGTTTGCTCTCATGTCACTGCAGCAGCATCTTGCCTTGGCAGTGCTAAGGAGATTGCTATGGCCAAAAATCTGTTGTGATTGGGTGTATTTAATTTTGCTAAGTTATGTGCTAACTAACTAGCCAATACCAGCTGCAATATATTTAGGTTAATAACCAAACCTATTGCTAAAGTTCAGTGTAGGTCAGATTTACTCTTGTGCCATTATTCTTATCATAAAAAACACCTTCAGGGATAAATCCTATTATACAAATCAGGATCTGCAATAGAAAGAGAATTACTTGCCTAAGAAATCATAGCGAGCGGGTGGCTAAATCCACAGGAATATCGGATTACAGTTAGCTAATCAATTTACTGGGCTGCGGTTATCTGTTGAATAGATTTCTCCTCCTGATTGTGTCACCCCCATTTCCACAGAATTTATAATCTACTTCCTCCCACCCCTTTTCAGATTTCTGCTATGGCAACGAGGACCTGACTTTTTCCATCAGCGAGGCCATAAAGTTATGTGTAACAGTTGTTGCATATGCCCCTGAGTCATTCAGAAGGTAATCTATGTTTTGGAGTTGGAGTTTCTGAGTGCATTTGCAGATAAAACTATGATGGCATGAGCCTAGCAGAAAGAGATAGAGTGGTACCTTGGTTCCCAAACTTAATCCGTTCTGGAAGTCCATTCCAATACCAAAGCATTCCAAAACCAAGGCGTACTTTCCCATAGAAAGTAATGCAAAATGGATTAATCCATTCCAGACTTTCTTTTTTAAAAAAAACAACAACCCCTAAAACAGCAATTTAACATGACTTTTACTATCTAATGAGACCATTGATCCATAAAATGAAAGCAATAAACCAGGCTGCAATTTACTACCCAGTATCAAAAACTGCCAGTAATCTACCCATTGTCATTGGACGGATGAGGAGTGCATGCCAGGTGCATGAAAGGGGGGGAGAGAAAAGGGAGCAAAAGTTTTTTCTCTGAGGAGCCAATCGGGTTCTCTCTCTCTCCCCCCTCCTCAGCCAGCTCTTCTGGATCCCTCACACACACACTCAACTCCCCCTCCTCACCTACAGGGCTGGCACAAGCAGCCCCCGCCACTTGGGCACCTTCTCCTTGCTGCAGAACTCGTACTGCAGCAGCAGTGCCTGCATCCTGCCCATGCCATCTCACAGCCTGTGAGGTGAAGCAGTCACTGCTGGGGCTGAGCCACTCGCCGTTGCTCTGGGGCCTGGAGCGGTGGCCGTGGGTAACACCTGGTACCGAAGGAAGGAGTGGTTGATGCTGCAGTGGTGATGGTGGCGGAGGGACCCAGCGCTGGCGGTGGGGGGGGGGCGGTGGCAATGACATCTTTTGCCCGCTCACTTGCCGCCCAGTGCTGGGTCCCTCTGCCACCTTTGCCGGCACTACAGCATCAACCACTCCCACCTCCGATTCTGGGTGTTCCCTGCGGCCGCCGTGGCCCCAGCACTGAGTCAGGGAAGGCCAGGCCAGGCGGAAAGCGAGCAGGCAACAGAAGTGTGGCACTCAAAAAGGAAGTGCAACTCTCAGAACAGAGCATGTTTGGATCCAAGAAATGTTTGCAAATCAGAACACCTACTACCAGGTTTGCAGCGTACGAATTCCAAGTTGTTTGTAAACTAAGCTGTTCAATAACTGAAGTACCACTGTATGTCTCCCTTTTAAAAAAGTATAATATGGGCAAATTATGGCCCTGTTTATGATTTAAACCTTTTCCAAAGTTGCCTTTTAAAAAGGTTTTTAAATGGTGTGCATATTTCTAGGGAAGAGAAGAGCTGTTCGGGAGCTGGAGTTGTGCTTGCTTCTCAGACTGTCAGTTGCTTTGAAGACCATATGCCTAGGATTGCACATGTGCACTGCTAGCTTCACTTCAGTAAACATGCGCATAGCACCCAAAAATATGCACATGGCTCCTCTTGTTGGATCGTGAAATGTATTTTAGAGCTGTCATTTTACTCTTAGCACCTACCCTGATTGTTTCAAGTAGGCTGCCTGATTTTTAACAGTGCAGTGCATTTTTATTCAATTAAACATTCGTTTAGTAATTATTAATACTATAATAATAATTTCTTTAATTATTAAACTGTTAAACTCAAAATATTTCTCCAAGGAAGCTATCTAAGCCCATCAGTGCTGTGTGAAGAAGCAGGGAGCAAGTTATATGCCTGTTCAAAATATTAGAATTTTGTATGCTTGGGTGCACCTTTGGTTTGATTGATTTCATCCTGACATGACATGA
Source organism: Zootoca vivipara (assembly GCF_965207765.1). NCBI lineage: Eukaryota > Metazoa > Chordata > Lepidosauria > Squamata > Lacertidae > Zootoca > Zootoca vivipara. The sequence continues at coordinate 6,484,415 of NC_142582.1, read as the reverse complement.
CATGACATGGGTTCAGTCTTCAGATGCTGATGGTCCTTGAAGCCCTGGTTCCCTGTTACCTGCAGAGGCTTAAGAGGCAAACTTCCCAATTGGAGACTGTGACTGCGGCTCGAGAGGAGATTGCTGCTACAGCTGCTCTTGCTACATCCTTACAAGCCCTCTTGTACAGCGTGGAAGTTCTTACCAGGTGAGCTGCTCCACTTCTGTGACTGTGACCATGGAGAACGTGGAAGTGAAGAACACAAGAACATTATTTCATGTTAGACCCTGTTGTAAAAGTTGATAGTGTTCTTTCATGAGGACTGATTTGAATTGTCAAATGAGAATTCAGATCAGCACAATCTTCAAATATGATTTTTTATTAGCAAAATCTGTTTAGGTGAGAAACTTGGGGTCAAAAGCAAATACTGGACCTTGATCACAGCATTTGGATGATAAAAAATCACATTTCTGTGGTAAATGCAAAAATTGTCACCAGGATATTAGTTTTTGACCCTGCCTTTTTTTCCATTAAACAGGCCAATGACTGCCCCTCAGATGAGTCGCTGTGATCAAGGCCATAAAGGAACCACTACTGCTAACCATACTATGTCGTCTGGAACTAATACTAGGTAATTAACTGGGGCTGTCCTATGACTTGCTAATCCAAGCTCCAGTTCCTAATGTTCCTGATGATATTGTATGCGTGTGCACATAGTTTCACGGGGAAACATGGAGTTTGGGACGATGGCTTTGGGAGAAGAACGAAAGAATTGCCTTGGTGGATTAAGCCAAAGGTCCATCTTTGCCAATATCTTTTGTTTCCAGCAGTAGCCTGCCCAATACTCACAGGAAACTTGCAAGCACAACATGAAAGAGAAGATAATAATATGTTGTTATCTGTTTACAGCATCTGGAGAGCAGAGCTAGAATGCATGTGGGTGTAGAGGAGGTTCCTTGTTTCCCCATGAAACTGTATACACACACAACATACACAGGGTCCAGTAATCCTACCCACCCCACGTCCCTCCCCATGGCAAGAGGGGATCTAAGTTCTACTGAGCAAGATGAACCTCAGGCTGGAGCTACAGGCAGAGGCAAGCCAATGTGTCTCTCCCCTTCTGCATTGAGCTGAAGACAGGAGGCTGAGTCATGTGGGCTTCCCTCTGTGCCTAAGGCCATTCCAAGCTCAGAGCATCCATTGGGTGCAGATGCAATCTTCCATGCCTCTGCCACCCTCCTCTGCTCTTGGCTGAAGGCTGGCTGCTTTGCCTGAGCATGGTTCAGAAACAACCACTTCAGATGCTCAGAGCACCTGTTGGGCACTGAACCAAAGCAACCCAATACCTCTCCACCTGCCCCATCGCTTCTAAGGTGAAGGTTTGCCTCCGCACCTGATAGGGTATTCTGAGTTTAGAGCTTTAATAGATTGGAGTTCATGCACAGACAACTCCATTGAAGTGTTACACCCATGCATGGATGTCAAGTGGTGTCAGAAGCAGAATAACTGTGTTGGGAGGGAAGGCATGCTCACCACATGACGTGGGAGCACTGTCTGAAGGGGTCCAAAGTGTATTTCAGGTCCTCGGTCTTTTCCCTTATACCATTCTCCCGTATATTTTTCTAGATACCCAGATCAAGGAGCTAAACTGCACTTTATCAGGTACTGTAAGATTGCCACCCGGTCTCCTTAGCATTTCTGATCAACGCCTCTGCGGTTTTCTCTCTCCCTGGGTTCCAATGTCAACAATTTGCTACAAGGGGAAACCGACAATAGACCTTTTTATCTCTTTCTAGTCTTTCTAGCTGCTCACTCTTCATTTTCTGTCAATTGCCAAGCCATGATTTTCATGGGTAGATCCCTACCTGTTCAAAAGGAGGAGTTTGTTACAATCTTTTATTTTATCAGTGCATTTTCTCTGTTTGCACCTTCACATTCTGCATCTTTCCCTTCAGGGAAAACCTTCACTTGCTGGAGGAAGGCCAAGGCATTCAGCGTGAGGAGCTGGATGAACGCATTGCTAGGGAGGAGTTCAGGAGACCCCGTGAGTCCCTGTTGAATATCTGTACTGAGTTCTATAAACACTGTGGCCCCAGACTGAAGATTTTGCAGAACCTAGCTGGAGAGCCCAGAGTGACTTCCTTAGAGCTGCTGGATGTAAAGTCTCATATGAGGTATTATTTTAATAATACATTAAGTATATATCTGAAATATGTATGGTATGTATATGAAATATATAGAAGTATATATTCAAGTATATATATGAAATATGTAAAACATATATCAAACTGTTGAAGCCTATATGGTAATATATTGCAGGAACTTTATTTAATGTTATCACAACACCTTTATGGAGAATCCTAAAGCTTTTGACAATAGACTAACAGCATAACACTAAACCAAACCATGGCTAAGCATAAACGTGTGTGTGTGCGTTGCTCATCCCTTGGTCCTGCCGCTGCTGCACAACCTGGAGCTAGGCCATAGTTTGGCTTTGTGTTACACCCAGACTTGTTAAATTGCAAGCTCCTTGTATTGTTTTAGCTGAAACCTTTAGCCCCACCTAAAGTATGATGTTGAGCTCTGGGTTAGCCTAGAGAAGGGAAGATTAAAGGGAGGCAGTATAGGCATGCAGAAGAAGGAGCAGGCTTGTCCTCTGTTGTTCTGGGGGCAGGATTTGAACCTGTGGGTTGAAATTTACAAGAAACATTTAGCATTAAAAGCTCAGCTAGAGTTGGTAGTTCATAAGGGAAAACCATGTGGAATTAGTAAGATGTATTTATCAAAAATAACAGGTTATCACAGCTCAGTTTATTAAGCCTAAGTATGTACACAAGCCTCCTGCTTGTGCATAGAGCCTATTTGCCCCTTCTGTCATGTGACCCATAATAAAACAAGGAAACTACTAATTAACCTTCGTGTCCGCTGTTGTCTGAAGTAGGAAATTGTATACTATCGTTGCAACAAGCCAGGTGGTTAATACATCAAGTGCAAACTATTTTAATATCCTGGCTTTTACTGACGCTGTTAACCATAGTTTTCCATTTTGGAAACTATGATTATTTAGAGGCTTCCTGTTTTAATTGCAGCTCATGGCAAAGGGCTTACAAGTTCAGGCAAACAGCTGGTGCATATCTTAGCTTATATAGCTATCTTATATAGCTATCTATATCTCCATCAAATCTGGCATCCATGTTTAGCACTTATTTGTTATTTCAGGGGAAGAGAGCCTTTGGCTTTGTTACTTGTAATCCTTGGGTAGTTGATCTGTGCATTTTTGGATCCTACATGTGGTTGCTTTATAGCTGTTTTTACATCTACAGGATGGAGTTGAAGAGGTTTCTCACTTTCTTCATGACCTGCTGATACATTGTTCCTCAATATATGCTATTGATTTATGAGTTTTTAAGTTGTGTCTCCAGTTGAATTAGTGTAATACTGTACTTACCTTGGTTGTGGAAACAAAGAGCTGCTTCTATTGTGGTTGAGGTTCCTCATGTAAACATTTTAAAAGCAAGTTCTCTCAGTGATTGCAGCTTCATGAAAGTTTGGTCTGTGTATTTTAACAGCTTCACTTAGTTTTTTATGAATATAAAGAACTAAAACCGAAGAAAATGGTTTTGAAAAATAATACAAAGACATGCATAAGACATTTTCTTGCTGAGCCACTCAGACAGTGTCTGGAGCAAAGCGAAACTGATGGCACACTCATAGGTTTAAGTCTCTTAAATTTTTCTGTTCCTTTAGTTTTGCCATGGAGTGTTGCAGTGGTGGCCAGCCCATTGCCCAAAGCCATTCTCTGCAGCCCACCAAACGTCAGAGAGTTCTACTCACCTTTCACTACTGCCCATCAACTGGGCTCTGGGGGGTAGGTAGCATGGGGGAAGGTAGTGATCTTCTGTGCATTGGCAAGGATCACTGTCCCGTGCTTTTATCTCCCCACCTCGATTGTGCCCCCCAACCACAAACAGCTAGGCTTGGGAAAAGCACAATTAAATGGGGCGATGTGTCCTCAGGGAGGCATCTCCCTGTGTTTCTATCCATCCATGTGCTGTATGTGCACGCATGTGTAACTGAGTGCTGATGTCTCTGTGTTAATCTGTATTGGCACGGCAGGTTCTGGTCATGCCTATGGGCTTGTGCCCCTCCACTTCCACCCCATCCCCACCTGTAACCCACAGGGCCAAAATGGTGACTCACTTCTGGCTCACTGTGAGCCTCAAGTGTGCTGGAAGTTGAGTTCTTGGATCACTTAACATTCTTTTGAATGGGGTGTATTTTCCCACTGTGCAGTGGTTGTGGCTCTCTACAAAGGGGCTCACTTGGTGGAATCTGAGATTTCCCTCTTAACGAGCAGTAATTTTAGGTTGGCAGAAATTGCACATTCCCTTCTGAAGCTGGCACCTTACGACACCCAGACGATGGAGAGCCGTGGGCTCCGGCGATACATCATGGAGATGCTGCCCATCACTGACTGGACAGCCGAGGCAGTGAGGCCGGCCTTAATCCTCATCTTAAAGCGATTGGATCGTATGTTCAATAAAATTCACAAGATGCCTACTTTGAGGTGAGCATGTGTGACGGAAACCTACTGGGGTCCGTTTCTGTTGTTGCAAGCCTTGAAGGAAGGGTATGTCATTTTATTGACAGTGTTTTGCTGCACTGAACTCTCACAGCAAAAAATAAATAAATGTATTTCTCCTGTTGTTGTATAGGCATGTGGCCACATTTTTGAGACAACAATAGAGGAAATGCATCTTTTATGGCGAACCATAGCAGAACTGGTAAAAATAGGGCATCCGCCACAAAACAGGTGCCCAGGAATAATAATTTTGTTGGTTTTGTCATTTCTAAAATCTCATGAGATTATCCTCAGAGATTTTAAGAATGACGCATGTGTAATATAAATGCTATAGGACTGTGAATGTGTTTTGTTGTAACCCTGTCTGTAACTGTATTAAAATGAACTTAAATGGAGGATTCTAAACTTTCTGGAGCTTAAAAAGCCATACGAAAAGTCTTATTTTGCATAGTCAAAGAAAAATGAGGTCGTTTCAGAAGTCATTGAGACAGGGCCGGTGCACACTTCCTCTAGTCCTACTCCTTTCCCCCGGGAAAAATAACTCTTTAGCACTCAGATGGAGCAAACGGCAATCATGGTTTTCTCCAGATTGATGTTTGCACTGATTTAGCGCTAAAGAGCGGTTTTTCCCTGGGAAAGGAGTGGGGCAAGGCGGAAACTGCTCAGCCCCATGCTTTCTAGGCATGGGACAGGCAGAAGTGTGGATGAGCTCCCTCAGTGCTGTTTTTCCTGCATGGTATTCTAGCATGTTTTAGCTACATCAGCAAACATATGGCTCAGATTAGTCATTTGAGTGTGAGAACATATTGGATCTTGAAACATGTTGCCTGGATATCTATTTAGGTAAAAGACTTGTGTGAGAAAAGGCATGGAAAAGACATGGAAAAGCTATGGGGATGTCCCAAAAAAATATTTAACAAAGTGGGATCCAGTCCACAAAGTTGTATGCCCCAATACATTTGCTAGTCTTTAACGTATCATGCAACGAGTTTCTTCCCAGAAAAAGTAATTTGAAACTAGGCTAAGGTTGTATAAATTTGATTTAATGTTTCTTATCTGCATGGGCAAATATCCATATCAAGACTGTCCAAATTCATCTTCCCAATGAGATGAAATAAACTAAGTTAAACATTATTTTCCTCCATATTCCTGTAACCATTGTGTATCAAAAAGATGTTGTTAATGGAAACTGAATTGTATTTTTATGTGTGCTCCATCCCAAACTATTATTTTGTTTTCCAAATATTACCAGTTTTTTTTATAAAAAAAATATTGTTTCTTCATTTTTTAAGCACTAAGGAGTACCCTAGGGACTTGAATGTTGAATTCCCTTCCTGCTCTCCGAGAGCGACATTGTGTCAGGAAGACAAGCTAATTCTGCTTGTGAAGTTTTTCTGATTGGAACCTTGGAAAGTCCACTTGTTATAATTATACCTTGTCATAGGAAAAGTCAGGATGCAAAGGAGTTTGGCCACTACTTCCCAACTTTATAAACCATGGTTGGGGTTGAGCATTCCTCTCTTACCCGCCTCCCCCTCGGTCATCTGCCATCTTTGATGCTTCATTCTTGTCTTGTGTTAAGCCATAGTTGTCCGCTACATCTGAACTGGAGAACTCTGGTTTAATCACAGAATCAAGTCCTTATCATAGTTCCTGGTCACTACTATTCTCCATGGTTTTCTTCCAGTTGCTTCCGTGATGCACACAATTGCATCTTGGGAGATTCTACTTTTCCAGTTTAGTCCATTGGCAAATATCTCTGTTTTACATTTCCTGAAATCATCTTGATGTGGAAATGGCACCTACGTTATTGAATTCCTAAATAAATATGAAGATTCCAAGTCTGCTGATGTCATTTTCAAGACATGGACATGATAGTGAATCTAGCTACTGGTGAATGAAGATTAGGGTTGCGATATATAACAGCTTAGAAAGGTTGATGGTGCTAATCTTTTAATGTCATTGGAACGTTCATCAGATACAGATTTGTTTTTGAATTTAGAATAGTGCAAATTTTAAATACACCTATAAAATTTAGCCAGTCTTACTAAAATCCACCTTGTTTTCAGGAAGTGTGCTACATTGCTCATCCATGAAGAAACCACAAATACTTCCCAAAATGCTTTTCCATATTGTAATCACTGTGACTATTCATAATTAAATACACATGAGCAACAATTGTTGTTTAGGTATTCATTAAGTAGTGGAAATTCCATGCTGCTCTTTGATCTTATAGAATCATAGAATTGTAGAGTTGGAAGGGACCCTCAGGATCATCTAGTCCTGTGGTTCCCAACGTGGGCACACGTCCCACAGGGGGGCAATTTGATTTTTAAGGGGGGCAATTCAAGAATAAGTTGTTAACAGTGAATGGTCTCTTAGGCTTCCTCTACATGAATAGGAGTTCACTTTTTGAATAATAAGAATTATATGTCAATTGGGGGGATCAGGATTTTAGAGATGCTTAGGTGCCGCATGGCCAGAAAAGGTTGGGAATCACTGATCGAGTCTACCCCCCCCCCCCTTCAATGCAGGATTATGCAGCTGTCCCATATAAGGATGAAACATGAAACCTTGGCATTATCAGCACCATGCTGAAACCAACTGAGCTATCTTACATTCATGTGCAACAGAACATGGATGTTCAGAGCACAGTCGTACCTTGGTTTTTGAACAGCTTAGTTCTCGAACATTCTGGCTCCTGAACGCCGCAAACCCAGAAGTGACTGTTTTGGTTTGTGAACTATTTTTGGAAGCCGAAAGTCTGATGGGGCTTCAGTGGCTTCTGATTGGCTGCAGGAGCTTCCTGCAGCCAATCTGAAGCCACGCTTTGGTCTCCAAACGTTTTGGAAGTCAAACAAACTTCTGGAACAGATTCCGTTTGACTTTCAAGGTATGACTGTACTAGAACTGTTGGATTCTACTTCAGATTTCAAAACACCCATCTGGTGTTTTATTCCTGATGGGCAAATTCAGAATACGCTTCTCCATAGAGATTTGAAGCAGCAATCAGTCTACATTTTGGGAGAATATATATCCTTTGAAATCAGTGGAGGAGAAGCATACTATTGCCATTTGTAGCATGTCTATTTAAAACAAATTCACAGGACACCATGTCGTTAGTTTATTGGATATATTGTTTCACTGCAAACTTGTCTAAGTGGTTTACAGTAAAGGTTTAAAACCAACTTTACTCATCATACACACCAATTCTCACCCCTTTCGTTTGTTGATCTGAATATTTTTCTATCGTTTGTTGAGTCTCATGGCAACACCTCTTTGCTGTAGGTCCAGTTTCTTCTGCAGTACTTTCTGTGCTTCCCTGATTTCTGACTAGTGTAGATAAAATGCACATGTGGTAATGCAAATTTTCGCCATCTGAGATGCCCTTGTCTTAAACATCCCTCAGAGTCCCTTTTTCTCAGTCACCTTGTGCAGGGTTTCTGGGTGGAGCCAGATGCCTAACGCCACCTACTGTTGTGTTCCAGGCGACAGGTTGAGTGGGAGCCTGCCAGCAGTTTGATTGAAGGGGTTTGTTTGACACTTCAGAGGCAGCCAATCATATCGTTCCTGCCTCACCTTAGGTCACTGATCAATGTCTGTGTCAATCTGGTGAGTAACCAACATTCCAATCTCCTGCACATCTGCCAGACTTCCTTCTGTGGTAGAGATTCCCCGTTTCCTGTCCCAGTCCTACTCATGGAAATAAGTTATTTAACTGACACTAGAAATAGTGGAGTTCATTTTTAAAGTGGTGCATGGGGAGCTAATGGGGAGGAAGCCCATAGCCTAAGCCCAGTGACTGGTTTTTGCTGCTTTCCATGCACCATTTTGAAAATCCATTCCTGCATGTTGCGCCGAGAGCTGAGGGCTGCAAGTTGGAGAGTGGTGGATACTGCACACACCTGGTAGAGGAGTTGGAAGGGGATGGGGGAAGCTGGAAACATACTCAGTCTCAAGTTGTTGAAAGACAACATTTTTTATTGCTCTGCAAAAGGGCATAAGCAATTGACTAGATGAATTACTAAACTAAATTTGCTTTGCCATTTGTAATGTCCCTGGTCTAAAGTAACTTCTAGATTTTCTTGTGCAATGTTCAGATCCTTCTGCCCCTTTATCAGGATGAAAGAGAAATTCAGTTTGGTTCACATTTTAATGCAAGCCTACCTAATTTGCACTTCCTGAAATAATCAAAACAAAACACAACTATCCCTCAAAGTATTCCCTACTCCGAATTTTGCATTGCAGTTCTCCAAATAAAATGCATACAAAATACATCTATTGGGGAGAAATGTGCATTAAAATGCATTTAGCGGTGAAAATAACCTACAAAGATGCTTTATATTGGGGAAAATGCTTGCAAAAATGTGCATAATAGCAGAAATGTATACAGAAATGGTGAATAAATATTTGTGATGACGTTTTTAAAAGCCAAGTCAGAAACTGAAGCAGAAATCTGCCAAACTGAATTTAAGAGTAGAAAAATTAGAACCTGGGAGAAACTAAAATGGACATTTTTATCCATTTCTACTTCGGAATATGGTGTTGCTGTGTGTTTTGTATATTTAGATTGCATTAGGGAACACCTAAATAGAAGGATTTGAGATGAGGAAGTTAACGTGCATAGAGCCACTGGAACAAGTCTGTGGACTTTGCAATAACAGACAATTCTATTTCAGATCTTGACAGTTCCTATACTTAGTTCTTTGAACTAAACTGGAATTAAACTATCACAAGGTTTCATTCAAGTTAAGAATTTATGCAAATCCTGGACTTCTGCCATGTTAATGGGGATCATTGCTCCAGACAAGCATTCACAAACAATGCTTGATCCATCAATGATGTAAAGAAAACTATAATTTGAAATATATAACTTGTAACACAGGAAACACTTTAGAGAGTGGAGTATGTTAGCATTTATCTGCCTGTTTATCTGGTACTGCAAAGCATTTTGCACCAAACCTTCCTTCTCCATACAGCACAATAAAAGTAGACTTAGGGAATCATATCCGCAAGATATATGGATAGAGAGTTTCAAAAGGGAAATAGATGCATTGTTGTTGTTTAGTCGTGTCCGACTCTTCGTGACCCCATGGACCATAGCACGCCAGGCACTCCTGTCTTCCACTGCCTCCCGTAGTTTGGTCAAACTCATGTTCGTAGCTTCGAGAACACTGTCCAACCATCTTGTCCTCTGTCGTCCCCTTCTCCTAGTGCCCTCCATCTTTCCCAACATCAGGGTCTTTTCCAAGGATTCTTCTCTTCTCATGAGGTGGCCAAAGTATTGGAGCCTCAGCTTCACGATCTGTCCTTCCAGGGAGCACTCAGGGCTGATTTCCTTAAGAATGGATAGGTTTGATCTTCTAGCAGTCCATGGGACTCTCAAGAGTCTCCTCCAGCACCATAATTCAAAAGCATCAATTCTTCGGCGATCAGCCTTCTTTATGGTCCAGCTCTCACTTCCATACATCACTACTGGGAAAACCATAGCTTTAACTATACGGACCTTTGTCGGCAAGGTGATGTCTCTGCTTTTTAAGATGCTGTCTAGGTTTGTCATTGCTTTTCTCCCAAGAAGCAGGCGTCTTTTAATTTCGTGACTGCTGTCACCATCTGCAGTGATCAAGGAGCCCAAGAAAGTAAAATCTCTCACTGCCTCCATTTCTTCCCCTTCTATTTGCCAGGAGGTGATGGGACCAGTGGCCATGATCTTGGTTTTTTTGATGTTGAGCTTCAGACCATATTTTGCGCTCTCCTCTTTCACCCTCATTAAAAGGTTCTTTAATTCCTCCTCACTTTCTGCCATCAAGGTTGTGTCATCTGCATATCTGAGGTTGTTGATATTTCTTCCGGCAATCTTAATTCCTGCTTGGGATTCATCTAGTCCAGCCTTTCGCATGATGAATTCTGCATATAAGTTAAATAAGCAGGGAGACAATATACAACCTTGTCGTACTCCTTTCCCAATTTTGAACCAATCAGTTGTTCCATATCCAGTTCTAACTGTAGCTTCTTGTCCCACATAGAGATTTCTCAGGAGACAGATGAGGTGATCAGGCACTCCCATTTCTTTAAGAACTTGCCATAGTTTGCTGTGGTCAACACAGTCAAAGGCTTTTGCATAGTCAATGAAGCAGAAGTAGACGTTTTTCTGGAACTCTCTAGCTTTCTCCATAATCCAGCGCATGTTTGCTATTTGGTCTCTGGTTCCTCTGCCCTTTCGAAATCCAGCTTGCACTTCTGGGAGTTCTCGGTCCACATACTGCCTAAGCCTGCCTTGTAGAATTTTAAGCATAACCTTGCTAGCGTGTGAAATGAGGGCAATTGTGCGGTAGTTGGAGCATTCTTTGGCACTGCCCTTCTTTGGAATTGGGATGTAGACTGATCTTCTCCAATCCTCTGGCCATTGCTGAGTTTTCCAAACTTGCTGGCATATTGGGTGTAGCACCTTAACAACATCATCTTTTAAAATTTTAAAATTTTAAATAGTTCAGCTGGAAAATAGATGCATTAATGGAGGACATTTATGGATATTAGTAATAATGGCGAAATTGAACTTCCATGTTCAGAGATAATGATACAGTTGTTGAAGGACACACAGTGGAAAGGACTGTTGCCTTTGTGCACTGTCTGTGAGTTGGCTGGGCAACTGTTGTAAACAGATTACTGGACTAAATGGACCCTTGGTTTGATCCAGCCTTTGACTGGACTTAACCATTCAGGGTTCCTTTACCTAATCCTGAATGGTCCTGTTATGTCCCACATTGCTTGGAAGTTATCAGAGCTTATTTGATCAGCCACTGGAATTTCTACTTTCCCAAGTGGTTGGAAATACCGCTTTTATTTCTGAACAGTGGGTGCTGGAGACATTTGCAATCTTTTCTATAATCTGTTTACTTACAAGTTTACAAGTTGAAGTAGAGCCAAGCAAGGTGACTATTAGTCCTTCAAGCAATATTTATCCAGCATCACAACATATTAGCAAGAATCCTGTGTCAGCCATAAACTTCTTAGGGAACTTCTAGCAAGAACTCAGGACACCTTCAAATTGCTTAGAACAAATGTTTAACTGCATCTAGAGAGATAGCTTGGAGTAGCCACTGGATGCAAGTGTAATAAGTATTGTATTCTTAACTAACAGACGCAAAGCTGAACAAAACCCTCTGAGAGGGGTTCGGTTTTTTTAACCTCAAACCATGCTAGCAACATTATTCATTCTAAATAAAAATATTTTGCAGGCATAGATTTTAAACAGTTCAACCCCCCTCAAGATTTAACCTTTGAAGTAATAGGTTACAGGAGAGTCTGAACATTGTATAAAAACCAGTCTAGGTCAGACTCAGGACATTACCATGACATAATAAGGGAACAGCTCAAGCCAACTAGAAACACTGTGATTTCAGTACCTTTTGCTATTGAGTACGGTTAGCTACATGGCATACCCTCCAACCCCTCCTCCTTCTACCAGTACAGTGCTGGTTTTTCAGGGCTAGTACTGGGTACATTCTTAAATGTACTGGTTTCCCCTGTGCCTTCTGACCAAACCCTCTGGTTAACCCTGTAGCAGTCCCTGTTCCTCCCCACCCACTTCCTGCTAGAACCACTCCTTTTCCTTACTGGCCCCAGCTACCGCAAGACACTGTGGCGGACTCATAATCACAGAGCAACCCCAGTCTTGCGCTACCTGAAGTGTTTACCTCACCAACATTGGAGGGTATGGCATGGATGGAATTGCAATAGTTGGTCATGGTGCTGTGCTGTGTTTGTATTGCAGGTGATGGGAGTAGTAGGACCTTCCAGTGTGGCCGATGGATTGCCCCTTCTTCATCTCAGCCCTTATCTCTCGCCACCTCTACCCTTCAGCACAGCTGTTGTCCGGCTTGTAGCATTGCAGATTCAGGTGTGACTGCCTTGCCTGTTCATCAGGCTTTGCTTATCATGTGGTTGAGACACCAACTCATTGGTGCTCTTGTTTTCTGCGAAAGCTGGGCAAAAACTGTGAAGCAAAACGAGAATTTCCCACCCAACAAATATGTTAAAAGTTTGGAATGCCACGGCATTTAGCAATTGTCCAGATCCTCGGTGGGTACCAGTTTAGCACAGCCCCATTGAAGTCACATTGGGACTATGCAGGTTTAAACCAACCGAAGAGCTGACACAAATGGTAGTTGTACTTCTCATGACGGATAGATAGATAACCATTGTTACTTTTTAGGCTTAGAATAAGAACAAAAGAGGTGAAGAAGTTCAGGACTTGTATAGGTCATGGGTATGTAAGCTTTGAAATTTAAAAAATCTCTCGCACTATCTGAAATGACTAAATCAATGTACGCTGATGATGTCTTTTTTTTTTTTGCAATACGAGGACCAGCTATTTTGCCACTGAAAATTCCTGCGTAATTTCAAACTTTGCATTGACACCTCACAAACTGTTATTAGTTGAATGAAAGATTGGTTATGACTTTTTTGAAGTTCACATAAGGCATTCCTTTCTTTTCCAAAGTGTAGATTCTTAGATTAATTATTTCTGTCCAACTGTATTGCACTATTTTTGTTGTTATAGGACATTTGGGTAAACTGAACCTTAATTCAAATAACAGTGTGATGAGACTACAGAAAGTATAAATGCATAGAGTAATTTTTATACTAATCATCAAATACTATATTTAACTATCCTTAATATTGGAAATGTAATAGTTGTGTGCAGTGTGTTGTCTCACAAAATGCAAGCTGTGTGCTCAGGCTAGATGAGAGTGTCATGATAAAAGGGGTGGGGTGGGAGGAAAAAAGAACCGAAGCACAGACTTAGAGAAATTGAAGCATATGTGTGACTAAAGAAAGATGTCAGTAGTGTATTTTGATTGAGAGTGGGGTCAGCTTTGGAAAAGTCGTGTATAGTGTTTTAAATAAATACATTAACAGACTGGAGGGGGGAGAGCTAATATAATACATTCAGTTTAGCTAGAAGTAGTCATGTCAGTCTGTGGCAGCAGATGTATGCACCTTCAAACATGTTTCTTGTTTTAGCCACGTACTCTTAGGAAATAATTTTGTAGTTCTAAGATTATATAGATATTGAATTTTCAAACACACACACACAGCCATTTCACAGTTAATATGTTTCAGATGGAGTTGGTACCTGTTTATCTATTACTATTAAGTTGCAGCCGTGTTGGAAATCCATCATTTTAAGATTCAAGTTGTTTAGAGAGTCCTTTCATTTCACATTCAAATACTATGTGTGTATAGGCTCCAAGATTTGCCTTGTATCTGTGCATTTTTTTTAAATTCCAAACTCTCTCTGAGTCACTGTGTTCACTCCACTTTGATCTGTGTTTTGGGTTCTGAGCTGCTCTGTGTGCAATAAAGGTCTGTGGTTCCCCTGTTCTCTGTAATGGGAAACCTAACAATGGGCATACCTTTCCCCCCTCTTGGCCAAAGTAGATTAAATTGACAGGCACAGGACCCTCCAGAGTAGATTAAGCCTGACAAATTGCAGGCAAATAAGTCCAGGTGCTTTTTATGAGGAAAATTAAAGGGATTCATTTTCCTCCATAATCCCTTAATTGGGAGTGTGATATTGTTTCTGTCTTAGCTTAAAAGAATTAGGAAGTGTGTATTCTTGCTCACACATATTTAAAAACTTTAAAGTCATACACCAGCTTCTCTTTGGGGTGGTGGTTTTTTGTCTTCTGATAGGCCTTTACAGGTCTCCAATGTCTTACAATTCTGCCTGTGAAGTCCTGAAGAGCTCTGTTGTAGTGCTGAAGCAGAGCAATGGACTTTTTTTAAAAAAGTGTTTAAATAAAAAAAAAATCCTCCACTGCTGTGCTTCAACAACATCAAAATTCAGACCTCTATAGTGCGCTGCAGACAACATTCCAGAAGGCCTCACTTATTGCAAAGCCCATGAACCTAGAAAAAAAGAAATACATTATAGGCAATACAGCACAGAAGAGCGCAGAAGCAGAATAACAGAGTGACATGACTTTGTGGGGGCTCCTCTCTGACTCAGGGAGGTGTTGACATCATGCTTTGACTTTGAAGGGGGGAGATCCCTGAAACACCCTAATTCACCTCATCATTCAGCTCTCACACAAAGCCTCTGCACACCCCTAAGTACAATTCACACCTAAGATGTAAGTATTGAAGAACTTAAAGTTTCAAACCTTCCTCAAATTGTGCTCTCAATATGCTTTGGACTGTAACTCCCATCACTGCAGGAAGCACAGACTCCATTCACCACAGCAGCATTCAGCTGTGCTGGCTGGGACGAATGGGAGTTGTAGTCCTCCTAATATTTATTTATTTATTTATTTATTCATTCATTCATTCATTCATTCATTCATACCCCAGATTGGACAAAGCTGCTTCAGCTTCATGTAGTTTTTGTCACTGGCTAAGCCTTCCTGTTTCCAGAGTGTCAGGACACAATTACTGCTGTTCATCTTTGGCATTTGGCAGATCAAGCCTCAGGATCAAGCAAAACAATATGGGGCTAAACTCCAGATTTAAATTCAAGAGATTATGCTGAAACTGGAATTTGAGCCTTTCGTAGATGTCATCCAAGCTGGTGAACTCACCCAGATGTGGACACACAGGGCATTGTGTAAACAAAGTGTTGATGGATCCTTTTTTTTTTTTTACTATACTTCAACCCCTATAATCTACCAGTACGGTATTTTAATTCTTTTTTATTATTACTGCACAGGCTTTGAAAGAAGATTTCCCCCTAAGCCACGTGATCTCTCCATTCACCAATCAGGAGAGAAGGGAAGGAATGCTTTTAAATCTACTGATTCCATTTGTGCTCACAGTAGGATCAGGAAGCAAAGGTCTGATTAACAGAAAGATTCTTCTGTTTCCCCCTCCCTGCTGCCTCTCCGAACCAGCAAATGTCTGTGCATCCGTCCACCTCTCTGTTTCTTCTTCTGCTATGAGTGTCCTTTCAGTGGTGTGTTGTCAGTTGGGCTTGTAGGGGATAAACAAAAGGAAAGGGGTGTTTTGTCCTTTCATTTCAGCTGTGTTTTCTGAATTCACTCTTTGACAGAGGAGCTCCTCTTTTTGAGATCAATGAATGACAGAGTATCCTGGCAGAGCAAAAGCAAAAACCAAACACCCCACTTATGTGTAAGAAAGAAATGGAACCAAACTAGAAAGCCCACACAGCTTCCACTTAAGCTACTCTTCACTGAATTCCATGCCACTTGAGTGGTTCAAACTCTGCTTTTCAGATTATAGTTAATTCAGTATGACTGATTATTTTCCAAAGGACTCATTCACCTGAGCAAATTGTTCTGCCACACAATCTCAGCTTGGGGGCAACAACTGTTCAATCTTGAGCTTATCAAGGGTTGCTGTCCTTGCCTTGGGGCAGTGGTTCTCAAAGGGTGTGGCAGGAAGACAATCAAACAAATATTTAAACATATCAGTGTAGTATAGTACAGTATCAAAATAATATTTTTTATTTGCAGAATATGGCTAGATATATTTTCAGAATGAGAGCAAGAGCAACAAGTGATACTACAAGCTCCCACCTCTCATAGAGTTTGTATGCATACTTAAGGTACATATGTAAGAGGCTCATATTTTGGGAATGATTCATGTTCTTACGTAGCTGCATTGTTTTATACTTTCTGGATGTCCCGTGACTGTATTATAAAGTAGTTGTGCTCTTTGTTATCAATCAAGCCCTGCTAGGAGTCATTTCTTTTTGTTTTCCAATATTCAGTGTGGCATGAGCATATTTTTATCCTGAAAGTGTAGCCCAGAAAAAAAATGTTGAGAACCACTGCCTTGGGGTTAGTAATGAAACAGGGAGAATGTCCCTTCCCCTGGTCATATCAACCCTAGTGGGAACCTGTCCTTAAATGTCAAAGGACAGTGAGAGGGTGGGGAAAGTGCAAGTAAGCATAAACATCATGTTGGTTAAAATTAGGTGCTGTGTTGTAGAATAACTCTGACTTTTGCTTGCAGGAGGAGAAGGTAGAGGGGGACCAGTTGGGTGTGCGGAATGTTCATATTGCATCAATGGTGCTGAACCTGTTTGGTGAGTCAGCTCCTGACCTGCTCTATGTCTTTTCCCTTTGGTGTCATGCAGACAGCCCTTGGCTGGAGCAGCCAGAGGTCCTCCTCCTGCTCCAGACAGTCATTAACATTTTGCTGCCACCTCGCATCATCAGCACTTCCCGCAGTAAGAACTTTATGCTGGAGAGCTCTCCTGCCCACTGCTCCACCCCTGGGGACGCAGGGAAGGACTTGCGCAAGGAAGGGCTAGCCGAATCCACTAGCCAGGCAGCCTACCTGGGTGAGTGAAAGCTTCTGCCTGCCAGAGCCGAAACGAAAAGAAAGAAAGAAAATAAAGGAAACCAAGAGTTGGTGCATGCATGCTTTTCTATCGTGTCATCAATATCTCTATTGATTTTATGTGAGATTTCATCATTTGACATCTTAACACTTGATGACTCACAGCTGAACATGTAAACTGCTTCCACTGAAGAGCATCATGTTTGAGGTGACATTTGAATGATCTAAAACAGGAACGTCCAACTCCCAATAGACTGCGATCTACTAACAGTATTAAAAAACTAGCAGTGATCTACCCAAAGTTTTTGAGCTTTTTTTTGGAAAGCCCAAGTTGTGGAGCTTTTTGGAGAAAGCCAATGTTGTTGTTTTTGGTTTTTTTGCTTTTGTCTAAGGAGATCACTAGGAGGGGCAGAGATCAACCAGGATCTATCAGGAACACCCTGTGATCTACCAGTAGATCACGATCTACCTGTTGGACATGCCTGATCTAAAAGCTCTGGCTTGGATCCTAAGTAAAGTCAAACTAAGGAGGTTCATGGGAGAAAAGTTTACTTTCTCTGGTTGGCTTGCAGGAGGTCTGCAGAACACAGTAGGTAACCCCACTCCCTAACAGCTAAGGGGAGCCAGGGGCATGTGGCCTAAACTGCAGTTACTTACAGGCAGCTCCCAAGTTTGGGTGCCTGGTAAGCTGCTCATTCTCCTTGTTTCTAGCACACATTACTTTCTGCAGTTTATTTTGTACTCGTCTCTTCACCACACCCTTTCCCTTAATTTATATTGTTTCTTTTCTGATATTTTGGGAGAACAGGAAGGGCTCTACCTCATTTGTCTTCTCTGCTTCTCTCTTTTCTATCCCATTCTGTTGTTATAATTTTTCAAACAGTGCAGATGTAAGCATGTAAATCTTCAGAGCCTGGAAACAGGAGACATTTGGAGACTCCTGCAGGTTGTGCTGGCATGGGCGGGTTCAAACCAAACACCCTAAAAAGGGAAACCACAGCCTTTTTCATCTCCCCTGGGAGAGGGACCACTGGACCAAAGGTTCATGTAGCCTGTGTGTGGTGCTGCAAGCACCAATGTAATCTCCATTTGAGTCTCTTAGGACTATTTCATTAAGACTGTCCTCACTTGAGGTACTCTCTCTTGTGGTTATTAATGCCAGTCTGAAGAGATTTCCAGATTGGAGGCCCTGTCTATCAAGTCCAACATGGTGCCTTTGAGGAAGACAGAGTAGTACTAGGGCCTAAACCTTCCTAATACCAATCCTCTTTTTCACAAATCTCAAGAGCTTGCCCTACCTTCTTTCTGTCCTAATTCTTCTCCCAACCCTCTCAGTGGGCCTGACACAAGCTGGACATCAGAGATGTCTTAAAGATTTACATCCAAAGAACCTGCCAATTCAGCAGAGCAGAATGTCTGTTTGCACCTTCTAGCCCCTTGACCTTGACAAGGTGGGTTCAGGCCATGGCTGCTTAATGTTATAGCCCATCCTACCAGGACCAGCTAGCATTTTCCACTAATGCTCTGTTGGACGAGATTTGCAGTGGACTTCTGCTAGACACTGTGAGATTGATAAGCAGAAGTAACTTTTGTCAGTAGGGTGCTCAGCCACCTGAACCTCCTGATTGGCCTTGCAGTCCTGTATGCCAGTCACAGGTAAGAACGCTGGGCCAGTCATGTTCCTTCTGGTGAGGCTCAGAAGGTCTCCAGCCCCTCCCTCTTATTTTGATCAGGAGGATGTTTCTCATAGAGGGGCTTCTGCACATTTACCTCAGTTTGGCTGACATATTGCACCTTCCAGGCCACAGAGGGTGTTTTTTTCTTCTTGGTTTGTCTTCATATTCTCTCCTCCTTCTTCCTTTCTGCTTCCTTCTACCTGCTTCGTCTTAAGCTCAGCCACAGAGGGAAATCTGGAAGAGGATCCTTGGAAGCTGCTATGACTGCAATATAAATCACATGCCATCTTCTGGGTGGTGTGGATGTGTGTTCAACCTGTTATATTCTGGAGGCCTTTTGCATGCCCACCAGAAAGGACAAAAGAAGAGCACTGCTTGATCAGGTCCAGCATCCAGTTCTTAGTGCCCAGCCAGACAACTGTGGGGAGCTCACAAGTGGGGCCTGTTTGCACTCCCCCCCCCTCTCTGGGGGCATCAGGAGCTCTGCTGAACAAAGTAGAAGGCTGCAGCTGGTGGAGGAGGGAAGAGGAAACAAATTATTTTTTCTGAATTTATGACTAGGCTAAAAGTCAGAGTAAGAATTATAATCAATAAACAACATTTTGTCTGCTTTCTGGTGAAGAGCTTGAAGCTGATGAAGAAAAGGCTTTGGGCACACTAACGTTTATGCATGTATTGTCACCACATAGAACTTTAATTCTTCTGACATTTGTTTTGCTTTTAGCTTTGAAGGTGATCCTTGTCTGTTTTGAGCGTCAGCTTGGCAGCCAATGGTATTGGCTAAGCCTGCAGGTCAAAGAGATGGCTTTGCGAAAAGTAGGAGGGCTTGCCCTGTGGGATTTCATAGATTTTATTGTTCGAACCCGAATTCCCATCTTTGTGCTTCTTCGACCCTTCATTCAGTGCAAGGTAAAGCTATTTCTAATGTTAATCACCATTTCCTTGTGAAATGACATTGATAAACCAGATCTTTTGGGGGGGGGCGGGGAGAGGAGAGAGGAATGCTTTGTTGTAGTAGCACTCTCAAAAGTGAGAGTGTATTCTTTGGAAACAAAACAGCCTTGAGTACACCTGTTGTTTGCCTCAAAGGAAGAACAGGAAACATTTCAAAGGTGTTAGAATCATAGAATCATAGAGTTGGAAGAGACCACAAGGGCCATCCAGTCCAACCCCCTGCCAAGCAGGAAACACCATCAAAGCATTCTTGACATATGCCTGTCAAGCCTCTGCTTAAAGACCTCCAAAGAAGGAGACTCCACCACACTCCTTGGTAGCAAATTCCACTGCCGAACAGCTCTTACTGTCAGGAAGTTCTTCCTAATGTTTAGGTGGAATCTTCTTTCTTGAAGTTTGAATCCATTGCTCCGTGTCCGCTTCTCTGGAGCATTGCTCTGTGTCCGCTTCTCTGGAGCAGCAGAAAACAATCTTTCTCCCTCCTCCATATGACATCCTTTCATATATTTGAACATGGCTATCATATCACCCCTTAACCTTCTCTTCTCCAGGTGTTGATTCTCTAGACCAGGCATCCCCAAACTTTGGCCCTCCAGATGTTTTGGACTACAATTCCCATCATCCCTGACCACTAGTCCTGTTAGCTAGGGATCATGGGAGTTATAGGCCAAAACATTTGGAGGGCCACAGTTTGGGGATGCCTGCTCTAGACCAAGGGCAGTCAACCTTTTTATACCTACTACCCACTAATGCATCTTTCTTGATGGTAAAATTTCCTTACCGCCCACCAGTGCTAGATGGAAGGAGGATTCAGCTTGTGCCGTAGAACCCCCTACTGCCCACCTAGAATCCTGAAACGCCCACTAGTTGGCGATAGGGACCAGGTTGACAACCCCTGCTCTAGACCAAGGGTTTTCAACCAGTGTGCCATGGCACCCTAGGGTGCCTTGAATGATGGTCAGAGATGCAGCAGGCAACACTGGCCTCTGTCCCTCTTTCCTTCCCTCCGTCTTCTGATGCCCTCTTGCATCTCTGCCTCCCCAAGGCTTGCACAGCTGTTTGTTGTAGCAGCCCTGGCTACAAGCTTTCCAGGCAAATGGTGCCTCTGGGGCTGGCCAGATGGTGCCTCTGGGGCTGGTTGTTAGGAGCTGAGGCGGTGTTAGAGTAAGCAAGCAAGTGAGGGAGCCCAGTCAGCCAGTCCACCAGACCTTGCTGCTGGGAATGGATGGACAAGTGGGAGGCCAGGCAGTGACCCCTGTATGGTCTCAAGCAGAGGGCTAATAAGCCCTGTTACCTAAGATCCTTTCAAGTGACAAGCTTAGAATTGAAACTGAGGCTTATGCAGGCAAAGTGGGCATTCTGCCCTTGAGCTATGGCTCCTCTAAATTTTGAAACAGTATTTTGATGGTGTTTCTTATTTTTATAAATATAAACTTTATAAACTTATAAATATAAACAAAACCAAAAGGTATTACAAAAAACAGAACTGGCGTTACAAAACCGAACCGATATCTTTGTTTAGTGTTATGAGGGTCACTTGCAGAATCACTGAGAGTGTTGACTTAAAACTAACTGGTTTGGTTTTTGTTCTTCCTGACCACCCTCACCCCCAGTTGCTAGCCCAGCCAGCTGAGAATCATGAAGAAATGACTGCTCGACAGCACATTGCTGACCAGTTGGAGCGGCGCTTCATCCCACGCCCTCTCTGCAAGAGCTCTCTCATTGCGGAATTCAACAATGAGCTAAAGATCCTCAAGGAGGCTGTGCATAGTGGGTCAGGTGAGGAGATTGATGAATAAAAGCCAGTTGAGGAAAGATGCACCTCAGATAAGAACATAGTACACTAATCATCACTTAACCAACAGCACAATGCTTTAAACCACCTATCACTTCTAAAACTGAAATTGGAAAGGATCAATAATTTAACTTTTTAAAGCTTTTGTAAAATGTTACATTGGCATCCCTTAAGGTTGAAGTCCTGCAAAGAAATACCGGTAATTGCCACCTGAATGGTGGTGAGACAATATCTTCTAAATATATAAGGTAAAGGTAAAGGGACCCCTGACCATTAGGTCCAGTCGTGACCGACTCTGGGGTTGCGCGCTCATCTCGCATTATTGGCCGAGGGAGCCGGCGTATAGCTTCCAGGTCATGTGACCAGCATGACAAAGCCGCTTCTGGCAAACCAGAGCAGCGCACGGAAACGCCGTTTACCTTCCCGCTGTAGCGGTTCCTATTTATCTACTTGCATTTTGACGTGCTTTCGAACTGCTAGGTTGGCAGGAGCTGGGACCAAGCAACGGGAGCTCACCCCGTCACAGGGATTCAAACCGCCAACCTTCTGATCAGCAAGCCCTAGGCTCAGTGGTTTAACCACAGCGCCACCTGGGTATATACTGTAGTGTAATTGAAAACCAGTGACTACCACTGGTGCCCATCAAATATGGTGAGATAAATGTCTTACATGACGTTTATTCAATCAGTCTCAGGGAAGTGCTTCTTGTAACTTAATAGTATCATGGAATTAAAGTAAGTACTTTAGGAAAGCTTCTCTTTACATTGCCTGAACTTCCAATGGCTCAGAATCTGCAGATCACTGACCCTCCTCCTTTCGTTCCTGCTGTGGAAAAGAATTAAGTCTTGCCAACTTTCATTTTAATGAACATAAGCTTCATTTCCCTGCCTCTTTTCCCCCACCTTAATTTGTTCAGCCTACCAAGGTAAGACTTCTATCAGCACTGCAGGCACCTCTACCTCTGCATACCGACTGAGTCTCGCCACGATGTCGCGCTCCAACACTGGCACTGGAACTGTCTGGGAACAGGATAGTGAGCCTTCCCAACAAGCTTCCCAGGATACTTTAAGCCGGACAGATGAGGAAGATGAAGAAAGTAAGTACCCACCGTTGTAGAGGTGATGTGGCAGCAGGTCTGTTTCTTTAAATCCGGATCCACTGCAGTCATCTAAAAAGCCAGGGGCAGAGGGAGATACACTGGGAGGTGTGCACAATCCTTCCCCTGAGTTGAAGCATTTTTACTCCCAGAGCAGTTTATATAAGATCAAGAAAAAGAAGTCATTACAGTGGTACCTCGGTTTACAAACAGTCCCGTTTACGAATGCCTCCGTTTACATCCGGGTTCCGCGGCTTCGGATGCGCAGACATGATCTGCGCAGCGCATGCGCAGAAGCGCTCTATTGGTGCTTCGCGCACACGCAGAAGCATGCCTTTGGGGAGCGAATGCCTCCATTTACGAACGCCTCCGTGGAACGGATTACGTTTGTAAACCGAGGTTCCACTGTATCTGCCCATAGGTTTATAATCTAAGATACGTCTTATATAGGGCTTTTTTTCAGCCAGAACTTGCCAGAACTGTTCCAGCCCTTCTCAGGTGGGCGCCATTGCCATTCTAAGAGAACAAGGGAGGTGCTCGTGGTGAGTTCCAGCACCTCTTTTTCTAGAAAAATAGCACTGATCTCATAAAAGCGGGGCGGGGGGGGGGGGAAGGAGAAGAGGGAAACAAGCAAAAGCAGGCAGGCAGGCAGCTGTTCTTAAAGTTACATAGTACTTATAATAGCCAACTGGAATGGAAACAGTTCAGGGAAAGGAGAGGGATGGAGCTGATATCTCAGCAGAGCAAGTGGAAATACCCTGCTCCCCTTGCCTTCCTCAGATGCAATGGCTGTGGCCAGGTGACAGTGGAGGGAAGAAAGAGCCTGGGGGGCCTTTCAGCAGAGCAGATGGGGTGGCCGTATCCCATCTCTTGCTCTGCTGCAACCTCCCCGCTTCATACCTGCCAAGTTCCGACCTGAGAAATAAGGGACTGGACCGGAAGTAGCAGACCGGAAGTAGCGCTGCCGCCATTTTGGAACTGGGCAGAGCATGCTCAGAAGCGACTTTTGATTCTGCTCTGCCCTGTTCCAAAATGGCTGCTGCACCAGAAGTCGCGCTACAGCCATTTTGGAACTGGGCAAAGCAGCATCAAAAGTCGCTTCTGAACCCAGTTCCAAAACGGCCGCCACGCCAGAATAAACCGGGGGAAAACAAAAAAATCCGTTTTTTCGGCTGGGGACAGCTGGAAAAACGGGGGTTTCCCGGGGAATACGGGAGACTTGGCAGCTAAGCCCCGCTTACCTGTCTACAGTCTTCTTCTGGCATGGCTTTTTCCCCTTGCTGTGCTCTAATACTAGAAATAATATTAGGAAGACTCGCCTGGCACCTTCATATACACCTTTAGGTACCAGGTGAAAACGTTCCTCTTCAACCAGGCCTTGTTCTTTTAAATGTGTTTGTGGGAGGGGGTTATGGGTTTTGTTCTGTTCTTGTTTTCATTGTGTATTTTGTGATTTATGCTGTGAACCACCCTGTGATCTTTTGGTGAAAGGTGGTATACAGATTTATTAAATAAATTTATTTATTCATTCATCTCTAGGAGAAAAGCACTAGGCAGAGGGGCTACAGGGAGGTAAACTGCCATCCTGACCCCTCCCTTTATTGCTGAAAGTGAAATTTGTCCCTCTATTTTCTGTATGGCTGCTACAGATACAAACACAGATTTAAACACATGGCTGTTGCGCTGAGTTTTGCCCATATAGACAATTAAATGGTGGTCACACATTAATTTAAATTATACAGACTAAAAAAGCAATTAAAAAAGCAGAGTAATCTTTTTCTTAACAAATATTGCCTTTATGTAGATTATTTTGAACTTAGATTTTTATATTTACACTTATTATATTTGAAAGGGTTTACAAAAACATTTTGATTATTTTTATCATGGGGCTGACACTTCTGTATATTTGTAGGATTTTGCTGCCATTTTTACAGTTATATTAGGAAGGGAAGACTCATCCTGTTACAACTGCTACAAACCCTCTGCTGAAGTTCGAACTAAGGTGGCATGCTTTAATTTATTTCATTTTTAGCTGATTATTATCAAAAGTAGATTTAAATTACTCAATCTGAGGCTGAAAAGCAAAGCAAACCAAACAACCAAACTGGTTTTTACTTCTTGAAGCCGTTTTCATTCTGGTATTTAACTAAGCTCTGCAATCCAGTACACACATAACCTGGGACTCAGTCCCATTGAAGCCAGTAGGGCTTTCTCCCAGAGGGCTTCATTATATGGGGTAAAGCTTTTCCCTGGTTTTTTTTTTTTACATTATTAATTTGTATGTGTTAAATTTCTTTTTTTTTTTAAAAAAAAAAAGAGTCTTTATTGGTTTTTACAAATCGTTTCACAAAATCTACAAATATACAAAAAAAAGCAAAACAGAAGAAACAAACAGAAAAAACAATACGGTAAAAAAAACAAAAAACAAGAAAAAAACCTAAAACAACAACCACAACAACCAAAAAAAACCAAAATGCACACATATATCCATTCAGTTAATCAGTGTTTAAAATACATCAACTCCTTTTATTAATTTCATTACTTTCCCCCCTCCCCCCACCCCTTCCCCTTCTTCTCAACCTTCGCTAAACTGTCTTATCAGTTTTCCTTCTTAACTATATCTGCACCTTTTCTAACAACGTACCATTTGTTTTATTATTCTTTTAACATCTTCTTGTACATTCTTTCTATCCTATTTTCCTATTTCTTTCCTTTTATGTCCTGTTCCTTTCACTTCTCTTTTCTCTCTTCCTCTTACCATGTTATCATTTGAGCGTTTAACAATCCTGTAATAGATTTGGTTTTTCTGCCTGGCACTTAATATAATCCGTGAATAATTTCCAATTTTTCGCACTATCCTCTTTCTTTATTCCCTTTACTTCCTCATATTTCTTAGCCAAATTGCAATAACTCATTACCTTGATTTGCCATTCTTCTTTTGTTGGTACCTTTTGAGACTTCCAATCTTTTGCGATCAATAATCTTGCTGCTGCCGTGGCGTAGCTTATCAGGCATCTATCCTGTGGCCTAATATCTTCCCCTAACATACCTAGCTTTTCCCTGTTTTGACAGCTTGAATTTTGACAGCCATGAAACTATTAACCCCAAAAGCTATATGTGAAACAATCCACCGTCTCTTCTTCTTCTTCTTCTTCTTCTTCTTCTTCTTCTTCTTCTTCTTCTTCTTCTTCTTCTTCTTCTTCTTCTTCTCCTTCTCCTTCTCCTTCTCCTTCTCCTTCTCCTTCTCCTCCTCCTCCTCCTCCTCCTCCTCCTCCTCCTCCTTGTACCGCAGCCACTCTGCGTGGCTTACAGCAGGTATTAAAACATAATGTGAGAGATTCTTCATCCTATTCCCTCTAGATGATTCCGTGAGCATGCCCAGTGTGGTAAGTGAACAAGAAGCATACCTCATGGGTGCCATTGGGAGGAGGAGATTCTCCAGCCATCTCTCCAGCATGTCTGCACCTCAGGCTGAGGTGGGCATGTTACCCAGCCAAAGGTAACAAAACAGGCTATTTCACATTTCCTGACATCTCTCACAAGAGCAGAAATTATGAAGGTATAACATAGTGTTCAACACATGGGTGTTTGGAGAAGAAGAGTTGTCACAAGGTCAAATAAAATAAGAAATGAGGCAATGCAACGTTGTCTTTATGTTAAAATTTGTATGGTGTAGGAACTACTGTTTTAATCCTACATATTAGAAACTTTTTCATGTTTTTCTTGACACTTATTAGTGAGTAATAGGTAATTTGAAGAAAGATTGTTGTTCTTGTTAACTTTCCATTCCATGACCTACCGTAGTCTAAGTTACAAATATATTCTGCTAGATCAGAGCCTCAACTGAAGGTGCTTGTGAATGCAACATTTTTTAAAAATAAAAGCATACGGATCACTATCTTGGACAGATCTTTCCATCTAGCTGGGAAGTAGCTGAGCTACTTCTATGGTCCTACAGCTAAGTGGTCCTACTTTTTGAACTCATTGTTCTTCTGTTGCATTTGCACAGAACTTTAGGCACTATAGTGTGTGGCATATTGAGAACATTAGGGTGACTTTAAAATGTAAAGTGAGATTTTCCTCTGATTTAGACAGTAAGAATGTGCATGAAATGTCCCATACCTGCTGACATACAAAAAGCTAACTGTGCTCATGGTGCATGTGTGTGTGTGTGTGTGTGTGTGTGTGTGTGTGTGTGTGTTGAAGAGAGAGAATTTGGGGTTTTTAAATCTAGCAATAGCCCAACTTTTATATTCACTTGGCAAGCATTGGAAAATAAATTGACATTGATCCCCAGTATTCCCCCTCCACAGCCCAGTCTTGTTTTCTTACAGTGGATTTAGAGAACCAGTTGACATGGTGATAAATTGACACAGTAATTAGCCAGGTTTTTTCTCTCTCTCAACTGCTTATGCATAGTGAAAAAGTAAGGCAGAAAGATGCAACATGAAATGGAAACTTTTTGCAACCATGCTGCCATCACGTGAAATTCATACCAATTTGCAGTCACTCTTGGGCCACTTAATCCACGTGTTGAGCATTGTTGCCTATATGTTTTCCCTTAAGAGAGAGGAAAAACCCCAGCTTTGTGAAGTTTATTTTCATTGGGAAAACATCACCGGGGAAAGGAGTTAGGGCTTTCCCGGACTTACCTTTCTTCTGCGCTTTCTGGGCATGATCCATGCTCCGGAGCTTTCCCCATGAAAACTCGCTCTTTCAAGGTGAATCGGAGCACATGGCATTCTGCAGAAAAGCTGATTTGCTGTTTGTTGTACTTCAGCATGAAAGAGTGGGTTTTCATGGTGAAAGCCCCAATGCAGAGCTTTAAAGTGCTGGCCTGTTTGGTGTGAGCGGGGCAAAAGGTCAGGGTGGATAAACTCTTAGAGAAACCTCCC